>NW_027288566.1:0-1212268 GCF_037038585.1 Patagioenas fasciata | reverse complement strand
ATGTTGTGTGTAACCTTACTCGTTCAGTTATGTGGTCTACTTCGTTCAGTTACGTATTGCTGACCGAGCAAACCCGACAGGACTCGACGGAGCCTGACAGGGCTCGATGGAGCCCGACAGGGCCCGGGCAAACCCGACAGGGCACGCTGGAGCCCGACAGAGCCCGAGCAAACCCGACAGGGCCCGACAAGGCCCGACAGGGCCCGAGCAAACCTGACAGGACCTGACAAAGCCTGACAGGGCCCGACGGAGCCCGACAGGGCCTGAGCAAACCCGAAAGAGCCCGACGGAGCCTGACAGGACTCGATAGAGTCCGACAGGGCCCGAGCAAACCCGACAGGGCCCGAGCAAACCTGACAGGGCACGAAGGAGCCCTACAGGGCCCGAGCAAACCCGACAGGGCCCAACAAATCCCGACAGGGCCCAAGCAAACCCGAAAGGGCCCGACGGAGCCTGACAGGGCTCGATGGAGCCCGACAGGGCCCGAGCAAACCCGACAGGGCTCCACGGAGCCCGATAGGGCCCGAGCAAACCCGACAGGGCCTGACGGAGCCTGACAGGGCCCGAGCAAACCCGACAGGGCCCGAGCGAATCTGACAGGGCCTGACGGAGTTCGACAGGACGCGGGCAAATCCGACAGGGCCCGAGCAAACCCGACAGGGCCTGACAAGACCCGACAGGGCCTGAGCAAACCCGACAGGACCCGACAAAGCCTGATAGGGTCCGATGGAGCCCGACAGGGCCCGAGCAAACCCGACAGGGCTCGAAGGAGCCCGACAGGGCCCGAGGAAACCCGACAGGGCGCGACGGAGCCTGACAGGGCCCGAGCAAACCCGACAGGACTCGACGGAGCCCGAAAGGGCCCGAGCAAACCCGACAGGGTCCGTCGAAGCCTGACAGGGCTTCAGCAAACCCGACAGGGCCCGAGCAAACCCGACAGGGCCCGACGGAGCCCGACAGGGCCTGAGGAAACCAGACAGGGCCCGACGGAGCCCGACAGGGCCCTAGCAAACCCGGCAGGGCCCGAGCAAACCCGACAGGGCTTGACAAAGCCTGACAGGGCCCGAGCAAACCCGACAGGGCCCGAGCAAACCCGACAGGGCCCAACGGAGCCCGACAGAGCCCGAGCAAACCCGACAGGGCCCGACAAGGCCCGACAGGGCCCGAACAAACCTGACAGGACCTGAAAAAGCCTGACATGGTTCGATGGAGCCCGACAGGGCCCGAGCAAACCTGAAAAGGCCCGACGGAGCCTGACAGGGCTCGATGGAGCCCGACAGGGCCCCGAGGAAACCCGATAGGGCCCCACGGAGCCGGATAGGGCCCGAGCAAACCCGAGAGGGCCTGACGGAGCCTGACAGGGCCCGGGCAAACCCGACAGGGCACGCTGGAGCCCGACAGAACCCGAGCAAACCCGACAGGGCCCGACAAGGCCCGACAGGGCCCGAGCAAACCTGACAGGACCTGACAAAGCCTGACAGGGCCCGACGGAGCCTGACAGGGCCTGAGCAAACCCGAAAGAGCCTGACGGAGCCTGACAGGGCTCGATAGATTCCGACATGGCCCGAGGAAACCCGACAGGGCCTGACGGAACCTGACAGGGCCCGAGCAAACCCGACAGGGCCCGAGGAAATCCGACAGGGCCCAACGGAGCCTGACAGGGCCCGAGCAAACCCGAAAGGGCTCGACGGAGCCCGACAGGGCCCGAGCAAACCCGACAGGGTCCGTCGAAGCCTGACAGGGCTTCAGCAAACCCAACAGGGCCTGAGCAAACCCAACAGGGCCCGACGGAGCCCGACAGAGCCTGAGGAAACCAGACAGGGCCCGACGGAGCCCGACAGGGCCCTAGCAAACCCGACAGGGCTTGACGGAGCCTGACAGGGCCCGAGCAAACCCGAAAGGGCCCGAGCAAACCCGACAGAGCCCAATGGAGCTGACAGAGCCCGAGCAAACCCGACAGGCTCCGTCACGCCCTGTCGGATTTGCTCGGGCCTGTCGGGTTTGTTCGAGCCCTGTCGGGCTCCATCGGGCCCTGTCGGGTTTGCTCGGGCCCTATCGGGCTCAGTCGGGCCCTGTCGGGTTTCCTCGGGCCCTGTCGGGCTCCATCGAGCCCTGTCAGGCTCCGTCGGGCCCTGTCGGGTTTGCTCGGGCCTTGTCGGGTTTCTCAGGCCCTGTCGGGTTCCGTCGAGCCGTGTCGGGTTGCCTCGGGCCCTGTCGGACTCCACTGAGCCCTGTCAGGCTCCGTCGGGCTCTTTCGGGTTTGCTCGGGCCCTGGCGGGCTCTGTCGGGCCCTGTCAGGCTTTGTCAGGACGTGTCAGGTTTGCTCGGGCCCTGTTGGGCCTTGTCGGGCCCTGTCGGGTTTGCTCGGGCTCTGTCGGGCTCCAGCGTGCCCTGTCGGGTTTGCCCGGGCCCTGTCAGGCTCCGTCAGGCCCTGTCGGGTTTGCTCGGGCCCTATCGGGCTCAATCAGGCCCTGTCGGGTTTCTTCGGGCCCTGTCGGGCTCCATCGAGCCCTGTCAGGCTCCGTTGGGCCCTTTTGGGTTTGCTCGGGCCCTGTCGGGCTCCGTCGGGCCCTGTCAGGTTTGCTCGAGCCCTGTCGGGCTCCGTCGGGCCCTGTCTGGTTTCCTCGGGCTCTGTCGGGCTCCGTCGGCCCTGACGGGTTTGCTCGGGCCATGTCGGGTTTGCTGAAGCCCTGTCAGGCTTCGTCGGACCCTGTCGGGTTTGCTCGAGCTCTGTCGGGCTCCATCGAGCCCTGTCAGGCTCCGTCGGGCCCTTTCGGGTTTGCTCGGGCCCTGTCGGGCTCCGTCGGGCCCTGTCGGGTTTGCTCGAGCCCTGTCGGGCTCCATCGGGCCCTGTCTGGTTTCCTCGGGCTCTGTCGGGCTCCGTCGGGCCCTGTCGGGTTTGCTCGGGCCATGTCGGGTTTGCTGAAGCCCTGTCAGGCTTCGTCGGACCCTGTCGGGTTTGCTCGAGCCCTGTCGGCCTCCATCGGGCCCTGTCAGGTTTGCTCGGGCCCTATCGGGCTCTGTCGAGCCCTGTCAGGCTTCGTCGGGCACTTTCGGGTTTGCTCGGGCCTTGTCGGGCTCCGTCAGGCCCTGTCGGATTTGCTCAGGCCCTATCGGGCTGCGTCGAGCCCTGTCGGGTTTGCTCGGGCTCTGTCAGGCTCCGTCGGGCCCTGTCGGGTTTGCTCGGGCCCTGTCGGGCTCCATCAAGCCCTGTCAGGCTTTGTCGAACCCTGTCGGGTTTGCTCGGGCCCTGTCGGGTTTGCTCGGGCCCTGTCAGGCTCTGTCGGGCCCTGTCTGGTTTCCTCGGGCCCTGTCGGGCTCCGTCGGACCCTGTCGGATTTGCTCGGGTCCTGTCGGGTTTGCTCGGGTCCTGTCGGGTTTGCTGAAGCCCTGTCAGGCTTCGTCGGACCCTGTCGGGTTTGCTCGGGCCCTGTCGGGCTCCGTCGAATCCTGTCGGGTTTGCTCGGGCCCTGTCAGGCTCCGTCGCGCCCTGTCGGGTTTCCTCGGGCCCTGTCGGGCTCCATCGAGCCCTGTCAGGTTTGCTCGGGCCCTGTCAAGTTTGCTCGGGCCCTGTCGGGCTCCATCGGACCCTATCAGGCTTTGGCGGGTCCTGTCGGGTTTGCTCAGGCCCTGTCGGGCCTTGTCAGCCCCTGTCGGGTTTGCTCGCGCCCTATCGGGCTCCGTCGGGCCCTGTCAGGTTCTCTCGGGCCCTGTCAGGTTTGCTCGGGCCCTGTCAGGCTCCGTCAGGCCCTGTCAGGTTTGCTCGGGCCCTGTCGGGCCTTGTCAGGCCCTGTCGGGTTTGTTCGGGACCTGTCGGGTTTGCCCGCGTCCTGTCGGGTTCCGTCGCGCCCTGTCAGATTCGCTCGGGCCCTGTCGGGTTTGCTCGGGCCCTGACAGGCTCCGTCAGGCCCTGTCGGGATCCGTTGGGCCTTGTCGGGTTTGCTCGGGCCCTGTCGGGCTCCTTCGTGCCCTGTCAGGTTTGCTCGAGCCCTGTCGGGTTTGCTCGGGCCCTGTCAGGCTCCGTCAGGCCCTGTCGGGATCCGTTGGGCCTTGTCGGGTTTGCTCGGGCCCTGTCGGGCTCCTTTCGTGCCCTGTCAGGTTTGCTCGAGCCCTGTCGGGTTTGCTCGGGCCCTGTCAGGCTCCTTCGGGCCCTGTCGGGTTTGCCCGGGCCCTGTCAGGCTCCATCAGGCCCTGTCGGGTTTGCCCGGGCCCGGTCAGTCTCCATCAGGCCCTGTCGGGTTTGCTCGGGCCCTATCAAGCTCCGTGGGGCCCTGTCGGGTTTCCTCGGGCCCTGTCGGGCTCCATCGAGCCCTGTCAGGTTTGCTCGAGCCCTGTCGGGTTTGCTCGGGCCCTGTCGGGCTCCATCGGACCCTATCAGGCTTTGGCGGGTCCTGTCGGGTTTGCTCAGGCCCTGTCGGGCCTTGTCAGCCCCTGTCGGGTTTGCTCGCGCCCTGTCGGGCTCCGTCGGGCCCTGTCAGGTTCTCTCGGGCCCTTTCAGGTTTACTCGGGCCCTGTCAGGCTCCGTCAGGCCCTATCGGGTTTGCTGGAGCCCTGTTGGGCTCCGTCAGGCCCTGTCTGGTTTGCTCGGGCCCTGTCAGGCCTTGTCAGGCTTTGTCCGGTTTGCTCGGGACCTGTCGGGTTTGCCCGCATCCTGTCGGGCTCCGTCGGGCCCTGTCAGATTCGCTCGGGCCCTGTCGGGTTTGCTCGGGCTCTGTCGGGCTCCGTCGGGCCCTGTCAGGTTTGCTCAGGCCCTGTCGGGATCCGTTGGGCCTTGTCGGGTTTGCTCGGGCCCTGTCGGGCTCCTTCGTGCCCTGTCAGGTTTGCTCGGGCCCTGTCGGGTTTGCTCGGGCCCTGCAAGGCTCTGTCGAGCCCTGTCGGGTTTGCTCGGGCCCTGTCAGGCTCCGTCGGGCCCTGTCGGGTTTCCTCAGGCCCTGTCGGTCTCCATCGAGCCCTGTCAGGCTTTGTCGAACCCTGTCGGGTTTGCTCGGGCCCTGTCGGGTTTGCTCGGGTCCTGTCGGGCTCTGTCGGGCCCTTTCGGGTTTGCTCGGGCCCTGTCAAGCTCCGTCGGGCCCTGTCGGGTTTCCTCAGGCCCTGTCGGGCTCCATCGAGCCCTGTCAGGCTCCGTCGGGCTCTTTCGGGTTTGCTCAAGCCCTGTCGGGCTCCGTCGGGCCCTGTCAGGCTTTGTCAGGTCGTGTCAGGTTTGCTCGGGCCCTGTCGGGCCTTGTCAGGCCCTGTCGGGTTTGCTCGGGCTCTGTCGGGCTCCATCGTGCCCTGTCGGGTTTGCTCGGGCCCTGTCGGGCTCCGTCAGGCCCTGTCGGGTTTGCTCGGGCCCTATCGGGCTCCCTGGGGCCCTGTCGGGTTTCCTCGGGCCCTCTCGGGCTCCATCGAGCCCTGTCAGGCTCCGTCGGGCTCTTTCGGGTTTGCTCGAGCCCTGTCGGGCTCTGTCGGGCTCTGTCGGGCCCTGTCGGATTTGCTCAGGCCCTGTCGGGTTTCCTTGGGCCCTGTCGGGCTCCATCGAGACCTGTCAGGCTTTGTCGAACCCTGTCGGGTTTGCTCAGGCCCTCTCGGGTTTGCTCGGGCCCTGTCAGGCTCTGTCGAGCCCTGTCTGGTTTCCTCGGGCCCTGTCGGGCTCCGTTGGGCCCTGTCGGGTTTGCTCGGGCCCTGTCAGGCTCCGTCGCGCCCTGTCGGGTTTCCTCAGGCCCTGTCGGGCTCCATCGGACCCTATCAGGCTTTGGCGGGTCCTGTCGGGTTTGCTCAGGCCCTGTCGGGCCTTGTCAGCCCCTGTCGGGTTTGCTCGCGCCCTGTCGGGCTCCGTCGGGCCCTGTCACGTTCTCTCGGGCCCTGTCAGGTTTGCTCGGGCCCTGTCAGGCTCCGTCAGGCCCTATCGGGTCTGCTCGACCCCTGTCGGGCTCAGTCGGGCCCTGTCGGGTTTGCTCGGGCTCTGTCGGGCTCCGTCGGGCCCTGTCGGGTTTGCTCGGGCCATGTCGGGTTTGCTGAAGCCCTGTCAGGCTTCGTCGGACCCTGTCGGGTTTGCTCGAGCCCTGTTGGCCTCCATCGGGCCCTGTCAGGTTTGCTCGGGCCCTATCGGGCTCTGTCGAGCCCTGTCGGGTTTGCTCGGGCTCTGTCAGGCTCCGTCGGGCCCTGTCGGGTTTGCTCGGGCCCTGTCGGGCTCCATCGAGCCCTGTCAGGCTTCGTCGGGCACTTTCGGGTTTGCTCGGGCCCTGTCGGGCTCCGTCGAACCCTGTCGGGTTTGCTCGGGCCCTGTCAGGCTCCATCGGACCCTATCAGGCTTTGGCGGGTCCTGTCGGGTTTGCTCAGGCCCTGTCGGGTTTGTTCGAGCCCTGTCGGGCTCCATCGGGCCCTGTCGGGTTTGCTCGGGCCCTATCGGGCTCCGTCGGGCCCTGTCGGGTTTGCTCGGGCCCTGTCAGGCTACGTCCGGCTCTGTCGAGTTAGCTCGTGCCCTGTCGGGCTCCGTCGGGCCCTGTCGGGTTTGCTCGGGCCCTATCGGGCTCCGTCGGGCCCTGTCGGGTTTCCTCGGGCCCTGTCGGGCTCCATCGAGCCCTGTCAGGCTTCGTCGGGCCCTTTCAGGTTTTCTCGGGCCCTGTCGGGCTCCGTCAGGCCCTGTCGGGTTTGCTCGGGCCCTATCGGGCTCCGTCGGGCCCTGTCGGGTTTCCTTGGGCCCTGTCGGGCTCCATCGAGCCCTGTCAGGCTCCGTCGGGCCCTGTCGGGTTTCCTCAGGCCCTGTCGGGCTCCATCGAGCCCTGTCAGGCTCCGTCGGGCTCTTTCGGGTTTGCTCAAGCCCTGTCGGGCTCCGTCGGGCCCTGTCAGGCTTTGTCAGGTCGTGTCAGGTTTGCTCGGGCCCTGTCGGGCCTTGTCGGGCCCTGTCGGGTTTGCTCGGGCTCTGTCGGGCTCCATCGTGCCCTGTCGGGTTTGCTCGGGCCCTGTCGGGCTCCGTCAGGCCCTGTCGGGTTTGCTCGGGCCCTATCGGGCTCCCTGGGGCCCTGTCGGGTTTCCTCGGGCCCTCTCGGGCTCCATCGAGCCCTGTCAGGCTCCGTCGGGCTCTTTCGGTTTGCTCGAGCCCTGTCGGGCTCTGTCGGGCTCTGTCGGGCCCTGTCGGATTTGCTCAGGCCCTGTCGGGTTTCCTTGGGCCCTGTCGGGCTCCATCGAGACCTGTCAGGCTTTGTCGAACCCTGTCGGATTTGCTCAGGCCCTCTCGGGTTTGCTCGGGCCCTGTCGGGCTCCGTCGAACCCTGTCGGGTTTGCTCGGGCCCTGTCAGGCTCCGTCGCGCCCTGTCGGGTTTCCTCAGGCCCTGTCGGGCTCCATCGGACCCTATCAGGCTTTGGCGGGTCCTGTCGGGTTTGCTCAGGCCCTGTCGGGCCTTGTCAGCCCCTGTCGGGTTTGCTCGCGCCCTGTCGGGCTCCATCGGGCCCTGTCACGTTCTCTCGGGCCCTGTCAGGTTTGCTCGGGCCCTGTCAGGCTCCGTCAGGCCCTATCGGGTCTGCTCGACCCCTGTGGGGCTCCGTCGGGCCCTGTCGGGTTTGCTCGGGCTCTGTCGGGCTCCGTCGGGCCCTGTCGGGTTTGCTCGGGCCATGTCGGGTTTGCTGAAGCCCTGTCAGGCTTCGTCGGACCCTGTCGGGTTTGCTCGAGCCCTGTCGGCCTCCATCGGGCCCTGTCAGGTTTGCTCGGGCCCTATCGGGCTCTGTCGAGCCCTGTCGGGTTTGCTCGGGCTCTGTCAGGCTCCGTCGGGCCCTGTCGGGTTTGCTCGGGCCCTGTCGGGCTCCATCGAGCCCTGTCAGGCTTCGTCGGGCACTTTCGGGTTTGCTCGGGCCCTGTCGGGCTCCGTCGAACCCTGTCGGGTTTGCTCGGGCCCTGTCAGGCTCCATCGGACCCTATCAGGCTTTGGCGGGTCCTGTCGGGTTTGCTCAGGCCCTGTCGGGTTTGTTCGAGCCCTGTCGGGCTCCATCGGGCCCTGTCGGGTTTGCTCGGGCCCTATCGGGCTCCGTCGGGCCCTGTCGGGTTTGCTCGGGCCCTGTCAGGCTACGTCAGGCTCTGTCGAGTTAGCTCGTGCCCTGTCGGGCTCCGTCGGGCCCTGTCGGGTTTGCTCGGGCCCTATCGGGCTCCGTCGGGCCCTGTCGGGTTTCCTCGGGCCCTGTCGGGCTCCATCGAGCCCTGTCAGGCTTCGTCGGGCCCTTTCAGGTTTTCTCGGGCCCTGTCGGGCTCCGTCAGGCCCTGTCGGGTTTGCTCGGACCCTATCGGGCTCCGTCGGGCCCTGTCGGGTTTCCTTGGGCCCTGTCGGGCTCCATCGAGCCCTGTCAGGCTTTGTCGGGTCCTGTCGGGTTTGCTCAGGACCTGTCGGGTCTTGTCTGGCCCTGTCGGGTTTGCTCGAGCCCTGTCGGGTTTGCCCACGTCCTGTCGGGCTCCGTCGGGCCCTGTCAGGTTTGCTCAGGCCCTGTCGGGTTTCGTCGGGCCTTGTCGGGTTTGCTCGGGCCCTGTCGGGCTCCTTCGTGCACTGTCAGGTTTGCTCGGGCCCTGTCGGGTTTGCTCGGGCCCTGTAAGGCTCCGTCGAGCCCTGTCGGGTTTGCTCGGGCCCTGTCAGGCTCCGTCGGGCCCTGTCGGGTTTCCTCGGGCCCTGTCGGGCTCCATCGAGCCCTGTCAGGCTTTGTCGAACCCTGTCGGGTTTGCTCGGGCCCTGTCGGGTTTGCTCGGGCCGTGTCGGGCTCTGTCGGGCCCTGTCCGGTTTCCTCGGGCCCTGTCGGGCTCCCTCGGACCCTGTCGGGTTTGCTCGGGTCCTGTCGGGTTTCCTTGGGCCCTGTCGAGTTTGCTGAAGCCCTGTCAGGCTTCGTCGGACCCTGTCGGGTTTGCTCGGGCCCTGTCGGGCTCCGTCGAACCCTGTCGGGTTTGCTCGGGCCCTGTCAGGCTCTGTCGCTCCCTGTTGGGTTTCCTCGGGCCCTGTCGGGCTCCATCGAGCCCTGTCAGGTTTGCTCGGGCCCTGTCGGGTTTGCTCGGGCCCTGTCGGGCTCCATCGGACCCTATCAGGCGTTGGCGGGTCCTGTCGGGTTTGCTCAGGCCCTGTCAGGCCTTGTCAGCCCCTGTCGGGTTTGCTCGCGCCCTGTCGGGCTCCGTCGGGCCCTGTCAGGTTCTCTTGGGCCCTGTCAGGTTTGCTCGGGCCCTGTCAGGCTCCGTCAGGCCCTATCGGGTTTGCTCGAGCCCTGTCGGGCTCCGTCAGGCCCTGTCAGGTTTGCTCGGGCCCTGTCAGGCTACGTCAGGCTCTGTCGAGTTAGCTCGTGCCCTGTCGGGCTCCGTCGGGCCCTGTCGGGTTTGCTCGGGCCCTATCGGGCTCCGTCGGGCCCTGTCGGGTTTCCTCGGGCCCTGTCGGGCTCCATCGAGCCCTGTCAGGCTTCGTCGGGCCCTTTCAGGTTTTCTCGGGCCCTGTCGGGCTCCGTCAGGCCCTGTCGGGTTTGCTCGGGCCCTATCGGGCTCCGTCGGGCCCTGTCGGGTTTCCTTGGGCCCTGTCGGGCTCCATCGAGCCCTGTCAGGCTCCGTCGGGCCCTGTCGGGTTTCCTCAGGCCCTGTCGGGCTCCATCGAGCCCTGTCAGGCTCCGTCGGGCTCTTTCGGGTTTGCTCAAGCCCTGTCGGGCTCCGTCGGGCCCTGTCAGGCTTTGTCAGGTCGTGTCAGGTTTGCTCGGGCCCTGTCGGGCCTTGTCGGGCCCTGTCGGGTTTGCTCGGGCTCTGTCGGGCTCCATCGTGCCCTGTCGGGTTTGCTCGGGCCCTGTCGGGCTCCGTCAGGCCCTGTCGGGTTTGCTCGGGCCCTATCGGGCTCCCTGGGGCCCTGTCGGGTTTCCTCGAGCCCTCTCGGGCTCCATCGAGCCCTGTCAGGCTCCGTCGGGGCTTTCGGGTTTGCTCGAGCCCTGTCGGGCTCTGTCGGGCTCTGTCGGGCCCTGTCGGATTTGCTCAGGCCCTGTCGGGTTTCCTTGGGCCCTGTCGGGCTCCATCGAGACCTGTCAGGCTTTGTCGAACCCTGTCGGGTTTGCTCAGGCCCTCTCGGGTTTGCTCGGGCCCTGTCGGGCTCTGTCGAGCCCTGTCTGGTTTCCTCGGGCCCTGTCGGGCTCCGTTGGGCCCTGTCGGTTTGCTCGGGCCCTGTCGGGCTCCGTCGAACCCTGTCGGGTTTGCTCGGGCCCTGTCAGGCTCCGTCGCGCCCTGTCGGGTTTCCTCAGGCCCTGTCGGGCTCCATCGGACCCTATCAGGCTTTGGCGGGTCCTGTCGGGTTTGCTCAGGCCCTGTCGGGCCTTGTCAGCCCCTGTCGGGTTTGCTCGCGCCCTGTCGGGCTCCGTCGGGCCCTGTCACGTTCTCTCGGGCCCTGTCAGGTTTGCTCGGGCCCTGTCAGGCTCCGTCAGGCCCTATCGGGTCTGCTCGACCCCTGTGGTGCTCCGTCGGGCCCTGTCGGGTTTGCTCGGGCTCTGTCGGGCTCCGTCGGGCCCTGTCGGGTTTGCTCGGGCCATGTCGGGTTTGCTGAAGCCCTGTCAGGCTTCGTCGGACCCTGTCGGGTTTGCTCGAGCCCTGTCGGCCTCCATCGGGCCCTGTCAGGTTTGCTCGGGCCCTATCGGGCTCTGTCGAGCCCTGTCGGGTTTGCTCGGGCCCTGTCGGGCCTTGTCAGGCCCTGTCGGGTTTGCTCGGGACCTGTCGGGTTTGCCCGCGTCCTGTCGGGCTCCGTCAGGCCCTGTCAGATTCGCTCGGGCCCTGTCGGGTTTGCTCGGGCCCTGTTAGGCTCCGTCAGGCCCTGTCGAGTTTGCTCGTGCCCTGTCGGGCTTCGTCGGGCCCTGTCAGGTTTGCTCAGGCCCTGTCGGGTTTCGTTGGGCCTTGTCGGGTTTGCTCGGGCCCTGTCGGGCTCCTTCGTGCCCTGTCAGGTTTGCTCGGGCCCTGTCGGGTTTGCTCGGGCCCTGTAAGGCTCCGTCGAGCCCTGTCGGGTTTGCTGGGGCCCTGTCAGGCTCCGTCGGGCCCTGTCGGGTTTCCTCGGGCCCTGTCGGGCTCCATCGAGCCCTGTCAGGCTTTGTCGAACCCTGTCGGGTTTGCTCGGGCCCTATCGGGTTTGCTCGGGTCCTGTCGGGCTCTGTCAAGCCCTGTCGGATTTCCTCGGGCCCTCTCGGGTTCTGTCGGGCCCTCTCGGGTTCCGTCGGGCCCTGTCGGGTTTCCTCGGGCCCTGTCGGACTCTATCGAGCACTGTCAGGCTCCGTCGGGCTCTTTCGGGTTTGCTCAGGCCCTGTCGGACTCCGTCGGGCCCTGTCAGGCTTTGTCAGGTCCTGTCAGGTTTGCTCGGGCCCTGTCGGGCCTTGTCGGGCCCTGTTGGGTTTGCTCGGGCTCTGTCGGGCTCCAGCGTGCCCTGTCGGGTTTGCCCGGGCCCTGTCAGGCTCCATCAGGCCCTGTCGGGTTTGCTCGGGCCGTATCGGGCTCCGTGGGGCCCTGTCGGGTTTCCTCGGGCCCTGTCGGGCTCCATCGAGCCCTGTCAGGCTCCGTCGGGCTCTTTCGGGTTTGCTCAAGCCCTGTTGGGCTCCGCCGGGCCCTGTCAGGCTTTGTCAGGTCGTGTCAGGTTTGCTCGGGCCCTGTCAAGCCTTGTCGGGCCCTGTCGTGTTTGCTTGGGCTCTGTCGGGCTCCAGCGTGCCCTGTCAGGTTTGCTCGGGCCCTGTCGGGCTCCGTCAGGCCCTGTCGGGTTTGCTCGGGCCCTATCGGGCTCCGTGGGGCCCTGTCGGGTTTCCTCGGGCCCTGTCGGGCTCCATCGAGCCGTGTCAGTCTCCGTCGGGCCCTTTCGGGTTTGCTTGGGCCCTGTCGGGCTCCGTCGGGCCCTGTTGAATTTGCTCAGGCCCTGTCGGGTTTGTTCGAGCCCTGTCGGGCTCCATCGGGCCCTGTCGGGTTTGCTCGGGCCCTATCGGGCTCCGTCGAGCCCTGTCGGTTCTGCTCGGGCTCTGTCAGGCTCCGTCGGGCCCTGTCGGGCTTCCTCGGGCCCTGTCGGGCTCCATCAACCCTGTCAGGCTTTGTCGAACCCTGTTGGGTTTGCTCGGGCCCTGTCGCGTTTGCTCGGGCCCTGTCGGGATCTGTCGGGCCCTGTCTGGTTTCCTCGGGCCCTGTCGGGCTCCCTCGGACCCTGTCGGGTTTGCTCGGGTCCTGTCGGTTTTGCTCGGGCCCTGTCGGGTTTGCTGAAGCCCTGTCGGGTTTTCTGAAGCCCTGTCAGGCTTCGTCGGACCCTGTCGGGTTTGCTCGGGCCCTGTCGGGCTCCGTCGAACCCTGTCGGGTTTGCTCGCGCCCTGTCAGGCTCCGTCGGGCGCTGTCGGGTTTCCTCGGGCCCTGTCGGGCTCCATCGAGCCCTGTCAGGCTTTGTCGAACCCTGTCGGGTTTGCTCGGGCCCTGTCGGGTTTGCTCGGGCCCTGTCGGGCTCTGTCGGGCCCTGTCCGGTTTCCTCGGGCCCTGTCGGGCTCCCTCGGACCCTGTCGGGTTTGCTCGGGTCCTGTCGGGTTTCCTCGGGCCCTGTCGGGTTTGCTGAAGCCCTGTCAGGCTTCGTCGGACCCTGTCGGGTTTGCTCGGGCCCTGTCGGGCTCCCTCGAACCCTGTCGGGTTTGCTCGGGCCCTGTCAGGCTCTGTCGCGCCCTGTCGGGTTTCCTCGGGCCCTGTCGGGCTCCATCGAGCCCTGTCAGGTTTGCTCGGGCCCTGTCGGGTTTGCTCGCGCCCTGTCGGGCTCCGTCGGGCCCTGTCAGGTTCTCTTGGGCCCTGTCAGGTTTGCTCGGGCCCTGTCAGGCTCCGTCAGGCCCTATCGGGTTTGCTCGAGCCATGTCGGGCTCCGTCAGGCCCTGTCAGGTTTGCTCGGGCCCTGTCGGGCCTTGTCAGGCCCTGTCGGGTTTGCTCGGGACCTGTCAGGTTTGCCCGCGTCCTGTCGGGCTCCGTCGGGCCCTGTCAGATTCGCTCGGGCCCTGTCGGGTTTGCTCGGGCCCTGTCAGGCTCCGTCAGGCCCTGTCGGGTTTGCTCGTGCCCTGTCGGGCTCCGTCGGGCCCTGTCAGGTTTGCTCAGGCCCTGTCGGGATCCGTTGGGCCTTGTCGGGTTTGCTCGGGCCCCGTCGGGCTCCTTCGTGCCCTGTCAGGTTTGCTCGGGCCCTGTCGGGTTTGCTCGGGCCCTGTAAGGCTCCGTCGAGCCCTGTCGGGTTTGCTCGGGCCCTGTCAGGCTCCGTCAGGCCCTGTCGGATTTGCTAGTGCCCTGTCGGGCTCTGTTGGGCCCTGTCAGGTTTGCTAAGGCCCTGTCGGGCTCCTTCGTGCCCTGTCAGGTTTTCTCAGGCCCTGTCGGGTTTGCTCGGGCCCTGTCAGGCTCCGTCGAGCCCTGTCGGGTTTGCTCGGGCCCTGTCAGGCTCCGTCAGGCCCTGTTGGATTCCCTCAGGCCCTCTCGGGTTCCGTCGAGCCCTCTCGGGTTCCGTCGAGCCCTGTCGGGTTTGCTCGGGCCCTGTCAGGCTCCGTCGGGCCCTGTCGGGTTTCCTCGGGCCCTGTCGGGCTCCATCGAGCCCTGTCAGGCTTTGTCGAACCCTGTCGGGTTTGCTCGGGCAATGTCGGGTTTGCTCGGGTCCTGTCGGGCTCTGTCAAGCCCTGTCGGATTTCCTCGGGCTCTCTCGGGTTCCGTCGGGCCCTCTCGGGTTCTGTCGGGCCCTGTCGGGTTTCCTCGGGCCCTGTCGGGCTCCATCGAGCCGTGTCAGGCTCCGTCGGGCCCTTTCGGGTTTGCTCGGGCCCTGTCGGGCTCCGTCGGGCCCTGTCGGATTTGCTCAGGCCCTGTCGGGTTTGTTCGAGCCCTGTCAGGCTCCATCGGGCCCTGTCGGGTTTGCTCGGGCCCTATCGGGCTCCGTCGGGCCCTGTCGGGTTTCCTCGGGCCCTGTCGGACTCCACTGAGCCCTGTCAGGCTCCGTCGGGCTCTTTCGGGTTTGCTCGGGCCCTGGCGGGCTCCGTCGGGCCCTGTCAGGCTTTGTCAGGACGTGTCAGGTTTGCTCGGGCCCTGTCGGGCCTTGTCGGGCCCTGTCGGGTTTTCTCGGGCTCTGTCGGGCTCCAGCGTGCCCTGTCGGGTTTGCCCGGGCCCTGTCAGGCTCCGTCAGGCCCTGTCGGGGTTGCTCGGGCCCTATCGGGCTCATTCAGGCCCTGTCGGGTTTCCTCGGGCCCTGTCGGGCTCCATCGAGCCCTGTCAGGCTCCGTCGGGCCCTTTCGGGTTTGCTCGGGCCCTGTCGGGCTCCGTCGGGCCCTGTCGGATTTCCTCGGGCCCTCTCAAGTTCCGTCGGGCCCTCTCGGGTTCCGTCGGGCCCTGTCGGGTTTCTTCGGGCCCTGTCGGACTCTATCGAGCCCTGTCAGGCTCCGTCAGGCTCTTTCGGGTTTGCTCAGGCCCTGTTGGGCTCCGTCGGGCCCTGTCAGGCTTTGTCAGGTCCTGTCAGGTTTGCTCGGGCCCTGTCGGGCCTTGTCGGGCCCTGTTGGGTTTGCTCGGGCTCTGTCGGGCTCCAGCGTGCCCTGTCGGGTTTGCCCGGGCCCTGTCAGGCTCCGTCAGGCCCTGTCGGGTTTGCTCGGGCCCTATCGGGCTCCGTGGGGCCCTGTCGGGTTTGCTCAGGCCCTGTCGGGCCTTGTCAGCCCCTGTCGGGTTTGCTCGCGCCCTGTCGGGCTCCGTCAGGCCCTGTCTGGTTTGCTCGGGCCCTGTCAGGCCTTGTCAGGCTTTGTCCGGTTTGCTCGGGACCTGTCGGGTTTGCCCGCATCCTGTCGGGCTCCGTCGGGCCCTGTCAGATTCGCTCGGGCCCTGTCGGGTTTGCTCGGGTTCTGTCGGGCTCCGTCGGGCCCTGTCGGGTTTGCTCAGGCCCTGTCGGGATCCGTTGGGCCTTGTCGGGTTTGCTCGGGCCCTGTCGGGCTCCTTCGTGCCCTGTCAGGTTTGCTCGGGCCCTGTCGGGTTTGCTCGGGCCCTGCAAGGCTCTGTCGAGCCCTGTCGGGTTTGCTGGGGCCCTGTCAGGCTCCGTCGGGCCCTGTCGGGTTTCCTCGGGCCCTGTCGGTCTCCATCGAGCCCTGTCAGGCTTTGTCGAACCCTGTCGGGTTTGCTCGGGCCCTGTCGGGTTTGCTCGGGTCCTGTCGGGCTCTGTCGGGCCCTTTCGGGTTTGCTCGGGCCCTGTCAGGCTCCATCGGGCCCTGTCGGGTTTCCTCAGGCCCTGTCGGGCTCCATCGAGCCCTGTCAGGCTCCGTCGGGCTCTTTCGGGTTTGCTCAAGCCCTGTCGGGCTCCGTCGGGCCCTGTCAGGCTTTGTCAGGTCGTGTCAGGTTTGCTCGGGCCCTGTCAGGCCTTGTCGGGCCCTGTCGGGTTTGCTCGGGCTCTGTCGGGCTCCATCGTGCCCTGTCGGGTTTGCTCGGGCCCTGTCGGGCTCCGTCAGGCCCTGTCGGGTTTGCTCAGGCCCTATCGGGCTCCCTGGGGCCCTGTCGGGTTTCCTCGGGCCCTCTCGGGCTCCATCGAGCCCTGTCAGGCTCCGTCGGGCTCTTTCAGGTTTGCTCGGGCCCTGTCGGGCTCTGTCGGGCTCTGTCGGGCCCTGTCGGATTTGCTCAGGCCCTGTCGGGTTTGTTCGAGCCCTGTCGGGCTCCATCGGGCCCTGTCGGGTTTGCTCGGGCCCTATCGGGCTCCGTCGGGCCCTGTCGGGTTTCCTCGGGCCCTGTCGGGCTCCATCGAGCCCTGTCAGGCTTCGTCAGGCCCTTTCAGGTTTGCTCGGGCCCTGTCGGGCTCCGTCAGGCCCTGTCGGGTTTGCTCGGGCCCTATCGGGCTCCGTCGGGCCCTGTCGGGTTTCCTTGGGCCCTGTCGGGCTTTATCGAGCCCTGTCAGGCTTTGTCGGGTCCTGTCGGGTTTGCTCAGGCCCTGTCGGGTCTTGTCTGGCCCTGTCGGGTTTGCTCGGGCCCTGTCGGGTTTGCCCACGTCCTGTCGGGCTCCGTCGGGCACTGTCAGTTTCGCTCGGGCCCTGTCGGGTTTGCTCGGGCCCTGTCAGGCTACGTCAGGCTCTGTCGAGTTAGCTCGTGCCCTGTCGGGCTCCGTCGGGCCCTGTCAGGTTTGCTTGGGCCCTGTCGGGATCCGTTGGGCCCTGTCGGGTTTGCTCGGGCCCTGTCAGGCTCCGTCAGGCCCTGTCTGGTTTGCTCGTGCCCTGTCGGGCTCCGTCGGGCCCTGTCAGGTTTGCTTGGGCACTGTCGGGCTCCGTCAGGCCCTGTCGGGTTTCCTTGGGCCCTGTCGGGCTCCATCGAGCCCTGTCAGGCTTTGTCGAACCCTGTCGGGTTTGTTCAGGCCCTCTCGGGTTTGCTCGGGCCCTGTCGGGCTCTGTCGGGCCCTGTCTGGTTTCCTCGGGCCCTGTCGGGCTCCGTTGGGCCCTGTCGGTTTGCTCGGGCCCTGTCGGGCTCCGTCGAACCCTGTCGGGTTTGCTCGGGCCCTGTCAGGCTCCGTCGCGCCCTGTCGGGTTTCCTCAGGCCCTGTCGGGCTCCATCGGACCCTATCAGGCTTTGGCGGGTCCTGTCGGGTTTGCTCAGGCCCTGTCGGGCCTTGTCAGCCCCTGTCGGGTTTGCTCGCGCCCTGTCGGGCTCCGTCGGGCCCTGTCAGGTTCTCTCGGGCCCTGTCAGGTTTGCTCGGGCCCTGTCAGGCTCCGTCAGGCCCTATCGGGTTTGCTCGACCCCTGTCGGGCTCCGTCAGGCCCTGTCAGGTTTGCTCGGGCCCTGTCGGGCCTTGTCAGGCCCTGTCAAGTTTGCTCGGGACCTGTCGGTTTGCCCGCGTCCTGTCGTGCTCCGTCGGGCCCTGTCAGATTCGCTCGGGCCCTGTCGGGTTTGCTCGGGCCCTGTCGGACTCCACTGAGCCCTGTCAGGCTCCGTCGGGCTCTTTCGGGTTTGCTCGGGCCCTGGCGGGCTCCGTCGGGCCCTGTCAGGCTTTGTCAGGACGTGTCAGGTTTGCTCGGGCCCTGTCGGGCCTTGTCGGGCCCTGTCGGGTTTTCTCGGGCTCTGTCGGGCTCCAGCGTGCCCTGTCGGGTTTGCCCGGGCCCTGTCAGGCTCCGTCAGGCCCTGTCGGGGTTGCTCGGGCCCTATCGGGCTCATTCAGGCCCTGTCGGGTTTCCTCGGGCCCTGTCGGGCTCCATCGAGCCCTGTCAGGCTCCGTCGGGCCCTTTCGGGTTTGCTCGGGCCCTGTCGGGCTCCGTCGGGCCCTGTCGGATTTCCTCGGGCCCTCTCAAGTTCCGTCGGGCCCTCTCGGGTTCCGTCGGGCCCTGTCGGGTTTCTTCGGGCCCTGTCGGACTCTATCGAGCCCTGTCAGGCTCCGTCAGGCTCTTTCGGGTTTGCTCAGGCCCTGTTGGGCTCCGTCGGGCCCTGTCAGGCTTTGTCAGGTCCTGTCAGGTTTGCTCGGGCCCTGTCGGGCCTTGTCGGGCCCTGTTGGGTTTGCTCGGGCTCTGTCGGGCTCCAGCGTGCCCTGTCGGGTTTGCCCGGGCCCTGTCAGGCTCCGTCAGGCCCTGTCGGGTTTGCTCGGGCCCTATCGGGCTCCGTGGGGCCCTGTCGGGTTTGCTCAGGCCCTGTCGGGCCTTGTCAGCCCCTGTCGGGTTTGCTCGCGCCCTGTCGGGCTCCGTCAGGCCCTGTCTGGTTTGCTCGGGCCCTGTCAGGCCTTGTCAGGCTTTGTCCGGTTTGCTCGGGACCTGTCGGGTTTGCCCGCATCCTGTCGGGCTCCGTCGGGCCCTGTCAGATTCGCTCGGGCCCTGTCGGGTTTGCTCGGGTTCTGTCGGGCTCCGTCGGGCCCTGTCGGGTTTGCTCAGGCCCTGTCGGGATCCGTTGGGCCTTGTCGGGTTTGCTCGGGCCCTGTCGGGCTCCTTCGTGCCCTGTCAGGTTTGCTCGGGCCCTGTCGGGTTTGCTCGGGCCCTGCAAGGCTCTGTCGAGCCCTGTCGGGTTTGCTGGGGCCCTGTCAGGCTCCGTCGGGCCCTGTCGGGTTTCCTCGGGCCCTGTCGGTCTCCATCGAGCCCTGTCAGGCTTTGTCGAACCCTGTCGGGTTTGCTCGGGCCCTGTCGGGTTTGCTCGGGTCCTGTCGGGCTCTGTCGGGCCCTTTCGGGTTTGCTCGGGCCCTGTCAGGCTCCATCGGGCCCTGTCGGGTTTCCTCAGGCCCTGTCGGGCTCCATCGAGCCCTGTCAGGCTCCGTCGGGCTCTTTCGGGTTTGCTCAAGCCCTGTCGGGCTCCGTCGGGCCCTGTCAGGCTTTGTCAGGTCGTGTCAGGTTTGCTCGGGCCCTGTCAGGCCTTGTCGGGCCCTGTCGGGTTTGCTCGGGCTCTGTCGGGCTCCATCGTGCCCTGTCGGGTTTGCTCGGGCCCTGTCGGGCTCCGTCAGGCCCTGTCGGGTTTGCTCAGGCCCTATCGGGCTCCCTGGGGCCCTGTCGGGTTTCCTCGGGCCCTCTCGGGCTCCATCGAGCCCTGTCAGGCTCCGTCGGGCTCTTTCAGGTTTGCTCGGGCCCTGTCGGGCTCTGTCGGGCTCTGTCGGGCCCTGTCGGATTTGCTCAGGCCCTGTCGGGTTTGTTCGAGCCCTGTCGGGCTCCATCGGGCCCTGTCGGGTTTGCTCGGGCCCTATCGGGCTCCGTCGGGCCCTGTCGGGTTTCCTCGGGCCCTGTCGGGCTCCATCGAGCCCTGTCAGGCTTCGTCAGGCCCTTTCAGGTTTGCTCGGGCCCTGTCGGGCTCCGTCAGGCCCTGTCGGGTTTGCTCGGGCCCTATCGGGCTCCGTCGGGCCCTGTCGGGTTTCCTTGGGCCCTGTCGGGCTTTATCGAGCCCTGTCAGGCTTTGTCGGGTCCTGTCGGGTTTGCTCAGGCCCTGTCGGGTCTTGTCTGGCCCTGTCGGGTTTGCTCGGGCCCTGTCGGGTTTGCCCACGTCCTGTCGGGCTCCGTCGGGCACTGTCAGTTTCGCTCGGGCCCTGTCGGGTTTGCTCGGGCCCTGTCAGGCTACGTCAGGCTCTGTCGAGTTAGCTCGTGCCCTGTCGGGCTCCGTCGGGCCCTGTCAGGTTTGCTTGGGCCCTGTCGGGATCCGTTGGGCCCTGTCGGGTTTGCTCGGGCCCTGTCAGGCTCCGTCAGGCCCTGTCTGGTTTGCTCGTGCCCTGTCGGGCTCCGTCGGGCCCTGTCAGGTTTGCTTGGGCACTGTCGGGCTCCGTCAGGCCCTGTCGGGTTTCCTTGGGCCCTGTCGGGCTCCATCGAGCCCTGTCAGGCTTTGTCGAACCCTGTCGGGTTTGTTCAGGCCCTCTCGGGTTTGCTCGGGCCCTGTCGGGCTCTGTCGGGCCCTGTCTGGTTTCCTCGGGCCCTGTCGGGCTCCGTTGGGCCCTGTCGGTTTGCTCGGGCCCTGTCGGGCTCCGTCGAACCCTGTCGGGTTTGCTCGGGCCCTGTCAGGCTCCGTCGCGCCCTGTCGGGTTTCCTCAGGCCCTGTCGGGCTCCATCGGACCCTATCAGGCTTTGGCGGGTCCTGTCGGGTTTGCTCAGGCCCTGTCGGGCCTTGTCAGCCCCTGTCGGGTTTGCTCGCGCCCTGTCGGGCTCCGTCGGGCCCTGTCAGGTTCTCTCGGGCCCTGTCAGGTTTGCTCGGGCCCTGTCAGGCTCCGTCAGGCCCTATCGGGTTTGCTCGACCCCTGTCGGGCTCCGTCAGGCCCTGTCAGGTTTGCTCGGGCCCTGTCGGGCCTTGTCAGGCCCTGTCAAGTTTGCTCGGGACCTGTCGGTTTGCCCGCGTCCTGTCGTGCTCCGTCGGGCCCTGTCAGATTCGCTCGGGCCCTGTCGGGTTTGCTCGGGCCCTGTCAGGCTCCGTCAGGCCCTGTCGGGTTTGCTCGTGCCCTGTCGGGCTCCGTCGGGCCCTGTCAGGTTTGCGCAGGCTCTGTCGGGTTTGCTCGGGCCCTGTCGGGCTCCTTCGTGCCCTGTCAGGTTTGCTCGGGCCCTGTCGGGTTTGCTCGGGCCCTGTAAGGCTCCGTCGAGCCCTGTCGGGTTTGCTCGGGCCCTGTCAGGCTCCGTCGGGCCCTGTCGGGTTTCCTCGGGCCCTGTCGGGCTCCATCGAGCCCTGTCAGGCTTTGTCGAACCCTGTCGGGTTTGCTCGGGCCCTGTCGGGTTTGCTCGGGCCGTGTCGGGCTCTGTCGGGCCCTGTCCGGTTTCCTCGGGCCCTGTCGGGCTCCCTCGGACCCTGTCGGGTTTGCTCGGGTCCTGTCGGGTTTCCTCGGGCCCTGTCGAGTTTGCTGAAGCCCTGTCAGGCTTCGTCGGACCCTGTCGGGTTTGCTCGGGCCCTGTCCGGCTCCGTCGAACCCTGTCGGGTTTGCTCGGGCCCTGTCAGGCTCTGTCGCGCCCTGTTGGGTTTCCTCGGGCCCTGTCAGGCTCCATCGAGCCCTGTCAGGTTTGCTCGGGCCCTGTCGGGTTTGCTCGGGCCCTGTCGGGCTCCATCGGACCCTATCAGGCTTTGGCGGGTCCTGTCGGGTTTGCTCAGGCCCTGTCAGGCCTTGTCAGCCCCTGTCGGGTTTGCTTGCGCCCTGTCGGGCTCCGTCGGGCCCTGTCAGGTTCTCTTGGGCCCTGTCAGGTTTGCTCGGGCCCTGTCAGGCTCCGTCAGGCCCTAACGGGTTTGCTCGAGCCCTGTCGGGCTCCGTCAGGCCCTGTCAGGTTTGCTCGGGCCCTGTCGGGCCTTGTCGGGCCCTGTCGGGTTTGCTCGGGACCTGTCGGGTTTGCCCGCGTCCTGTCGGGCTCCGTCAGGCCCTGTCAGATTCGCTCGGGCCCTGTCGGGTTTGCTCGGGCCCTGTCAGGCTCCGTCAGGCCCTGTCGGGTTTGCTCGTGCCCTGTCGGGCTCCGTCGGGCCCTGTCAGGTTTGCTCAGGCCCTGTCGGGTTTCGTTGGGCCTTGTCGGGTTTGCTCGGGCCCTGTCGGGCTCCTTCGTGCCCTGTCAGGTTTGCTCGGGCCCTGTCGGGTTTGCTCGTGCCCTGTAAGGCTCCGTCGAGCCCTGTCGGGTTTGCTCGGGCCCTGTCAGGCTCCGTCGGGCCCTGTCGGGTTTCCTCGGGCCCTGTCGGGCTCCATCGAGCCCTGTCAGGCTTTGTCGAACCCTGTCGGGTTTGCTCGGGCCCTGTCGGGTTTGCTCGGGTCCTGTCGGGCTCTGTCAAGCCCTGTCGGATTTCCTCGGGCCCTCTCGGGTTCTGTCGGGCCCTCTCGGGTTCCGTCGGGCCCCGTCGGGTTTCCTCGGGCCCTGTCGGACTCTATTGAGCACTGTCAGGCTCCGTCGGGCTCTTTCGGGTTTGCTCAGGCCCTGTCGGGCTCCGTCGGGCCCTGTCAGGCTTTGTCAGGTCCTGTCAGGTTTGCTCGGGCCCTGTCGGGCCTTGTCGGGCCCTGTTGGGTTTGCTCGGGCTCTGTCGGGCTCCAGCGTGCCCTGTCGGGTTTGCCCGGGCCCTGTCAGGCTCCATCAGGCCCTGTCGGGTTTGCTCGGGCCGTATCGGGCTCCGTGGGGCCCTGTCGGGTTTCCTCGGGCCCTGTCGGGCTCCATCGAGCCCTGTCAGGCTCCGTCGGGCTCTTTCGGGTTTGCTCAAGCCCTGTTGGGCTCCGCCGGGCCCTGTCAGGCTTTGTCAGGTCGTGTCAGGTTTGCTCGGGCCCTGTCAAGCCTTGTCGGGCCCTGTCGGGTTTGCTCGGGCTCTGTCGGGCTCCAGCGTGCCCTGTCGGGTTTGCTCGGGCCCTGTCGGGCTCCGTCAGGCCCTGTCGGGTTTGCTCGGGCCCTATCGGGCTCCGTGGGGCCCTGTCGGGTTTCCTCGGGCCCTGTCGGGCTCCATCGAGCCGTGTCAGTCTCCGTCGGGCCCTTTCGGGTTTGCTTGGGCCCTGTCGGGCTCCGTCGGGCCCTGTTGAATTTGCTCAGGCCCTGTCGGGTTTGTTCGAGCCCTGTCGGGCTCCATCGGGCCCTGTCGGGTTTGCTCGGGCCCTATCGGGCTCCGTCGAGCCCTGTCGGGTTTGCTCGGCCTCTGTCAGGCTCCGTCGAGCCCTGTCGGGCTTCCTCGGGCCCTGTCGGGCTCCATCAAGCCCTGTCAGGCTTTGTCGAACCCTGTCGGGTTTGCTCGGGCCCTGTCGGGTTTGCTCGGGCCCTGTCGGGATCTGTCGGGCCCTGTCTGGTTTCCTCGGGCCCTGTCGGGCTCCCTCGGACCCTGTCGGGTTTGCTCGGGTCCTGTCGGTTTTGCTCGGGCCCTGTCGGGTTTGCTGAAGCCCTGTCAGGCTTCGTCGGACCCTGTCGGGTTTGCTCGGGCCCTGTCGGGCTCCGTCGAACCCTGTCGGGTTTGCTCGGGCCCTGTCAGGCTCCGTCGGGCCCTGTCGGGTTTCCTCGGGCCCTGTCGGGCTCCATCGAGCCCTGTCAGGCTTTGTCGAACCCTGTCGGGTTTGCTCAGGCCCTGTCGGGTTTGCTCGGGCCGTGTCGGGCTCTGTCGGGCCCTGTCCGGTTTCCTCGGGCCCTGTCGGGCTCCCTCGGACCCTGTCGGGTTTGCTCGGGTCCTGTCGGGTTTGCTGAAGCCCTGTCAGGCTTCGTCGGACCCTGTCGGGTTTGCTCGGGCCCTGTCGGGCTCCCTCGAACCCTGTCGGGTTTGCTCGGGCCCTGTCAGGCTCTGTCGCGCCCTGTCGGGTTTCCTCGGGCCCTGTCGGGCTCCATCGAGCCCTGTCAGGTTTGCTCGGGCCCTGTCGGGTTTGCTCGCGCCCTGTCGGGCTCCGTCGGGCCCTGTCAGGTTCTCTTGGGCCCTGTAAGGTTTGCTCGGGCCCTGTCAGGCTCCGTCAGGCCCTATCGGGTTTTCTCGAGCCATGTCGGGCTTCATCAGGCCCTGTCGGGTTTGCTCGGGCCCTGTCGGGCCTTGTCAGGCCCTGTCGGGTTTGCTCGGGACCTGTCGGGTTTGCCCGCGTCCTGTCGGGCTCCGTCGGGCCCTGTCAGATTCGCTCGGGCCCTGTCGGGTTTTCTCGGGCCCTGTCAGGCTCCGTCAGGCCCTGTCGGGTTTGCTCGTGCCCTGTCGGGCTCCGTCGGGCCCTGTCAGGTTTGCTCAGGCCCTGTCGGGTTTCGTTGGGCCTTGTCGGGTTTGCTCGGGCCCTGTCGGGCTCCTTCGTGCCCTGTCAGGTTTGCTCGGGCCCTGTCGGGTTTGCTCGGGCCCTGTAAGGCTCCGTCGAGCCCTGTCGGGTTTGCTCGGGCCCTGTCAGGCTCCGTCAGGCCCTGTCGATTTGCTAGTGCCCTGTCGGGCTCTGTTGGGCCCTGTCAGGTTTGCTCAGGCCCTGTCGGGCTCCTTCGTGCCCTGTCAGGTTTGCTCGGGCCCCGTCGGGTTTGCTCGGGCCCTGTCAGGCTCCGTCGGGCCCTGTCGGGTTTCCTCGGGCCTTGTCGGGCTCCATCGAGCCCTGTCAGGCTTTGTCGAACCCTGTCGGGTTTGCTCGGGCCCTGTCGGGTTTGCTTGGGTCCTGTCGGGCTCTGTCGGGCCCTGTCGGGTTTGCTCGGGCCCTGTCAGGCTCCGTCAGGCCCTGTTGGATTCCCTCGGGCCCTCTCGGGTTCCGTCGAGCCCTCTCGGGTTCCGTCGAGCCCTGTCGGGTTTGCTCGGGCCCTGTCAGGCTCCGTCGGGCCCTGTCGGGTTTGCTCGGGCCCTGTCAGGCTACGTCAGGCTCTGTCGAGTTAGCTCGTGCCCTGTCGGGCTCCGTCGGGCCCTGTCAGGTTTGCTTGGGCCCTGTCGGGATCCGTTGGGCCCTGTCGGGTTTGCTCGGGCCCTGTCAGGCTCCGTCAGGCCCTGTCTGGTTTGCTCGTGCCCTGTCGGGCTCCGTCGGGCCCTGTCAGGTTTGCTTGGGCACTGTCGGGCTCCGTCAGGCCCTGTCGGGTTTCCTTGGGCCCTGTCGGGCTCCATCGAGCCCTGTCAGGCTTTGTCGAACCCTGTCGGGTTTGCTCAGGCCCTCTCGGGTTTGCTCGGGCCCTGTCGGGCTCTGTCGGGCCCTGTCTGGTTTCCTCGGGCCCTGTCGGGCTCCGTTGGGCCCTGTCGGTTTGCTCGGGCCCTGTCGGGCTCCGTCGAACCCTGTCGGGTTTGCTCGGGCCCTGTCAGGCTCCGTCGCGCCCTGTCGGGTTTCCTCAGGCCCTGTCGGGCTCCATCGGACCCTATCAGGCTTTGGCGGGTCCTGTCGGGTTTGCTCAGGCCCTGTCGGGCCTTGTCAGCCCCTGTCGGGTTTGCTCGCGCCCTGTCGGGCTCCGTCGGGCCCTGTCAGGTTCTCTCGGGCCCTGTCAGGTTTGCTCGGGCCCTGTCAGGCTCCTTCAGGCCCTATCGGGTTTGCTCGACCCCTGTCGGGCTCCGTCAGGCCCTGTCAGGTTTGCTCGGGCCCTGTCGGGCCTTGTCAGGCCCTGTCGGGTTTGCTCGGGACCTGTCGGGTTTGCCCGCGTCCTGTCGGGCTCCGTCGGGCCCTGTCAGATTCGCTCGGGCCCAGTCGGGTTTGCTCGGGCCCTGTCAGGCTCCGTCAGGCCCTGTCGGGTTTGCTCGTGCCCTGTCGGGCTCCTTCGTGCCCTGTCAGGTTTGCTCGGGCCCTGTCGGGTTTGCTCGGGCCCTGTAAGGCTCCGTCGAGCCCTGTCGGGTTTGCTCGGGCCCTGTCAGGCTCCGTCGGGCCCTGTCGGGTTTCCTCGGGCCCTGTCGGGTTCCATCGAGCCCTGTCAGGCTTTGTCGAACCCTGTCGGGTTTGCTCGGGCCCTGTCGGGTTTGCTCGGGCCCTGTCGGGCTCTGTCGGGCCCTGTCCGGTTTCCTCGGGCCCTGTCGGGCTCCCTCGGACCCTGTCGGGTTTGCTCGGGTCCTGTCGGGTTTCCTCGGGCCCTGTCGAGTTTGCTGAAGCCCTGTCAGGCTTCGTCGGACCCTGTCGGGTTTGCTCGGGCCCTGTCCGGCTCCGTCGAACCCTGTCGGGTTTGCTCGGGCCCTGTCAGGCTCTGTCGCGCCCTGTTGGGTTTCCTCGGGCCCTGTCGGGCTCCATCGAGCCCTGTCAGGTTTGCTCGGGCCCTGTCGGGTTTGCTCGGGCCCTGTCGGGCTCCATCGGACCCTATCAGGCTTTGGCGGGTCCTGTCGGGTTTGCTCAGGCCCTGTCAGGCCTTGTCAGCCCCTGTCGGGTTTGCTCGCGCCCTGTCGGGCTCCGTCGGGCCCTGTCAGGTTCTCTTGGGCCCTGTCAGGTTTGCTCGGGCCCTGTCAGGCTCCGTCAGGCCCTATCGGGTTTGCTCGAGCCCTGTCGGGCTCCGTCAGGCCCTGTCAGGTTTGCTCGGGCCCTGTCGGGCCTTGTCAGGCCCTGTCGGGTTTGCTCGGGACCTGTCGGGTTTGCCCGCGTCCTGTCGGGCTCCGTCAGGCCCTGTCAGATTCGCTCGGGCCCTGTCGGGTTTGCTCGGGCCCTGTCAGGCTCCGTCAGGCCCTGTCAGGTTTGCTCGTGCCCTGTCGGGCTCCGTCGGGCCCTGTCAGGTTTGCTCAGGCCCTGTCGGGTTTCGTTGGGCCTTGTCGGGTTTGCTCGGGCCCTGTCGGGCTCCTTCGTGCCCTGTCAGGTTTGCTCGGGCCCTGTCGGGTTTGCTCGGGCCCTGTAAGGCTCCGTCGAGCCCTGTCGGGTTTGCTCGGGCCCTGTCAGGCTCCGTCGGGCCCTGTCGGGTTTCCTCGGGCCCTGTCGGGCTCCATCGAGCCCTGTCAGGCTTTGTCGAACCCTGTCGGGTTTGCTCGGGCCCTGTCGGGTTTGCTCGGGTCCTGTCGGGCTCTGTCAAGCCCTGTCGGATTTCCTCGGGCTCTCTCGGGTTCCGTCGGGCCCTCTCGGGTTCTGTCGGGCCCTGTCGGGTTTCCTCGGGCCCTGTCGGACTCTATCGAGCCCTGTCAGGCTCCGTCGGGCTCTTTCGGCTTTGCTCAGGCCCTGTCGGGCTCCGTTGGGCCCTGTTAGGCTTTGTCAGGTCCTGTCAGGTTTGCTCGGGCCCTGTCGGGCCTTGTCGGGCCCTGTTGGGTTTGCTCGGGCTCTGTCGGGCTCCAGCGTGCCCTGTCGGGTTTGCCCAGGCCCTGTCAGGCTCCATCAGGCCCTGTCGGGTTTGCTCGTGCCCTGTCGGGCTCCGTCGGGCCCTGTCAGGTTTGCTCAGGCCCTGTCGGGTTTGCTCGGGCCGTATCGGGCTCCGTGGGGCCCTGTCGGTTTCCTCGGGCCCTGTCGGGCTCCATCGAGCCCTGTCAGGCTCCGTCGGGCTCTTTCGGGTTTGCTCAAGCCCTGTTGGGCTCCGCCGGGCCCTGTCAGGCTTTGTCAGGTCGTGTCAGGTTTGCTCGGGCCCTGTCAAGCCTTGTCGGGCCCTGTCGGGTTTGCTCGGGCTCTGTCGGGCTCCAGCGTGCCCTGTCGGGTTTGCTCGGGCCCTGTCGGGCTCCGTCAGGCCCTGTCGGGTTTGCTCGGGCCCTATCGGGCTCCGTCGGGCCCTGTCGGGTTTCCTCGGGCCCTGTCGGGCTCCATCGAGCCGTGTCAGTCTCCGTCGGGCCCTTTCGGGTTTGCTTGGGCCCTGTCGGGCTCCGTCGGGCCCTGTTGAATTTGCTCAGGCCCTGTCGGGTTTGTTCGAGCCCTGTCGGGCTCCATCGGGCCCTGTCGGGTTTGCTCGGGCCCTATCGGGCTCCGTGGAGCCCTGTCGGGTTTGCTCGGGCTCTGTCAGGCTCCGTCGGGCCCTGTCGGGCTTCCTCGGGCCCTGTCGGGCTCCATCAAGCCCTGTCAGGCTTTGTCGAACCCTGTCGGGTTTGCTCAGGCCCTGTCGGGTTTGCTCGGGCCCTGTCGGGATCTGTCGGGCCCTGTCTGGTTTCCTCGGGCCCTGTCGGGCTCCCTCGGACCCTGTCGGGTTTGCTCGGGTCCTGTCGGTTTTGCTCGGGCCCTGTCGGGTTTGCTGAAGCCCTGTCAGGCTTCGTCGGACCCTGTCGGGTTTGCTCGGGCCCTGTCGGGCTCCGTCGAACCCTGTCGGGTTTGCTCGGGCCCTGTCAGGCTCCGTCGGGCCCTGTCGGGTTTCCTCGGGCCCTGTCGGGCTCCATCGAGCCCTGTCAGGCTTTGTCGAACCCTGTCGGGTTTGCTCGGGCCCTGTCGGGCTCCCTCGAACCCTGTCGGGTTTGCTCGGGCCCTGTCAGGCTCTGTCGCGCCCTGTCGGGTTTCCTCGGGCCCTGTCGGGCTCCATCGAGCCCTGTCAGGTTTGCTCGGGCCCTGTCGGGTTTGCTCGCGCCCTGTCGGGCTCCGTCGGGCCCTGTCAGGTTCTCTTGGGCCCTGTCAGGTTTGCTCGGGCCCTGTCAGGCTCCGTCAGGCCCTATCGGGTTTGCTCGAGCCATGTCGGGCTCCATCAGGCCCTGTCGGGTTTGCTCGGGCCCTGTCGGGCCTTGTCAGGCCCTGTCGGGTTTGCTCGGGACCTGTCGGGTTTGCCCGCGTCCTGTCGGGCTCCGTCGGGCCCTGTCAGATTCGCTCGGGCCCTGTCGGGTTTGCTCGGGCCCTGTCAGGCTCCGTCAGGCCCTGTCGGGTTTGCTCGTGCCCTGTCGGGCTCCGTCGGGCCCTGTCAGGTTTGCTCAGGCCCTGTCGGGTTTCGTTGGGCCTTGTCGGGTTTGCTCGGGTTCTGTCGGGCTCCTTCGTGCCCTGTCAGGTTTGCTCGGGCCCTGTCGGGTTTGCTCGGGCCCTGTAAGGCTCCGTCGAGCCCTGTCGGGTTTGCTCGGGCCCTGTCAGGCTCCGTCAGGCCCTGTCGGATTTGCTAGTGCCCTGTCGGGCTCTGTTGGGCCCTGTCAGGTTTGCTCAGGCCCTGTCGGGCTCCTTCGTGCCCTGTCAGGTTTGCTCGGGCCCTGTCGGGTTTGCTCGGGCCCTGTCAGGCTCCGTCGGGCCCTGTCGGGTTTCCTCGGGCCTTGTCGGGCTCCATCGAGCCCTGTCAGGCTTTGTCGAACCCTGTCGGGTTTGCTCGGGCCCTGTCGGGTTTGCTCGGGTCCTGTTGGGCTCTGTCGGGCCCTGTCGGGTTTGCTCGGGCCCTGTCAGGCTCCGTCAGGCCCTGTTGGATTCCCTCGGGCCCTCTCGGGTTCCGTCGAGCCCTGTCGGGTTTGCTCGGGCCCTGTCAGGCTCCGTCGGGCCCTGTCGGGTTTCCTCGGGCCCTGTCGGGCTCCATCGAGCCCTGTCAGGCTTTGTCGAACCCTGTCGGGTTTGCTCGGGCCCTGTCGGGTTTGCTCGGGTCCTGTCGGGCTCTGTCAAGCACTGTCGGATTTCCTCGGGCTCTCTCGGGTTCCGTCGGGCCCTCTCGGGTTCTGTCGGGCCCTGTCGGGTTTCCTCGGGCCCTGTCGGACTCTATCGAGCCCTGTCAGGCTCCGTCGGGCTCTTTCGGGTTTGCTCAGGCCCTGTCGGGCTCCGTTGGGCCCTGTTAGGCTTTGTCAGGTCCTGTCAGGTTTGCTCGGGCCCTGTCGGGCCTTGTCGGGACCTGTTGGGTTTGCTCGGGCTCTGTCGGGCTCCAGCGTGCCCTGTCGGGTTTGCCCAGGCCCTGTCAGGCTCCATCAGGCCCTGTCGGGTTTGCTCGGGCCCTATCGGGCTCCGTGGGGCCCTGTCGGGTTTCCTCGGGCCCTGTCGGGCTCCATCGAGCCCTGTCACGCTCCGTCGGGCTCTTTCGGGTTTGCTCAAGCCCTGTCGGGCTCCGTCGGGCCCTGTCAGGCTTTGTCAGGTCGTGTCAGGTTTGCTCGGGCCCTGTCGGGCCTTGTCAGGACCTGTCGGGTTTGCTCGGGCTCTGTCGGGCTCCAGCGTGCCCTGTCGGGTTTGCTCGGGCCCTGTCGGGCTCCGTCAGGCCCTGTCGGGTTTGCTCGGGCCCTGTCGGGCTCCGTGGGGCCCTGTCGGGTTTCCTCGGGCCCTGTCGGGCTCCATCGAGCCATGTCAGGCTCCGTCGGGCCCTTTCGGGTTTGCTCGGGCCCTGTCGGGCTCCGTCGGGCCCTGTCGGATTTGCTCAGGCCCTGTCGGGCTCCGTCGAGCCCTGTCAGGCTCCATCGGGCCCTGTCCGGTTTGCTCGGGCCCTATCGGGCTCCGTCGGGCCCTGTCGGGTTTCCTCGGGCCCTGTCGGACTCCACTGAGCCCTGTCAGGCTCCGTCGGGCTCTTTCGGGTTTGCTCGGGCCCTGCCGGGCTCCGTCGGGCCCTGTCAGGCTTTGTCAGGACGTGTCAAGTTTGCTCGGGCCCTGTCGGGCCTTGTCGGGCCCTGTCGGGTTTGCTCGGGCTCTGTCGGGCTCCAGCGTGCCCTGTCGGGTTTGCCCGGGCCCTGTCAGGCTCCGTCAGGCCCTGTCGGGGTTGCTCGGGCCCTATCGGGCTCAATCAGGCCCTGTCGGGTTTCCTCGGGCCCTGTCGGGCTCCATCGACCCCTGTCAGGCTCCGTCGGGCTCTTTCGGGTTTGCTCAAGCCCTGTTGGGCTCCGTCGGGCCCTGTCAGGCTTTGTCAGGTCCTGTCAGGTTTGCTCGGGCCCTGTCGGGCCTTGTCGGGCCCTGTTGGGTTTGCTCGGGCTCTGTCGGGCTCCAGCGTGCCCTGTCGGGTTTGCCCGGGCCCTGTCAGGCTCCATCAGGCCCTGTCGGGTTTGCTCGGGCCCTATCGGGCTCCGTGGGGCCCTGTCGGGTTTCCTCGGGCCCTGTCGGGCTCCATCGAGCCCTGTCAGGTTTGCTCGAGCCCTGTCGGGTTTGCTCGGGCCCTGTCGGGATCCGTTGGGCCTTGTCGGGTTTGCTCGGGCCCTGTCGGGCTCCTTCGTGCCCTGTCAGGTTTGCTCGGGCCCTGTCGGGTTTGCTCGGGCCCTGCAAGGCTCTGTCGAGCCCTGTCGGGTTTGCTCGGGCCCTGTCAGGCTCCGTCGGGCCCTGTCGGGTTTCCTCGGGCCCTGTCGGTCTCCATCGAGCCCTGTCAGGCTTTGTCGAACCCTGTCGGGTTTGCTCGGGCCCTGTCGGGTTTGCTCGGGTCCTGTCGGGCTCTGTCGGGCCCTTTCGGGTTTGCTCGGGCCCTGTCAGGCTCCATCGGGCCCTGTCGGGTTTCCTCAGGCCCTGTCGGGCTCCATCGAGCCCTGTCAGGCTCCGTCGGGCTCTTTCGGGTTTGCTCAAGCCCTGTCGGGCTCCGTCGGGCCCTGTCAGGCTTTGTCAGGTCCTGTCAGGTTTGCTCGGGCCCTGTCGGGCCTTGTCGGGCCCTGTCGGGTTTGCTCGGGCTCTGTCGGGCTCCATCGTGCCCTGTCGGGTTTGCTCGGGCCCTGTCGGGCTCCGTCAGGCCCTGTCGGGTTTGCTCGGGCCCTATCGGGCTCCCTGGGGGACTGTCGGGTTTCCTCGGGCCCTGTCGGGCACTATCGAGCCCTGTCAGGCTCCGTCGGGCTCTTTCGGGTTTGCTCGGGCCCTGTCGGGCTCTGTCGGGCTCTGTCGGGCCCTGTCGGATTTGCTCAGGCCCTGTCGGGTTTGTTCGAGCCCTGTCGGGCTCCATCGGGCCCTGTCGGGTTTTCTCGGGCCCTATCGGGCTCCGTCGGGCCCTGTCGGGTTTCCTCGGGCCCTGTCGGGCTCCATCGAGCCCTGTCAGGCTTCGTCGGGCCCTTTCAGGTTTGCTCGGGCCCTGTCGGGCTCCGTCGGGCCCTGTCGGGTTTCCTTGGGCCCTGTCGGGCTCCATCGAGCCCTGTCAGGCTTTGTCGGGTCCTGTCGGGTTTGCTCAGGCCCTGTCGGGTCTTGTCTGGCCCTGTCGGGTTTGCTCGGGCCCTGTCGGGTTTGCCCACGTCCTGTTGGGCTCCGTCGGGCACTGTCAGTTTCGCTCGGACCCTGTCGGGTTTGCTCGGGCCCTGTCAGGCTACGTCAGGCTCTGTCGAGTTAGCTCGTGCCCTGTCGGGCTCCGTCGGGCCCTGTCAGGTTTGCTTGGGCCCTGTCGGGATCCGTTGGGCCCTGTCGGGTTTGCTCGGGCCCTGTCAGGCTCCGTCAGGCCCTGTCTGGTTTGCTCGTGCCCTGTCGGGCTCCGTCGGGCCCTGTCAGGTTTGCTTGGGCACTGTCGGGCTCCGTCAGGCCCTGTCGGGTTTCCTTGGGCCGTGTCGGGCTCCATCGAGCCCTGTCAGGCTTTGTCGAACCCTGTCGGGTTTGCTCAGGCCCTCTCGGGTTTGCTCGGGCCCTGTCGGGCTCTGTCGGGCCCTGTCTGGTTTCCTCGGGCCCTGTCGGGCTCCGTTGGGCCCTGTCGGTTTGCTCGGGCCCTGTCGGGCTCCGTCGAACCCTGTCGGGTTTGCTCGGGCCCTGTCAGGCTCCGTCGCGCCCTGTCGGGTTTCCTCAGGCCCTGTCGGCTCCATCGGACCCTATCAGGCTTTGGCGGGTCCTGTCGGGTTTGCTCAGGCCCTGTCGGGCCTTGTCAGCCCCTGTCGGGTTTGCTCGCGCCCTGTCGGGCTCCGTCGGGCCCTGTCAGGTTCTCTCGGGCCCTGTCAGGTTTGCTCGGGCCCTGTCAGGCTCCGTCAGGCCCTATCGGGTTTGCTCGACCCCTGTCGGGCTCCGTCAGGCCCTGTCAGGTTTGCTCGGGCCCTGTCGGGCCTTGTCAGGCCCTGTCGGGTTTGCTCGGGACCTGTCGGGTTTGCCCGCGTCCTGTCGGGCTCCGTCGGGCCCTGTCAGATTCGCTCGGGCCCTGTCGGGTTTGCTCGGGCCCTGTCAGGCTCCGTCAGGCCCTGTCGGGTTTGCTCGTGCCCTGTCGGGCTCCGTCGGGCCCTGTCAGGTTTGCTCAGGCTCTGTCGGGTTTGCTCGGGCCCTGTCGGGCTCCTTCGTGCCCTGTCAGGTTTGCTCGGGCCCTGTCGGGTTTGCTCGGGCCCTGTAAGGCTCCGTCGAGCCCTGTCGGGTTTGCTCGGGCCCTGTCAGGCTCCGTCGGGCCCTGTCGGGTTTCCTCGGGCCCTGTCGGGCTCCATCGAGCCCTGTCAGGCTTTGTCGAACCCTGTCGGGTTTGCTCAGGCCCTCTCGGGTTTGCTCGGGCCCTGTCGGGCTCTGTCGGGCCCTGTCTGGTTTCCTCGGGCCCTGTCGGGCTCCGTTGGGCCCTGTCGGTTTGCTCGGGCCCTGTCGGGCTCCGTCGAACCCTGTCGGGTTTGCTCGGGCCCTGTCAGGCTCCGTCGCGCCCTGTCGGGTTTCCTCAGGCCCTGTCGGCTCCATCGGACCCTATCAGGCTTTGGCGGGTCCTGTCGGGTTTGCTCAGGCCCTGTCGGGCCTTGTCAGCCCCTGTCGGGTTTGCTCGCGCCCTGTCGGGCTCCGTCGGGCCCTGTCAGGTTCTCTCGGGCCCTGTCAGGTTTGCTCGGGCCCTGTCAGGCTCCGTCAGGCCCTATCGGGTTTGCTCGACCCCTGTCGGGCTCCGTCAGGCCCTGTCAGGTTTGCTCGGGCCCTGTCGGGCCTTGTCAGGCCCTGTCGGGTTTGCTCGGGACCTGTCGGGTTTCCTCGGGCCCTGTCGGGTTTGCTGAAGCCCTGTCAGGCTTCGTCGGACCCTGTCGGGTTTGCTCGGGCCCTGTCGGGCTCTGTCGAACCCTGTCGGGTTTGCTCGGGCCCTGTCAGGCTCTGTCGCGCCCTGTCGGGTTTCCTCGGGCCCTGTCGGGCTCCATCGAGCCCTGTCAGGTTTGCTCGGGCCCTGTCGGGTTTGCTCGGGCCCTGTCGGGCTCCATCGGACCCTATCAGGCTTTGGCGGTTCCTGTCGGGTTTGCCTAGGCCCTGTCGGGCCTTGTCAGCCCCTGTCGGGTTTCCTCGCGCCCTGTCGGGCTCCGTCGGGCCCTGTCAGGTTCTCTTGGGCCCTGTCAGGTTTGCTCGGGCCCTGTCAGGCTCCGTCAGGCCCTATCGGGTTTGCTCGAGCCATGTCGGGCTCCGTCAGGCCCTGTCAGGTTTGCTCGGGCCCTGTCGGGCCTTGTCAGGCCCTGTCGGGTTTGCTCGGGACCTGTCGGGTTTGCCCGCGTCCTGTCGGTCTCCGTCGGGCCCTGTCAGATTCGCTCGGGCCCTGTCGGGTTTGCTCGGGCCCTGTCAGGCTCCGTCAGGCCCTGTCGGGTTTGCTCGTGCCCTGTCGGGCTCCGTCGGGCCCTGTCAGGTTTGCTCAGGCCCTGTCGGGTTTCGTTGGGCCTTGTCGGGTTTGCTCGGGCCCTGTCGGGCTCCTTCGTGCCCTGTCAGGTTTGCTCGGGCCCTGTCGGGTTTGCTCGGGCCCTGTAAGGCTCCGTCGAGCCCTGTCAAGTTTGCTCGGGCCCTGTCAGGCTCCGTCAGGCCCTGTCGGATTTGCTAGAGCCCTGTCGGGCTCTGTTGGGCCCTGTCAGGTTTGCTCAGGCCCTGTCGGGCTCCTTCGTGCCCTGTCAGGTTTGCTCGGGCCCTGTCGGGTTTGCTCGGGCCCTGTCAGGCTCCGTCGAGCCCTGTCGGGTTTGCTCGGGCCCTGTCAGGCTCCGTCGGGCCCTGTCGGGTTTCCTCGGGCCTTGTCGGGCTCCATCGAGCCCTGTCAGGCTTTGTCGAACCCTGTCGGGTTTGCTCGGGCCCTGTCGGGTTTGCTCGGGTCCTGTCGGGCTCTGTCGGGCCCTGTCGGGTTTGCTCGGGCCCTGTCAGGCTCCGTCAGGCCCTGTCGGATTCCCTCGGGCCCTCTCGGGTTCCGTCGAGCCCTCTCGGGTTCCGTCGAGCCCTGTCGGGTTTGCTCGGGCCCTGTCAGGCTCCGTCGGGCCCTGTCGGGTTTCCTCGGGCCCTGTCGGGCTCCATCGAGCCCTGTCAGGCTTTGTCGAACCCTGTCGGGTTTGCTCGGGCCCTGTCGGGTTTGCTCGGGCCCTGTCGGGCTCTGTCAAGCCCTGTCGGATTTCCTCGGGCTCTCTCGGGTTCCGTCGGGCCCTCTCGGGTTCTGTCGGGCCCTGTCGGGTTTCCTCGGGCCCTGTCGGACTCTATCGAGCCCTGTCAGACTCCGTCGGGCTCTTTCGGGTTTGCTCGGGCTCTGTCGGGCTCCGTCGGGCCCTGTCAGGCTTTGTCAGGTCCTGTCAGGTTTGCTTGGGCCCTGTCGGGCCTTGTCGGTCCCTGTTGGGTTTGCTCGGGCTCTGTCGGGCTCCAGCGTGCCCTGTCGGCTTTGCCCAGGCCCTGTCAGGCTCCATCAGGCCCTGTCGTGTTTGCTCGGGCCCTATCGGGCTCCGTGGGGCCCTGTCGGGTTTCCTCGGGCCCTATCGGGCTCCATCGAGCCCTGTCAGGCTCCGTCGGGCTCTTTCGGGTTTGCTCAAGCCCTGTCGGGCTCCGTCGGGCCCTGTCAGGCTTTGTCAGGTCCTGTCAGGTTTGCTCGGGCCCTGTCGGGCCTTGTCGGGCCCTGTCGGGTTTGCTCGGGCTCTGTCGGGCTCCACCGTGCCCTGTCGGGTTTGCTCGGGCCCTGTCGGGCTCCGTCAGGCCCTGTCGGGTTTGCTCGGGCCCTGTCGGGCTCCGTGGGGCCCTGTCGGGTTTCCTCGGGCCCTGTCGGGCTCCATCGAGCCGTGTCAGGCTCCGTCGGGCCCTTTCGGGTTTGCTCGGGCCCTGTCGGGCTCCGTCGGGCCCTGTCGGATTTGCTCAGGCCCTGTCGGGTTTGTTCAAGCCCTGTCAGGCTCCATCGGGCCCTGTCGGGTTTGCTCGGGCCCTATCGGGCTCCGTGGAGCCCTGTCGGGTTTCCTCGGGCCCTGTCGGACTCCACTGAGCCCTGTCAGGCTCCGTCGGGCTCTTTCGGGTTTGCTCGGGCCCTGGCGGGCTCCGTCGGGCCCTGTCAGGCTTTGTCAGGACGTGTCAGGTTTGCTCGGGCCCTGTCGGGCCTTGTCGGGCCCTGTCGGGTTTGCTCGGGCTCTGTCGGGCTCCAGCGTGCCCTGTCGGGTTTGCCCGGGCCCTGTCAGGCTCCGTCAGGCCCTGTCGGGGTTGCTCGGGCCCTATCGGGCTCAATCAGGCCCTGTCGGGTTTCCTCGGGCCCTGTCGGGCTCCATCGAGCCCTGTCAGGCTCCGTCGGGCCCTTTCGGGTTTGCTCGGGCCCTGTCGGGCTCCGTCGGGCCCTGTCGGGTTTGCTCGAGCCCTGTCGGGCTCCGTCGGGCCCTGTCTGGTTTCCTCGGGCTCTGTCGGGCTCCGTCGGGCCCTGTCAGGTTTGCTCGGGTCCTGTCGGGTTTGCTGAAGCCCTGTCAGGCTTCGTCGGACCCTGTCGGGTTTGCTCGAGCCCTGTCGGGCTCCATCGGGCCCTGTCGGGTTTGCTCGGGCCCTATTGGGCTCCGTCGGGCCCTGTCGGGTTTCCTCGGGCCCTGTCGGGCTCCATCGAGCCCTGTCAGGCTTCGTCGGGCCCTTCCGGGTTTGCTCGGGCCCTGTCGGGCTCCGTCAGGCCCTGTCGGGTTTGCTCGGGCCCTATCGGGCTCCGTCGAGCCCTGTCGGGTTTGCTCGGGCTCTGTCAGGCTCCGTCGGGCCCTGTCGGGTTTCCTTGGGCCCTGTCGGGCTCCATCAAGCCCTGTCAGGCTTTGTCGAACCCTGTCGGGTTTGCTCGGGCCCTGTCGGGTTTGCTCGGGCCCTGTCGGGCTCTGTCGGGCCCTGTCTGGTTTCCTCCGGCCCTGTCGGGCTCCGTCGGGCCCTGTCGGGTTTGCTCGGGCCCTGTCGGGTTTGCTGAAGCCCTGTCAGGCTTCGTCGGAGCCTGTCGGGTTTGCTCGGGCCCTGTCGGGCTCCGTCGAACCCTGTCGGGTTTGCTCGGGCCCTGTCAGGCTCCGTCGCGCCCTGTCGGGTTTCCTCGGGCCCTGTCGGGCTCCATCGGACCCTATCAGGCTTTGGCGAGTCCTGTCGGGTTTGCTCAGGCCCTGTCGGCCTTGTCAGCCCCTGTCGGGTTTGCTCGCGCCCTGTCGGGCTATGTCGGGCCCTGTAAGGTTCTCTCGGGCCCTGTCAGGTTTGCTCGGGCCCTGTCAGGCTCCGTCAGGCCCTATCGGGTTTGCTCGAGCCCTGTCGGGCACCGTCAGGCCCTGTCAGGTTTCCTTGGGCCCTGTCGGGCCTTGTCAGGCCCTGTCGGGTTTGCTCGGGACCTGTCGGGTTTGCCCGCGTCCTGTCGGGCTCCGTCGGGCCCTGTCAGATTCGCTCGGGCCCTGTCGGGTTTGCTCGGGCCCTGTCAGGCTTTGTCAGGCCCTGTCGGATTTGCTAGTGCCCTGTCGGGCTCTGTTGGGCCCTGTCAGGTTTGCTCAGGCCCTGTCGGGATCCGTTGGGCCTTGTCGGGTTTGCTCGGGCCCTGTCGGGCTCCTTCGTGCCCTGTCAGGTTTGCTCGGGCCCTGTCGGGTTTGCTCGGGCCCTGTCAGGCTCCGTCGGGCCCTGTCGGGTTTACTCGGGCCCTGTCGGGTTTGCTCGGGTCCTGTCGGGCTCTGTCGGGCCCTGTCGGGTTTGCTCGGGCCCTGTCAGGCTCCGTCGGGCCCTGTCGGATTCCCTCGGGCCCTCTCGGGTTCCGTCGGGCCCTGTCGGGTTTCCTCGGGCCCTGTCGGACTCTATCGAGCCCTGTCAGGCTCCGTCGGGCTCTTTCGGGTTTGCTCAGGCCCTGTCGGGCTCCGTCGGGCCCTGTCAGGCTTTGTCAGGTCCTGTCAGGTTTGCTCGGGCCCTGTCGGGCCTTGTCGGGCCCTGTCGGGTTTGCTCGGGCTCTGTCGGGCTCCAGCGTGCCCTGTCGGGTTTGCCCGGGCCCTGTCAGGCTCCATCAGGCCCTGTCGGGTTTGCTCGAGCCCTATCGGGCTCCGTGGGGCCCTGTCGGGTTTCCTCGGGCCCTGTCGGGCTCCATCGAGCACTGTCAGGCTCCGTTGGGCCCTTTCGGGTTTGCTCGGGCCCTGTCGGGCTTCGTCGGGCCCTGTCGGATTTGCTCAGGCCCTGTCGGGTTTGCTCGAGCCCTGTCGGCCTCCATCGGGTCCTGTCGGGTTTGCTCGGGCCCTATCGGGCTCCATCGGGCCCTGTCGGGTTTCCTCGGGCCCTGTCGGGCTCCATCGAGCCCTGTCAGGCTTCGTCGGGCCCTTTCGGGTTTGCTCGGGCCCTGTCGGGCTCCGTCAGGCCCTGTCAGGTTTGCTCGGGCCCTGTCGGGCCTTGTCGGGCCCTGTCGGGTTTTCTCGGGCTCTGTCGGGCTCCAGCGTGCCCTGTCGGGTTTGCCCGGGCCCTGTCAGGCTCCGTCAGGCCCTGTCGGGGTTGCTCGCGCCCTGTCGGGCTCCGTCAGGCCCTGTCGGGTTTGCTCGGGCCCTATCGGGCTCCGTCGGGCCCTGTCGGGTTTCCTTGGGCCCTGTTGGGCTCCATCGAGCCCTGTCAGGCTCCGTCGGGCTCTTACGGGTTTGCTCGGGCCCTGTCGGGCTCCGTCGGGCGCTGTCGGGTTTGCTCGGGCCCTGTCAGGCTTTGTCAAGCCCTGTCGGGTTTGCTAGGGCCCTGTCGGGCTCCGTCGGGCCCTGTCTGGTTTCCTCAGGCCCTGTCGGGCTCCGTCGGGCCCTGTCGGGTTTGCTCAGGCCCTGCCGGGTTTGCTAGGGCCCTGTCGGGCTCCGTCGGGCCCTGTCTGGTTTCCTCAGGCCCTGTTGGGCTCCGTCGAGCCCTGTCGGGTTTGCTCGGGCCCTGTCAGGCTCCGTCGCGCCCTGTCGGGTTTGCTAGGGCCCTGTCGAACTCCATCGAGCCCTGTCGGGTTTGCTCGGGCCCTGTCGGGCTCCATTGGACCCTGTCAGGCTTTGTCGGGTCCTGTCGGGTTTCCTCAGGCCCCGTCAAGCCTTCTCAGGCCCTGTCGGGTTTGCTCGGGCCCTGTCGGGTTTGCCCGCGTCCTGTCGGGCTCCGTCGGGCCCTGTCAGGTTTGCTCAGGCCCTGTCGGGATCCTTTGGGCCCTGTCGGGTTTGCTCGGGCCCTGTCGGCCTCCATCGGGTCCTGTCGGGTTTGCTCGGGCCCTATCGGGCTCCATCGGGCCCTGTCGGGTTTCCTCGGGCCCTGTCGGGCTCCATCGAGCCCTGTCAGGCTTCGTCGGGCCCTTTCGGGTTTGCTCGGGCCCTGTCGGGCTCCGTCAGGCCCTGTCAGGTTTGCTCGGGCCCTGTCGGGCCTTGTCGGGCCCTGTCGGGTTTTCTCGGGCTCTGTCGGGCTCCAGCGTGCCCTGTCGGGTTTGCCCGGGCCCTGTCAGGCTCCGTCAGGCCCTGTCGGGGTTGCTCGCGCCCTGTCGGGCTCCGTCAGGCCCTGTCGGGTTTGCTCGGGCCCTATCGGGCTCCGTCGGGCCCTGTCGGGTTTCCTTGGGCCCTGTTGGGCTCCATCGAGCCCTGTCAGGCTCCGTCGGGCTCTTACGGGTTTGCTCGGGCCCTGTCGGGCTCCGTCGGGCGCTGTCGGGTTTGCTCGGGCCCTGTCAGGCTTTGTCAAGCCCTGTCGGGTTTGCTAGGGCCCTGTCGGGCTCCGTCGGGCCCTGTCTGGTTTCCTCAGGCCCTGTCGGGCTCCGTCGGGCCCTGTCGGGTTTGCTCAGGCCCTGCCGGGTTTGCTAGGGCCCTGTCGGGCTCCGTCGGGCCCTGTCTGGTTTCCTCAGGCCCTGTTGGGCTCCGTCGAGCCCTGTCGGGTTTGCTCGGGCCCTGTCAGGCTCCGTCGCGCCCTGTCGGGTTTGCTAGGGCCCTGTCGAACTCCATCGAGCCCTGTCGGGTTTGCTCGGGCCCTGTCGGGCTCCATTGGACCCTGTCAGGCTTTGTCGGGTCCTGTCGGGTTTCCTCAGGCCCCGTCAAGCCTTCTCAGGCCCTGTCGGGTTTGCTCGGGCCCTGTCGGGTTTGCCCGCGTCCTGTCGGGCTCCGTCGGGCCCTGTCAGGTTTGCTCAGGCCCTGTCGGGATCCTTTGGGCCCTGTCGGGTTTGCTCGGGCCCTGTCGGGCTCCTTCGTGCCCTGTCAGGTTTGCTCGGGCACTTTCGGGTTTGCTCGGGCCCTGTCAGGCTCCTTCGAGCTTTGTCCGGTTTGCTCGGGCCCTGTCGGGTTTGCTCGGGCCCTGTAAGGCTCCGTCGAGCCCTGTCGGGTTTGCTCGGGCCCTGTCAGGCTCCGTCAGGCCCTGTCTGGTTTGCTCGTGCCCTGTCGGGCTCCGTCGGGCCCTGTCAGGTTTGCTTGGGCACTGTTGGGCTCTGTCGGGCCCTGTCGGGTTTCCTTGGGCCCTGTCGGGCTCCATCGAGCCCTGTCAGGCTTTGTCGAACCCTGTCGGGTTTGCTCAGGTCCTGTCGGGTTTGCTCGGGCCCTGTCGGGCTCTGTCGGGCCCTGTCTGGTTTCCTCGGGCCCTGTCGGGCTCCGTTGGGCCCTGTCGGTTTGCTCGGGCCCTGTCGGGTTTTCTGAAGCCCTGTCAGGCTTCGTCGGACCCTGTCGAGTGTGCTCGGGCCCTGTCGGGCTCCGTCGAGCCCTGTCAGGTTTTCTCGGGCCTTGTCAGGCTTTGTCGGGCCCTGTCGGGTTTGCTCGGGCCCTGTCGGGTTCCGTCGGGCCCTGTCGGGTTTCCTCGGGCCCTGTCGGACTCCACTGAGCCCTGTCAGGCTCCGTCAGGCTCTTTCGGGTTTGCTCGGGCCCTGCCGGGCTCCGTCGGGCCCTGTCAGGCTTTGTCAGGACGTGTCAGGTTTGCTCGGGCCCTGTCGGGCCTTGTCGGGCCCTGTCGGGTTTGCTCGGGCTCTGTCGGGCTCCAGCGTGCCCTGTCGGGTTTGCCCGGGCCCTGTCAGGCTCCGTCAGGCCCTGTCGGGTTTCTCGGGCCCTATCGGGCTCAATCAGGCCCTGTCGGGTTTCCTCGGGCCCTGTCAGGCTCCATCGAGCCCTGTCAGGCTCCGTCGGGCCCTTTCGGGTTTGCTCAAGACCTGTCGGGCTCCGTCGGGCCCTGTCGGATTTGCTCAGGCCCTGTCGGGTTTGCTTGAGCCCTGTCGGGCTCCATCGGGTCCTGTCGGGTTTGCTCGGGCCCTATCGGGCTCTGTCGGGCCCTGTCGGGTTTCCTCGGGCCCTGTCGGGCTCCATCGAGCCCTGTCAGGCTTCGTCGGGCCCTTTCGGGTTTGCTCGGGCCCTGTCGGGCTTTGTCAGGCCCTGTCGGGTTTGCTCGGGCCCTATCGGGGTCCGTCGAGCCCTGTCGGGTTTGCTCGGGCCCTGTCGGGCTCCATCGAGCCCTGTCAGGCTCCGTCGGGCCCTTTCGGGTTTGCTCGGGCCCTGTCGGGCTCCGTCGGGCCCTGTCGGGTTTGCTCGGGTCCTGTCGGGTTTGCTCGGGCCCTGTCAGGCTTTTTTAAGCCCTGTCGGGTTTGCTAGGGCCCTGTCGGGCTCCGTTGGGCCCTGTCTGGTTTCCTCAGGCCCTGTCGGGCTCCGTCGAGCCCTGTCGGGTTTGCTCAGGCCCTGTCGGCTTTGCTAGGGCCCTGTCGGGATCCGTCGGGCCCTGTCTGGTTTCCTCAGGCCCTGTCGGGTTCCGTCGAGCCCTGTCGGGTTTGCTCGGGCCCTGTCAGGCTCCGTCGCGCCCTGTCGGGTTTCCTCGGGCCCTGTCGGGCTCCATCGAGCCCTGTCGGGTTTGCTCAGGCCCTGTCGGGCACCATCGGACCCCGTCAGGCTTTGTCGGGTCCTGTCGGGTTTGCTCAGGCCCTGTCGGGCCTTGTCAGGCCCTTTCGGGTTTGCTCGGGCCTTGTCGGGTTTGCCCGCGTCCTGTGGGGCTCCGTCGGGCCCTGTCAGATTCGCTCGGGCCCTGTCGGGTTTGCTCGGGCCCTGTCAGGCTCCGTCAGGCCCTGTCGGGTTTGCTCGGGCCCTGTCAGGCTCCGTCGGGCCCTGTCAGGTTTGCTCAGGCCCTGTCGGGATCCGTTGGGCCCTGTCGGGTTTGCTCGGGCCCTGTCGGGCTCTTTCGTGCCCTGTCAGGTTTGCTCGGGCCCTGTCGGGTTTGCTCGGGCCCTGTAAGGCTCCGTCGAGCCCTGTCAGGTTTGCTCGGGCCCTGTTGGGTTTGCTCAGGCCCTGTCAGGCTCCGTTGAGCCCTGTCGGGTTTGCTCGGGCCCTGTCAGGCTCCGTCAGGCCCTGTCTGGTTTGCTCGTACCCTGTCGGCCTCCGTCGGGCCCTGTAAGGTTTGCTTGGGCACTGTCGGGCTCCGTCGGGCCCTGTCAGGCTTTGTCGAACCCTGTCGGGTTTGCTCAGGCCCTGTCGGGTTTGCTCGGGCCCTGTCGGGCTCCGTCGGGCCCTGTTCAGATTCGCTCGGGCCCTGTCGGGTTTGCTCGGGCCCTGTCAGGCTTTGTCAGGCCCTGTCGGATTTGCTAGTGCCCTGTCGGGCTCTGTTGGGCCCTGTCAGGTTTGCTCAGGCCCTGTCGGGATCCGTTGGGCCTTGTCGGGTTTGCTCGGGCCCTGTCGGGCTCCTTCGTGCCCTGTCAGGTTTGCTCGGGCCCTGTCGGGTTTGCTCGGGCCCTGTCAGGCTCCGTCGGGCCCTGTCGGGATTGCTCGGGCCCTGTCGGGTTTGCTCGGGTCCTGTCGGGCTCTGTCGGGCCCTGTCGGGTTTGCTCGGGCCCTGTCAGGCTCCGTCGGGCCCTGTCGGATTCCCTCGGGCCCTCTCGGGTTCCGTCGGGCCCTGTCGGGTTTCCTCGGGCCCTGTCGGACTCTATCGAGCCCTGTCAGGCTCCGTCGGGCTCTTTCGGGTTTGCTCAGGCCCTGTCGGGCTCCGTCGGGCCCTGTCAGGCTTTGTCAGGTCCTGTCAGGTTTGCTCGGGCCCTGTCGGGCCTTGTCGGGCCCTGTCGGGTTTACTCGGGCTCTGTCGGGCTCCAGCGTGCCCTGTCGGGTTTGCCCGGGCCCTGTCAGGCTCCATCAGGCCCTGTCGGGTTTGCTCGAGCCCTGTCGGCCTCCATCGGGTCCTGTCGGGTTTGCTCGGGCCCTATCGGGCTCCATCGGGCCCTGTCGGGTTTCCTCGGGCCCTGTCGGGCTCCATCGAGCCCTGTCAGGCTTCGTCGGGCCCTTTCGGGTTTGCTCGGGCCCTGTCGGGCTCCGTCAGGCCCTGTCAGGTTTGCTCGGGCCCTGTCGGGCCTTGTCGGGCCCTGTCGGGTTTTCTCGGGCTCTGTCGGGCTCCAGCGTGCCCTGTCGGGTTTGCCCGGGCCCTGTCAGGCTCCGTCAGGCCCTGTCGGGGTTGCTCGCGCCCTGTCGGGCTCCGTCAGGCCCTGTCGGGTTTGCTCGGGCCCTATCGGGCTCCCTCGGGCCCTGTCGGGTTTCCTTGGGCCCTGTTGGGCTCCATCGAGCCCTGTCAGGCTCCGTCGGGCTCTTACGGGTTTGCTCTGGCCCTGTCGGGCTCCGTCGGGCGCTGTCGGGTTTGCTCGGGCCCTGTCAGGCTTTGTCAAGCCCTGTCGGGTTTGCTAGGGCCCTGTCGGGCTCCGTCGGGCCCTGTCTGGTTTCCTCAGGCCCTGTCGGGCTCCGTCGGGCCCTGTCGGGTTTGCTCAGGCCCTGCCGGGTTTGCTAGGGCCCTGTCGGGCTCCGTCGGGCCCTGTCTGGTTTCCTCAGGCCCTGTTGGGCTCCGTCGAGCCCTGTCGGGTTTGCTCGGGCCCTGTCAGGCTCCGTCGCGCCCTGTCGGGTTTGCTAGGGCCCTGTCGAACTCCATCGAGCCCTGTCGGGTTTGCTCGGGCCCTGTCGGGCTCCATTGGACCCTGTCAGGCTTTGTCGGGTCCTGTCGGGTTTCCTCAGGCCCCGTCAAGCCTTCTCAGGCCCTGTCGGGTTTGCTCGGGCCCTGTCGGGTTTGCCCGCGTCCTGTCGGGCTCCGTCGGGCCCTGTCAGGTTTGCTCAGGCCCTGTCGGGATCCTTTGGGCCCTGTCGGGTTTGCTCGGGCCCTGTCGGGCTCCTTCGTGCCCTGTCAGGTTTGCTCGGGCACTTTCGGGTTTGCTCGGGCCCTGTCAGGCTCCTTCGAGCTTTGTCCGGTTTGCTCGGGCCCTGTCGGGTTTGCTCGGGCCCTGTAAGGCTCCGTCGAGCCCTGTCGGGTTTGCTCGGGCCCTGTCAGGCTCCGTCAGGCCCTGTCTGGTTTGCTCGTGCCCTGTCGGGCTCCGTCGGGCCCTGTCAGGTTTGCTTGGGCACTGTTGGGCTCTGTCGGGCCCTGTCGGGTTTCCTTGGGCCCTGTCGGGCTCCATCGAGCCCTGTCAGGCTTTGTCGAACCCTGTCGGGTTTGCTCAGGTCCTGTCGGGTTTGCTCGGGCCCTGTCGGGCTCTGTCGGGCCCTGTCTGGTTTCCTCGGGCCCTGTCGGGCTCCGTCGGGCCCTGTCAGATTCGCTCGGGCCCTGTCGGGTTTGCTCGGGCCCTGTCAGGCTCCGTCAGGCCCTGTCGGGTTTGCTCGGGCCCTGTCAGGCTCCGTCGGGCCCTGTCAGGTTTGCTCAGGCCCTGTCGGGATCCGTTGGGCCCTGTCGGGTTTGCTCGGGCCCTGTCGGGCTCTTTCGTGCCCTGTCAGGTTTGCTCGGGCCCTGTCGGGTTTGCTCGGGCCCTGTAAGGCTCCGTCGAGCCCTGTCAGGTTTGCTCGGGCCCTGTTGGGTTTGCTCAGGCCCTGTCAGGCTCCGTTGAGCCCTGTCGGGTTTGCTCGGGCCCTGTCAGGCTCCGTCAGGCCCTGTCTGGTTTGCTCGTACCCTGTCGGCCTCCGTCGGGCCCTGTAAGGTTTGCTTGGGCACTGTCGGGCTCCGTCGGGCCCTGTCAGGCTTTGTCGAACCCTGTCGGGTTTGCTCAGGCCCTGTCGGGTTTGCTCGGGCCCTGTCGGGCTCCGTCGGGCCCTGTTCAGATTCGCTCGGGCCCTGTCGGGTTTGCTCGGGCCCTGTCAGGCTTTGTCAGGCCCTGTCGGATTTGCTAGTGCCCTGTCGGGCTCTGTTGGGCCCTGTCAGGTTTGCTCAGGCCCTGTCGGGATCCGTTGGGCCTTGTCGGGTTTGCTCGGGCCCTGTCGGGCTCCTTCGTGCCCTGTCAGGTTTGCTCGGGCCCTGTCGGGTTTGCTCGGGCCCTGTCAGGCTCCGTCGGGCCCTGTCGGGATTGCTCGGGCCCTGTCGGGTTTGCTCGGGTCCTGTCGGGCTCTGTCGGGCCCTGTCGGGTTTGCTCGGGCCCTGTCAGGCTCCGTCGGGCCCTGTCGGATTCCCTCGGGCCCTCTCGGGTTCCGTCGGGCCCTGTCGGGTTTCCTCGGGCCCTGTCGGACTCTATCGAGCCCTGTCAGGCTCCGTCGGGCTCTTTCGGGTTTGCTCAGGCCCTGTCGGGCTCCGTCGGGCCCTGTCAGGCTTTGTCAGGTCCTGTCAGGTTTGCTCGGGCCCTGTCGGGCCTTGTCGGGCCCTGTCGGGTTTACTCGGGCTCTGTCGGGCTCCAGCGTGCCCTGTCGGGTTTGCCCGGGCCCTGTCAGGCTCCATCAGGCCCTGTCGGGTTTGCTCGAGCCCTGTCGGCCTCCATCGGGTCCTGTCGGGTTTGCTCGGGCCCTATCGGGCTCCATCGGGCCCTGTCGGGTTTCCTCGGGCCCTGTCGGGCTCCATCGAGCCCTGTCAGGCTTCGTCGGGCCCTTTCGGGTTTGCTCGGGCCCTGTCGGGCTCCGTCAGGCCCTGTCAGGTTTGCTCGGGCCCTGTCGGGCCTTGTCGGGCCCTGTCGGGTTTTCTCGGGCTCTGTCGGGCTCCAGCGTGCCCTGTCGGGTTTGCCCGGGCCCTGTCAGGCTCCGTCAGGCCCTGTCGGGGTTGCTCGCGCCCTGTCGGGCTCCGTCAGGCCCTGTCGGGTTTGCTCGGGCCCTATCGGGCTCCCTCGGGCCCTGTCGGGTTTCCTTGGGCCCTGTTGGGCTCCATCGAGCCCTGTCAGGCTCCGTCGGGCTCTTACGGGTTTGCTCTGGCCCTGTCGGGCTCCGTCGGGCGCTGTCGGGTTTGCTCGGGCCCTGTCAGGCTTTGTCAAGCCCTGTCGGGTTTGCTAGGGCCCTGTCGGGCTCCGTCGGGCCCTGTCTGGTTTCCTCAGGCCCTGTCGGGCTCCGTCGGGCCCTGTCGGGTTTGCTCAGGCCCTGCCGGGTTTGCTAGGGCCCTGTCGGGCTCCGTCGGGCCCTGTCTGGTTTCCTCAGGCCCTGTTGGGCTCCGTCGAGCCCTGTCGGGTTTGCTCGGGCCCTGTCAGGCTCCGTCGCGCCCTGTCGGGTTTGCTAGGGCCCTGTCGAACTCCATCGAGCCCTGTCGGGTTTGCTCGGGCCCTGTCGGGCTCCATTGGACCCTGTCAGGCTTTGTCGGGTCCTGTCGGGTTTCCTCAGGCCCCGTCAAGCCTTCTCAGGCCCTGTCGGGTTTGCTCGGGCCCTGTCGGGTTTGCCCGCGTCCTGTCGGGCTCCGTCGGGCCCTGTCAGGTTTGCTCAGGCCCTGTCGGGATCCTTTGGGCCCTGTCGGGTTTGCTCGGGCCCTGTCGGGCTCCTTCGTGCCCTGTCAGGTTTGCTCGGGCACTTTCGGGTTTGCTCGGGCCCTGTCAGGCTCCTTCGAGCTTTGTCCGGTTTGCTCGGGCCCTGTCGGGTTTGCTCGGGCCCTGTAAGGCTCCGTCGAGCCCTGTCGGGTTTGCTCGGGCCCTGTCAGGCTCCGTCAGGCCCTGTCTGGTTTGCTCCTGCCCTGTCGGGCTCCGTCGGGCCCTGTCAGGTTTGCTTGGGCACTGTTGGGCTCTGTCGGGCCCTGTCGGGTTTCCTTGGGCCCTGTCGGGCTCCATCGAGCCCTGTCAGGCTTTGTCGAACCCTGTCGGGTTTGCTCAGGTCCTGTCGGGTTTGCTCGGGCCCTGTCGGGCTCTGTCGGGCCCTGTCTGGTTTCCTCGGGCCCTGTCGGGCTCCGTTGGGCCCTGTCGGTTTGCTCGGGCCCTGTCGGGTTTTCTGAAGCCCTGTCAGGCTTCGTCGGACCCTGTCGAGTGTGCTCGGGCCCTGTCGGGCTCCGTCGAGCCCTGTCAGGTTTTCTCGGGCCTTGTCAGGCTTTGTCGGGCCCTGTCGGGTTTGCTCGGGCCCTGTCGGGTTCCGTCGGGCCCTGTCGGGTTTCCTCGGGCCCTGTCGGACTCCACTGAGCCCTGTCAGGCTCCGTCAGGCTCTTTCGGGTTTGCTCGGGCCCTGCCGGGCTCCGTCGGGCCCTGTCAGGCTTTGTCAGGACGTGTCAGGTTTGCTCGGGCCCTGTCGGGCCTTGTCGGGCCCTGTCGGGTTTGCTCGGGCTCTGTCGGGCTCCAGCGTGCCCTGTCGGGTTTGCCCGGGCCCTGTCAGGCTCCGTCAGGCCCTGTCGGGTTTCTCGGGCCCTATCGGGCTCAATCAGGCCCTGTCGGGTTTCCTCGGGCCCTGTCAGGCTCCATCGAGCCCTGTCAGGCTCCGTCGGGCCCTTTCGGGTTTGCTCAAGACCTGTCGGGCTCCGTCGGGCCCTGTCGGATTTGCTCAGGCCCTGTCGGGTTTGCTTGAGCCCTGTCGGGCTCCATCGGGTCCTGTCGGGTTTGCTCGGGCCCTATCGGGCTCTGTCGGGCCCTGTCGGGTTTCCTCGGGCCCTGTCGGGCTCCATCGAGCCCTGTCAGGCTTCGTCGGGCCCTTTCGGGTTTGCTCGGGCCCTGTCGGGCTTTGTCAGGCCCTGTCGGGTTTGCTCGGGCCCTATCGGGGTCCGTCGAGCCCTGTCGGGTTTGCTCGGGCCCTGTCGGGCTCCATCGAGCCCTGTCAGGCTCCGTCGGGCCCTTTCGGGTTTGCTCGGGCCCTGTCGGGCTCCGTCGGGCCCTGTCGGGTTTGCTCGGGTCCTGTCGGGTTTGCTCGGGCCCTGTCAGGCTTTTTTAAGCCCTGTCGGGTTTGCTAGGGCCCTGTCGGGCTCCGTTGGGCCCTGTCTGGTTTCCTCAGGCCCTGTCGGGCTCCGTCGAGCCCTGTCGGGTTTGCTCAGGCCCTGTCGGCTTTGCTAGGGCCCTGTCGGGATCCGTCGGGCCCTGTCTGGTTTCCTCAGGCCCTGTCGGGTTCCGTCGAGCCCTGTCGGGTTTGCTCGGGCCCTGTCAGGCTCCGTCGCGCCCTGTCGGGTTTCCTCGGGCCCTGTCGGGCTCCATCGAGCCCTGTCGGGTTTGCTCAGGCCCTGTCGGGCACCATCGGACCCCGTCAGGCTTTGTCGGGTCCTGTCGGGTTTGCTCAGGCCCTGTCGGGCCTTGTCAGGCCCTTTCGGGTTTGCTCGGGCCTTGTCGGGTTTGCCCGCGTCCTGTGGGGCTCCGTCGGGCCCTGTCAGATTCGCTCGGGCCCTGTCGGGTTTGCTCGGGCCCTGTCAGGCTCCGTCAGGCCCTGTCGGGTTTGCTCGGGCCCTGTCAGGCTCCGTCGGGCCCTGTTAGGTTTGCTCAGGCCCTGTCGGGATCCGTTGGGCCCTGTCGGGTTTGCTCGGGCCCTGTCGGGCTCTTTCGTGCCCTGTCAGGTTTGCTCGGGCCCTGTCGGGTTTGCTCGGGCCCTGTAAGGCTCCGTCGAGCCCTGTCAGGTTTGCTCGGGCCCTGTTGGGTTTGCTCAGGCCCTGTCAGGCTCCGTTGAGCCCTGTCGGGTTTGCTCGGGCCCTGTCAGGCTCCGTCAGGCCCTGTCTGGTTTGCTCGTACCCTGTCGGCCTCCGTCGGGCCCTGTAAGGTTTGCTTGGGCACTGTCGGGCTCCGTCGGGCCCTGTCAGGCTTTGTCGAACCCTGTCGGGTTTGCTCAGGCCCTGTCGGGTTTGCTCGGGCCCTGTCGGGCTCCGTCGGGCCCTGTTCAGATTCGCTCGGGCCCTGTCGGGTTTGCTCGGGCCCTGTCAGGCTTTGTCAGGCCCTGTCGGATTTGCTAGTGCCCTGTCGGGCTCTGTTGGGCCCTGTCAGGTTTGCTCAGGCCCTGTCGGGATCCGTTGGGCCTTGTCGGGTTTGCTCGGGCCCTGTCGGGCTCCTTCGTGCCCTGTCAGGTTTGCTCGGGCCCTGTCGGGTTTGCTCGGGCCCTGTCAGGCTCCGTCGGGCCCTGTCGGGATTGCTCGGGCCCTGTCGGGTTTGCTCGGGTCCTGTCGGGCTCTGTCGGGCCCTGTCGGGTTTGCTCGGGCCCTGTCAGGCTCCGTCGGGCCCTGTCGGATTCCCTCGGGCCCTCTCGGGTTCCGTCGGGCCCTGTCGGGTTTCCTCGGGCCCTGTCGGACTCTATCGAGCCCTGTCAGGCTCCGTCGGGCTCTTTCGGGTTTGCTCAGGCCCTGTCGGGCTCCGTCGGGCCCTGTCAGGCTTTGTCAGGTCCTGTCAGGTTTGCTCGGGCCCTGTCGGGCCTTGTCGGGCCCTGTCGGGTTTACTCGGGCTCTGTCGGGCTCCAGCGTGCCCTGTCGGGTTTGCCCGGGCCCTGTCAGGCTCCATCAGGCCCTGTCGGGTTTGCTCGAGCCCTATCGGGCTCCGTGGGGCCCTGTCGGGTTTCCTCGGGCCCTGTCGGGCTCCAACGAGCCCTGTCAGGCTCCGTTGGGCCCTTTCGGGTTTGCTCGGGCCCTGTCGGGCTTCGTCGGGCCCTGTCGGATTTGCTCAGGCCCTGTCGGGTTTGCTCGAGCCCTGTCGGCCTCCATCGGGTCCTGTCGGGTTTGCTCGGGCCCTATCGGGCTCCATCGGGCCCTGTCGGGTTTCCTCGGGCCCTGTCGGGCTCCATCGAGCCCTGTCAGGCTTCGTCGGGCCCTTTCGGGTTTGCTCGGGCCCTGTCGGGCTCCGTCAGGCCCTGTCAGGTTTGCTCGGGCCCTGTCGGGCCTTGTCGGGCCCTGTCGGGTTTTCTCGGGCTCTGTCGGGCTCCAGCGTGCCCTGTCGGGTTTGCCCGGGCCCTGTCAGGCTCCGTCAGGCCCTGTCGGGGTTGCTCGCGCCCTGTCGGGCTCCGTCAGGCCCTGTCGGGTTTGCTCGGGCCCTATCGGGCTCCCTCGGGCCCTGTCGGGTTTCCTTGGGCCCTGTTGGGCTCCATCGAGCCCTGTCAGGCTCCGTCGGGCCCTTACGGGTTTGCTCTGGCCCTGTCGGGCTCCGTCGGGCGCTGTCGGGTTTGCTCGGGCCCTGTCAGGCTTTCTCAAGCCCTGTCGGGTTTGCTAGGGCCCTGTCGGGCTCCGTCGGGCCCTGTCTGGTTTCCTCAGGCCCTGTCGGGCTCCGTCGGGCCCTGTCGGGTTTGCTCAGGCCCTGCCGGGTTTGCTAGGGCCCTGTCGGGCTCCGTCGGGCCCTGTCTGGTTTCCTCAGGCCCTGTTGGGCTCCGTCGAGCCCTGTCGGGTTTGCTCGGGCCCTGTCAGGCTCCGTCGCGCCCTGTCGGGTTTGCTCGGGCCCTGTCGGGCCCCATCGAGCCCTGTCGGGTTTGCTCGGGCCCTGTCGGGCTCCATCGGACCCTGTCAGGCTTTGTCGGGTCCTGTCGGGTTTCCTCAGGCCCCGTCAAGCCTTCTCAGGCCCTGTCGGGTTTGCTCGGGCCCTGTCGGGTTTGCCCGCGTCCTGTCGGGCTCCGTCGGGCCCTGTCAGGTTTGCTCAGGCCCTGTCGGGATCCTTTGGGCCCTGTCGGGTTTGCTCGGGCCCTGTCTGGCTCCTTCGTGCCCTGTCAGGTTTGCTTGGGCACTTTCGGGTTTGCTCGGGCCCTGTCAGGCTCCGTCGAGCTTTGTCAGGTTTGCTCGGGCCCTGTCGGGTTTGCTCGGGCCCTGTAAGGCTCCGTCGAGCCCTGTCGGGTTTGCTCGGGCCCTGTCAGGCTCCGTCAGGCCCTGTCTGGTTTGCTCGTGCCCTGTCGGGCTCCGTCGGGCCCTGTCAGGTTTGCTTGGGCACTGTTGGGCTCTGTCGGGCCCTGTCGGGTTTCCTTGGGCCCTGTCGGGCTCCATCGAGCCCTGTCAGGCTTTGTCGAACCCTGTCGGGTTTGCTCAGGTCCTGTCGGGTTTGCTCGGGCCCTGTCGGGCTCTGTCGGGCCCTGTTTGGTTTCCTCGGGCCCTGTCAGGCTCCGTTGGGCCCTGTCGGTTTGCTCGGGCCCTGTCGGGTTTTCTGAAGCCCTGTCAGGCTTCGTCGGACCCTGTCGAGTGTGCTCGGGCCCTGTCGGGCTCCGTCGAGCCTTGTCAGGTTTTCTCAGGCCTTGTCAGGCTTTGTCGGGCCCTGTCCGGTTTGCTCGGGCCCTGTCGGGCTCTGTCGGGCCCTGTCTGGTTTCCTCGGGCCCTGTCAGGCTCCGTTGGGCCCTGTCGGTTTGCTCGGGCCCTGTCGGGTTTTCTGAAGCCCTGTCAGGCTTCGTCGGACCCTGTCGAGTGTGCTCGGGCCCTGTCGGGCTCCGTCGAGCCTTGTCAGGTTTTCTCAGGCCTTGTCAGGCTTTGTCGGGCCCTGTCCGGTTTGCTCGGGCCCTGTCGGGTTCCGTCGGGCCCTGTCGGGTTTCCTCGGGCCCTGTCGGACTCCACTGAGCCCTGTCAGGCTCCGTCAGGCTCTTTCGGGTTTGCTCGGGCCCTGCCGGGCTCCGTCGGGCCCTGTCAGGCTTTGTCAGGACGTGTCAGGTTTGCTCGGGCCCTGTCGGGCCTTGTCGGGCCCTGTCGGGTTTGCTCGGGCTCTGTCGGGCTCCAGCGTGCCCTGTCGGGTTTGCCCGGGCCCTGTCAGGCTCCGTCAGGCCCTGTCGGGTTTCTCGGGCCCTATCGGGCTCAATCAGGCCCTGTCGGGTTTCCTCGGGCCCTGTCGGGCTCCATCGAGCCCTGTCAGGCTCCGTCGGGCCCTTTCGGGTTTGCTCAAGACCTGTCGGGCTCCGTCGGGCCCTGTCGGATTTGCTCAGGCCCTGTCGGGTTTGCTTGAGCCCTGTCGGGCTCCATCGGGTCCTGTCGGGTTTGCTCGGGCCCTATCGGGCTCTGTCGGGCCCTGTCGGGTTTGCTTGGGCCCTGTCGGGCTCCGTAGGGCCCTGTCGGGTTTGCTCGGGTCCTGTCGGGTTTGCTCGGGCCCTGTCAGGCTTTGTCAAGCCCTGTCGGGTTTGCTAGGGCCCTGTCGGGCTCCGTTGGGCCCTGTCTGGTTTCCTCAGGCCCTGTCGGGCTCCGTCGAGCCCTGTCGGGTTTGCTCAGGCCCTGTCGGGTTTGCTAGGGCCCTGTCGGGCTCCGTCGCGCCCTGTCGGGTTTCCTCGGGCCCTGTCGGGCTCCATCGAGCCCTGTCGGGTTTGCTCAGGCCCTGTCGGGCACCATCGGACCCCGTCAGGCTTTGTCGGGTCCTGTCGGGTTTGCTCAGGCCCTGTCGGGCCTTGTCAGGCCCTTTCGGGTTTCCTCGGGCCCTGTCGGGCTCCATCGAGCCCTGTCGGGTTTGCTCAGGCCCTGTCGGGCACCATCGGACCCCGTCAGGCTTTGTCGGGTCCTGTCGGGTTTGCTCAGGCCCTGTCGGGCCTTGTCAGGCCCTTTCGGGTTTGCTCGGGCCTTGTCGGGTTTGCCCGCGTCCTGTGGGGCTCCGTCGGGCCCTGTCAGATTCGCTCGGGCCCTGTCGGGTTTGCTCGGGCCCTGTCAGGCTCCGTCAGGCCCTGTCGGGTTTGCTCGGGCCCTGTCAGGCTCCGTCGGGCCCTGTTAGGTTTGCTCAGGCCCTGTCGGGATCCGTTGGGCCCTGTCGGGTTTGCTCGGGCCCTGTCGGGCTCTGTCGGGCCCTGTCTGGTTTCCTCGGGCCCTGTCGGGCTCCGTTGGGCCCTGTCGGCTTTGCTCGGGCCCTGTCGGGTTTGCTGAAGCGCTGTCAGGCTTCGTCCGACCCTGTCGGGTTTGCTCGGGCCCTGTCGGGCTCCGTCGAACCCTGTCGGGTTTGCTCGGGCCCTGTCAGGCTCCGTCAGGCCCTATCGGGTTTCCTCGGGCCCTGTCGGGCTCCATCGAGCCCTGTCAGGTTTGCTCGGGCCCTGTCGGGACTTGTCAGGCCCTGTCGGGTTTGCTCGGGACCTGTCGGGTTTGCCCGCGTCCTGTCGGGCTCCGTCGGGCCCTGTCAGATTCGCTCGGGCCCTGTCGGGTTTGCTCGGGCCCTGTCAGGCTCCGTCAGGCCCTGTCGGGTTTGCTCGTGCCCTGTCGGGCTCCGTCGGGCCCTGTCAGGTTTGCTCAGGCCCTGTCGGGATCCGTTGGGCCTTGTCGGGTTTGCTCGGGCCCTGTCGGGCTCCTTCGTGCCCTGTCAGGTTTGCTCGGGCTTTGTCGGGTTTGCTCGGGCCCTGTCAGGCTCCGTCGAGCCCTGTCGGGTTTGCTCGGGCCCTGTCAGGCTCCGTCGGGCCCTGTCGGGTTTCCTCGGGCCCTGTCGGGCTCCATCGAGCTTTGTCAGGCTTTGTCGAACCCTGTCGGGTTTGCTCGGGCCTTGTCGGGTTTGCTCGGGTCCTGTCGGGCCCTGTCGGGCCCTGTCGGGTTTGCTCGGGCCCTGTCAGGCTCCGTCGGGCCCTGTGGGATTCCCTCGGGCACTCTCGGGTTCCGTCGGGCCCTCTTGGGTTCCGTCGGGCCCTGTCGGACTCTATCGAGCCCTGTCAGGCTCCGTCGGGCTCTTTCGGGTTTGCTCAGGCCCTGTCGGGCTCCGTCGGGCCCTGTCAGGCTTTGTCGGGTCCTGTCAGGTTTGCTCGGGCCCTGTCGGGCCTTGTCGAGCCCTGTCGGGTTTGCTCGGGCTCTGTCGGGCTCCAGCGTGACCTGTCGGGTTTGCCCGGGCCCTGTCAGGCTCCATCAGGACCTGTCGGGTTTGCTCGGGCCCTATCGGGCTCCGTGGGGCCCTGTTGGGTTTCCTCGGGCCCTGTCGGGCTCCATCGAGCCCTGTCAGGCTCCGTCGGGCCCTTTCGGGTTTGCTCGGGCCCTGTCGGGCTCCGTCGGGCCCTGTCGGATTTGCTCAGGCCCTGTCGGGTTTGCTCGAGCCCTGTCGGGCTCCATCGGGTCCTGTCGGGTTTGCTCGGGCCCTATCGGGCTCCGTCGGGCCCTGTCGGATTTCATCGGGCCCTGTCAGGCTCCGTTGGGCCCTGTCAGCTTGCTCGGGCCCTGTCGGGGTTTCTGAAGCCCTGTCAGGCTTCGTCGGACCCTGTCAAGTGTGCTCGGGCCCTGTCGGGCTCCGTCGAGCCCTGTCAGGTTTTCTCGGGCCTTGTCAGGCTCTTTCGGGCCCTGTCGGGTTTGCTCGGGCCCTGTCGGGTTTGCTCAGGCCCTGTCGGATTCCGTCGGGCCCTGTCGGGTTTCCTCGGGCCCTGTCGGACTCCACTGAGCCCTGTCAGGCTCCGTCGGGCTCTTTCGGGTTTGCTCGGGCCCTGGCGGGCTCCGTCGGGCCCTGTCAGGCTTTGTCAGGACGTGTCAGGTTTGCTCGGGCCCTGTCGGGCCTTGTCGGGCCCTGTCGGGTTTCCTCGGGCTCTGTCGGGCTCCAGCGTGCCCTGTCGGGTTTGCCCGGGCCCTGTCAGGCTCCGTCAGGCCCTGTCGGGTTTGCTCGGGCCCTATCGGGTTCAATCAGGCCCTGTCGGGTTTCCTCGGGCCCTGTCTGGCTCCATCGAGCCCTGTCAGGCTCTGTCGGGCCCTTTCGGGTTTGCTCGGGCCCTGTCGGGCTCTGTCGGGCCCTGTCGGGTTTGCTCGGGCCCTGTCGGGCTCCATCGGGCCCTGTCTGGTTTCCTCGGGCTCTGTTGGGCTCCGTCGGGCCCTGTCGGGTTTGCTCGGGCCATGTCGGGTTTGCTGAAGCCCTGTCAGGATTCGTCGGACCCTGTCGGGTTTGCTCGAGCCCTGTCGGGCTCCATCGGGCCCTGTCGGGTTTGCTCGGGCCCTATCGGGCTCCGTCGGGCCCTGTCGGGTTTCCTCGGGCCCTGTCGGGTTTCCTCGGGCCCTGTCGGGCTCCATCGAGCCCTGTCAGGCTTCGTCGGGCCCTTTCGCGTTTGCTCGGGCCCTGTCGGGCTCCGTCAGGCCCTGTCGGGTTTGCTCGGGCCCTATCGGGCTCCGTCGAGCCCTGTTGGGTTTGCTCGGGCTCTGTCAGGCTCCGTCGGGCCCTGTCGGGTTTCCTCGGGCCCTGTCGGGCTCCATCAAGCCCTGTCAGGCTTTGTCGAACCCTGTCGGGTTTGCTCGGGCCCTGTCGGGTTTGCTCGGGTCCTGTCGGGCTCTGTCGGGCCCTGTCTGGTTTCCTCGGGCCCTGTCGGGCTCCGTCTGGCCCTGTCGGGTTTGCTCGGGCCCTGTCGGGTTTGCTCAGGCCCTGTCGGGTTTGCTGAAGCCCTGTCAGGCTTCGTCGGACCCTGTCGGGTTTGCTCGGGCCCTGTCGGGCTCCGTCGAACCCTGTCGGGTTTGCTCGGGCCCTGTCAGGCTCCGTCGCGCCCTGTCGGGTTTCCTCGGGCCCTGTCGGGCTCCATCGAGCCCTGTCAGGTTTGCTCGGGCCCTGTCGGGTTTGCTCGGGCCCTGTCGGGCTCCATCGGACCCTATCAGGCTTTGGCGGGTCCTGTCGGGTTTGCTCAGGCCCTGTCGGGCCTTGTCAGCCTCTGTCGGGTTTGCTCGCGCCCTGTCGGGCTCCGTCGGGCCCTGTCAGGTTCTCTCGGGCCCTGTCAGGTTTGCTCGGGCCCTGTCGGGATCCATTAGGCCTTGTCGGGTTTGCTCGGGCCCTGTCGGGCTCCTTCGTGCCCTATCAGGTTTGCTCGGGCCCTGTCGGGTTTGCTCGGGCCCTGTCAGGCCTTGTCAGGCCCTGTCGGGTTTGCTCGGGACCTGTCGGGTTTGCCTGCGTCCTGTCGGGCTCCGTCGGGCCCTGTCAGATTTGCTCGGGCCCTGTCGGGTTTGCTCAGGCCCTGTCAGGCTCCGTCAGGCCCTGTCGGGTTTGCTCGTGCCCTGTCGGGCTCCGTCGGGCCCTGTCAGGTTTGCTCAGGCCCTGTCGGGATCCGTTGGGCCTTGTCGGGTTTGCTCGGGCCCTGTCGGGCTCCTTCGTGCCCTGTCAGGTTTGCTCGGGCCCTCTCGGGTTTGCTCGGGCCCTGTCAGGCTCCGTCGAGCCCTGTCGGGTTTGCTCGGGCCCTGTCAGGCTCCGTCGGGCCCTGTCGGGTTTCCTCGGGCCCTGTCGGGCTCCATCGAGCCCTGTCAGGCTTTGTCGAACCCTGTCGGGTTTGCTCGGGCCCTGTCGGGTTTGCTCGTGCCCTGTCGGGCTCCGTCGGGCCCTGTCAGGTTTGCTAGGGCCCTGTCAGGATCTGTCGGGCATGGAGACCCCCGCTTGTCCTCAGGGTCCATTGTGACATCTTGGGCACCTCCCATTGACCCCAGGACCCATTGTGACACCATGGGGACCCCCCCTTGTCACTGGGGGCCCATTGTGACACCATGGATACCCCCGCTTGTCCTCAGGGTCCATTGTGACATCTTGGGCACCTCCCATTGTCCCCAGGACCTATTGTGACATCCTGGGGACCCCCTTGCTCCCAGGGCCCATTATGGCACCATGAGGACATCACCTTTGTCCCCAGGAACCATTGTGACATCCCAGGACCCCGCTTTGTCCCCAGGGCCCATTTTAGCACCATGGGGACCCCCTTTTACCCCAGGGCCCATTGTGGCACCATGGCAACCCCTTTTGCCCCAGGGCCCATTGTGACATTCTAGGACCCCACTTTGTCCCCAGGGCCTATTGTGACACCATGGGGACCCCTCCTTGTCACTGGGGACCCATTATGACACCATGGGGACCCCCCCTTCTTCTCAGGACTCATTCTCACATCCTGGGCACCCCCCATGGTCCCCAGGGCCCATTGTGACATCCTGGGGACCCTCATTGTCCCCAGGGCCCATTGTGACATCCCAGAACCTCCTATTGTCCCCAGGGCCCATTGTGACATCCTGGGGACCCCCATTGTCCCCAGGGCCCATTGTGACATTCCAGGAACCCCCATTGTCCCCAGGGCCCATTGTGACATCCACTGCACCCCCTTGTCCCCAGGGCCCATTGTGACATTCAGGGGACCCCTCTTTGTCCCCAGGGCCCATTGTGACATCCTGGGGACCCCCCCTTGTCACTGGGGCCCATTGTGACGTCCCAGGACCCCCCGTTGTCCCCAGGGTTCATTGTGACGTCTTAGGACCCCCCATTGTCCCCAGGGCCCATTGTGACATCCTGGGGACCCCTCTTTGTCCCCAGGGCCCATTGTGACATCCTGAGGACCCCCCCTTGTCACTGGGGCCCATTGTGACGTCCCAGGATCCCTCCTTGTCCCCAGGGCCCATTGTGAAGTCTTAGGACCCCACTTGTCCCCAGGGCCCATTGTGACATTCAGGGCACCCCCTTGTCCCCAGGGCCCATTGTGACATTCCGGGGACGCCTCTTTGTCCCCAGGGCACATTGTGACATCCTGGGGACCCCCCCTTGTCACTGGGGCCCATTGTGACGTCCCAGGATCCCCCATTGTCCCCAGGGCCCATTGTGACATTCAGGGCACCCCCTTGTCCCCAGGGCCCACTGTGACATTCCGGGGACGCCTCTTTGTCCCCAGGGCCCATTGTGACGTCCCAGGACCCCCCATTGTCCCCAGGACCCATTGTGACATTCAGGGGGCCCCTTTGTCACTGGGGCCCATTGTGACATCCCAGGACCCCCCTTTGTCCCCAGGGCCCATTGTGACATCCAGGGGACCCCCTTTGTCCCCAGGGCCCATTGTGATATTGAAGGACCCCTCTGGTCCCCAGGGCCCATTATGACATCCTGGGGATGCCCCCTTATCACTGGGGCCCATTGTGACGTTCCCAGGACCCCCCATTGTCCCCAGGGCCCATTGTGACATCCTGGGGATCCCTGTTTGGCCCCAGGGCCCATTGTGACATCCCAGGACCCCCCATTGTCCCCAGGGCCCATTGCGACATTCAGGAGACGCCTCTTTGTACCCAGGGCACATTGTGACATCCTGGGGACCCCCCCTTGTCCCCAGGGCCCATTGTGACATCCCAGGACCCCACATTGTCCCCAGGGTCCATTGTGACATCCTGGGGACCCCACTTGTCCCCAGGACCCATTGTGACACTATGGGCACCCCGCCTTGTTCCCAGGGCCCATTGTGACACCGTGGGTACCACCCTTGTCCCCAGAGCCCATTGTGACATCCAGGGGACCCCCTTTGTCCCCAGGGCCCATTGTGACATCGCAGGACCCCCCCCTGGTCCCCAGGGCCCATTGTGACATCCAGGGGACCCCTTTTGTCCCCACGGCCCATTGTGGCACCATGGGGACCCCCTTTGTCACTGGGGCCCATTGTGACATCCCAGGACCCCACTTTGTCCCCAGGGCCCATTGTGACATCCCGTGACCCCCCTTTGTCCCCAGTGCTATTGTGAAATCCTGGGGACCCCCTTTGTGCCCAGGGCCCATTGTGGCACCATGGGGAACCCCTTTGTCACTGGGGGCCATTGTGACATTCCAGGATTCCACTTTGTCCCCAGGGCTCGTTCTGACACCTTGGGCACTCCCATTGTCCCCAGGGCCCATTGTGACATCCTGGGGATCCCCCTTTGTCCCCAGGGTCCATTGTGACATCTGGGCAACCCCATTGTCCCCACGGCCCATTGTGACATCTAGGGGACCCCCTTGTCCCCAGGACCCATCGTGGCACCGTGGGGCCCTCCTTGTCACTTGGGCCCATTGTGACACCATGGGGACGCCCCCTTTGTCCCCAGTGCCCATTGTGACATCCTGCGGACCCCCCCTTTGTCCCCAGGGCCCATTTTGACATTCAGGGGACCCACCATTGTCCCCAGGGCCCATTGTGACATCCTGGGCAACCCCAATGTCCCCAGGGCCCATTGTGACATCTGGGGGACCCCCTTGTCCCCAGGACCCATCGTGGCACCGTGGGTGCCCTCATTGTCACTTGGGCCCATTGTGACACCATGGGGACGCCCCCTTTGTCCCCAGTGCCCACTGTGACATCCTGCGGACCCCCCCTTTGTCCCCAGGGCCCATTTTGACATTCAGGGGACCCACCATTGTCCCCAGGGCCCATTGTGACCTTCAAGGGACCCCCATTGTTCCCAGGGCCCATTGTGACGTCCTGGGGACCCCCTCTGTTCCCAGGGCTCATTGTGACTTTCAGGGGACCCCCCCCTTGTCCCCAGGGCTGATTGTGATGTCCTAGGGCCCCTCTGTGTCCCCAGGGCCCATTGTGACACTTTAGAGACCCCTCTTTGTCCCCAGGGCCCATTGTGACATCCTGGGGACCCCCCCTTGTCCCCAGGGCCCATTGTGACATCCTCGGCACCCCCTTGTCCCCAGGGCCCATTGTGATATTCAGGGGACCCCTCTTTGTCCCCAGGGCCCATTGTGACATCCTGGGGACCCCCTCTTGTCCCCAGGGCCCATTGTGACGTCCCAGGACCCCTCATTGTCCCCAGGGCCCATTGTGACATCCTGGGGATCCCTCCCTGTCCCCAGGGCCCATTGTGACGTCCCAGGACCCCAGATTGTCCCCAGGGCCCATTGTGACATCCTGGGGACCCCCTTTGTCACTGGGGCCCATTGTGACGTCCCAGGACCCCACATTGTCCCCAGGGCTCATTGTGACATCCTGGGGACCCCCTTTGTCTCCAGGGCCCATTGTGACGTCCCAGGACCCCCCATTGTCCCCAGGGTCCATTGTTACATCCTGGGGACCCCCTTGTCCCCAGGACCCATCGTGACACCATGGGGACCCTCCTTGTCACTGGGGACCCATTCCGACACCCTGGGGAGCCCCCCTTGTCCTCAGGGCCCATTGTGACATCCTGGGCATCCCCCTTTGTCCCCCGGGACCATTGTAACACCGTGGGGACCCCCTTTGTCCCCAGGGCCCATTGTGACACCGTGGGGACCCCCCTTGTCCCCAGGGCCTATTATTCTGTCCCGGGACCCCCATTGTCCCCAGGGCCCATTGTGACACCTTGGGGACCACCCCTTGTCCTCAGGGCCTATTGTGAACATCCTGGGGAACCTCCATTGTCCCCAGAGCCCACTGTTAGTCCTGGGGACCCCCTTGTCCCCAGGTCCCATTGTGACATCCTGGGGAGCCTCTTTGTCCCCAGGGCCCATTGTGACATCCTGGGGACCCCCTTTGTCCCCAGGGCCCATTGTGATGTCCCAGGACCCCACATTTTCCCCAGGGCCCATTGTGACATCCTGGGGAGCCTCTTTGTCCCCAGGGCCCATTGTGACATTCAGGGGACCCCCTTTGTCCCCAGGGCCCATTGTGACGTCCCAGGACCCCCCATTGTCGCCAGGGCCCATTGTGACATCCTGGGGATCTCCCATTGTCCTCAGTGCCCATTGAGACATATTGGGGACCCCCTTTGTCACTGGGGACCCATTGCGACATCCCAGGAACCCCATTGTCCCAAGGGCCCATTGTGACATCCAGGGGACCCCCCTTTGTCTCCAGGATGCATTGTGACACCGTGGGGACCTCATTAGTCCCCGGGGACCATTGTGACATCCTAGGGACCTCCCTTTGTCCCCAGGGCTCATTGTGGCACCATGGGGACCCCCTTTGTCACTGTGGCACATTGTGATATCCCAGAACCCCACTTTGTCCCCATGGCCCATTTGGACATCCTGGGGACCCCCTTTCTCCCCAGGGGCCATTGTGACATTCAGGGGACCCCCCCCTTCTCCCCAGGGCCTATTGTTACGTCCCAGGACCCCCATTGTCCCCAGGGCCCATTGTGACACCATGGGGACCACCCCTTGTCCTCAGGGCCTATTGTGAACATCCTGGGGAACCTCCATTGTCCCCAGAGCCCATTGTGAGATCCTGTGGAGCCCCTTGTCCCCAGGTCCCATTGTGACATCCTGGGGACCCCCTTTATCCCCAGGGCCCCTTGTGGCATCCTGGGGACCTCCTTGTCCCCAGGACCCATCGTGGCACCGTGGGGACCTCCCTTGTCACTGGGGACCCTTTGTGACACCATGGGGACCTCCCATTGTCCTCAGGGCCCATTGAGACATCCTGGGGACCCCCTTTGTCACTGGGGACCAATTGTGACATCCCAGGAACCCCATTGTGCCAAGAGCCCATTGTAACATCCTGGGGACCCCCCTTTTTCTCCAGGACACATTGTGACACCATGGGGACCTCATTAGTCCCCAGGGCCCATTGTGACATCATAGGGACCTCCCTTTGTCCCCAGGGCTCATTGTGGCACCATGGGGACCCCCCCTTGTCACTGGGGACCCATTGTGACACCATGGAGACCCCCCCTTGTCCTCAGGGTCCATTGTGACATCCTGGGCACCCCCCATTGTCCCCGGGACCCATTGTGACATCCTGGCCACCCCCTTGCTCCCAGGGCCCATTTTAGCACCATGGGGACCGCCTTTGACCCCAGGGCCCCTTGTGGCAGCATGGCAACCACTTTTGTTCCCAGGGCCCATTGTGACATTCAGGGGACCCCATTGTCCCCAGGGCCTATTGTGACACCATGGGGACCCCTCCTTGTCACTGGGGACCCATTGTGACAACATGGGGACCCCCCCATGTCCTCAGGACTCATTTTCACATCCTGGGCACCCCCCATTGTCCCCAGGGCCCATTGTGACATCCCAGAACCTCCTATTGTCCCCAAGGCCCATAGTGACATCCTGGGGACCCCCATAGTCCCCAGTGCCTATTGTGACGTCCCAGGACCCCCCATTGTCCCCAGGGCCCATTGTGACATTTTGGGGATCCCTCCTTGTCCCCAGGGCCCATTGTGACGTCCCAGGACCCCACATTGTACCCAGGACCCATTGTGACATTCAGGGGACCCCCTTTGTCACTGGGGCCCATTGTGACATCCCAGGACCCCACATTGTCCCCAGGACCTATTGTGACATCCTGGGGACCCCACTTGTCCCCAGGACCCATTGTGACACTATGAGGACCACCCCTTGTGCCCAGGGCCCATTATGACACTGTGGGTACCACCCTTGTCCGCAGGGCTCATTGTGACATCCCAGGACCCCCATTGTCCCCAGGGCCCATTGTGACATTCAGGGGACCCCCCTTTGTCCCCAGGGCCCATTCTGATACCGTGGGGACCCCCTTTGTCCCCAGGGCATATTGTGACATCCTGGGGACGCCCTTTGTCCCCAGGACCCATTTTGACACCGTCGACACCCCCGTTTGTCCCCAGGGCCCATTGTGACATCCTGGGGACACTCCTTGTCCCCAGAGCCCATTGTGACATCCAGGGGACCCCCTTTATCCCCAGGGCCCATTGTGACATCGCAGTACCCCCCCTGGTCCCCACGGCCCATTGTGGCACCATGGGGACCCCCTTTTGTCACTGGGGCCCATTGTGACATCCCAGCACCCCACTTTGTCCCCAGGGCTTATTGTGACACCATGGGGACCTCCCTTGTCCACAGGGCCCACTGTGACATCCCATGACCCCCATTTGTCCCCAGTGCTATTGTCAAATCCTGGGGACCCCCTTTGTCCCCAGGGGCCATTGTGGCACCATGGGGAACCCCTTTGTCACTAGGGCCCATTGTGACATCCCAGGACTCCACATTGTCCCCAGGACCCATTGTGACATCCTGGGGACCCCACTTGTCCCCAGGGCCCATTGTGACACCATCGACACCCCCCTTGTCCGCAGGGGTCATTGTGACATCCTGGGGACCCTCCTTGTCCCCAGAGCCCATTGTGACATCCAGGGGACCCCCTTTCTCCCCAGGGCCCATTGTGACATCGCAGGACCCCCCTGGTCCCCAGGGCCCATTGTGACATCCTGGGGATCCCTCTTTGTCCCCAGGGTCCATTGTGACATCCTGGGCAACTCCATTGTCCCCAGGGCCCATTGTGACATCGCAGGACCCCCCTGGTCCCCAGGGCCCATTGTGACATCCTGGGGATCCCCCTTTGTCCCCAGGGTCCATTGTGACATCCTGGGCAACCCCATTGTCCCCACGGCCCATTGTGACATCTGGGGGACCCCCTTGTCCCCAGGACCCATCGTGGCACCGTGGGGACCCTCCTTGTCACTTGGGCCCATTGTGACACCATGGGGACCTCCCCTTTGTCCCCAGTGCCCATTGTGACATCCTGCGGACCCCCCTTTGTCTCCAGGGCCCATTTTGACATTCAGGGGACCCACCATTGTCCCCAGGGCCCATTGTGACCTTCAAGGGACCCCCATTGTTCCCAGGGCCCATTGTGACGTCCTGGGGAGCCCCCTCTGATCCCAAGGCTCATTGTGACTTTCAGGGGATCCCCCCTTGTACCCAGGGCTGATTGTGACGTTGTAGGGCCCCTCTTTGTCCCCAGGGCCCATTGTGACATCCTGGGGAACCCCCTTGTTCCCCGGGCCCATTGTGATGTCCTGGGACCCCCCATTGTCCCCATGGCCCATTGTGACATCCTGGGGATCCCTCCTTGTCCCCAGGGCCCATTGTGACATCCTGGGGATCCCTCCGTGTCCCCAGGGCCCATTCTGACGTCCCAGGATCCCCCATTGTCCCCAGGGCCCATTGTGACATTCAGGGGACCCCCTTTGTCACTGGGGCCCATTGTGACATCCCAGGACCCCACATTGTCCCCAGGGCCCATTGTGACATTCAGGGGTCCCCCCCTTGTCCCCAGGACCCATTGTGATGTCCCAGGACCCCTCATTGTCCCCACGGCCCATTGTGACATCCTGGGTACCCCCCTTTGTCACTGGGGCTCATTGAGACATCGTGGGGACCAACTTTGTCCCCAGGGCCCATTGTGACGTCCCAGGACCTCCCGTTGTCCCCAGTGTCCATTGTGACATCCGAGGAGCCCACTTTGTCCCCAGGACCCATTTTGATATTGAGGGGAACCACGTTTGTCCCCAGAGCCCATTGTGACACCATGGGGACCCCCCCTTGTCACTGGGGACCCATTGTGACACCATGGAGACCCCTGCTTGTCCTCAGGGTCCATTGTGACATCTTGGGCACCCCCTTGCTCCCAGGGCCCATTGTGGCACCATGGGGACATCCCCTTTATCCCCAGGGCCCATTGTGACATTCCAGGACCCCCCATTGTCCCCATGGCCCATTGTGACATCCACTGCACCCCCTTGTCCCCAGGGGCCATTGTGACATTCAGGGGACCCCTCTTTGTCCCCAGGGCCCATTCTGACATCCTGGAGACCCCCCCTTGTCACTGGGGCCCATTGTGACGTCCCAGGACCCCCCATTGTCCCCAGGACCCATTGTGACATCCTGGGGATCCCTCCTTGTCCTCAGGGTCCATTGTGACGTCTTAGGACCCCCCATTGTCCCCAGGGTCCATTGTGACATTCAGGGGACGCCTCTTTGAAACCCAGGGCACATTGTGACATCCTGGGGACCCCCCCTTGTCCCCAGAGCCCATTGTGACGTCCCAGGACCCCCCATTGTCCCCAGGGCCCATTGTGACATCCTGGGGATCCCTCCTTGTCCCCAGGGCCCATTGTGACGTCCCAGGACACCCCATTGTCCCCAGGGCCCATTGTGACAGTCAGGGGGCCCCTTTGTCACTGGGGCCCATTGTGACATCCCAGGACCCCACATTGTCCCCAGGACCTATTGTGACATCCTGGGGACCCCACTTGTCCCCAGGACCCATTGTGACACTATGGGGACCCCCCCTTGTTCCCAGGGCCCATTGTGACATCCTGGGTACCACCCTTGTCCGCAGGGCTCATTGTGACGTCCCAGGACCCCCCATTGTCCCCAGGGCCCATTGTGACATCCTGGGGATCCCTCCTTGTCCGCAGGGCCCATTGTGACGTCCCAGGAACCCCCATTGTCCCCAGGGCCCATTGTGACATCCTCGGCACCCCCTTGTCCCCAGGGCCCATTGTGACATTCAGGGGACCCCCTTTGTTCCCAGGACCCATTGTGACAGCCTGGGGACCCCCTCTTGTCACTGGGGCCCATTGTGACGTCCCAGGACCCCCCATTGTCCCCAGGGCCCATTGTGACATTCAGGGGACCCCTCTTTGTCCCCAGGACCCATTGTGAAGTCAAAGGACCCCCCATTGTCCCCAGGGCCCATTGTGACATCCTGGGGATCCCTCCTTGTCCCCAGGGCCCATTGTGACATCCTGGGGACCCTCCTTGTCCCCAGAGCCCATTGTGACATCCAAGGGACCCCCTTTGTCTCCAGGGCCCATTGTGGCACCATGGGGACCCCCTTTGACACTGGGGCCCATTGTGACACCGTCGACACCCCCCTTTGTCCCCAGGGCCCATTGTGACATCCTGAGGACCCCCCTTGTCCCCAGAGCCCATTGTGACATCCAGGGGACCCCCTCTTGTCCCCAGGGCCCATTGTGACGTCCCAGGACCCTCCATTGTCCCCAGGGCCCATTGTGACATCCTGGGGATCCCTCCTTGTCCTCAGGGCCCATTGTGACGTCCCAGGACCCCCCATTGTCCCCAGGGCCCATTGTGACATCCTGGGGATCCCTCCTTGTCCCCAGGGCCCATTGTGACGTCTTAGGACCCCCCATTGTCCCCAGGGCCCATTGCGACATTCAGGGGACGCCTCTTTGTACCCAAGGCACATTGTGACATCCTGGGAACCCCCCCTTGTCCCCAGGGCCCATTGTGACATCCTGGGGATCCCTCCTTGTCCCCAGGGCCTATTGTGATGTCCCAGGACCCCCCATTGTCCTCCGGACCCATTGTAACATTCAGGGAACCCCTTTGTCACTGGGGCCCATTGTGACATCCCAGGACCGCCCATTGTCCCCAGGGCCCATTGTGACATCCTGGGGACCCCATTTTCCCCAGGACCCATTGTGACCCTATGGGGACCCCCCCTTGTTCCCAGGGCCCATTGTGACACCGTGGGTACCACCCTTGACCGCAGGGCTCATTGTGACATCGCAGGACCCCCCTTTGTCCCCAGAGCCCATTGTGACATACAGGGGACCCCCTTTGTCCCCAGGGCCCATTGTGACATCGCAGGACCCACCCTGGTCCCCAGGGCCCATTGTGACATCCTGGGCACCCCTTTTGTCCCCACGGCCCATTGTGGCACCATGGGGACCCCCTTTGTCACTGGGGCCCATTGTGACATCCCAGGACCCCACTTTGTCCCCAGGGCTGATTGTGACGTCCCAGGGCCCCTCTGTGTCCCCAGGGCCCATTGTGACACTTTAGGGACCCCTCTTTGTCCCCAGGGCCCATTGTGACATCCTGGAGACCCCCCCTTGTCCCCAGGGCCCATTGTGACGTCCCAGGACCCCCCTCTGTTCCCAGGGCTCATTGTGACTTTCAGGGGATCCCCCCTTGTCCCCAGGGCTGATTGTGACGTCCTAGGGCCCCTCTGTGTCCCCAAGGCCCATTGTGACGTCCCAGGACCCCCATTGTCCCCAGGGCCCATTGTGACATCCTCGGCACCCCCTTGTCCCCAGGGCCCATTGTGACATTCAGGGGACCCCTCTTTGTCCCCAGGGCCCATTGTGACATCCTGGGGACCCCCTCTTGTCCCCAGGGCCCATTGTGACGTCCCAGGACCCCCCATTGTCCCCAGGGCCCATTGTGACATCCTGGGGATCCCCCCTTGTCACCAGGGCCCATTGTGACATCCTGGGGACCCCCCTTTGTCTCCAGGACATATTGTGAGACCGTGGGGACCTCATTAGTCCCCAGGGCCCATTGTGACATCCTAGGGATCCCCTCTTGTCCCCAGGGCCCATTGTGACGTCCCAGGACCCCCCATTGTCCCCAGGGCCCATTGTGACATCCTGGGGACCCTCCTTGTCCCCAGAGCCCATTGTGACATCCAGGGGAACCCCCTTGTCCCCAGGGCCCATTGTGGCACCATGGGGACCCCCTTTGTCACTGGGGCCCATTGTGACATCCCAGGACCCCCCTTTGTCCCCAGGGCCCATTGTGACATCCTGGGGACCGCCATTGTCCCTAGGGCCCATTGTGACATTCCAGGACCCCCCATTGTCCCCAGGGCCCATTGTGACATCCACTGCACCCCCTTGTCCCCAGGGCCCATTGTGATATTCAGGGGACCCGCCATTGTCCCCAGGGCCCATTGTGACATCCTGGGGACCCCCCCTTGTCACTCGGGCCCATTGTGACGTCCCAGGACCCCCCATTGTCCCCAGGGCCCATTGTGACATTCAGGGCACCCCCTTGTCCCCAGGGCCCATTGTGACATTCAGGGGACCCCTCTTTGTTTCCAGGGCCCATTGTGACATCCTGGGGACCCCCCCTTGTCACTCGGGCCCATTGTGATGTCCCAGGACCCCCCATTGTCCCCAGGGCCCATTGTCACATTCAGGGCACCCCCTTGTCCCCAGGGCCCATTGTGACATTCCAGGGACGCCTCTTTGTACCCAGGGCACACTGTGACATCCTGGGGACCCCCCCTTATCCCCAGGGCCCATTGTGACATCCCAGGACCCCCCATAGTCCGCAGGGCCCATTGTGACATCCTGGGGATCGCTCCTTGTCCCCAGGGCCCATTTTGACGTCCTAGGACCCCCCATTGTCCCCAGGACCCATTGTGACATTCAGGGGGACCCCCTTTGTCTCTGGGGCCCATTGTGACATCCCAGGACCCCACATTGTCCCCAGGGCCCATTGTGACATCCTGGGGACCCCACTTGTCCCCAGGACCCATTGTGACACTATGGGGACATCCACTTGTGCCCAGGGCCCATTGTGGCACTGTGGGTACCACCCTTGTCCGCAGGGCTCATTGTGACATCCCAGGACCCCCCATTGTCCCCAGGGCCCATTGTGACATTCAGGGGACCCCCCTTTGTCGCCAGGGCCCGTTCTGATACCGTGGGGACCTTGTTTGTCCCCAGGGCCCATTGTGACATCCTGGGGATCCTCCGTGTCTCCAGAGCCCATTGTGACATCCAGGGGACCCCCTTTGTCCCCAGGGCCCATTGTGGCACCATAGGGACCCACTTTGTCACTGGGGCCCATTGTGACATCCCAGGACCCCCCCTGGTCCCCAGGGCCCATTGTGACATCCGGCGGACAACCCTTTGTCCCTAGGGCCCATTGTGACATCCTGGGGACCCGTTTCTCCCCACGGCGTATTGTGGCACCATGGGGACTCCCCCTTGTCACTGGGGGCCCATTGTGACACCATGGAGACCCCTGCTTGTCCTCAGGGTCCATTGTGACATCCTGGGCACCCCCTTGCTCCCAGGGCCCATTGTGGCACCATGGGGATACCCCCTTGTCCCCAGGGCCCATTGTGACATTCTAGGACCCCACTTTGTCCCCAGGGCCTATTGTGACACCATGGGGACCACTCCTTGTCCTCAGGACTCATTCTCACATCCTGGGTACCCCCCATTGTCCCCAGGGCCCATTGTGACATCGTGGGGACCCCACTTGTCCCCAGTGTCCATTGTGACACTATGGGGACCCCCCCTTGTGCCCAGGGCCCATAGTGACACCGTGGGTACCACCCTTGTCTGCAGGGCTCATTGTGACATCCCAGGACCCCCCATTGTCCCCAGGGCCCATTGTGACATTCAGGGGACCCCCTTTGTCCCCAGAGCCCATTGTGACATGCTGGGGACGCTCTTTGTCCCCAGGGCCCATTGTGACATCCTGGGGACCCCCTTTGTCCCCAGGGCCCATTGTGGCACCATAGGGACCCCCTTTGTCACTGGGGCCCATTGTGACATCCCAGGACCCTCCCTGGTCCCCAGGCCCCATTGTGACATCCTGGGGACCCCCTTTGTCCCAGGACTTCATTGTGACATCCTGGGGACCCCCCTTGTCCTCAGGGTCCATTGTGACAGCCCAGGACCTTACAATGTCCCCAGGGCCCATTGTGTTATCTGGGGGAACCCCTTGTTCCCAAGGCCCATTGTGACATCCTGGGGACCCACCCTTGTCCCCAGGGCCCATTGTGACATCCCAGGACCCCCCATTGTCCCCAGGGCCCATTGTGACATCCTCGGCACCCCCTTGTCCCCAGGGCCCATTGTGACATTCAGGGGACCCCTCTTTGTCCCCAGGGCCCATTGTGACATCCTGGGGATCCCTCCTTGACCCCAGGGCCCATTGTGACGTCCCAGGACCCCCCATTGTCCCCAGGACCTATTGTGACATCCTGGCCACCCCCTTGCTCCCAGGGCCCATTGTGGCACCATGGGGACACCCCCTTGTCCCCGGTGCCCATTGTGACATCCCAGGACCCCCCTTTGTCCCCAGGAGCCATTGTAGCACCATGGGGACCACTTTTGTCCCCAGGGCCCATTGTGACATTCTAGGACCCCACTTTGTCCCCAGGGCCTATTGTGACACCATGGGGACCCCTCCTTGTCCTCAGGACTCATTCTCACATCCTGGGCACCCGCCATTGTCCCCAGGGCCCATTGTGACATCCTGGGGACCCCCCATTTTCCCCAGGACCCATTGTGACATCCTGGCCACCCCCTTGCTCCCAGGGCCCGTTGTGGCACCATGGGGACACCCCCTTTGACCCCAGGGCCCATTGTGGCACCATGGCAAGCCCTTTTGTCCCCAGGGCCCATTGTGACATTCTTGGACCCCACTTTGTCCCCAGGGCCTATTGTGACACCATGGGGACACCTCCTTGTCACTGGGGACCCATTGTGACACCATGGGGACCCCCCCTTGTCCTCAGGACTCATTCTCACATCCTGGACACCCCCCATTGTCCCCAGGGCCCATTGTGACATCCACTGCACCCCCTTGTCCCCAGGGCCCATTGTGACATTCAGGGGACCCCTCTTTGTCCCCAGGGCCCATTGTGACATGCTGGGGACGCTCTTTGTCCCCAGGGCCCATTGTGACATCCTGGGGACCCTCCTTGTCCCCAGGACCCATTGTGACATCCAGGGGACCCCCTTTGTCCCCAGGGCCCATTGTGGCACCATGAGGACCCTCTTTGTCACTGGGCCCCATTGTGACATCCCAGGACCCCCCTTTGTCCCCAGGGCCCATTGTGACATCCCAGGACACCCCCTTTGTCCCCAGTGCTATTGTGAAATCCTGGGGACCCCTTATGTCCCCAGGGCCCATTGTGACACCATGGGGAGCCCCTTTGTCACTGGGGGCCATTGTGACATTCCAGGATTCCACTTTGTCCCCAGGGCTCGTTCTGACACCTTGGGGACTCCCATTGTCCCCAGGGCCCATTGTGACATCCTGGGGACCCCCATTGTCCCCAGGGCCCACTGTGACATTCCAGGACCCCCCATTGTCCCCAGGGCCCATTGTGACATTCAGGGCACCCCCTTGTCCCCAGGGCCCATTGTGACATTCAGGGGACCCCTCTTTGTCCCCAGGGCCCATTGTGACATCCTGGGGACCCACCCTTGTCACTAGGGCCCATTGTGACGTCCCAGGACCCCCCATTGTCCCCAGGGCCCATTGTGACATCCTGGGGATCCCTCCTTGTCCCCAGGGCCCATTGTGACGTCTTAGGACCCCCCATTGTCCCCAGGGCCCATTGTGACATTCAGGGCACCCCCTTGTCCCCAGGGCCCATTGTGACATTCCGGGGACGCCTCTTTGTACCCAGGGTCCATTGTGACATCCTGGGCACCCCCCATTTTCCGCAGGACCCATTGTGACATCCTGGCCACCCCCTTGCTCCCAGGGCCCGTTGTGGCACCATGGGGACACCCCCTTTGTCCCCAGGACCCATTGTGACATCCCAGGACCCCCCTTTGTCCCCAGGGCCCATTGTGACATCCTGGGCAACCCCATTGTCCCCAGGGCCCATTGTGACATCCTGGGGACCCCCATTGTCCCCAAGGCCCATTGTGACATTCCAGGACCCCCCATTGTCCCCAGGGCCCATTGTGACATCCACTGCACCCCCTTGTCCCCAGGGCCCATTGTGACATTCAGGGGACCCCTCTTTGTCCCCAGGGCCCATTGTGACATCCTGGGGACCCCCGTTGTCACTGGGGCCCATTGTGACGTCCCAGGACCCCCCATTGTCCCCAGGGCCCATTGTGACATCCTGGGGATCCCTCCTTGTCCCCAGGGCCCGTTGTGACGTCTTAGGACCCCCCATTGTCCCCAGGGCCCATTGCGACATTCAGGGGACGCCTCTTTGTACCCAGGGCACATTGTGACATCCTGGGGACCCCCCCTTGTCCCCAGGGCCCATTGTGACATCCTGGGGATCCCTCCTTGTCCCCAGGGCCTATTGTGACGTCCCAGGACCCCCCATTGTCCTCCGGACCCATTGTAACATTCAGGGAACCCCTTTGTCACTGGGGCCCATTGTGACATCCCAGGACCGCCCATTGTCCCCAGGGCCCATTGTGACATCCTGGGGACCCCATTTTCCCCAGGACCCATTGTGACCCTATGGGGACCCCCCCTTGTTCCCAGGGCCCATTGTGACACCGTGGGTACCACCCTTGACCGCAGGGCTCATTGTGACATCGCAGGACCCCCCTTTGTCCCCAGAGCCCATTGTGACATACAGGGGACCCCCTTTGTCCCCAGGGCCCATTGTGACATCGCAGGGCCCACCCTGGTCCCCAGGGCCCATTGTGACATCCTGGGCACCCCTTTTGTCCCCACGGCCCATTGTGGCACCATGGGGACCCCCTTTGTCACTGGGGCCCATTGTGACATCCCAGGACCCCACTTTGTCCCCAGGGCTGATTGTGACGTCCCAGGGCCCCTCTGTGTCCCCAGGGCCCATTGTGACACTTTAGGGACCCCTCTTTGTCCCCAGGGCCCATTGTGACATCCTGGGGATCCTCCGTGTCTCCAGAGCCCATTGTGACATCCAGGGGACCCCCTTTGTCCCCAGGGCCCATTGTGGCACCATAGGGACCCACTTTGTCACTGGGGCCCATTGTGACATCCCAGGACCCCCCCTGGTCCCCAGGGCCCATTGTGACATCCGGCGGACCCCCCTTTGTCCCTAGGGCCCATTGTGACATCCTGGGGACCCGTTTCTCCCCACGGCGTATTGTGGCACCATGGGGACTCCCCCTTGTCACTGGGGGCCCATTGTGACACCATGGAGACCCCTGCTTGTCCTCAGGGTCCATTGTGACATCCTGGGCACCCCCTTGCTCCCAGGGCCCATTGTGGCACCATGGGGATACCCCCTTGTCCCCAGGGCCCATTGTGACATTCTAGGACCCCACTTTGTCCCCAGGGCCTATTGTGACACCATGGGGACCCCTCCTTGTCCTCAGGACTCATTCTCACATCCTGGGTACCCCCCATTGTCCCCAGGGCCCATTGTGACATCGTGGGGACCCCACTTGTCCCCAGGGTCCATTGTGACACTATGGGACCCCCCCTTGTGCCCAGGGCCCATTGTGACACCGTGGGTACCACCCTTGTCTGCAGGGCTCATTGTGACATCCCAGGACCCCCCATTGTCCCCAGGGCCCATTGTGACATTCAGGGGACCCCCTTTGTCCCCAGAGCCCATTGTGACATGCTGGGGACGCTCTTTGTCCCCAGGGCCCATTGTGACATCCTGGGGACCCCCTTTGTCCCCAGGGCCCATTGTGGCACCATAGGGACCCCCTTTGTCACTGGGGCCCATTGTGACATCCCAGGACCCCCCCTGGTCCCCAGGCCCCATTGTGACATCCTGGGGACCCCCTTTGTCCCAGGACTTCATTGTGAAATCCTGGGGACCCACCCTTGTCCCCAGGGCCCATTGTGACATCCCAGGACCCCCATTGTCCCCAGGGCCCATTGTGACATCCTCGGCACCCCCTTGTCCCCAGGGCCCATTGTGACATTCAGGGGACCCCTCTTTGTCCCCAGGGCCCATTGTGACATCCTGGGGATCCCTCCTTGACCCCAAGGCCCATTGTGACATCCCAGGACCCCCCATTGTCCCCAGGACCTATTGTGACATCCTGGCCACCCCCTTGCTCCCAGGGCCCATTGTGGCACCATGGGGACACCCCCTTGTCCCCGGTGCCCATTGTGACATCCCAGGACCCCCCTTTGTCCCCAGGAGCCATTGTAGCACCATGGGGACCACTTTTGTCCCCAGGGCCCATTGTGACATTCTAGGACCCCACTTTGTCCCCAGGGCCTATTGTGACACCATGGGGACCCCTCCTTGTCCTCAGGACTCATTCTCACATCCTGGGCACACGCCATTGTCCCCAGGGCCCATTGTGACATCCTGGGGACCCTCATTGTCCTCAGGGTCTATTGTGACATCCTGGGCACCCCCCATTTTCCCCAGGACCCATTGTGACATCCTGGCCACCCCCTTGCTCCCAGGGCCCGTTGTGGCACCATGGGGACACCCCCTTTGACCCCAGGGCCCATTGTGGCACCATGGCAAGCCCTTTTGTCCCCAGGGCCCATTGTGACATTCTTGGACCCCACTTTGTCCCCAGGGCCTATTGTGACACCATGGGGACACCTCCTTGTCACTGGGGACCCATTGTGACACCATGGGGACCCCCCCTTGTCCTCAGGACTCATTCTCACATCCTGGACACCCCCCATTGTCCCCAGGGCCCATCGTGACATCCACTGCACCCCCTTGTCCCCAGGGCCCATTGTGACATTCAGGGGACCCCTCTTTGTCCCCAGGGCCCATTGTGACATGCTGGGGATGCTCTTTGTCCCCAGGGCCCATTGTGACATCCTGGGGACCCCCTTGTCCCCAGTGCCTATTGTGAAATCCTGGGCACCCCCTTTATCCCCAGGGCCCATTGTGACATTCCAGGACACCCCTTGTCCCCATGGCCCATTGTGAAATCCTGGGGACCTCCTTTGTCCCCAGGGCCCATTGTGACGTCCCAGGACCCCCCTTTGTCCCCAGGGTCCATTGTGACATCCTGGGGACCCTCTTTGTCCCCAGGGCCCATTGTGACAGGGTGGGGACTCCCTTTGTCCCCAGGGCCCATTGTGACATCTCAGGATCCCCCTTTGTCCCCACGGCCCATTGTGACATCTCAGGACACCCCAATTGTTTCCAGGGCCCATTGTGACATCCTGGGGACCGCCCAGTTGTCTCCAGGGCCCATTGTGGCATCCTGGGTACCCCTTTTATCCCCGGGGCCCATTGTGACATCCTGGGGACTCCCCTTGTCACTGGGGACCCATTGTGACACCATGGGGACCACCCCTTTCTCCCCAGGGCCCATTGTGACATCCCAGGACCCCTCTTTGTCCCCAGGGCCCATTGTGACATCCCCGGACCCCCCATTGTCCCCAGAGCCCATTGTGACATCCTTGGGACCCCCATTGTCCCCAGGGCCCATTGTGACATTCAGGGGACAGCCTTTTTCCCAAGGGCCCATTGTGACACCATCGGGACCCCCGTTGTCCCCAGGGCCAATTGTGACACCATGGGGACCCTCCTCGTCACTGCGGACCCATTGTGACACCATGGGGACCTGCCCTCGTCCTCAGGGCCCATTGTGACATCCTGGGGACCCTCTTGTCCCCAGGGCCCATAGTTGCACCCTGGGGACCCCCTCTTTATTCCCAGTGCCCATTGTGACATCCCAGGACCCCCCTATGTCCCCAGGGCCCATTGTGACACCATGGGGACACCCCTTTGACTCCAGGGCCCATTGTCACATCCCAGGACCTCCCAATTGTCCCCAGGGCCCATTGTGACATCCTGGGGACCCGCCCTTGTCCGCAGGGCCCATTGTGAAGTCCCAGGACCCCCTTTGTCCCCAGGGCCCATTGTGACATCCTGGGGACCCCCCTTGTCACTGGGGACCCATTGTATACACCATGGGTACCCCCATTGTCCCCAGGGCCCATTGTGACATCCTGGGGACCCCCCTTGTCACTGGTGACCCATTGTGACACCATGGGGACCCCCGTTTGTCCCCAGGGCTCATTGTGACATCCCAGGACCTCCCATTGTCCCCAGGGCCCATTGTGACATCATGGGGACCGCCTTGTCCCTCTGGCCCGTTGTGGCACCGTGGGGACCTCCTTTGTCCCCAGGGCCCATTGTGACACCATGGGGACCCCTTTTGTCACTGTGGTCCAATGTGACATCCCAGGACCCCACTTTGTACCCAAGGCCCATTGTGACACCGTGGGGACCCCCCTTGTCTCCAGGACCCACCGTGGCACCGTGGGGACCACCCTTGTCACTGGGACCCATTGTAAAACTATGGGGATCCCCCCTTGTCCCCAGAGCCCATTGTGACATCCTGGGGACCCCCTTGTTCCCCATGGCCCACTGTGATGTCCCAGGACCCCCCCCTTGTCCCCAGAGCCCATTGTGACATCCTGGGGACGCCCTTTTTCCCCAGGACCCATTGTGGCACCATTGGGACCCCCTTTGTCACTGGGGCTCATTGTGACTTCCCAGGACCTCACTTTGTCCCCAGGGCCCATTGTGACTTCCGGGGGACCCCCTTTGTCACCAGGGCCCATTGTGACGTCCCCGGACCCCCCATTGTCCCCAGACCCATTGTGACATCTTGGGGACCCGCTTTGTCCCCAGGGCCCATTGTGACATTCAGGGGACAGCCTTTGTCCCAAGGGCCCATTGTGACACCGTTGGAATCCCCGTTGTCCTCAGAGCCCATTGTGACATCCTGGGAACCCCCTTTGTGCCCAGGGCCCATTGTGACATTCAGGGGACCCCACTTTGTCCCCAGGGCCCATTGTGACATCCTGGAGACGCCCTTTGTCCCCAGAGCCCGTTGTGACATCTAAGGACCCCCCAATTGTGCCCAGGGCTCATTGTGACATCCCAGGACCCCCCATTGTCAACAGGGCCCATTGTGATGTCCTAGGCCCCCCCTTTGTCCCCAGGGCCTATTTTGACATCCTGGGGACCCCCCTTTGTCCCTAGGGCCCGTTGTGACATCCTGGGGACCTCGTTTGTCACTAGGGTCCATTGTGGCACCATGGGGATGCCCTTTGTCCCCAGGACCCATTGTGACATCCTGGGCACCCCCTTTGTCCCCAGGGCCTATTGTGACAGGGTGGGGACTCCCTTTGTCCCTAGGGCCCATTGTGACATCCTGGGGACCTCGTTTGTCCCCAGGGTCCATTGTGGCACCATGGGGACCCCCTTTGTCCCCAGGGCCGATTGTGAAATCCTGGGGACCCCCTTTGTCCCCAGGACCCATTGTGACATCCTGGGCACACCCTTTGTCCCCAGGGCCTATTGTGACAGTGTGGGGACTCCCTTTGTCCCCAGGGTCCATTGTGAAATTCTGGGGACCCCCTTTGTCCCCAGGGCCCATTGTGACATCCTGGGGACCGCACTTTGTTCCCAGGACCCATTGTGATGTCCACAATGGCCCCGTTGTCCCAAGGGGTCATTGTGACATACTGGGGACCTCCTTTGTCCCCAGGGCCCATTGTGACGTCCCTGGACCCTCCATTTTTCCAAGAGCCCATTGTGACATCCTGGCGACCCTGCTTTTTCCTCAGGGCCCATTGTGGCACCATGGGGAGCCCCTCTGTCTCCAGGGCCCATTGTGACATTTAGGGGACTCATCTTTGTCCCCAGGGCCCATTGTGACATCCCAGGACCCCCCTTTGTCCCCAGGGCCCGTTGTGACATCCTGGGGACCTCGTTTGTCACCAGGGCCCATTGTGACGTCCCCGGACCCCCCATTGTCCCCAGACCCATTGTGACATCTTGGGGACCCGCTTTGTCCCCAGGGCCCATTGTGACATTCAGGGGACAGCCTTTGTCCCAAGGGCCCATTGTGACACCGTTGGAATCCCCGTTGTCCTCAGAGCCCATTGTGACATCCTGGGAACCCCCTTTGTGCCCAGGGCCCATTGTGACATTCAGGGGACCCCACTTTGTCCCCAGGGCCCATTGTGACATCCTGGAGACGCCCTTTGTCCCCAGAGCCCGTTGTGACATCTAAGGACCCCCCAATTGTGCCCAGGGCTCATTGTGACATCCCAGGACCCCCCATTGTCAACAGGGCCCATTGTGATGTCCTAGGCCCCCCCTTTGTCCCCAGGGCCTATTTTGACATCCTGGGGACCCCCCTTTGTCCCTAGGGCCCGTTGTGACATCCTGGGGACCTCGTTTGTCACTAGGGTCCATTGTGGCACCATGGGGATGCCCTTTGTCCCCAGGACCCATTGTGACATCCTGGGCACCCCCTTTGTCCCCAGGGCCTATTGTGACAGGGTGGGGACTCCCTTTGTCCCTAGGGCCCATTGTGACATCCTGGGGACCTCGTTTGTCCCCAGGGTCCATTGTGGCACCATGGGGACCCCCTTTGTCCCCAGGGCCGATTGTGAAATCCTGGGGACCCCCTTTGTCCCCAGGACCCATTGTGACATCCTGGGCACACCCTTTGTCCCCAGGGCCTATTGTGACAGTGTGGGGACTCCCTTTGTCCCCAGGGTCCATTGTGAAATTCTGGGGACCCCCTTTGTCCCCAGGGCCCATTGTGACATCCTGGGGACCCCACTTTGTTCCCAGGACCCATTGTGATGTCCACAATGGCCCCGTTGTCCCAAGGGGTCATTGTGACATACTGGGGACCTCCTTTGTCCCCCGGGCCCATTGTGACGTCCCTGGACCCTCCATTTTTCCAAGAGCCCATTGTGACATCCTGGCGACCCTGCTTTTTCCTCAGGGCCCATTGTGGCACCATGGGGAGCCCCTCTGTCTCCAGGGCCCATTGTGACATTTAGGGGACTCATCTTTGTCCCCAGGGCCCATTGTGACATCCCAGGACCCCCCTTTGTCCCCAGGGCCCGTTGTGACATCCTGGGGACCTCGTTTGTCACTAGGGTCCATTGTGGCACCATGGGGATGCCCTTTGTCCCCAGGACCCATTGTGACATCCTGGGGACCCCCTTTGTCCCCAGGGCCCATTTTGGCACCACAGGGACGCCCTTTGTCACTGGGGCCCATTGTGACATCCCAGGACACCCCTTGTCTCCAGGGCCCTTTGTGACATTCAGGGGACCCCTCTTTGTCCCCAGGGCCCGTTGTTGCATCCTGGGGTCCCCCCTTGTCCCCAGGGCCCATTTTGACATTCAGGAGAGCCCTCTTTGTCCCCAGGGCCTGTTGTGACATCCTGGGGACCCCCTTTGTCACTGGGGCCCATTGTGACATCCCAGGACCCCCCTTTGTCTGCAGGCCCCAATGTGACATTCAGGGGACCCCACTTTGTCCCCAGGGCCCACTGTGACGTCCTAGGACCTCCCTTTGTCCCCAGGGCCCATTGTGACACCGTGGGGACCCCCTGTTTTCCCCAGGGCCCATTGTGACATCTGGTGGACCCCCTTGTCCCCAGGGCCCATCGTGGAACCGTGGGGACCCTCCTTGTCACTAGGGCCCATTGTGACACCATGGGGACCACCCCTTTCTCCCCAGTGCCCATTGTGACATCCTGGGGACCCCACTTGTCCCCAGAGCCCATTATCACATCCTTGGGACCCCTGTGTCCCCAGGGCCCATTGTGACGTCCCAGGACCCCCCATTGTCCCCAGGGTGCATTGTGACACCGTGGGGACCCCCTTTGTCCCCAGAGCCCATTGTGACATCCTGGGGAGCCCCCTTTGTCCTCAGGGCCCATTGTGACATTTCTGGACCCCCCACTGTCTCCAGGGCCCATTGTGAACATCCTGGGGACCCCTCTTTGTCCCCAGGGCCCATTGTGACATCCTGGGCTGCCCCGTATGTCACCAGGGCCCATTTTGACACCGTGGGGACCCCCTGTTGTCCTCACGGCCCATTGTGACATCCCAGGACCCCCAATTGTCCCCAGGGCCCATTGTGACACCATGGGGAACCCTCTTGTCACTGGGGACGCATTGTGACACAATGGGGACCCCACCTTTGTCTCAAGTGCCCATTGTGACATCCTGGGGACCCCCTTTATCCCCAGGACCCATTGTGACGTCCCAGGACCCCATTTGTCCCCAGGGCCCATTGTGACATCCCAGGGCCCCACTTTGTCCCCAGGGCCCATTGTTACAGGGTGGGACCCCCCTTGTCCCCAGGGCCCATTGTGACATCCTGGTGACTCCCTTTGTCCCCAGGGCCCATTGTGGCACCATGGGGACCCTCTTTGTCACTGGGGCCCATTGTGACATCCCAGGACCCCACTTTGTCTTAGAAGGTCACTAATCGGACTACTGGTACATCCTGACTCTGCTTTCTCAATAAACATTGAAGAACACCTGGGGTTTGTTTGCTCCAAGGGAAAACTTCCCTGCCACGGTTCCTGGTTCCCGGTCCTGTTTCCCGGTCCGGTTTGGCTTCGCTATCAGAACAGCTGCTGCCTCCACAGCCGCGCTCAAAGTCCCCGTTGTGACACCGGGATGGCGGGAGAAGGGGGGTGGCGGGGGCGGCAGCGGCGGCGATTGGGGGGGGGCAGTCGGGGCTGGGCGGACAAGCGGCGGCTGCTGCGGCTCCTCAGGCAGCGACAGCAGCAGCGATCGGGGGGACGTGGGGGGGCGGACAAGCGGCGGCTGCTGCGGCTCCTCAGGCAGCGACAGCAGCAGCGATCGGGGGGACGTGGGGGGCGGACAAGCGGCGGCTGCTGCGGCTCCTCAGGCAGCGACAGCAGCAGCGATCGGGGGGACGTGGGGGGCGGACAAGCGGCGGCTGCTGCGGCTCCTCAGGCAGCGACAGCAGCAGCGATCGGGGGGACGTGGGGGGCGGACAAGCGGCGGCTGCTGCGGCTCCTCAGGCAGCGACAGCAGCAGCGATCGGGGGGACGTGGGGGGCGGACAAGCGGCGGCTGCTGCGGCTCCTCAGGCAGCGACAGCAGCAGCGATCGGGGGGACGTGGGGGGCGGACAAGCGGCGGCTCCTGCGGCTCCTCAGGCAGCGACAGCAGCAGCGATCGGGGGGACGTGGGGGGCGGACAAGCGGCGGCTGCTGCGGCTCCTCAGGCAGCGACAGCAGCAGCGATCGGGGGGACGTGGGGGGCGGACAAGCGGCGGCTCCTGCGGCTCCTCAGGCAGCGACAGCAGCAGCGATCGGGGGGACGTGGGGGGCGGACAAGCGGCGGCTCCTCCGGCCGCGGCCAGGACGTGGCTTCGCCGGCACCGGGGCCCGAGACCGCGCGCTGTGGGGCTGCGGGGCGGCTGTGGGGCCGGGGGTCTCCGGGGGTCCCGCAGCGGCCGCTGTGGGGCGGGATGGGGCGGCTGTGGAATTACCTGTGGGGCACTCATGGGGCTGCTGTAGGGGTCTTAAGAGGCATGTCTGGAGCACTTATGGGGCGACTATGGGGCAGGTGCTGGGCTGCTACAGCGGGACCTGTGGGGCACCCAGGTATGTGCACCCAGCACCGCGTGCACGCACACGCAGCTACACACTGATGTGTAAGCAAACACGTGGCCACACACACGCACACTTCCACAAGCGTGCCCAGTCCCATCTATTGACAGAAAGACGTACGTGAAATGTACTGACATGCTTGAGGGTAAACACGTGCGTGGATGTTTGGCACACTGCACACACGCACACGTCTGAACGATGATGCTCCAGCTTTAGCATAAATGGAGCTGACATCAAGGCACTCACATGTGGACAGACCAACGTTTATAGGCACTAAGGCTTTCGCGCACAGGTTCGTCCAAGAACAGGCACATACCTGCAGGCACCCTCCGAATGTGTGTTCTGTGCATTCTCTTAAGGGACGCTAGATGGCAGCAAAGACCATGAAATTATTAACCTCAGTCTAACCCTAGGTTTATGACATTTTTTCTTACTATAGATGCGTTTGATGCTAAAAATTCCCCCAAATTGTAATGAATATGCGATAATTGTGTGAATACAAGCATCGCAAGAGCATCCAGTTTTTGGAGCACTTATGGAACATGATAAAGCCAGGCAGAGCCTGACAAAGCGCGACAGAGCCCAACAGGGCTTGACAGAGCCTGATAGAACTCAACAGGGGCCGACAAATCCCGACAGCGCCTGACAGCGAACAGTGGAGTCTGGCCGGGCCTGACAGAGGCTGTCACAGCACGACAGAGCCAGAGGAGCCTGACAGAGCCCAGCAAACCCGACAGGAATAGACAAGGCCTGGGTGCACAGACCTGGGTGCGTGTGGAAAGGTTTCTGCCTGTTTTCCAGTGAGGAATGGTGTGTGTGCACGTGGACAAACAGAAGGCGAAGCAACTCGGTTCCAACACTGAAGAAGGCTGTACAGTCACATAGACACGGGGGCTGCTCCGCTCCTGCTCTCCTGCTCTCTTGCAGGACACAGAGGCCTCAGACCCTGTTCAGTTCAGTTCAGTTCCATACAATGTTCACTGACTGCAAGAAAATCCCTCAAATCCCCCACAATGTGGGGCTCAAAAGGGAGTCCCCCTGAAAAGAGGGGGTCACAGTCCAAAAATGCCTGAAAATTCCTGGGGGAGGATAAAACTTATTAAACCCTGTAAATATGAGCGTGAGAATTTCAAACAGAGAGAAGTCTGTCGTTTGTATTTATATATTGCAGAATGGTATTCATGTAGATATAAAATGATTTTAAAATAAAACCCCTTTTCTACTCTGTTATATAAAGGATTTTAGAATGTAAAAAATTTCTGTTGATGGTTTTAAGAATACAAACATCTTATCTATTTGTAGATTAAAAAGTGAAGGACTTGAAAAAGAAAAAAATATCTAGATAGGAACTTAAAATAGAAAAAAGTGTGAGTAGGCAGAGCTCTGTATAATTACTACGTGTTACATAGTCTAAATAGGTAATAAATATCATCTATATATATCCACTCACACCCGTATACATACCTTTAATTTATTAATAAATGTAAATCGATATCCCAGTCTAAATATATATAATTGTAAATATGTCAAAATCTGTAAATTTGAAAAGATACCTGAGTGTTAAAATGGAAGTTTAAATGTATTTAAGTGTAAATAGACACTGGATCAGAGCGCAGCGCGGGACAAACGGGGACGGGTGATGATAGGCGGAGAGAATGGAAATTGACGTGCTTAGCTGGCCAATCAGATTGCGGAGAGGGAAGAGAAGGGGCGGGCCGCGGGGGAAGGGTTGTCTCGAGGGCTTCCCAATGCGCATGCGCAGAAATGGGCGCTGCGAGGTGCACGGGGCGCTCTCGGCGGCCCCGTGCGCGCACCGTTGGAGCCCGGAGCGGACTCGCTGCGCCGCTGTTTCTGCGAGGCCCCGGGGAGTGCCCGGCCCGGCCCCGCCCGGCCCGCTCCGCCTCAGAGCCGCCTGGAGAGCCGGGTCGGGCAGCCCCTTCTCGGCTCCACCTCTTCCCGAGCTAAGCCACGCCCCCTTGGGGCCGTGCCATGTTGACCGCACCCTCTCCCTACCCCAAGACGCTCCTCCCATGGGGGCGTGCCCCAGAGAATGCCCACCCCCAGACCACCTCCCATGGGGCGTGACACAGAGGCTCCGCCCCCCCGAGGGGCTCCCCGTGGGCGTGCCCTCTCAGTACCCGCCCCTCGGCACTGACCCCACCCCATGTAGGCGGGGCCACACCCAGCTGCCCCCTCCCATCTGTGACCCATAACCAACCCCATAGCAGCCCTATGGCTGCCCCACAGGTCCCGCTGTAGCAGCCCAGCACCTGCCCCATAGTCGCCCCATAAGTGCTCCAGACATGCCTCTTAAGAGCCCTACAGCAGCCCCATGAGTGCCCCACAGGTAATTCCACAGCCGCCCCATCCCGCCCCACAGCGGCCGCTGCGGGACCCCCGGAGACCCCCGGCCCCACACCCGCCCCGCAGCCCCACAGCGCGCGGTCTCGGGCCCCGGTGCCGGCGAAGCCACGTCCTGGCCGCGGCCGGAGGAGCCGCCGCTTGTCCGCCCCCCACGTCCCCCCGATCGCTGCTGCTGTCGCTGCCTGAGGAGCCGCAGCAGCCGCCGCTTGTCCGCCCCCCACGTCCCCCCGATCGCTGCTGCTGTCGCTGCCTGAGGAGCCGCAGCAGCCGCCGCTTGTCCGCCCAGCCCCGACTGCCCCCCCCAAATCGCCGCCGCTGCCGCCCCCGCCACCCCCCTTCTCCCGCCATCCCGGTGTCACAACGGGGACTTTGAGCGCGGCTGTGGAGGCAGCAGCTGTTCTGATAGCGAAGCCAAACCGGACCGGGAAACAGGACCGGGAACCAGGAACCGTGGCAGGGAAGTTTTCCCTTGGAGCAAACAAACCCCAGGTGTTCTTCAATGTTTATTGAGAAAGCAGAGTCAGGATGTACCAGTAGTCCGATCAGTGACCTTCTAAGACAAAGTGGGGTCCTGGGATGTCACAATGGGCCCTGGGGACAAGGGGGTCCCCAGGATCTCACAATGGACCCTGGGGACAAAGGGGGGGCCTGGGACGTCACAATGGGCCCTGGGGACAAAGGGGGGTCCTGGGATGTCACAATGAGCCCTGGGCACAATTGGGGCGTCCTTAGATGTCACAACGGGCTCTGGGGACAAAGGGCGTCCCCAGGATGTCACAATGGGTCTGGGGACAATGGGGGGTCCGGGGACATCACAATGGGCCCTGGGGACAAAGGGGGGTCCTGGGATGTCACAATGGGCCCTGGTGACAAAGGGGGTCCCCCGGAAGTCACAGTGGGCCCTGGGGACAAAGTGAGGTCCTGGGAAGTCACAATGGGCCCCAGTGACAAAGGGGGTCCCAATGGTGCCACAATGGGTCCTGGGGAAAAAGGGCGTCCCCAGGATGTCACAATGGGCTCTGGGGACAAGGGGGGGTCCTGGGACATCACAGTGGGCCCGGGGGAACAAGGGGGTCCCCAGGATGTCACAATGGGCTCTGGGGACATGGGGGGGTCCCCATAGTGTTACAATGGGGCCCAGTGACAAGGGTGGTCCCCACGGTGCCACGGTGGGCCCTGGAGACAACGGGGGTCCCCAGGATGTCACAATGGGCTCTGGGGACAAGGGGGGTCCCCACGGTGTCACAATGGGCCTTGGGTACAAAGTGGGGTCCTTGGATGTCACATTGGGCCACAGTGACAAAAGGGGTCCCCATGGTGTCACAATGGGCCCTGGGGACAAAGGAGGTCCCCACGGTGCCACAACGGGCCTGAGGGACAAGGCGGTCCCCATGATGTCACAATGGGCCCTCGGGACAATGGGAGGTCCTGGGATGTCACAATGAGCCCTGGGGACAAACGGGGGTCCCTATGGTGTCACAATGGGTCCCCAGTGACAAGTGGGGTCCTGAGATGTCACAATGGGTCCTTGGGACAATGGGGGTCCTGGGATGTCACAATGAGCCCTGGGGACAAACGGGGGTCCCCACGGTGTCACAATGCGTCACCAGTGACAAGGGGGGTCCCCAGGATGTCACAATGGGCCCTGGGGACAATGGGGGTCCCCATGGTGTATACAATGGGTCCCCAGTGACAAGGAAGTCCCCAGGATGTCACAATGGGCCCCGTGGATAAAAGGGGTACCCATGATGCCACAATGGGCCCTGGGGACAACTGGGCGGTCCCCAGGATGTCACAATGGGCCCTGGAAACAATTGGGGTGTCCTGAGATGTCACAATGGGCCCTGGGGACAAAGGGGGATCCTGGGACATCACAATGGCCCCTGGGGACAAAGGGAGTCCCCACCCGGTCACAATGGGCCCTGGGGACAAAGGAGGTCCCCAGGATTTCACAATGGGCCATGGGGACAAGGGGTGTCCTGGAATGTCACAATGGGCCCTGGGGACAAAGGGGGTGCCCAGGATTTCACAATAGGCACTAAGGACAAGGGGGTCCCCAGGATGTCACAATGGGCCCTGGGGACAATGGGGGGTCTTGGGATGTCACAATGAGCCCTGGGCACAACTGGGAGGTCCCTAAATGTCACAATGGGCCCTGGGGACAAAGGGGGTCCCCACGGTGTCACAATGGGCCCAGGGGACAGAGGGGAGTCCCCAGGATGTCACAACGGGCTCTGGGGACCAGGGGCGTCCCGAGGATGTCACAATGGGCCCTGGGGACAAAGTGGGGTCCTGGGAGGTCACAATGTGCCCTGGGCACAAAGGGGGTTTCCAGGATGTCACAATGGGCTCTGGGGACAACAGGGGTCCCGACGGTGTCACAATGGGCCCTTGGGACAAAGGCTGTCCCCTGAATTTCACAATGGGCCCTGGGGACAATGGGGGTCCCCAGGATGTCACAATGGACCCTGGGGACAATGGGGGGTCCGGGGACGTCACAATGGGCCCTGGGGACAAAGGGGGTCCCCAGGATGTCACAATGGGCCTTCAGTATAAAGTGGGGTCCTGGGACGTCACAATGGGCCCTGCGGATCAAGGATGGTGCCCTGGATATCACAATGGGCTCTGGGGACAATGGGGGGTCCTGGAATGTCACAATGGTCCCTAGGGACAAAGGGGGGTCCCTTGGATGTCACAATGGGGCTGGGGACAAAGGGGGTCCTGGGATGTCACAATGGGCCCTGGGGACAAAGGGGGTCCCCAGGTTGTCACAATGGGCCCTGGGGACAAAGGGGGTCCCCACGGTGTCACAATGGGCCCTGGGGACAAGGGGGTCCTCAGGATGTCACATTGGGCCGTGGGGACAAAGAGGGGTCCCCAGGATTTCACAATGGACCCTGGAGACAAAGGGGGGTCCTGGGACGTCACAATGGGCCCTGGGGACAAAGGGTTCCCCAGGATGTCACAATGGGCTCTGGGGACAAAGGAGGTCCCCAGGATGACACAATGGGCCCTGGGGATGACGGGGGGTCCTGGGACGTCACAATGGGCCCTGGGGACAATGGGACGTCCTGATATGTTACAATGAACCCTGGGCACAATTGGGGGGTCCTTAGATACCACAATGGGCCCTGTGGACAAAGGGGGTCCCCACGGTGTCACAATGGGCTCTGGGGACAAAGGGGAGTCCCCAGTATGTCACAATGGGCCCTGGGGACAACGGGGGTCCCGACGGTGTCACAATGGGCCCTAGGGACAAAGGCTGTCCCCTGAATGTCACAATGGGCCCTGTGGACAATGGGGGTCCCCAGGATGTCACAATGGGCTCTGGGGACAATGGGCGATCCGGGGACGTCACAATGGGCCCTGGGGACAAAGGGGGTCCCCAGGACGTCACAATGGGCCCCAGTGACAAAGGGGGTCCCAATGGTGCCACAATGGGTCCTGGGGAAAAAGGGGGTCCCCAGGATGTCACAATGGGCTCTGGGGACAAGGGGGGGTCCCCAGGATGTCACAATGGGCTCTGGGGACAAGGGGGGGTCTCCATAGTGTTACAATGGGTCCCCAGTGACAAGGGTGGTCCCCAGGATGTCACAATGGGCCCTGGGGACAAAGGGGGTCCTGGGACTTCACTATGGGCCCTGGGGACAAGGGGGTCCCCAGGATGTCACAATGGGCCCTTAGGACAAGCGGGGTCCCCAAGGTGTCACAATGGGCCCTGGGGACAATGGGGAGTCCTGGGACATCACAACAGGCCTGGGGACAAGGGGGATCTCCACCCTGTCACAATGGGCCCTGGGGACAAAGGGGGGTCCTGGGATGTCACAATTGGCCCTGGGGACAAAGGGGGTCCCCATGGTGCCACAATGGGCCCTGGGGACAAAGGGGAGTCCCCAGGATGTCACAATGGGCCCTGAGGACAAGGGGAGGTCCCCATGGTGTCACACTGGGTCCTCAGTGAGAAGGGGGTCCCCCATGGTGTCACAATGGGCCCTGGGGACAAGGGGGATCCCCAGGGTGTCACAATGGACCCTGGGGAGAAGGGTTTAGGGGGTTGTGTTAGGGGGTTGGAGGATTAGGTGGTGCAGGATTTGGGGGTGCAAGGATTTTGCGGGGCCTGATTTGTGGCTGCAGAGTCTGGGGTTGCAGGTTCCAGGGGTGCAGGATTTGGGGGTTCAGGGTTTAGGGCAGTAGGATATTTGGGTGCAGGAGTTTGGGGTGCCGGGTTTGGGGGCCAGGATTTGGGGTTGCAGGATTTAGGGGTGCAGTGGTTTGGAGTGAAGTGTTTTGGGGTGCAGGGTTTGGGGAAGGAGGATATGGGGGTGCAGGGTATAGGAGAGCAGGATCTTGGGGTGCAGGGGTTTGGGGTGGAGGGCTTGGTAGGGCAGGATTTGGGGGTGGAAAGTTTATTGGGTAGGGCTGGGGGTGCAGGATTTGGGGGTGAAGGGGTTGTTGGGTGCAGGGTTGTGGGGTGCAGGGTTTGGGAGATCGGTACGTGGGGCTGGAGGATTTGGGGGTGCAGGGTTTGGAGCAGCAGGATCTGAGGGTGCAGAGTTGGGGGGTGCAAGATTGGGGGTAGCAGGGTTTTGGGGAGCAGGGTTTCGGGGTCAGGCTTTAGGGGGACAGGGTTTGGGGGGCAGGGTTGGGAGGGATGATTTTGGGGTGCAGGGTTTAGGGCAGCAGGATCTTGGGGTGAAGGGGTTTGGTGTGAAGGGTTGGGTAGGACAGGATTTGGGGTGCAGGTTTTTAGGGTGCAACTTGTGGGGGTCAGGATTTGGGGTACAGGGTTTGGGGGTGCAGGGTTTAGTGGTGCAGGGTTTGGGGGTGCAGGTCTTGGGGAGGCAGAATTAGGGTGCAAGACTTGAGGGTGCAGGGTTTGGGGGTTTGGGACATGGGGCTGGAGGATTTGGGGGTGCAGGATTTGGGGTGCAGTGTGTGGGGGTGTGTCCTGGTTTTGTTAAAAACAAGTTTCTCTTTTAGTGAATTTGCCTGTCAGCCAAAGCCTTCACGTCAGCTGCATTTTCCTGGAGAACCAGACACATGTTTTGGTTAAACCCAGCAAGGGAATGGAAACTTATTGACAAGCACAGATGGACATCTCGCGAGAGGGGCAACGAGAAACCGGTGATCGAGAGACTGACCAACGGTGAATAACATTCCATTCACGTGAATACTTCATATAAAAGTGGGAGATCACGAGGATCTCGCCCCTTTTCCTTCCCTTTTGCCTTTTTCCTTCCCTTCTGCTCATGGCCGACATCAGGAGAGGACCTTGCTGGTCGTCCCTGCGAACGGAGGCCAGTGAGAGACTGAATCCAGCTCCGGTTGGCTGCAGAGTCTGATCCAGGACTTTGGGTGCTGGCTCTGCAGTTGCTCAGACTTACAAGATGGGTTTTGTATATTTGTATCATTTTCTCTGTTCTCATCAGTAGCATCAGTAAAACATCTTGAACTTTTCCAACCCTCTCCCCTCTGTGCTTCTTCCCCTCCCGATCGCCTGTGCTGAGTGGGAAGGGGGGAGAGGGAGGGGCAAAAGGGGGAGTGGGGGGCAGAGGAGGTTGACAACACATCTGCCAGGGTTTGATTGTCACCCCGCAATCTTAACCCTCGACAGATAATTGGCGCCCAACGTGGGGCCAGAGAACGGGGTAAATTTGGAGATTTTTGGCTTTTCTACTGCTCTGACGTACCTTCCAATTTTCTTGGCACGGTGCTAGCTCATAGAGTTGTGATACTCGCGCGTCTGTTTGATTCGGATATTATTTAGTCGTGATGATGATCCTGTGTGGTTTGGCACTGGTTTATTTCATTATACTGCAGCCGCTAATGTATTTTTACTCGTTTTTGCTTTACCTTGAAAAACCTCCAGGAGAGATTAAAGAGCAGAATGGCTCTATATTTGCTAATTGGTCAAGCGAATCTTTAGAAAGGCTGACTAACAATACTTTTGTGATTTCGCTGGGACAGTTTGCAAATGTGTTAGAGAACTTTGAATACCCTTGGAGCTTTGATAGAACTGTGATGGTGTTATCTGGTTTGCTGAATGTGTGTCAGTTTGTGTTACTGTTAAGAGAAATGAGGTTCAATAGGAGGTTTGCGTCTCTTTTTAGTCCTGAGATTTGCGGTGCGCCTTCGGAAGCTTTAGCAAAAAGCACTCCTGGCCGCTCGAGAAAAGGCAAAACAGCCAAAGCTGCTGCTGCAGCCACTGCCCCCCCAACCGCGGCTTCGCAGGCTGAAGCTCCAGCTCCTCCGCATTGCTCCTCTGCCAAGGGCGCTGCAGATAACGTTACTTCTCCAGCCTCAAAGGCTGACAAGGCAGCCCCCCCGCCTTCACACACTGGGCACTGTTGCTGCTGTAACCACAGCAATCACTGTGACAGTCATTCAGACTCTGGAAATGAATCAGATGATGGTGAACCCATATCAGCATCAGTTGCTGGTTGTAAGAAAGTCACTAGAAAGACCACCCGTGCAGCAGGTGATGGCACAGGGCCAACATCAACCCAAGAGGCATCATCATCAGGACAGGGAGGAGATGAAGTGACCACCACTCGGTCCTTTTCTCCAGGTGAGCTGAGAGACCTGCGAAAAGACTTCAGTCGTCGTGAAGGTGAGAATATTTTAACCTGGCTGCTGCGATGCTGGGACAATGGGGCAGACACAATTGAATTGGAAGGTGGTGAAGCCAGGCAGCTGGGATCTCTGTCAAAAGATTCCACCATTGATAGGGCAATTTCAAGAGAGTCTAATGCCGCTACTCTCTGGACCCGACTCCTGCAGCTATGAAAGTCAGATTTCCTACAAGGAAGATTGTATATCCAAGTTAGGGAAATGGAATACTATGGAGAGAGGTATCCAGTTCCTGAGAGAATGAGCTGTGCGAGAGATCATCTATCTAGGACCAAACAGCCAAGAGGGGACAGACCCAGATAGAATCAATTGTACAAAATCTATGTGGCGCAGATTTGTACAAAGTGCACCACCTGCATATGCTAAGTCATTGGCAGGAATGGTCTGGTCAGCTAGAGGTGCACAAGAAATTAATGAAGTGATTGAGCAGCTCCGGAACTTTGAGGACAGCCTTGCTGGTTCTCTACGGGCTTGTGTCTCCGCTGTGGAGAAACTGTGTGAAAAATCTGATGACCGGTTTGAAAAGCTGTTGCAAGAAATCCAAGAGCTCAGAGCAGACTCGTACCGTTCACGACCTGCACAAACCTATGTTTCAGCTGTTAGGAGAAGGCGTTTCCAATCTCGAGAGAGAGGGCAGAGGCAGCCCACAAAAAGAGGTTCACTGTGGTTCTTCCTACATGAGCAGGGAGAAAACATGAATAAGTGGCATGGAAGGCCGACCTCAGAACTTCAAGAACGAGTACGTGAGATAAAAGGAAAAACTCCTAGGAAGGTGGTTGCTCCAGTTTACAAAAGGAGCAGAAGAGATTCTGATGCTCTTGAAGGAACCTCTAATTCACACCCAGAGACTGTGCAAAACAGGAATTAGAGGTGCCCTGCCTCCAACCAGGTGGAGGAACGGGATAACAGAGTTTATTGGACTGTACAAATACAATGGCCTGGTACAACACAACCCCAGGAGTACAAAGCTTTAGTGGACACTGGTGCTCAGTGCACAATAATTCCTTCTAATTATAAAGGAACGCAATCCATCAATATTGTTGGAGTGACTGGGGGATCCCAGGAGCTGACTGTTGTAGAGGCTGAAATGAGCCTAACTGGAAAGAACTGGCAAAAGCATCCCATTGTGACTGGTCCAGATGCTCCGTGCATCCTTGGTATAGACCACCTCAGGAGAGGGTATTTTAAGGACCCAAAAGGGTATAGGTGGGCATTTGGTATAGCAGCTGTGGACACTGAGAAAATTGAACAACTGTCTCATTTGCCGGGTCTTTCAGATGACCCTTCTGTTGTAGGACTGCTGATGGTTGACGATCAGCAGTGCCAATTGCTACCACGACGGTGCATCGCCGGCAATATCGCACCAATCGAGACTCTTTGATTCCTATCCAGAAGCCGATCCGTCAATTGGAAAGCCAGGGTGTGATCAGTAAGACCCGCTCACCTTTTAACAGCCCAATCTGGCCAGTGCGTTAGTCTGGTGACGAGTGGAGACCAACTGTAGGCTATCGTGGCCTGAATGAAGTTACAGCACACTGAGTGCTGCTGTGCCTGACATGCTAGAACTGCAATTTGAACTGCAGTCAAAGGCAGTGAAGTGCGATGCTACAATTGACATTGCTCATGCATTTTTCTCTATTCCTGCAGCAGCAGAGTGCAGGCCGCAGTTTGCTTTCACCTGGAGGGGCATCCAGTATACATGGAATCGCTTGTCCCAGGGGTGGAAACACAGTGCTACCATCTGCCATGGGCTGATCCAGACCACACTGGAGCAAGGTGAAGCTCCAGAACACTTGCAATACATTGATGACATCATCGTATGGGGCGACACAGCGAAAGAAGTCTTCGAGAAAGGTGAGAGAATAATTCATATTCTTTTGGATGCTGGTTTTGCCATAAAACGAAGCAAGGTCAAGGGACCTGCACGAGAGATCCAGTTTTTAGGAATAAAATGGCAAGATGGCCGTCGTCAGACCCCAATGGAGGTGATCAACAAAACTACAGCAATGTCTCCACCTACTAATAAAAAGGAGACACAGACTTTCTTGGGCATTGTAGGTTTTTGGAGAATGCACATTCCTGACTACAGCCACATTGTGAGCCTCTCTATCGAGTGACTCGTAAAAAGAACCAATTTGAGTGGGGCCCTGAACAACGCCAAGCCTTTGAACAAATGAAGCGTGAGATAACTCATGCGGTGGCCCTGGGACCAGTCCGAACTGGACTAGATGTTAAAAATGTGCTCTACACCGCAGCCGGAGATAATGGACTTACCTGGAGCCTCTGGCAGAAAGCACCAGGAGAAACCCGAGGTCGACCCCTAGGTTTTTGGAGTCGAGGATACAAAGGATCTGAGGCCAACTGTACTCCAACTGAAAAGGAGATATTAGCAGCATATGAAGGAGTTCAAGCTGCTTCAGAAGTGATGGGCACTGAAGCACAGCTCCTCCTGCACCTCGACTGCCGGTGCTGAGCTGGGTGTTCAAAGGGACGGTTCCCTCTCCACATCATGGCACCGAAGTTACATGGAGTAAATGGATTGCACTGATCACGCAATGAGCTCGGATTGGAAGTCCCAACCGTCCAGGGATATTAGAAGTGATTACAGACTGGCCAGAAAGCAAAGACTTTGGGATGTCTGCAGATGAGGAGGAAGTAAAACGTGCTGAAGAAGCACCACCATATAATCCGCTTTCAGAGACTGATAAGCAGTGTGCACTGTTCACAGATGGATCCTGTCGTCTGTAGGAAAACATCGAAGGTGAAAGCTGCTGTGTGGAGTCCCACACGACAAGTTACAGAAGCCACTGAAGGACAAGGTGAATCCAGTCAGTTTGCAGCAGTGAAAGCCATCCAGCTGGCTTTGGACATTGCCGAACGAGAGAAGTGGCCAATGCTTTGTCTCTATACTGACTCATGGATGGGAGCAAATGCCTTGTGGGGGTGGCTACGGCAATGGAAGAAAAGCAACTGGCAGCGCAGAGGTGAAACCATTGGGAACCACGCTGTGGCAAGACATTGCTGCTCGGCTGGAGAGCCTGCCTGGGGAAGTTGGTCATGTAGATGCTCATGTGCCTAAAAGTCGAGCCACCGAGGAACATCGAAACAACCAACAAGCAGATCAAGCTGCTAAGATTAAAGTAGCTGAGGTGGACTTGGGCTGGCAACATAAAGGTGAACTTTTCCTAGCTCGGTGGGCCCATGGTGCTTCAGGGCATCAAGGTAGAGATGCAACATGAAAATGGGCTCGTGATCGAGGGGTGGATTTAACTATGGACACTGTTTCACACGTTATTCATGAATGTGAAACTTGCGCCGAAATCAAACAAGCAAAACGGTTAAAGCCTGTATGGTATGGGGGGCGATGGTTAAAGTGTAAGTATGGAGAAGCTTGGCAGATTGATTATATTACACTTCCACAAACACGTCAAGGTAAGCGTTATGTACTTACAATGGTGGAAGCAACCACTGGATGGTTGGAAACATCTGCCGTACCTCCTGCTACAGCCCGAAATACCATCTTGGGCCTTGAGAAGCAAGTCCTTTGGTGGCCGGGTACGCCAGAAAGAATTGAATCAGACTATGGTACTCATTTCAAAACCAGTATTATAGACAATTGGGCCAAAGAACATGGTATTGAGTGGGTGTATCATATTCCATATCATGCACCAGCCTCTGGGAAAATTGAAAGGTACAATGGTTTGTTAAAAACTACACTAAAGGCACTTGGTGGTGGAGCCTTTAAAAACTGGGATTCACATTTAGCAAAAGCCACTTGGTTGGTCAACACCAGGGGATCAACCAATCGAGCCGGGCCTGCCCAATCAGAAATTCTATGGACTGTGGAAGGAGATAAAGTCCCTGTAGTACACATGGAAAATATGTTAGGAAAGGCAGTCTGGGTTCCTCCTGCATCGGGCACAGGCAAACCTATTCGTGGGATTGTTTTTGCCCAGGGACCTGGCAGCACCTGGTGGGTGATGCTTAAGGATGGAGAAGTTCGGTGTGCACCTCAAGGGGATTTGATTTCAGGTGAAAATATGCAATGCTGAACTGTACGATGTGAATTGCCGCACTAACAATGTTTAATAAGTGTCTTTCAGATCAAGACAATGGTGATGAAACCAGCGCTGGCTTCTTCGAGTGGCGCCCGACACCTTCTTGGAAGTTGGTGTCCTTAACCCACCAACAGGGGTCATGAGATGCACTTGGACCATTTTCCCTGCCCTGGGAGACTGTGGTGACAAAATGAACTTAATGAACTTTTCAAAGGATGGTCCACTGATTAATTACTCCTGTGTATATATGTACATATATATATATATAGTAGTAGTGATTAATTAGATTGTATTGATAGATTGTATTGATAAGGTTTAAGTATTCACTGAATGTCATATGATAAGGGGTGGAATGTCCTGGTTTTGTTAAAAACAAGTTTCTCTTTTAGTGAATTTGCCTGTCAGCCAAAGCCTTCATGTCAGCTGCATTTTCCTGGAGAACCCGACACATGTTTTGGCAAACCCAGCAAGGGAATGCAAACTTATTGACAAGCACAGATGGACATCTCGCGAGAGGGGCAACGAGAAACTGGTGATCGAGAGACTGACCAACGGTGAATAACATTCCATTCACGTGAATACTTCATATAAAAGTGGGAGATCACGAGGATCTCGCCCCTTTTCCCTTTCTCCCTTTTTTCCTCATGGCCGACATCAGGAGAGGACCTTGCTGGTCGTCCCTGCGAACGGAGGCCAGTGAGAGACTGAATCCAGCTCCGGTTGGCTGCAGAGTCTGATCCAGGACTTTGGGTGCTGGCTCTGCCGTTGCTCAGACTTACAAGATGGGTTTTGTATATTTGTATCATTTTCTCTGTTCTCATCAGTAGCATCAGTAAAACATCTTGAACTTTTCCAACTCTCTCCCCTCTGTGCTTCTTCCCCTCCCGATCGCCTGTGCTGAGTGGGAAGGGGGGAGAGGGAGGGGCAAAAGGGGGAGTGGGGGGCAGAGGAGGTTGACAACACATCTGCCAGGGTTTGATTGTCACCCCGCAATCCTAACCCTCGACAGATAATTGGCGCCCAACGTGGGGCCAGAGAACGGGGTAAATTTGGAGATTTTTGGCTTTTCTACTGCTCTGACGTACCTTTCAATTTTCTTGGCACGGTGCCAGCTCATAGAGTTGTGATACTCGCGCGTCTGTTTGATTCGGATATTATTTAGTCGTGATGATGATCCTGTGTGGTTTGGCACTGGTTTATTTCATTATACTGCAGCCGCTAATGTATTTTTACTCGTTTTTGCTTTACCTTGAAAAACCTCCAGGAGAGATTAAAGAGCAGAATGGCTCTATATTTGCTAATTGGTCAAGCGAATCTTTAGAAAGGCTGACTAACAATACTTTTGTGATTTCGCTGGGACAGTTTGCAAATGTGTTAGAGAACTTTGAATACCCTTGGAGCTTTGATAGAACTGTGATGGTGTTATCCGGTTTGCTGAATGTGTGTCAGTTTGCGTTACTGTTAAGAGAAATGAGGTTCAATAGGAGGTTTGCGTCTCTTTTTAGTCCTGAGATTTGCGGTGCGCCTTCGGAAGCTTTAGCAAAAAGCACTCCTGGCCGCTCGAGAAGAGGCAAAACAGCCAAAGCTGCTGCTGCAGCCACTGCCCCCCAACCGCGGCTTCGCAGGCTGAAGCTCCAGCTCCTCCGCATTGCTCCTCTGCCAAGGGCGCTGCAGATAACGTTACTTCTCCAGCCTCAAAGGCTGACAAGGCAGCCCCCCCGCCTTCACACACTGGGCACTGTTGCTGCTGTAACCACAGCAATCACTGTGACAGTCATTCAGACTCTGGAAATGAATCAGATGATGGTGAACCCATATCAGCATCAGTTGCTGGTTGTAAGAAAGTCACTAGAAAGACCACCCGTGCAGCAGGTGATGGCACAGGGCCAACATCAACCCAAGGGGCACCATCATCAGGACAGGGAGGAGATGAAGTGACCACCACTCGGTCCTTTTCTCCAGGTGAGCTGAGAGATCTGCGAAAAGACTTCAGTCGTCGTGAAGGCGAGAATATTTTAACCTGGCTGCTGCGATGCTGGGACAATGGGGCAGAAACAATTGAATTGGAAGGTGGTGAAGCCAGGCAGCTGGGATCTCTGTCAAAAGATTCCACCATTGATAGGGCAATTTCAAGAGAGTCTAATGCCGCTACTCTCTGGACCCGACTCCTGCAGCTATGAAAGTCAGATTTCCCTACAAGGAAGATTGTATATCCAAGTTAGGGAAATGGAATACTATGGAGAGAGGTATCCAGTTCCTGAGAGAATGAGCTGTGCGAGAGATCATCTATCTAGGACCAAACAGCCAAGAGGGGACAGACCCAGATAGGATCAATTGTACAAAATCTATGTGGCGCAGATTTGTACAAAGTGCACCACCTGCATATGCTAAGTCATTGGCAGGAATGGTCTGGTCAGCTAGAGGTGCACAAGAAATTAATGAAGTGATTGAGCAGCTCCGGTACTTTGAGGACAGCCTTGCTGGTTCTCTACGGGCTTGTGCTCCACTGTGGAGAAACTGTGTGAAAAATCTGATGACCGGTTTGAAAAGCTGCTGCAAGAAATCCAAGAGCTCAGAGCAGACTCGTACCGTTCACGACCTGCACAAACCTATGTTTCAGCTGTTAGGAGAAGGCGTTTCCAATCTCGAGAGAGAGGGCAGAGGCAGCCCACAAAAAGAGGTTCACTGTGGTTCTTCCTACATGAGCAGGGAGAAAACATGAATAAGTGGCATGGAAGGCCTACCTCAGAACTTCAGGAACGAGTACGTGAGATAAAAGGAAAAACTCCTAGGAAGGTGGCTGCTCCAGTTTACAAAAGGAGCAGAAGAGATTCTGATGCTCTTGAAGGAACCTCTAATTCACACCCAGAGACTGTGCAAAACAGGAATTAGAGGTGCCCTGCCTCCAACCAGGTGGAGGAAAGGGATAACAGAGTTTATTGGACTGTACAAATACTATGGCCTGGTACAACACAACCCCAGGAGTACAAAGCTTTAGTGGACACTGGTGCTCAGTGCACAATAATTCCTTCTGATTATAAAGGAACGCAATCCATCAATATTGTTGGAGTGACTGGGGGATCCCAGGAGCTGACTGTTGTAGAGGCTGAAATGAGCCTAACTGGAAAGAACTGGCAAAAGCATCCCATTGTGACTGGTCCAGATGCTCCGTGCATCCTTGGCATAGACCACCTCAGGAGAGGGTATTTTAAGGACCCAAAAGGGTATAGGTGGGCATTTGGTATAGCAGCTGTGGACACCGAGAAAATTGAACAACTGTCTCATTTGCCGGGTCTTTCAGATGACCCTTCTGTTGTAGGACTGCTGATGGTTGACGATCAGCAGGTGCCAATTGCTACCACGACGGTGCATCGCCGGCAATATCGCACCAATCGAGACTCTTTGATTCCTATCCAGAAGCCGATCCGTCAATTGGAAAGCCAGGGTGTGATCAGTAAGACCCGCTCACCTTTTAACAGCCCAATCTGGCCAGTGCGTTAGTCTGGTGACGAGTGGAGACCAACTGTAGGCTATCGTGGCCTGAATGAAGTTACAGCACACTGAGTGCTGCTGTGCCTGACATGCTAGAACTGCAATTTGAACTGGAGTCAAAGGCAGTGAAGTGCGATGCTACAATTGACATTGCTCATGCATTTTTCTCTATTCCTGTAGCAGCAGAGTGCAGGCCGCAGTTTGCTTTCACCTGGAGGGGCATCCAGTACACATGGAATCGCTTGCCCCAGGGGTGGAAACACAGTGCTACCATCTGCCATGGGCTGATCCAGACCACACTGGAGCAAGGTGAAGCTCCAGAACACTTGCAATACATTGATGACATCATCGTATGGGGCGACACAGCGAAAGAAGTCTTCGAGAAAGGTGAGAGAATAATTCATATTCTTTTGGATGCTGGTTTTGCCATAAAACGAAGTAAGGTCAAGGGACCTGCACGAGAGATCCAGTTTTTAGGAATAAAATGGCAAGATGGCCGTCGTCAGATCCCAATGGAGGTGATCAACAAAATTGCAGCAATGTCTCCACCTACTAATAAAAAGGAGACACAGACTTTCTTGGGCATTGTAGGTTTTTGGAGAATGCACATTCCTGACTACAGCCACATTGTGAGCCCTCTCTATCGAGTGACTCGTAAAAAAGAACCAATTTGAGTGGGGCCCTGAACGCCAAGCCTTTGAACAAATGAAGCGTGAGATAACTCATGCGGTGGCCCTGGGACCAGTCCGAACTGGAGTAGATGTTAAAAATGTGCTCTACACCGCAGCCGGAGATAATGGACTTACCTGGAGCCTCTGGCACAAAGCACCAGGAGAAACCCGAGGTCGACCCTTAGGTTTTTGGAGTCGAGGATACAAAGGATCTGAGGCCAACTGTACTGCAACTGAAAAGGAGATACTGGCAGCATATGAAGGAGTTGGAGCTGCTTCAGAAGTGATCGGCACTGAAGCACAGCTCCTCCTGCACCTCGACTGCCGGTGCTGAGCTGGGTGTGCAAAGGGACGGTTCCCTCTCCACATCATGGCACCGAAGTTACATGGAGTAAATGGATTGCACTGATCACACAATGAGCTCGGATTGGGAGTCCCAACCGTCCAGGGATATTAGAAGTGATTACAGACTGGCCAGAAAGCAAAGACTTTGGGATGTCTGCAGATGAGGAGGAAGTAAAACGTGCTGAAGAAGCACCACCATATAATCCGCTTTCAGAGACTGATAAGCAGTGTGCACTGTTCACAGGTGGATCCTGTCGTCTGTAGGAAAACATCGACGGTGAAAGCTGCTGTGTGGAGTCCCACACGACAAGTTACAGAAGCCACTGAAGGACAAGGTGAATCCAGTCAGTTTGCAGCAGTGAAAGCCATCCAGCTGGCTTTGGACATTGCCGAACGAGAGAAGTGGCCAATGCTTTGTCTCTATACTGACTCATGGATGGGAGCAAATGCCTTGGGGGGGTGGCTACGGCAATGGAAGAAAAGCAACTGGCAGCGCAGAGGTGAAACCACTGGGAACCACGCTGTGGGAAGACATTGCTGCTCGGCTGGAGAGCCTGCCTGGGGAAGTTGGTCATGTAGATGCTCATGTGCCTAAAAGTCGAGCCACCGAGGAACATCGAAACAACCAACAAGCGGATCAAGCTGCTAAGATTAAAGTAGCTGAGGTGGACTTGGACTGGCAACATAAAGGTGAACTTTTCCTAGCTCGGTGGGCCCATGGTGCTTCAGGGCATCAAGGTAGAGATGCAACATGAAAATGGGCTCGTGATCGAGGGGTGGATTTAACTATGGACACTGTTTCACAGGTTATTCATGAATGTGAAACTTGCACCGAAATCAAACAAGCAAAACGGTTAAAGCCTGTATGGTATGGGGGGCGATGGTTAAAGTGTAAGTATGGAGAAGCTTGGCAGATTGATTATATTACACTTCCACAAACACGTCAAGGTAAGTGTTATGTACTTACAATGGTGGAAGCAACCACTGGATGGTTGGAAACATCTGCCGTACCTCCTGCTACAGCCCGAAATACCATCTTGGGCCTTGAGAAGCAAGTCCTTTGGTGGCCGGGTACGCCAGAAAGAATTGAATCAGACAATGGTACTCATTTCAAAACCAGTATTATAGACAATTGGGCCAAAGAACATGGTATTGAGTGGGTATATCATATTCCATATCATGCACCAGCCTCTGGGAAAATTGAAAGGTACAATGGTTTGTTAAAAACTACACTAAAGGCACTTGGTGGTGGGGCCTTTAAAAACTGGGATTCACATTTAGCAAAAGCCACTTGGTTGGTCAACACCAGGGGATCAACCAATCGAGCTGGGCCTGCCCAATCAGAAATTCTATGGACTGTGGAAGGAGATAAAGTCCCTGTAGTACACATGAAAAATATGTTAGGAAAGGCAGTCTGGGTTCCTCCTGCCTCAGGCACAGGCAAACCTATTCGTGGGATTGTTTTTGCCCAGGGACCTGGCAGCACCTGGTGGGCGATGCTTAAGGATGGAGAAGTTCGGTGTGCACCTCAAGGGGATTTGATTTCAGGTGAAAATATGCAATGCTGAACTGTACGATGTGAATTGCCGCACTAACAATGTTTAATAAGTGTCTTTCAGATCAAGACAATGGTGATGAAACCAGCGCTGGCTTCTTCGAGTGGCGCCCGACACCTTCTTGGAAGTTGGTGTCCTTAACCCACCAACAGGGGCCATGAGATGCACTTGGACCATTTTCCCTGCCCTGGGAGACTGTGGTGACAAAATGAACTTAATGAACTTTTCAAAGGATGGTCCACTGATTAATTACTCCTGTGTATATATGTACATATGTGTATATATATATAGTAGTAGTGATTAATTAGATTGTATTGATAGATTGTATTGATAAGGTTTAAGTATTCAGTGAATGTCATATGATAAGGGGTGGAATGTCCTGGTTTTGTTAAAAACAAGTTTCTCTTTTAGTGAATTTGCCTGTCAGCTCAAGCCTTCATGTCAGCTGCATTTTCCTGGAGAACCCGACACATGTTTTGGTTAAACCCAGCAAGGGAATGCAAACTTATTGATAAGCACAGATGGACATCTCGCGAGAGGGGCAACGAGAAACCGGTGATCGAGAGACTGACCAACGGTGAATAACATTCCATTCACGTGAATACTTCATATAAAAGTGGGAGATCACGAGGATCTCGCCCCTTTTCCCTTTCTCCCTTTTTTCCTCATGGCCGACATCAGGAGAGGACCTTGCTGGTCGTCCCTGCGAACGGAGGCCAGTGAGAGACTGAATCCAGCTCCGGTTGGCTGCAGAGTCTGATCCAGGACTTTGGGTGCTGGCTCTGCAGTTGCTCAGACTTACAAGATGGGTTTTGTATATTTGTATCATTTTCTCTGTTCTCATCAGTAGCATCAGTAAAACATCTTGAACTTTTCCAACCCTCTCCCCTCTGTGCTTCTTCCCCTCCCGATCGCCTGTGCTGAGTGGGAAGGGGGGAGAGGGAGGGGCAAAAGGGGGAATTGCGGGGGGGAGGAGGTTGACAACACATCTGCCAGGGTTTGATTGTCACCCCGCAATCCTAACCCTCGACAGGGACAAAGGGGGTCCTGGGATGTCACAATGGGCCCTGGGGACAAAGGGCAGTCGCCAGGATATCACAATGGGCTCTGGTGACAATGGGGTCCCCAGGATGTCACAATGGGCCCTGGGGACAAGTTGGGGTCCCCTGAATTTCACAATGGGCCCTGGGGACAAAGAGGGCTCCCCATCATATCACAATGGGCCCTGGGGACAATGGGGGGTCCTGGGACGTCACAATGGGCCCTGGGGACAAGGGGGGGTCCCCAGGATGTCACAATGGGCCCTGGGGACAAAGAGCGTCCCCAGCATGTCACAATGGGCCCTGGGGACAAAGGGGGTCCCCACGGTATCAGAATGGGCCCTGGGGACAAAGGGGGGTCCCCTGAATGTCACAATGGGCCCTGGGGACAATGGGGGGTCCTGGGATGTCTCAATGAGCCCTGCGGACAAGGGTGGTACCCACGGTGTCACAATGGGCCCTGGGCACAACGGGGGGTCCCCATAGTGTCACAATGGGTCCTGGGGACAATGGGGGGTCCTGGGACGTCACAATGGGCCCTGGGGACAAGGGGGGGTCCCCTGAATGTCACAATGGGCCCTGGGGACAAGGGGGTGCAGAGGATGTCACAATGGGCCCTGGGGACAATGGGGGGTCCTGGGATGTCACAATGGGCCCTGGGGACAATGGGAGTCCCCAGGGTGTCACAATGGGCCTTGGGAACAAGGGGGTCCCCCAGATATCACAATGGGCCCTGGGGACAATGTAAGGTCCTGGGCTGTCACAATGGACCCTGAGGACAAGGGGGGTCCCCAGGATGTCACAATGAAGTCTTGGGACAAAGGGGGTCCCCAGGATGTCACAATGGGCCCTGGGGACAAAGCGGGGGTCCTGGAATCTCACAATGGGCCCCAGTGACAAAGGGGGTCCCTATGGTGCCACAATGGGCCCTGGGGACAAAGGGGGTCCCCTGGATGTCACAATGGGCTCTGGGGACAAGGAGGGTCCCCAGGATGTCACAATGGGCCCTGGGGACAAAGGGGGTCCCCACGGTATCAGAATGGGCCCTGGGGACAAGGGGGGTCGCCTGAATGTCACAATGGGCCCTGGGGACAATGGGGGGTCCTGGGATGTCACAATGAGCCCTGCAGACAAGGGTGGTACCCACAGTGTCACAATGGGCCCTGGGCACAAGGGGGGGTCCCCATAGTGTCACAATGGACCCTGGGGACAAGGGGGTGCCGAGGATGTCACAATGGGCCCTGGGGACAATGGGGGGTCCTGGGACCGCACAATGGGCCCTGAGGACAATGGTGGGTCCCCTGAATGTCAAAATGGGCCCTGGGGACAAAGGGGGGTCCGCAGGATGTCACAATAGGCACTGGGGACAAAGGGGGGGTCCCCAGGATGTCACAATGGGCCCCGGGGACAATGTGGGGTCCTGGGATTTCACAATGGGCCCCAGTGACAAAGGGGGTCCCCTAAATGTCACAATGGGTCCTGGGGACAATGGGGGGTCCTGGGACGTCACAATGGGCCCTGGGGACAAGGGGGGGTCCCCAGGATGTCACAATGGGCCCTGGGGACAAAGAGGGGTCCCCTGAATGTCACAATGGGCCCTGGGGACAAGGGGGTGCAGTGGATGTCACAATGGGCCCTGGGGACAATGGGGGGCATCCAGGATGTCAGAATGAGTCCTGAGGACAAGGGGGGGTCCCCATGGTGTCACAATGGGTCCCCAGTGACAAGGAGGGGTCCCCATGGTGTCACAATAGGCCCTGGGGACAAAGTGGGGTCCAAGAATGTCACAATGGGCCCTGGGGACAAAAGGGGTTGCCATGGTGCCACAATGGGCCCTGGGGTCAAAGGGGGTCCCCATGGTGCTACAATGGGCCCTGGGGACAAAGGGGGGTCCTGGGATGTCACAATGAGCCCTGGGGACAAAGGGGGTGTCCCCATGGTGCCACAACGGGCCCTGGGAGGAAGGGGATGGCCAGGATGTCACAATGGGTCCTGGGGAAAATGGGGGGTGCCCAGGATGTCACAATGGACCCTGAGGACAAGCGGGAGTCTCCATGGTGTCACAATGGGCCCCAGTGACAAAGGGGGTCCCCTGAATGTCACAATAGGTCGTGGGGACAATAGGGGGTCCTGGGACGTCACAATGGGCCCTGGGGACAAGGGGGGGTCCCCAGGATGTCACAATGGGCCCTGGGGACAAAGAGGGGTCCCCTGAATGTCACAATGGGCCCTGGGGACAAGGGGGTGCAGAGGATGTCACAATGGGCCCTGGGGAAAATGGGGGGTCCTGGGACATCACAATGGGCCCTGGGGACAAGGAGGGATCCCCAGGATGTCACAATGGGCCCTGGGGACAATGGGGGGTCCTGGGACGTCACAATGGGCCCTGGGGACAAGGGGGGGTCCCCAGGATGTCACAATGGGCCCTGGGGACAATGGGGGGTCCTGGGATGTCACAATGGGCCCTGGGGACAAGGTGGGGTCCCCAGGATGTCACAATGGGCCTTGGGAACAAGGGGGTCCCCCAGATATCACAATGGGCCCTGGGGACAATGTAAGGTCCTGGGCTGTCACAATGGACCCTGAGGACAAGGAGGGTCCCCAGGATGTCACAATGGGCCCTGGGGACAAAGGGGGTCCCCACGGTATCAGAATGGGCCCTGGGGACAAGGGGGGTCCCCTGAATGTCACAATGGGCCCTGGGGACAATGGGGGGTCCTGGGATGTCACAATGAGCCCTGGGGACAAGGGTGGTACCCACGGTGTCACAATGGGCCCTGGGCACAAGGGGGGGTCCCCATAGTGTCACAATGGACCCTGGGGACAAGGGGGTGCCGAGGATGTCACAATGGGCCCTGGGGACAATGGGGGGTCCTGGGACCTCACAATGGGCCCTGAGGACAATGGTGGGTCCCCTGAATGTCAAAATGGGCCCTGGGGACAAAGGGGGGTCCGCAGGATGTCACAATGGGCACTGGGGATAAAGGGGGGGTCCCCATGGTGTCACAATGGGCCCAAGTGACAAGGAGGGTCCCCACGGTGCCACGATGGGTCCTGGGGACAAGGGCGTCCCCCAGATGTCACAATGGGCCCTGGGGACAATGGGAGGCCCCAAGGTGTTCAGAACGAGCCCTGGGGACAAAGTGGAATCCTGGAATGTCACAATGGCCCCCAGTGACAAAGGGGTTCCCCATGGTGTCACAATGGGCCCTGGGGAAAAAAGGGGTCCCCAGGATTTCACAATAGCACTGGGGACAAAGGGGGGTGGTGGGATGTCACAATGGGCCCTGGGGACAAGGGAGATCCCCATGGTGTCACAATAAGCCCTGGGGACAAAGGGTGGTCCTGGGACATTTCAATGGGCCCTGGGGACAAAGGGGGGACCCCAGGATGTCACAATGGGCCCTGGGGACAAAGGGGGGTCCCCATGGTGTCACAATGGGCCCTGGGGACAAGGGGGTCCCCCAGATATCGCAATGGGCCCTGGGGACAAAGTAAGGTCCTGGGCTGTCACAATGGACCCTGAGGACAAGGGGGGTCCCCCAGATGTCACAATGGGCCCTGGGGACCAGGGGGGGTCCTGGGATGTCACAATGGGCCCCAGTGACAAAGGGGGTCCCCTGGATGTCACAATGGGCTCTGGGGACAATGGGGGGTCCTGGGACGTCACAATGGGCCCTGGGGACAAGGAGGGCACCCCAGGATGTCACACAGGGCCCTGGGGACAATGGCGGGTCCTGGGACGTCACAGTGGGCCCTGGGAACAAGGGGGGGTCCCCAGGATGTCACAATGGGCCCTGGGGACAAAGAGGGGTCCCCTGAATGTCACAATGGGCCCTGGGGACAAGGGGGTGCCGAGGATGTCACAATGGGCCCTGGGGAAAATGGGGGTCCTGGCACGTCACGATGGGCCCTGGGGACAAGGAGGGATTCCCAGGATGTCACAATGGGCCCTGCGGACAAGGGTGGTACCCACGGTGTCACAATGGTCACTGGGACAAGGGGGGGTCCCTATAGTGTCACAATGGGTCCTGGGGACAAGTGGGGTCCCCTGAAAGTCACAATGGGCCCTGGGGACAATGTGGGGTCCTGGGATGTCACAATGGGCCCCAGTGACAAACGGGGGCCCCTGAATGTCACAATGGGCCCTGGGGACAATGGGGGGTCCTGGGACGTCACAATGGGCTCTGGGGACAAGGAGGGATCCCCAGGATGTCACAATGGGCACTGGGGACAATGGCGGGTCCTGGGACGTCACAATGGGCCCTGGGGACAAGGGGGGGTCCCCAGGACGTCACAATGGGCCCTGGGGACAAAGAGGGGTCCCCTGAATGTCACAATGGGCCCTGGGCACAAGGGGGTGCCGAGGATGTCACAATGGGCCCTGGGGACAATGGGGGGTCCCCTGAATGTCACAATGGGCCCTGGGGACAAAGGGGGGTCCGCAGGATGTCACAATGGGCATTGGGGACAAAGGGGGGCGTCCCCATGGTGTCACAATGGGCCCAAGTGACAAGGAGGGTCCCCACGGTGCCACGATGGGTCCTGGGGACAAGGGCGTCCCCCAGATGTCACAATGGGCCCTGGGGACAATGGGGTTGCCCAGGATGTCACAATGGGCCCTGGGGACAATGGGAGTCCCCAAGGTGTCAGAACGAGCCCTGGGGACAAAGTGGAATCCTGGAATGTCACAATGGCCCCCAGTGACAAAGGGGTTCCCCATGGTGTCACAATGGGCCGTGGGGACAAAAGGGGTCCCCAGGATTTCACAATAGCACTGGGGACAAAGGGGGGTGTGGCAGAATGCAAACCCCCCTCTCTCCCCCCACCTCCTTCAATATGGAGGGAGTAGGCACATCTCCCTGTCTCTGCTCCTTGAGGCTGATGGCTTCTTTTGTTTGGCCCAGAGCACCCTGGCTAGGGCCATTAGGAGAAGGGAGTGCCGAGGCGCCAGTGAGCCGCTGGGCGCCTGTGACCAGTGTGGGGGGGTGTTTGGAGGCTTCAGGGGCGCCCCACACACGGTGTGGGGGTGCAGAGAAGCTTCTAGAATGCCTACAGTCAGGTCTGATCAGCCAATAAAAACGGGACTCTCGTCGAGACTGAGCCAGTTGTTGCCGGTCTCTCGGAGCTACGAGCAAGATTCTGCTGCTGAGACCCCTCCTCCCCGGGATGGAGACCCCGCTTGCCTTGCCGCCACGTGCGTAAGTGAAACACTCGCACAATTGCGAGTGTATTATAAATTTACACTCGCGGAATCGCGAGTGTACGCTTTACCTTTATCTCTCTAAGAATAATCCAGAAACCGGATTCAGGCAAGTGTGTACTCCTCTGGGACTCGAGGGTGGTTCCAGCATAGTTTTGGGTGAAGCCACGTGTATGTACTCTGTGGACCGCCTGTTGTACTAGTTGTTACCCCTTAATAATTTTCCTCAACTGATACCCGAACCTATATTTAAGTCACTTTTGGAGTGTTAAAACCCTGTTTCTCACTGGTTTAATAAAAGTTGTTTTGGACCCTGTTGTCCCTTAAATCAGCCTCGGGGTGCCTCCGTGACAGGGGGTCATGGGATGTCACAATGGGCTCCAGTGACAAAGAGGGTCCTCATGGTGCCACAATGGGCCCTGGGGACAAAGGGGGTCCCCTGGATGTCACAATGGGCCCTGGGGACAAGGAGGGTCCCCAGCATGTCACAATGGGCCCTGGGGACAAAGGGGGTCGCTACGGTATCAGTATGGGCCCTGGGGATAAAAGGGGGTCCTGGGACGTCACAATGGGCCCTGGGGACAAGGGGGGGTCCTGGGACGTCACAATGGGCCCTGGGGACAAGGGGGTGCAGAGGATGTCACAATGGGCCCTGGGGACAATGGGGGGTCCTGGGACGTCACAATGGGCCCTGGGGACAAGGGGGGGTCCCCAGGATGTCACAATGGGCCCTGGGGACAAAGAGGGGTCCCCTGAATGTCACAATGGGCCCTGGGGACAATGGGGTGCAGTGGATGTCACAATGGGCCCTGGGGACAATGGGGGGTGTCCAGGATGTGAGAATGAGTCCTGAGGACAAGGGGGGGTCCCCATGGTGTCACAATGGGTCCCCAGTGACAAGGAGGGGTCCCCATGGTGTCACAATAGGCCCTGGGGACAAAGTGGGGTCCAAGAATGTCACAATGGGCCCTGGGGACAAAAGGGGTTGCCATGGTGCCACAATGGGCCCTGGGGTCAAAGGGGGTCCCCATGGTGCTACAATGGGCCCTGGGGACAACGGGGGGTCCTGGGATGTCACAATGGGCCCTGGGGACAAAGGGGGTCCCCATGGTGCTACAATGGGCCCTGGGGACAAAGGGGGGTCCTGGGATGTCACAATGGGCCCTGGGGACAAAGGGGTGCAGAGGATGTCACAACGGGCCCTGGGAGCAAGGGGGTGGCCAGGATGTCACAATGGGTCCTGGGGAAAATGGGGGGTGCCCAGGATGTCACAATGGACCCTGAGGACAAGCGGGGGTCTCCATGGTGTCACAATGGGCCCCAGTGACAAAGGGGGTCCCCTGAATGTCACAATAGGTCCTGGGGACAATGGGGGGTCCTGGGACGTCACAATGGGCCCTGGGGACAAGGAGGGATCCCCAGGATGTGAGAATGGGCCCTGGGGACAAAGAGGGGTCCCCTGAATGTCACAATGGGCCATGGGGACAAGGGGTTGCAGTGGATGTCACAATGGGCCCTGGGGACAATGCGGGGTGTCCAGGATGTGAGAATGAGTCCTGAGGACAAGGGGGGTCCCCATGGTGTCATAATGGGTCCCCAGTGACAAGGAGGGGTCCCCATGGTGTCACAATGGGCCCCAGTGACAAAGGGGGTCCCCTGAATGTCACAGTAGGTCCTGGGGACAATGGGGGGTCCTGGGACGTCACAATGGGCCCTGGCGACAAGGAGGGATCCCCAGGATGTCACAATGGGCCCTGGGGACAAAGAGGGGTCCCCTGAATGTCACAATGGGCCCTGGGGACAAGGGGGTGCAGAGGATGTCACAATGGGCCCTGGGGACAATGGGGGGTCCTCGGACATCACAATGGGCCCTGAAGACAAGGAGGGATCCCCAGGATGTCACAATGGGCCCTGGGGACAAAGAGGAGTCCCCTGAATGTCACAATGGGCCCTGGGGACAGGGGAGTGCAGTGGATGTCACAATGGGCCCTGGGGACAATGGGGGGTGTCCAGGATGTCAGAATGACTCCTGAGGACAAGGGGGGGTCCCCATGGTGTCACAATGGGTCCCCAGTGGCAAGGAGGGGTCCCCATGGTGTCACAATAGGCCCTGGGGACAAAGTGGGGTCCAAGAATGTCACAATGGGCCCTGGGGACAAAAGGGGTTGCCATAGTACCACAATGGGCCCTGGGGTCAAAGGGGGTCCCCATGGTGCTACAATGGGCCCTGGGGACAAAGGGGGGTCCTGGGATGTCACAATGGGCCCTGGGGACAAAGGGGGTGTCCCCATGGTGCCACAACGGGCCCTGGAAGCAAGGGGGTGGCCAGGATGTCACAATGGGTCCTGGGGAAAATGGGGGGTGCCCAGGATGTCACAATGGAGCCTGAGGACAAGCGGGGGTCTCCATGGTGTCACAATGGGCCCCAGTGACAAAGGGGGTCCCCTGAATGTCACAATAGGTCCTGGGGACAATGGGGGGTCCTGGGATGTCACAATGGGCCCTGGGGACAAGGAGGGATCCCCAGGATGTCACAATGGGCCCTGGGGACAATGGGGGGACCTGGGACGTCACAATGGGCCCTGGGGACAATGGGGGGTCCTGGGATGTCACAATGGACCCTGGGGACAAGGGGGTGCCGAGGATGTCACAATGGGCCCTGGGGACAATGGGGGGTCCTGGGACCTCACAATGGGCCCTGAGGACAATGGTGGGTCCCCTGAATGTCAAAATGGGCCCTGGGGACAAAGGGGGGTCCGCAAGATGTCACAATGGGCACTGGGGATAAAGGGGGGGTCCCCATGGTGTCACAATGGGCCTAAGTGACAAGGAGGCTCCCCACGGTGCCACGATGGGTCCTGGGGACAAGGGCGTCCCCCAGATGTCACAATGGGCCCTGGGGACAATGGGGTTGCCCAGGATGTCACAATGGGCCCTGGGGACAATGGGAGGCCCCAAGGTGTTCAGAACGAGCCCTGGGGACAAAGTGGAATCCTGGAATGTCACAATGGCCCCCAGTGACAAAGGGGTTCCCCATGGTGTCACAATGGGCCCTGGGGACAAAAGGGGTCCCCAGGATTTCACAATAGCACTGGGGACAAAGGGGGGTCATGGGATGTCACAATGGGCTCCAGTGACAAAGAGGGTCCTCATGGTGCCACAATGGGCCCTGGCGACAAAGGGGGTCCCCAGGATGTCACAATGGGCCCTGGGGACAAAGTGGGGTCCCCTGAATGTCACAATGGGCCCTGGGGACAATGGGGGGTCCTGGGACGTCACAATGGGCCCTGGGGACAAGGGGGTGCAGAGGATGTCACAATGGGCCCTGGGGACAATGGGGGGTCCTGGGACCTCACAATGGGCCCTGAGGACAATGGTGGGTCCCCTGAATGTCACAATGGGCCCTGGGGACAATGGGGGGTCCTGGGATGTCACAATGGGCCCTGGGGACAAGGGGGTGCCGAGGATGTCACAATGGGCCCTGGGGACAATGGGGGGTCCTGGGACCTCACAATGGGCCCTGAGGACAATGGTGGGTCCCCTGAATGTCAAAATGGGCCCTGGGGACAAAGGGGGGTCCGCAGGATGTCACAATGGGCACTGGGGACAAAGGGGGGGTCCCCAGGATGTCACAATGGGCCCTGGGGACAATGTGGGGTCCTGGGATTTCACAATGGGCCCCACTGACAAAGGGGGTCCCCTGAATGTCACAATGGGTCCTGGGGACAATGGGGGGTCCTGGGACGTCACAATGGGCCCTGGGGACAAGGAGGGATCCCCAGGATGTCACAATGGGCCCTGGGGACAAGGGGGGATTCCCAGGATGTCACAATGGGCCCTGGGGACAAGGGGGTGTCCCCAGGATGTCACAATGGGCCCTGCGGACAAGGGTGGTACCCACGGTGTCACAATGGGCACTGGGCACAAGGGGGGGTCCCTATAGTGTCACAATGGGTCCTGGGGACAAGTGGGGTCCCCTGAAAGTCACAATGGGCCCTGGGGACAATGTGGGGTCCTGGGATGTCACAATGGGCCCCAGTGACAAACGGGGGCCCCTGAATGTCACAATGGGCCCTGGGGACAAGGGAGATTCCCATGGTGTCACAATAAGCCCTGGGGACAAAGTGGGGTCCTGGGATGTCACAATGGGCCCTGGGGACAATGGGGGTCCTGGGACGTCACAATGGGCCCTGGGGACAATGGGGGTCCCCACGGTGCCACGATGGGTCCTGGGGACAAGGGCGTCCCCCTAGATGTCACAGTGGGCCCTGGGGACAATGGGGTTGCCCAGGATGTCACAATGGACCCTGGGGACAAAGGGGGGTCCTAGAATGTCACAATGAGCCCTGGGGACAAAGGGGGGTCCTGGGATGTCACAATGAGCCCTGCGGACAAGGGTGGTACCCACAGTGTCACAATGGGCTCTGGGCACAAAGGGGGGTTCCCATAGTGTCACAATGGGTCCTGGGGACAAGTGGGGTCCCCAGGATGTCACAATGGGCCCTGGGGACAATGTGGGGTCCTGGGATGTCACAATGGGCCCCAGTGACAAAGGGGGTCCCCTGAATGTCACAATGGGTCCTGGGGACAATGGGGGGTCCTGGGACGTCACAATGGGCCCTGGGGACAAGGAGGGATCCCCAGGATGTCACAATAGGTACTGGAGACAAAGGGGGGGTCCCCATGGTGTCACAATGGGCCCAAGTGACAAGGAGGGTCCCCACGGTGCCACGATGGGTCCTGGGGACAAGGGCGTCCCCCAGATTTCACAATGGGCCCTGGGGACAATGGGGTTGCCCAGGATGTCACAATGGACCCTGGGGACAAAGGGGGGCGCACAGGATGTCACAATGGGCACTGGAGACAAAGGGGGGGTCCCCATGGTGTCACAACGGGCCCAAGTGACAAGGAGGGTCCCCACAGTGCCACGATGGCTCCTGGGGACAAGGGCGTTCCCCAGATGTCACAATGGGCCCTGGGGACAATGGGGTTGCCCAGGATGTCACAATGGGCCCTGGGGACAATGGGAGTCCCCAAGGTGTCAGAACGAGCCCTGGGGACAAAGTGGAATCCTGGGATGTCACAATGGCCCCCAGTGACAAAGGGGTTCCCCATGGTGCCACAATGGGCCCTGGGGACAAAAGGGGTCCCCAGGATTTCACAATAGCACTGGGGACAAAGGGGGGTCATGGGATGTCACAATGGGCCCTGGGGACAAGGGAGATCCCCATGGTGTCACAATAAGCCCTGGGGACAAAGTGGGGTCCTGGAATGTCACAATGGGCCCCAGTGACAAAGGGGTTCCCCATGGTGCCACAATGGGACGTGGGGACAAATGGGGTCCCCAGGATGTCACAATGAACCCTGGGGACAAACGGTGATCCTGGGACATTTCAATGGGCCCTGGGGACAAAGCGGGGACCCCAGGATGTCACAATGGGCCCTGGGGACAAAGGGGGTCTCCAGGAACTCACAATGGGCTCTGGGGACAATGGAGGTTCCCCAGGATGTTCACAATAGGCCCTGAGAACAAGGAGTGGTCCCCATGCTGTCACAATGGGTCTCCAGTGACAAGGGGGTCCCCAAGGTGTCACAATGGGCCCTGGGGACAATGGGGGGTCCTGGGACGTAACAATAGGTCCTGGGGACAAGGGGGTCTCCAGGATGTCACAATGGGCTCTGGGGACAATGTGGGGTCCTGGGACGTCACAATGGGCCCCAGTGACATGGGGATCCCCAGGATGTCACAATGGGCCCTGGGGACAAAGGGGGGTCCTGGGATGTCACAATGGGCCCCAGTGACAAAGGGGGTCCCCTGAATGTCACAATGGGCCCTGGGGACAATGGGGGGTCCTGGGACGTCACAATGGGCCCTGGGGACAAGGGGGGGTACCCATAGTGTCACAATGGGTCCTGGGGAAAATGGGGTCCCCAGGATGTCACAATGGGCCCTGGGGACAATGTGGGGTCCTGGGATGTCACAATGGGCCCCAGTGACAAAGGGAGTCCCCTGAATGTTACAATAGGTCCTGAGGACAGTGGGGGGTCCTGGGACGTCACAATGGGCCCTGGGGACAAGGAGGGATCCCCAGGATGTCACAATGGGCCCTGGGGACAATGGGGGGTCCTGGGACGTCACAATGGGCCCCGTTGACAAGTGGGCATCCCCAGGATGTCAAAATGCGCCCTGGGGCCCAGGGGGGTCCTGCGATGTCACAATGGGCCCTGGGGACAAAGGGGGTCCCCTGGATGTCACAATGGACTCTGGGGACAAAGGGGATCCCCACGGTATCAGAATGGGCCCTGGGGACAAAGGGGGGTCCTGGGATGTCACAATGAGCCCTGCGGACAAGGGTGGTACCCACGGTGTCACAATGGGCCCTGGGCACAAGGGGGGGTCCCCATAGTGTCACAATGGGTCCTGGGGACAAGTGGGGTCCCCAGGATGTGACAATGTGTCCTGGGGACAATGTGGGGTCCTGGGATGTCACAATGGGCCCCAGTGACAAAGGGGCCCCCTGAATGTCACAATGGCTCCTAGGGACAATGGGGGGTCCTGGGACGTCACAACGGGCCCTGGGGACAAGGAGGGATCCCCAGGATGTCACAATGGGCCCTGGGGACAATGGGGGGTCCTGGGACATCACAATGGGCCCCAGTGACAAGGGGGGGTCCCCTGAATGTCACAATGGGCCCTGGGGACAAAGAGGGGTCCCCTGAATGTCACAATGGGCCCTGGGGACAAGGGGGTGCAGTGGATGTCACAATGGGCCTGGGGACAATGGGGGGTCCTGGAATGTCACAATGGGCCCTGGGGACAATGGGGGTCCCCAGGATGTCACAATGGGCCCTGGGGACAATGGGGTTGCCCAGGATGTCACAATGGGCCCTGGGGACAATGGGAGTCCCCAAGGTGTCAGAACGAGCCCTGGGGACTAAGTGGAATCCTGGAATGTCACAATGGCCCCCAGTGACAAAGGGGTTCCCCATGGTGTCACAATGGGCCCTGGGGACAAAAGGGGTCCCCAGGATTTCACAATAGCACTGGGGACAAAGGGGGGTCATGGGATGTCACAATGGGCCCTGGGGACAAGGGAGATCCCCATGGTGTCACAATAAGCCCTGGGGACAAAGTGTGGTCCTGGGATGTCAAAATGGGCTCTGGGGACAAGGAGGATCCCCAGGATGTCACAATGGCCCCCAGTGACAAAGGGGGTCCCCAGGATGTCACAATGGGCTCTGGGGACAAGGAGGGTCCCCAGGATGTCACAATGGGCCCTGGGGACAGTGGGGGGTCCTGGGACGTCACAATGGGCCCTGGGGACAAGGGGGGGTCCCCAGGATGTCACAATGGGCCCTGGGGACAAAGAGGGGTCCCCTGAATGTCACAATGGGCCCTGGGGACAATGGGGGGTGTCCAGGATGTGAGAATGAGTCCTGAGGACAAGGGGGGGTCCCCATGGTGTCACAATGGGTCCCCAGTGACAAGGAGGGGTCCCCATGGTGTCACAATAGGCCCTGGGGACAAAGTGGGGTCCAAGAATGTCACAATGGGCCCTGGGGACAAAAGGGGTTGCCATGGTGCCACAATGGGCCATGGGGTCAAAGGGGACCCCATGGTGCTACAATGGCCCTGGGTACAAAGGGGGGTCCTGGGATGTCACAATGGGCCCTGGGGACAAAGGGGGTCCCCTGGATGTCACAATGGGCTCTGGGGACAAGGAGGGTCCCCAGGATGTCACAATGGGCCCTGGGGACTAGGGGGGGTCCTGGGATGTCACAATGGGCCCTAGTGACAAAGTGGGTCCCTATGGTGCCACAATGGGCCCTGGGGACAAAGGGGGTCCCCTGGATGTCACAATGGGCTCTGGGGACAAGGAGGGTCCCCAGGATGTCACAATGGGCCCTGGGGACAAAGAGCGTCCCCAGCATGTCACAATGGGCCCTGGGGACAAAGGGGGGTCCTGGGATGAAACAATGAGCCCTGCAGACAAGGGTGGTACCCACGGTGTCACAATGGGCACTGGGCACAAGGGGGGGTCCCCATAGTGTCACAATGGGTCCTGGGGACAAGTGGGGTCCCCAGGATGTCACAATGGGCCCTGGGGACTAAGAGGGGTCCCCTGAATGTCACAATGGGCCCTGGGGACAAGGGGGTGCAGAGGATGTCACAATGGGCCCTGGGGACAATGGGGGGTCCCCTGAATGTCAAAATGGGCCCCAGTGACAAGGAGGGATTCCCAGGATGTCACAATGGGCCCTGGAGATAAGGGGGTGTCCCCAGGATGTCACAAGGGCCCTGGGGACAATGTGGGGTCCTGGGATGTCACAATGGGCCCCAGTGACAAACGGGGGCCCCTGAATGTCACAATGGGCCCTGGGGACAATGGGGGTCCTGGGACGTCACAATGGGCCCTGGGGACAAGGGGGGGTCCCCTGAATGTCACAATGGGCCCTGGGGACAAGGGGGTGCTGAGGATGTCACAATGGGCCCTGGGGACAATGGGGGGTCCTGGGACGTCACAATGGGCCCTGGGGACAATGGGGGGTCCTGGGATGTCACAATGGGCCCTGGGGACAAAGGGGCCCCCTGAATGTCACAATGGGTCCTGGGGACAATGGTGGGTCCTGGGACGTCACAATGGGCCCTGGGGACAAGGAGGGATCCCCAGGATGTCACAATGGGCCCTGGGGACAATGGGGGGTCCTGGGACGTCACAATGGGCCCCAGTGACAAGGGGGGGTCCCCAGGATGTCACAGTGTGCCCTGGGTACAAAGAGGCGTCCCCGGAATGTCACAATGGGCCCTGGGGACAAGGGGGTGCCCTGAATGTCACAATGGGGCCTGGGGACAATGGGGGGTCCTAAGACGTCACAATGGGCCCTGGGGACAATGGGAGTCCCCAAGGTGTCAGAACGAGCCTTGGGGACAAAGTGGAATCCTGGAATGTCGCAATGGCCCCCAGTGACAAAGGGGTTCCCCATGGTGTCACAATGGGCCCTGGGGACAAAAGGGGACCCCAGGATTTCGCAATAGCACTGGGGACAAAGGGGGGTCATGGGATGTCACAATGGGCCTTGGGGACACAGAGGGGCCCTAGGACGTCACAATCAGCCCTGGGGACAAGGGGGGGTCCCCTGAAAGTCACAATGAGCCCTGGGAAAAGAGGGGGCTCCCCAGGACATCACAATGGGCCCTGGGAACAATGGGGGGTCTCCAGGATGTCAAAATGGGCCCTGGGGACAAAGAGGGGTCCCTAAAGTGTCACAATGGGCCCTGGGGACACAGAGTGGCCCTGGGACGTCACAATCAGCCCTGGGGACAAAGTGGGGTCCTGGGATGTCACAATGGGCCCCAGTGACAAAGGGGCTCCCCATAGTGCCACAATGGGCCGTGGGGACAAAAGGGGTGCCCAGGATGTCACAATGGGCCCTGGGGACCAGGGTGGTCCTGCGATGTCACAATGGGCCCTGGGGACAAGGGGGGGTCCCTTGGATGTCACAATGGGCCTCAGTGACAACGGGGGTCCCCAGGATGTGACAATGGGCCCTGGGGACAAAGAGGGGTCCACTGAATGTCACAGTGGGCCCTGGGGACAAGGGGGTGCAGTGGATGTCACAATGGGCCCTGGGGACAATGGTGGGTCCTGGAATGTCACAATGGGCCTTGGGGACAATGGGGGTCCCCAGGATGTCACAATGGGCCCTGGGGACAATGGGGTTGCCCAGGATGTCACAATGGGCCCTGGGGACAATGGGAGTCCCCAAGGTGTCAGAACGAGCCCTGGGGACAAAGTGGAATCCTGGAATGTCACAATGGCCCCCAGTGACAAAGGGGTTCCCCATGGTGCCACAATGGGCCCTGGGGACAAAAGGGGTCCCTAGGATTTCACAATAGCACTGGGGACAAAGGGGGTCATGGGATGTCACAATGGGCCCTGGGAACAAGGGAGATTCCCATGGTGTCACAATAAGCCCTGGAGACAAAGTGGGGTCCTGGGATGTCACAATGGGCTCTGGGGACAAGGAGGGTCCCCCAGGATGTCACAATGGGCCCTGGGGACAAAGGGGGTCCCGGGATGTCACAATGGGCCCCAGTGACAAAGAGGGTCCTCACGGTGCCACAATGGGCCCTGGGGACAAAGGGGGTCCCCTGGATGTCACAATGGGCTCTGGGGACAAGGAGGGTCCCCAGGATGTCACAATGGGCCCTGTGGACAAAGAGCGACCCCAGCATGTCACAATGGGCCCTGGGGACAAAGGGGGTCCCGACGGTATCAGAATGGGCCCTGGGGACAAAGGGGGGTCCCCTGAATGTCACAATGGGCCCTGGGGACAGTGGGGGGTCCTGGGACGTCACAATGGGCCCTGGGGACAAGGGGGGGTCCCTTGGATGTCACAATGGGCCCTGGGGACAAAGGGGGGTCCCCAGGATGTCACAATGGGCCCTGGGGACAATGTGGGGTCCCCTGAATGTCACAATGGGCCCTGGGGACAAGGAGGGATTCCCAGGATGTCACAATGGGCCCTGGAGACAAGGGGGTGTCCCCAGGATGTCACAATGGGCCCTGCGGACAAGGGTGGTACCCACGGTGTCACAATGGTCACTGGGCACAAGGGGGGGTCCCTATAGTGTCACAAAGGGTCCTGGGGACAAGTGGGGTCCCCAGGATGTCACAAGGGCCCTGGGGACAATGTGGGGTCCTGGGATGTCACAATGGGCCCCAGTGACAAAGGGGGTCCCCATGGTGCCACAATGGGCTGTGGGGACAAAAGGGGTGCCCAGGATGTCACAATGGGCCCAAGTGACAAGGAGGGTCCCCACGGTGCCACGATGGGTCCTGGGGACATGGGCGTCCCCCAGATGTCACAATGGGCCCTGGGGACAATGGGGTTGCCCAGGATGTCACAATGGGCCCTGGGGACAATGGGAGTCCTCAAGGTGTCAGAACGAGCCCTGGGGACAAAGTGGAATCCTGGGATGTCACAATGGCCCCCAGTGACAAAGGGGTTCCCCATGGTGCCACAATGGGCCCTGGGGACAAAAGGGGTCCCCAGGATTTCACAATAGCACTGGGGATAAAGGGGGGTCATGGGATGTCACAATGGGCCCTGGGGACAAGGGAGATCCCCATGGTGTCACAATAAGCCCTGGGGACAAAGTGGGGTCCTGGGATGTCACAATGGGCCCCAGTGACAAAGGGGGTCCCCATGGTGCCACAATGGGCCGTGGGGACAAATGGGGTCCCCAGGATGTCATAATGAACCCTGGGGACAAACGGTGGTCCTGGGACATTTCAATGGGCCCTGGGGACAAAGGGGGGACCCCAGGATGTCACAATGGGCCCTGGGGACAAAGGGGGTCCCCTGGATGTCACAATGGGCTCTGGGGACAAGGAGGGTCCCCAGGATGTCACAATGGGTCCTGGGGACAAAGGGGGGTCCCGTGAATATCACAATGGGCCCTAGGGACAAGGGGGTGCCGAGGAGGTCACAATGGGCCCTGGGGACAATGGGGGGTCCTGGGACGTCACAATGGGCCCTGGGGACAAGAGGGGATCCCTAGGATGTCACAATGGGCCCTGGGGACTAATGTGGTCCCCACGGTGTCACAATATGTCCTGGAGACAAAGGGGGGTCCCCAGGATGTCACAATGGGCCCTTGGGACAATGGGGTTCCTGGGATGTCACATTGGGTCCCCAGTGACAAAGGGGGTCCCCAGGATGTCTCAATGGGCCCTGAGGACAATGGGAGGTCCCCATGGTGTCACAATGGGTCCCCAGTAACAAGGGAGGTCTCCACGGTGCCAGGATGGGTCCTGGGGACAAGGAGGTCCCCAGGATGTCACAAGGGGCCCTGGGGACAAAGAGGCTGCCCAGGATGTCACAATGGGACCTGGGGACAAGGGGGTCTCCAGGAACTCACAATGGGCTCTGGGGACAATGGAGGTTCCCCAGGATCTTCACAATAGGCCCTGAGGACAAGGGGTGGTCCCCATGCTGTCACAACGGGTCTCCAGTGACAAGGGGGTCCCCAAGGTGTCACAATGGGCCCTGGGGACAATGGGGGGTCCTGGGACGTAACAATAGGCCCTGAGGACAAGGGGTGGTCCCCATGATGTCACAACGGGTCTCCAGTGACAAGGGGGTCCCCAAGGTGTCACAATGGGCCCTGGGGACAATGCGGGGTCCTGGGACGTCACAATGGGCCCCAGTGACATGGGGGTCCCCAGGATGTCACAATGGGCCCTGGGGACAATGTGGGGTCCTGGGATGTCACAATGGGCCCCAGTGACAAAGGGGGTCCCCTGAATGTCACAATGGGTCCTGGGGACAATGGGGGTTCCTGGGACGTCACAATGGGCCCTGGGGACAAGGAGGGATCCCCAGGATGTCACAATGGGCCGTGGGGACAATGGGGGGTCCTGGGACGTCACAATGGGCCCTGGGGACAAGAGGGGGTCCCCAGGATGTCACAATGGGCCCTGGGGACAAAGAGGGGTCCCCTGAATGTCACAATGGGCCCTGGGGACAAGGGGGTGCCGAGGATGTCACAATGGGCCCTGGGGACAATGGGGATCCTGGGACGTCACAATGGGCCCTGGGGACACAGAGGGGCCCTAGGACGTCACAAGCAGTCCTGGGGACAAGGTGGGGTCCCCTGAGAGTCACAATGAGCCCTGGGAAGAGAGGGGGCTCCCAAGGACATCACAATGGGCCCTGGGAACAATGGGGGGTCCTGGGACGTCACAATTGGCCCTGGGGACAAGGGGGGGTACCCATAGTGCCACAATGGGTCCTGGGGAAAATGGGGTCCCCAGGATGTCACAATGGGCCCTGGGGACAATGTGGGGTCCTGGGATGTCACAATGGGCCCCAGTGACAAAGGGGGTCCCCTGAATGTTACAATAGGTACTGAGGACAGTGGGGAGTCCTGGGACGTCACAATGGGCCCTGGGGACAAGGAGGGATCCCCAGGATGTCGCAATGGGCCCTGGGGACAACGGGGGGTCCTAAGACGTCACAATGGGCCCTGGGGACAAGCAGGGATCCCCAGGATGTCACAATGGGCCCTGGACACAATGGGGGGTCCTGGGACGTCACAATGGGCCCTGTTGACAAGGGGGCATCCCCAGGATGTCAAAATGCGCCCTGGGGCCCAAGGGGGTCCTGCGATGTCACAATGGGCCCTGGGGACAAAGGGGGTCCCCTGGATGTCACAATGGACTCTGGGGACAAAGGGGATCCCCACGGTATCAGAATGGGCCCTGGGGACAAAGGGGGGTCCTGCGATGTCACAATGAGCCCTGCGGACAAGGGTGGTACCCACGGTGTCACAATGGGCCGTGGGAACAAGGGGGGGTCCCCATAGTGTCACAATGTGTCCTGGGGACAATGTGGGGTCCTGGGATGTCACAATGGGCCCCAGTGACAAAGGGGCCACCTGAATGTCACAATGGGTCCTGGGGACAATGGGGGGTCCTGGGACGTCACAATGGGCCCTGGGGACAAGAAGGGATCCCCAGGATGTCACAATGGGCCCTGGCGACAATGGGGGGTCCTGGGACGTCACAATGGGCCCCAGTGACAAGGGGGGGTCCCCAGGATGTCACAGTGTGCCCTGGGTACAAAGAGGCGTCCCCGGAATGTCACAATGGGCCCTGGGGACAAGGGGGTGCCCTGAATGTCACAATGGGCCCTGGGGACAATGGGGGGTCCTGGGATGTCACAATGGGCCCCAGTGACAAGTGGGGGTCCCCAGGATGTCACAATGGGCCCTGGGGACAAAGAGGGGTGCCCTGAATGTCACAATGGGCCCTGGGGACAAGGGGGTGCAGTGGATGTCACAATGGACCTTGGGGACAATGGGGGGTCCTGGAATGTCACAATGGGCCCTGGGGACAATGGGGGTCCCCAGGATGTCACAATGGGCCCTGGGGACAATGGGAGTCCCCAAGGTGTCAGAACGAGCCCTGGGGACAAAGTGGAATCTTGGAATGTCACAATGGCCCCCAGTGACAAAGGGGTTCCCCATGGTGTCATAATGGGCCCTGGGGACATAAGGGGTCCCCAGGATTTCACAATAGCACTGGGGACAAAGGGGGGTCATGGGATGTCACAATGGGCCCTGGGGACAAGGGAGATCCCCATGGTGTCACAATAAGCCCTGGGGACAAAGTGGGGTCCTGGAATGTCACAATGGGCCCTGGGGATAAAGGGGGGTCCTGGGATGTCACAATGGGGCCCAGTGACAAAGAGGGTCCTCATGGTGCCACAATGGGCCCTGGGGACAAAGGGGGTCCCCTGGATGTCACAATGGGCTCTGGGGACAAGGAGGGTCCCCAGGATGTCACAATGGGCCCTGGGGACAAAGAGCGTCCCCAGCATGTCACAATGGGCCCTGGGGACAAAGAGGGGTCCCCTGAATGTCACAATGGGCCCTGGGGACAATGGGGTGCAGTGGAAGTCACAATGGGCCCTGGGGACAATGGGGGGTGTCCAGGATGTGAGAATGAGTCCTGAGGACAAGGGGGGGTCCCCATGGTGTCACAATGGGTCCCCAGTGACAAGGAGGGGTCCCCATGGTGTCACAATAGGTCCTGGGGACAAAGTGGGGTCCAAGAATGTCACAATGGGCCCTGGGGACAAAGGGGGGTCCTGGGATGTCACAATGGGCCCTGGGGACAAGCGGGGGTCTCCATGGTGTCACAATGGGCCCCAGTGACAAAGGGGGTCCCCTGAATGTCACAATGGGTCCTGGGGACAAGGAGGGATCCCCAGGATGTCACAATGGGCCCTAGGGACAAAGAGGGGTCCCCTGAATGTCACAATGGGCCCTGGGGACAAGGAGGGATCCCTAGGATGTCACAATGGCCCCTGGGGACAATGGGGGGTCCTGGGACGTCACAATGGGCCCTGGGGACAAGGGGGGGTCCCCAGGATGTCACAATGGGCCCGGGGGACAAAGGGGTACCGAGGATGTCACAATGGGCCCTGGGGACAATGGGGGGTCCTGGGATGTCACAATGGGCCCTGGGGACAATGGGGGGTCCTGGGATGTCACAATGGGCCCTGGGGACAAGGGGGTCCCCCAGATATCACAATGGGCCCTGGGGACAATGTAAGGTCCTGGGCTGTCACAATGGACCCTGAGGACAAGGGGGGTCCCCAGGATGTCACAATGAAGTCCTGGGACAAGGGGGGGTCCCCAGGATGTCACAATGGGGCCTGGGGACCAGGGGGTGTCCTGGGATGTCACAATGGGCCCCAGTGACAAAGGGGGTCCCTATGGTGCCACAATGGGCCATGGGGACAAAGGGGGTCCCCTGGATGTCAGAGTGGGCTCTGGGGACAAGGAGGGTCCCCAGGATGTCACAATGGGCCCTGGGGACAAAGAGCGTCCCCAGCATGTCACAATGTGTCCTGGGGACAATGTGGGGTCCTGGGATGTCACAATGGGCCCCAGTGACAAAGGGGCCCCCTGAATGTCACAATGGGTCCTGGGGACAATGGGGGGTCCTGGGATGTCACAATGGGCTCTGGGGACAAAGAGGGGTCCCCTGAATGTCACAATGGGCCCTGGGGACAGGGGGGTGCAGTGGATGTCACAATGGGCCCTGGGGACAATGGGGGGTCCTGGAATGTCACAATGGGCCTTGGGGACAATGGGGGTCCCCAGGATGTCACAATGGGCCCTGGGGACAATGGGGTTGCCCAGGATGTCACAATGGGCCCTGGGGACAATGGGAGTCCCCAAGGTGTCAGAACGAGCCCTGGGGACAAAGTGAAATCCTGGAATGTCACAATGGCCCCAGTGACAAAGGGGTTCCCCACGGTGTCACAATGGGCCCTGGGGACAAAAGGGGTCCCCAGGATTTCACAATAGCACTGGGGACAAAGGGGGGTCATGGGATGTCACAATGGGCCCTGGGGACAAGGGAGATCCCCATGGCGTCACAATAAGCCCTGGGGACAAAGTGGGGTCCTGGGATGTCACAATGGGCTCTGGGGACAAGGAGGGTCCCCAGGATGTCACAATGGGCCCTGGGGACAAAGGGGGGTCCTGGGATGTCACAATGGGCCCCAGTGACAAAGAGGGTCCTCATGGTGCCACAATGGGCCCTGGGGACAAAGGGGGTCCCCTGGATGTCACAATGGGCTCTGGGGACAAGGAGGGTCCCCAGGATGTCACAATGGGCCCTGTGGACAAAGAGCGTCCCCAGCATGTCACAATGGGCCCTGGGGATAATGGGGGGTCCCCACGGTATCAGAATGGGCCCTGGGGACAAAGGGGGTCCCCTGAATGTCACAATGGGCCCTGGGGACAGTGGGGGGTCCTGGGACGTCTCAATGAGCCCTGGGGACAAGGGGGGGTCCCCAGGATGTCACAATGGGCCCTGGGGACAAACAGGGGTCCCCTGAATGTCACAATGGGCCGTGGGGACAAGGGGGTGCAGTGGATGTCACAATGGGCCCTGGGGACAATGGGGGGTGTCCAGGATGTGAGAATGAGTCCTGAGGACAAGGGGGGGTCCCCATGGTGTCACAATGGGTCCCCAGTGACAAGGAGGGGTCCCCATGGTGTCACAATAGGCCCTGGGGACAAAGTGGGGTCCAAGAATGTCACAATGGGCCCTGGGGACAAAAGGGGTTGCCATGGTGCCACAATGGGCCCTGGGGTCAAAGGGGGTCCCCATGGTGCTACAATGGCCCTGGGGACAAAGGGGGGTCCTGGGATGTCACAATGGGTCCTGGGGACAAAGGGGGTGTCCCCATGGTGCCACAACGGGCCCTGGGAGCAAGGGGGTGGCCAGGATGTCACAATGGGTCCTGGGGAAAATGGGGGGTGCCCAGGATGTCACAATGGACCCTGAGGACAAGCGGGGGTCTCCATGGTGTCACAATGGGCCCCAGTGACAAAGGGGCTCCCCTGAATGTCACAGTAGGTCCTGGGGACAATGGGGGGTGCTGGGACGTCACAATGGGCCCTGGGGACAACGAGGGATCCCCAGGATGTCACAATGGGCCCTGGGGACAAAGAGGGGTCCCCTGAATGTCACAATGGGCCCTGGGGACAAGGGGGTGCAGAGGATGTCACAATGGGCCCTGGGGACAATGTGGGGTCCTGGGATGTCACAATGGGCCCCAGTGACAAAGGGGGTCCCCTGAATGTCACAATGGGTCCTGGGGACAATGGGGGGTCCTGGGACGTCACAATGGGCCCTGGGGACAAGGAGGGATCCCCAGGATGTCACAATGGGCCCTGGGGACAATGGGCGGTCCTGGGACGTCACAATGGGCCCTGAGGACAAGGAGGGATCCCCAGGATGTCACAATGGGCCCTGGGGAAAATGGGGGGTCCTGGGACGTCACAATGGGCCCCAGTGACAAGAGGGGGTCCCCAGGATGTCACAATGGGCCCTGGGGACAAACAGGGGTCCCCTGAATGTCACAATGGGCCCTGGGGACAAGGGGGTGCCGAGGATGTCACAATGGGCCCTGGGGACAATGGGGGGTCCTGGGACGTCACAATGGGCCCTGCGGACAAGGAGGGATCCCCAGGATGTCACAATGGGCCCTGGGGACAATGGGGGGTCCTGAGACGTCACAATGAGCCCTGCGGACAAGGGTGGTACCCAGGACGTCACAATGGGCCCTGGGGACAAGGGGGGGTCCCCATAGTGTCACAATGGGTCCTGGGGACAAGTGGGGTCCCCAGGATGTCACAATGGGCCCTGGGGACAATGTGGGGTCCTGGGACGTCACAATGGGCCCTGGGGACAAGGAGGGATCCCCAGGATGTCACAATGGGCCCTGGGGACAATGGGCGGTCCTGGGACGTCACAATGGGCCCTGAGGACAAGGAGGAATCCCCAGGATGTCACAATGGGCCCTGGGGACAATGGAGGGTCCTGGGACGTCACAATGGGCCCTGGAGACAAGAGGGGGTCCCCTGGATGTCACAATGGGCTCTGGGGACAAGGGGGGTCCCCAGGACGTCACAATGGGCCCTGGGGACAAAGGGGGGTGTCGACGGTGTCACAATGGGCCCCAGTGTCAAAGGGGGTCCCCATGGTGCCACAATCGGCCCTGGAGACAAAGGGGGTCCCTTGGATGTCACAATGGGCTCTGGGGACAAGGAGGGTCCCCAGGATGTCACAATGGGTCGTGGGGACAAGGAGGGATCCCCAGGATGTCACAATGGGCCCTGGGGACAATGGGGGGTCCTGGGACGTCACAATGGGCCCTGCGGACAAGGAGGGATCCCCAGGATGTCACAATGGGCCCTGGGGACAATGGGGGTCCTGGGACGTCACAATGAGCCCTGCGGACAAGGGTGGTACCCAGGATGTCACAATGGGCCCTGGGAACAAGGGGGGGTCCCCATAGTGTCACAATGGGCCCTGGGGACAAGGAGGGATCCCCAGGATGTCACAATGGGCCCTGGGAACACTGGGAGGTCCTGGGACGTCACAATGGGCTGTGGGGACAAGGAGGGATCCCCAGGATGTCACAATGGGCCCTGGGTTTCAAAGAGGCGTCCCCTGAATGTCACAATGGGCCCTGGGGACAATGGGGGGTCCTAAGACGTCACAATGGGCCCTGAGGACAAGGAGGGATCCCCAGGATGTCACAATGGGCCCTGGGGACAATGGGGGGTCCTGGGACGTCACAATGGGCCCTGGGGACAAAGAGGGGTCCCCTGAATGTCACAATGGGCCCTGGGGACAAGGGGGTGCAGTGGATGTCACAATGGCCCCTGGGGACAATGGGGGGTCCTGGAATGTCACAATGGGCCCTGGGGACAAAGGGGATGTCCACATGGTGCCACAATGGGCCCTGGGAGCAAGGGGGTCCCCAGGATGTCACAATGGGTCCTGGGGACAATGGGAGGTGCCCAAGATGTCACAATGGACCCTGAGGACAAGCGGGGGTCTCCATGGTGTCACAATGAGTCCCCAGTGACAAGGGGGGGTCCCCATGGTGTCACAATGGGCCCTGGGGACAAACGTGGTTCCCCTCAATATCAAAATGGGTCCTGGGGACAAAGTGGGCTCCTCGGATGTCACAATGGACACTGGGGACAACGGGAGGTCCTGGGACGTCACAATGGGCCCTGGGGACAAAGTTGGTCCCCACGATGTCTCAATGAGCCCCAGTGACAAAGGGGGGTCCCCAGGATGTCACAATGGGCCGTGGGGACAATGAGGGGTCCTGGGACATCACAATGGGTCCTGGGGACAAGGGGGGGACCCCTGAATGTCACAATGGGCCCTGGGGACAATGTGGGGTCCTGGGACGTCACAATGGGCCCTGGGGACAAGGGGGGTGTCCCCTGAATGTCACAATGGGCCCTGGAGACAATGTGGGGTCCTGGGATGTCACAATGGGCCCCAGTGCCAAAGGGGGTCCCCTGAATGTCACAATGGGCCCTGGGGACAATGGGGGATCCTGGGACGTCACAATGGGCCCTGGGGACAAGGGGGGTGTCCCCTGAATGTCACAATGGGCCCTGGAGACAATGTGGGGTCCTGGGATGTCACAATGGGCCCCAGTGACAAAGGGGGTCCCCTGAATGTCACAATGGGCCCTGGGGACAATGGGGGGTCCTGGGAAGTCACAATGGGCCCTGGGAACAATGGGGGTCCCTTGAAGGTCACAATGGGCCCTGGGGACAATGGTGGGTCCCCTGAATGTCAAAATGGGCCCTGGGGACAAAGAGGGGTCCGCAGGATGTCACAATGGGCACTGGGGACAAAGGGGAGGTCCCCATGGTGTCACAATGGGCCCAAGTGACAAGGAGGGTCCCCACGGTGCCACGATGGGTCCTGGGGACAAGGGGGTCCCCCAGATGTCACAATGGGCCCTGGGGACAATGGGGTTGCCCAGGATGTCACAATGGACCCTGGGGACAAAGGGGGATCCCCAGGATGTCACAATGGGCCCTGGGGACAAAGGGGGTCCCCTTGATGTCACAATGGGCTCTGGGGACAAGGAGGGTCCCCAGGATGTCACAATGACCCCTCCGGACAAGGGGGGTGTCGATGGTTTCACAATGGGCCCTGGGAACAAGGTGGGGTCCCCATAGTGTCACAATGGGTCCTGGGGACAAGTGGGGTCCCCAGGATGTCACAATGGGTCCTGGGGACAATGTGGGGTCCTGGGATGTCACAATGGGCCCCAGTGACAAAGGGGTTCCCCATGGTGCCACAATGGTCCCTGGGGACAAAGGGGGTCCCCAGGATTTGACAATAGCACTGGGGACAAATGGGGGTCATGGGATGTCACAGTGGGCCCTGGGGACAAGGGAGGTCCCCATGGTGTCACAATAAGCCCTGGGGACAAAGTGGGGTGTTGGGATGTCACAATGGGCCCCAGTGACAAAAGGGGGTCCCCATGGTGCCACAATGGGCCGTGGGGACCAGGGGGGGTACTGCAATGTCACAATGGGCCCTGGGGAGAAAGGGGGTCCCCTGGATGTCACAATGGGCTCTGGGGACAAGGAGTGTCCCCAGGATGTCACAATGGGCCCTGGGGACAAACGGGGGTGTCGACGGTGTCAAAATGGGTCCTGGGGACAAAGGGCGTCCCCAGGATGTCACAATATGCCCTGGGGACAAAGGGGGTCCCCACGGTATCAGAATGGGCCCTGGGGACAAAGGGGGGTCCCCTGAATGTCACAATGGGCCCTGGGGACAATGGGGGTCCTGGGATGTCACAATGAGCCCTGCGGACAAGGGTGGTACCCACAGTGTCACAATGGGCCCTGGGCACAAGGGGTGGTCCCCATAGTGTCACAATGGGCTCTGGGGACAATGCAGGGTCCTGGGATGTCACAATGGGTCCTGGGGACAAGTGGGGTCCCCAGGATGTCACAATAGGTCCTGGGGACAATGTGGGGTCCTGGGATGTCACAATGGGCCCCAGTGACAAAGGGGGTCCCCTGAATGTCACAATGGGTCCTGGGTACAATGTGGGGTCCTGGGACGTCACAATGGGCCCTGGGGACATGGAGGGATCCCCAGGATGTCACAATGGGCCCTGGGGACAATGGGGGGTCCTGGGACGTCACAATGGGCCCCAGTGACAAGGGGGGGTCCCCAGGATGTCACAATGGGCCCTGAGGACAAAGAGGGGTCCCCTGAATGTCACAAAGGGCCCTGCGGACAAGGGCGTGCCGAGGATGTCACAATGGGCCCTGGGGACAATGGGGGGTCCTGGAATGTCACAATGGGCACTGGGGACTATGGGGGTCCCCAGGATGTCACAATGGGCCTTGGGGACAATAGGAGGTTCTGGGATGTCACAATGGGCCCTGGGGACAATGGGGGGTGCCCAGGATGTGAAAATGAGTCCTGAGGACATGGGGGGGTCCCCATGGTGTCACAATGGGTCCCCAGTGACAAGGAGGGGTTCCCATGGTGTCACAATAGGCCCTGGGGACAATGGGGTCCCCTGAATGTCACAATGGGCCCTGGGAACAAAAGTGGTTGCCATGGTGCCACAATGAGCCCTGGGGACAAAGGGAGGTCCCTACAATGTCACAATGGGCCCTGGGGACTAATGAGGTCCCCACGGTGTCACAATGCGTCCTGGAGAAAAAGGGGGGTCCCCAGGATGTCACAATCTGCTCTTGGCACAATGGGGTTCCTGGGATGTCACAATGGGCCCTGGGGACAATGGGGGTCCCCACGGTGCCACGATGGGTCCTGGGGACAAGGGCGTCCCCCTAGATGTCACAATGGGCCCTGGGGACAATGGGGTTGCCCAGGATGTCACAATGGACCCTGGGGACAAAGGGGGGTGGGCAGGATGTCACAATGGGCACTGGGGACAAAGGGGGGGTCCCCATGGTGTCACAATGGGTCCCCAGTGACAAGGAGGGTTCCCCATGGTGTCACAATAGGCCCTGGGGACAAAGTGTGGTCCTAGAATGTCACAAGGAGCCCTGGGGACAAAGGGGGGTCCTGGGATGTCACAATGGGCCCTGGGGACAAGAGGGGATTCCTAGGATGTCACAATGGGCCCTGGGGACTAATGTGGTCCCCACGGTGTCACAATATGTCCTGGAGACAAAGAGGGGTCCCCAGGATGTCACAATGGGCCCTTGGGACAATGGGGTTCCTGGGATGTCACAATGGGTCCCCAGGGACAAAGGGGGTCACCAGGATGTCTCAATGGGCCCTGAGAACAATGGGAGGTCCCCATGGTGTCACAAAGGGTCCCCAGTGACAAGAGAGGTCCCCACGGTGCCACGATGGGTCCTGGGGACAAGGAGGTCCCCAGGATGCCACAATGGGCCCTGGGGACAATGGGGGGTCCTGGGACGACACAATGGGTCCCGGTGACAAGGGGGCATCCCCAGGATGTCAAAATGCGCCCTGGGGCCCAGGGGGGTCCTGCGATGTCACAATGGGCCCTGGGGACAAAGGGGGTCCCCTGGATGTCACAATGGGCTCTGGGGACAAAGGGGATCCCCACGGTATCAGAATGGGCCCTGGGGACAAAGGGGGGTCCTGGGATGTCACAATGAGCCCTGCGGACAAGGGTGGTACCCACGGTGTCACAATGGGCCCTGGGAACAAGGGGGGGTCCCCATAGTGTCACAATGGGTCCTGGGGACAAGTGGGGTCCCCAGGATGTCACAATGTGTCCTGGGGACAATGTAGGGTCCTGGGATGTCACAATTGGCCCCAGTGACAAAGGGGCCCCCTGAATGTCACAATGGGTCCTGGGGACAATGGGGGGTCCTGGGACGTCACAATGGGCCCTGGGGACATGGAGGGATCCCCAGGATGTCACAATGGGCCCTGGGGACAGTGGGGGGTCCTGGGACGTCACAATGGGCCCCAGTGACAAGGGGGGGTCCCCAGGATGTCACAATGGGCCCTGGGGACAAAGAGGGGTCCCCTGAATGTCACAATGGGCCCTGGGGACAAGGGGGTGCAGAGGATGTCACAATGGGCCCTGGGGACAATGGGGGGTCTTGGAATGTCACAATGGGCCTTGGGGACAATGGGGGTCCCCAGGATGTCACAATGGGCCCTTGGGACAATGGGATTGCCCAGGATGTCACAATGGGCCCTGGGGACAATGGGGTTGCCCAGGATGTCACAATGGGCCCTGGGGACAATGGGAGTCCCCAAGGTGTCAGAACGAGCCCTCGGGACAAAGTGGAATCCTGGAATGTCACAATGGCCCCCAGTGACAAAGGGGTTCCCCATGGTGTCACAATGGGCCCTGGGGACAAAAGGGGTCCCCAGGATTTCACAATAGCACTGGGGATAAAGGGGGGTCATGGGATGTCACAATGGGCCCTGGGGACAAGGGAGATCCCCATGGTGTCACAATAAGCCCTGGGGACAAAGTGGGGTCCTGGGATGCCACAATGGGCTCTGGGGACAAGGAGGGTCCCCAGGATGTCACAATGGGCCCTGGGGACAAAGGGGGGTCCTGGGATGTCACAATGGGCCCCAGTGAAAAAGAGGGTCCTCATGGTGCCACAATGGGCCCTGGGGACAAAGGGGGTCCCCTGGATGTCACAATGGGTTCTGGGGACAATGGGGGGTGTCCAGGATGTGAGAATGAGTCCTGAGGACAAGGGGGGGTCCCCATGGCGTCACAATGGGTCCCCAGTGACAAGGAGGGGTCCCCATGGTGTCACAATAGGCCCTGGGGACAAAGTGGGGTCCAAGAATGTCACAATGGGCCCTGGGGACAAAAGGGGTTGCCATGGTGCCACAATGGGCCCTGAGGTCAAAGGGGGTCCCCATGGTGCTACAATGGCCCTGGGGACAAAGGGGGGTCCTGGGATGTCACAATGGGCCCTGGGGAAAAAGTGGGTGTCCCCATGGTGCCACAACGGGCCCTGGGAGCAAGGGGGTGGCCAGGATGTCACAATGGGTCCTGGGGAAAATGGGGGGTGCCCAGGATGTCACAATGGACCCTGAGGACAAGCGGGGGTCTCCATGGTGTCACAATGGGCCCCAGTGACAAAGGGGCTCCCCTGAATGTCACAATAGGTCCTGGGGACAATGGGGGGTCCTGGGACGTCACAATGGGCCCTGGGGACAAGGAGGGATCCCCAGGATGTCACAATGGGCCATGGGGACAAAGAGGGGTCCCCTGAATGTCACAATGGGCCCTGGGGACAAGGGGGTGCAGAGGATGTCACAATGGGCCCTGGGGACAATGGGGGGTCCTGGGACATCACAATGGGCCCTGGGGACAAGGAGGGATCCCCAGGATGTCACAATGGGCCCTGGGGACAATGGGGGGTCGTGAGACGTCACAATGGGCCCTGGGGACAAGGGGGTGCCGAGGATGTCACAATGGGCCCTGGGGACAATGGGGGGTCCTGGGATGTGACAATGGGCCCTGGGGACAAGGGGGGTCCCCAGGATGTCACAATGGGCCTTGGGAACAAGGGGTTCCCCGAGATATCACAATGGGCCCTGGGGACAATGTAAGGTCCTGGGCTGTCACAATGGACCCTGAGGACAAGGGGGGTCCCCAGGATGTCACAATGGGGCCTGGGGACCAGGGGGGGTCCTGGGATGTCACAATGGGCCCCAGTGACAAAGGGGGTCGCTATGGTGCCACAATGGGCCCTGGGGACAAAGGGGGTCCCCTGGATGTCACAATGGGCTCTGGGGACAAGGAGGGTCCCCATAGTGTCACAATGGGCCCTGGGGACAAAGAGCGTCCCCAGGATGTCACAATGGCCCCTGGGGACTAGGGGGGGTCCTAGGATGTCACAATGGGCCCTAGTGACAAAGGGGGTCCCTATGGTGCCACAATGGGCCCTGGGGACAAGGAGGGTCCCCAGGATGTCACAAAGGGCCCTGGGGACAAAGGGGGTCCCCTGGATGTCACAATGAGCTCTGGGGACAAGGAGGGTCCCCTGAATGTCACAATGGGCCCTGGGGACAATGGGGGGTCCTGGGATGAAACAATGAGCCCTGCAGACAAGGGTGGTACCCACAGTGTCACAATGGGCCCTGGGCACAAGGGGGGGTCCCCATAGTGTCACAATGGGTCCTGGGGACAAGTGGGGTCCACAGGATGTCACAATGGGCCCTGGGGACAATGTGGGGTCCCCTGAATGTCACAATGGGCCCTGTGGACAAGGGGGTGCCGAGGATGTCACAGTGGACCCTGGGGACAATGGGGGGTCCCCTGAATGTCAAAATGGGCCCTGGGGACAAGGAGGGATTCCCAGGATGTCACAATGGGCCCTGGAGACAAGGGGGTGTCCCCAGGATGTCACAATGGGCCCTGCGGACAAGGGTGGTACCCACGGTGTCACAATGGTCACTGGGCACAAGGGGGGGTCCCTATAGTGTCACAATGGGTCCTGGGGACAAGTAGGGTCCCCAAGTGGGGTCCCCAGGATGTCACAAGGGCCCTGGGGACAATGTGGGGTCCTGGGATTTCACAATGGGCCCCAGTGACAAAGGGGGTCCCCTGAATGTCACAATGGGTCCTGGGGACAATGGGGGGTCCTGGGACGTCACAATGGGCCCTGGGGACAAGGAGGGATCCCCAGGATGTCACAATGGGCACTGGGGATAAAGGGGGGGTCCCCATGGTGTCACAATGGGCCCAAGTGACAAGGAGGGTCCCCACGGTGCCAGGATGGGTCCTGGGGACAAGGGCGTCCCCCAGATGTCACAATGGGCCCTGGGGACAATGGGGTTGCCCAGGATGTCACAATGGGCCCTGGGGACAATGGGAGTCCCCAAGGTGTCAGAACGAGCCCTGGGGACAAAGTGGAATCCTGGGATGTCACAATGGCCCCCAGTGACAAAGGGGTTCCCCATGGTGCCACAATGGGCCCTGGGGACAAAAGGGGTCCCCAGGATTTCACAATAGCACTGGGGATAAAGGGGGGTCATGGGATGTCACAATGGGCCCTGGGGACAAGGGAGATCCCCATGGTGTCACAATAAGCCCTGGGGACAAAGTGGGGTCCTGGGATGTCACAATGGGCCCCAGTGACAAAGGGGGTCCCCATGGTGCCACAATGGGCCGTGGGGACAAATGGGGTCGCCAGGATGTCACAATGAACCCTGGGGACAAACGGTGGTCCTGGGACATTTCAATGGGCCCTGGGGACAAAGGGGGGACCCCAGGATGTCACAATGGGCCCTGGGGACAAAGGGGGTCCCCTGGATGTCACAATGGGCTCTGGGGACAAGGAGGGTCCCCAGGATGTCACAATGGGTCCTGGGGACAAAGGGGGGTCCCGTGAATGTCACAATGGGCCCTAGGGACAAGGGGGTGCCGAGGAGGTCACAATGGGCCCTGGGGACAATGGGGGGTCCTGGGACGTCACAATGGGCCCTGGGGACAAGAGGGGATCCCTAGGATGTCACAATGGGCCCTGGGGACTAATGTGGTCCCCACGGTGTCACAATATGTCCTGGAGACAAAGGGGGGTCCCCAGGATGTCACAATGGGCCCTTGGGACAATGGGGTTCCTGGGATGTCACATTGGGTCTCCAGTGACAAAGGGGGTCCCCAGGATGTCTCAATGGGCCCTGAGAACAATGGGAGGTCCCCATGGTGTCACAATGGGTCCCCAGTAACAAGGGAGGTCTCCACGGTGCCAGGATGGGTCCTGGGGACAAGGAGGTCCCCAGGATGTCACAATGGGCCGTGGGGACAAAGAGGCTGCCCAGGATGTCACAATGGGACCTGGGGACAAGGGGGTCTCCAGGAACTCACAATGGGCTCTAGGGACAATGGAGGTTCCCCAGGATGTTCACAATAGGCCCTGAGGACAAGGGGTGGTCCCCATGCTGTCACAACGGGTCTCCAGTGACAAGGGGGTCCCCAAGGTGTCACAATAGGCCCTGGGGACAATGCGGGGTCCTGGGACGTCACAATGGGCCCCAGTGACATGGGGGTCCCCAGGATGTCACAATGGGCCCTGGGGACAAGGAGGGGTCCTGGGATGTCACAATGGGCCCCAGTGACAAAGGGGGTCCCCTGAATGTCACAATGGGTCCTGTGGACAATGGGGGTTCCTGGGACGTCACAATGGGCCCTGGGGACAAGGAGGGATCCCCAGGATGTCACAATGGGCCCTGGGGACAATGGGGGGTCCTGGGACGTCACAATGGGCCCTGGGGACAAGAGGGGGTCCCCAGGATGTCACAATGGGCCCTGGGGACAAAGAGGGGTCCCCTGAATGTCACAATGGGCCCTGGGGACAAGGGGGTGCCGAGGATGTCACAATGGGCCCTGGGGACAATGGGGGTCCTGGGACGTCACAATGGGCCCTGGGGACACAGAGGGGCCCTAGGACGTCACAATCAGTCCTGGGGACAAGGTGGGGTCCCCTGAGAGTCACAATGAGCCCTGGGAAGAGAGGGGGCTCCCAAGGACATCACAATGGGCCCTGGGAACAATGGGGGGTCCTGGGAAGTCACAATTGGCCCTGGGGACAAGGGGGGGTACCCATAGTGTCACAATGGGTCCTGGGGAAAATGGGGTCCCCAGGATGTCACAATGGGCCCTGGGGACAATGTGGGGTCCTGGGATGTCACAATGGGCCCCAGTGACAAAGGGGGTCCCCTGAATGTTACAATAGGTCCTGAGGACAGTGGGGAGTCCTGGGACGTCACAATGGGCCCTGGGGACAAGGAGGGATCCCCAGGATGTCACAATGGGCCCTGGGGACAACGGGGGGTCCTGGGACGTCACAATGGGCCCTGGGGCCAAGCAGGGATCCCCAGGATGTCACAATGGGCCCTGGACACAATGGGGGGTCCTGGGACGTCACAATGGGCCCCGTTGACAAGGGGGCATCCCCAGGATGTCAAAATGCGCCCTGGGGCCCAGGGGGGTCCTGCGATGTCACAATGGGCCCTGGGGACAAAGGGGGTCCCCTGGATGTCACAATGGACTCTGGGGACAAAGGGGATCCCCACGGTATCAGAATGGGCCCTGGGGACAAAGGGGGGTCCTGCGATGTCACAATGAGCCCTGCGGACAAGGGTGGTACCCACGGTGTCACAATGGGCCGTGGGAACAAGGGGGGGTCCCCATAGTGTCACAATGGGTCCTGGGGACAAGTGGGGTCCCCAGGATGTGACAATGTGTCCTGGGGACAATGTGGGGTCCTGGGATGTCACAATGGGCCCCAGTGACAAAGGGGCCACCTGAATGTCACAATGGGTCCTGGGGACAATGGGGGGTCCTGGGACGTCACAATGGGCCCTGGGGACAAGAAGGGATCCCCAGGATGTCACAATGGGCCCTGGCGACAATGGGGGGTCCTGGGACGTCACAATGGGCCCCAGTGACAAGGGGGGGTCCCCAGGATGTCACAGTGTGCCCTGGGTACAAAGAGGCGTCCCCGGAATGTCACAATGGGCCCTGGGGACAAGGGGGTGCCCTGAATGTCACAATGGGCCCTGGGGACAATGTGGGGTCCTGGGATGTCACAATGGGCCCCAGTGACAAGTGCGGGTCCCCAGGATGTCACAATGGGCCCTGGGGACAAAGAGGGGTGCCCTGAATGTCACAATGGGCCCTGGGGACAAGGGGGTGCAGTGGATGTCACAATGGGCCTTGGGGACAATGGGGGGTCCTGGAATGTCACAATGGGCCCTGGGGACAATGGGGGTCCCCAGGATGTCACAATGGGCCCTGGGGACAATGGGAGTCCCCAAGGTGTCAGAACGAGCCCTGGGGACAAAGTGGAATCCTGGAATGTCACAATGGCCCCCAGTGACAAAGGGGTTCCCCATGGTGTCATAATGGGCCCTGGGGACATAAGGGGTCCCCAGGATTTCACAATAGCACTGGGGACAAAGGGGGGTCATGGGATGTCACAATGGGCCCTGGGGACAAGGGAGATCCCCATGGTGTCACAATAAGCCCTGGGGACAAAGAGGGGTCCTGGGATGTCACAATGGGCCCTGGGGACAAAGGGGGGTCCTGGGATGTCACAATGGGGCCCAGTGACAAAGAGGGTCCTCATGGTGCCACAATGGGCCCTGGGGACAAAGGGGGTCCCCTGGATGTCACAATGGGCTCTGGGGACAAGGAGGGTCCCCAGGATGTCACAATGGGCCCTGGGGACAAAGAGCGTCCCCAGCATGTCACAATGGGCCCTGGGGACAAAGAGGGGTCCCCTGAATGTCACAATGGGCCCTGGGGACAATGGGGTGCAGTGGATGTCACAATGGGCCCTGGGGACAATGGGGGGTGTCCAGGATGTGAGAATGAGTCCTGAGGACAAGGGGGGGTCCCCATGGTGCCACAATGGGTCCCCAGTGACAAGGAGGGGTCCCCATGGTGTCACAATAGGTCCTGGGGACAAAGTGGGGTCCAAGAATGTCACAATGGGCCCTGGGGACAAAAGGGGTTGCCATGGTGCCAAAATGGGCCCTGGGGTCAAAGGGGGTCCCCATGGTGCTACAATGGGCCCTGGGGACAAACGGGGGTCCTGGGATGTCACAATGGGCCCTGGGGACAAGCGGGGGTCTCCATGGTGTCACAATGGGCCCCAGTGACAAAGGGGGTCCCCTGAATGTCACAATAGGTCCTGGGGACAATGGGGATCCTGGGACGTCACAATGGGTCCTGGGGACAAGGAGGGATCCCCAGGATGTCACAATGGGCCCTAGGGACAAAGAGGGGTCCCCTGAATGTCACAATGGGCCCTGGGGACAAGGAGGGATCCCTAGGATGTCACAATGGCCCCTGGGGACAATGGGGGGTCCTGGGACGTCACAATGGGACCTGGGGACAAGGGGGGGTCCCCAGGATGTCACAATGGGCCCGGGGTACAAAGGGGTGCCGAGGATGTCACAATGGGCCCTGGGGACAATGGGGGGTCCTGGGATGTCACAATGGGCCCTGGGGACAATGGGGGGTCCTGGGATGTCACAATGGGCCCTGGGGACAAGGGGGTCCCCCAGATATCACAATGGGCCCTGGGGACAATGTAAGGTCCTGGGCTGTCACAATGGACCCTGAGGACAAGGGGGGTCCCCAGGATTTCACAATGAAGTCCTGGGACAAAGGGGGTCCCCAGGATGTCACAATGGGGCCTGGGGACCAGGGGGGGTCCTGGGATGTCACAATGGGCCCCAGTGACAAAGGGGGTCCCTATGGTGCCACAATGGGCCATGGGGACAAAGGGGGTCCCCTGGATGTCAGAGTGGGCTCTGGGGACAAGGAGGGTCCCCAGGATGTCACAATGGGCCCTGGGGACAAAGAGCGTCCCCAGCATGTCACAATGTGTCCTGGGGACAATGTGGGGTCCTGGGATGTCACAATGGGCCCCAGTGACAAAGGGGCCCCCTGAATGTCACAATGTGTCCTGGGGACAATGGGGGGTCCTGGAATGTCACAATGGGCCTTGGGGACAATGGGGGTCCCCAGGATGTCACAATGGGCCCTGGGGACAATGGGGTTGCCCAGGATGTCACAATGGACCCTGGGGACAATGGGAGTCCCCAAGGTGTCAGAACGAGCCCTGGGGACAAAGTGAAATCCTGGAATGTCACAATGGCCCCAGTGACAAAGGGGTTCCCCACGGTGTCACAATGGGCCCTGGGGACAAAAGGGGTCCCCAGGATTTCACAATAGCACTGGGGACAAAGGGGGGTCATGGGATGTCACAATGGGCCCTGGGGACAAGGGAGATCCCCATGGCGTCACAATAAGCCCTGGGGACAAAGTGGGGTCCTGGGATGTCACAATGGGCTCTGGGGACAAGGAGGGTCCCCAGGATGTCACAATGGGCCCTGGGGACAAAGGGGGGTCCTGGGATGTCACAATGGGCCCCAGTGACAAAGAGGGTCCTCATGGTGCCACAATGGGCCCTGGGGACAAAGGGGGTCCCCTGGATGTCACAATGGGCTCTGGGGACAAGGAGGGTCCCCAGGATGTCACAATGGGCCCTGTGGACAAAGAGCGTCCCCAGCATGTCACAATGGGCCCTGGGGACAATGGGGGGTCCCCACGGTATCAGAATGGGCCCTGGGGACAAAGGGGGTCCCCTGAATGTCACAATGGGCCCTGGGGACAGTGGGGGGTCCTGGGACGTCTCAATGAGCCCTGGGGACAAGGGGGGGTCCCCAGGATGTCACAATGGGCCCTGGGGACAAAGAGGGGTCCCCTGAATGTCACAATGGGCCCTGGGGACAAGGGGGTGCAGTGGATGTCACAATGGGCTCTGGGGACAATGGGGGGTGTCCAGGATGTGAGAATGAGTCCTGAGGACAAGGGGGGGTCCCCATGGTGTCACAATGGGTCCCCAGTGACAAGGAGGGGTCCCCATGATGTCACAATAGGCCCTAAGGACAAAGTGGGGTCCAAGAATGTCACAATGGGCCCTGGGGACAAAAGGGGTTGCCATGGTGCCACAATGGGCCCTGGGGTCAAAGGGGGTCCCCATGGTGCTACAATGGGACCTGGGGACAAAGGGGGGTCCTGGGATGTCACAATGGGCCCTGGGGACAAAGGGGGTGTCCCCATGGTGCCACAACGGGCCCTGGGAGCAAGGGGGTGGCCAGGATGTCACAATGGGTCCTGGGGAAAATGGGGGTGCCCAGGATGTCACAATGGACCCTGAGGACAAGCGGGGGTCTCCATGGTGTCACAATGGGCCCCAGTGACAAAGGGGGTCCCCTGAATGTCACAATAGGTCCTGGGGACAATGGGGGGTCCTGGGACGTCACAATGGGCCCTGGGGACAAGGAGGGATCCCCAGGATGTCAGAATGGGCCCTGGGGACAAAGAGGGGTCCCCTGAATGTCACAATGGGCCCTGGGGACAAGGGGGGGTCCCCAGGATGTCACAATGGGCCCTGGGGACAATGGGGGGTCCTGGGACATCACAATGGGCCCTGGGGACAAGGAGGGATCCCCAGGATGTCACAATGGGCCCTGGGGACAATGGGGGGTCCTGGGACGTCACAATGGGCCCTGGGAAGAAGGGGGGGTCCTCAGGATGTCACAATGGGCCCTGGGGACAAGGGGGTGCCGAGGATGTCACAATGGGCTCTGGGGACAATGGGGGGTCCTGGGATGTAACAATGGGCCCTGGGGACAAGGGTGGGTCCCCAGGATGTCACAATGGGCCTTAGGAACAAGGGGGTCCCCCAGATATCACAATGGGCCCTGGGGACTATGTAAGGTCCTGGGCTGTCACAATGGACCCTGAGGACAAGGGGGGTCCCCAGGATGTCACAATGGGCCCTGGGGACAAAGGGGGTCCCCACGGTATCAGAATGGGCCCTGGGGACAAGGGGGGTCCCCTGAATGTCACAATGGGCCCTGGGGACAATGGGGGGTCCTGGGATGTCACAATGAGCCCTGCAGACAAGGGTGGTACCCACAGTGTCACAATGGACCCTGGGGACAAGGGGGTGCCGAGGATGTCACAATGGGCCCTGGGGACAATGGGGGGTCCTGGGATGTCACAATGGGCCCTGGGGACAAAGGGGGGTCCTGGGATGTTACAACGGGGCCCAGTGACAAAGAGGGTCCTCATGGTGCCACAATGGGCCCTGGGGACAAAGGGGGTCCCCTGGATGTCACAATGGGCTCTGGGGACAAGGAGGGTCCCCAGGATGTCACAATGGGCCCTGGGGACAAAGAGCGTCCCCAGCATGTCACAATGGGCCCTGGGGACAAAGAGGGGTCCCCTGAATGTCACAATGGGCCCTGGGGACAATGGGGGGTGTCCAGGATGTGAGAATGAGTCCTGAGGACAAGGGGGATCCCCATGGTGCCACAATGGGTCCCCAGTGACAAGGAGGGGTCCCCATGGTGTCACAATAGGTCCTGGGGACAAAGTGGGGTCCAAGAATGTCACAATGGGCCCTGGGGACAAAAGGGGTTGCCATGGTGCCACAATGGGCCCTGGGGTCAAAGGGGGTCCCCATGGTGCTACAATGGGCCCTGGGGACAAAGGGGGGTCCTGGGATGTCACAATGGGCCCTGGGGACAAGCGGGGGTCTCCATGGTGTCACAATGGGCCCCAGTGACAAAGGGGGTCCCCTGAATGTCACAATAGGTCCTGGGGACAATGGGGATCCTGGGACGTCACAATGGGTCCTGGGGACAGGGAGGGATCCCCAGGATGTCACAATGGGCCCTAGGGACAAAGAGGGGTCCCCTGAATGTCACAATGGGCCCTGGGGACAAGGAGGGATCCCTAGGATGTCACAATGGCCCCTGGGGACAATGGGGGGTCCTGGGACGTCACAATGGGCCCTGGGGACAAGGGGGGGTCCCCAGGATGTCACAATGGGCCCGGGGGACAAAGGGGTGCCGAGGATGTCACAATGGGCCCTGGGGACAATGGGGGGTCCTGGGATGTCACAATGGGCCCTGGGGACAATGGGGGATCCTGGGATGTCACAATGGGCCCTGGGGACAAGGGGGTCCCCCAGATATCACAATGGGCCCTGGGGACAATGTAAGGTCCTGGGCTGTCACAATGGACCCTGAGGACAAGGGGGGTCCCCAGGATGTCACAATGAAGTCCTGGGACAAAGGGGGTCCCCAGGATGTCACAATGGGGCCTGGGGACCAGGGGGGGTCCTGGGATGTCACAATGGGCCCCAGTGACAAAGGGGGTCCCTATGGTGCCACAATGGGCCATGGGGACAAAGGGGGTCCCCTGGATGTCAGAGTGGGCTCTGGGGACAAGGAGGGTCCCCAGGATGTCACAATGGGCCCTGGGGACAAAGAGCGTCCCCAGCATGTCACAATGTGTCCTGGGGACAATGTGGGGTCCTGGGATGTCACAATGGGCCCCAGTGACAAAGGGGCTCCCTGAATGTCACAATGGGTCCTGGGGACAATGGGGGTCCTGGGATGTCACAATGGGCCCTGGAGACTAGGAGGGATCGCCAGGATGTCACAATGGGCCCTGGGGACAATGGGGGGTCCTGGGACGTCACAATGGGCCCCAGTGAGAAGGGGGGTCCCCAGGATGTCACAATGGGCTCTGGGGACAAAGAGGGGTCCCCTGAATGTCACAATGGGCCCTGGGGACAAGGGGGTGCAGTGGATGTCACAATGGGCCCTGGGGACAATAGGGTTGCCCAGGATGTCACAATGGACCCTGGGGACAATGGGAGTCCCCAAGGTGTCAGAATGAGCCCTGGGGAGAAAGTGAAATCCTGGAATGTCACAATGGCCCCAGTGACAAAGGGGTTCCCCACGGTGTCACAATGGGCCCTGGGGACAAAAGGGGTCCCCAGGATTTCACAATAGCACTGGGGATAAAGGGGGGTCATGGGATGTCACAATGGGCCCTGGGGACAAGGGAGATCCCCATGGCGTCACAATAAGCCCTGGGGACAAAGTGGGGTCCTGGGATGTCACAATGGGCCCTGGGGACAAAGTGGGGTCCTGGGATGTCACAATGGGCTCTGGGGACAAGGAGGGTCCCCAGGATGTCACAATGGGCCCTGGGGACAAAGGGGGGTCCTGGGATGTCACAATGGGCCCCAGTGACAAAGAGGGTCCTCATGGTGCCACAATGGGCCCTGGGGACAAAGGGGGTCCCCTGGATGTCACAATGGGCTCTGGGGACAAGGAGGGTCCCCAGGATGTCACAATGGGCCCTGTGGACAAAGAGCGTCCCCAGCATGTCACAATGGGCCCTGGGGACAATGGGGGGTCCCCACGGTATCAGAATGGGCCCTGGGGACAAAGGGGGTCCCCTGAATGTCACAATGGGCCCTGGGGACAGTGGGGGGTCCTGGGACGTCTCAATGAGCCCTGGGGACAAGGGGGGGTCCCCAGGATGTCACAATGGGCCCTGGGGACAAAGAGGGGTCCCCTGAATGTCACAATGAGCCCTGGGGACAAGGGGGTGCAGTGGATGTCACAATGGGCCCTGGGGACAATGGGGGGTGTCCAGGATGTGAGAATGAGTCCTGAGGACAAGGGGGGGTCCCCATGGTGTCACAATGGGTCCCCAGTGACAAGGAGGGGTCCCCATGATGTCACAATAGGCCCTGGGGACAAAGTGGGGTCCAAGAATGTCACAATGGGCCCTGGGGACAAAAGGGGTTGCCATGGTGCCACAATGGGCCCTGGGGTCAAAGGGGGTCCCCATGGTGCTACAATGGGACCTGGGGACAAAGGGGGGTCCTGGGATGTCACAATGGGCCCTGGGGACAAAGGGGGTGTCCCCATGGTGCCACAACGGGCCCTGGGAGCAAGGGGGTGGCCAGGATGTCACAATGGGTCCTGGGGAAAATGGGGGGTGCCCAGGATGTCACAATGGACCCTGAGGACAAGCGGGGGTCTCCATGGTGTCACAATGGGCCCCAGTGACAAAGGGGGTCCCCTGAATGTCACAATAGGTCCTGGGGACAATGGGGGGTCCTGGGACGTCACAATGGGCCCTGGGGACAAGGAGGGATCCCCAGGATGTCAGAATGGGCCCTGGGGACAAAGAGGGGTCCCCTGAATGTCACAATGGGCCCTGGGGACAAGGGGGTGCAGAGGATGTCACAATGGGCCCTGGGGACAATGGGGGGTCCTGGGACATCACAATGGGCCCTGGGGACAAGGGTGGGTCCTGGGACGTCACAATGGGCCCTAGGAAGAAGGGGGGGTCCCCAGGATGTCACAATGGGCCCTGGGGACAAGGGGGTGCCGAGGATGTCACAATGGGCTCTGGGGACAATGGGGGGTCCTGGGATGTCACAATGGGCCCTGGGGACAAGGGGGGTCCCCAGGATGTCACAATGGGCCCTGGGGACAAAGGGGGTCCCCACGGTATCAGAATGGGCCCTGGGGACAAGGGGGGTCCTGGGATGTCACAATGAGCCCTGCAGACAAGGGTGGTACCCACAGTGTCACAATGGACCCTGGGGACAAGGGGGTGCCGAGGATGTCACAATGGGCCCTGGGGACAATGGGGGGTCCTGGGACCGCACAATGGGCCCTGAGGACAATGGTGGGTCCCCTGAATGTCAAAATGGGCCCTGGGGACAAAGGGGGGTCCGCAGGATGTCACAATGGGTCCTGGGGACAAAGGGGGTCCCCTGAATGTCACAATGGGTCCTGGGGACAATGGGGGGTCCTGGGACGTCACAATGGGCCCTGGGGACAAGCGGTGGTCCCCAGGATGTCACAATGGGCCCTGGGGACAAAGAGGGGTCCCCTGAATGTCACAATGGGCCCTGGGGACAGGGGGATGCAGTGGATGTCACAATGGGCCCTGGGGACAATGGGGGGTCCTAAGACGTCACAATGAACCCTGGGGACAACGGGGGGTCCTGGGATGTCACAATGGGCCCTGAGGACAATGGTGGGTCCCCTGAATGTCACAATGGGCCCTGGGGACAACGGGGGGTCCGCAGGATGTCACAATGGGCCCTGGGGACAATGGGGGGTCCCCTGAATGTCAAAATGGGCCCTGGGGACAAGGAGGGATTCCCAGGATGTCACAATGGGCCCTGGAGACAAGGGGGTGTCCCTAGGATGTCACAATGGGCCGTGCGGACAAGGGTGGTACCCACGGTGTCACAATGGTCACTGGGCACAAGGGGGGGTCCCTATAGTGTCACAATGGGTCCTGGGGACAAGTGGGCTCCCCAGGATGTCACAAGGGCCCTGGGGACAATGTGGGGTCCTGGGATGTCACAATGGGCCCCAGTGACAAACGGGGGCCCCTGAATGTCACAATGGGTCCTGGGGACAATGGGGGTCCTGGGACGTCCCAATGGGCCCTGGGGACAAGGAGGGATCCCCAGGATGTCAAAATCGGCCCTGGGGACAATAGCGGGTCCTGGGACGTCCCAATGGGCCCTGGGGACAAGCAGGGATCCCCAGGATGTCACAATGGGCCCTGGGGACAATGGCGGGTTCTGGGACGTCACAATGGGCCCTGCGGACAAGGGGGGGTCCCCAGGATGTCACAATGGGCCCTGGGGAAAAAGAGGGGTCCCCTGAATGTCACAATGGGCCCTGGGGACAAGGGGGTGGCCAGGATGTCACAATGGGTCCTGGGGAAAATGGGGGGTGCCCAGGATGTCACAATGGACCCTGAGGACAAGCGGGGGTCTCCATGGTGTCACAATGGGCCCCAGTGACAAAGGGGGTCCCCTGAATGTCACAGTAGGTCCTGGGGACAATGGGGGGTGCTGGGACGTCACAATGGGCCCTGGGGACAACGAGGGATCCCCAGGATGTCACAATGGGCCCTGGGGACAAAGAGGGGTCCCCTGAATGTCACAATGGGCCCTGGGGACAAGGGGGTGCAGAGGATGTCACAATGGGCCCTGGGGACAATGGGGGGTCCTAAGACGTCACAATGAACCCTGGGGACAACGGGGGGTCCTGGGATGTCACAATGGGCCCTGAGGACAATGGTGGGTCCCCTGAATGTCACAATGGGCCCTGAGGACAATGGTGGGTCCCCTGAATGTCACAATGGGCCCTGGGGACAAAGGGGGGTCCGCAGGATGTCACAATGGGTCCTGGGGACAAAGGGGGTCCCCTGAATGTCACAATGGGTCCTGGGGACAATGGGGGGTCCTGGGACGTCACAATGGGCCCTGGGGACAAGCGGTGGTCCCCAGGATGTCACAATGGGCCCTGGGGACAAAGAGGGGTCCCCTGAATGTCACAATGGGCCCTGGGGACAGGGGGATGCAGTGGATGTCACAATGGGCCCTGGGGACAATGGGGGGTCCCCAGGATGTCACAATGGGCCCTGGGGAAAAAGAGGGGTCCCCTGAATGTCACAATGGGCCCTGGGGAAAAAGAGGGGTCCCCTGAATGTCACAATGGGCCCTGGGGACAAGGGGGTGGCCAGGATGTCACAATGGGTCCTGGGGAAAATGGGGGGTGCCCAGGATGTCACAATGGACCCTGAGGACAAGCGGGGGTCTCCATGGTGTCACAATGGGCCCCAGTGACAAAGGGGGTCCCCTGAATGTCACAGTAGGTCCTGGGGACAATGGGGGGTGCTGGGACGTCACAATGGGCCCTGGGGACAACGAGGGATCCCCAGGATGTCACAATGGGCCCTGGGGACAAAGAGGGGTCCCCTGAATGTCACAATGGGCCCTGGGGACAAGGGGGTGCAGAGGATGTCACAATGGGCCCTGGGGACAATGTGGGGTCCTGGGATGTCACAATGGGCCCCAGTGACAAAGGGGGTCCCCTGAATGTCACAATGGGTCCTGGTAACAATGGGAGGTCCTGGGACGTCACAATGGGCCCTGGGGACAAGGAGGGATCCCCAGGATGTCACAATGGGCCCTGGGGACAATGGGGGGTCGTTAGACGTCACAATGGCCCCTGGGGACAAAGAGGGGTCCCCTGAATGTCACAATGGGCCCTGGGGACAATGGGGGGTCCTGGGACGTCACAATGGGCCCCAGTGACAAGAGGGGGTCCCCAGGATGTCACAATGGGCCCTGGGGACAAACAGGGGTCCCCTGAATGTCACAATGGGCCCTGGGGACAAGGGGGTGCCGAGGATGTCACAATGGGCCCTGGGGACAATGGGGGGTCCTGGGACGTCACAATGGGCCCTGCGGACAAGGAGGGATCCCCAGGATGTCACAATGGGCCCTGGGGACAATGGGGGGTCCTGAGACGTCACAATGAGCCCTGCGGACAAGGGTGGTACCCAGGACGTCACAATGGGCCCTGGGGACAAGGGGGGGTCCCCATAGTGTCACAATGGGTCCTGGGGACAAGTGGGGTCCCCAGGATGTCACAATGGGCCCTGGGGACAATGTGGGGTCCTGGGATGTCACAATGGGCCCCAGTGACAAAGGGGGTCCCCTGAATGTCACAATGGGTCCTGGGGACAATCGGGGGTCGTGGGACGTCACAATGGGCCCTGGGGACAAGGAGGGATCCCCAGGATGTCACAATGGGCCCTGGGGACAATGGGCGGTCCTGGGACGTCACAATGGGCCCTGAGGACAAGGAGGAATCCCCAGGATGTCACAATGGGCCCTGGGGACAATGGAGGGTCCTGGGACGTCACAATGGGCCCTGGGGACAAGAGGGGGTCCCCTGGATGTCACAATGGGCTCTGGGGACAAGGGGGGTCCCCAGGACGTCACAATGGGCCCTGGGGACAAAGGGGGGTGTCGACGGTGTCACAATGGGCCCCAGTGTCAAAGGGGGTCCCCATGGTGCCACAATGGGCCCTGGAGACAAAGGGGGTCCCTTGGATGTCACAATGGGCTCTGGGGACAAGGAGGGTCCCCAGGATCTCACAATGGGTCGTGGGGACAAGGAGGGATCCCCAGGATGTCACAACGGGCCCTGGGGACAATGGGGGGTCCTTAGACTTCACAATGGGCCCTGGGGACAAAGAGGGGTCCCCTGAATGTCACAATGGGCCCTGGGGACAATGGGGGGTCCTGGGACGTCACAATGGGCCCCAGTGACAAGAGGGGGTCCCCAGGATGTCACAATGGGCCCTGGGAATAAACAGGGGTCCCCGGAATATCACAATGGGCCCTGGGGACAAGGGGGTGCAGAGGATGTCACAATGGGCCCTGGGGACAATGGGGGGTCCTGGGACGTCACAATGGGCCCTGCGGACAAGGAGGGATCCCCAGGATGTCACAATGGGCCCTGGGGACAATGGGGGGTCCTGGGACGTCACAATGAGCCCTGCGGACAAGGGTGGTACCCAGGATGTCACAATGGGCCCTGGGAACAAGGGGGGGTCCCCATAGTGTCACAATGGGCCCTGGGGACAAGGAGGGATCCCCAGGATGTCACAATGGGCCCTGGGAACAATGGGGGGTCCTGGGACGTCACAATGGGCTGTGGGGACAAGGGGGGGTCCCCAGGATGTCACAATGGGCCCTGGGGACAATGGGGGGTCCTAAGACGTCACAATGGGCCCTGAGGACAAGGAGGGATCCCCAGGATGTCACAATGGGCCCTGGGGACAATGGGGGGTCCTGGGACGTCACAATGGGCCCTGGGGACAAAGAGGGGTCCCCTGAATGTCACAATGGGCCCTGGGGACAAGGGGGTGCAGTGGATGTCACAATGGGCCCTGGGGACAATGGGGGGTCCTGGAATGTCACAATGGGCCCTGGGGACAAAGGGGATGTCCACATGGTGCCACAATGGGCCCTGGGAGCAAGGGGGTCCCCAGGATGTCACAATGGGTCCTGGGGACAATGGGAGGTGCCCAAGATGTCACAATGGACCCTGAGGACAAGCAGGGGTCTCCATGGTGTCACAATGGGTCCCCAGTGACAAGGGGGGGTCCCCATGGTGTCACAATGGGCCCTGGGGACAAACGTGGTTCCCCTCAATATCAAAATGGGTCCTGGGGACAAAGTGGGCTCCTCGGATGTCACAATGGACACTGGGGACAACGGGAGGTCCTGGGACGTCACAATGGGCCCTGGGGACAAAGTTGGTCCCCACGATGTCTCAATGAGCCCCAGTGACAAAGGGGGGTCCCCTGAATGTCACAATGGGCCGTGGGGACAATGAGGCTCCTGGGACATCACAATGGGTCCTGGGGACAAGGGGGGGACCCCTGAATGTCACAATGGGCCCTGGGGACAATGTGGGGCCCTGGGATGTCACAATGGGCCCCAGTGCCAAAGGGGGTCCCCTGAATGTCACAATGGGCCCTGGGGACATTGGGGGATCCTGGGACGTCACAATGGGCCCTGGGGACAAGGGGGGTGTCCCCTGAATGTCACAATGGGCCCTGGGGACAATGTGGGGTCCTGGGATGTCACAATGGGCCCCAGTGACAAAGGGGGTCCCCTGAATGTCACAATGGGCTCTAGGGACAATGGGGGGTCCTGGGAAGTCACAATGGGCCCTGGGGACAAGGGGGGTGTCCCCTGAATGTCACAATGGGCCCTGGGGAGAAAGGGGGTCCCCAGGATGTCAAAATGGGCCTTGGGGACAAAGTGGGGTTCTTGGATATCACAATGTGACACAGTGCAAAGGGGGTCCCCATGGTGCCACAATGAACCCTGGGGACAAAGGGAGGTCCCTAGGATGTCACAATGGGCCCTTGGGACAATGGGGTTCCTGGGATGTCACAACGGGTCCCCAGTGACAAAGGGGGTCCCCAGGATGTCTCAATGGGCCCTGAGGACAATGGGAGGTCCCCATGGTGTCACAAAGGGTCCCCAGTGACAAGGGAGGTCCCTACGGTGCCAGGATGGGTCCTGCGGACAAGGAGGTCCCCAGGATGTCACCATGGGCCCTGGGGACAAAGGGGGTCCCCAGGATGTCACAATGGGCCCTGGGGACAAAGAGACTCCCCAGGATGTCACAATGGGACCTGGGGACAAGGGGGTCCCCAGGAACTCACAATGGGCTCTGGGGACAATGGAGGTTCCCCAGGATGTTCACAATAGGTTGTGACACCAAGGGGTGGTCCCCATGGTGTCACAATGGGTCCCCAGTGACAAGGGGGTCCCCAAGGTGTCACAATGGGCCCTGGGAACAACGGGGGGTCCTGGGACGTAACAATAGGCCCTAGGGACAAAGGGGGTCCCCACGGTGTTACAATGGTCCCGGGTGACAAAGGGGGATGCCCAGGATGTCACAATGGGCCCTGAGGCAAGGAGGGGTCTCCATGGTGTCACGATGGGTCCTGGGGACAAGGGGGTCCCCAGGATGTAAGAATGAACCCTGGGGACAATGGGGGGTCCTGGGACGTCACAATGGGTCCTGGGGACAAAGGGTGTCTCCAGGATGTCAAAATGGGCTCTGGGGACAATGCAGGGTCCTGGGACGTCACAATGGGTCCTTAGGACAAAGAGGGGTCCCCAGGATGTCACAATGGGCCCTGGGGACAATGTGGGGTCCTGGGATGTCACAATGGGCCCCAGTGACAAAGGGGGTGCCCTGAATGTCACAATGGGCCCTGGGGACAATGGGGGGGTCTTGGGACGTCACAATGGGCCCTGGGGACAAGGAGGGATCGCCAGGATGTCACAATGGGCTCTGGGGACAAGGAGGGTGTCGATGGTTTCACAATGGGCCCTGGGAACAAGGTGGGGTCCCCATAGTGTCACAATGGGTCCTGGGGACAAGTGGGGTCCCCAGGATGTCACAATGGGTCCTGGGGACAATGTGGGGTCCTGGGATGTCACAATGGGCCCCAGTGACAAAGGGGTTCCCCATGGTGCCACAATGGTCCCTGGGGACAAAGGGGGTCCCCAGGATTTGACAATAGCACTGGGGACAAATGGGGGTCACGGGATGTCACAGTGGGCCCTGGGGACAAGGGAGGTCCCCATGGTGTCACAATAAGCCCTGGGGACAAAGTGGGGTGTTGGGATGTCACAATGGGCCCCAGTGACAAAAGGGGGTCCCCATGGTGCCACAATGGGCCGTGGGGACCAGGGGGGGTACTGCAATGTCACAATGGGCCCTGGGGAGAAAGGGGGTCCCCTGGATGTCACAATGGGCTCTGGGGACAAGGAGTGTCCCCAGGATGTCACAATGGGCCCTGGGGACAAACGGGGGTGTCGACGGTGTCAAAATGGGTCCTGGGGACAAAGGGCGTCCCCAGGATGTCACAATATGCCCTGGGGACAAAGGGGGTCCCCACGGTATCAGAATGAGCCCTGGGGACAAAGGGGGGTCCCCTGAATGTCACAATGGGCCCTGGGGACAATGGGGGTCCTGGGATGTCACAATGAGCCCTGCGGACAAGGGTGGTACCCACAGTGTCACAATGGGCCCTGGGCACAAGGGGTGGTCCCCATAGTGTCACAATGGGTCCTGGGGACAAGTGGGGTCCCCAGGATGTCACAATAGGTCCTGGGGACAATGTGGGGTCCTGGGATGTCACAATGGGCCCCAGTGACAAAGGGGGTCCCCTGAAAGTCACAATGGGTCCTGGGTACAATGTGGGGTCCTGGGACGTCACAATGGGCCCTGGGGACAAGGAGGGATCCCCAGGATGTCACAATGGGCCCTGGGGACAATGGGGGGTCCTGGAATGTCACAATGGGCACTGGGGACTATGGGGGTCCCCAGGATGTCACAATGGGCCTTGGGGACAATAGGAGGTTCTGGGATGTCACAATGGGCCCTGGGGACAATGGGGGGTGCCCAGGATGTGAAAATGAGTCCTGAGGACATGGGGGGGTCCCCATGGTGTCACAATGGGTCCCCAGTGACAAGGAGGGGTCCCCATGGTGTCACAATAGGCCCTGGGGACAATGGGGTCCCCTGAATGTCACAATGGGCCCTGGGAACAAAAGTGGTTGCCATGGTGCCACAATGAGCCCTGGGGACAAAGGGAGGTCCCTACAATGTCACAATGGGCCCTGGGGACTAATGAGGTCCCCACGGTGTCACAATGCGTCCTGGAGAAAAAGGGGGGTCCCCAGGATGTTACAATCTGCTCTTGGCACAATGGGGTTCCTGGGATGTCACAATGGGCCCTGGGGACAATGGGGGTCCCCACGGTGCCACGATGGGTCCTGGGGACAAGGGCGTCCCCCTAGATGTCACAATGGGCCCTGGGGACAATGGGGTTGCCCAGGATGTCACAATGGACCCTGGGGACAAAGGGGGGTGGGCAGGATGTCACAATGGGCACTGGGGACAAAGGGGGGGTCCCCATGGTGTCACAATGGGTCCCCAGTGACAAGGAGGGTTCCCCATGGTGTCACAATAGGCCCTGGGGACAAAGTGGGGTCCTAGAATGTCACAATGAGCCCTGGGGACAAAGGGGGGTCCTGGGATGTCACAATGGGCCCTGGGGACAAGAGGGGATTCCTAGGATGTCACAATGGGCCCTGGGGACTAATGTGGTCCCCACGGTGTCACAATATGTCCTGGAGACAAAGAGGGGTCCCCAGGATGTCACAATGGGCCCTTGGGACAATGGGGTTCCTGGGATGTCACAATGGGTCCCCAGTGACAAAGGGGGTCCCCAGGATGTCTCAATGGGCCCTGAGGACAATGGGAGGTCCCCATGGTGTCACAATGGGTCCCCAGTGACAAGGGAGGTCTCCACAGTGCCAGGATGGGTCCTGGGGACAAGGAGGTCCCCAGGATGTCACAATGGGCCGTGGGGACAAAGAGGCTCCCCAGGATGTCACAATGGGACCTGGGGACAAGGGGGTCTCCAGGAACTCACAATGGGCTCTAGGGACAATGGAGGTTCCCCAGGATGTTCACAATAGGCCCTGAGGACAAGGGGTGGTCCCCATGCTGTCACAATGGGTCTCCAGTGACAAGGGGGTCCCCAAGGTGTCACAATGGGCCCTGGGGACAATGGGGGGTCCTGGGACGTAACAATAGGCCCTGGGGACAAGGGGGTTCCCCACAGTGTCACAATGGGCCCTGGGGACCAAGGGGGTCCGCACGGTGTTACAATGGTCCCGGGGGACAAAGGGGGATGCCCAGGATGTCACAATGGGCCCTGAGGACAAGGGGGGGTCCCCATGGTGTCACAATGGGTTCCCAGTGACAAGGAGGGTCCCCATGGTGTCATGATGGGTCCTGGGGACAAGGGGGTCCCCAGGATGTAACAATGGACCCTGGGGACAATGGGGGGTCCTGGGACGTCACAATGGGTCCCAGTGACATGGGGGTCCCCAGGATGTCACAATGGGCCCTGGGGACAATGTGGGGTCCTGGGATGTCACAATGGGCCCCAGTGACAAAGGGGGTCCCCTGAATGTCACAATGGGCCCTGGGGACAATGGGGGGTCCTGGGACATCACAATGGGCCCTGGGGACAAGGAGGGATCCCCAGGATGTCACAATGGGCCCTGGGGACAATGGGGGGTCCTGGGACGTCACAATGGGCCCTAGGGACAAGAGGGGGTCCCCAGGATGTCACAATGGGCCCTGGGGACAAACAGGGGTCCCCTGAATGTCACAATGGGCCCTGGGGACAAGGGGGTGCCGAGGATGTCACAATGGGCCCTGGGGACAATGGGGGTCCTGGGACGTCACAATGGGCCCTGGGGACACAGAGGGGCCCTAGGACGTCACAATCAGCCCTGGCGACAAGATGGGGTCCCCTGAGAGTCACAATGAGCCCTGGGAAGAGAGGGGGCTCCCAAGGACATCACAATGGGCCCTGGGAACAATGGGGGGTCCTGGGACGTCACAATGGGCCCCAGTGACAAAGGGGGTCCCCTGAATGTCACAATGGGCCCTGGGGACAATGGGGGGTCCTGGGACGTCACAATGGGCCCTGGGGACTAGGAGGGATCCCCAGGATGTCACAATGGGCCCTGGGGACAAGGGGGGGTCCCCAGGATGTCACAATGGGCCCTGGGGACAAAGAGGGGTCCCCTGAATGTCACAATGGGCCCTGGGGACAAGGGGTTGCAGTGGATGTCACAATGGGCCCTGGGGACAATGCGGGGTGTCCAGGATGTGAGAATGAGTCCTGAGGACAAGGGGGGTCCCCATGGTGTCATAATGGGCCCCAGTGACAAGGAGGGGTCCCCATGGTGTCACAATGGGCCCCAGTGACAAAGGGGGTCCCCTGAATGTCACAATAGGTCCTGGGGACAATGGGGGGTCCTGGGACGTCACAATGGGCCCTGGCGACAAGGAGGGATCCCCAGGATGTCACAATGGGCCCTGGGGACAAAGAGGGGTCCCCTGAATGTCACAATGGGCCCTGGGGACAAGGGGGTGCAGAGGATGTCACAATGGGCTCTGGGGACAAGGAGGGTCCCCAGGATGTCACAATGGGCCCTATGGACAAAGAGCGTCCCCAGCATGTCACAATGGGCCCTGGGGACAATGGGGGGTCCCCACGGTATCAGAATGGGCCCTGGGGACAAAGGGGGTCCCCTGAATGTCACAATGGGCCCTGGGGACAGTGGGGGGTCCTGGGACGTCTCAATGAGCTCTGGGGACAAGGGGGGGTCCCCAGGATGTCACAATGGGCCCTGGGGACAAAGAGGGGTCCCCTGAATGTCACAATGGGCCCTGGGGACAAGGGGGTGCAGTGGATGTCACAATGGGCCCTGGGGACAATGGGGGGTGTCCAGGATGTGAGAATGAGTCCTGAGGACAAGGGGGGGTCCCCATGGTGTCACAATGGGTCCCCAGTGACAAGGAGGGGTCCCCATGGTGTCACAATAGGCCCTGGGGACAAAGTGGGGTCCAAGAATGTCACAATGGGCCCTGGGGACAAAAGGGTTTGCCATGGTGCCACAATGGGCCCTGGGGACAAAGAGGGGTCCCCTGAATGTCACAATGGGCCCTGGGGACAAGGGTGGTACCCACGGGGTCACAATGGGCCCTGGGCAAAAGGGAGGGTCCCCATAGTGTCACAATGGGTCCTGGGGACAATGGGGGGTCCTGGGACGTCACAATGGGCTCTGGGGACAAGGGGGGGTCCCCAGGATGTCACAATGGGCCCTGGGGACAAAGAGGGGTCCCCTGAATGTCACAATGGGCCCTGGGGACAAGGGGTTGCAGTGGATGTCACAATGGGCCCTGGGGACAATGCGGGGTGTCCAGGATGTGAGAATGAGTCCTGAGGACAAGGGGGGTCCCCATGGTGTCATAATGGGTCCCCAGTGACAAGGAGGGGTCCCCATGGTGTCACAATGGGCCCCAGTGACAAAGGGGGTCCCCTGAATGTCACAATAGGTCCTGGGGACAATGGGGGGTCCTGGGACGTCACAATGGGCCCTGGCGACAAGGAGGGATCCCCAGGATGTCACAATGGGCCCTGGGGACAAAGAGGGGTCCCCTGAATGTCACAATGGGCCCTGGGGACAAGGGGGTGCAGAGGATGTCACAATGGGCCCTGGGGACAATGGGGGGTCCTCGGACATCACAATGGGCCCTGAAGACAAGGAGGGATCCCCAGGATGTCACAATGGGCCCTGGGGACAAAGAGGAGTCCCCTGAATGTCACAATGGGCCCTGGGGACAGGGGGGTGCAGTGGATGTCACAATGGGCCCTGGGGACAATGGGGGGTGTCCAGGATGTCAGAATGACTCCTGAGGACAAGGGGGTTCCCCATGGTGTCACAATGGGTCCCCAGTGGCAAGGAGGGGTCCCCAATGTGTCACAATAGGCCCTGGGGACAAAGTGGGGTCCAAGAATGTCACAATGGGCCCTGGGGACAAAAGGGGTTGCCATAGTACCACAATGGGCCCTGGGGTCAAAGGGGGTCCCCATGGTACTACAATGGGCCCTGGGGACAAAGGGGGGTCCTGGGATGTCACAATGGGCCCTGGGGACAAAGGGGGTGTCCCCATGGTGCCACAACGGGCCCTGGAAGCAAGGGGGTGGCCAGGATGTCACAATGGGTCCTGGGGAAAATGGGGGGTGCCCAGGATGTCACAATGGACCCTGAGGACAAGCGGGGGTCTCCATGGTGTCACAATGGGCCCCAGTGACAAAGGGGGTCCCCTGAATGTCACAATAGGTCCTGGGGACAATGGGGGGTCCTGGGATGTCACAATGGGCCCTGGGGACAAGGAGGGATCCCCAGGATGTCACAATGGGCCCTGGGGACAATGGGGGGACCTGGGACGTCACAATGGGCCCTGGGGACAAGGGGGGGTCCCCAGGATGTCACAATGGGCCCTGGGGACAAGGGGGGGTCCCCAGGATGTCACAATGGGCCCTGGGGACAAAGAGGGGTCCCCTGAATGTCACAATGGGCCCTGGGGACAAGGGGGTGCAGAGGATGTCACAATGGGCCCTGGGGACAATGGGGGGTCCTGGGACGTCACAATGGGCCCTGGGGACAAGGGGGGGTCCCCAGGATGTCACAATGGGCCCTGGGGACAAGGGCGTGCCGAGGATGTCACAATGGGCCCTGGGGACAATGGGGGGTCCTGGGATGTCACAATGGGCCCTGGGGACAAGGGGGGGTCCCCAGGATGTCACAATGGGCCTTGGGAACAAGGGGGTCCCCAAGATATCACAATGGGCCCTGGGGACAATGTAACGTCCTGGGCTGTCACAATGGACCCTGAGGACAAGGGGGGACCCCAGGATGTCACAATGAAGTCTTGGGACAAAGGGGGTCCCCACGATGTCACAATGGGCCCTGGGGACAATGGGGGTCCTGGGACGTCACAATGGGCCCAAGTGACAAGGAGGGTCCCCACAGTGCCACGATGGCTCCTGGGGACAAGGGCGTTCCCCAGATGTCACAATGGGCCCTGGGGACAATGGGGTTGCCCAGGATGTCACAATGGGCCCTGGGGACAATGGGAGTCCCCAAGGTGTCAGAACGAGCCCTGGGGACAAAGTGGAATCCTGGGATGTCACAATGGCCCCCAGTGACAAAGGGGTTCCCCATGGTGCCACAATGGGCCCTGGCGACAAAAGGGGTCCCCAGGATTTCACAATAGTACTGGGGATAAAGGGGGGTCATGGGATGTCACAATGGGCCCTGGGGACAAGGGAGATCCCCATGGTGTTACAATAAGCCCTGGGGACAAAGTGGGGTCCTGGGATGTCACAATGGGCCCCAGTGACAAAGGGGTTCCCCATGGTGCCACAATGGGACGTGGGGACAAATTTGGTCCCCAGGATGTCACAATGAACCCTGGGGACAAACGGTGATCCTGGGACATTTCAATGGGCCCTGGGGACAAAGGGGGGACCCCAGGATGTCACAATGGGCCCTGGGGACAAAGGGGGTCTCCAGGAACTCACAATGGGCTCTGGGGACAATGGAGGTTCCCCAGGATGTTCACAATAGGCCCTGAGGACAAGGGGTGGTCCCCATGCTGTCACAATGGGTCTCCAGTGACAAGGGGGTCCCCAAGGTGTCACAATGGGCCCTGGGGACAATGGGGGGTCCTGGGACGTAACAATAGGCCCTGGGGACAAGGGGGTTCCCCACAGTGTCACAATGGGCCCTGGGGACCAAGGGGGTCCGCACGGTGTTACAATGGTCCCGGGGGACAAAGGGGGATGCCCAGGATGTCACAATGGGCCCTGAGGACAAGGGGGGGTCCCCATGGTGTCATGATGGGTCCCAGTGACAAGGGGGTCCCCAGGATGTAACAATGGACCCTGGGGATAATGGGGGGTCCTGGGACGTCACAATGGGCCCTGGAGACAAAGGGGGTCTCCAGGATGTCACAATGGGCTCTGGGGACAATGCGGGGTCCTGGGACGTCACAATGGGCCCCAGTGACATGGGGATCCCCAGGATGTCACAATGGGCCCTGGGGACAAAGGGGGGTCCTGGGATGTCACAATGGGCCCCAGTGACAAAGGGGGTCCCCAGGATGTCTCAATGGGCCCTGAGAACAATGGGAGGTCCCCATGGTGTCCCCAGTGACAAGGAGGTCCCCAGGATGCCACAATGGGCCCTGGGGACAATGGGGGGTCCTGGGACGTCACAATGGGCCCTGGGGACAAAGAGGCTCCCCAGGATGTCACAATGGGACCTGGGGACAAGGGGGTCCCCAGGAGGCACAGTGGGCTCTGGGGACAATGGAGGTTCCCCAGGATGTTCACAATAGGCCCTGAGGACAAGGGGTGGTCCCCATGGTGTCACAATGGGTCCCCAGTGACAAGGGGGGTCCCCAAGTGTCACAATGGGCCCTGGGGACAATGAGGGTCCCGGGACGGAATAATAGGCCCTGGGGACAAAGTGGGGGTCCCACAGTGTCACAATGGGCCCTGGGGACAAAGGGGGTCCCCACGGTGTTACAATGGTCCAGGGGGAAAAAGGGGGATGCCCAGGATGTCACAATGGGCCCTGAGGACAAGGGGGTTCCCCAGGGTGTCGGAATGGGTCCCCAGTGACAAGGAGGGTCCCCATGGTGTCACGATGGGTCCTGGGGACAAGGGGGTCCCCAGGATGTAACAATGGACCCTGGGGACAATGGGGGGTCCTGGGACGTCACAATGGGCCCTGGAGACAAAGGGGGTCCCCAGGATGTCACAATGGGCCCTGGGGACAATGTGGGGTCCTGGGACGTCACAATGGGCCCCAGTGACAAAGGGGGTCCCCAGGATGTCACAATGGGCCCTGGGGACAATCTGGGGTCCTGGGACGTCACAATGGGCCCTGGGGACAAGGAGGGATCCCCAGGATGTCACAATGGGCCCTGGGGACAATGGGGGGTCCTGGGACGTCACAATGGGCCCTGGGGACAAGAGGGGGTCCCCAGGATGTCACAATGGGCCCTGGGGACAAAGAGGGGTCCCCTGAATGTCATATGGGCCCTGGGGACAAGGGGGTGCCGAGGATGTCACAATGGGCCCTGGGGACAAGGGGGGGTGCCCAGGATGTCACAATGGACCCTGAGGACAAGCGGGGGTCTCCATGGTGTCACAATGGGCCCCAGTGACAAAGGGGGTCCCCTGAATGTCACAATAGGTCCTGGGGACAATGGGGGGTCCTGGGATGTCACAATGGGCCCTGGGGACAAGGAGGGATCCCCAGGATGTCACAATGGGCCCTGGGGACAATGGGGGGACCTGGGACGTCACAATGGGCCCTGGGGACAAGGGGGGGTCCCCAGGATGTCACAATGGGCCCTGGGGACAAGGGGGGGTCCCCAGGATGTCACAATGGGCCCTGGGGACAAAGAGGGGTCCCCTGAATGTCACAATGGGCCCTGGGGACAAGGGGGTGCAGAGGATGTCACAATGGGCCCTGGGGACAATGGGGGGTCCTGGGACGTCACAATGGGCCCTGGGGACAAGGGGGGGTCCCCAGGATGTCACAATGGGCCCTGGGGACAAGGGCGTGCCGAGGATGTCACAATGGGCCCTGGGGACAATGGGGGGTCCTGGGATGTCACAATGGGCCCTGGGGACAAGGGGGGGTCCCCAGGATGTCACAATGGGCCTTGGGAACAAGGGGGTCCCCAGGATATCACAATGGGCCCTGGGGACAATGTAACGTCCTGGGCTGTCACAATGGACCCTGAGGACAAGGGGGGACCCCAGGATGTCACAATGAAGTCTTGGGACAAAGGGGGTCCCCACGATGTCACAATGGGCCCTGGGGACAATGGGGGTCCTGGGACGTCACAATGGGCCCAAGTGACAAGGAGGGTCCCCACAGTGCCACGATGGCTCCTGGGGACAAGGGCGTTCCCCAGATGTCACAATGGGCCCTGGGGACAATGGGGTTGCCCAGGATGTCACAATGGGCCCTGGGGACAATGGGAGTCCCCAAGGTGTCAGAACGAGCCCTGGGGACAAAGTGGAATCCTGGGATGTCACAATGGCCCCCAGTGACAAAGGGGTTCCCCATGGTGCCACAATGGGCCCTGGCGACAAAAGGGGTCCCCAGGATTTCACAATAGTACTGGGGATAAAGGGGGGTCATGGGATGTCACAATGGGCCCTGGGGACAAGGGAGATCCCCATGGTGTTACAATAAGCCCTGGGGACAAAGTGGGGTCCTGGGATGTCACAATGGGCCCCAGTGACAAAGGGGTTCCCCATGGTGCCACAATGGGACGTGGGGACAAATTTGGTCCCCAGGATGTCACAATGAACCCTGGGGACAAACGGTGATCCTGGGACATTTCAATGGGCCCTGGGGACAAAGGGGGGACCCCAGGATGTCACAATGGGCCCTGGGGACAAAGGGGGTCTCCAGGAACTCACAATGGGCTCTGGGGACAATGGAGGTTCCCCAGGATGTTCACAATAGGCCCTGAGGACAAGGGGTGGTCCCCATGCTGTCACAATGGGTCTCCAGTGACAAGGGGGTCCCCAAGGTGTCACAATGGGCCCTGGGGACAATGGGGGGTCCTGGGACGTAACAATAGGCCCTGGGGACAAGGGGGTTCCCCACAGTGTCACAATGGGCCCTGGGGACCAAGGGGGTCCGCACGGTGTTACAATGGTCCCGGGGGACAAAGGGGGATGCCCAGGATGTCACAATGGGCCCTGAGGACAAGGGGGGGTCCCCATGGTGTCATGATGGGTCCCAGTGACAAGGGGGTCCCCAGGATGTAACAATGGACCCTGGGGATAATGGGGGGTCCTGGGACGTCACAATGGGCCCTGGAGACAAAGGGGGTCTCCAGGATGTCACAATGGGCTCTGGGGACAATGCGGGGTCCTGGGACGTCACAATGGGCCCCAGTGACATGGGGATCCCCAGGATGTCACAATGGGCCCTGGGGACAAAGGGGGGTCCTGGGATGTCACAATGGGCCCCAGTGACAAAGGGGGTCCCCAGGATGTCTCAATGGGCCCTGAGAACAATGGGAGGTCCCCATGGTGTCCCCAGTGACAAGGAGGTCCCCAGGATGCCACAATGGGCCCTGGGGACAATGGGGGGTCCTGGGACGTCACAATGGGCCCTGGGGACAAAGAGGCTCCCCAGGATGTCACAATGGGACCTGGGGACAAGGGGGTCCCCAGGAGGCACAGTGGGCTCTGGGGACAATGGAGGTTCCCCAGGATGTTCACAATAGGCCCTGAGGACAAGGGGTGGTCCCCATGGTGTCACAATGGGTCCCCAGTGACAAGGGGGGTCCCCAAGTGTCACAATGGGCCCTGGGGACAATGAGGGTCCCGGGACGGAATAATAGGCCCTGGGGACAAAGTGGGGGTCCCACAGTGTCACAATGGGCCCTGGGGACAAAGGGGGTCCCCACGGTGTTACAATGGTCCAGGGGGAAAAAGGGGGATGCCCAGGATGTCACAATGGGCCCTGAGGACAAGGGGGTTCCCCAGGGTGTCGGAATGGGTCCCCAGTGACAAGGAGGGTCCCCATGGTGTCACGATGGGTCCTGGGGACAAGGGGGTCCCCAGGATGTAACAATGGACCCTGGGGACAATGGGGGGTCCTGGGACGTCACAATGGGCCCTGGAGACAAAGGGGGTCCCCAGGATGTCACAATGGGCCCTGGGGACAATGTGGGGTCCTGGGACGTCACAATGGGCCCCAGTGACAAAGGGGGTCCCCAGGATGTCACAATGGGCCCTGGGGACAATCTGGGGTCCTGGGACGTCACAATGGGCCCTGGGGACAAGGAGGGATCCCCAGGATGTCACAATGGGCCCTGGGGACAATGGGGGGTCCTGGGACGTCACAATGGGCCCTGGGGACAAGAGGGGGTCCCCAGGATGTCACAATGGGCCCTGGGGACAAAGAGGGGTCCCCTGAATGTCATATGGGCCCTGGGGACAAGGGGGTGCCGAGGATGTCACAATGGGCCCTGGGGACAAGGGGGGGTCCCCAGGATGTCACAATGGGCCCTGGGTACAAAGAGGGGTCTCTAAAGTGTCACAATGGGCCCTGGGGACACAGAGGGGCCCTAGGACGTCACAATCAGCCCTGGGGACAAGGGGGGGGTCCCCTGAAAGTCACAATGAGCCCTGGGAACAGAGGGGGTCCCCAGGAAGTCACAATGGGCCCTAGGAACAATGGGGGTCCCTTGAAGGTCACAATGGGCCCTGGGGACAATGGTGGGTCCCCTGAATGTCAAAATGGGCCCTGGGGACAAAGGGGGGGTCCGCAGGATGTCACAATGGGCACTGGGGACAAAGGGGGAGTCCCCATGGTGTCACAATGGGCCCAAGTGACAAGGAGGGCACCCACGGTGCCACGATGGGTCCTGGGGACAAGGGGGTCCCCCAGATGTCACAATGGGTCCTGGGGACATTGGGGTTGCCCAGGATGTCACAATGGGCCCTGGGGACAATGGTGGGTCCCCTGAATGTCAAAATGGGCCCTGGGGACAAAGGAAGGTAGCAGGATGTCACAATGGGTACTGGGGACAAAGGAGGCGTCCCCATGGTGTCACAATGGGCCCTGGGGACAAAGGGGGATCCCCAGGATGTCACAATGGGCCCTGGGGACAATGGGAGTCCCCAAGGTGTCAGAACGAGCCCTGGGGACAAAGTGGAATCCTGGGATGTCACAATGGCCCCCAGTGACAAAGGGGTTCCCCATGGTGCCACAATGGGCCCTGGGCACAAAGGGGGTCCCCAGGATTTCACAATAGCACTGGGGACAAAGGGGGGTCACGGGATGTCACAATGGGCCCTGGGGACAAGGGAGGTCCCCATGGTGTCACAATAAGCCCTGGGGACAAAGTGGGGTCCTGGGATGTCACAATGGGCCCCAGTGACAAAGGGGGTCCCCATGGTGCCACAATGGGCCGTGGGGACAAAAGGGGTCCGCAGGATGTCACAATGGGCCCTGGGGACCAGGGGGGGTCCTGCGATGTCACAATGGGCCCTGGGGACAAAGGGGTTCCCCTGGATGTCACAATGGGCTCTGGGGACAAGGGTGGTACCCACGGTGTCACAATGGGCCCTGGGAACAAGGCGGGGTGCCCATAGTGTCACAATGGGTCCTGGGGACAAGTGGGGTCCCCAGGATGTCACAATGGGCCCTGAGGACAATGTGGGGTCCTGGGATGTCACAATGGGCCCCAGTGACAAAGGGGGTGCCCTGAATGTCACAATGGGTCCTGAAGACAATGGGGGGTCCTGGGACGTCACAATGGGCCCTGGGGACAAGGAGGGATCCCCAGGATGTCACAATGGGCCCTGGGGACAAGGGGGGGTCCCCAGGATGTCACAATGTGCCCTGGGTACAAAGAGGCGTCCCCTGAATGTCGCAATGGGCCGTGGGGACAAGGGGGGGTCCTGGGATGTCACAATGGGCCCTGGGGCCAAACAGGGATCCCCAGGATGTCACAATGGGCCCTGGGGACAATGGGGGGTCCTGGGACGTCACAATGGGCCCCAGTAATAAGGGGGTATCCCCAGGATGTCATAATGGGCCCTGGGGACCAGGGGGGTCCTTCGATGTCACAATGGGCCCTGGGGACAAAGGGGGTCCCCTGGATGTCACAATGGGCCCTGGGGACAAGGGGGTGTCCCCAGGATGTCACAATGAGCCCTGCGGACAAGGGTGGTACCCACGGTGTCACAATGGGCCCTGGGAACAAGGGGGGGACCCCATAGTGTCACAATGGGTCCTGGGGAAAATGGGGGGTCCTGGGACGTCACAATGGGCCCTGGGGACAAGGAGGGATCCCCAGGATGTCACAATGGGCCCTGGGGACAAAGAGGCGTCCCCGTAATGTCACAATGGGCCCTGGGGACAAAGAGGAGTCCCCTGAATGTCACAATGGACCCTGGGGACAATGGGGGATCCTGGGACGTCACAATGGGCCCCAGTGACAAGGGGGGGTCCCCAGGATGTCACAATGTGCCCTGGGGACAAAGAGGCGTCCCCGGAATGTCACAATGGGCCCTGGGGACAAGGGGGTGCAGAGGATGTAACAATGGACCCTGGGGACAATGGGGGGTCCTGGGACGTCACAATGGGCCCTGGGGACAAAGGGGGTCCCCAGGATGTCACAATGGGCCCTGGGGACAATGTGGGGTCCTGGGACGTCACAATGGGCCCCAGTGACAAAGGGGGTCCCCAGGATGTCACAATGGGCCCTGGGGACAATCTGGGGTCCTGGGACGTCACAATGGGCCCTGGGGACAAGGAGGGATCCCCAGGATGTCACAATGGGCCCTGGGGACAATGGGGGGTCCTGGGACGTCACAATGGGCCCTGGGGACAAGAGGGGGTCCCCAGGATGTCACAATGGGCCCTGGGGACAAAGAGGGGTCCCCTGAATGTCATATGGGCCCTGGGGACAAGGGGGTGCCGAGGATGTCACAATGGGCCCTGGGGACAAGGGGGGGTCCCCAGGATGTCACAATGGGCCCTGGGTACAAAGAGGGGTCTCTAAAGTGTCACAATGGGCCCTGGGGACACAGAGGGGCCCTAGGACGTCACAATCAGCCCTGGGGACAAGGGGGGGGTCCCCTGAAAGTCACAATGAGCCCTGGGAACAGAGGGGGTCCCCAGGAAGTCACAATGGGCCCTAGGAACAATGGGGGTCCCTTGAAGGTCACAATGGGCCCTGGGGACAATGGTGGGTCCCCTGAATGTCAAAATGGGCCCTGGGGACAAAGGGGGGGTCCGCAGGATGTCACAATGGGCACTGGGGACAAAGGGGGAGTCCCCATGGTGTCACAATGGGCCCAAGTGACAAGGAGGGCACCCACGGTGCCACGATGGGTCCTGGGGACAAGGGGGTCCCCCAGATGTCACAATGGGTCCTGGGGACATTGGGGTTGCCCAGGATGTCACAATGGGCCCTGGGGACAATGGTGGGTCCCCTGAATGTCAAAATGGGCCCTGGGGACAAAGGGGGGTAGCAGGATGTCACAATGGGTACTGGGGACAAAGGGGGCGTCCCCATGGTGTCACAATGGGCCCTGGGGACAAAGGGGGATCCCCAGGATGTCACAATGGGCCCTGGGGACAATGGGAGTCCCCAAGGTGTCAGAACGAGCCCTGGGGACAAAGTGGAATCCTGGGATGTCACAATGGCCCCCAGTGACAAAGGGGTTCCCCATGGTGCCACAATGGGCCCTGGGCACAAAGGGGGTCCCCAGGATTTCACAATAGCACTGGGGACAAAGGGGGGTCACGGGATGTCACAATGGGCCCTGGGGACAAGGGAGGTCCCCATGGTGTCACAATAAGCCCTGGGGACAAAGTGGGGTCCTGGGATGTCACAATGGGCCCCAGTGACAAAGGGGGTCCCCATGGTGCCACAATGGGCCGTGGGGACAAAAGGGGTCCGCAGGATGTCACAATGGGCCCTGGGGACCAGGGGGGGTCCTGCGATGTCACAATGGGCCCTGGGGACAAAGGGGTTCCCCTGGATGTCACAATGGGCTCTGGGGACAAGGGTGGTACCCACGGTGTCACAATGGGCCCTGGGAACAAGGCGGGGTGCCCATAGTGTCACAATGGGTCCTGGGGACAAGTGGGGTCCCCAGGATGTCACAATGGGCCCTGAGGACAATGTGGGGTCCTGGGATGTCACAATGGGCCCCAGTGACAAAGGGGGTGCCCTGAATGTCACAATGGGTCCTGAAGACAATGGGGGGTCCTGGGACGTCACAATGGGCCCTGGGGACAAGGAGGGATCCCCAGGATGTCACAATGGGCCCTGGGGACAAGGGGGGGTCCCCAGGATGTCACAATGTGCCCTGGGTACAAAGAGGCGTCCCCTGAATGTCGCAATGGGCCGTGGGGACAAGGGGGGGTCCTGGGATGTCACAATGGGCCCTGGGGCCAAACAGGGATCCCCAGGATGTCACAATGGGCCCTGGGGACAATGGGGGGTCCTGGGACGTCACAATGGGCCCCAGTAATAAGGGGGTATCCCCAGGATGTCATAATGGGCCCTGGGGACCAGGGGGGTCCTTCGATGTCACAATGGGCCCTGGGGACAAAGGGGGTCCCCTGGATGTCACAATGGGCCCTGGGGACAAGGGGGTGTCCCCAGGATGTCACAATGAGCCCTGCGGACAAGGGTGGTACCCACGGTGTCACAATGGGCCCTGGGAACAAGGGGGGGACCCCATAGTGTCACAATGGGTCCTGGGGAAAATGGGGGGTCCTGGGACGTCACAATGGGCCCTGGGGACAAGGAGGGATCCCCAGGATGTCACAATGGGCCCTGGGGACAAAGAGGCGTCCCCGTAATGTCACAATGGGCCCTGGGGACAAAGAGGAGTCCCCTGAATGTCACAATGGACCCTGGGGACAATGGGGGATCCTGGGACGTCACAATGGGCCCCAGTGACAAGGGGGGGTCCCCAGGATGTCACAATGTGCCCTGGGGACAAAGAGGCGTCCCCGGAATGTCACAATGGGCCCTGGGGACAAGGGGGTGCAGAGGATGTCACAATGGGCCCTGGGGACAATGGGGGGTCCTCGGACATCACAATGGGCCCTGAAGACAAGGAGGGATCCCCAGGATGTCACAATTGGCCCTGGGGACAAAGAGGAGTCCCCTGAATGTCACAATGGGCCCTGGGGACAGGGGGGTGCAGTGGATGTCACAATGGGCCCTGGGGACAATGGGGGGTGTCCAGGATGTCAGAATGACTCCTGAGGACAAGGGGGGGTCCCCATGGTGTCACAATGGGTCCCCAGTGGCAAGGAGGGGTCCCCATGGTGTCACAATAGGCCCTGGGGACAAAGTGGGGTCCAAGAATGTCACAATGGGCCCTGGGGACAAAAGGGGTTGCCATAGTACCACAATGGGCCCTGGGGTCAAAGGGGGTCCCCATGGTGCTACAATGGGCCCTGGGGACAAAGGGGGCTCCTGGGATGTCACAATGGGCCCTGGGGACAAAGGGGGTGTCCCCATGGTGCCACAACGGGCCCTGGAAGCAAGGGTGTGGCCAGGATGTCACAATGGGTCCTGGGGAAAATGGGGGGTGCCCAGGATGTCACAATGGAGCCTGAGGACAAGCGGGGGTCTCCATGGTGTCACAATGGGCCCCAGTGACAAAGGGGGTCCCCTGAATGTCACAATAGGTCCTGGGGACAATGGGGGGTCCTGGGATGTCACAATGGGCCCTGGGGACAAGGAGGGATCCCCAGGATGTCACAATGGGCCCTGGGGACAATGGGGGGACCTGGGACGTCACAATGGGCCCTGGGGACAAGGGGGGGTCCCCAGGATGTCACAATGGGCCCTGGGGACAAGGGGGGGTCCCCAGGATGTCACAATGGGCCCTGGGGACAAAGAGGGGTCCCCTGAATGTCACAATGGGCCCTGGGGACAAGGGGGTGCAGAGGATGTCACAATGGGCCCTGGGGACAATGGGGGGTCCTGGGACGTCACAATGGGCCCTGGGGACAAGGGGGGGTCCCCAGGATGTCACAATGGGCCCTGGGGACAAGGGCGTGCCGAGGATGTCACAATGGGCCCTGGGGACAATGGGGGGTCCTGGGATGTCACAATGGGCCCTGGGGACAAGGGGGGGTCCCCAGGATGTCACAATGGGCCTTGGGAACAAGGGGGTCCCCAAGATATCACAATGGGCCCTGGGGACAATGTAAGGTCCTGGGCTGTCACAATGGACCCTGAGGACAAGGGGGGACCCCAGGATGTCACAATGAAGTCTTGGGACACAGGGGGTCCCCACGATGTCACAATGGGCCCTGGGGACAAAGGGGGGTCCCCTGAATGTCACAATGGGCCCTGGGGACAATGGGGGGTCCTGGGATGTCACAATGGACCCTGGGGACAAGGGGGTGCCGAGGATGTCACAATGGGCCCTGGGGACAATGGGGGGTCCTGGGACCTCACAATGGGCCCTGAGGACAATGGTGGGTCCCCTGAATGTCAAAATGGGCCCTGGGGACAAAGGGGGGTCCGCAGGATGTCACAATGGGCACTGGGGATAAAGGGGGGGTCCCCATGGTGTCACAATGGGCCTAAGTGACAAGGAGGCTCCCCACGGTGCCACGATGGGTCCTGGGGACAAGGGCGTCCCCCAGATGTCACAATGGGCCCTGGGGACAATGGGGTTGCCCAGGATGTCACAATGGGCCCTGGGGACAATGGGAGGCCCCAAGGTGTTCAGAACGAGCCCTGGGGACAAAGTGGAATCCTGGAATGTCACAATGGCCCCCAGTGACAAAGGGGTTCCCCATGGTGCCACAATGGGCCCTGGGGACAAAAGGGGTCCCCAGGATTTCACAATAGCACTGGGGACAAAGGGGGGTCATGGGATGTCACAATGGGCTCCAGTGACAAAGAGGGTCCTCATGGTGCCACAATGGGCCCTGGCGACAAAGGGGGTCCCCAGGATGTCACAATGGGCCCTGGGGACAAAGTGGTGTCCCCTGAATGTCACAATGGGCCGTGGGGACAATGGGGGGTCCTGGGACGTCACAATGGGCCCTGGGGACAATGGGGGGTCCTGGGATGTCACAATGAGCCCTGCAGACAAGGGTGGTACCCACGGTTTTACAATGGGCCCTGGGCACAAGGGGGGGTCCACATAGTGTCACAATGGGTCCTGGGGACAAGTGGGGTCCCCAGGATGTCACAATGGGCCCTGGGGACAATGGGGGGTCCTGGGATGTCACAATGGGCCCTGGGGACAAGGGGGTGCCGAGGATGTCACAATGGGCCCTGGGGACAAGGGGGGGTCCTGGGACCTCACAATGGGCCCTGAGGACAATGGTGGGTCCCCTGAATGTCAAAATGGGCCCTGGGGACAAAGGGGGGTCCGCAGGATGTCACAATGGGCACTGGGGACAAAGGGGGGGTCCCCAGGATGTCAAAATGGGCCCTGGGGACAATGTGGGGTCCTGGGATTTCACAATGGGCCCCAGTGACAAAGGGGGTCCCCTGAATGTCACAATGGGTCCTGGGGACAATGGGGGGTCCTGGGACGTCACAATGGGCCCTGGGGACAAGGAGGGATCCCCAGGATGTCACAATGGGCCCTGGGGACAAAGGGGTGTCCCCAGGATGTCACAATGGGCCCTGCGGACAAGGGTGGTACCCACGGTGTCACAATGGGCACTGGGCACAAGGGGGGGTCCCTATAGTGTCACAATGGGTCCTGGGGACAAGTGGGGTCCCCTGAAAGTCACAATGGGCCCTGGGGACAATGTGGGGTCCTGGGTTGTCACAATGGGCCCCAGTGACAAACGGGGGCCCCTGAATGTCACAATGGGCTCTGGGGACAAAAGGGGTCCCCAGGATTTCACAATAGCACTGGGGATAAAGGGGGGTCATGGGATGTCACAATGGGCCCTGGGGACAAGGGAGATCCCCATGGTGTTACAATAAGCCCTGGGGACAAAGTGGGGTCCTGGGATGTCACAATGGGCCCCAGTGACAAAGGGGTTCCCCATGGTGCCACAATGGGACGTGGGGACAAATGGGGTCCCCAGGATGTCACAATGAACCCTGGGGACAAACGGTGATCCTGGGACATTTCAATGGGCCCTGGGGACAAAGGGGGGACCCCAGGATGTCACAATGGGCCCTGGGGACAAAGGGGGTCTCCAGGAACTCACAATGGGCTCTGGGGACAATGGAGGTTCCCCAGGATGTTCACAATAGGCCCTGAGGACAAGGGGTGGTCCCCATGCTGTCACAATGGGTCTCCAGTGACAAGGGGGTCCCCAAGGTGTCACAATGGGCCCTGGGGACAATGGGGGGTCCTGGGACGTAACAATAGGTCCTGGGGACAAGGGGGTTCCCCACAGTGTCACAATGGGCCCTGGGGACAAACGGGGTCCGCACGGTGTTACAATGGTCCCGGGGGACAGGGGGGATGCCCAGGATGTCACAATGGGCCCTGAGGACAAGGGGGGGTCCCCATGGTGTCATGATGGGTCCCAGTGACAAGGGGGTCCCCAGGATGTAACAATGGACCCTGGGGACAATGGGGGGTCCTGGGACGTCACAATGGGCCCTGGAGACAAAGGGGGTCTCCAGGATGTCACAATGGGCTCTGGGGACAATGCGGGGTCCTGGGACGTCACAATGGGCCCCAGTGACATGGGGATCCCCAGGATGTCACAATGGGCCCTGGGGACAATCTGGGGTCCTGGGACGTCACAATGGGTCCCCAGTGACAAAGGGGGTCCCCAGGATGTCTCAATGGGCCCTGAGAACAATGGGAGGTCCCCATGGTGTCACAAAGGGTCCCCAGTGACAAGGGAGGTCCCCACGGTGCCACGATGGGTCCTGGGGACAAGGAGGTCCCCAGGATGCCACAATGGGCCCTGGGGACAATGGGGGGTCCTGGGACGTCACAATGGGCCCTGGGGACAAAGAGGCTCCCCCGGATGTCACAATGGGACCTGGGGACAAGGGGGTCCCCAGGAGGCACAGTGGGCTCTGGGGACAATGGAGGTTCCCCAGGATGTTCACAATAGGCCCTGAGGACAAGGGGTGGTCCCCATGGTGTCACAATGGGTCCCCAGTGACAAGGGGGGTCCCCAAGTGTCACAATGGGCCCTGGGGACAATGAGGGTCCCGGGACGGAATAATAGGCCCTGGGGACAAAGGGGGGGTCCCACAGTGTCACAATGGGCCCTGGGGACAAAGGGGGTCCCCACGGTGTTACAATGGTCCAGGGGGAAAAAGGGGGATGCCCAGGATGTCACAATGGGCCCTGAGGACAAGGGGGTTCCCCAGGGTGTCGGAATGGGTCCCCAGTGACAAGGAGGGTCCCCATGGTGTCACGATGGGTCCTGGGGACAAGGGGGTCCCCAGGATGTAACAATGGACCCTGGGGACAATGGGGGGTCCTGGGACGTCACAATGGGCCCTGGAGACAAAGGGGGTCCCCAGGATGTCACAATGGGCCCTGGGGACAATGTGGGGTCCTGGGACGTCACAATGGGCCCCAGTGACAAAGGGGGTCCCCAGGATGTCACAATGGGCCCTGGGGACAATCTGGGGTCCTGGGACGTCACAATGGGCCCTGGGGACAAGGAGGGATCCCCAGGATGTCACAATGGGCCCTGGGGACAATGGGGGGTCCTGGGACGTCACAATGGGCCCTGGGGACAAGAGGGGGTCCCCAGGATGTCACAATGGGCCCTGGGGACAAAGAGGGGTCCCCTGAATGTCATATGGGCCCTGGGGACAAGGGGGTGCCGAGGATGTCACAATGGGCCCTGGGGACAAGGGGGGGTCCCCAGGATGTCACAATGGGCCCTGGGTACAAAGAGGGGTCTCTAAAGTGTCACAATGGGCCCTGGGGACACAGAGGGGCCCTAGGACGTCACAATCAGCCCTGGGGACAAGGGGGGGGTCCCCTGAAAGTCACAATGAGCCCTGGGAACAGAGGGGGTCCCCAGGAAGTCACAATGGGCCCTAGGAACAATGGGGGTCCCTTGAAGGTCACAATGGGCCCTGGGGACAATGGTGGGTCCCCTGAATGTCAAAATGGGCCCTGGGGACAAAGGTGGGGTCCGCAGGATGTCACAATGGGCACTGGGGACAAAGGGGGAGTCCCCATGGTGTCACAATGGGCCCAAGTGACAAGGAGGGCACCCACGGTGCCACGATGGGTCCTGGGGACAAGGGGGTCCCCCAGATGTCACAATGGGCCCTGGGGACATTGGGGTTGCCCAGGATGTCACAATGGGCCCTGGGGACAATGGTGGGTCCCCTGAATGTCAAAATGGGCCCTGGGGACAAAGGGGGGTAGCAGGATGTCACAATGGGTACTGGGGACAAAGGGGGCGTCCCCATGGTGTCACAATGGGCCCTGGGGACAAAGGGGGATCCCCAGGATGTCACAATGGGCCCTGAGGACAATGGGAGTCCCCAAGGTGTCAGAACGAGCCCTGGGGACAAAGTGGAATCCTGGGATGTCACAATGGCCCCCAGTGACAAAGGGGTTCCCCATGGTGCCACAATGGGCCCTGGGCACAAAGGGGGTCCCCAGGATTTCACAATAGCACTGGGGACAAAGGGGGGTCACGGGATGTCACAATGGGCCCTGGGGACAAGGGAGGTCCCCATGGTGTCACAATAAGCCCTGGGGACAAAGTGGGGTCCTGGGATGTCACAATGGGCCCCAGTGACAAAGGGGGTCCCCATGGTGCCACAATGGGCCGTGGGGACAAAAGGGGTCCGCAGGATGTCACAATGGGCCCTGGGGACCAGGGGGGGTCCTGCGATGTCACAATGGGCCCTGGGGACAAAGGGGTTCCCCTGGATGTCACAATGGGCTCTGGGGACAAGGGTGGTACCCACGGTGTCACAATGGGCCCTGGGAACAAGGCGGGGTGCCCATAGTGTCACAATGGGTCCTGGGGACAAGTGGGGTCCCCAGGATGTCACAATGGGCCCTGAGGACAATGTGGGGTCCTGGGATGTCACAATGGGCCCCAGTGACAAAGGGGGTGCCCTGAATGTCACAATGGGTCCTGAAGACAATGGGGGGTCCTGGGACGTCACAATGGGCCCTGGGGACAAGGAGGGATCCCCAGGATGTCACAATGGGCCCTGGGGACAAGGGGGGGTCCCCAGGATGTCACAATGTGCCCTGGGTACAAAGAGGCGTCCCCTGAATGTCGCAATGGGCCGTGGGGACAAGGGGGGGTCCTGGGATGTCACAATGGGCCCTGGGGCCAAACAGGGATCCCCAGGATGTCACAATGGGCCCTGGGGACAATGGGGGGTCCTGGGACGTCACAATGGGCCCCAGTAATAAGGGGGTATCCCCAGGATGTCATAATGGGCCCTGGGGACCAGGGGGGTCCTTCGATGTCACAATGGGCCCTGGGGACAAAGGGGGTCCCCTGGATGTCACAATGGGCCCTGGGGACAAGGGGGTGTCCCCAGGATGTCACAATGAGCCCTGCGGACAAGGGTGGTACCCACAGTGTCACAATGGGCCCTGGGCACAAGGGGGGGGTCCCCATAGTGTCACAATGGACCCTGGGGACAAGGGGGTGCCGAGGATGTCACAATGGGCCCTGGGGACAATGGGGGGTCCTGGGACCGCACAATAGGCCCTGAGGACAATGGTGGGTCCCCTGAATGTCAAAATGGGCCCTGGGGACAAAGGGGGGTCCGCAGGATGTCACAATGGGCACTGGGGACAAAGGGGGGGTCCCCTGGATGTCACAATGGGCCCTGGGGACAATGTGGGGTCCTGGGATTTCACAATGGGCCCCAGTGACAAAGGGGGTCCCCTGAATGTCACAATGGGTCCTGGGGACAATGGGGGGTCCTGGGACGTCACAATGGGCCCTGGGGACAAGGGGGGGTCCCCAGGATGTCACAATGGGCCCTGGGGACAAAGAGGGGTCCCCTGAATGTCACAATGGGCCCTGGGGACAGGGGGGTGCAGTGGATGTCACAATGGGCCCTGGGGACAATGGGGGGTCCTAAGACGTCACAATGAACCCTGGGGACAACGGGGGGTCCTGGGACGTCACAATGGGCCCCAGTGACAAGGGGCGGTCCCCAGGATGTCACAATGGGCCCTGGGGACAAAGAGGAGTCCCCTGAATGTCACAATGGGCCCTGGGGACAATGGGGGTCCCCAGGATGTCACAATGGGCCCTGGGGACAATAGGAGGTTCTGGGATGTCACAATGGGCCCTTGGGGTTTAGAAGTCAGGTCTAAGAGTGCAGCGTTTGGGGTGCAGGGGCTTGGGGGGAAATTTAAGGTTGCAGAGTGTGGGGTGCACAGGACTGGGGCACAGGATTTGGGGGTGCGGGGTTTCAGGGTTCAGGATTTGGAGGTGTGGAGTTTTGGGGTGCAGGGGTTGGGAGTGCAGGGTGGTGGGGCTGAGAGATTTGGGTGCAGGATTTGGGGGTGCAGAGTCTTGGGAGGCAAGGATCTGGGTCTTCAGGATTTGGGGGTTCAGTGTTTGGGGCAGCACAATCTTGGGGTGCAGGGGTTTGCAGTGAAAGGTTTGGTAGGCAGGATTTGGGGTGCAGGATTCTGGGGTGCTGGGTTTGGGGTACAGGATTTGGTGTTGCAGGGATGGGGTTGAAGGGCTTGGGTTGCCAGGCCTTTGAGGTGCAGGATTTGGAGGTGCAGGGTTTGGGAGGGAATTCTTTGGGGTGCAGGGTTTGGGGGCAGGTTTAGGGGTGGAGGGTATAGGACGGAAAGATTTGGGAATGCAGGGTTTGGGGTGCAGGTTTCGGGGTTCAGGAAGGTAGGGAGGGCAGGATTAGGGGGTGCAAGGTTTCAGTTGTAGGGTTTAGGGGTGCAGAGTTTGGTAGGGCCGAATTTGGGGGTGCAGGATCTGGGGTGCAGGGTTTGGGAAGACAGGATCGGGGGTGGAGGATTTGGGGGTGCAGGATTGAGGGGCAGGGTTTTGGTGCAGGGCTTGGGGTCAGGATCTGGGGTGCAGGTTTGGGAAGAGTATTTTGGGGTGCAGGATTTTGGGTGCCGTGTCTGCGGGGCAGGTTTGGGGTGATCACTGCTGATCCGCACACACTCTCTCTCTCTGTCCCCATTGTCCCCAATGCCCCCTTACCTGTCTCACCTCCCTCTCCAGCTCCGCTCCCACCCCCCCAATCCCCCTCAGCGGGGCCAGCCCGGGGTGCAGCTCCTGCAACGGCTCCTCCTCTGCATTCATTAACAATTAACACCCTCAGCAGCGCTAATTAACACCCCCCCCACCCCCCCGTATCCCCGCTGCCCCCTAATTACCCCCTAATTCGCGCTAATCACCCCTAATTCCCCCTCATTACTCACCCAGCAGCCCCTCGATGTCCGCAGCCGCCATCTTGCCCCGCCGGGAGGGCCACAAACCACCTCAAAATTGACCCAAAATAGCGCTTTTTCAACCCAAAACCCTCCCGCTGAGGCTCCCCGAGCTGTGTCCCCAAAGCCCCCGCTGTTGTCACCTCGGGAAAAGCGCGAAAAAAGCGGCCCCGGGGGTCCCCGCGCTTCGTTTCGCGCTCTGAGGGAAAGCGCGGGAAAACGAGCGGAGACGGAAAGAGCTGAGCGGAGCCGAATGGGCCCGAGCGGAGCCGAATGGGCCCGAGCGGAGCCGAATGGGCCCGAGCGGAGCCGAACGGCGCCCGAGCGGAGCCGAACGGCGCCCGAGCGGAGCCGAGCGGCGCCCGAGCGGAGCCGAGCGGCGCCCGAGTCCCGGCCGGGGCCGAACGCACCCGAAGGGACCCGAAGTCTTCCCGAAGGGGTCCGAGTGGAGCCGAACGCACCCGAAGGGACCCGAACCCACCCGAGTGGACCCGAACCCACCCGAAGGGACCCGAACCCACCCGAGTGGACCCGAACCCACCCGAAGGGGCCCGAACCCACCCGAAGGGACCCGAACCCACCCGAGTGGACCCGAACCCACCCGAGTGGACCCGAACCCACCCGAGTGGACCCGAATCCACCCGAAGGGGCCCGAACCCACCCGAAGGGGCCCGAACCCACCCGAGTGGACCCGCACCCACCCGAAGGGGCCCGAAGTCTCCCCGAAGGGACCCGAACCCACCCGAAAGTGCCCCAAAAGGCGCCAAACTCCCAAATCCCCCCCTTTTTACCCCAAAACCCGTGTTCCGCTCCCCCCCCGGCCCCTCCTCTTCCTCCCCCCCCGCCCCCCCCCCACTTTCTCCCCCTTTTCCCGCCTCACGATCGTTTCCCGCCGCGGCGGCGGCTGCGAGCGAGGCCACGCCCCCTTCCTCAGGCGGCGGCCAATGGGAAGGGGGGGGTGCGTGGCCACGCCCACTGTGCGTGGCGTGCGCGGAGGCGGCTCCGAGAGGAGCCGAAGATACACGAAGGGAGCCGAAGGGACCCGAGGGGACCCGAACGCACCCGAAGGGACCCGAACGCACCCGAAGGGACCCGAGTGGGGCCCGAACGCACCCGAGGGGACCCTAAGGCACCCGAAGGGATCTGAACGCACCCGAAGGGACCCGAGTGGGGCCCGAACGCACCCGAACGCACCCGAAGGGACCCGAGTGGGGCCCGAACGCACCCGAACGCACCCGAAGGGACCCGAACGCACCCGAAGGGACCCTAACGCACCCGAACACACCCGAAGGGACCCGAAGGGACCCGAGTGGGGCCCGAACTCACCCGAAGGGACCCGAGGGGACCCGAACGCACTCAGGGGGCTCCATGAGTCACTTATGGGTCACTATGGGGCACTCCTGGGTCCCTAAGGGGGAAATTATGGGGGTCTATGGGGAGTTCAGGAGGGACCCAGGAGTACCCCAAGGGACCCAGGAGTACCCCAAAGGACCCAGGAGTTCAGGAGGGACCCAGGAGTGCCCCAAAGGACCCAGGAGTTCAGGAGGGACCCAGGAGTGCCCCAAAGGACCCAGGAGTGCCCCAAAGGACCCAGGAGTGCCCAAATGTGTTGTGTTTTGTTTTTTCTCTCTTGTTTATGTCCTCTTTTACCTGAAATGGGACAATGGGGGCAATGGGGGCAATGGGGGGCAATGGGAGTCAATGGGGGGCAATGGGGTCAATGGGGGGCAATGGGAGTCAATGGGTCAATGGGGTCAATGGGAGTCAATGGGGGGCAATGGGGGTCAATGGGGGGTCAATGAAGTCAATGACTCAATGGCTCAATGGGGTCAATGGGGATCAATGGGTCAATGGGTCAATGGGGTCAAAGGGGATCAATGGGTCAATGGGGTCAATGGGTCAATGGGGATCAATGGGGGGCAATGGGGATCAATGGGTCAATGGGGTCAATGGGGTCAATGGGTCAATGGGGGTCAATGGGAGTCAATGGGGTCAATGGGTCAATGGGGTCAATGGGGTCAATGGGGGTCAATGGGTCAATGGGGTCAATGGGTCAATGGGGATCAATGGGGGGCAATGGGGATCAATGGGTCAATGGGGTCAATGGGGTCAATGGGGGTCAATGGGGTCAATGGGTCAATGGGGTCAATGGGGGTCAGTGGGGGTCAATGGGTCAATGGGGTCAATGGGGATCAATGGGGGTCAATGGGGATCAATGGGTCAATGGGTCAATGGGGATCAATGGGGTCAATGGGAGTCAACGGGGTCAATGGGTCCCAGGGTCACATTCCCGCTGTCCCTGTCCCCGCTGTCCCCGCTGTCCCAGGGCTCAGTGCTCACTCTTCATTGGTTCCTGGCCTTTTGCATTCATTAATATTTGGTTAATTATTCATTAAGGTTTTCTTGCCATAGTTGAGCCCAGCAGGAACCCCCGGGGTCCTAAAACCCTCCCTCTCTATGGGTCCCTATGGAGCTCTATGGGGCTCCTTGGATCTCTATGGGGTCCTATGGGTCTCTATAGGTCCCTATGGGGTTCCATGGGGCTCTGTGGTTTCCTATGGGCCTCTATGGGGCTCTATGGGTCCCTATGGGTCCCTATGGGTCCTTATGGGTCTTAATGGGTCTCTATGGGGCTCCTTGGGTGTCTGTGGGTCCCTATGGGGCTCTTTGGGGCTCTATGGGTCCCTATGGGGCTCCTTGATGCTCTATGGGTCTCTATGGAACCCCCAGGGTCCTAAACCCCTCCCTCTCTATGGGTCCCTATGGGTCTCTATGGGTCCCTATGGGTCCCTATGGGTCTCTACAGGCTCTACGGTCCCTATGGGTCTCTATGGGGTTCCATGGGGCTCTGTGGCTCCCTATGGGCCTCTATGGTCTGTATGGGTCCCTATGGGGTCCTATGGAGCTCTATGGGTCTCTATGGGTCCCTATGGGTCTCTACAGGCTCTACGGTCCCTATGGGTCTCTATGGGGTTCCATGGGGCTCTGTGGCTCCCTATGGGCCTCTATGGTCTCTATGGGTCCCTATGGGGTCCTATGGAGGTGGGTGGTTTTTTCCAACCAAAGTGATTAATGAGTTTTTAGGGTTTATCCCAAATGATGGGAACCCCCGGCTCCTTCCTTCCCTCCTTCCTTCCTTCCTTCCTTCCTTCCCTCCTTCCTTCCTTCCTTCCCTCCTTCCTTCCTTCCTTCCCTCCTTCCTTCCTTCCCTCCTTCCTTCCTTCCCTCCTTCCTTCCCTCCTTCCCTCCTTCCCTCCTTCCTTCCTTCCCTCCTTCCTTCCTTCCTTCCTTGCCCTCTCATAACCGCACGCGAGCCCAGATGCTGAGGGCCCTTGAGCTCCTCCTCGCCTTTGAAAACAACACGGCCGACCTCATCTTGTTGATGATGGGGATCTCCTGGAGCAGGCCAGGGATCTTCTGGAGATCCTCGGAACGTGGTGCTTTCTTTTGAGCCCACGACTTCTCTGCCTGGGGCCTCTTCCCATTGGACGCTCTTGGAGGAGCCACTGAGTTTTTGGAGCTCGCCACCTCTTTTGGATGAAGCTGGAGCAGCTGGGGATGGGCCTGGGATGCTGGGCAGGAAGAGCCAGGGCCGGTGCTGGACCCTCCCCAGCCCATTTCGCGCTGTTCGCTCCTCCAGAATCCTCTGAATCTGATGGTGAAGATGACGAAGATGATGAAGATGACGAAGATGACGAAGATGACGAAGATGATGAAGATGATGAAGATGACGAGCGCGGCCCCATGCGGGAAGACATCAAGAAGCTGATGGAAAGCAAGAAGAAGCAGCAGTCGCTCCAGGAGAGCTTTGGATACCCCAGACCACCCCTTGTGCTTTGGATGCCCACACCACCCCTTGTGTTTTGGATACCCCAGACCACCCCTTTGGGGAAGACCCTCCGTATGCTGAGGTGTTGCGTCTCCTTCCTCTTCATCCTCTAAAAGGTGTTTGGTAAAGAGCAGAGATGGAAGTGGGGGTTCCCATCATTTGGGATAAACCCTAAAACTCATTTTGGTTGGAAAAGACCCTCGAGGTCATGGAGGCCAAGCATAACCCAGCCCTGGCACTGACCCATATCCCTGAGGACGTTGTCTAAGGTTGGACAGGAGCTCCAGCACAGTCGTCCGCAGCCGGTGCCGGCGAGAAACCTAAAATAGGACATGGGAGAATTGGCATGGGAGCGTTGACCACGCCGAAATACCAGGGTGGGGTCTGTGCTGGAGCTGCAAGGGTGGGATGCGGGACGAGGGAGCCGGAGCTGCTTCCACGCAAGGAGGCGCAAACATCCACCATTTCCATGTTGGTTTTAGGAGGGTTTTAGGAGGATCCGTCCATCCGTCCATCCATCCGTCCATCCATCCATCTGTCCATCCATCCATCCTCCATCCATCCATCCATCCTCCATCCATCCATCCATCCATCCGTCCATCCATCCGTCCATCCATCCGTCCATCCCTCCATCCATCCATCCATCCTCCGTCCGTCCATCCCTCCGTCCATCCCTCCGTCCATCCCTCCGTCCATCCCTCCATCCCTCCCTCCCTCCCTCCCTCCATCCCTCCATCCATCCCTCCCTCCGTCCCTCCATCCATCCGTCCCTCCATCCGTCCCTCCATCCGTCCCTCCATCCGTCCCTCCATCCCTCCGTCCATCCCTCCCTCCATCCCTCCCTCCATCCCTCCCTCCATCCCTCCCTCCATCCCTCCATCCATCCATCCCTCCATCCGTCCGTCCATCCGTCCGTCCATCCGTCCGTCCATCCGTCCGTCCATCCCTCCATCCATCCCTCCATCCATCCCTCCATCCATCCATCCCTCCATCCATCCCTCCATCCATCCCTCCGTCCATCCATCCGTCCATCCATCCGTCCATCCATCCATCCCTCCATCCATCGCTGTGAGACCGTGGGGCAGGGTCCCATCCATGGGGGACATGGGGGGCACATCCTGCCCGAGCTCGCGGGGAGCAGAGGAAGGGACAGAGGGGTCTGGGTGGCCCCGGAGGAGCTTGGAGCAGAGCAGGGGGCACAGAAACGCAGGGAGGGTCTTGGAGATGGGTCCGGAGAGGATCCAAGTGTATATGGGGAGGGGGAAAGGGATGGGACGGTGCAGGGGGTGTCACACAGGGTGGGAGTGAGCACGCAGGGACCAGAGCCGAGCTGAAGGTGCTTGGTGGGGATGGAGGTGATTGAGCAGGGGACAGGAGCAAAGTCCTGCGGAGGGCAACGGAGCTGGAGGGGGTTTGGAGGGGTAAAGAGGAATGGGGGAGAATCAGGAAAGAATCTGGGGCATGGGGCCTTTCCTCACACGGGAGATGCTCCACTCCCTTCAGCATCTTGGTGGCTGCGCTGGACTCTCTGCAGCAGTTCCCTGTCCTTCTGGAACGGAGGGGCCACAACTGGACACAACATTCCAGGTGTGGTCTCCCCAGGGCAGAGCAGAGGGGCAGGAGAACCTCTCTGACCCACTGACCACCCCCTTCTAACCCACCCCAGGTACCATTGGCTTCCTGGCCACAAGGGCCCAGTGCTGGCTCATGGTCACCCTGCTGTCCCCAGGACCCCCAGCTCCCTTTCCCCTACGCTGCTCTCCAACAGGTCCTTCCCCAGCTTAGACTGAAACCTGGGCTTGTTCCTGCCCAGGTGCAAGACTCTACCAGTGCTGCCCAGCGCTGATGAAATAAAGAATGCCGCCGAACAGCGGCATTGCCTCTGCTCTTCACTCCATCTCTTCGCTGCCAGAGAGTTCCCGCTTTCTCCAGAGCGCAAGAGACGAGGCCGAGAGAGCCCGGGAAGAGCCGGAGCCACCCCCGCCTCCCCGAGCCGGCCGCGCCAGGAATTCAGCCGCCCGAGCGCTCTCCCCGCCACCCCCCAAGCGGCTCCCGCTGCCCGCCCAGGGGAACCGGGGCTCCCCGGCCCGGGACTCACCGGCCGTGCCCGCTCCGGACGCCGCTCAGCGCCGCGCTCGGGCGGCACCGCCATGCTGCGCGCCGCCCGCACTGGAAGGACCCCGTTCCCATAGCAACGGGGGCCGCGCCGCGCGGGGTCCGGCCCGCAAGGCCCCCGTTCCCATAGCAACGGGGCTGTCTACCGCAGCGCCAGGCTGGAAATGCCCCGCTGCCCTAACAACGGGGCTGTTTAGCGCGGAGCCTGCCTAGAAACGTCCCCGCAGCCCCGCGGGACGCGCTCTGCCCTCCCCGGGAACCCCTCCCCATCGCCGGCCTTGCTGCTCCGACCGGGTAGAGCCCGCGGAAGGACCGGAGAGGCCCCGCTGTCACCCCGGGGTACCCGGACGGGAGGTGAAGCCCAAAACCACAACCTCCAGACCCAAGGACCTGGGGCAACTGATTTCTGCCCTCAAATTCTGGCTCCATCCTTCCGGGTCAAACCGGCAGTTTCTCCAATTCACCCCTGAGGTTTGGGGTGATCACTGCTGATCCGCACACACTCGCTCTCTCTGGTATTCACCTCCACTCCTGCTCCTTCACCTCCCCACTGTTCTCTCCACTCCTCTCTTCTCGTTCCCACCACACTCTGCACACAGACCCGACCACTGAGAATGTTCCAGAACACGCTGATCCAAACCCCGCTGGGACCTCCAGGCTCCATGGCAATGTGAAAACGGAGTGTGCCACAGAATCCCTTTGGGTGTCAAACACCTTGAAGGTGCTGGAGTCCAAGCACAACCCCCCGGCGCTGCCCACGGCCCTCAGGAGCTCCTGTGGAAACCCCTCCAGGGATGGCGGCTCCAACCCTGCCCTGGGCAGCCCGTTCAGTGCCCGACAGCCCTCGCTGGGAGGAACAGCTCCCAGGCTCCAGCCAGAAGCTCACCCGGTACCGCTGGGGCCGTCTCCTCTCCTCCTGCCGCTCGTTCCCGGGCAGAGTCCCCGAAGCCCGCTCTCCGGGCGCTCTGCGGGCGGCTCCTGGCCCGGCCGCCCCCCGCACTTCCGCTCTGGCTCCGCCCCAAGGCTCAGGCGGGAACGGCCGCTGCGGCCCGGCCGGCCAATCGCAGCTCGCCGCCTCAGCCCCGCCCCCTCAAACCAGCCCTTGGCCCCGCCCCCTCCCCCCATCCCCTCCGGAGGAGCCGCACCCGCTGGTGCTGAGTGCGGAGCTCAGCGCACAAAGAGCTGCACAGGGTGAGAGGTGCAAACACGGCACCCAAAATCCTGCACCCCAAAATCCCCCACCCCCGATCCTGTCTTCCCAAACCCTGCACCCCAAACCCTGCACCCCCAAATTCGGCCCTACCAAACTCTGCACCCCTAAACCCTACAACTGAAACCTTGCACCCCCTAATCCTGCCCTCCCTACCTTCCTGAACCCCAAAACCTGCACCCCAAACCCTGCATTCCCAAATCCTTCCGTCCTATACCCTACACCCCCAAACCCTGCCCCCAAACCCTGTACCCCAAAGAATTCCCTCCCAATCCTTGCACCTCCAAATCCTGCACCTCAAAGGCCTGGAAACCCAAGCCCTTCAACCCCATCCCTGCAACACCAAATCCTGTACCCCAAACCCAGCACCCCAGAATCCTGCACCCCAAATCCTGCCCTACCAAACCTTTCACTGCAAACCCCTGCACCCCAAGATTGTGCTGCCCTAAACACTGAACCCCCAAATCCTGCAGACCCGGATCCTTGACTCCCAAGACTCTGCACCCCCAAATCCTGCACCCAAATCTCTCACCCCCACCACCCTGCACTCCCAACCCCTGCACCCCAAAACTCCACACCTCCAAATCCTGAACCCTGAAACCCCGCACCCCCAAATCCTGTGCCCCAGTCCTGTGCACCCCACACTCTGCAACCTTAAATTTCCCCCCAAGCCCCTGCACCCCAAACGCTGCACTCTGAGACCTGACTTCTAAACCCTGCACCCCCAAACAGTGCACCCCCAAATCCTGAAGCCCCAGATCCTTCCCTCCCATACCCTGCACCCCCAAATCCTGAACCCCCAGATCCTGAATTCCAGGATCTTGCACCCCCAGACCCTGCACCCCCAAATCAGACACACGAACACCCTGCACCCCCAAATCTTGCACCTCTAAGCCTCCACCCCTTAACACTGCACCCCCAAATCTTTCACCCCAAAACCTCAACCCAGAACCCTGTACCCCAAAACCCTACACCTCCAAATCCTGAACCCTTAAACCCTGCACCCCCAGATCCTCCCCCCAAAGGAATGAACCCCCAAAACCTGCACCCCCAGATGCTGCTGCCCCATACCCAGCACCCCAAACTCTGCACCCAGAAATCCTGCACTCTCATAACCCTGCACCTCAAACAATTCCCTTAACACTGCACCCCCAAAACCTGTAACCCCAAACGCTGCACCCCCAGATCCTGTCCCCAAACTCCGCACTGCCAGATCCTGCCCCCCTAAACCCTTAAAGCCCAAATATTGCACCCCCAGATCCTTCCTCAACACCCTGCACCCCCAAATTCCCCACCGAAAACCTGCACCCCCAGATCCTGCAGCACCAAGTTCTGTGCCCTGAAGCCCTGCACTGAAAATCCTGCCCCCTAACTCTGCACCCCCGAATCCTGCACCCCCAAATCCAGCATCCCTAAACCCTGCACCCCCAAATCCTTCAACCCCCAAAGCCAATGCACTGCCAAACCCTGGACCCCCAGATACTGCACCCCAGAACCCTGCACGTTGAAATCCTGCACCCCCAAACCCTGCAGCCCAGAACCCTGTACCCGATATCCTGCCGCCCCCCAACTTGCACCCCCAAACCTGCAACCCCAAATACTGCACCCCAAATCCTGCCTCTTGAAACCCTGCACCCCTAAATCCTTCCTCCCAAGCCATGAATCCCCAAAACCTGTAATACCAAATCCTGCACCCCCAAATCCTGCACCCCCAAAATCGTTCCCCCAAACCATTCGCCCCGAAATCTTTTATGTCCAAACCTGTCCCCCAAAACCTTGCACCCCTGAACTCTGCTCCCCCAAAGCCGGCCTGCGAAACCTTGTCAACCAATTCCATCACCCCCAGATCGTGCTCCCCAAACCCTGCACCCAAAATCCTGCCCCACAAACCCTGCGCCCTCAGATCCTTCCTTACCCAACCCTGCACCCCCAAATCTTCCAACCCCCAAGTCCTGAACACCTGAACCCTGCACCCCCAACTCCTCACCCCAAAGCCCTGCACCCCCAAATCCTGCCTCTAAACGCTAAACAACAAGGTTCTGCACCCCATATCCTGCTCCCCCGTATCCTGCTCCCCGGATCCTGCACCCCCATACTGTGATCCCTACACCCTCACCCCCAGATCCTTCCCTCCCAAAACCCGTAGCCCCATAACCCTGCACCCCAAAACGCTGCACCTCCACATCGTGAACCTTTAAACCCTGCACCCCAAATCCTCCCTCCCCAAAACCTGCACCCCAAAACCCTACAATCCCAGATCCTGCACCTGCAAATCTCTGCACTCCACAACCCTGCACCCTCAAATCCTGCACCCCTATATCCTGCCTCCCAAAACCCTGGCACCTCCAAACCCTTGACCCCCAAATCCTGCAACCCTAAACCAGGCACCCCCAAACCCTTCCCCACCAAACCCTGCACCCCTCAGACCCTGAAGCCCAAATCCCTCTCCCAAAGCCCCTGCACCCCTTAAATCCTGCACCCCTGAAATCCTGTTCCCTGAGACCCTGCAGCCACAGGTCCTGAACCCCAAACCCCTGCACCCCAAAATACTGCACCCCAATCCCTGCAGGCCAACCCCGGCACCCCAGAGCCCTTCAACGCAAAATCCCGCACCCCCAGTTCCTGAACACGCAAAACCTGCCCCCCAAACCCTGCACCCCAAAACCTGCCCCCCAACACTGCACCCCGAAGCCCAGCACCCCAAGACCCTTCATCCCCAAACCCTGAGCCCCCAAATCATGCACCCCCCGATCCTGACCCCCAATACCTGCACCCACAAACACTGCACCCCCATATCCTGCGCCCCAAGATCCTGCTACCCTAAACCCTGAACCCCCAAATCCTGCACCCCCGATTCCTCTCTCACAAGCCCTGCACCCCAAAACTCTGCACCCCCAAATCCTCTCCCCCCAAACAATGCACCTGGAACCTTGAACCCGCAAAGCCTGCACGCCCAGGTCCTGAACACCTGAACCCTGCCCCCGCAAATCCTTTAACCCCCAAACCCAGCACCCCAAACCCTGTACCCCCAGATCGTTCCCCAAACACCCTGCACCCCCAAACCCTGCACCCCAAATTCCTGCCCTATCAAGCCCTTCACCCAAACCCCCGCACCCTTAAATCCTGCACCCCTAAACCCTGCACCCCCAAATCCTGCACCTCCAGATCCTTCTTTCCTTCCTTCCTTCCTAAAGCCTGCACCCCAAATCGTGCCCTACCAAACCCTTCACCCCAAACTCCTGCACCCCACATTCTTGCTCCCCCTAATCCTGCCATCCCAAACCCTGCACCCCAAATTTTGCCCCCCAAACCCTGATCCCTGAACGACTGCACCTCCAAACCCTGTACCCCCAAATCCTTCCCCAACACCCTGCGCCCCCAAACCCTGCAGCCCTAAGCCTGAACCCTAAATCCCTCACCCAAAACCCCTGCAGCCCCAAACCCTGCACCCCAAGATCCTGCTCCCCTAAATCTTGAACAACCAAACCTTGCACCCTCAAATCTTGCACCCCCAAACCCTGCACCCCCAAATCTCGCAGCACCAAACCCTGCCCCCCAAATCCTGCACCCCTAAATTCATCCCTACCAAACTTTGCACCCCTAAACCCTGAAATCTCACACCCCCTGATCCTGCCCTCCCAAATCCTGAGCCCTGCACCCCCAAAGCCTGCATTCCCAAACGCAGCACCCCCAGGTCCTGAACACCCAAACACTGCACCCCCAAATTAGGCAGCCCCATACCCAGCACCCCAAAATCCTCCATTCACAAACTCTGCAGCCCCCAAACCTGGATCCCCACATGTGCACCCCCAAAACCATGCCCCCCTGAAACGCTGCACTTCAAAACCCTGCACCCCCAAATCCTTCCCCCAAAACCCTGCCCCCCCAAACCCTACACCCAAAGGTCCTTCCCCCACCTCCTGGAACCCCAAACCCTGCACCCCAAAGAATTCCCTCCCAAACCCTGCACCTCCAAATCCTGCACCTCAAAGGCCTGGAAACCCAAGCCCTTCAACCCCATTCCTGCAACACCAAATCCTGTACCCCAAACCCAGCACCCCAGAATCCTGCACCCCAAATCCTGCCTACCAAACCTTTCACTGCAAACCCCTGCACCCCAAGATTGTGCTGCCCTAAACACTGAACCCCCAAATCCTGCAGCCCCAGATCCTTGCCTCCCAAAACTCTGCACCCCCAAATCCTGCACCCCAAATCTCTCACCCCCAAATCCTTCCCCCACCACCCTACACCCTCAGATCCTTCACCCCCATCCCCTGCACCCCAAAACTCCACACCTCCAAATCCTGAACCCTGAAACCCTGCACCCCCAAATCCTGTGCCCCAGTCCTGTGCACCCCACACTCTGCACCCCAAACGCTGCACTCTTAGACCTGACTTCTAAACCCTGCACCCCCAAACAGTGCACCCCCAAATCCTGAAGCCCCAGGTCCTGAACACCCAAAATCTGCACCCCCAATTCTGCCTCCACAAGACCTTCACCCCCAGTCCCTGCTCCACAAATCCTACACCCCCAAACCCTGCACCCCCAACCTCCTGTACCCCAAATCCTGCCCCCACAAGTTGCACCCTAAAATCCTGCACCCCAAATCCAGTCCTACCCAACCCTTCAGACCAAACCCCTTCACCCCAAGATCCTGCTGCCCTAAACCCTGCACCCCCAAATCATCCCTCCCAGCCCTGCCCCCCAAACCCTGTCCCCCTAAAGCCTGACCCCAAAACCCTGCTCCCCAAAACCCTGCTACCCCAAATCTTGTACCCCTAGATCCTTCCCCCACACCCTGCAATCCCAAACCCTGCACCCCCAATTCTGTCTCCCCAAACCCTTCACCCCCAAAACCCTGCACCACTGAACCTTGCACCCTGAAACCCCGTACTCCACAAGTTGCACCCTAAAAGCCCGAAGCCCCAAAACCTGTACCCCCAGATCCTTCCCTCCCAAACCCGGCACCCTGAAATCCCTCACCCCAAAGCCATGCTCCCCAAATCCTGCCCTACCGAACCTTGCACTACAAACCCCTACACCCCAAAATCCTGCACGCTTAAACCCTGCAGCCCCACATCCCACCTAACCCTGCCCCCCCAAATCCTTCCCCCTGGCCCTGCACCCTGAAACCCTTCACCCCCAGATCATACACCCCCAAACCCTGCCCCTCGAAAGCATTCACCCCCTAACACTGCACCCCCAAATCCTGGAACCCCAAACCTTGATTTCCCAAACCCTGCGCCCCAAAACCCTGCACTTCCAAACCTTGCACCCCCTGATCCTGCACCCCAAAACCCAGCACCCCAGACCCCTGCACACCTAAATTCTGCACCCCCAGGTCCTAACCACGTGAACCCTGCACCCACAAACCCTGCGCCCCGAATTCCTCCATCCCCACGTCATGAACCCCCAAACTCTGCTCCCCAAAATCCTGCACCCCCAAACCCTGCCCTTCTAGATCCTGCTCCCCAATACCCTGCACCCTCAGGTTCTGAACCCGCAAATCCTGCCCCCCCAACCCCTGCCCTACCAAACCCTTCAGCCCAAACCCTGCCCCCCCAGATCCTTCTCTCCCAAATCCTGCACCCCACATTGTGCTGTCAAACTGTGCCCCCCGAGGTCCTGACCCTTCCAAACCTGCACCCCCAAATTCTGCCTCCCCAAGCCTGCACCCCCAAACCCTGTACTCCAAAATCCTGCACTCCCAAGCCCGGATCCCCCGAAATCCTGCCCACCCAGACCCTGCACCCCGAAATTCTGCCCCACACAAACTTATCCCCCCAGCCCTGATTGCCCTAATCCTGCACCCCAGATCCTTGCCCCCAAACCCTTCACCCCCAAACCTGGCATCCCAAACCCTGCACCCCAAATATCTCACCCCCAGATCCTTCCCCACTGCCTTTCACCCCCAGATCCTGACCCCCAAACCCCGCACCCCCAAATCCTTCACCCCCAAACCAATGCAACCCACACTGCGCAACGTTAAATTTCCCCCCAAACCCCTGCACCCCAAACCCCTGATCTCCCAAACTCTGCACCCCAGAACCCCGCACCCCCACATTCTGCCAACAAACCCCTGCCCCCCAGGCTCTGCAGCCCTAAATCGTGCACCTCCTCATCCAGCCCCCCAAACAATGCACCCCCAGATCCTTCCTCAACACCCTGCACCCCAAATTCCCCACCCAAACCCCTGCACCCCCAAGTCCTGTACCCCAAAGCCCTGCACCAAAAATTCTGCCCCCCAACTCTGCACTCCCAAATCCTGCACCCCCACATCCTGCACCCTGAAACCCTGTGTCCCCCAGTCCTCCACCCCCAAAACCAATGCACCACCAAACCCTGCACCCCAAATCCCTGCAACCCCAAATCCCAACTAACCCTGCACCCCAAAATCCTCCACTCCAAAGCCCTGCACCTCCAGATCCTTCCCTCAAACCCTGAACACCTGAACCCTGCACCTCAAAACCCTGCACCCCAAATCCTGACCCCCAGATAATGTCCCCAAAACCCCTACATCTCCGATTCTTCCCCCTAAGCTCTGCACCCTTAAAACGTGCACCCCTAAATTCTGCACCCCCAAATCCTTCCTCCCAAGCCATGAACCCCTCAAACCTGTGATACCAAACCCTGCAACCCTGAACCCTGCGCCCCCAAACCCTGCACATCCCATAATCCTGTACCCCCAGATACTGCTCCCCAAAACCCTGCACCCCCAAACTGTATACCCGAAATGCTGCCATCCCCAAACTTGCACCCCAAACCCTGCACCCCAAAATCAAGTCCTCCCCCAACTTGCACTCAAAACACTGCCCCCTAAGCTTTGCACCCCCAAATGCTGACCCCCAAACCCCGTGCCCCCAAATCCCACCACCCTAAATCCTTCCCCCTAATCAATGCACTTCCAAACCTTGCACCCCCAAATCCTCAACCCCATGTCCTGAACCCCAAAACCCTGCACCCCCAATTCTGCCTCCCCAAACCCGGTACCCACGGGTTCTGCACCCCAAACTCTGCACCCACAGGTTCTGAACCCCAAACTCCTGCTCCCCCAAGCCCTGCCGCCCAAACTCTGCACCCTCAATTCCCGCACTACCAAACCCTGCACCCCCAGATCCCTCACCCAAACCTGCACCCCAAATCTGGCCTCACCCAGCCCTGTGCCCCAAAACCATGAAACCCAAAAACCTGCACCCTAAATCCTGCACCCCAAATCAGGTACCCCAGATGCCGCATTCCCAAATCCTGCACCCCCAGATCCTGCACCCCAAAACCTTCACCACAAACCCTGCACCCTCCACCACCTTAACACTGCACACCCAAACCCTGCACCCCCAAATCCTGCACCCCAAATCCTGCTCCTTCAAACCCTTTGCCCCCAAATTTTACCCCCCTAGACCTGCACCCCCAAGCCTTTCTCCCTAAAACCCTACAAACCCAAATTCTGCACCCTAAACCCTGCACCCCCAGATCCTTCCTGCAAGACTCTGCACCCCAAAATCAAGCACCCCAGATCCCGCACTTCAAAACACTGCATCCCTGAACCCCAAACACTAGATCCTGCCCCCACCAATCCTGCTCTACCATCCTCTTCACCCCAAGCCCCTGCACCCCAAATTCCGGTTACCCTAAACCCTGAAACCCCAAATCCTGCACCCAGATCCTGCAGCCCAAAGCGAGCACCCTAAAATCAAGTCCCCCCAAAACCTGCACTGAAAATGCTGAACCCCAAATCCTGCCCCCCAGATCCTGCACCCTCAGATCCTCCTGCCAAAAACCCTGCACCCCAAACCCTGAACTCCCAAACTCTGCACCCAGAGCCCTGCACCCTCAAATCCTGCACCCCCAGTTCCTGAACACATGAACCCTGCACCCCCAAACCTCACCCAAAAGTCCTGCACCTGCGTATCCTGCTCTACCAAACCCTTCAGTGCAGACCCCTGCACCCCAAGATTGTGCTGCCCTAAACACTGAACCCCCAAGTCCTGCAGCCCCAGATCCTTGCCTCCCAAAACTCTGCACCCCCAAATCCTGCACCCCAAATCTCTCACCCCCAAATCCTTCCCCCACCACCCTGCAGCCTCAAATCCTTCACCCCATCCCCTGCACCCCAAAACTCCACACCTCCAAATCCTGAACCCTGAAACCCCGCACCCCCAAATCCTGAGCCCCAGTCCTGTGCACCCCACACTCTGCAACCTTAAATTTCCCCCCAAGCCCCTGCACCCCAAACGCTGCACTCTGAGACCTGACTTCTAAACCCTGCACCCCCAACAGTGCACCCCCAAATCCTGCAACCCCAGATCCTTCCCTCCCATACCCTGCACCCCCAAATCCTGAACCCCCACAAATCCTGCACCACTAATCTTCCACGCCCTTAACACTGCACCCCCAAAACCAGCACCACCAAATCCTTCACCCCCAAAACCTCCCTCCTCCAAACCCTGCACTTCAAAATGCTGCACCCCCAAATCCTTCTCCCCAACATCCTGCACCCCCAGATCCTGACCCCAAAACCCTGCATCCCAAATCCTGTACCCCAAAGCCCTGCACTCTCAAATCATACATGCCCAGAACGTGCACACTAAACTGTGCACCCCAAAATCCTAAACCCCTTAACCCTGCACCCCCAAAACCTGTACCCCAGATCCTTCCCTCCCATAACTGGCACCCTGAAATCCCTCACCCCAAATCCCTGCACGCTCAAATCCTCCAGCCCACAAGTCCTGCACCCCCAGGTCCTGAACACCTGAACCCTGCAGACCCAAATGCTGCACCCAGAACTCTTGGTGCCCAAATCCCTGCACCCAAAAGTCTGTCTCCCGAACCTTCACACCAAAGCCCTGCACCCCAATATCCAAAAGCATCCTCTTGTGACTGGCCCAGATGCTCCGTGCATCCTTGGCATAGAGCACCATCATCATCCAACCACCATCATCATCCAACCACCACCATCATCATCCAACCACCACCATCATCATCCAACCACCACCATCATCATCCAACCACCATCATCATCCAACCACCATCATCATCCAACCATCATCATCATCATCCAACCAACCAATCCTGAACCCAACCAGTGACCCCATCACCCAATCAGTGACTCCACAACCCAACCAATGACCCCATCATTCAACCAATGACCCCATCACCCAATCAGTGACCCCATGACCCAACCAATGACCCCATCATTCAACCAATGACCCCATTATTCAACTAATGACCCCATCACCCAACCAGTGACTCCATGACCCAACCAATGACCCCAGGGACCACAGTGCTACCATCTGCCATGGGCTGATCCAGACGACGCTGGAGCAAGGTGAAGCTCCAGAACACTTGCAATACATTGATGACATCATCGTATGGGGCGACACAGCGAAAGAAGTCTTCGAGAAAGGTGAGAGAATAATTCATATTCTTTTGGATGCTGGTTTTGCCATAAAACGAAGCAAGGTCAAGGGACATGCACGGGAGATCCAGTTTTTAGGAATAAAATGGCAAGATGGCCGTCGTCAGATCCCAATGGAGGTGATCAACAAAACTACAGCAATGTCTCCACCTACTAATAAAAAGGAGACACAGACTTTCTTGGGCATTGTAGGTTTTTGGAGAATGCACTTTCCTGACTACAGCCACATTGTGAGCCCTCTCTATCGAGTGACTCGTAAAAAGAACCAATTTGAGTGGGGCCCTGAACAACGCCAAGCCTTTGAACAAATGAAGCGTGAGATAACTCATGCGGTGGCCCTGGGACCAGTCCGAACTGGAGTAGATGTTAAAAATGTGCTCTACACCGCAGCCGGAGATAATGGACTTACCTGGAGCCTCTGGCAGAAAGCACCAGGAGAAACCCGAGGTCGAACCTTAGGTTTTTGGAGTCGAGGATACAAAGGATATGAGGCCAACTGTACTGCAACTGAAAAGGAGAGACTGGCAGCATATGAAGGAGTTGGAGCTGCTTCAGAAGTGATGGGCACTGAAGCACAGCTCCTCCTGCACCTCGACTGCCGGTGCTGAGCTGGGTGTGCAAAGGGACGGTTCCCTCTCCACATCATGGCACCGAAGTTACATGGAGTAAATGGATTGCACTGATCACGCAATGAGCTCGAATTGGGAGTCCCAACCGTCCAGGGATATTAGAAGTGATTACAGACTGGCCAGAAAGCAAAGACTTTGGGATGTCTGCAGATGAGGAGGAAGTAAAACGTGCTGAAGAAGCACCACCATATAATCCGCTTTCAGAGACTGATAAGCAGTGTGCACTGTTCACAGGTGGATCCTGTCGTCTGTAGGAAAACATCGAAGGTGAAAGCTGCTGTGTGGAGTCCCACACGACAAGTTACAGAAGCCACTGAAGGACAAGGTGAATCCAGTCAGTTTGCAGCAGTGAAAGCCATCCAGCTGGCTTTGGACATTGCCGAACGAGAGAAGTGGCCAATGCTTTGTCTCTATACTGACTCATGGATGGGAGCAAATGCCTTGTGGGGGTGGCTACGGCAATGGAAGAAAAGTAACTGGCAGCGCAGAGGTGAAACCATTGGGAACCACGCTGTGGCAAGACATTGCTGCTCGGCTGGAGAGCCTGCCTGGGGAAGTTGGTCATGTAGATGCTCATGTGCCTAAAAGTCGAGCCACCGAGGAACATCGAAACAACCAACAAGCAGATCAAGCTGCTAAGATTAAAGTAGCTGAGGTGGACTTGGACTGGCAACATAAAGGTGAACTTTTCCTAGCTCGGTGGGCCCATGGTGCTTCAGGGCATCAAGGTAGAGATGCAACATGAAAATGGGCTCGTGATCGAGGGGTGGATTTAACTATGGACACTGTTTCACAGGTTATTCATGAATGTGAAACTTGCGCCGAAATCAAACAAGCAAAACGGTTAAAGCCTGTATGGTATGGGGGGCGATGGTTAAAGTATAAGTATGGAGAAGCTTGGCAGATTGATTATATTACACTTCCACAAACACGTCAAGGTAAGCGTTATGTACTTACAATGGTGGAAGCAACCACTGGATGGTTGGAAACATCTGCTGTACCTCCTGCTACAGCCCGAAATACCATCTTGGGCCTTGAGAAGCAAGTCCTTTGGAGGCACGGTACACCAGAAAGAATTGAATCAGACTATGGTACTCATTTCAAAACCAGTATTATAGACAATTGGGCCAAAGAACATGGTATTGAGTGGGTATATCATATTCCATATCATGCACCAGCCTCTGGGAAAACTGAAAGGTACAATGGTTTGTTAAAAACTACACTAAAGGCACTGGGTGGTGGAGCCTTTAAAAACTGGGATTCACATTTAGCAAAAGCCACTTGGTTGGTCAACACCAGGGGATCAACCAATCGAGCCGGGCCTGCCCAATCAGAAATTCTATGGACTGTGGAAGGAGATAAAGTCCCTGTAGTACACATGGAAAATATGTTAGGAAAGGCAGTCTGGGTTCCTCCTGCCTCAGGCACAGGCAAACCTATTCGTGGGATTGTTTTTGCCCAGGGACCTGGCAGCACCTGGTGGGCGATGCTTAAGGATGGAGAAGTTCGGTGTGCACCTCAAGGGGATTTGATTTTAGGTGAAAATGTGCAATGCTGAACTGTACGATGTGAATTGCCGCACTAACAATGTTTAATAAGTGTCTTTCAGATCAAGACAATGGTGATGAAACCAGCGCTGGCTTCTTCGAGTGGCGCCCGACACCTTCTTGGAAGTTGGTGTGCTTAACCCACCAACAGGGGTCATGAGATGCACTTGGACCATTTTCCCTGCCCTGGGAGACTGTGGTGACAAAATGAACTTAATGAACTTTTCAAAGGATGGTCCACTGATTAATTACTCCTGTGTATATATGTACATATGTATATATATATAGTAGTAGTGATTAATTAGATTGTATTGATAGATTGTATTGATAAGGTTTAAGTATTCAGTGAATGTCATATGATAAGGGGTGGAATGTCCTGGTTTTGTTAAAAACAAGTTTCTCTTTTAGTGAATTTGCCTGTCAGCCAAAGCCTTCATGTCAGCTGCATTTTCCTGGAGAACCCAACACATGTTTTGGTTAAACCCAGCAAGGGAATGCAAACTTATTGATAAGCACGGATGGACATCTCGCGAGAGGGGCAACGAGAAACTGGTGATCGAGAGACTGACCAACTGTGTATAACATTCCGTTCACGTGAATACTTCATATAAAAGTGGGAGATCACGAGGATCTCGTCCCTTTTTCCCTTCCCTTTTGCCTTTTTCCTTCCCTTCTGCTCATGGCCGACATCAGGAGAGGACCTTGCTGGTCGTCCCTGCGAACGGAGGCCAGTGAGAGACTGAATCCAGCTCCGGTTCGCTGCAGAGTCTGATCCAGGACTTTGGGTGCTGGCTCTGCAGTTGCTCAGACTTACAAGATGGGTTTTGTATATTTGTATCATTTTCTCTGTTCTCATCAGTAGCATCAGTAAAACATCTTGAACTTTTCCAGCTCTCTCCCCTCTGTGCTTCTTCCCCTCCCGATCGCCTGTGCTGAGTGGGAAGGGGGGAGAGGGAGGGGCAAAAGGGGGAGTGGGGGGCAGAGGAGGTTGACAACACATCTGCCAGGGTTTGATTGTCACCCCGCAATCCTAACCCTCGACAGGGACAAAGGGGGACCCAGGATGTCACAATGGGCCCTGGGGACAAAGGGCGGTCGCCAGGATATCACAATGGGCTCTGGTGACAATGGGGTCCCCAGGATGTCACAATGGGCCCTGGGGACAAGTTGGGGTCCCCTGAATTTCACAATGGGCCCTGGGGACAAAGAGGGCTCCCCAGCATATCACAATGGGCCCTGGGGACAATGGGGGGTCCTGGGACGTCACAATGGGCCCTGGGGACAAGGGGGGGTCCCCAGGATGTCACAATGGGCCCTGGGGACAAAGAGCGTCCCCACCATGTCACAATGGGCCCTGGGGACAAAGGGGGGTCCCCTGAATGTCACAATGGGCCCTGGGGACAATGGGGGGTCCTGGGATGTCTCAATGAGCCCTGCGGACAAGGGTGGTACCCACGGTGTCACAATGGGCCCTGGGCACAACGGGGGGTCCCCATAGTGTCACAATGGGTCCTGGGGACAATGGGGGGTCCTGGGATGTCACAATGGGCCCTGCGGACACGGGGGGGTCCCCAGGATGTCACAATGGGCCCTGGGGAAAAAGAGGGGTCCCCTGAATGTCACAATGGGCCCTGGGGACAAGGGGGTGCAGAGGATGTCACAATGGGCCCTGGGGACAATGGGGGGTCCTGGGATGTCACAATGGGCCCTGGGGACAATGGGAGTCCCCAGGGTGTCACAATGGGCCTTGGGAACAAGGGGGTCCCCCAGATATCACAATGGGCCCTGGGGACAATGTAAGGTCCTGGGCTGTCACAATGGACCCTGAGGACAAGGGGGGTCCCCAGGATGTCACAATGAAGTCTTGGGACAAAGGGGGTCCCCAGGATGTCACAATGGGCCCTGGGGACAAAGCGGGGGTCCTGGAATCTCACAATGGGCCCCAGTGACAAAGGGGGTCCCTATGGTGCCACAATGGGCCCTGGGGACAAAGGGGGTCCCCAGGATGTCACAATGGGCCCTGGGGACAAAGTGGGGTCCAAGAATGTCACAATGGGCCCTGGGGACAAAAGGGGTTGCCATAGTGCCACAATGGGCCCTGGGGTCAAAGAGGGTCCCCATGGTGCTACAATGGGCCCTGGGGACAAAGGGGGGTCCTGGGATGTCACAATGAGCCCTGGGGACAAAGGGGGTGTCCCCGTGGTGCCACAACGGGCCCTGGGAGGAAGGGGATGGCCAGGATGTCACAATGGGTCCTGGGGAAAATGGGGGGTGCCCAGGATGTCACAATGGACCCTGAGGACAAGCGGGGGTCTCCAAGGTGTCACAATGGGCCCCAGTGACAAAGGGGGTCCCCTGAATGTCACAATAGGTCGTGGGGACAATAGGGGGTCCTGGGACGTCACAATGGGCCCTGGGGACAAGGAGGGATCCCCAGGATGTCACAATGGGCCCTGGGGACAATGGGGGGTCCTGGGACGTCACAATGGGCCCTGGGGACAAGGGGGGGTCCCCAGGATGTCACAATGGGCCCTGGGGACAAGGGCGTGCCGAGGATGTCACAATGGGCGCTGGGGACAATGGGGGGTCCTGGGATGTCACAATGGGCCCTGGGGACAAGGTGGGGTCCCCAGGATGTCACAATGGGCCCTGGGGACAAGGGCGTGCCGAGGATGTCACAATGGGCCCTGGGGACAATGGGGGGTCCTGGGATGTCACAATGGGCCCTGGGGACAAGGTGGGGTCCCCAGGATGTCACAATGGGCCCTGGGGACAATGGGGGGTCCTGGGATGTCATAATGGGCCCTGGGGACAAGGTGGGGTCCCCACGGTGTCAGAATGGGCCCTGGGGACAAGGGGGGTCCCCACGGTGTCACAATGGGCCCTGGGGACAATAGGGGGTCCTGGGATGTCACAATGAGCCCTGGGGACAAGGGGGGGTCCCCATAGTGTCACAATGGACCCTGGGGACAAGGGGGTGCCGAGGATGTCACAATGGGCCCTGGGGACAATGGGGGGTCCTGGGACCTCACAATGGGCCCTGAGGACAATGGTGGGTCCCCTGAATGTCTAAATGGGCCCTGGGGATAAAGGGGGGTCCGCAGGATGTCACAATGGGCACTGGGGATAAAGGGGGGGTCCCCATGGTGTCACAATGGGCCCAAGTGACAAGGAGGGTCCCCACGGTGCCACGATTGGTCCTGGGGACAAGGGCGTCCCCCAGATGTCACAATGGGCCCTGGAGACAATGGGAGGCCCCAAGGTGTTCAGAACGAGCCCTGGGGACAAAGTGGAATCCTGGAATGTCACAATGGCCCCCAGTGACAAAGGGGTTCCCCATGGTGCCACAATGGGCCCTGGGGACAAAAGGGGTCCCCAGGATTTCACAATAGCACTGGGGACAAAGGGGGGTCGTGGGATGTCACAATGGGCCCTGGGGACAAGGGAGATCCCCATGGTGTCACAATAAGCCCTGGGGACAAAGGGTGGTCCTGGGACATTTCAATGGGCCCTGGGGACAAAGGGGGGACCCCAGGATGTCACAATGGGCCCTGGGGACAAGGGGGTCCCCCAGATATCGCAATGGGCCCTTGGGACAAAGTAAGGTCCTGGGCTGTCACAATGGACCCTGAGGACAAGGGGGGTCCCCCAGATGTCACAATGGGCCCTGGGGACCAGGGGGGGTCCTGGGATGTCACAATGGGCCCCAGTGACAAAGGGGGTCCCCTGGATGTCACAATGGGCTCTGGGGACAATGGGACATCCTGGGACGTCACAATGGGCCCTGGGGACAAGGAGGGCACCCCAGGATGTCACACAGGGCCCTGGGGACAATGGCGGGTCCTGGGACGTCACAATGGGCCCTGGGAACAAGGGGGGGTCCCCAGGATGTCACAATGGGCCCTGGGGACAAAGAGGGGTCCCCTGAATGTCACAATGGGCCCTGGGGACAAGGGGGTGCAGAGGATGTCACAATGGGCCCTGGGGAAAATGGGGGTCCTGGCACGTCACGATGGGCCCTGGGGACAAGGAGGGATTCCCAGGATGTCACAATGGGCCCTGGGGACAAGGGGGTGTCCCCAGGATGTCACAATGGGCCCTGCGGACAAGGGTGGTACCCACGGTGTCACAATGGTCACTGGGACAAGGGGGGGTCCCTATAGTGTCACAATGGGTCCTGGGGACAAGTGGGGTCCCCTGAAAGTCACAATGGCCCCTGGGGACAATGTGGGGTCCTGGGATGTCCCAATGGGCCCTGGGGACAAGGGGGGGTCCCCAGGACGTCACAATGGGCCCCAGCGACAAACGGGGGCCCCTGAATGTCACAATGGGCCCTGGGGACAATGGCGGGTCCTGGGACGTCACAATGGGCCCTGGGGACAAGGGGGGGTCCCCAGGACGTCACAATGGGCCCTGGGGACAAAGAGGGGTCCCCTGAATGTCACAATGGGCCCTGGGCACAAGGGGGTGCCGAGGATGTCACAATGGGCCCTGGAGACAATGGGGGGTCCTGGGATGTCACAATCGGCCCTGAGGACAATGGTGGGTCCCCTGAATGTCACAATGGGCCCTGGGGACAAAGGGGGGTCCGCAGGATGTCACAATGGGCACTGGGGACAAAGGGGGGCGTCCCCACGGTGCCACGATGGGTCCTGGGGACAAGGGCGTCCCCCAGATGTCACAATGGGCCCTGAGGACAATGGGGTTGCCCAGGATGTCACAATGGACCCTGGGGACAATGGGGTTGCCCAGGATGTCACAATGGGCCCTGGGGACAATGGGAGTCCCCAAGGTGTCAGAACGAGCCCTGGGGACAAAGTGGAATCCTGGGATGTCACAATGGCCCCCAGTGACAAAGGGGTTCCCCATGGTGTCACAATGGGCCGTGGGGACAAAAGGGGTCCCCAGGATTTCACAATAGCACTGGGGACAAAGGGGGGTCATGGGATGTCACAATGGGCTCCAGTGACAAAGAGGGTCCTCATGGTGCCACAATGGTCCCTGGGGACAAAGGGGGTCCCCTGGATGTCACAATGGGCCCTGGGTACAAGGAGGGTCCCCAGCATGTCACAATGGGCCCTGGGGACAAAGGGGGTCCCCACGGTATCAGTATGGGCCCTGGGGACAAAGGGGGGTCCTGGGACGTCACAATGGGCCCTGGGGACAAGGGGGGGTCCTGGGACGTCACAATGGGCCCTGGGGACAAGGGGGTGCAGAGGATGTCACAATGGGCCCTGGGGACAATGTCGGGTCCTGGGACGTCACAATGGGCCCTGGGGACAAGGGTGGGTCCCCAGGATGTCACAATGGGCCCTGGGGACAAAGAGGGGTCCCCTGAATGTCACAATGGGCCCTGGGGACAAGGGGGTGCAGTGGATGTTACAATGGGCCCTGGGGACAATGGGGGGTGTCCAGGATGTGAGAATGAGTCCTGAGGACAAGGCGGGGTCCCCATGGTGTCACAATGGGTCCCCAGTGACAAGGAGGGGTCCCCATGGTGTCACAATAGGCCCTGGGGACAAAGTGGGGTCCAAGAATGTCACAATGGGCCCTGGGGACAAAAGGGGTTGCCATGGTGCCACAATGGGCCCTGGGGTCAAAAGGGGGTCCTGGGATGTCACAATGGGCCCTGGGGACAAAGGGGTGCAGAGGATGTCACAACGGGCCCTGGGAGCAAGGGGGTGCCCAGGATGTCACAATGGACCCTGAGGACAAGCGGGGGTCTCCATGGTGTCACAATGGGCCCCAGTGACAAAGGGGGTCCCCTGAATGTCACAATAGGTCCTGGGGACAATGGGGGGTCCTGGGACGTCACAATGGGCCCTGCCGACAAGGAGGGATCCCCAGGATGTCACAATGGGCCCTGGGGACAAAGAGGGGTCCCCTGAATGTCACAATGGGCCCTGGGGACAAGGGGGTGCAGAGGATGTCACAATGGGCCCTGGGGACAATGGGGGGTCCTCGGACATCACAATGGGCCCTGAAGACAAGGGGGGGTCCCCAGGATGTCACAATGGGCCCTGGAGACAAAGAGGGGTCCCCTGAATGTCACAATGGGCCCTGGGGACAAGGGGGTGCAGAGGATGTCACAATGGGCCCTGGGGACAATGGGGGGTCCTGGGACGTCACAATGGGCCCTGGGGACAAGGGGGGGTCCCCAGGATGTCACAATGGGCCCTGGGGACAAGGGCGTGCCGAGGATGTCACAATGGGCCCTGGGGACAATGGGGGGTCCTGGGATGTCACAATGGGCCCTGGGGACAATGTAAGGTCCTGGGCTGTCACAATGGACCCTGAGGACAAGGGGGGACCCCAGGATGTCACAATGAAGTCTTGGGACAAAGGGGGTCCCCACGATGTCACAATGGGCCCTGGGGACAAAGGGGGGTCCCCTGAATGTCACAATGGGCCCTGGGGACAATGGGGGGTCCTGGGATGTCACAATGGACCCTGGGGACAAGGGGGTGCCGAGGATGTCACAATGGGCCCTGGGGACAATGGGGGGTCCTGGGACCTCACAATGGGCCCTGAGGACAATGGTGGGTCCCCTGAATGTCAAAATGGGCCCTGGGGACAAAGGGGGGTCCGCAGGATGTCACAATGGGCACTGGGGACAAAGGGGGGGTCTCCAGGATGTCACAATGGGCCCTGGGGACAATGTGGGGTCCTGGGATTTCACAATGGGCCCCAGTGACAAAGGGGGTCCCCTGAATGTCACAATGGGTCCTGGGGACAATGGGGGGTCCTGGGACGTCACAATGGGCCCTGGGGACAAGGGGGTGTCCCCAGGATGTCACAATGGGCCCTGCGGACAAGGGTGGTACCCACGGTGTCACAATGGGCACTGGGCACAAGGGGGGGTCCCCATGGTGTCACAATGGGTCCCAGTGACAAACAGGGGCCCCTGAATGTCACAATGGGCCCTGGGGACAAGGGAGATTCCCATGGTGTCACAATAAGCCCTGGGGACAAAGTGGCGTCCTGGGATGTCACAATGGGCCCTGGGGACAATGGGGGTCCTGGGACGTCACAATGGGCCCTGGGGACAATGGGGGTCCCCACGGTGCCACGATGGGTCCTGGGGACAAGGGCGTCCCCCTAGATGTCACAATGGGCCCTGGGGACAATGGGGTTGCCCAGGATGTCACAATGGACCCTGGGGACAAAGGGGGGTGCGCAGGATGTCACAATGGGCACTGGGGACAAAGGGGGGTCCTAGAATGTCACAATGAGCCCTGGGGACAAAGGGGGGTCCTGGGATGTCACAATGAGCCCTGCGGACAAGGGTGGTACCCACAGTGTCACAATGGGCTCTGGGCACAAAGTGGGGTTCCCATAGTGTCACAATGGGTCCTGGGGACAAGTGGGGTCCCCAGGATGTCACAATGGGCCCTGGGGACAATGTGGGGTCCTGGGATGTCACAATGGGCCCCAGTGACAAAGGGGGGCCCCTGAATGTCACAATGGGTCCTGGGGACAATGGGGGGTCCTGGGACGTCACAATGGGCCCTGGGGACAAGGAGGGATCCCAAGGATGTCACAATAGGTACTGGAGACAAAGGGGGGGTCCCCATGGTGTCACAATGGGCCCAAGTGACAAGGAGGGTCCCCACGGTGCCACGATGGGTCCTGGGGACAAGGGCGTCCCCCAGATTTCACAATGGGCCCTGGGGACAATGGGGTTGCCCAGGATGTCACAATGGACCCTGGGGACAAAGGGGGGTGCACAGGATGTCACAATGGGCACTGGGGACAAAGGGGGGGTCCCCATGGTGTCACAATGGGCCCAAGTGACAAGGAGGGTCCCCACAGTGCCACGATGGCTCCTGGGGACAAGGGCGTTCCCCAGATGTCACAATGGGCCCTGGGGACAATGGGGTTGCCCAGGATGTCACAATGGGCCCTGGGGACAATGGGAGTCCCCAAGGTGTCAGAACGAGCCCTGGGGACAAAGTGGAATCCTGGGATGTCACAATGGCCCCCAGTGACAAAGGGGTTCCCAATGGTGCCACAATGGGCCCTGGGGACAAAAGGGGTCCCCAGGATTTCACAATAGCACTGGGGATAAAGGGGGGTCATGGGATGTCACAATGGGCCCTGGGGACAAGGGAGATCCCCATGGTGTCACAATAAGCCCTGGGGACAAAGTGGGGTCCTGGGATGTCACAATGGGCCCCAGTGACAAAGGGGTTCCCCATGGTGCCACAATGGGACGTGGGGACAAATGGGGTCCCCAGGATGTCACAATGAACCCTGGGGACAAACGGTGATCCTGGGACATTTCAATGGGCCCTGGGGACAAAGGGGGGACCCCAGGATGTCACAATGGGCCCTGGGGACAAAGGGGGTCTCCAGGAACTCATAATGGGCTCTGGGGACAATGGAGGTTCCCCAGGATGTTCACAATAGGCCCTGAGGACAAGGGGTGGTCCCCATGCTGTCACAATGGGTCTCCAGTGACAAGGGGGTCCCCAAGGTGTCACAATGGGCCCTGGGGACAATGGGGGGTCCTGGGACGTAACAATAGGTCCTGGGGACAAGGGGGTTCCCCACAGTGTCACAATGGTCCCGGGGGACAGGGGGGATGCCCAGGATGTCACAATGGGCCCTGAGGACAAGGGGGGGTCCCCATGGTGTCACAATGGGTCCCAGTGACAAGGGGGTCCCCAGGATGTAACAATGGACCCTGGGGACAATGGGGGGTCCTGGGACGTCACAATGGGCCCTGGAGACAAAGGGGGTCTCCAGGATGTCACAATGGGCTCTGGGGACAATGCGGGGTCCTGGGACGTCACAATGGGCCCCAGTGACATGGGGATCCCCAGGATGTCACAATGGGCCCTGGGGACAAAGGGGGGTCCTGGGATGTCACAATGGGCCCCAGTGACAAAGGGGGTCCCCTGAATGTCACAATGGGCCCTGGGGACAATGGGGGGTCCTGGGACGTCACAATGGGCCCTGGGGACAAGGGGGGGTACCCATAGTGTCACAATGGGTCCTGGGGAAAATGGGGTCCCCAGGATGTCACAATGGGCCCTGGGGACAATGTGGGGTCCTGGGATGTCACAATGGGCCCCAGTGACAAAGGGGGTCCCCTGAATGTTACAATAGGTCCTGAGGACAGTGGGGGGTCCTGGGACGTCACAATGGGCCCTGGGGACAAGGAGGGATCCCCAGGATGTCACAATGGGCCCTGGGGACAATGGGGGGTCCTGGGACGTCACAATGGGCCCTGGGGACAAAGGGAGTCCCCTGGATGTCACAATGGACTCTGGGGACAAAGGGGATCCCCACGGTATCAGAATGGGCCCTGGGGACAAAGGGGGGTCCTGGGATGTCACAATGAGCCCTGCGGACAAGGGTGGTACCCACGGTGTCACAATGGGCCCTGGGCACAAGGGGGGGTCCCCATAGTGTCACAATGGGTCCTGGGGACAAGTGGGGTCCCCAGGATGTGACAATGTGTCCTGGGGACAATGTGGGGTCCTGGGATGTCACAATGGGCCCCAGTGACAAAGGGGCCCCCTGAATGTCACAATGGGTCCTAGGGACAATGGGGGGTCCTGGGACGTCACAACGGGCCCTGGGGACAAGGAGGGATCCCCAGGATGTCACAATGGGCCCTGGGGACAATGGGGGGTCCTGGGACGTCACAATGGGCCCCAGTGACAAGGGGGGGTCCCCTGAATGTCACAATGGGCCCTGGGGACAAAGAGGGGTCCCCTGAATGTCACAATGGGCCCTGGGGACAAGGGGGTGCAGTGGATGTCACAATGGGCCTGGGGACAATGGGGGGTCCTGGAATGTCACAATGGGCCCTGGGGACAATGGGGGTCCCCAGGATGTCACAATGGGCCCTGGGGACAATGGGGTTGCCCAGGATGTCGCAATGGGCCCTGGGGACAATGGGAGTCCCCAAGGTGTCAGAACGAGCCCTGGGGACAAAGTGGAATCCTGGAATGTCACAATGGCCCCCAGTGACAAAGGGGTTCCCCATGGTGTCACAATGGGCCCTGGGGACAAAAGGGGTCCCCAGGATTTCACAATAGCACTGGGGACAAAGGGGGGTCATGGGATGTCACAATGGGCCCTGGGGACAAGGGAGATCCCCATGGTGTCACAATAAGCCCTGGGGACAAAGTGTGGTCCTGGGATGTCAAAATGGGCTCTGGGGACAAGGAGGATCCCCAGGATGTCACAATGGCCCCCAGTGACAAAGAGGGTCCTCATGGTGCCACAATGGGCCCTGGGGACAAAGGGGGTCCCCAGGATGTCACAATGGGCCCTGGGGACAGTGGGGGGTCCTGGGACGTCACAATGGGCCCTGGGGACAAGGGGGGGTCCCCAGGATGTCACAATGGGCCCTGGGGACAAAGAGGGGTCCCCTGAATGTCACAATGGGCCCTGGGGACAAGGGGGTGCAGTGGATGTCACAATGGGCCCTGGGGACAATGGGGGGTGTCCAGGATGTGAGAATGAGTCCTGAGGACAAGGGGGGGTCCCCATGGTGTCACAATGGGTCCCCAGTGACAAGGAGGGGTCCCCATGGTGTCACAATAGGCCCTGGGGACAAAGTGGGGTCCTGGGATGTCACAATGGGCCCTGGGGACAAAAGGGGTTGCCATGGTGCCACAATGGGCCATGGGGTCAAAGGGGACCCCATGGTGCTACAATGTCCCTGGGTACAAAGGGGGGTCCTGGGATGTCACAATGGGCCCTGGGGACAAACGGGGTGTCCCCACGGTGCCACAACGGGCCCTGGGAGCAAGGGGGTGGCCCCAGGATGTCACAATGGGTCCTGGGGAAAATGTAAGGTCCTGGGCTGTCACAATGGACCCTGAGGACAAGGGGGGTCCCCAGGATGTCACAATGAAGTCTTGGGACAAAGGGGTCCCCAGGATGTCACAATGAGGCCTGGGGACCAGGGGGGGTCCTGGGATGTCACAATGGGCCCCAGTGACAAAGGGGGTCCCTATGGTGCCACAATGGGCCCTGGGGACAAAGGGGGTCCCCTGGATGTCACAATGGGCTCTGGGGACAAGGAGGGTCCCCAGGATGTCACAATGGGCCCTGGGGACTAGGGGGGGTCCTGGGATGTCACAATGGGCCCTAGTGACAAAGGGGGTCCCTATGGTGCCACAATGGGCCCTGGGGACAAAGGGGGTCCCCTGGATGTCACAATGGGCTCTGGGGACAAGGAGGGTCCCCAGGATGTCACAATGGGCCCTGGGGACTAGGGGGGGTCCTGGGATGTCACAATGGGCCCTAGTGACAAAGGGGGTCCCTATGGTGCCACAATGGGCCCTGGGGACAAAGGGGGTCCCACGGATGTCACAATGGGCTCTGGGGACAAGGAGGGTCCCCAGGATGTCACAATGGACCCTGGGGACAAAGAGGGGTCCTGGGATGAAACAATGAGCCCTGCAGACAAGGGTGGTACCCACGGTGTCACAATGGGCACTGGGCACAAGGGGGGGTCCCCATAGTGTCACAATGGGTCCTGGGGACAAGTGGGGTCCCCAGGATGTCACAATGGGCCCTGGGGACTAAGAGGGGTCCCCTGAATGTCACAATGGGCCCTGGGGACAAGGGGGTGCCGAGGATGTCACAATGGGCCCTGGGGACAATGGGGCGTCCCCTGAATGTCAAAATGGGCCCCAGTGACAAGGAGGGATTCCCAGGATGTCACAATGGGCCCTGGAGACAATGTGGGGTCCTGGGATGTCACAATGGGCCCCAGTGACAAACGGGGGCCCCTGAATGTCACAATGGGCCCTGGGGACAATGGGGGTCCTGGGACGTCCCAATTGGCCCTGGGGACAAGGAGCGATCCCCAGGATGTCACAATGGGCCCTGGGGACAATGGCGGGTCCTGGGACGTCCCAATGGGCCCTGGGGACAAGCAGGGATCCCCAGGATGTCACAATGGGCCCTGGGGACAATGGCGGGTCCTGGGACGTCACAATGGGCCCTGGGGACAAGGGGGGGTCCCCAGGATGTCACAATGGGCCCTGGGGAAAAAGAGGGGTCCCCTGAATGTCACAATGGGCCCTGGGGACAAGGGGGTGCTGAGGATGTCACAATGGGCCCTGGGGACAATGGGGGGTCCTGGGACGTCACAATGGGCCCTGGGGACAATGGGGGGTCCTGGGATGTCACAATGGGCCCTGGGGACAAAGGGGCCCCCTGAATGTCACAATGGGTCCTGGGGACAATGGTGGGTCCTGGGACGTCACAATGGGCCCTGGGGACAAGGAGGGATCCCCAGGATGTCACAATGGGCCCTGGGGACAATGGGGGGTCCTGGGACGTCACAATGGGCCCCAGTGACAAGGGGGGGTCCCCAGGATGTCACAGTGTGCCCTGGGTACAAAGAGGCGTCCCCGGAATGTCACAATGGGCCCTGGGGACAAGGGGGTGCCCTGAATGTCACAATGGGGCCTGGGGAAAATGGGGGGTCCTAAGACGTCACAATGGGCCCTGGGGACAATGGGAGTCCCCAAGGTGTCAGAACGAGCCCTGGGGACAAAGTGGAATCCTGGAATGTCACAATGGCCCCCAGTGACAAAGGGGTTCCCCATGGTGTCACAATGGGCCCTGGGGACAAAAGGGGTCCCCAGGATTTCGCAATAGCACTGGGGACAAAGGGGGGTCATGGGATGTCACAATGGGCCTTGGGGACACAGAGGGGCCCTAGGACGTCACAATCAGCCCTGGGGACAAGGGGGGGTCCCCTGAAAGTCACAATGAGCCCTGGGAACAGAGGGGGCTCCCCAGGACATCACAATGGGCCCTGGGAACAATGGGGGGTCCTGGGACGTCACAATGGGCCCTGGGGACAAGGGGGGGTCTCCAGGATGTCACAATGGGCCCTGGGGACAAAGAGGGGTCCCTAAAGTGTCACAATGGGCCCTGGGGACACAGAGTGGCCCTGGGACGTCACAATCAGCCCTGGGGACAAAGTGGGGTCCTGGGATGTCACAATGGGCCCCAGTGACAAAGGGGGTCCCCATAGTGCCACAATGGGCCGTGGGGACAAAAGGGGTGCCCAGGATGTCACAATGGGCCCTGGGGACCAGGGTGGTCCTGCGATGTCACAATGGGCCCTGAAGACAAAGGGTGTCCCCTGGCTTTCACAATGGGCTCTGGGGACAAAGGGGGGTCCTGCGATGTCACAATGAGCCCTGCGGTCAAGGGTGGTACCCACGGTGTCACAATGGGCCCTGGGAACAAGGGGGGTTCCCCATAGTGTCACAATGGGTCCTGGGGAAAATGGGGTCCCCAGGATGTCACAATGGGCCCTGGGGACAATGTGGGGTCCTGGGATGTCACAATGGGCCCCAGTGACAAAGGGGTTCCCTGAATGTTACAATGGGTCCTAAGGACAATGGGGGCCCTGGGACGTCACAATGGGCCCTGGGGACAAGGAGGGATCCCCAGGATGTCACAATGGGCCCTGGGGACAAGGGGGGGTCATAAGACGTCACAATGGGCTCTGGGGCCAAGCAGGGATCCCCAGGATGTCACAATGGGCCCTGGAGACAATGGGGGGTCCTGGGACGTCACAATGGGTCCCGGTGACAAGGGGGCATCCCCAGGATGTCAAAATGCGCCCTGGGGCCCAGGGGGGTCCTGCGATGTCACAATGGGCCCTGGGGACAAAGGGGGTCCCCTGGATGTCACAATGGGCTCTGGGGACAAAGGGGATCCCCACGGTATCAGAATGGGCCCTGGGGACAAAGGTGGGTCCTGGGATGTCACAATGAGCCCTGCGGACAAGGGTGGTACCCACGGTGTCACAATGGGCCCTGGGAACAAGGGGGGGTCCCCATAGTGTCACAATGTGTCCTGGGGACAATGTGGGGTCCTGGGATGTCACAATGGGTCCCAGTGAAAAAGGGGCCCCCTGAATGTCACAATGGGTCCTGGGGACAATGGGGGGTCCTGGGACGTCACAATGGGCCCTGGGGACAAGGGGAGGTCCCTTGGATGTCACAATGGGCCCCAGTGACAACGGGGGTCCTCAGGATGTGACAATAGGCCCTGGGGACAAAGAGGGGTCCACTGAATGTCACAGTGGGCCCTGGGGACAAGGGGGTGCAGTGGATGTCACAATGGGCCCTGGGGACAATGGTGGGTCCTGGAATGTCACAATGGGCCTTGGGGACAATGGGGGTCCCCAGCATGTCACAATGGGCCCTGGGGACAAAGGGGGTCCCGACGGTATCAGAATGGGCCCTGGGGACAAAGGGGGGTCCCCTGAATGTCACAATGGGCCCTGGGGACAGTGGGGGGTCCTGGGACGTCACAATGGGGCCTGGGGACAAGGGGGGGTCCCTTGGATGTCACAATGGGCCCTGGGGACAAAGGGGGGTCCCCAGGATGTCACAATGGGCCCTGGGGACAATGTGGGGTCCCCTGAATGTCACAATGGGCCCTGGGGACAAGGAGGTGCCGAGGATGTCACAATGGGCCCTGGGGACAAGGAGGGATTCCCAGGATGTCACAATGGGCCCTGGAGACAAGGGGGTGTCCCCAGGATGTCACAATGGGCCCTGCAGACAAGGGTGGTACCCACGGTGTCACAATGGTCACTGGGCACAAGGTGGGGTCCCTATAGTGTCACAAAGGGTCCTGGGGACAAGTGGGGTCCCCAGGATGTCACAAGGGCCCTGGGGACAATGTGGGGTCCTGGGATGTCACAATGGGCCCCAGTGACAAAGGGGGTCCCCATGGTGCCACAATGGGCTGTGGGGACAAAAGGGGTGCCCAGGATGTCACAATGGGCCCAAGTGACAAGGAGGGTCCCCACGGTGCCACGATGGGTCCTGGGGACAAGGGCGTCCCCCAGATGTCACAATGGGCCCTGGGGACAATGGGGTTGCCCAGGATGTCACAATGGGCCCTGGGGACAATGGGAGTCCCCAAGGTGTCAGAACGAGCCCTGGGGACAAAGTGGAATCCTGGAATGTCACAATGGCCCCCAGTGACAAAGGGGTTCCCCATGGTGCCACAATGGGCCCTGGGGACAAAAGGGGTCCCCAGGATTTCACAATAGCACTGGGGATAAAGGGGGGTCATGGGATGTCACAATGGGCCCTGGGGACAAGGGAGATCCCCATGGTGTCACAATAAGCCCTGGGGACAAAGTGGGGTCCTGGGATGTCACAATGGGCCCCAGTGACAAAGGGGGTCCCCATGGTGCCACAATGGGCCGTGGGGACAAATGGGGTCCCCAGGATGTCACAATGAACCCTGGGGACAAACGGTGGTCCTGGGACATTTCAATGGGCCCTGGGGACAAAGGGGGGACACCAGGATGTCACAATGGGCCCTGGGGACAAAGGGGGTCCCCTGGATGTCACAATGGGCTCTGGGGACAAGGAGGGTCCCCAGGATGTCACAATGGGTCCTGGGGACAAAGGGGGGTCCCGTGAATGTCACAATGGGCCCTAGGGACAAGGGGGTGCCGAGGAGGTCACAATGGGCCCTGGGGACAATGGGGGGTCCTGGGACGTCACAATGGGCCCTGGGGACAAGAGGGGATCCCTAGGATGTCACAATGGGCCCTGGGGACTAATGTGGTCCCCACGGTGTCACAATATGTCCTGGAGACAAAGGGGGGTCCCCAGGATGTCACAATGGGCCCTTGGGACAATGGGGTTCCTGGGATGTCACATTGGGTCCCCAGTGACAAAGGGGGTCCCCAGGATGTCTCAATGGGCCCTGAGGACAATGGGAGGTCCCCATGGTGTCACAATGGGTCCCCAGTAACAAGGGAGGTCTCCACGGTGCCAGGATGGGTCCTGGGGACAAGGAGGTCCGCAGGATGTCACAAGGGGCCCTGGGGACAAAGAGGCTGCAAAGGATGTCACAATGGGACCTGGGGACAAGGGGGTCTCCAGGAACTCACAATGGGCTCTGGGGACAATGGAGGTTCCCCAGGATGTTCACAATAGGCCCTGAGGACAAGGGGTGATCCCCATGCTGTCACAACGGGTCTCCAGTGACAAGGGGGTCCCCAAGGTGTCACAATGGGCCCTGGGGACAATGGGGGGTCCTGGGACGTAACAATAGGCCCTGAGGACAAGGGGTGGTCCCCATGATGTCACAACGGGTCTCCAGTGACAAGGGGGTCCCCAAGGTGTCACAATGGGCCCTGGGGACAATGCGGGGTCCTGGGACGTCACAATGGGCCCCAGTGACATGGGGGTCCCCAGGATGTCACAATGGGCCCTGGGGACAATGTGGGGTCCTGGGATGTCACAATGGGCCCCAGTGACAAAGGGGGTCCCCTGAATGTCACAATGGGTCCTGGGGACAATGGGGGTTCCTGGGACGTCACAATGGGCCCTGGGGACAAGGAGGGATCCCCAGGATGTCACAATGGGCCCTGGAGACAATGGGGGGTCCTGGGACGTCACAATGGGCCCTGAGGACAAGAGGGGGTCCCCAGGATGTCACAATGGGCCCTGGGGACAAAGAGGGGTCCCCTGAATGTCACAATGGGCCCTGGGGACAAGGGGGTGCCGAGGATGTCACAATGGGCCCTGGGGACAATGGGGGTCCTGGGACGTCACAATGGGCCCTGGGGACACAGAGGGGCCCTAGGACGTCACAATCAGTCCTGGGGACAAGGTGGGGTCCCCTGAGAGTCACAATGAGCCCTGGGAAGAGAGGGGGCTCCCAAGGACATCACAATGGGCCCTGGGAACAATGGGGGGTCCTGGGACGTCACAATTGGCCCTGGGGACAAGGGGGGGTACCCATAGTGTCACAATGGGTCCTGGGGAAAATGGGGTCCCCAGGATGTCACAATGGGCCCTGGGGACAATGTGGGGTCCTGGGATGTCACAATGGGCCCCAGTGACAAAGGGGGTCCCCTGAATGTTACAATAGGTCCTGCGGACAGTGGGGAGTCCTGGGACGTCACAATGGGCCCTGGGGACAAGGAGGGATCCCCAGGATGTCACAATGGGCCCTGGGGACAACGGGGGGTCCTAAGACGTCACAATGGGCCCTGGGGACAAGCAGGGATCCCCAGGATGTCACAATGGGCCCTGGAGACAATGGGGGGTCCTGGGACGTCACAATGGGCCCCGTTGACAAGGGGGCATCCCCAGGATGTCAAAATGCGCCCTGGGGCCCAGGGGGGTCCTGCGATGTCACAATGGGCCCTGGGGACAAAGGGGGTCCCCTGGATGTCACAATGGACTCTGGGGACAAAGGGGATACCCACGGTATCAGAATGGGCCCTGGGGACAAAGGGGGGTCCTGCGATGTCACAATGAGCCCTGCGGACAAGGGTGGTACCCACGGTGTCACAATGGGCCGTGGGAACAAGGGGGGGTCCCCATAGTGTCACAATGTGTCCTGGGGACAATGTGGGGTCCTGGGATGTCACAATGGGCCCCAGTGACAAAGGGGCCACCTGAATGTCACAATGGGTCCTGGGGACAATGGGGGGTCCTGGGACGTCACAATGGGCCCTGGGGACAAGAAGGGATCCCCAGGATGTCACAATGGGCCCTGGCGACAATGGGGGGTCCTGGGACGTCACAATGGGCCCCAGTGACAAGGGGGGGTCCCCAGGATGTCACAGTGTACCCTGGGGACAAGGGGGTGCCCTGAATGTCACAATGGGCCGTGGGGACAATGGGGGGTCCTGGGATGTCACAATGGGCCCCAGTGACAAGTGGGGGTCCCCAGGATGTCACAATGGGCCCTGGGGACAAAGAGGGGTGCCCTGAATGTCACAATGGGCCCTGGGGACAAGGGGGTGCAGTGGATGTCACAATGGGCCTTGGGGACAATGGGGGGTCCTGGAATGTCACAATGGGCCCTGGGGACAATGGGGGTCCCCAGGATGTCACAATGGGCCCTGGGGACAATGGGAGTCCCCAAGGTGTCAGAACGAGCCCTGGGGACAAAGTGGAATCCTGGAATGTCACAATGGCCCCCAGTGACAAAGGGGTTCCCCATGGTGTCATAATGGGCCCTGGGGACATAAGGGGTCCCCAGGATTTCACAATAGCACTGGGGACAAAGGGGGGTCATGGGATGTCACAATGGGCCCTGGGGACAAGGGAGATCCCCATGGTGTCACAATAAGCCCTGGGGACATAGTGGGGTCCTGGGATGTCACAATGGGCCCTGGGGACAAAGGGGGGTCCTGGGATGTCACAATGGGGCCCAGTGACAAAGAGGGTCCTCATGGTGCCACAATGGGCCCTGGGGACAAAGGGGGTCCCCTGGATGTCACAATGGGCTCTGGGGACAAGGAGGGTCCCCAGGATGTCACAATGGGCCCTGGGGACAAAGAGCGTCCCCAGCATGTCACAATGGGCCCTGGGGACAAAGAGGGGTCCCCTGAATGTCACAATGGGCCCTGGGGACAATGGGGTGCAGTGGATGTCACAATGGGCCCTGGGGACAATGGGGGGTGTCCAGGATGTGAGAATGAGTCCTGAGGACAAGGGGGGGTCCCCATGGTGTCACAATGGGTCCCCAGTGACAAGGAGGGGTCCCCATGGTGTCACAATAGGTCCTGGGGACAAAGTGGGGTCCAAGAATGTCACAATGGGCCCTGGGGACAAAAGGGGTTGCCATGGTGCCACAATGGGCCCTGGGGTCAAAGGGGGGTCCTGGGATGTCACAATGGGCCCTGGGGACAAGCGGGGGTCTCCATGGTGTCACAATGGGCCCCAGTGACAAAGGGGGTCCCCTGAATGTCACAATGGGTCCTGGGGACAAGGAGGGATCCCCAGGATGTCACAATGGGCCCTAGGGACAAAGAGGGGTCCCCTGAATATGACAATGGGTCCTGGGGACAAGGAGGGATCCCCAGGATGTCACAATGGGCCCTAGGGACAAAGAGGGGTCCCCTGAATGTCACAATGGGCCCTGGGGACAAGGGGGGGTCCCCAGGATGTCACAATGGGCCCGGGGGACAAAGGGGTGCCGAGGATGTCACAATGGGCCCTGGGGACAATGGGGGGTCCTGGGATGTCACAATGGGCCCTGGGGACAATGGGGGGTCCTGGGATGTCACAATGGGCCCTGGGGACAAGGGGGTCCCCCAGATATCACAATGGGCCCTGGGGACAATGTAAGGTCCTGGGCTGTCACAATGGACCCTGAGGACAAGGGGGGTCCCCATGATGTCACAATGAAGTCCTGGGACAAAGGGGGTCCCCAGGATGTCACAATGGGGCCTGGGGACCAGGGGGTGTCCTGGGATGTCACAATGGGCCCCAGTGACAAAGGGGGTCCCTATGTGCCACAATGGGCCATGGGGACAAAGGGGGTCCCCTGGATGTCAGAGTGGGCTCTGGGGACAAGGAGGGTCCCCAGGATGTCACAATGGGCTCTGGGGACAAGGAGGGTCCCCAGCATGTCACAATGTGTCCTGGGGACAATGTGGGGTCCTGGGATGTCACAATGGGCCCCAGTGACAAAGGGGGTCCCTATGTGCCACAATGGGCCATGGGGACAAAGGGGGTCCCCTGGATGTCAGAGTGGGCTCTGGGGACAAGGAGGGTCCCCAGGATGTCACAATGGGCTCTGGGGACAAGGAGGGTCCCCAGCATGTCACAATGTGTCCTGGGGACAATGTGGGGTCCTGGGATGTCACAATGGGCCCCAGTGACAAAGGGGCCCCCTGAATGTCACAATGGGTCCTGGGGACAATGGGGGGTCCTGGGATGTCACAATGGGCCCTGGGGACTAGGAGGGATCGCCAGGATGTCACAATGGGCTCTGGGGACAAAGAGGGGTCCCCTGAATGTCACAATGGGCCCTGGGGACAAGGGGGTGCAGTGGATGTCACAATGGGCCCTGGGGACAATGGGGGGTCCTGGAATGTCACAATGGGCCTTGGGGACAATGGGGGTCCCCAGGATGTCACAATGGGCCCTGGGGACAATGGGGTTGCCCAGGATGTCACAATGGGCCCTGGGGACAATGGGAGTCCCCAAGGTGTCAGAACGAGCCCTGGGGACAAAGTGAAATCCTGGAATGTCACAATGGCCCCAGTGACAAAGGGGTTCCCCACGGTGTCACAATGGGCCCTGGGGACAAAAGGGGTCCCCAGGATTTCACAATAGCACTGGGGACAAAGGGGGGTCATGGGATGTCACAATGGGCCCTGGGGACAAGGGAGATCCCCATGGCGTCACAATAAGCCCTGGGGACAAAGTGGGGTCCTGGGATGTCACAATGGGCTCTGGGGACAAGGAGGGTCCCCAGGATGTCACAATGGGCCCTGGGGACAAAGGGGGGTCCTGGGATGTCACAATGGGCCCCAGTGACAAAGAGGGTCCTCATGGTGCCACAATGGGCCCTGGGGACAAAGGGGGTCCCCTGGATGTCACAATGGGCTCTGGGGACAAGGAGGGTCCCCAGGATGTCACAATGGGCCCTGTGGACAAAGAGCGTCCCCAGCATGTCACAATGGGCCCTGGGGACAATGGGGGGTCCCCACGGTATCAGAATGGGCCCTGGGGACAAAGGGGGTCCCCTGAATGTCACAATGGGCCCTGGGGACAGTGGGGGGTCCTGGGACGTCTCAATGAGCCCTGGGGACAAGGGGGGGTCCCCAGGATGTCACAATGGGCCCTGGGGACAAAGAGGGGTCCCCTGAATGTCACAATGGGCCCTGGGGACAAGGGGGTGCAGTGGATGTCACAATGGGCCCTGGGGACAATGGGGGGTGTCCAGGATGTGAGAATGAGTCCTGAGGACAAGGGGGGGTCCCCATGGTGTCACAATGGGTCCCCAGTGACAAGGAGGGGTCCCCATGGAGTCACAATAGGCCCTGGGGACAAAGTGGGGTCCAAGAATGTCACAATGGGCCCTGGGGATAAAAGGGGTTGCCATGGTGCCACAATGGGCCCTGGGGACAAAGGGGGTCCCCATGGTGCTACAATGGCCCTGGGGACAAAGGGGGGTCCTGGGATGTCACAATGGGTCCTGGGGACAAAGGGGGTGTCCCCATGGTGCCACAACGGGCCCTGGGAGCAAGGGGGTGGACAGCATGTCACAATGGGTCCTGGGGAAAATGGGGGGTGCCCAGGATGTCACAATGGACCCTGAGGACAAGCGGGGGTCTCCATGGTGTCACAATGGGCCCCAGTGACAAAGGGGCACCCCTTAATGTCACAATAGGTCCTGGGGACAATGGGAGGTCCTGGGACGTCACAATGGGCCCTGGGGACAACGAGGGATCCCCAGGATGTCACAATGGGCCCTGGGGACAAAGAGGGGTCCCCTGAATGTCACAATGGGCCCTGGGGACAAGGGGGTGCAGAGGATGTCACAATGGGCCCTGGGGACAATGGGGGACCCCAGGATGTCAAAATGGGCCCTGGGGACAAGGAGGGATTCCCAGGATGTCACAATGGGCCCTGGAGACAAGGGGGTGTCCCTAGGATGTCACAATGGGCCGTGCGGACAAGGGTGGTACCCACGGTGTCACAATGGTCACTGGGCACAAGGGGGGGTCCCTATAGTGTCACAATGGGTCCTGGGGACAAGTGGGCTCCCCAGGATGTCACAAGGGCCCTGGGGACAATGTGGGGTCCTGGGATGTCACAATGGGCCCCAGTGACAAACGGGGGCCCCTGAATGTCACAATGGGCCCTGGGGACAATGGGGGTCCTGGGACGTCCCAATGGGCCCTGGGGACAAGGAGGGATCCCCAGGATGTCAAAATGGGCCCTGGGGACAATAGCGGGTCCTGGGACGTCCCAATGGGCCCTGGGGACAAGCAGGGATCACCAGGATGTCACAATGGGCCCTGGGGACAATGGCGGGTTCTGGGACGTCACAATGGGCCCTGGGGACAAGGGGGGGTCCCCAGGATGTCACAATGAGCCCTGGGGACAATGGCGGGTCCCCTGAATGTCACAATGGGCCCTGGGGACAAGGGGGTGCTGAGGATGTCACAATGGGCCCTGGGGACAATGGGGGGTCCTGGGACGTCACAATGGGCCCTGAGGACAATGGTGGGTCCCCTGAATGTCACAATGGGCCCTGGGGACAACGGGGGGTCCGCAGGATGTCACAATGGGCACTGGGGACAAAGGGTGGGTCCCCATGGTGTCACAATGGGCCCAAGTGACAAGGAGGGTCCCCACGGTGCCAGGATGGGTCCTGGGGACAAGGGCGTCCCCCAGATGTCACAATAAGCCCTGGGGACAAAGTGGGGTCCTGGGATGTCACAATGGGCCCTGGGGACAATGGGAGTCCCCAAGGTGTCAGAACGAGCCCTGGGGACAAAGTGGAATCCTGGAATGTCACAATGGTCCCCAGTGACAAAGGGGTTCCCCATGGTGCCACAATGGGCCCTGGGGACAAAAGGGGTCCCCTGAATGTCACAATGGGCCCTGGGGACAAGGGGGTGCAGTGGATGTCACAATGGGCCCTGGGGACAATGGGGGGTCCTGGAATGTCACAATGGGCCCTGGGGACAAAGGGGATGTCCACATGGTGCCACAATGGGCCCTGGGAGCAAGGGGGTCCCCAGGATGTCACAATGGGTCCTGGGGACAATGGGAGGTGCCCAAGATGTCACAATGGACCCTGAGGACAAGCAGGGGTCTCCATGGTGTCACAATGGGTCCCCAGTGACAAGGGGGGGTCCCCATGGTGTCACAATGGGCCCTGGGGACAAACGTGGTTCCCCTCAATATCAAAATGGGTCCTGGGGACAAAGTGGGCTCCTCGGATGTCACAATGGACACTGGGGACAACGGGAGGTCCTGGGACGTCACAATGGGCCCTGGGGACAAAGTTGGTCCCCACGATGTCTCAATGAGCCCCAGTGACAAAGGGGGGTCCCCAGGATGTCACAATGGGCCGTGGGGACAATGAGGGGTCCTGGGACATCACAATGGGTCCTGGGGACAAGGGGGGGACCCCTGAATGTCACAATGGGCCCTGGGGACAATGTGGGGTCCTGGGATGTCACAATGGGCCCCAGTGCCAAAGGGGGTCCCCTGAATGTCACAATGGGCCCTGGGGACAATGGGGGATCCTGGGACGTCACAATGGGCCCTGGGGACAAGGGGGGTGTCCCCTGAATGTCACAATGGGCCCTGGGGACAATGTGGGGTCCTGGGATGTCACAATGGGCCCCAGTGACAAAGGGGGTCCCCTGAATGTCACAATGGGCTCTAGGGACAATGGGGGGTCCTGGGAAGTCACAATGGGCCCTGGGGACAAGGGGGGTGTCCCCTGAATGTCACAATGGGCCCTGGGGAGAAAGGGGGTCCCCAGGATGTCAAAATGGGCCTTGGGGACAAAGTGGGGTTCTTGGATATCACAATGTGACACAGTGCAAAGGGGGTCCCCATGGTGCCACAATGAACCCTGGGGACAAAGGGAGGTCCCTAGGATGTCACAATGGGCCCTTGGGACAATGGGGTTCCTGGGATGTCACATTGGGTCCCCAGTGACAAAGGGGGTCCCCAGGATGTCTCAATGGGCCCTGAGGACAATGGGAGGTCCCCATGGTGTCACAAAGGGTCCCCAGTGACAAGGGAGGTCCCCACGGTGCCAGGATGGGTCCTGCGGACAAGGAGGTCCCCAGGATGTCACCATGGGCCCTGAGGACAAAGGGGGTCCCCAGGATGTCACAATGGGCCCTGGGGACAAAGAGACTCCCCAGGATGTCACAATGGGACCTGGGGACAAGGGGGTCCCCAGGAACTCACAATGGGCTCTGGGGACAATGGAGGTTCCCCAGGATGTTCACAATAGGCCCTGAGGACAAGGGGTGGTCCCCATGCTGTCACAATGGGTCCCCAGTGACAAGGGGGTCCCCAAGGTGTCACAATGGGCCCTGGTAACAACGGGGGGTCCTGGGACGTAACAATAGGCCCTAGGGACAAAGGGGGTCCCCACAGTGTTACAATGGTCCCGGGTGACAAAGGGGGATGCCCAGGATGTCACAATGGGCCCTGAGGCAAGGAGGGGTCTCCATGGTGTCACGATGGGTCCTGGGGACAAGGGGGTCCCCAGGATGTAAGAATGAACCCTGGGGACAATGGGGGGTCCTGGGACGTCACAATGGGTCCTGGGGACAAAGGGTGTCTCCAGGATGTCACAATGGGCTCTGGGGACAATGCAGCGTCCTGGGACGTCACAATGGGTCCTTAGGACAAAGAGGGGTCCCCAGGATGTCACAATGGGCCCTGGGGACAACGTGGGGTCCTGGGATGTCACAATGGGCCCCAGTGACAAAGGGGGTGCCCTGAATGTCACAATGGGCCCTGGGGAAAATGGGGGGGTCTTGGGACGTCACAATGGGCCCTGGCGATAAGGAGGGATCGCCAGGATGTCACAATGGGCCCTGGGGACAATGGGGGGTCCTGGGACGTCACAATGGGCCCTGGGGACAAGAGGGGGTCCCCAGGATGTCACAATGGGCCCTGGGGACAAAGAGGTGTCCCCTGAATGTCACAATGGGCCCTGGGGACAAGGGGGTGCAGAGGATGTCACAATAGGCCCTGGGGACAATGGGGGGTCCTGGGACGTCACAATCAGCCCTGGGTACATGGGGGGATCCCCTGAAAGTCACAATGAGCCTTGGGAGCAGAGGGGGCTCCCCAAGACGTCACAATGGGCCCTGGGAACAATGGGGGTCCCTTGAAGGTCACAATGGGCCCTGGGGACAATGGTGGGTCCCCTGAATGTCAAAATGGGCCCTGGGGACAAAGGGGGGTCCGCAGGATGTCACAATGGGCACTGGGGACAAAGGGGAGGTCCCCATGGTGTCACAATGGGCCCAAGTGACAAGGAGGGTCCCCACGGTGCCACGATGGGTCCTGGGGACAAGGGGGTCCCCCAGATGTCACAATGGGCCCTGGGGACAATGGGGTTGCCCAGGATGTCACAATGGACCCTGGGGACAAAGGGGGATCCCCAGGATGTCACAATGGGCCCTGGGGACCAGGGGGGTCCTGCGATGTCACAATGGGCCCTGGGGAGAAAGTGGGTCCCCTGGATGTCACAATGGGCTCTGGGGACAAGGAGGGTCCCCAGGACGTCACAATGACCCCTGCGGACAAGGGGGGTGTCGATGGTTTCACAATGGGCCCTGGGGACAATGGGGGGTCCTGGGATGTCACAATGGGCCCCAGTGACAAAGGGGTTCCCCATGGTGCCACAATGGTCCCTGGGGACAAAGGGGGTCCCCAGGATTTGACAATAGCACTGGGGACAAATGGGGGTCATGGGATGTCACAGTGGGCCCTGGGGACAAGGGAGGTCCCCATGGTGTCACAATAAGCCCTGGGGACAAAGTGGGGTGTTGGGATGTCACAATGGGCCCCAGGGACAAAAGGGGGTCCCCATGGTGCCACAATGGGCCGTGGGGACCAGGGGGGGTACTGCAATGTCACAATGGGCCCTGGGGAGAAAGGGGGTCCCCTGGATGTCACAATGGGCTCTGGGGACAAGGAGTGTCCCCAGGATGTCACAATGGGCCCTGGGGACAAACGGGGGTGTCGACGGTGTCAAAATGGGTCCTGGGGACAAAGGGCGTCCCCAGGATGTCACAATATGCCCTGGGGACAAAGGGGGTCCCCACGGTATCAGAATGGGCCCTGGGGACAAAGGGGGGTCCCTTGAATGTCACAATGGGCCCTGGGGACAATGGGGGTCCTGGGATGTCACAATGAGCCCTGCGGACAAGGGTGGTACCCACAGTGTCACAATGGGCCCTGGGCACAAGGGGTGGTCCCCATAGTGTCACAATGGGTCCTGGGGACAACTGGGGTCCCCAGGATGTCACAATAGGTCCTGGGGACAATGTGGGGTCCTGGGATGTCACAATGGGCCCCAGTGACAAAGGGGGTCCCCTGAATGTCACAATGGGTCCTGGGTACAATGTGGGGTCCTGGGACGTCACAATGGGCCCTGGGGACAAGGAGGGATCCCCAGGATGTCACAATGGGCCCTGGGGACAATGGGGGGTCCTGGGACGTCACAATGGGCCCCAGTGACAAGGGGGGGTCCCCAGGATGTCACAATGGGCCCTGAGGACAAAGAGGGGTCCCCTGAATGTCACAAAGGGCCCTGGGGACAAGGGCGTGCCGAGGATGTCACAATGGGCCCTGGGGACAATGGGGGGTCCTGGAATGTCACAATGGGCACTGGGGACTATGGGGGTCCCCAGGATGTCACAATGGGCCTTGGGGACAACAGGAGGTTCTGGGATGTCACAATGGGCCCTGGGGACAATGGGGGGTGCCCAGGATGTGAAAATGAGTCCTGAGGACATGGGGGGGTCCCCATGGTGTCACAATGGGTCCCCAGTGACAAGGAGGGGTCCCCATGGTGTCACAATAGGCCCTGGGGACAATGGGGTCCCCTGAATGTCACAATGGGCCCTGGGAACAAAAGTGGTTGCCATGGTGCCACAATGAGCCCTGGGGACAAAGGGAGGTCCCTACAATGTCACAATGGGCCCTGGGGACTAATGAGGTCCCCACGGTGTCACAATGCGTCCTGGAGAAAAAGGGGGGTCCCCAGGATGTTACAATCTGCTCTTGGCACAATGGGGTTCCTGGGATGTCACAATGGGCCCTGGGGACAATGGGGGTCCCCACGGTGCCACGATGGGTCCTGGGGACAAGGGCGTCCCCCTAGATGTCACAATGGGCCCTGGGGACAATGGGGTTGCCCAGGATGTCACAATGGACCCTGGGGACAAAGGGGGGTGGGCAGGATGTCACAATGGGCACTGGGGACAAAGGGGGGGTCCCCATGGTGTCACAATGGGTCCCCAGTGACAAGGAGGGTTCCCCATGGTGTCACAATAGGCCCTGGGGACAAAGTGGGGTCCTAGAATGTCACAATGAGCCCTGGGGACAAAGGGGGGTCCTGGGATGTCACAATGGGCCCTGGGGACAAGAGGGGATTCCTAGGATGTCACAATGGGCCCTGGGGACTAATGTGGTCCCCACGGTGTCACAATATGTTCTGGAGACAAAGAGGGGTCCCCAGGATGTCACAATGGGCCCTTGGGACAATGGGGTTCCTGGGATGTCACAATGGGTCCCCAGTGACAAAGGGGGTCCCCAGGATGTCTCAATGGGCCCTGAGAACAATGGGAGGTCCCCATGGTGTCACAAAGGGTCCCCAGTGACAAGGGAGGTCCCCACGGTGCCACGATGGGTCCTGGGGACAAGGAGGTCCCCAGGATGCCACAATGGGCCCTGGGGACAATGGGGGGTCCGGGGACGACACAATGGGTCCCGGTGACAAGGGGGCATCCCCAGGATGTCAAAATGCGCCCTGGGGCCCAGGGGGGTCCTGCGATGTCACAATGGGCCCTGGGGACAAAGGGGATCCCCAAGGTATCAGAATGGGCCCTGGGGACAAAGGGGGGTCCTGGGATGTCACAATGAGCCCTGCGGACAAGGGTGGTACCCACGGTGTCACAATGGGCCCTGGGAACAAGGGGGGGTCCCCATAGTGTCACAATGGGTCCTGGGGACAAGTGGGGTCCCCAGGATGTCACAATGTGTCCTGGGGACAATGTGGGGTCCTGGGATGTCACAATTGGCCCCAGTGACAAAGGGGCCCCCTGAATGTCACAATGGGTCCTGGGGACAATGGGGGATCCTGGGACGTCACAATGGGCCCCGGGGACATGGAGGGATCCCCAGGATGTCACAATGGGCCCTGGGGACAAGGAGGGGTCCCCTGAATGTCACAATGGGCCCTGGGGACAAGGGGGTGCAGAGTATGTCACAATGGGCCTTGGGGACAATGGGGGTCCCCAGGATGTCACAATGGGCCCTTGGGACAATGGGGGTCCCCAGGATGTCACAATGGGCCCTGGGGACAATGGGGTTGCCCAGGATGTCACAATGGGCCCTGGGGACAAGGGCGTGCCGAGGATGTCACAATGGGCCCTGGGGACAATGGCGGGTTCTGGGACGTCACAATGGGCCCTGGGGACAAGGGGGGGTCCCCAGGATGTCACAATGGGCCCTGGGGAAAAAGAGGGGTCCCCTGAATGTCACAATGGGCCCTGGGGACAAGGGGGTGCTGAGGATGTCACAATGGGCCCTGGGGACAATGGGGGGTCCTGGGACGTCACAATGGGCCCTGAAGACAATGGTGGGTCCCCTGAATGTCACAATGGGCCCTGGGGACAACGGGGGGTCCGCAGGATGTCACAATGGGCACTGGGGACAAAGGGTGGGTCCCCATGGTGTCACAATGGGCCCAAGTGACAAGGAGGGTCCCCACGGTGCCAGGATGGGTCCTGGGGACAAGGGCGTCCCCCAGATGTCACAATAAGCCCTGGGGACAAAGTGGGGTCCTGGGATGTCACAATGGGCCCTGGGGACAATGGGAGTCCCCAAGGTGTCAGAACGAGCCCTGGGGACAAAGTGGAATCCTGGAATTTCACAATGGTCCCCAGTGACAAAGGGGTTCCCCATGGTGCCACAATGGGCCCTGGGGACAAAAGGGGTCCCCAGGATTTCACAATGGCCCTGGGGACAAAGGGGGGTCCTGGGATGTCACAATAGGCCCTGGGGACAAAGGGGGGTCCTGGGATGTCACAATGGGCCCTGGGGACAAAGGGGGTATCCCCATGGTGCCACAACGGGCCCTGGGAGCAAGGGGGTGGCCAGGATGTCACAATGGGTCCTGGGGAAAATGGGGGGTGCCCAGGATGTCACAATGGACCCTGAGGACAAGCGGGGGTCTCCATGGTGTCACAATGGGCCCCAGTGACAAAGGGGCTCCCCTGAATGTCACAGTAGGTCCTGGGGACAATGGGGGGTGCTGGGACGTCACAATGGGCCCTGGGGACAACGAGGGATCCCCAGGATGTCACAATGGGCCCTGGGGACAAAGAGGGGTCCCCTGAATGTCACAATGGGCCCTGGGGACAAGGGGGTGCCCAGGATGTCACAATGGGCCCTGGGGACAATGTGGGGTCCTGGGATGTCACAATGGGCCCCAGTGACAAAGGGGGTCCCCTGAATGTCACAATGGGCCCTGGGGACAATGGGCGGTCCTGGCACGTCACAATGGGCCCTGAAGACAAGGAGGGATCCCCAGGATGTCACAATGGGCCCTGGGGACAATGGGGGGTCGTTAGACGTCACAATGGCCCCTGGGGACAAAGAGGGGTCCCCTGAATGTCACAATGGGCCCTGGGGAAAATGGGGGGTCCTGGGACGTCACAATGGGCCCCAGTGACAAGAGGGGGTCCCCAGGATGTCACAATGGGCCCTGGGGACAAACAGGGGTCCCCTGAATGTCACAATGGGCCCTGGGGACGAGGGGGTGCCGAGGATGTCACAATGGGCCCTGGGGACAATGGGGGGTCCTGGGATGTCACAATGGGCCCCAGTGACAAAGGGGGTGCCCTGAATGTCACAATGGGTCCTGAAGACAATGGGGGGTCCTGGGACGTCACAATGGGCCCTGGGGACAAGGAGCGATCCCCAGGATGTCACAATGGGCCCTGGGGACAAGGGGGGGTCCCCAGGATGTCACAATGTGCCCTGGGTACAAAGAGGCGTCCCCTGAATGTCGCAATGGGCCCTGGGGACAAGGGGGGGTCCTGGGAAGTCACAATGGGCCCCAGTAATAAGGGTGTATCCCCAGGATGTCATAATGGGCCCTGGGGACCAGGGGGGTCCTTCGATGTCACAATGGGCCTTGGGGACAAAGGGGGTCCCCTGGATGTCACAATGGGCCCTGGGGACAAAGGGGGGTCCTGGGATGTCTCAATGAGCCCTGCGGACAAGGGTGGTACCCACGGTGTCACAATGGGCCCTGGGAACAAGGGGGGGACCCCATAGTGTCACAATGGGTCCTGGGGAAAATGGGGGGTCCTGGGACGTCACAATGGGCCCTGGGGACAAGGAGGGATCCCCAGGATGTCACAATGGGCCCTGGGGACAAAGAGGCGTCCCCGGAATGTCACAATGGGCCCTGGGGACAAAGAGGAGTCCCCTGAATTTCACAATGGACCCTGGGGACAATGGGGGATCCTGGGACGTCACAATGGGCCCCAGTGACAAGGGGGGGTCCCGAGGATGTCACAATGTGCCCTGAGGACAAAGAGGCGTCCCCGGAATGTCACAATGGGCCCTGGGGACAAGGGGGTGCCCTGAATGTCGCAATGGGCCCTGGGGACAATGGGGGGTCCTAAGACGTCACAATGGGCCCTGGGGACAAGGAGGGATCCTGGGACGTCACAATGGGCCCCAGTGACAAGGGGGGGTCCCCAGGATGTCACAATGGGCCCTGGGGACAAAGAGGGGTCCCCTGAATGTCACAATGGGCCCTGGGGACAAGGGGGTGCAGTGGATGTTACAATGGGCCCTGGGGACAATGGGGGGTGTCCAGGATGTGAGAATGAGTCCTGAGGACAAGGGGGGGTCCCCATGGTGTCACAATGGGTCCCCAGTGACAAGGAGGGGTCCCCATGGTGTCACAATAGGCCCTGGGGACAAAGTGGGGTCCAAGAATGTCACAATGGGCCCTGGGGACAAAAGGGGTTGCCATGGTGCCACAATGGGCCCTGGGGTCAAAGAGGGGTCCTGGGATGTCACAATGGGCCCTGGGGACAAAGGGGGTGTCCCCATGGTGCCACAACGGGCCCTGGGAGCAAGGGGGTGGCCAGGATGTCACAATGGGTCCTGGGGAAAATGGGGCGTGCCCAGGATGTCACAATGGACCCTGAGGACAAGCGGGGGTCTCCATGGTGTCACAATGGGCCCCAGTGACAAAGGGGGTCCCCTGAATGTCACAATAGGTCCTGGGGACAATGGGGGGTCCTGGGACGTCACAATGGGCCCTGGGGACAAGGAGGGATCCCCAGGATGTCAGAATGGGTCCTGGGGACAATGGGGGGTCCTGGGACGTCACAATGGGCCCTGGGAAGAAGGGGGGGTCCCCAGGATGTCACAATGGGCCCTGGGGACAAGGGGGTGCCGAGGATGTCACAATGGGCCCTGGGGACAATGGGGGGTCCTGGGACGTCACAATGGGCCCTGAGGACAAGGAGGGATCCCCAGGATGTCACAATGGGCTCTGGGGACAATGGGGGGTCCTGGGCTGTCACAATGGACCCTGAGGACAAGGGGGGTCCCCAGGATGTCACAATGGGCCCTGGGGACAAAGGGGGTCCCCACGGTATCAGAATGGGCCCTGGGGACAAGGGGGGTCCCCTGAATGTCACAATGGGCCCTGGGGACAATGGGGGGTCCTGGGATGTCACAATGAGCCCTGCAGACAAGGGTGGTACCCACGGTGTCACAATGGGCCCTGGGCACAAGGGGGGGTCCCCATAGTGTCACAATGGACCCTGGGGACAAGGGGGTGCCGAGGATGTCACAATGGGCCCTGGGGACAATGGGGGGTCCTGGGACCGCACAATGGGCCCTGAGGACAATGGTGGGTCCCCTGAATGTCAAAATGGGCCCTGGGGACAAAGGGGGGTCCGCAGGATGTCACAATGGGCACTGGGGACAAAGGGGGGGTCCCCAGGATGTCACAATGGGCCCTGGGGACAATGTGGGGTCCTGGGATTTCACAATGGGCCCCAGTGACAAAGGGGGTCCCCAGGATGTCACAATGGGCCCTGGGGACAATAGGAGGTTCTGGGATGTCACAATGGGCCCTTGGGGTTTAGAAGTCAGGTCTAAGAGTGCAGCGTTTGGGGTGCAGGGGCTTGGGGGGAAATTTAAGGTTGCAGAGTGTGGGGTGCACAGGACTGGGGCACAGGATTTGGGGGTGCGGGGTTTCAGGGTTCAGGATTTGGAGGTGTGGAGTTTTGGGGTGCAGGGGTTGGGAGTGCAGGGTGGTGGGGGTGAGAGATTTGGGTGCAGGATTTGGGGGTGCAGAGTCTTGGGAGGCAAGGATCCGGGTCTGCAGGATTTGGGGGTTCAGTGTTTAGGGCAGCACAATCTTGGGGTGCAGGGGTTTGCAGTGAAAGGTTTGGTAGGCAGGATTTGGGGTGCAGGATTCTGGGGTGCTGGGTTTGGGGTACAGGATTTGCTGTTGCAGGGATGGGGTTGAAGGGCTTGGGTTGCCAAGCCTTTGAGGTGCAGGATTTGGAGGTGCAGGGTTTGGGAGGGAATTCTTTGGGCTACAGGGTTTGGGGGCAGGGTTTAGGGGTGGAGGATATAGGACGGAAAGATTTGGGAATGCAGGGTTTGGGGTGCAGGTTTCGGGGTTCAGGAAGGTAGGGAGGGCAGGATTAGTGGGTGCAAGGTTTCAGTTGTAGGGTTTAGGGGTGCAGAGTTTGGTAGGGCCGAATTTGGGGGTGCAGGATCTGGGGTGCAGGGTTTGGGAAGACAGGATCGGGGGTGGAGGATTTGGGGGTGCAGGATTGAGGGGCAGGGTTTTGGTGCAGGGCTTGGGGTCAGGATCTGGGGTGCAGGTTTGGGAAGAGTATTTTGGGGTGCAGGATTTTGGGTGCCGTGTCTGCGGGGCAGGTTTGGGGTGATCACTGCTGATCCGCACACACTCTCTCTCTCTGTCCCCATTGTCCCCAATGCCCCCTTACCTGTCTCACCTCCCTCTCCAGCTCCGCTCCCACCCCCCCAATCCCCCTCAGCGGGGCCAGCCCGGGGTGCAGCTCCTGCAACGGCTCCTCCTCTGCATTCATTAACAATTAACACCCTCAGCAGCGCTAATTAACACCCCCCCCACCCCCCCATATCCCCGCTGCCCCCTAATTACCCCCTAATTCGCGCTAATCACCCCTAATTCCCCCTCATTACTCACCCAGCAGCCCCTCGATGTCCGCAGCCGCCATCTTGCCCCACCGGGAGGGCCACAAACCACCTCAAAATTGACCCAAAATAGCGCTTTTTCAACCCAAAACCCTCCCGCTGAGGCTCCCCGAGCTGTGTCCCCAAAGCCCCCGCTGTTGTCACCTCGGGAAAAGCGCGAAAAAAGCGGCCCCGGGGGTCCCCGCGCTTCGTTTCGCGCTCTGAGGGAAAGCGCGGGAAAACGAGCGGAGACGGAAAGAGCTGAGCGGAGCCGAATGGGCCCGAGCGGAGCCGAACGGCGCCCGAGCGGAGCCGAACGGCGCCCGAGCGGAGCCGAATGGGCCCGAGCGGAGCCGAATGGGCCCGAGCGGAGCCGAGCGGCGCCCGAGTCCCGGCCGGGGCCGAACGCACCCGAAGGGACCCGAAGTCTTCCCGAAGGGGTCCGAGTGGAGCCGAACGCACCCGAAGGGACCCGAACCCACCCGAGTGGACCCGAACCCACCCGAAGGGACCCGAACCCACCCGAGTGGACCCGAACCCACCCGAGTGGACCCGAACCCACCCGAAGGGGCCCGAACCCACCCGAGTGGACCCGCACCCACCCGAAGGGGCCCGAAGTCTCCCCGAAGGGACCCGAACCCACCCGAAAGTGCCCCAAAAGGCGCCAAACTCCCAAATCCCCCCCTTTTTACCCCAAAACCCGTGTTCCGCTCCCCCCCCGGCCCCTCCTCTTCCTTCCCCCCCCCCCCCCCCCCCCCCCCGCCACTTTCTCCCCCTTTTCCCGCCTCACGATCGTTTCCCGCCGCGGCGGCGGCTGCGAGCGAGGCCACGCCCCCTTCCTCAGGCGGCGGCCAATGGGAAGGGGGGGGGGTGCGTGGCCACGCCCACTGTGCGTGGCGTGCGCGGAGGCGGCTCCGAGAGGAGCCGAAGATACACGAAGGGAGCCGAAGGGACCCGAGGGGACCCGAACGCACCCGAAGGGACCCGAGTGGGGCCCGAACGCACCCGAGGAGACCCGAAGGCACCCGAAGGGACCCGAACGCACCCGAAGGGACCCGAGTGGGACCCGAACGCACCCGAAGGGACCCGAGGGGACCCGAACACACCCGAAGGGACCCGAAGGGACCCGAGTGGGGCCCGAACTCACCCGAAGGGACCCGAGGGGACCCGAACGCACTTAGGGGGCTCCATGAGTCACTTATGGGTCACTATGGGGCACTCCTGGGTCCCTAAGGGGGAAATTATGGGGGTCTATGGGGAGTTCAGGAGGGACCCAGGAGTACCCCAAGGGACCCAGGAGTACCCCAAAGGACCCAGGAGTTCAGGAGGGACCCAGGAGTGCCCCAAAGGACCCAGGAGTTCAGGAGGGACCCAGGAGTGCCCCAAAGGACCCAGGAGTGCCCCAAAGGACCCAGGAGTACCCAAATGTGTTGTGTTTTGTTTTTTCTCTCTTGTTTATGTCCTCTTTTACCTGAAATGGGACAATGGGGGCAATGGGAGTCAATGGGGGCAATGGGGATCAATGGGGGGCAATGGGGGCAATGGGGATCAATGGGGGGCAATGGGGATCAATGGGGATCAGTGGGGGGCAATGGGGGGCAATGGGGATCAATGAGTCAACGGGGTCAATGGGGTCAATGGGTCAATGGGATCAATGGGGGTCAATGGGAGTCAATGGGTCAATGGGATCAATGGGGGTCAATGGGGTCAATGGGGATCAATGGGTCAATGGGGGTCAATGGGAGTCAGCGGGGTCAATGGGGTCAATGGGATCAATGGGGGTCAATGGGGTCAATGGGGTCAATGGGGTCAATGGGTCAATGGGGATCAGTGGGTCAATGGGGGTCAATGGGGTCAATGGGGTCAATGGGTCAATGGGTCAATGGGAGTCAATGGGGTCAATGGGTCAATGGGATCAATGGGGGTCAATGGGGATCAATGGGTCAATGGGGGTCAATGGGGTCAATGGGGTCAATGGGGCAATGGGAGTCAATGGGGTCAATGGGTCAATGGGGATCAATGGGTCAATGGGAGTCAATGGGGTCAATGGGGATCAATGGGTCAATGGGGTCAATGGGTCAATGGGAGTCAATGGGGTCAATGGGTCAATGGGGATCAGTGGGTCAATGGGGTCAATGGGTGTCAATGGGGGTCAATGGGATCAATGGGGATCAATGGGGGGCAATGGGGATCAATGGGGATCAATGAGTCAACGGGGTCAATGGGGGTCAATGGGAGTCAATGGGTCAATGGGGTCAATGGGGTTAATGGGTCAATGGGATCAATGGGGTCAATGGGAGTCAATGGGGGTCAATGGGGGTCAATGGGGTCAATGGGGTCAATGGGATCAATGGGGGTCAATGGGGTCAATGGGGATCAATGGGTCAATGGGGGTCAATGGGAGTCAGCGGGGTCAATGGGGTCAATGGGGATCAATGGGGTCAATGGGATCAATGGGGGTCAATGGGGCAATGGGGTCAATGGGGTCAATGGGTCAATGGGGATCAATGGGTCAATGGGAGTCAATGGGGTCAATGGGGGTCAATGGGGGTCAATGGGGTCAATGGGGATCAATGGGGTCAATGGGGATCAATGGGGTCAATGGGGCCAATGGGGTCAATGGGTCAATGGGATCAATGGGATCAATGGGGGTCAATGGGGTCAATGGGGATCAATGAGTCAATGGGGGTCAATGGGGGTCAATGGGGCAATGGGGTCAATGGGGTCAATGGGGCAATGGGAGTCAATGGGGTCAATGGGTCAATGGGGATCAATGGGTCAATGGGGATCAATGGGTCAATGGGGTCAATGGGGGTCAATGGGGGTCAATGGGGTCAATGGGGATCAATGGGTCAATGGGAGTCAATGGGGTCAATGGGTCAATGGGATCAATGGGGGTCAATGGGGTCAATGGGGGTCAATGGGGGTCAATGGGGTCAATGGGGATCAATGGGTCAATGGGGTCAATGGGTCAATGGGGATCAATGGGGGGCAATGGGGGCCAATGGGGTCAATGGGGATCAATGGGGATCAATGGGTCAATGGGGTCAATGGGGATCAATGGGGATCAATGGGGTCAATGGGGTCAATGGGGTCAATGGGGTCAATGGGGATCAATGGGGGTCAATGGGGGTCAATGGGGGTCAATGGGGTCAATGGGAGTCAATGGGAGTCAATGGGGGTCAATGGGGGTCAATGGGGGTCAATGGGTCCCAGGGTCACATTCCCGCTGTCCCTGTCCCCGCTGTCCCAGGTTGTCCCAGGGCTCAGTGCTCACTCCTCATTGGTTCCTGGCCTTTTGCATTCATTAATATTCGGTTAATTATTCATTAAGGTTTTCTTGCCATAGTTGAGCCCAGCAGGAACCCCCGGGGTCCTAAAACCCTCCCTCTCTATGGGTCCCTATGGAGCTCTATGGGGCTCCTTGGATCTCTATGGGGTCCTATGGGTCTCTATAGGTCCCTATGGGGTTCCATGGGGCTCTGTGGTTTCCTATGGGCCTCTATGGGTCCCTATGGGTCCTTATGGGTCTTAATGGGTCTCTATGGGGCTCCTTGGGTGTCTGTGGGTCCCTATGGGGCTCTTTGGGGCTCTATGGGTCCCTATGGGGCTCCTTGATGCTCTATGGGTCTCTATGGAACCCCCAGGGTCCTAAAACCCTCCCTCTCTATGGGTCCCTATGGGTCTCTATGGGTCCCTATGGAGCTCTATGGGGTTCCATGGGGCTCTGTGGCTCCCTATGGGTCTCTATGGGTCCCTGTGGGTCTCTATGGGGTTCCATGGGGCTCTGTGGCTCCCTATGGGCCTCTATGGGTCCCTATGGGGTCCTATGGAGCTCTATGGGTCTCTATGGGTCCCTATGGGTCTCTACAGGCTCTACGGTCCCTATGGGTCTCTAGGATCGCTATGGGGTTCCTTGGGTCCCTATGGGTCTCTGTGGGTCCCAATGGGGCTCTGTGGGTCCCTATGGAACCCCCGGGGTCCTAAAACCCTCCCTCTCTATGGGTCCCTGTGGGTCTCTATGGGTCCCTATGGAGCTCTATGGGTCCCTATGGGGTTCCATGGGGCTCTGTGGTTTCCTATGGGCCTCTATGGGGCTCTATGGGTCCCTATGGGTGTCTATGGGTCCTTATGGGGCTCCTTGATGCTCTATGGGTCTCTATGGAACCCCCAGGGTCCTAAAACCCTCCCTCTCTATGGGTCCCTTTGGGTCTCTATGGGTCCCTATGGGTCTCTATGGGTCCCTATGGGTCTCTACAGGCTCTACGGTCCGTATGGGTCTCTATGGGGTTCCATGGGGCTCTGTGGCTCCCTATGGGCCTCTATGGTCTCTATGGGTCCCTATGGGGTCCTATGGAGGTGGGTGCTTTTTTCCAACCAAAGTGATTAATGAGTTTTTAGGGTTTACCCCAAATGATGGGAACCCCCGGTTCCTTCCTTCCTTCCCTCCTTCCTTCCTTCCTTCCCTCCTTCCTTCCTTCCCTCCCTCCTTCCTTCCCTCCCTCCTTCCTTCCCTCCCTCCTTCCTTCCTTCCCTCCTTCCTTCCCTCCTTCCTTCCCTCCTTCCTTCCTTCCCTCCTTCCCTCCTTCCTTCCCTCCTTCCTTCCCTCCTTCCTTCCCTCCTTCCTTCCTTCCTTCCCTCCTTCCTTCCTTCCCTCCTTCCTTCCTTCCCTCCTTCCTTCCTTTTTGGAGCTCACCACCTCTTTTGGATGAAGCTGGAGCGGCGCGTGGCTCCAGGCCTTTCATGGAAGCTCCAGCAGCTGCGGATGGGCCTGGGATGCTGGGCAGGAAGATGATGAAGATGATGAAGATGATGAAGATGACAAAGATGACGAAGATGATGAAGATGACGAAGATGATGAAGATGATGAAGATGACGAGCGCATCCCCACGCGGGAAGACATCAAGAAGCTGATGGAAAGCAAGAAGAAGCAGCAGTCGCTCCAGGAGAGCTTTGGATGGCCCAGACCACCCCTTGTGCTTCGGATGCCCACACCACCCCTTGTGTTTTGGATACCCCAGACCACCCCTTGTGCTTTGGATGCCCACACCACCCCTTGTGTTTTGGATACCCCAGACCACCCCTTGTGTTTTGGATACCCCAGACCACCCCTTTGGGGAAGACCCTCCGTATGCTGAGGTGTTGCGTCTCCTTCCTCTTCATCCTCTAAAAGGTGTTTGGTGAAGAGCAGAGATGGAAGCGGGGGTTCCCATCATTTGGGATAAACCCTAAGAACTCATTTTGGTTGGAAAAGACCCTCGAGGTCATGGAGGCCAAGCATAACCTACCCCTGGCACTGACCCATATCCCTGAGGACGTTGTTTTGTGACACCATGGGGACCCCGCCTTGTCCTCAGGGCCCATTGTGACATCCTGGACACCCCCCATTGTCCCCAGAGCCCATTGTGACATCCTGGGGACCCCCTTTGTCCCCAGGGCCCATTGGACGTCCCATGACTCCCCCTTGTCCCCAGGGCCCATTGTGACATCCCAGTACCCCCCATTGTCCCCAGAGCCCATTGTGACATCCTAGGGACCCCCTTTGTCCCCAGGGCCCATTTTCGCACCATGGGGACCCCCTTTGTTACTGGGTCCCATTGTGACATTCCAGGACCTTACTTTGTCCCCAGGGCCCATTTTGGCACCATGGGGGATCCCTTTGTCACTGGGGCCCATTCTGACATTCAGGGCACCCCTCTCTGTCCCCAGGGCCCATTGTGACATGCTGGGGACTCCCATTGTCCCCAGGTCCCATTGTGACACCGTGGGGACCCCCTTTGTCCCTGTCGAGGGTTAAGATTCCTAACCCCAGACCATAACGCTAATCCTAATCCTAAACCTAAGCCTAATTCCTAACCCTAAACCCAATCCTAACCCAATCCCTTAACCCTAACCCAATCTCTTAACCCTTATCCCAATCCCTTAACCCTAACCCAAACTCCTAACTCTAAGCCTAAGCCCAACCCAGACGCCTAAGCCCAAGCCAGACGCCTAAGCCCAACCCAGACGCCTAAGCCCAACCCAGACGCCTAAGCCCAACCCTAACCCAAACTCCTAGCCTTAAGACTAACCCTAAATCCTAACTCAAACTCCTAACCCTAAGTCTAAGCCTAAACCAAACTCCTAAGCTTAAGACTAAGCCTAACCCAAACTCCTAAGCCTAACCCTAACCCAAACTCCAAAACCTAAGCCTAACCCTAACCCAAACTCCTAACCCTATGCCAACCTTAACCATATTCCTACCCTTTCCCCCTAAACCTGAAGTCTTACTGCTTACACAAACACTATTCCCTAACCCCTAACCTTAATCCTTACTCCTAACATTAACCCTAATACTAACCCTTATCACTAACCACATCCCTACCCATAAACCCTAAACCTAATCCTAATCAAACCCTAATAATAACCCTAACCCTACCCCTAACACCTATCCCTTCATCTAAACTTCTAATATTAGTCCAATCACTTACTGTAATCCTAAAGCAAGGCAGGAGACCTCTCACACACACAAAAGGAAACCCACACTAACGTGGGAGCATGGAGCACCAGGGCAAAAAATGATCATCCATGTTTCTCCTAAATCAGAGCCTGCTGGCTACTGCAAGGCTCAACTATTGCAAGAAAACGTTCACAAATAATAAACCAAATACTAACAAACGCAAAAGGCCAGTAACCAATGAACACCGAACACTTACCCCTGCGATTCCCCTCAGGCTCAGGAACAGGATTACACCAAGAGGCTTGATCAGCATGGACTGCAGGAACCAAACAGGGAGTCAAACACGGGTGGGGAGCTTCCATGGCACGTTGTGATCTCCTGCTTCCTCAGTCACCTGCTGTGATGGGAGAGGGTGAGATAATGACACGAGACACATACAGAGGTGTGTGTTCCCACAGCTAGAAACAGAGCACGGGTGACCTTTTTGCTGAGACCTAGCAGGTTTTCAGGCAAATTGAACATTCATGACTTGTCTGTGTAATACCACCAAGGCACAAAAAGCTTTTGGAAAGCCTCTGAGAGGATCTTGGGTACAATCACACATGAATAACCTATTAAAACACGAGTGTTTATTCGCTCAAGCAGACAGACAGTGACAACTCACCTCTGGGACAGCCCAAGGCTCCTAACCAGGACCCAGCTGAGAAGCTCGATCAACTCTGCCAAGGCCATGTCCTGGAGTCAAGCACAGATCAGAGAGGTTTCCAGGCTCACCGAGCAACACTCCTGCATTCCAGGGAAAAGAGGACATAGACAAGAGAGAAAAAACAAAACACAACACAACATATTTAGGACAACAGTGCCCATATCTTGCAGAAAAATAGCCGTATTTGGGGAAAAAACTGGCAAAACGACAAAATATTCCAAATATTTGGGGGCTAAATTGGTCAACACAGGCAAAACAATCTGAGTATTTGGGCAAAAAGTGGCCCAAAGAGGCAATAACATCCACACTTGGGTGCAAAGCTGTCGGCAAACATGAAAACATCCCATATTTGGGATCACAGTGCCCATATCAGGGGAAAAAATGGGCAAAAGCACCTGAGTATATCGGGTCAAGAGAGGCAGAAAAAACCAAAGCACCACTAGATTTGAGCAAAACTGGCCAAAAAGGGGTATAACATCCCCAGATTCAGGGTGAAACTGGACCAAAGAGTCGAAGTATGCCCAGATTTGGGTAAAAAAATGGCCAAAAATGGCCCAAACACCCCCAGATTTGGGTATAAACAAAACTGGAAAACCAAAGAACTCCCAGATATAGGCAGAAACGATCCCAAAGGGCACAAATGTGCCCAGGTTTAGCTCTAAAGTGGCCCAAAGTGCCAAAGCAATCCCAGCTTTGATTTGCAACGGGCCCAAAGGCTCAAAGCGCGCCCTGGGATGGGGCCGTGTGGCACGAGGCTGGGGGGCAGGGAGGGCCCCACAGGGACTCAGTGCTGGTTTCTGCCCTGTGCCAGCACTCCCAGCCCCTGCTTGCCCAGAACCTGCCCCTGAAGCAGCCGCAGCCCCTCTCCCCTCCCTGCGGGTGTCTGCCCCCTGCCCACACCCTGGTGCTGCCTGGCTCGCCCTGCCCGGCCCAGCCCGGCTGCTCTCCCGGCCCCAGCCCCAGCCCTGGCCCCACTGCTGCCCTGCTGAGCTGCTCGGGGCTGGGTGCTGCCCCTGCCCGCCCACCTGCTCCCTGCGCTCGGCTGGAGCAGCCTGGGCGTCCCGGGCTGGCAGGGACACCAGGAGGAGGAACAGGGTGAGGACCATGGCCCCCACGCTCGCCCCATGATGCTGCTGCTGCCAAGACACAGCACAGCACGTCACCGAGGGGCTCTGACCTCACAGTCACATTGGAATCACCACATCTGCACACTGCTGCATGGCCTTGTGCTACACCAGCATGGAAGGAACAGAAGTGGAGAAGGGGGCACCTATTTTGGGAGGCAGCTCTGCCTGTGGGAGTGCACAGGCTCTCACTTCTTGCTTCCCAGAAATCAATCAATCAATCCATCCCAAAAGCTACATATTAATAGTAAATTAAAAAAAAAAAAAAAGCCAACTTCAAGGGTCTTTACTTGTAGCTATATTTGTCAGGCAGCTCTCTGGGAAGAAACCAGCTTTTCCTGCTAGTTTGACCACAGCTTCAACGCCTTTAAAGCCACCACTTCTGAGCTCTGCTGCTCCAACACAGCCTCACAGCCCAGCAAAATCATGGTGCAGGCAGAAAGCTTCACCATACAGAGATGGAGACAGTCAGGAATACGTTCCTCTCAAAAGCAGACACTGCAAACCACGAGAAACCCTGCACAGAGTTGGAGAAGGGTGGAGGAAACGGTGAGGAAGAAGCAGAGAGGGGCAGAGACAGAAGAGATGAAGAGGAAGAAGGACAGAGTAGGAAAGAGGAGGGAGCAGGGAGGGACTGGAGCACAAAACAGGATGAAATGACCCCAAGGGCCCAGCACTCACCACAGTTCCTGCTCTCTGCACTGCCAGGCAAGCTGTGCAGTTCAGGCCCTTCTGTCTGCCTGTCTTTCCCTCCCCTCCTATTCTGTAGCTCCAGCCGTTTGTCCATCCCGCACCTAAGAGAACACATGGGTGTCTGACAGCTCTCACAGCACGAGGCTCCCCAGACGCACCCCACACACACACACACTATACGGCCGGACAGTGATTTTCCCCACTTACACAGACCCTGCGGTGCACGTTTGTGATCTGCTCTGCTGAGGCTGCTCACAGGGACTCTTCCTCACCCAGAGGGGCAGCTGTCTCTGGTGCAGCTGCAGCAGCAGCTGTGGGGATCCCCTGCACTTCACCCTCCAGCTGCTTCCCCTTCTCCTGCTCTCTCCAGCTCCAGCCCCAGCAGCTCCTCTCCAGCAAGTGCCCCCTGCCCCCTCCCCCGCCCAGGACAACAAGGCCAGAGCAGCCCACACACACCTGGGCCAGAGGCAGCAAGACATCTCCAGGGCCCCAGAGGGAGGAAAAAGGGCCCCAGGGCTGGGCCGGGCGCTGCTCGGCCTCGGGCAGCTCCACGGGCGCCATGGCAAAGCTCACGCTGGCCGCCTGCAGAGCAACCGCCTGCTCAGCCTGGGCTGCGCCACCATTGGTCGGGAGGGCTGTCAGTCTCCTCCCCTGAGCTGATCCTGCAGCTCATTAGCTGCCTGGGCAGTGATTCTGTCCTGCTTTGGGGCTCACCCTGCCCTGAGGTGATACTCTCTCTGATTGGCTGCCTGAGGGGTTACTCCCTCCACAGTGTCCGCCTTCCCTGAGCTGCTGTTTCCTCTGATTGGCTGTCTGGGATTTCCCCACTGGCTCCCCCCACCAAATGATTGGTCAGACTATTTGTCAATCATCCCTCTGCTGCACTCCCACCAGGTGTGATTGGTGCAGCCAGCACAGCCCGCCCCTGAGGGCTGCCCAGTTTGTTCAACTGTCGCCAACTGTCATGCAGGTCTCAAATCTCGATTGGCTGCTTACGTTTCAATCACATGACTTACCCCGCCTCCTCAAATGTGATTGGCTGCATTTCATCCCCTGGCTGTCCACAGACTTCCGGGCGGTTGTTGCCAGGCAGCGAGCTCCACCTGAAAATGAAGCTGCGGGCCCTGACCAAAGGCCGTGGGTGATGAAAGACGCGTTGGGACCCTAAACATGAGGATTTGGCCCCAAGAGGGAGGCTCTGGGCGCTCAGAAGGACGGGCAGATGCTACAGATGGCGCTTTGGACCCTGCACACAAGGGGACCCTCTTGGCTCCACCCGAGCTGGGTTTGGTGCCCGTGACCCCACGTTCCAGCTCTGCTGTGCTTTCTGACCTCATGGGCCCTCTTGTCCTGCCCAACTTCTGCTGCCAAACCCTGCTGTGGGAAACAATCCCCTTGCCGAGAGAACAGCCCCGGGCAGGATCTCTCAGCAAAGCGTATTTTATAAACGATTTGGCAAGACCAGGTGTTCTACCCAAAGACAGCACAGGGAATGGGACAAAAAGCCCCCGCTTACACATCCACCAACCCCAGCTGCACATTCCCTGCCCTGCTGCCCAGCGCTTGGCACTGCAGGGGTTACAGACTCCCCAGGGCTGGCCTCAGTTTACCTGTCTCATTCATCTAATTAACAACCCTCTCACCTTATTGATTTATTTGAAATATGGATTCCTGGCTCTTTGGTTGCCCTTCCCCCTCGATTATCTTTTTAAACACAGTGATCAGTTTGGACTGTGAGCACCTTGGTGCCACCCTCGGTGTGCACGTGGGGACAGGCACAGTGGGGCACAGAAGGTGCTAAGGAGCCATCGACTGCCCCGTTGGAGGCTCCAGATCATGGGGGATGTGCGACTGCCACAGTGGGCATTGTGACGTCACTGCTGATGTCACCAAGGGCCCCGCCCAGGCACCCCTATAAAAGCAGGGCCGTGGGTGCAGAGCGGCATCCTCTGGCAGCACAGGGCGGCGGCCACCCCACCATGGCCCGGTACCGGCGAAGCAGGAGCCGCAGCCGCAGCCGCAGCCGCCGCCACGGCCGGCGCCGCTACCGGAGCCGCTCTGGCCGCCGCTCTGGGCGGAGCCGACGCCGGCGGTACAGGAGCAGCCGCCGCCGCAGGGGGACACGGCGCCGCCGCCGCTGAGCCAACCCCAGCACTGGCGTCTGCGGAACCGGCAGAGCCTTGGCCACCGCCACCGCCACCCCAGTGACCACCATGGCTCCACCAATAAACTGGAATGATGGCACGGGGCGTGCGTGTGTCTCTGGGGTCCCTGTGGCCAGCTGTGTGTCCCACGGGTGTGTGTCTGTGCTGGGGCACGTATCCCATGGCTGGCATGGCCAGGACAAGCACGTCTGCAGGATGGAGCTGCCCCAGCCTCCCTGCTCCTGTGCTGGCTCTGACTCGTGCCCATGACCCAGCCCGTCTGCACATCCCAGCAGTCTCTGTGACCCAGGCCATCCATGTCCCAGCCTATCTCTATGTCCCAGCCCACCCCCGTGTCCCAGTCCATCTCCATGTCTCAGCAGCCTCTGCGTCCCCAGGTGTCCTGGTTTTGGTAAAAAACAAGTTTCTCTTTTAGTGAATTTTGCCTGTCAGCCAAAGCCTTCATGTCAGCTGCATTTTCCTGGAGAACCAGACACATGTTTTGGCAAACCCAGCAATGGAATGGAAACTTATTGACAAGCACAGATGGACATCTCGCGAGAGGGGCAACGAGAAACCGGTGACCAACTGTGTATAACATTCCGTTCACGTGAATACTTCATATAAAAGCGGGAGATCACGAGAATCTCGTCCCTTTTCCTTCCCTTTTGCCTTTTTCCTTCCCTTCTGCTCATGGCCGACATCAGGAGAGGACCTTGCTGGTCGTCCCTGCGAACGGAGGCCAGTGAGAGACTGAATCCAGCTCCGGTTGGCTGCAGAGTCTGATCCAGGACTTTGGGTGCTGGCTCTGCAGTTGCTCAGACTTACAAGATGGGTTTTGTATATTTTGTATTATTTTCTCTGTTCTCATCAGTAGCATCAGTAAAACATCTTGAACTTTTCCAACTCTCTCCCCTCTGTGCTTCTTCCCCTCCCGATCGCCTGTGCTGAGTGGGAAGGGGGGAGAGGGAGGGGCAAAAGGGGGAAGTGGGGGGGAGAGGAGGTTGACAACACATCTGCCAGGGTTTGATTGTCACCCCGCAATCCTAACCCTCGACAGGGACAAAGGGGGACCCAGGATGTCACAATGGGCCCTGGGGACAACGGGGGGTCCTGGGATGTCACAATGAGCCCCAGTGACAAAGGGGTTCACCATGGTGCCACAATGGGCCCTGGAGACAAAGGGGGTCCCCATGGTACAACAATGGGCCCTGGGGACAAACGAGGTCCCAAGGATGTCACAATAGGCCCTGGGGAAAAAGAGAGGGTCCCCTGAATATCACAATGGGCTCTGGGGACAAGGGGGGTCCCCCAGATGTCACAATGGCTTCTGGGGACAAAGGGGGTCCCCAGGATGTAACAATGGGCCCTGGGCACAAACGGGATCCCCATGATGTCACAATGGGCCTTGGAGACAAGGGGTGTCCCGCCCTGTCACAATGGTGTCTGGGGACAAAGGGGTGCCCAGGATGTCACAATGGGCCCTGGGGACAACGGGGGTCCCAGGATGCCACAATGGACACTGGGGACAAGGGGGTCCCCAGGATGTCACAATGGGCCCTGGGGACAACGGTGGCTCCTGGGATGTCACAATGGGCCCTGGGGACACAGGTGGTCCCCAGGATGTCACAATGGGCCCTGGGGACAAAGTGGGATCCTAAGATGTCACAATGGGCACTGGGGACAAAGGGGGTCCCCATGGTGCCACAATGGGCCTTGGGGACAATGGGGTCTCCCCAGGATGTCACAATGGGCCTTGGGGACAAAGGGGTGTCCCCTGAATGTGCATAATGGGCCCTGGGGACAAAGGGTGGTCGCCGGGATGTCTCAGTGGGCCCTGGGGACAATGGGGTGTCCTGGGATGTCACAATGGGCCCCAGTGACAAATGGGGTCTCCACGGTGTCACAATGGGCCCTGGAGTAAAGGGGGGTCCCCAGGATGTCACAATAGGCCCTGGGGACAAAGAGGAGTCCCCTGAATGTCATAATGGGCCCTGAGGACAAGGAGGGTCTCCACGGTGTCACAATGGGCCCTGGGGACAATGGGGGGTCCTGGGATGTCACAATAGGCCCTGGGGACAAAGGGGGTCCCCATGATTTCACAATGGGCCCAGGGGACAATGGGGCATCCTGGGACGTCACAATGGGCCCTGGGGACAAAGGGGGTCCCCATGGTGTCACAATGGCCCTGGGGATAAAGGGGGACCCCAGGATGTGTATAATGGGGCCTGGGGACAATGGGGGGTCCTGGGATGTCACAATGGGCTCTGGGGACAATAGGGGGTCCTGGGACGTCACAATGGGCCCTGGAGAAAAGGGGGGGTCCTGGGATGTCACAATAGGCCCTGGGGACAAAGGGGGTCTTCAGGATGTCACAATGGGCCCGGGGGACAAAGGGGGTCCCCAGGATGTCACAATAGGCCCTGGGGAAAAAGAGGGCTCCCCAGGATATCACAATGGGCCCTGGGGACAAAGAGGGGTCCACAGGATGTGCACAATGGGCCCTGGGGACAAAGGGGGCTCCCCAGGATAACACAATGGGCTCTGGTGAAATAGGGGTCCCCAAGATGTCACAACGGGTCCTGGGGACAAGGGGGGTCCCAAGGATGTCACAATGGGCACTGGAGACAAAGGGGGGGTCCCCACGGTGCCACGATGGGCCCTGGGGACAAGGGGGTCCCCAGGATGTAACAATGTGCCCTTGGGACAATGGGGGCTCCTGCGATGTCACAATGGGCCCTGGGGACAAAGGGAGGCCCCAGGATGTCACAATGGACCCTGGGGACAAAAGGGGTCCCCGGGATGTCACAATGGGCCCAGGGGACAACGAAGCATCCTGGGACGCCACAATGGGCCCGGGGAAAAAGGGGGGTCCCCAGGTTGTTCACAATGGGCCCTGGGGACAATGGGGGTCCTGGGATGTCACAATGAACCCTAGGGACAAAGGGGGTCCCCAGGATGTCACAATGGGCCCTGGGGATAAAGGGTACTCCCCAGGATGTCACAATAGGCCCTGGGGACAAAGGGGGTCCCCAGGATGTCACAACGGGCCTGGGTACAAGGGGGGTCCCACCCTGTCACAATGAGCACTGGGGACAAAGGGGGTCCCCAGGATGTCACAATGGGCACTGGAGACAAAGGGGGGGTCTCCACGGTGCCACAATGGGCCCTGGGGACAAGAGGGTCCCCACGGTTTCACAATGGGCCCTGGGGACAAGGGGGATCCCCGCCCTGTCACAATGGGCCCTGGGGCCAAAGGGATCCCCAGGATGTCACAATGGGCCCTGGGGACTGCGGGGGGTACTAGGATGTCACAATGGGTCTTGGGGACAAAGGGGGTACCCAGGATGTCACAATGGGCCCTGGGGACAATGGGGGGTCCCTTGAAGGTCACAATGGGCCCATGGGACAAAGAGGGTGCCCACGGTGTCACAGTGGGCCCTGGCGACAAAGGGGGATCCCCAGGATGTCACAATGGGCCCCGGGGACAAAGTAAAATCCTGGAATGTCACAATGGTCCCCAGTGACAAAGGCGCTCCCCATGGTGCCACAATGGGCCCTGGGGACAAAGTGGGTCCCCAGGATTTCACAATGAGCACTGGGGACAAAGGGGGGTCCCAGGATGTCACAATGGGCCCTGGGGACAAGGGGGGGTTCCCATGGAGTCACAATGGGTCCTGGGGACAACGAGGCGTCCTGGGACGTCACAATGGGACTTGGGGACAAAGGGGGTCTTCCACAGTCTCACAATGGGCCCTAGAGACAAGGGGAGATCCCCAGGATGACAGAATAGGCCCTGGGGACAAAGAGGAGTCCCCCTGAATGTCACAATGGGCCCTGGGGACAAGGGGGGTCCCCATGGTATCACAATAAGCCCTGGGGACAAAGTGGGGTCCTGGGATGTCACAACTGGCCCCAGTGACAAAGGGTGTCCCCATGGTGCCACAATGGGCCCTGGGGACAAAGAGGGTCCCCAGGATGTCACAATGGGCTTTGGGGACAAGGCGGGGTCCCCAGGATGTCACAATGGGGTCTTGGGACAAAGGGGGTCCCCAGGATGTCACAATGGTCCCTGGGGACAATGGGGGGTCCTGGGACGTCACAATGGGCCCTGGGGACAAAGGCGGTCCCAGGGTGTCACAATAAGCCATGGGGACAAGGGGGGTCCCCAGGATGTCACAATGGGCACTGGGGACAAAGGGGGGTCCCCACGGTGCCATGATGGGCCCTGGCGACAAGGGGGTCCCCAGGATGTCACAATGGGCCCATGGGACAAAGGGGGTAGCCATGGTGTCACAATGGGCCCTGGGGACAACTTGGGGTCCTGGGATGTCACAATGGGCCCCGCTGACAAAGGGGGTCCCCGTGGTGCCACAATGTGCCCCTGGGACAAAGGAGGTCCCCAGAATGTCATAATGGGCACTGGGGACAAGGGGGGTCCCCAGGATGTCACAAGTGGCCCTGGGGATAAAGGGGGTCCCCATGGTGCCACAATGTGCCCCTGGGACAAAGGGGTCCCCAGGATGTCACAATAAGCCCTGGGGACAAGGGGGGTCCCCAGGATGTCAGAATGGGCCCTGGGGACAACGCGGGGTCCTGGGATGTCACAATGGGCCACGGGGACAAAGGCGATCCCCATGGTGTCACAATGGGCCCTGGGGACAAGGGGGTCCCCAGGATGTCACAATGGGCTCATGGGATAAAGGGGGTACCCACGGTGTCACTATAGGCCCTGGGGACAACGGGGGGTCCCCACGGTGCCACGATGGGTCGTGTGGACAAGGGGGTCCCCAGGATGTTCACAACGGGCCCTGAGGACAAAGGGGGTCCCCACGGTGTCACAATGGTCCCTGGGGACAACTTGGGGTCCTGGGATGTCACAATGGGCCCTGGGGACAAAGGCGGTCCCCAGGATGTCACAATAAGCCCTGGGGACAAGGGGGGTCCCCAGGATGTCACAATGGGCACTGGGGACAAAGGGGGTACCCACGGTGTCACTATAGGCCCTGGGGACAACGGGGGGTCCCCACGGTGCCACGATGGGCCCTGGGGACAAGGGGGTCCCCAGGATGTTCACAATGGGCCCTGGAGACAATGGGGTGTCCCCAGGATGTCACAATGGGCCCTGGGGACAAAGAGGGTCCCCAGGATGTCACAATCGGCCCTGGGCACAAAGGGGGGTGCACATGGTGTCAAAATGGGCCCTGGGGACAAAGGGCGTCCCCAGGATGTCACAGTGGGCCCTGGGGACAAAGTGGTCCCCATGGTATCAGAATGGGCCCTGGGGACAAAGAGGGGTGCCCTGAATGTCACAATGGGCCCTGAGGACAAAGGGGGGTCCCCAGGATGTCGCAATGGGCCTTGGGGACAATGGGGGGTCCTAGGATGTCACAATGGGCCCGAGTGACAAATGGGGTCTCCATGGTGTCACAATGGGCCCTGAAGACAAAGGGGGTCCCCTGAATGTCACAATGGGCCCTGAGGACAATGGGGGTTCCTGGAACGTCACAATGGGCCCTGGGGAGAAAGGCAGGTCCCCAGGATGTCACAATGGGCCCTGGAGACAATTGGGGGTTTTGGGATGTCACGATGGGCTCTGACGACAAGGGGAGGTGCCCATGGTGTCACAATGGGTCCTCAGTGACAAGGGGGGTCCCTATAGTGTCACAATGGGCTCTGCAGACAATGGGGGGTCCTGGGATGTCACAATGGGCACCAGTGACAAAGGGGGTCCTCATGGTGCCACAATGGGCCCTGGGGAGTAAGTGGGGTCCTGGGATGTCACAATGGGTCCTGGGGACAAAGGGTGATCCTTTGATGTCACAAGGGGCCCTGGAGGCAAGGGGGTCCCCAGGATGTTACAATGGGCCCTGGGCACAAAGGGGGGTCCCCATAGTGTCACAATGGGTCCCCAGTGACAAGGGGGTCCCCACGGTGCCACGATGGGCCCTGGGGACAAGAGGGGGTCCCCATGGTGTCACAATGGACCCTGGGGTCAAAGGGGGTTCCCAGGACATCACAATGGGCTCTGGGGACAATGGGGATCCTGGGACATCACAATGAGCCCTGGGGACAAGGGGGGGTCCTGGGACGTCACAATGGGTCCTGGGGACAAAGCGGTTCCCCAGGATGTCACAATGGGCCCCGGGGACAAAGCAGGGTCCTGGGACGTCACAATGGGCCCTGGAGACAAAGGGATTCCCCAGGATGTCACAATGGGCCCTGAGGACAAAGGGGGTCCCCACAGTGTCACAATGGTCCCTGGGGACAAAGGAGATCCCCACAGTGTCACAATGGGCCCAGGGGACAAAAGGGGGACCCCAGGATGTCACAACGGGCCCAGGGGACAATGGGGGGTCCTGGGACGTTATAATGGGCCCTCGGGAACAACAGGGGGTCCACATGGTGCCACAATGGGCCCTGGGGACAACGGTGGTCCCCAGGATGTCACAATGGGCCCTAGGGACAAAGTGGGGTCCTAAGATGTCACAATGGGCACTGGGGACAAAGGGGGTCGCATGGTGCCACAATGGGCCTTGGGGACAATGGGGTCTCCCCAGGATGTCACAATGGGCCTTGGGGACAAAGGGGTGTCCCCTGAATGTGCACAATGGGCCCTGGGGACAAAGGGGGCTCCCCAGGATATCACAATGGGCTCTGGTGACATAGGGGTCCCCAAGATGTCACAACGGGTCCTGGGGACAAGGGGGGTCCCAAGGATGTCACAATGGGCACTGGAGACAAAGGGGGGGTCCCCACGGTGCCACGATGGGCCCTGGGGACAAGGGGGTCCCCAGGATGTAACAATGTGCCCTTGGGACAATGGGGGCTCCTGCGATGTCACAATGGGCCCTGGGGACAAAGGGAGGCCCCAGGATGTCACAATGGACCCTGGGGACAAAAGGGGTCCCCGGGATGTCACAATGGGCCCAGGGGACAACGAAGCATCCTGGGACGCCACAATGGGCCCGGGGAAAAAGGGGGGTCCCCAGGTTGTTCACAATGGGCCCTGGGGACAATGGGGGTCCTGGGATGTCACAATGAACCCTAGGGACAAAGGGGGTCCCCAGGATGTCACAATGGGCCCTGGGGATAAAGGGTACTCCCCAGGATGTCACAATAGGCCCTGGGGACAAAGGGGGTCCCCAGGATGTCACAATGGGCCCTGGGGACAATGGGGGGTCCCTTGAAGGTCACAATGGGCCCATGGGACAAAGAGGGTGCCCACGGTGTCACAGTGGGCCCTGGCGACAAAGGGGGATCCCCAGGATGTCACAATGGGCCCCGGGGACAAAGTAAAATCCTGGAATGTCACAATGGTCCCCAGTGACAAAGGCGCTCCCCATGGTGCCACAATGGGCCCTGGGGACAAAGTGGGTCCCCAGGATTTCACAATGAGCACTGGGGACAAAGGGGGGTCCCAGGATGTCACAATGGGCCCTGGGGACAAGGGGGGGTTCCCATGGAGTCACAATGGGTCCTGGGGACAACGAGGCGTCCTGGGACGTCACAATGGGACTTGGGGACAAAGGGGGTCTTCCACAGTCTCACAATGGGCCCTAGAGACAAGGGGAGATCCCCAGGATGACAGAATAGGCCCTGGGGACAAAGAGGAGTCCCCCTGAATGTCACAATGGGCCCTGGGGACAAGGGGGGTCCCCATGGTATCACAATAAGCCCTGGGGACAAAGTGGGGTCCTGGGATGTCACAACTGGCCCCAGTGACAAAGGGTGTCCCCATGGTGCCACAATGGGCCCTGGGGACAAAGAGGGTCCCCAGGATGTCACAATGGGCTTTGGGGACAAGGCGGGGTCCCCAGGATGTCACAATGGGGTCTTGGGACAAAGGGGGTCCCCAGGATGTCACAATGGTCCCTGGGGACAATGGGGGGTCCTGGGACGTCACAATGGGCCCTGGGGACAAAGGCGGTCCCAGGGTGTCACAATAAGCCATGGGGACAAGGGGGGTCCCCAGGATGTCACAATGGGCACTGGGGACAAAGGGGGGTCCCCACGGTGCCATGATGGGCCCTGGCGACAAGGGGGTCCCCAGGATGTCACAATGGGCCCATGGGACAAAGGGGGTAGCCATGGTGTCACAATGGGCCCTGGGGACAACTTGGGGTCCTGGGATGTCACAATGGGCCCCGCTGACAAAGGGGGTCCTCGTGGTGCCACAATGTGCCCCTGGGACAAAGGAGGTCCCCAGAATGTCATAATGGGCACTGGGGACAAGGGGGGTCCCCAGGATGTCACAAGTGGCCCTGGGGATAAAGGGGGTCCCCATGGTGCCACAATGTGCCCCTGGGACAAAGGGGTCCCCAGGATGTCACAATAAGCCCTGGGGACAAGGGGGGTCCCCAGGATGTCAGAATGGGCCCTGGGGACAACGCGGGGTCCTGGGATGTCACAATGGGCCACGGGGACAAAGGCGATCCCCATGGTGTCACAATGGGCCCTGGGGACAAGGGGGTCCCCAGGATGTCACAATGGGCTCATGGGATAAAGGGGGTACCCACGGTGTCACTATAGGCCCTGGGGACAACGGGGGGTCCCCACGGTGCCACGATGGGTCGTGTGGACAAGGGGGTCCCCAGGATGTTCACAACGGGCCCTGAGGACAAAGGGGGTCCCCACGGTGTCACAATGGTCCCTGGGGACAACTTGGGGTCCTGGGATGTCACAATGGGCCCTGGGGACAAAGGCGGTCCCCAGGATGTCACAATAAGCCCTGGGGACAAGGGGGGTCCCCAGGATGTCACAATGGGCACTGGGGACAAAGGGGGTACCCACGGTGTCACTATAGGCCCTGGGGACAACGGGGGGTCCCCACGGTGCCACGATGGGCCCTGGGGACAAGGGGGTCCCCAGGATGTTCACAATGGGCCCTGGAGACAATGGGGTGTCCCCAGGATGTCACAATGGGCCCTGGGGACAAAGAGGGTCCCCAGGATGTCACAATCGGCCCTGGGCACAAAGGGGGGTGCACATGGTGTCAAAATGGGCCCTGGGGACAAAGGGCGTCCCCAGGATGTCACAGTGGGCCCTGGGGACAAAGTGGTCCCCATGGTATCAGAATGGGCCCTGGGGACAAAGAGGGGTGCCCTGAATGTCACAATGGGCCCTGAGGACAAAGGGGGGTCCCCAGGATGTCGCAATGGGCCTTGGGGACAATGGGGGGTCCTAGGATGTCACAATGGGCCCGAGTGACAAATGGGGTCTCCATGGTGTCACAATGGGCCCTGAAGACAAAGGGGGTCCCCTGAATGTCACAATGGGCCCTGAGGACAATGGGGGTTCCTGGAACGTCACAATGGGCCCTGGGGAGAAAGGCAGGTCCCCAGGATGTCACAATGGGCCCTGGAGACAATTGGGGGTTTTGGGATGTCACGATGGGCTCTGACGACAAGGGGAGGTGCCCATGGTGTCACAATGGGTCCTCAGTGACAAGGGGGGTCCCTATAGTGTCACAATGGGCTCTGCAGACAATGGGGGGTCCTGGGATGTCACAATGGGCACCAGTGACAAAGGGGGTCCTCATGGTGCCACAATGGGCCCTGGGGAGTAAGTGGGGTCCTGGGATGTCACAATGGGTCCTGGGGACAAAGGGTGATCCTTTGATGTCACAAGGGGCCCTGGAGGCAAGGGGGTCCCCAGGATGTTACAATGGGCCCTGGGCACAAAGGGGGGTCCCCATAGTGTCACAATGGGTCCCCAGTGACAAGGGGGTCCCCACGGTGCCACGATGGGCCCTGGGGACAAGAGGGGGTCCCCATGGTGTCACAATGGACCCTGGGGTCAAAGGGGGTTCCCAGGACATCACAATGGGCTCTGGGGACAATGGGGATCCTGGGACATCACAATGAGCCCTGGGGACAAGGGGGGGTCCTGGGACGTCACAATGGGTCCTGGGGACAAAGCGGTTCCCCAGGATGTCACAATGGGCCCCGGGGACAAAGCAGGGTCCTGGGACGTCACAATGGGCCCTGGAGACAAAGGGATTCCCCAGGATGTCACAATGGGCCCTGAGGACAAAGGGGGTCCCCACAGTGTCACAATGGTCCCTGGGGACAAAGGAGATCCCCACAGTGTCACAATGGGCCCAGGGGACAAAAGGGGGACCCCAGGATGTCACAACGGGCCCAGGGGACAATGGGGGGTCCTGGGACGTTATAATGGGCCCTCGGGAACAACAGGGGGTCCACATGGTGCCACAATGGGCCCTGGGGACAACGGTGGTCCCCAGGATGTCACAATGGGCCCTAGGGACAAAGTGGGGTCCTAAGATGTCACAATGGGCACTGGGGACAAAGGGGGTCGCATGGTGCCACAATGGGCCTTGGGGACAATGGGGTCTCCCCAGGATGTCACAATGGGCCTTGGGGACAAAGGGGTGTCCCCTGAATGTGCATAATGGGCCCTGGGGACAAAGGGTGGTCGCTGGGATGTCTCAGTGGGCCCTGGGGACAATGGGGTGTCCTGGGATGTCACAATGGGCCCCAGTGACAAATGGGGTCTCCACGGTGTCACAATGGGCCCTGGAGTAAAGGGGGGTCCCCAGGATGTCACAATAGTCCCTGGGGACAAAGAGGAGTCCCCTGAATGTCATAATGGGCCCTGAGGACAAGGAGGGTCTCCACGGTGTCACAATGGGCCCTGGGGACAATGGGGGGTCCTGGGATGTCACAATAGGCCCTGGGGACAAAGGGGGTCCCCATGATTTCACAATGGGCCCAGGGGACAATGGGGCATCCTGGGACGTCACAATGGGCCCTGGGGACAAAGGGGGTCCCCATGGTGTCACAATGGCCCTGGGGATAAAGGGGGACCCCAGGATGTGTATAATGGGGCCTGGGGACAATGGGGGGTCCTGGGATGTCACAATGGGCTCTGGGGACAATAGGGGGTCCTGGGACGTCACAATGGGCCCTGGAGAAAAGGGGGGGTCCTGGGATGTCACAATAGGCCCTGGGGACAAAGGGGGTCTTCAGGATGTCACAATGGGCCCGGGGGACAAAGGGGGTCCCCAGGATGTCACAATAGGCCCTGGGGAAAAAGAGGGCTCCCCAGGATATCACAATGGGCCCTGGGGACAAAGAGGGGTCCACAGGATGTGCACAATGGGCCCTGGGGACAAAGGGGGCTCCCCAGGATATCACAATGGGCTCTGGTGACATAGGGGTCCCCAAGATGTCACAACGGGTCCTGGGGACAAGGGGGGTCCCAAGGATGTCACAATGGGCACTGGAGACAAAGGGGGGGTCCCCACGGTGCCACGATGGGCCCTGGGGACAAGGGGGTCCCCAGGATGTAACAATGTGCCCTTGGGACAATGGGGGCTCCTGCGATGTCACAATGGGCCCTGGGGACAAAGGGAGGCCCCAGGATGTCATAATGGACCCTGGGGACAAAAGGGGTCCCCGGGATGTCACAATGGGCCCAGGGGACAACGAAGCATCCTGGGACGCCACAATGGGTCCGGGGAAAAAGGGGGGTCCCCAGTTTGTTCACAATGGGCCCTGGGGACAATGGGGGTCCTGGGATGTCACAATGAACCCTAGGGACAAAGGGGGTCCCCAGGATGTAACAATGGGCCCTGGGCACAAACGGGATCCCCATGATGTCACAATGGGCCTTGGAGACAAGGGGGGTCATGGGATGTCACAATGGGTCCTGGGGACAAAGGGGTCCCCACGGTGTCACAATGGGCCCTGGGGACAAAGTGGAGTCCTGGTATGCCACAATGGGCCCCAGTGACAAAGGGGGTCCCCACGGTGTCACAATGGGCCCTTGAGACAACAGGGTCCCCAGGATGTCACAATGGGCCTGGGGACAAAGGGGGCTGCCCAGGATGTCACAATGGGCTCTGAGGACAAGAGGGGTCCCAAGGATGTCACAATTGGCACTGGAGAAAAAGGGGAGGGTCCCCACGGTGCCACGATGGGCCCTGGGGACAAGGGGGTTCCCAGGATGTCACAATGGGCCCTGGGTACAATGGGGGGTCCTGGGATGTCACAATGGGCCCTGGGGACAAAGTGAGTCCCCAGGATGTCACAATGGGCCCTGGGGACAAAGGGGGTTCCCCTGAACGTCACAATGGGCCCTGGAGACAAAGGGGGGTCCCCAGGATGTCACAATGGGCACTGGAGAAAAAGGGGGGGTCCCCACGGTGTCACAATGAGCCCTGGGGACAATGGGGGATTCTGGGATGTCACAATAGGCCCTGGGGACAAAGGGGGTCCCCAGGATGTCACAATGGGTCCTGGGGACAACGGGGGTCCCCACAGTGTCAGAATGGGGCCGGGGGATAAAGGGGGACCGCAGGATGTGCATAATGGGGCCTGGGGACAATGGGGGGTCGTGGGATGTCACAATGGGCCTTGGGGAAAAAGAGGGTGTCTCCAGGATTTCACAATGGGCCAGGGGAACAACAGGGGGTCCTGGGACGTCACAATGGGCCCTGGAGAAAAGGGGGGTCCCCAGGATGTCACAATAGGCCCTGGGGACAAAGAGGAGTCCCCTGAATGTCATAATGGGCCCTGAGGACAAGGAGGGTCTCCACGGTGTCACAATGGGCCCTGGGGACAAAGGGAGTCCCCAGGATATCACAATGGGACCTGGGGACAAAGAGGGTCCCCATGGTGTCAGAATGGGCCCTGGGGACAAAGGGGGGTCCCCAGGATGTCACAATGGGCCCTGGGGACAATGGGGGGTCCTGGGATGTCACAATAGGCCCTGGGGACAAAGGGGGTCCCCATGATTTCACAATGGGCCCAGGGGACAATGGGGCATCCTGGGACGTCACAATGGGCCCTGGGGACAAAGGGGGTCCCCATGGTGTCACAATGGCCCTGGGGATAAAGGGGGACCCCAGGATGTGTATAATGGGGCCTGGGGACAATGGGGGGTCCTGGGATGTCACAATGGGCTCTGGGGACAATAGGGGGTCCTGGGACGTCACAATGGGCCCTGGAGAAAAGGGGGGGTCCCGGGATGTCACAATAGGCCCTGGGGACAAAGGGGGTCTTCAGGATGTCACAATGGGCCCGGGGGACAAAGGGGGTCCCCAGGATGTAACAATGTGCCCTTGGGACAATGGGGGCTCCTGCGATGTCACAATGGGCCCTGGGGACAAAGGGAGGCCCCAGGATGTCACAATGGACCCTGGGGACAAAGGGGGTCCCCACGGTGTCACAATGGGCCCTTGAGACAACAGGGTCCCCAGGATGTCACAATGGGCCTGGGGACAAAGGGGGCTGCCCAGGATGTCACAATGGACTCTGGGGACAAGGGTGGGTCCTGGTATGTCACAATGGCCCCTGGGGACAAAGGGGGTCCCCAGGATGTCACAATGCGCCCTGGGGAAAATGGGGGGTCCTGGGATGTCACAATGGGCCCTGGGGACAAAGGGGGCTCCCCAGGATGTCACAATGGGCTCTGAGGACAAGAGGGGTCCCAAGGATGTCACAATTGGCACTGGAGAAAAAGGGGAGGGTCCCCACGGTGCCACGATGGGCCCTGGGGACAAGGGGGTTCCCAGGATGTCACAATGGGCCCTGGGTACAATGGGGGGTCCCGGGATGTCACAATGGGCCCTGGGGACAAAGTGAGTCCCCAGGATGTCACAATGGGCCCTGGGGACAAAGGGGGTTCCCCTGAACGTCACAATGGGCCCTGGAGACAAAGGGGGGTCCCCAGGATGTCACAATGGGCACTGGAGAAAAAGGGGGGGTCCCCACGGTGTCACAATGAGCCCTGGGGACAATGGGGGATTCTGGGATGTCACAATAGGCCCTGGGGACAAAGGGGGTCCCCAGGATGTCACAATGGGTCCTGGGGACAACGGGGGTCCCCACAGTGTCAGAATGGGGCCGGGGGATAAAGGGGGACCGCAGGATGTGCATAATGGGGCCTGGGGACAATGGGGGGTCGTGGGATGTCACAATGGGTCCTGGGGACAAAGGGTGATCCTTTGATGTCACAAGGGGCCCTGGAGGCAAGGGGGTCCCCAGGATGTTACAATGGGCCCTGGGCACAAAGGGGGGTCCCCATAGTGTCACAATGGGTCCCCAGTGACAAGGGGGTCCCCACGGTGCCACGATGGGCCCTGGGGACAAGAGGGGGTCCCCATGGTGTCACAATGGACCCTGGGGTCAAAGGGGGTTCCCAGGACATCACAATGGGCTCTGGGGACAATGGGGATCCTGGGACATCACAATGAGCCCTGGGGACAAGGGGGGGTCCTGGGACGTCACAATGGGTCCTGGGGACAAAGCGGTTCCCCAGGATGTCACAATGGGCCCCGGGGACAAAGCAGGGTCCTGGGACGTCACAATGGGCCCTGGAGACAAAGGGATTCCCCAGGATGTCACAATGGGCCCTGAGGACAAAGGGGGTCCCCACAGTGTCACAATGGTCCCTGGGGACAAAGGAGATCCCCACAGTGTCACAATGGGCCCAGGGGACAAAAGGGGGACCCCAGGATGTCACAACGGGCCCAGGGGACAATGGGGGGTCCTGGGACGTTATAATGGGCCCTCGGGAACAACAGGGGGTCCACATGGTGCCACAATGGGCCCTGGGGACAACGGTGGTCCCCAGGATGTCACAATGGGCCCTAGGGACAAAGTGGGGTCCTAAGATGTCACAATGGGCACTGGGGACAAAGGGGGTCGCATGGTGCCACAATGGGCCTTGGGGACAATGGGGTCTCCCCAGGATGTCACAATGGGCCTTGGGGACAAAGGGGTGTCCCCTGAATGTGCATAATGGGCCCTGGGGACAAAGGGTGGTCGCTGGGATGTCTCAGTGGGCCCTGGGGACAATGGGGTGTCCTGGGATGTCACAATGGGCCCCAGTGACAAATGGGGTCTCCACGGTGTCACAATGGGCCCTGGAGTAAAGGGGGGTCCCCAGGATGTCACAATAGTCCCTGGGGACAAAGAGGAGTCCCCTGAATGTCATAATGGGCCCTGAGGACAAGGAGGGTCTCCACGGTGTCACAATGGGCCCTGGGGACAATGGGGGGTCCTGGGATGTCACAATAGGCCCTGGGGACAAAGGGGGTCCCCATGATTTCACAATGGGCCCAGGGGACAATGGGGCATCCTGGGACGTCACAATGGGCCCTGGGGACAAAGGGGGTCCCCATGGTGTCACAATGGCCCTGGGGATAAAGGGGGACCCCAGGATGTGTATAATGGGGCCTGGGGACAATGGGGGGTCCTGGGATGTCACAATGGGCTCTGGGGACAATAGGGGGTCCTGGGACGTCACAATGGGCCCTGGAGAAAAGGGGGGGTCCTGGGATGTCACAATAGGCCCTGGGGACAAAGGGGGTCTTCAGGATGTCACAATGGGCCCGGGGGACAAAGGGGGTCCCCAGGATGTCACAATAGGCCCTGGGGAAAAAGAGGGCTCCCCAGGATATCACAATGGGCCCTGGGGACAAAGAGGGGTCCACAGGATGTGCACAATGGGCCCTGGGGACAAAGGGGGCTCCCCAGGATATCACAATGGGCTCTGGTGACATAGGGGTCCCCAAGATGTCACAACGGGTCCTGGGGACAAGGGGGGTCCCAAGGATGTCACAATGGGCACTGGAGACAAAGGGGGGGTCCCCACGGTGCCACGATGGGCCCTGGGGACAAGGGGGTCCCCAGGATGTAACAATGTGCCCTTGGGACAATGGGGGCTCCTGCGATGTCACAATGGGCCCTGGGGACAAAGGGAGGCCCCAGGATGTCATAATGGACCCTGGGGACAAAAGGGGTCCCCGGGATGTCACAATGGGCCCAGGGGACAACGAAGCATCCTGGGACGCCACAATGGGTCCGGGGAAAAAGGGGGGTCCCCAGTTTGTTCACAATGGGCCCTGGGGACAATGGGGGTCCTGGGATGTCACAATGAACCCTAGGGACAAAGGGGGTCCCCAGGATGTAACAATGGGCCCTGGGCACAAACGGGATCCCCATGATGTCACAATGGGCCTTGGAGACAAGGGGGGTCATGGGATGTCACAATGGGTCCTGGGGACAAAGGGGTCCCCACGGTGTCACAATGGGCCCTGGGGACAAAGTGGAGTCCTGGTATGCCACAATGGGCCCCAGTGACAAAGGGGGTCCCCACGGTGTCACAATGGGCCCTTGAGACAACAGGGTCCCCAGGATGTCACAATGGGCCTGGGGACAAAGGGGGCTGCCCAGGATGTCACAATGGGCTCTGAGGACAAGAGGGGTCCCAAGGATGTCACAATTGGCACTGGAGAAAAAGGGGAGGGTCCCCACGGTGCCACGATGGGCCCTGGGGACAAGGGGGTTCCCAGGATGTCACAATGGGCCCTGGGTACAATGGGGGGTCCTGGGATGTCACAATGGGCCCTGGGGACAAAGTGAGTCCCCAGGATGTCACAATGGGCCCTGGGGACAAAGGGGGTTCCCCTGAACGTCACAATGGGCCCTGGAGACAAAGGGGGGTCCCCAGGATGTCACAATGGGCACTGGAGAAAAAGGGGGGGTCCCCACGGTGTCACAATGAGCCCTGGGGACAATGGGGGATTCTGGGATGTCACAATAGGCCCTGGGGACAAAGGGGGTCCCCAGGATGTCACAATGGGTCCTGGGGACAACGGGGGTCCCCACAGTGTCAGAATGGGGCCGGGGGATAAAGGGGGACCGCAGGATGTGCATAATGGGGCCTGGGGACAATGGGGGGTCGTGGGATGTCACAATGGGCCTTGGGGAAAAAGAGGGTGTCTCCAGGATTTCACAATGGGCCAGGGGAACAACAGGGGGTCCTGGGACGTCACAATGGGCCCTGGAGAAAAGGGGGGTCCCCAGGATGTCACAATAGGCCCTGGGGACAAAGAGGAGTCCCCTGAATGTCATAATGGGCCCTGAGGACAAGGAGGGTCTCCACGGTGTCACAATGGGCCCTGGGGACAAAGGGAGTCCCCAGGATATCACAATGGGACCTGGGGACAAAGAGGGTCCCCATGGTGTCAGAATGGGCCCTGGGGACAAAGGGGGGTCCCCAGGATGTCACAATGGGCCCTGGGGACAATGGGGGGTCCTGGGATGTCACAATAGGCCCTGGGGACAAAGGGGGTCCCCATGATTTCACAATGGGCCCAGGGGACAATGGGGCATCCTGGGACGTCACAATGGGCCCTGGGGACAAAGGGGGTCCCCATGGTGTCACAATGGCCCTGGGGATAAAGGGGGACCCCAGGATGTGTATAATGGGGCCTGGGGACAATGGGGGGTCCTGGGATGTCACAATGGGCTCTGGGGACAATAGGGGGTCCTGGGACGTCACAATGGGCCCTGGAGAAAAGGGGGGGTCCCGGGATGTCACAATAGGCCCTGGGGACAAAGGGGGTCTTCAGGATGTCACAATGGGCCCGGGGGACAAAGGGGGTCCCCAGGATGTAACAATGTGCCCTTGGGACAATGGGGGCTCCTGCGATGTCACAATGGGCCCTGGGGACAAAGGGAGGCCCCAGGATGTCACAATGGACCCTGGGGACAAAGGGGGTCCCCACGGTGTCACAATGGGCCCTTGAGACAACAGGGTCCCCAGGATGTCACAATGGGCCTGGGGACAAAGGGGGCTGCCCAGGATGTCACAATGGACTCTGGGGACAAGGGTGGGTCCTGGTATGTCACAATGGCCCCTGGGGACAAAGGGGGTCCCCAGGATGTCACAATGCGCCCTGGGGAAAATGGGGGGTCCTGGGATGTCACAATGGGCCCTGGGGACAAAGGGGGCTCCCCAGGATGTCACAATGGGCTCTGAGGACAAGAGGGGTCCCAAGGATGTCACAATTGGCACTGGAGAAAAAGGGGAGGGTCCCCACGGTGCCACGATGGGCCCTGGGGACAAGGGGGTTCCCAGGATGTCACAATGGGCCCTGGGTACAATGGGGGGTCCTGGGATGTCACAATGGGCCCTGGGGACAAAGTGAGTCCCCAGGATGTCACAATGGGCCCTGGGGACAAAGGGGGTTCCCCTGAACGTCACAATGGGCCCTGGAGACAAAGGGGGGTCCCCAGGATGTCACAATGGGCACTGGAGAAAAAGGGGGGGTCCCCACGGTGTCACAATGAGCCCTGGGGACAATGGGGGATTCTGGGATGTCACAATAGGCCCTGGGGACAAAGGGGGTCCCCAGGATGTCACAATGGGTCCTGGGGACAACGGGGGTCCCCACAGTGTCAGAATGGGGCCGGGGGATAAAGGGGGACCGCAGGATGTGCATAATGGGGCCTGGGGACAATGGGGGGTCGTGGGATGTCACAATGGGCCTTGGGGAAAAAGAGGGTGTCTCCAGGATTTCACAATGGGCCGGGGGAACAACAGGGGGTCCTGGGACGTCACAATGGGCCCTGGAGAAAAGGGGGGTCCCCAGGATGTCACAATAGGCCCTGGGGACAAAGAGGAGTCCCCTGAATGTCATAATGGGCCCTGAGGACAAGGAGGGTCTCCACGGTGTCACAATGGGCCCTGGGGACAAAGGGAGTCCCCAGGATATCACAATGGGACCTGGGGACAAAGAGGGTCCCCATGGTGTCAGAATGGGCCCTGGGGACAAAGGGGGGTCCCCAGGATGTCACAATGGGCCCTGGGGACAATGGGGGGTCCTGGGATGTCACAATAGGCCCTGGGGACAAAGGGGGTCCCCATGATTTCACAATGGGCCCAGGGGACAATGGGGCATCCTGGGACGTCACAATGGGCCCTGGGGACAAAGGGGGTCCCCATGGTGTCACAATGGCCCTGGGGATAAAGGGGGACCCCAGGATGTGTATAATGGGGCCTGGGGACAATGGGGGGTCCTGGGATGTCACAATGGGCTCTGGGGACAATAGGGGGTCCTGGGACGTCACAATGGGCCCTGGAGAAAAGGGGGGGTCCTGGGATGTCACAATAGGCCCTGGGGACAAAGGGGGTCTTCAGGATGTCACAATGGGCCTGGGGGACAAAGGGGGTCCCCAGGATGTCACAAGAGGCCCGGGGAAAATGAGGGCTCCCCAGGATATCACAATGGGCCCTGGGGACAAAGAGGGGTCCACAGGATGTGCACAATGGGCCCTGGGGACAAAGCGGGCTCCCCAGGATATCACAATGGGCTCTGGTGACATAGGGGTCCCCAAGATGTCACAACGGGTCCTGGGGACAAGGGGGGTCCCAAGGATGTCACAATGGGCACTGGAGACAAAGGGGGGGTCCCCACGGTGCCACGATGGGCCCTGGGGACAAGGGGGTCCCCAGGATGTAACAATGTGCCCTTGGGACAATGGGGGCTCCTGCGATGTCACAATGGGCCCTGGGGACAAAGGGAGGCCCCAGGATGTCACAATGGACCCTGGGGACAAAAGGGGTCCCCGGGATGTCACAATGGGCCCAGGGGACAACGAAGCATCCTGGGACGCCACAATGGGCCCGGGGAAAAAGGGGGGTCCCCAGGTTGTTCACAATGGGCCCTGGGGACAATGGGGGTCCTGGGATGTCACAATGAACCCTAGGGACAAAGGGGGTCCCCAGGATGTAACAATGGGCCCTGGGCACAAACGGGATCCCCATGATGTCACAATGGGCCTTGGAGACAAGGGGTGTCCCGCCCTGTCACAATGGTGCCTGGGGACAAAGGGGTCCCCAGGATGTCACAATGGGCCCCAGTGACAAATGGGGTCTCCACGGTGTCACAATGGGCCCTGGAGTAAAGGGGGGTCCCCAGGATGTCACAATAGGCCCTGGGGACAAAGAGGAGTCCCCTGAATGTCATAATGGGCCCTGAGGACAAGGAGGGTCTCCACGGTGTCACAATGGGCCCTGGGGACAATGGGGGGTCCTGGGATGTCACAATAGGCCCTGGGGACAAAGGGGGTCCCCATGATTTCACAATGGGCCCAGGGGACAATGGGGCATCCTGGGACGTCACAATGGGCCCTGGGGACAAAGGGGGTCCCCATGGTGTCACAATGGCCCTGGGGATAAAGGGGGACCCCAGGATGTGTATAATGGGGCCTGGGGACAATGGGGGGTCCTGGGATGTCACAATGGGCTCTGGGGACAATAGGGGGTCCTGGGACGTCACAATGGGCCCTGGAGAAAAGGGGGGGTCCTGGGATGTCACAATAGGCCCTGGGGACAAAGGGGGTCTTCAGGATGTCACAATGGGCCTGGGGGACAAAGGGGGTCCCCAGGATGTCACAATAGGCCCTGGGGAAAAAGAGGGCTCCCCAGGATATCACAATGGGCCCTGGGGACAAAGAGGGGTCCACAGGATGTGCACAATGGGCCCTGGGGACAAAGGGGGCTCCCCAGGATATCACAATGGGCTCTGGTGACATAGGGGTCCCCAAGATGTCACAACGGGTCCTGGGGACAAGGGGGGTCCCAAGGATGTCACAATGGGCACTGGAGACAAAGGGGGGGTCCCCACGGTGCCACGATGGGCCCTGGGGACAAGGGGGTCCCCAGGATGTAACAATGTGCCCTTGGGACAATGGGGGCTCCTGCAATGTCACAATGGGCCCTGGGGACAAAGGGAGGCCCCAGGATGTCACAATGGACCCTGGGGACAAAAGGGGTCCCCGGGATGTCACAATGGGCCCAGGGGACAACGAAGCATCCTGGGACGACACAATGGGCCCGGGGAAAAAGGGGGGTCCCCAGGTTGTTCACAATGGGCCCTGGGGACAATGGGGGGTCCCTTGAAGGTCACAATGGGCCCATGGGACAAAGAGGGTGCCCACGGTGTCACAGTGGGCCCTGGCGACAAAGGGGGATCCCCAGGATGTCACAATGGGCCCCGGGGACAAAGTAAAATCCTGGAATGTCACAATGGTCCCCAGTGACAAAGGCGCTCCCCATGGTGCCACAATGGGCCCTGGGGACAAAGTGGGTCCCCAGGATTTCACAATGAGCACTGGGGACAAAGGGGGGTCCCAGGATGTCACAATGGGCCCTGGGGACAAGGGGGGGTTCCCATGGAGTCACAATGGGTCCTGGGGACAACGAGGCGTCCTGGGACGTCACAATGGGACTTGGGGACAAAGGGGGTCTTCCACAGTCTCACAATGGGCCCTAGAGACAAGGGGAGATCCCCAGGATGACACAATAGGCCCTGGGGACAAAGAGGAGTCCCCCTGAATGTCACAATGGGCCCTGGGGACAAGGGGGGTCCCCATGGTATCACAATAAGCCCTGGGGACAAAGTGGGGTCCTGGGATGTCACAACTGGCCCCAGTGACAAAGGGTGTCCCCATGGTGCCACAATGGGCCCTGGGGACAAAGAGGGTCCCCAGGATGTCACAATGGGCTTTGGGGACAAGGCAAGGTCCCCAGGATGTCACAATGGGGTCTTGGGACAAAGGGGGTCCCCAGGATGTCACAATGGTCCCTGGGGACAATGGGGGGTCCTGGGACATCACAATGGGCCCTGGGGACAAAGGCGGTCCCAGGGTGTCACAATAAGCCATGGGGACAAGGGGGGTCCCCAGGATGTCACAATGGGCACTGGGGACAAAGGGGGGTCCCCACGGTGCCATGATGGGCCCTGGCGACAAGGGGGTCCCCAGGATGTCACAATGGGCGCATGGGACAAAGGGGGTACCCATGGTGTCACAATGGGCCCTGGGGACAACTTGGGGTCCTGGGATGTCACAATGGGCCCCGGTGACAAAGGGGGTCCCCGTGGTGCCACAATGTGCCCCTGGGACAAAGGGGGTCCCCAGAATGTCATAATGGGCACTGGGGACAAGGGGGATCCCCAGGATGTCACAAGTGGCCCTGGGGATAAAGGGGGTCCCCATGGTGCCACAATGTGCCCCTGGGACAAAGGGGTCCCCAGGATGTCACAATAAGCCCTGGGGACAAGGGGGGTCCCCAGGATGTCAGAATGGGCCCTGGGGACAACGCGGGGTCCTGGGATGTCACAATGGGCCACGGGGACAAAGGCGATCCCCATGGTGTCACAATGGGCCCTGGGGACAAGGGGGTCCCCAGGATGTCACAATGGGCTCATGGGATAAAGGGGGTACCCACGGTGTCACTATAGGCCCTGGGGACAACGGGGTGTCCCCACGGTGCCACGATGGGTCATGTGGACAAGGGGGTCCCCAGGATGTTCACAACGGGCCCTGAGGACAAAGGGGGTCCCCACGGTGTCACAATGGTCCCTAGGGACAACTTGGGGTCCTGGGATGTCACAATGGGCCCTGGGGACAAAGGCGGTCCCCAGGATGTCACAATAAGCCCTGGGGACAAGGGGGGTCCCCAGGATGTCACAATGGGCACTGGGGACAAAGGGGGTACCCACGGTGTCACTATAGGCCCTGGGGACAACGGGGGGTCCCCAGGATGTCACAATGGGCCCTGGGGACAAAGAGGGTCCCCAGGATGTCACAGTGGGCCCTGGGGACAAAGTGGTCCCCATGGTATCAGAATGGGCCCTGGGGACAAAGAGGGGTGCCCTGAATGTCACAATGGGCCCTGAGGACAAAGGGGGGTCCCCAGGATGTCGCAATGGGCCTTGGGGACAATGGGGGGTCCTAGGATGTCACAATGCGCCCGAGTGACAAATGGGGTCTCCATGGTGTCACAATGGGCCCTGAAGACAAAGGGGGTCCCCTGAATGTCACAATGGGCCCTGAGGACAATGGGGGTTCCTGGAACGTCACAATGGGCCCTGGGGAGAAAGGGAGGTCCCCAGGATGTCACAATGGGCCCTGGAGACAATTGGGGGTTTTGGGATGTCACGATGGGCTCTGACGACAAGGGGAGGTGCCCATGGTGTCACAATGGGTCCTCAGTGACAAGGGGGGTCCCTATAGTGTCACAATGGGCTCTGCAGACAATGGGGGGTCCTGGGATGTCACAATGGGCACCAGTGACAAAGGGGGTCCTCATGGTGCCACAATGGGCCCTGGGGAGTAAGTGGGGTCCTGGGATGTCACAATGGGTCCTGGGGACAAAGGGTGATCCTTTGATGTCACAAGGGGCCCTGGAGGCAAGGGGGTCCCCAGGATGTTACAATGGGCCCTGGGCACAAAGGGGGGTCCCCATAGTGTCACAATGGGTCCCCAGTGACAAGGGGGTCCCCACGGTGCCACGATGGGCCCTGGGGACAAGAGGGGGTCCCCATGGTGTCACAATGGACCCTGGGGTCAAAGGGGGTTCCCAGGACATCACAATGGGCTCTGGGGACAATGGGGATCCTGGGACATCACAATGAGCCCTGGGGACAAGGGGGGGTCCTGGGACGTCACAATGGGTCCTGGGGACAAAGCGGTTCCCCAGGATGTCACAATGGGCCCCGGGGACAAAGCAGGGTCCTGGGACGTCACAATGGGCCCTGGAGACAAAGGGATTCCCCAGGATGTCACAATGGGCCCTGAGGACAAAGGGGGTCCCCACAGTGTCACAATGGTCCCTGGGGACAAAGGAGATCCCCACAGTGTCACAATGGGCCCAGGGGACAAAAGGGGGACCCCAGGATGTCACAACGGGCCCAGGGGACAATGGGGGGTCCTGGGACGTTATAATGGGCCCTCGGGAACAACAGGGGGTCCACATGGTGCCACAATGGGCCCTGGGGACAACGGTGGTCCCCAGGATGTCACAATGGGCCCTAGGGACAAAGTGGGGTCCTAAGATGTCACAATGGGCACTGGGGACAAAGGGGGTCGCATGGTGCCACAATGGGCCTTGGGGACAATGGGGTCTCCCCAGGATGTCACAATGGGCCTTGGGGACAAAGGGGTGTCCCCTGAATGTGCACAATGGGCCCTGGGGACAAAGGGGGCTCCCCAGGATATCACAATGGGCTCTGGTGACATAGGGGTCCCCAAGATGTCACAACGGGTCCTGGGGACAAGGGGGGTCCCAAGGATGTCACAATGGGCACTGGAGACAAAGGGGGGGTCCCCACGGTGCCACGATGGGCCCTGGGGACAAGGGGGTCCCCAGGATGTAACAATGTGCCCTTGGGACAATGGGGGCTCCTGCGATGTCACAATGGGCCCTGGGGACAAAGGGAGGCCCCAGGATGTCACAATGGACCCTGGGGACAAAAGGGGTCCCCGGGATGTCACAATGGGCCCAGGGGACAACGAAGCATCCTGGGACGCCACAATGGGCCCGGGGAAAAAGGGGGGTCCCCAGGTTGTTCACAATGGGCCCTGGGGACAATGGGGGTCCTGGGATGTCACAATGAACCCTAGGGACAAAGGGGGTCCCCAGGATGTCACAATGGGCCCTGGGGATAAAGGGTACTCCCCAGGATGTCACAATAGGCCCTGGGGACAAAGGGGGTCCCCAGGATGTCACAATGGGCCCTGGGGACAATGGGGGGTCCCTTGAAGGTCACAATGGGCCCATGGGACAAAGAGGGTGCCCACGGTGTCACAGTGGGCCCTGGCGACAAAGGGGGATCCCCAGGATGTCACAATGGGCCCCGGGGACAAAGTAAAATCCTGGAATGTCACAATGGTCCCCAGTGACAAAGGCGCTCCCCATGGTGCCACAATGGGCCCTGGGGACAAAGTGGGTCCCCAGGATTTCACAATGAGCACTGGGGACAAAGGGGGGTCCCAGGATGTCACAATGGGCCCTGGGGACAAGGGGGGGTTCCCATGGAGTCACAATGGGTCCTGGGGACAACGAGGCGTCCTGGGACGTCACAATGGGACTTGGGGACAAAGGGGGTCTTCCACAGTCTCACAATGGGCCCTAGAGACAAGGGGAGATCCCCAGGATGACACAATAGGCCCTGGGGACAAAGAGGAGTCCCCCTGAATGTCACAATGGGCCCTGGGGACAAGGGGGGTCCCCATGGTATCACAATAAGCCCTGGGGACAAAGTGGGGTCCTGGGATGTCACAACTGGCCCCAGTGACAAAGGGTGTCCCCATGGTGCCACAATGGGCCCTGGGGACAAAGAGGGTCCCCAGGATGTCACAATGGGCTTTGGGGACAAGGCGGGGTCCCCAGGATGTCACAATGGGGTCTTGGGACAAAGGGGGTCCCCAGGATGTCACAATGGTCCCTGGGGACAATGGGGGGTCCTGGGACGTCACAATGGGCCCTGGGGACAAAGGCGGTCCCAGGGTGTCACAATAAGCCATGGGGACAAGGGGGGTCCCCAGGATGTCACAATGGGCACTGGGGACAAAGGGGGGTCCCCACGGTGCCATGATGGGCCCTGGCGACAAGGGGGTCCCCAGGATGTCACAATGGGCCCATGGGACAAAGGGGGTAGCCATGGTGTCACAATGGGCCCTGGGGACAACTTGGGGTCCTGGGATGTCACAATGGGCCCCGCTGACAAAGGGGGTCCTCGTGGTGCCACAATGTGCCCCTGGGACAAAGGAGGTCCCCAGAATGTCATAATGGGCACTGGGGACAAGGGGGGTCCCCAGGATGTCACAAGTGGCCCTGGGGATAAAGGGGGTCCCCATGGTGCCACAATGTGCCCCTGGGACAAAGGGGTCCCCAGGATGTCACAATAAGCCCTGGGGACAAGGGGGGTCCCCAGGATGTCAGAATGGGCCCTGGGGACAACGCGGGGTCCTGGGATGTCACAATGGGCCACGGGGACAAAGGCGATCCCCATGGTGTCACAATGGGCCCTGGGGACAAGGGGGTCCCCAGGATGTCACAATGGGCTCATGGGATAAAGGGGGTACCCACGGTGTCACTATAGGCCCTGGGGACAACGGGGGGTCCCCACGGTGCCACGATGGGTCGTGTGGACAAGGGGGTCCCCAGGATGTTCACAACGGGCCCTGAGGACAAAGGGGGTCCCCACGGTGTCACAATGGTCCCTGGGGACAACTTGGGGTCCTGGGATGTCACAATGGGCCCTGGGGACAAAGGCGGTCCCCAGGATGTCACAATAAGCCCTGGGGACAAGGGGGGTCCCCAGGATGTCACAATGGGCACTGGGGACAAAGGGGGTACCCACGGTGTCACTATAGGCCCTGGGGACAACGGGGGGTCCCCACGGTGCCACGATGGGCCCTGGGGACAAGGGGGTCCCCAGGATGTTCACAATGGGCCCTGGAGACAATGGGGTGTCCCCAGGATGTCACAATGGGCCCTGGGGACAAAGAGGGTCCCCAGGATGTCACAATCGGCCCTGGGCACAAAGGGGGGTGCACATGGTGTCAAAATGGGCCCTGGGGACAAAGGGCGTCCCCAGGATGTCACAGTGGGCCCTGGGGACAAAGTGGTCCCCATGGTATCAGAATGGGCCCTGGGGACAAAGAGGGGTGCCCTGAATGTCACAATGGGCCCTGAGGACAAAGGGGGGTCCCCAGGATGTCGCAATGGGCCTTGGGGACAATGGGGGGTCCTAGGATGTCACAATGGGCCCGAGTGACAAATGGGGTCTCCATGGTGTCACAATGGGCCCTGAAGACAAAGGGGGTCCCCTGAATGTCACAATGGGCCCTGAGGACAATGGGGGTTCCTGGAACGTCACAATGGGCCCTGGGGAGAAAGGCAGGTCCCCAGGATGTCACAATGGGCCCTGGAGACAATTGGGGGTTTTGGGATGTCACGATGGGCTCTGACGACAAGGGGAGGTGCCCATGGTGTCACAATGGGTCCTCAGTGACAAGGGGGGTCCCTATAGTGTCACAATGGGCTCTGCAGACAATGGGGGGTCCTGGGATGTCACAATGGGCACCAGTGACAAAGGGGGTCCTCATGGTGCCACAATGGGCCCTGGGGAGTAAGTGGGGTCCTGGGATGTCACAATGGGTCCTGGGGACAAAGGGTGATCCTTTGATGTCACAAGGGGCCCTGGAGGCAAGGGGGTCCCCAGGATGTTACAATGGGCCCTGGGCACAAAGGGGGGTCCCCATAGTGTCACAATGGGTCCCCAGTGACAAGGGGGTCCCCACGGTGCCACGATGGGCCCTGGGGACAAGAGGGGGTCCCCATGGTGTCACAATGGACCCTGGGGTCAAAGGGGGTTCCCAGGACATCACAATGGGCTCTGGGGACAATGGGGATCCTGGGACATCACAATGAGCCCTGGGGACAAGGGGGGGTCCTGGGACGTCACAATGGGTCCTGGGGACAAAGCGGTTCCCCAGGATGTCACAATGGGCCCCGGGGACAAAGCAGGGTCCTGGGACGTCACAATGGGCCCTGGAGACAAAGGGATTCCCCAGGATGTCACAATGGGCCCTGAGGACAAAGGGGGTCCCCACAGTGTCACAATGGTCCCTGGGGACAAAGGAGATCCCCACAGTGTCACAATGGGCCCAGGGGACAAAAGGGGGACCCCAGGATGTCACAACGGGCCCAGGGGACAATGGGGGGTCCTGGGACGTTATAATGGGCCCTCGGGAACAACAGGGGGTCCACATGGTGCCACAATGGGCCCTGGGGACAACGGTGGTCCCCAGGATGTCACAATGGGCCCTAGGGACAAAGTGGGGTCCTAAGATGTCACAATGGGCACTGGGGACAAAGGGGGTCGCATGGTGCCACAATGGGCCTTGGGGACAATGGGGTCTCCCCAGGATGTCACAATGGGCCTTGGGGACAAAGGGGTGTCCCCTGAATGTGCATAATGGGCCCTGGGGACAAAGGGTGGTCGCTGGGATGTCTCAGTGGGCCCTGGGGACAATGGGGTGTCCTGGGATGTCACAATGGGCCCCAGTGACAAATGGGGTCTCCACGGTGTCACAATGGGCCCTGGAGTAAAGGGGGGTCCCCAGGATGTCACAATAGTCCCTGGGGACAAAGAGGAGTCCCCTGAATGTCATAATGGGCCCTGAGGACAAGGAGGGTCTCCACGGTGTCACAATGGGCCCTGGGGACAATGGGGGGTCCTGGGATGTCACAATAGGCCCTGGGGACAAAGGGGGTCCCCATGATTTCACAATGGGCCCAGGGGACAATGGGGCATCCTGGGACGTCACAATGGGCCCTGGGGACAAAGGGGGTCCCCATGGTGTCACAATGGCCCTGGGGATAAAGGGGGACCCCAGGATGTGTATAATGGGGCCTGGGGACAATGGGGGGTCCTGGGATGTCACAATGGGCTCTGGGGACAATAGGGGGTCCTGGGACGTCACAATGGGCCCTGGAGAAAAGGGGGGGTCCTGGGATGTCACAATAGGCCCTGGGGACAAAGGGGGTCTTCAGGATGTCACAATGGGCCCGGGGGACAAAGGGGGTCCCCAGGATGTCACAATAGGCCCTGGGGAAAAAGAGGGCTCCCCAGGATATCACAATGGGCCCTGGGGACAAAGAGGGGTCCACAGGATGTGCACAATGGGCCCTGGGGACAAAGGGGGCTCCCCAGGATATCACAATGGGCTCTGGTGACATAGGGGTCCCCAAGATGTCACAACGGGTCCTGGGGACAAGGGGGGTCCCAAGGATGTCACAATGGGCACTGGAGACAAAGGGGGGGTCCCCACGGTGCCACGATGGGCCCTGGGGACAAGGGGGTCCCCAGGATGTAACAATGTGCCCTTGGGACAATGGGGGCTCCTGCGATGTCACAATGGGCCCTGGGGACAAAGGGAGGCCCCAGGATGTCATAATGGACCCTGGGGACAAAAGGGGTCCCCGGGATGTCACAATGGGCCCAGGGGACAACGAAGCATCCTGGGACGCCACAATGGGTCCGGGGAAAAAGGGGGGTCCCCAGTTTGTTCACAATGGGCCCTGGGGACAATGGGGGTCCTGGGATGTCACAATGAACCCTAGGGACAAAGGGGGTCCCCAGGATGTAACAATGGGCCCTGGGCACAAACGGGATCCCCATGATGTCACAATGGGCCTTGGAGACAAGGGGGGTCATGGGATGTCACAATGGGTCCTGGGGACAAAGGGGTCCCCACGGTGTCACAATGGGCCCTGGGGACAAAGTGGAGTCCTGGTATGCCACAATGGGCCCCAGTGACAAAGGGGGTCCCCACGGTGTCACAATGGGCCCTTGAGACAACAGGGTCCCCAGGATGTCACAATGGGCCTGGGGACAAAGGGGGCTGCCCAGGATGTCACAATGGGCTCTGAGGACAAGAGGGGTCCCAAGGATGTCACAATTGGCACTGGAGAAAAAGGGGAGGGTCCCCACGGTGCCACGATGGGCCCTGGGGACAAGGGGGTTCCCAGGATGTCACAATGGGCCCTGGGTACAATGGGGGGTCCTGGGATGTCACAATGGGCCCTGGGGACAAAGTGAGTCCCCAGGATGTCACAATGGGCCCTGGGGACAAAGGGGGTTCCCCTGAACGTCACAATGGGCCCTGGAGACAAAGGGGGGTCCCCAGGATGTCACAATGGGCACTGGAGAAAAAGGGGGGGTCCCCACGGTGTCACAATGAGCCCTGGGGACAATGGGGGATTCTGGGATGTCACAATAGGCCCTGGGGACAAAGGGGGTCCCCAGGATGTCACAATGGGTCCTGGGGACAACGGGGGTCCCCACAGTGTCAGAATGGGGCCGGGGGATAAAGGGGGACCGCAGGATGTGCATAATGGGGCCTGGGGACAATGGGGGGTCGTGGGATGTCACAATGGGCCTTGGGGAAAAAGAGGGTGTCTCCAGGATTTCACAATGGGCCAGGGGAACAACAGGGGGTCCTGGGACGTCACAATGGGCCCTGGAGAAAAGGGGGGTCCCCAGGATGTCACAATAGGCCCTGGGGACAAAGAGGAGTCCCCTGAATGTCATAATGGGCCCTGAGGACAAGGAGGGTCTCCACGGTGTCACAATGGGCCCTGGGGACAAAGGGAGTCCCCAGGATATCACAATGGGACCTGGGGACAAAGAGGGTCCCCATGGTGTCAGAATGGGCCCTGGGGACAAAGGGGGGTCCCCAGGATGTCACAATGGGCCCTGGGGACAATGGGGGGTCCTGGGATGTCACAATAGGCCCTGGGGACAAAGGGGGTCCCCATGATTTCACAATGGGCCCAGGGGACAATGGGGCATCCTGGGACGTCACAATGGGCCCTGGGGACAAAGGGGGTCCCCATGGTGTCACAATGGCCCTGGGGATAAAGGGGGACCCCAGGATGTGTATAATGGGGCCTGGGGACAATGGGGGGTCCTGGGATGTCACAATGGGCTCTGGGGACAATAGGGGGTCCTGGGACGTCACAATGGGCCCTGGAGAAAAGGGGGGGTCCCGGGATGTCACAATAGGCCCTGGGGACAAAGGGGGTCTTCAGGATGTCACAATGGGCCCGGGGGACAAAGGGGGTCCCCAGGATGTAACAATGTGCCCTTGGGACAATGGGGGCTCCTGCGATGTCACAATGGGCCCTGGGGACAAAGGGAGGCCCCAGGATGTCACAATGGACCCTGGGGACAAAGGGGGTCCCCACGGTGTCACAATGGGCCCTTGAGACAACAGGGTCCCCAGGATGTCACAATGGGCCTGGGGACAAAGGGGGCTGCCCAGGATGTCACAATGGACTCTGGGGACAAGGGTGGGTCCTGGTATGTCACAATGGCCCCTGGGGACAAAGGGGGTCCCCAGGATGTCACAATGCGCCCTGGGGAAAATGGGGGGTCCTGGGATGTCACAATGGGCCCTGGGGACAAAGGGGGCTCCCCAGGATGTCACAATGGGCTCTGAGGACAAGAGGGGTCCCAAGGATGTCACAATTGGCACTGGAGAAAAAGGGGAGGGTCCCCACGGTGCCACGATGGGCCCTGGGGACAAGGGGGTTCCCAGGATGTCACAATGGGCCCTGGGTACAATGGGGGGTCCTGGGATGTCACAATGGGCCCTGGGGACAAAGTGAGTCCCCAGGATGTCACAATGGGCCCTGGGGACAAAGGGGGTTCCCCTGAACGTCACAATGGGCCCTGGAGACAAAGGGGGGTCCCCAGGATGTCACAATGGGCACTGGAGAAAAAGGGGGGGTCCCCACGGTGTCACAATGAGCCCTGGGGACAATGGGGGATTCTGGGATGTCACAATAGGCCCTGGGGACAAAGGGGGTCCCCAGGATGTCACAATGGGTCCTGGGGACAACGGGGGTCCCCACAGTGTCAGAATGGGGCCGGGGGATAAAGGGGGACCGCAGGATGTGCATAATGGGGCCTGGGGACAATGGGGGGTCGTGGGATGTCACAATGGGCCTTGGGGAAAAAGAGGGTGTCTCCAGGATTTCACAATGGGCCGGGGGAACAACAGGGGGTCCTGGGACGTCACAATGGGCCCTGGAGAAAAGGGGGGTCCCCAGGATGTCACAATAGGCCCTGGGGACAAAGAGGAGTCCCCTGAATGTCATAATGGGCCCTGAGGACAAGGAGGGTCTCCACGGTGTCACAATGGGCCCTGGGGACAAAGGGAGTCCCCAGGATATCACAATGGGACCTGGGGACAAAGAGGGTCCCCATGGTGTCAGAATGGGCCCTGGGGACAAAGGGGGGTCCCCAGGATGTCACAATGGGCCCTGGGGACAATGGGGGGTCCTGGGATGTCACAATAGGCCCTGGGGACAAAGGGGGTCCCCATGATTTCACAATGGGCCCAGGGGACAATGGGGCATCCTGGGACGTCACAATGGGCCCTGGGGACAAAGGGGGTCCCCATGGTGTCACAATGGCCCTGGGGATAAAGGGGGACCCCAGGATGTGTATAATGGGGCCTGGGGACAATGGGGGGTCCTGGGATGTCACAATGGGCTCTGGGGACAATAGGGGGTCCTGGGACGTCACAATGGGCCCTGGAGAAAAGGGGGGGTCCTGGGATGTCACAATAGGCCCTGGGGACAAAGGGGGTCTTCAGGATGTCACAATGGGCCTGGGGGACAAAGGGGGTCCCCAGGATGTCACAAGAGGCCCGGGGAAAATGAGGGCTCCCCAGGATATCACAATGGGCCCTGGGGACAAAGAGGGGTCCACAGGATGTGCACAATGGGCCCTGGGGACAAAGCGGGCTCCCCAGGATATCACAATGGGCTCTGGTGACATAGGGGTCCCCAAGATGTCACAACGGGTCCTGGGGACAAGGGGGGTCCCAAGGATGTCACAATGGGCACTGGAGACAAAGGGGGGGTCCCCACGGTGCCACGATGGGCCCTGGGGACAAGGGGGTCCCCAGGATGTAACAATGTGCCCTTGGGACAATGGGGGCTCCTGCGATGTCACAATGGGCCCTGGGGACAAAGGGAGGCCCCAGGATGTCACAATGGACCCTGGGGACAAAAGGGGTCCCCGGGATGTCACAATGGGCCCAGGGGACAACGAAGCATCCTGGGACGCCACAATGGGCCCGGGGAAAAAGGGGGGTCCCCAGGTTGTTCACAATGGGCCCTGGGGACAATGGGGGTCCTGGGATGTCACAATGAACCCTAGGGACAAAGGGGGTCCCCAGGATGTAACAATGGGCCCTGGGCACAAACGGGATCCCCATGATGTCACAATGGGCCTTGGAGACAAGGGGTGTCCCGCCCTGTCACAATGGTGCCTGGGGACAAAGGGGTCCCCAGGATGTCACAATGGGCCCCAGTGACAAATGGGGTCTCCACGGTGTCACAATGGGCCCTGGAGTAAAGGGGGGTCCCCAGGATGTCACAATAGGCCCTGGGGACAAAGAGGAGTCCCCTGAATGTCATAATGGGCCCTGAGGACAAGGAGGGTCTCCACGGTGTCACAATGGGCCCTGGGGACAATGGGGGGTCCTGGGATGTCACAATAGGCCCTGGGGACAAAGGGGGTCCCCATGATTTCACAATGGGCCCAGGGGACAATGGGGCATCCTGGGACGTCACAATGGGCCCTGGGGACAAAGGGGGTCCCCATGGTGTCACAATGGCCCTGGGGATAAAGGGGGACCCCAGGATGTGTATAATGGGGCCTGGGGACAATGGGGGGTCCTGGGATGTCACAATGGGCTCTGGGGACAATAGGGGGTCCTGGGACGTCACAATGGGCCCTGGAGAAAAGGGGGGGTCCTGGGATGTCACAATAGGCCCTGGGGACAAAGGGGGTCTTCAGGATGTCACAATGGGCCTGGGGGACAAAGGGGGTCCCCAGGATGTCACAATAGGCCCTGGGGAAAAAGAGGGCTCCCCAGGATATCACAATGGGCCCTGGGGACAAAGAGGGGTCCACAGGATGTGCACAATGGGCCCTGGGGACAAAGGGGGCTCCCCAGGATATCACAATGGGCTCTGGTGACATAGGGGTCCCCAAGATGTCACAACGGGTCCTGGGGACAAGGGGGGTCCCAAGGATGTCACAATGGGCACTGGAGACAAAGGGGGGGTCCCCACGGTGCCACGATGGGCCCTGGGGACAAGGGGGTCCCCAGGATGTAACAATGTGCCCTTGGGACAATGGGGGCTCCTGCAATGTCACAATGGGCCCTGGGGACAAAGGGAGGCCCCAGGATGTCACAATGGACCCTGGGGACAAAAGGGGTCCCCGGGATGTCACAATGGGCCCAGGGGACAACGAAGCATCCTGGGACGACACAATGGGCCCGGGGAAAAAGGGGGGTCCCCAGGTTGTTCACAATGGGCCCTGGGGACAATGGGGGGTCCCTTGAAGGTCACAATGGGCCCATGGGACAAAGAGGGTGCCCACGGTGTCACAGTGGGCCCTGGCGACAAAGGGGGATCCCCAGGATGTCACAATGGGCCCCGGGGACAAAGTAAAATCCTGGAATGTCACAATGGTCCCCAGTGACAAAGGCGCTCCCCATGGTGCCACAATGGGCCCTGGGGACAAAGTGGGTCCCCAGGATTTCACAATGAGCACTGGGGACAAAGGGGGGTCCCAGGATGTCACAATGGGCCCTGGGGACAAGGGGGGGTTCCCATGGAGTCACAATGGGTCCTGGGGACAACGAGGCGTCCTGGGACGTCACAATGGGACTTGGGGACAAAGGGGGTCTTCCACAGTCTCACAATGGGCCCTAGAGACAAGGGGAGATCCCCAGGATGACACAATAGGCCCTGGGGACAAAGAGGAGTCCCCCTGAATGTCACAATGGGCCCTGGGGACAAGGGGGGTCCCCATGGTATCACAATAAGCCCTGGGGACAAAGTGGGGTCCTGGGATGTCACAACTGGCCCCAGTGACAAAGGGTGTCCCCATGGTGCCACAATGGGCCCTGGGGACAAAGAGGGTCCCCAGGATGTCACAATGGGCTTTGGGGACAAGGCAAGGTCCCCAGGATGTCACAATGGGGTCTTGGGACAAAGGGGGTCCCCAGGATGTCACAATGGTCCCTGGGGACAATGGGGGGTCCTGGGACATCACAATGGGCCCTGGGGACAAAGGCGGTCCCAGGGTGTCACAATAAGCCATGGGGACAAGGGGGGTCCCCAGGATGTCACAATGGGCACTGGGGACAAAGGGGGGTCCCCACGGTGCCATGATGGGCCCTGGCGACAAGGGGGTCCCCAGGATGTCACAATGGGCGCATGGGACAAAGGGGGTACCCATGGTGTCACAATGGGCCCTGGGGACAACTTGGGGTCCTGGGATGTCACAATGGGCCCCGGTGACAAAGGGGGTCCCCGTGGTGCCACAATGTGCCCCTGGGACAAAGGGGGTCCCCAGAATGTCATAATGGGCACTGGGGACAAGGGGGATCCCCAGGATGTCACAAGTGGCCCTGGGGATAAAGGGGGTCCCCATGGTGCCACAATGTGCCCCTGGGACAAAGGGGTCCCCAGGATGTCACAATAAGCCCTGGGGACAAGGGGGGTCCCCAGGATGTCAGAATGGGCCCTGGGGACAACGCGGGGTCCTGGGATGTCACAATGGGCCACGGGGACAAAGGCGATCCCCATGGTGTCACAATGGGCCCTGGGGACAAGGGGGTCCCCAGGATGTCACAATGGGCTCATGGGATAAAGGGGGTACCCACGGTGTCACTATAGGCCCTGGGGACAACGGGGTGTCCCCACGGTGCCACGATGGGTCATGTGGACAAGGGGGTCCCCAGGATGTTCACAACGGGCCCTGAGGACAAAGGGGGTCCCCACGGTGTCACAATGGTCCCTAGGGACAACTTGGGGTCCTGGGATGTCACAATGGGCCCTGGGGACAAAGGCGGTCCCCAGGATGTCACAATAAGCCCTGGGGACAAGGGGGGTCCCCAGGATGTCACAATGGGCACTGGGGACAAAGGGGGTACCCACGGTGTCACTATAGGCCCTGGGGACAACGGGGGGTCCCCAGGATGTCACAATGGGCCCTGGGGACAAAGAGGGTCCCCAGGATGTCACAGTGGGCCCTGGGGACAAAGTGGTCCCCATGGTATCAGAATGGGCCCTGGGGACAAAGAGGGGTGCCCTGAATGTCACAATGGGCCCTGAGGACAAAGGGGGGTCCCCAGGATGTCGCAATGGGCCTTGGGGACAATGGGGGGTCCTAGGATGTCACAATGCGCCCGAGTGACAAATGGGGTCTCCATGGTGTCACAATGGGCCCTGAAGACAAAGGGGGTCCCCTGAATGTCACAATGGGCCCTGAGGACAATGGGGGTTCCTGGAACGTCACAATGGGCCCTGGGGAGAAAGGGAGGTCCCCAGGATGTCACAATGGGCCCTGGAGACAATTGGGGGTTTTGGGATGTCACGATGGGCTCTGACGACAAGGGGAGGTGCCCATGGTGTCACAATGGGTCCTCAGTGACAAGGGGGGTCCCTATAGTGTCACAATGGGCTCTGCAGACAATGGGGGGTCCTGGGATGTCACAATGGGCACCAGTGACAAAGGGGGTCCTCATGGTGCCACAATGGGCCCTGGGGAGTAAGTGGGGTCCTGGGATGTCACAATGGGTCCTGGGGACAAAGGGTGATCCTTTGATGTCACAAGGGGCCCTGGAGGCAAGGGGGTCCCCAGGATGTTACAATGGGCCCTGGGCACAAAGGGGGGTCCCCATAGTGTCACAATGGGTCCCCAGTGACAAGGGGGTCCCCACGGTGCCACGATGGGCCCTGGGGACAAGAGGGGGTCCCCATGGTGTCACAATGGACCCTGGGGTCAAAGGGGGTTCCCAGGATATCACAATGGGCTCTGGGGACAATGGGGATCCTGGGACATGAGCCATGGGGACAAGGGGGGGTCCTGGGACCTCACAATGGGTCCTGAGGACAAAGCGGTTCCCCAGGACGTCACAATGGGCCCTGGGGACAAAGGGGGTCCCCACAGTGTCACAATGGGCCCTGGGGACAAAGGAGGTCCCCACAGTGTCACAATGGGCCCAGGGGACAAAAGGGGGACCCCAGGATGTCACCATGGGCCCAGGGAGAATGGGGGGTCCTGGGACGTTATAATGGGCCCTCGGGAAAAAGGGGGTCCACATGGTGCCACAATGGGCCCTGGGGACAACGGGGGTCCCAGGATGCCACAATGGACACTGGGGACAAGGGGGTCCCCAGGATGTCACAATGGGCCCTAGGGACACAGGTGGCTCCTGGGATGTCACAATGGGCCCTGGGGACACAGGTGGTCCCCAGGATGTCACAATGGGCCCTGGGGACAAAGTGGGGTCCTAAGATGTCACAATGGGCACTGGGGACAAAGGGGGTCCCCATGGTGCCACAATGGGCCTTGAGGACAATGGGGTCTCCCCAGGATGTCACAATGGGCCTTGGGGACAAAGGGGTGTCCCCTGAATGTGCATAATGGGCCCTGGGGACAACGGGGTGTCCTGGGATGTCACAATGGGCCCTGGGGACAAAGGGGGTCTTCAGGATGTCACAATGGGCACTGGGGACAACGAGGGGTCCTGGGACGTCACAATGAGCCCTGGGGAGAACGGGGGGTCCCCACCCTGTCAGAAGGGACCCTGGGGACAAGGTGGGGTCCTGGGATGTCACAATGGGCCCTGGGGACAAAGGGGGTGTCCATGGTGCCACAATGGGCCCTGGGGACTAGGGGGGGGGGGTCCCCTCGGTGCCACGATGGGCCCTGGGGACAAGGGGGTCCCCAGGATGTCACAATGGGCCCTGAGGACAAATTGGGGTTCTGGGATGTCACAATGGGCCCTGGGGACAAAGGGGGTCCCCATGGTGCCACAATGGGCCCTGGGGACAAAGAGGGGTCCCCAGAATGTCACAATGGGCCCTGGGAACAATAGGGGGTCCTGGGACGTCACAATGGGCCCTGGAGTAAAGGGGGGTCCCCAGGATGTCACAATAGGCCCTGGGGACAAAGAGGAGTCCCGTGAATGTCATAATGGGCCCTGAGGACAAGGAGGGTCTCCACGGTGTCACAATGGGCCCTGGGGACAATGGGGGGTCCTGGGATGTCACAATAGGCCCTGGGGACAAAGGGGGTCTTCAGGATGTCACAATGGGCCCGGGGGACAAAGGGGGTCCCCAGGATGTCACAATAGGCCCTGGGGAAAAACAGGGCTCCCCAGGATATCACAATGGGCCCTGGGGACAAAGAGGGGTCCACTGGATGTGCACAATGGGCCCTGGGGACAAAGGGGGCTCCCCAGGATATCACAATGGGCTCTGGTGACATAGGGGTCCCCAAGATGTCACAACGGGTCCTGGGGACAAGGGGGGTCCCAAGGATGTCACAATGGGCACTGGAGACAAAGGGGGGGTCCCCACGGTGCCACGATGGGCCCTGGGGACAAGGGGGTCCCCAGGATGTAACAATGTGCCCTTGGGACAATGGGGGCTCCTGCGATGTCACAATGGGCCCTGGGGACAAAGGGAGGCCCCAGGATGTCACAATGGACCCTGGGGACAAAAGGGGTCCCCGGGATGTCACAATGGGCCCAGGGGACAACGAAGCATCCTGGGACGCCACAATGGGCCCGGGGAAAAAGGGGGGTCCCCAGGTTGTTCACAATGGGCCCTGGGGACAATGGGGGTCCTGGGATGTCACAATGAACCCTAGGGACAAAGGGGGTCCCCAGGATGTCACAATGGGCCCTGGGGATAAAGGGGACTCCCCAGGATGTCACAATAGGCCCTGGGGACAAAGGGGGTCCCCAGGATGTCACAACGGGCCCTGGGTACAAGGGGGGTCCCACCCTGTCACAATGAGCACTGGGGACAAAGGGGGTCCCCAGGATGTCACAATGGGCACTGGAGACAACGGGGGGGTCTCCACGGTGCCACAATGGGCCCTGGGGACAAGAGGGTCCCCACGGTTTCACAATGGGCCCTGGGGACAAGGGGGATCCCCGCCCTGTCACAATGGGCCCTGGGGACAAGAGGGTCCCCACGGTTTCACAATGGGCCCTGGGGACAAGGGGGATCCCCGCCCTGTCACAATGGGCCCTGGGGCCAAAGGGATCCCCAGGATGTCACAATGGGCCCTGGGGACTGCGGGGGGTACTAGGATGTCACAATGGGTCTTGGGGACAAAGGGGGTACCCAGGATGTCACAATGGGCCCTGGGGTCAATGGGGGGTCCCTTGAAGGTCACAATGGGCCCATGGGACAAAGAGGGTGCCCACGGTGTCACAGTGGGCCCTGGCGACAAAGGGGGATCCCCAGGATGTCACAATGGGCCCCGGGGACAAAGTAAAATCCTGGAATGTCACAATGGTCCCCAGTGACAAAGGCGCTCCCCATGGTGCCACAATGGGCCCTGGGGACAAAGTGGGTCCCCAGGATTTCACAATGAGCACTGGGGACAAAGGGGGGGTCCCAGGATGTCACAATGGGCCCTGGGGACAAGGGGGGGTTCCCAGGGAGTCACAATGGGTCCTGGGGACAACGAGGCGTCCTGGGACGTCACAATGGGACTTGGGGACAAAGGGGGTCTTCCACAGTCTCACAATGGGCCCTAGAGACAAGGGGAGATCCCCAGGATGACACAATAGGCCCTGGGGACAAAGAGGAGTCCCCCTGAATGTCACAATGGGCCCTGGGGACAAGGGGGTTCCCCATGGTATCACAATAAGCCCTGGGGACAAAGTGGGGTCCTGGGATGTCACAACTGGCCCCAGTGACAAAGGGTGTCCCCATGGTGCCACAATGGGCCCTGGGGACAAAGAGGGTCCCCAGGATGTCACAATGGGCTTTGGGGACAAGGCGGGGTCCCCAGGATGTCACAATGGGGTCTTGGGACAAAGGGGGTCCCCAGGATGTCACAATGGTCCCTGGGGACAATGGGGGGTCCTGGGACATCACAATGGGCCCTGGGGACAAAGGCGGTCCCAGGGTGTCACAATAAGCCATGGGGACAAGGGGGGTCCCCAGGATGTCACAATGGGCACTGGGGACAAAGGGGGGTCCCCACGGTGCCATGATGGGCCCTGGCGACAAGGGGGTCCCCAGGATGTCACAATGGGCCCATGGGACAAAGGGGGTACCCATGGTGTCACAATGGGCCCTGGGGACAACTTGGGGTCCTGGGATGTCACAATGGGCCCCGCTGACAAAGGGGGTCCCCGTGGTGCCACAATGTGCCCCTGGGACAAAGGGGGTCCCCAGAATGTCATAATGGGCACTGGGGACAAGGGGGGTCCCCAGGATGTCACAAGTGGCCCTGGGGATAAAGGGGGTCCCCATGGTGCCACAATGTGCCCCTGGGACAAAGGGGTCCCCAGGATGTCACAATAAGCCCTGGGGACAAGGGGGGTCCCCAGGATGTCAGAATGGGCACTGGGGACAACGCGGGGTCCTGGGATGTCACAATGGGCCACGGGGACAAAGGTGATCCCCATGGTGTCACAATGGGCCCTGGGGACAAGGGGGTCCCCAGGATGTCACAATGGGCTCATGGGATAAAGGGGGTACCCACGGTGTCACTATAGGCCCTGGGGACAAAGGGGGGTCCCCACGGTGCCACGATGGGTCGTGTGGACAAGGGGGTCCCCAGGATGTTCACAACGGGCCCTGAGGACAAAGGGGGTCCCCACGGTGTCACAATGGTCCCTGGGGACAACTTGGGGTCCTGGGATGTCACAATGGGCCCTGGGGACAAAGGCGGTCCCCAGGATGTCACAATAAGCCCTGGGGACAAGGGGGGTCCCCAGGATGTCACAATGGGCACTGGGGACAAAGGGGGTACCCACGGTGTCACTATAGGCCCTGGGGACAATGGGGGGTCCCCACGGTGCCACGATGGGCCCTGGGGACAAGGGGGTCCCCAGGATGTTCACAATGGGCCCTGGAGACAATGGGGTGTCCCCAGGATGTCACAATGGGCCCTGGGGACAAAGAGGGTCCCCAGGATGTCACAATCGGCCCTGGGCACAAAGGGGGGTGCACATGGTGTCAAAATGGGCCCTGGTGACAAAGGGCGTCCCCAGGATGTCACAGTGGGCCCTGGGGACAAAGTGGTCCCCATGGTATCAGAATGGGCCCTGGGGACAAAGAGGGGTGCCCTGAATGTCACAATGGGCCCTGAGGACAAAGGGGGGTCCCCAGGATGTCGCAATGGGCCTTGGGGACAATGGGGGGTCCTAGGATGTCACAATGCGCCCGAGTGACAAATGGGGTCTCCATGGTGTCACAATGGGCCCTGAAGACAAGGGGGGTCCCCTGAATGTCACAATGGGCCCTGAGGACAATGGGGGTTCCTGGAACGTCACAATGGGCCCTGGGGAGAAAGGGAGGTCCCCAGGATGTCACAATGGGCCCTGGAGACAATTGGGGGTTTTGGGATGTCACGATGGGCTCTGACGACAAGGGGAGGTGCCCATGGTGTCACAATGGGTCCTCAGTGACAAGGGGGGTCCCTATAGTGTCACAATGGGCTCTGCAGACAATGGGGGGTCCTGGGATGTCACAATGGGCACCAGTGACAAAGGGGGTCCTCATGGTGCCACAATGGGCCCTGGGGAGTAAGTGGGGTCCTGGGATGTCACAATGGGTCCTGGGGACAAAGGGTGATCCTTTGATGTCACAAGGGGCCCTGGAGGCAAGGGGGTCCCCAGGATGTTACAATGGGCCCTGGGCACAAAGGGGGGTCCCCATAGTGTCACAATGGGTCCCCAGTGACAAGGGGGTCCCCACGGTGCCACGATGGGCCCTGGGGACAAGAGGGGGTCCCCATGGTGTCACAATGGACCCTGGGGTCAAAGGGGGTTCCCAGGACATCACAATGGGCTCTGGGGACAATGGGGATCCTGGGACATCACAATGAGCCCTGGGGACAAGGGGGGGTCCTGGGACGTCACAATGGGTCCTGGGGACAAAGCGGTTCCCCAGGATGTCACAATGGGCCCCGGGGACAAAGCAGGGTCCTGGGATGTCACAATGGGCCCTGGAGACAAAGGGATTCCCCAGGATGTCACAATGGGCCCTGGGGACAAAGGGGGTCCCCACAGTGTCACAATGGTCCCTGGGGACAAAGGAGATCCCCACAGCGTCACAATGGGCCCAGGGGACAATGGGGGGTCCTGGGACGTTATAATGGGCCCTCGGGAAAAAGGGGGTCCACATGGTGCCACAATGGGCCCTGGGGACAACGGGGGTCCCAGGATGCCACAATGGACACTGGGGACAAGGGGTTCCCCAGGATGTCACAATGGGCCCTGGGGACAACGGTGGCTCCTGGGATGTCACAATGGGCCCTGGGGACACAGGTGGTCCCCAGGATGTCACAATGGGCCCTGGGGACAAAGTGGGGTCCTAAGATGTCACAATGGGCACTGGGGACAAAGGGGGTCCCCATGGTGCCACAATGGGCCTTGGGGACAATGGGGTCTCCCCAGGATGTCACAATGGGCCTTGGGGACAAAGGGGTGTCCCCTGAATGTGCATAATGGGCCCTGGGGACAAAGGGTGGTCGCCGGGATGTCTCAGTGGGCCCTGGGGACAATGGGGTGTCCTGGGATGTCACAATGGGCCCCAGTGACAAATGGGGTCTCCACGGTGTCACAATGGGCCCTGGGGATAAAGGGGGGTCTCCAGGATGTCACAATGGGCCCAAGTGATGAGTCCCCACAGTGCCACTATGGGCCCTGGAGACAAGGGGGGTCCCCAGGATGTCACGATGGGGCCTGGGGACAACGAGGGGTCCTGGGACGTCACAATGAGCCCTGGGGAAAAAGGGTGGTCCCCATGATGTCACAATGGGCACTGGAGACAGTGGGGGGTCCTGGGATGTCACAATGGGCCCTGGGGACAAGTAAGGTCCTCGGCTGTCACAATGAGCCCTGAGGACAAGGGGGGTCCCCAGAATTTCACAATGAGCACTGGGGACAAAGTGGGGTCCTGGGATGTCAAAATGGGCCCTGGGGACAAAGGGGGTCCCTTAATTGTCACAATGGGCCCTGGGGACAAGGGGGGTCCCTTAATTGTCACAATGGGCCCTGGGGACAAAGTGGGGTCCTGGAATGTCACAATGGGCCCAGAGGACAAAGGGGGTCCCCATGGTGACACAGTGGGCCCTGGGGACAAAGGGGGTCCTGAGACGTCACAATGGGCCCTGGGGAAAAGGCGGGGTCCCCACGGTGTCACAATGGGCCCTGGGGACAATGGGGGGTCCTGGGATGTCACAATGGGCCCCAGTGACAAAGGGGGTCCCCATGGTGCGACAACGAGCTCTGGGGATAAAGGGGGTCTCCAGGATGTCACAATGGGCCCTGGGGACAAAGGAAGTCCCCAGAATGCCACAACGGGTCCTGGAAAGAAGTGGGGTCCCCACGGTGTCACAATGGGCCTTGGGGACAAAGGGGGGTCCCCAGGATGTCACAATGGGCCCCGGGGACAAAGGGGTCCCCAGGATGTCACAATGGGTACTGGGGACAAAGGCGGGGTCCCCATGGTGTCACAATGGACCCAAGTGACAGGACGAGTCCTCACGGTACCACTATGGGCCCTGGAGACCAGGGGGTTCCCCGGATTTCACAATGGGCCCTGGGGACAAGGGGGGTCCCCAGGATGTCACAATGGGCACTGGGGACAACGAGGGGTTCCGGGACGTCACAATGAGCCCTGGGGAGAAAGGGGGGTCCCCACCCTGTCAGAAGGGACCCTGGGGACAAGGTGGGGTCCTGGGATGTCACAATGGGCCCTGGGGACAAAGGGGGTGTCCATGGTGCCACAATGGGCCCTGGGGACTAGGGGGGGGGGTCCCCTCGGTGCCACGATGGGCCCTGGGGACAAGGGGGTCCCCAGGATGTCTACAATGGGCCCTGAGGACAAATTGGGGTTCTGGGATGTCACAATGGGCCCTGGGGACAAAGGGGGTCCCCAGAATGTCACAATGGGCCCTGGGGACATTTGGGGTCCCCAGCATGTCACAATGGGCCCTGGGGACAATGGGGGATCCTGAGACGTCACAATGGGCCCTGGGGACAAAGTGGGTCCCCATGGTGTCACAACACCCTGGGGACAATGCAGGGTCCCCAGGATGTCACAATGGCCCCTGGGGACATTAGGGGTCCCCACAGTTTCACGATCTTAACCCTTGACACCCCCCAACTACTGGCTCCTTAGGGTTACTCCCGGGTCCCTCCTGAACTGAATCCCCGCCCGAACTCCTGGGTCTGATAGAGGGCACGAACATTTTAAGGGTTAACAAAACATAATTGGGTGCCCACTAACGAGCCAACACTTTAGGGCTGAGCCACACGAGCCCTTAGTTCAGAGCTTTAGGTGAACTCATGGTAAGGAAACCAGAACCCAGCAGTGCCAGGATCAGGAGTTTTACGGCACCAGCTGTGAACTCGAGGGGACGAGAGAACCGAGATTTACAGCAAAAAGGGGGTGCCAGGCTGGGTTCAACCGACCTGGAGCTTGGGTCCCAGTCCATTCAACACAAGGAGCCAAATCTGAGGAAGCTGAAGGAGCCTTCATCCAAAGACCCCTCCTCCAGAGCACCAGGTGGCGCCGCGCAGGCGAACAGGGGGCGTCCAGGCGGAGACTACGGCAGTGATGAGCGGGAAAGGTTCTGGATGTGTGCGGGCGCTCCGGGGTCGCTGGGACATGAGCACCTCGCTGTATTTAAACGCAGCTCCTGCCGCTCGGAGCGGCGCACGAGGGGTGGAACCATCGCTCCCCTTGCGCCCGACGGCGAAACGAACGCAGCTGCTCTGGAGCCCTGCGGGGTGTGGAGGTTCATGGCTCCGGAGGCTGTAAAGTTGTTTCTGCGCCTCCGTTCCCCTCATGGCCCCCCCATTCCCTTCACACCGACCCTCAATCCACCCCCCACCCGACCCCCAGCTCCCCCCAAACCCCGACCCCCAGCTCCCCCCCACCGACACCCAAATGCCCCCCCGACCCCCAATTCCTCCCCAGACTGACCCCCAATGCCCCCTCACACCGACCCCCAAGGCCGCCCCCGCACACCAACCCCCCAGTTCCCCCCTCAAACACCGACCCCCAATCCCCCCCCGGACCCTAATTCCCCCTCGCACTGACCCCCAACGCCCCCCACACCAACCCCTAATGCCCCTCACATCGACCCCCAAATCCTCCCCACACTGACCCCTCAAATCCTCCCCAGACCAACCCCCAACTTCCCCCCCACACCGACCCCCAATTCCCCCTCACACCGACCCCCAATGTCCCCCCCCCCACACCAGACCCCAATTCCCCCCCACACCGACCCCCAATTCCCCCCCACACTGATCCCCAATGCCCCCCCCCACACCGACCCCCAATTCCTCCCCAGACTGACCCCCAATGCCCCCTCACACCGACCCCCAAGGCCCCCCCTGCACTGACCCCCCCACACCGACCCCCCAATTCCCCCCTCAAACACCGACCCCCAGTGCCCCCCCACTGGACCCTAATTCCCCCTCGCACCGACCCCCAATGCCCCCCCACACACTGACCCCCAGTTCCTGCCCCCCACACCAACCCCTAATGCCCCTCACATCGACCCCCAAATCCTCCCCACACTGACCCCTCAAATCCTCCCCAGACCAACCCCCAACTTCCCCCACACCGACCCCCAATTCCCCCTCACACCGACCCCCCAAGCCCCCCCCACCGATCCTCAATTCCTCCCCACACCGACCCCCAATGTCCCGCTCACACCGACACTCAGTTCCTCCCCCACACCGCCCCCCAATTCCCCCCTCACACCGACCCCAAATCCCCACCACCACACTGTCCCCCAAATCCCCCCCTCACACCGACCCCCAATGCCCCTCACGCCGACCCCAATTCCTCCCCCCACACCGACCCCCAATGCCCCTCACGCCGACCCCCAGTTCCCCTCACAACCTCCACCAAAACGGCGGCGCCTCCCTCTCCTCCCTCCCGCCTTTTCCCGTCACACACTCCCGGACGTGACGCCGGCGAGGGGGCGTGGCCGGCGGCGAGGGGGCGTGGCCGCGGCGCCGGCGGGCGGGAAGCGCCGGGGCGGGAAACACCGGGTGAGGCGATCGCGTCCCCTCGGGTCCCTCGTGTCTCTTCATGTCCCATCGCGTCCCCTCGGGTCCCTCGTGTCCCTTCATGTCCCATCGTGTCCCCTCGTGTCCCTCGGGTCCCCTCATCGTCCCCTCGTGTCCCTCGGGTCCCCTCGTGTCCCCTCATCTCCTCAGCACCCCCGCTGGAGCCCGCCCGTCCCTCCCCTCCAGGAGAGACCCCGGGGCTGGGGCAGATCCGCCATCAATAACCCCCACAGACTTTTTCTCTCTTTCCTCCCCCTTTTCCCTCTTTTCCCTCTTTCCCCCTTTATGCCTCTTTCCCCCCTTTTTCCCTTCCCCCCTTTTTCCCTCTTTTCCCTCTTTCCACCGTTTTTTCCTCTTTTCGCTCTTTCCCCCTTTATCCCTGTTTCCCCCCTTTTTCCCCCTTTCCCCCCTTTTTCCCTCTTCCCCCTCTTTTCTCCCTTTTCCCTCTTTCCCCCTTTATCCCTCTTTTCCCTCTTTCCGCCCTTTTCCCTCTTCCCCCCTTTTTCCCTCTTTTCCCTCTTTCCCCTTTATCCCTCTTTGCCCCCTTTTTCCCTCTTTTTCCTCTTCCCCCCCTCTTCCCCCTCTTTTCCCTCTTCCCCCTTTTTCCCTTTTCCCCCCTTTTCCCCCTTTTTCCTCTTTCCCCCCTTTTCTCCCCTTTTCCCTCTTCCCTCTTTTCCCTTCTTTCCCCCCTTTCCCTCTTCCCCCCTCTTTCCATCTTATCCCTCTTTTCCCCCTTTATCCCTGTTTCTTCCCTTTTCCCCCCCTTTCCCTCTTTCCTCGCTTTTTCCCTATTTTTCCCTCTTCCCCCCTTTTTCCCTCTTTTCCCTCTTTCCTCGCTTTTTCCCTCTTTTTCCCTCTTTCCCCCCTTTTTCCCTCTTTCCCCCCTTTTTCCCCCTTTTCCCTCTTTCCTTGCTTTTTCCCCCTTTTCCCTCTTTCCCCCCTTTTTCCCTCTTTTCCCTTTTTCCCCCTTTTCCCTCTTTCCCCCCTTTTTCCCCCTTTCCCCCCTTTTCCCTCTTCCCCCGTTTCCCTCTCCCGTTTTCCCGTCCCTCCTCCCATTCCCGTGCAGCCCAACCCCTTCCCCCCTTTTCCCCAGAGCAGTTTTCATACAGATCCCCCCTTTCCCCCCAGCCCCGAACCCCCGGGGGTTTCTCAGCATCAGCAGCCACTTCACTTCCCCCCCAATTTAACTCTTTGTGTCCCTTTTCCAGGCTCTTTGGGAGCCCGGGTGTCCTGGGGCCGCTCTGGTTTTTGCTCCGGGGTGTTTGGTGCCCGGTGACCATGGACCTGTTTCCCTTGGGCGACGAGCTGCGTGGCTTTGCCCAGAGCCCTGGGCTGCTCTGTGGGGAAGCGCTGGAGCCCGACCTGGAGCCCAGTCTGAGCCTGGAGCCTGACCTGGAGCCCAACCTGAGCCTGGAGCCCGACCTGAGCCTGGAGCCCGACCTGAGCCTGGAGCCCAACCTGGAGCCCAACCTGAACCTGGAGCCCATCCTGAGCCTTGAGCCTGACCTGGAGCCCAACCTGAACCTGGAGCCCAACCTAGAGCCCAACCTGAGCCTGGAGCCCAATCTGAGCCTTGAGCCCAACCTGGAGCCCAACCTGAGCCTGGTTACTAATGATCAGTATTTACTAATGATGGTCATAATTTATTAATAGTGATCAGTATTTATTAATAACAACCAGTATTTATTAATGATGGTTAGTATTTATTAATGACAATTAGTATTTATTAATAACCACCAGTATTTATTAATAACGGCCAGTATTTATTAATGGCGGTCAGTATTTCTTAATGACAATCAGTATTGATTAATGATGGTATTTATTAAGGATGATTATTATTTATTAATGATGATCAGTATTTGTTAATGGTGATCGGCATTTATTAATAATGGTTAGTATTTATTAATGACGATCAGTATTTATTAATGACCGTCACTATTAATGATGATCAGTATTGATTAATGATGGCGAGTATTTATTAATGATGATCAGTATTTATTAATAACAGTCAGTATTTATTAATGACAATCAATATTGATTAATGATTGTGAGTATTTATTAATGATGATCAGTATTTATTAATGATGGTCAGTATTTATTAATAACGATCAGTATTTATTAGTGACGGTCACTATTTATTAATGACAATCAGTATTTATTAATGAGGGTCAGTATTTATTAATCCTTGCTACTTAACCCTTTTGGGTTGAAACCTTTGAGACCGAACGCCGATTGATTCCACCGGGCAAGCTCCACCTGCCTGGAGCTTCAGTGCCGACTACGCCATCTGTTCTAAAAGCGCCGCGGCTTTATCATGTTGATTTTTTTACCTATTTATCCTGATTTTTGTCACTTCAGCCACTTGGCGGCTGCTCCGGTTGATGATGGCGGCGTCTCCATGTGCCGGAACCACGGGTGGTCGGTGGACGCCGAGAGGGGGCAGGTAACGGGCACCCGTGGGTGCTGCTCATTGAGCGGGGATCTGAGCGAAGGCGGCGAGGGGGACGGCGGTGCCGTCGAAGCCCTTTGCGGGGGTCGTTACCAAATTGTGCGTAACTGGATGATTTGTGAAAGTCGCTGCCGATTGAGTGGAGATGACGGGGTGAGAAAACGAGAAATAGGGAATCGCTGCGGTGTAAAGATTCGCGTTGCGCGCTCCCGCCCGGTTTGGGTCGTGTTTAGCGTAGCGGGTTTTATTATCCTCGTTATATAATGGAGAAATAATTGGGAAGAGCAGTTTGCAAAGCGCTTTGATATCCTCCAGCGCCACCGACGCTCCCGGTTCCGTTTGTGCTCAGGTGCGCGACGCGGGCGATGCAAACACCGCGAAACCATCGTTGGGAGATGGAAACGGCGCCTCCGAACCCCTGACGCTGTCCGAAAACCCCCCTGGTGATCCTGGTGTTGGTTCCAGTGACAAGGAACGAGGTGGGTGAGGAGTACTTGGATGGTTGTGCGATGATTCGGCAACCGGCGGCGCCGGAGTTGCTCGCCGGAGCACCCGTGTGTGTGTCCCTGGCTGAACCAAGGGTGCTACGTGCCCCAGAACCCCCCAAATTACACCCAAATAACGCTATGGGGACGCGCTCGGCGGCCGCTACCCCAGGGACGGGCTCTGGGCAGCTCCAGGCTCCCGCTGGGTTATTGATCTGAAATACGGAACCCGGCGATCGCCTCGAGTTGGGTGAAAGGGAGGAAGCATCAGCAGGACCGGAGGGTCCCCAGACCCCTCATTTTGGGGTTCGCCGCTTGCTTTTGAGCCAAAAAAGGAGGAAAAGCAGATAAACGCCCGTGTGATTTTGTGCGTTTTCCACCTTTAACCCTTTTCTCGTTCGATGTTGCCCAGATCACCGAAAATGCGTCTCCGGATGGGAAGATCTCGCAGCAAAAAGGCGACGGAGGCCGAAACCCCTCGTGATCCCGACACCGGGATTGAAGCGCTTTCGGCCGCCCCGCGGGGTTAATTCGGTGCGATGCGGATGTCCCCACGTAGCGCTTTGGGGGGAACACCCCGCTTTATGGTTGTGGTTTACGGGGGGTTTATCTCAACCCGGGCCGAGCGATCCCGGTGTAAAACCGCCCGGTGAACCCGGTTTGGGTTCGGCGTCCCCTCGCTGGTTTGTGGTGGCAAACGCAGAGCTCGTGCTCCCCAAAAACCCCCAAAATGGGTGATTTTGTGGAATATGGGATGGAAACAACCCCCCCAGGGTTTCGCTGTGATATCGGGTGTAAAAACCACCCGAGTGCTGCGATCGACTGCAAAACCCCATTGGGATGATCCATCAGCGACCGATTTCACCAAAACGATGGGAATTGGGACAATTTGTGGTTGTGACGCCGAGGAACGGTCTCGGCACGATGATTTTGATCCTGAGCGTTGCTTTTCCCCTCTATTTCTCAATATCCCGCAGGCAGAATGGACGGCGACTTGGGATTGTGCCTGGTGAAGGACGCCCCCAAAATCAGCGTCCGGCCGTGAGTCCCCAAACCACCAAAAACGGGCGCAAAACGGGTGCGTCGCGCTTTTCCTGCCCCTCGTTTGGCCCACCAGGACCCATTGACGTCCATTCCGAACGGAACACGAGGCGCTGATGTCACCGGCGGCGCTGATGTCGCGGCGGAACCCCGGCAACGCTTTGTTGTTCCGAGCCCTCGCAGGGCGTCTCTCCCACTCTGCCGCATCTCGGAGCGAATCCCTGTGGTTTTCGGCCGAACCGCGCGGTTTCGCTGCCGATCGGAGCACGATGATGCCGTGAGCGCTCAGAACGCCCCCGTCCCCCCCGCCGCGCCGCCGCGGTCCCCGTCACCGCCTCCTGTCCCCTCTCCAGGCAGATCAACGTGGGGAGCGGCTTCCAGGCGGAGCTGCCAGCCCTGCGCGACCCAGCGCAGGCGCAGCAGGACGAGGAGCGCGCGGAGCTGGTCTGGAAGCCCTGGGGGGACATGGACACCGACCCGCAGGCGCCCGACCCAGGTATCGCACGCATTGGGTGCCTGGCCCACCCCACCTGGGCCCCGGGGGGGTCGTCGCTGCTCTTGGGGCTCCCAACGCTGCCTTTTGGGTAGAAATAGTGACGTTTCTCCGTGTGTTTCTTGCTCTCCGCTCCACCTGGTTGGCTCGTTTTCCGCTGTCCCGTATCGCGCCTTTTGTCCCCAAAACCCAACTTTTCCTTCTCGTATCGTACCCATTATCATGTCGCACCTTTTCTTGACCAACCCCGACGTATCCATTGTCCTATCGCACCTTTTCTTGACAAAACCCAACTTTTCCTTGTTGTAGCGCGTCTTTTCTTGACATAAACCCAACTTTTCCTTCTCGTATCGTACCCATTGTTGTATCGCACCTTTTCTTGACGAAACCTGACGTTTCCATTGTCCTATCGCATCTTTTCTCAACAAAACCCAACTTTTCCTTGTCCTATCGCATTTTTTCTCAACAAAACCCAACTTTTCCTTGTCTTATCACGTCTTTTCTTGACAGAACCCAACGTTTCTGTTGTCCTATTGCATCTTTTCTTGACATACACCCAACTTTTCCTTGTCCTATTGGTTCTTATCTTGACCAACTCCAACTTTTCCTTGACCTATCGTGTCTTTTCTTGACAAAAGCCAACTTTTCCTTGTCCTATTGTCTTTTCTTGACATAAACCCAACTTTTCCTTGTCCTATTGCGTCTTATCTTGACCAACTCCAACTTTTCCGTGTCCTATCGCATCTTTTCTCAACCAAACCCAACTTTTCCTTGTCCTATCGTGTCTTTTCTTGACATAAACCCAACTTTTGCTTGTCCTATCGTGTCTTTTCTTGACAAAACCCAACGTTTCCATTGTCCTATCACGTCTTTTCTCAACAAAACCCAACTTTTCCTTGTCCTATCACACCTTTTCTTGACAAACCCCAACATTTCCTTTATCATATCGCATCTTTTCTTGACCAACTCCAACTTTTCCTTGAATTGTACCCATTGTCGTATCACGCTTTTCCTTGAAAAACCCCAGCTTTTCCTTGTTGGATCCCATATTTCCACCCCCAAACCCCAACACCCCCATGTCACATCCCCCTTTCCCCAAACCCCAACATCCCCATGTCACATCCCCCTTTCCCCCAACACCCCCATGTCACATCCCCCTTTCCCCAAACCCCAACACCCCCATGTCACATCCCCCTTTCCCCAAACCCCAACACCCCCATGTCACATCCCCCTTTCCCCCCAACACCCCCATGTCACATCCCCCTTTCCCCCAACACCCCCATGTCACATCCCCCTTTCCCCAAACCCCAACATCCCCATGTCACATCCCCCTTTCCCCAAACCCCAACACCCCCATGTCACATCCCCCTTTCCCCAAACCCCAACACCCCCATGTCACATCCCCCTTTCCCCCAACACCCCCATGTCACATCCCCCTTTCCCCAAACCCCAATACCCCCATGTCACATCCCCCTTTCCCCCCAACACCCCCATGTCACATCCCCCTTTCCCCCCCAAACCCCAACATCCCCACCTCATATCACCCCATTTCCCCCCCGAACCCCAACATCCCCATGTCCCATCAGCCCGTTTCCCCCACCCCGTGTCGGTTGCAGTGTTGACCCTGCTGTCCATGGCGAGCTCCAGCACCATCCCCGGGAGCTCCAGCACCGTCCCCGGAAGCTCCAGCGCCGTCCCCGGGAGCTCCAGCGCCGTCCCCGGGAACTCCAGCACCATCCCCGGGAGCTCCAGCACCATCCCCGGGAGCTCCAGTGCTGTCCCCGGGAGCTCCAGTGCCATCCTCGGGAGCTCCAGTGCCATCCCTGGGAGCTCCAGTGCCATCCCTGGGAGCTCCAGCTCCATCCCCAGGAGCTCCAGCGCCATCCCTGGGAGCTCCAGTGCTGTCCCCGGGAGCTCCAGTGCTGTCCCCGGGAGCTCCAGTGCCATCCCTGGGAGCTCCAGTGCCATCCCTGGAAACTCCAGCGCCATCCCTGGGAGCTCCAGTGCCGTCCCTGGGAGCTCCAGCGCTGTCCCCGGCGCCGTCCTTAACCTGGAGCTGGCCCTGCACTGCCTGCACGCAGCGCGCGGCGACCTGATGGTGAGTGACCCCAAAACCCCCAATATCACCCCAACCCCCCCGATATCACCCCAAACCCCCCGATATCACCCCAGACCCCCCGATATCACCCCAAAACCCCCTGATATCACCCCCAAAAGCCCCAATATCACCCCCATGCCCCCGATATCACTCCAAAAGCCCCGATATCACCCCAAAACCGCTGATATTTCCCCAAAACACCCTGGTATTTCCCCAAATCCCCGATATCTCCCCAAACCCCCCGATATCACCCCAAAACCCCGATATCACCCCAAAACCTCTCGATATCACCCCAAAACCCCTGATATCTCCCCAAAACCCCCCGATATCACCCCAAAACCCCGATATCTCCCCAAAACACCCCGATATCACCCCCAAAAGCCCCTGGTATCTCCCCAAAACCCCCGATATCTCCCAAAACCCCTTGATATCACCCCAAAAGCCCCCGATATCACCCCAACCCCCCCGATATCACCCCAAACCCCCCTGATATCTCCCCAAAACCCCTTGATATCACCCCAGAACCCCCCGATATCACCCCAAAATCCCCGATATCTCCCCAAAACCCCCCAATATCACCTCAAAACCCCCCTGATATCACCCCAAACCCCCCTGATATCACCCCAAACCCCCTTGATATCTCCCCAGAACCCGCTGATATCACCCCAAACCCCTCCGGTATCTCCCCAAACCCCCCGATATCACCCCAAAACCCCCTGATATCACCCCAAACCCCCTTGATACCTCCCCAGAACCCCTTGATATCTCCCCAGAACCCGCTGATATCATCCCAAACCACCCCGGTATCTCCCCAAAACCCCCTGATATCTCCCCAAACCCCCCGATATCTCCCCAAAACCCCCTGATATCACCCCCATGCCCCCGATATCACTCCAAAACCCCCCGATATCTCCCCCAAACCCCCGATATCTCCCCAAAAGCCCCGATATCTCCCCAAACCCCCCCGATATCACCTCAAAATCTCCCGATATCACCCCAAACCCCCTTGATATCTCCCCAAAACCCCTTGATATCTCCCCAGAACCCCCTGATATTACCCCAAAACCCCCCGATATCTCCCCAAAACCCCCCTATATCACCCCAAACCCTCCCGATATCACCCCAAACCCCCCGATATCTCCCCAAAACCCCTGATATCACCCCAAAACCCCCCCGATATGACCCCAAATCCCCATGATACCACCCCAAAACCCCCCGATATCACCCCAAAGCCCCCTGATATCACCCCCAAAAGCCACAGTATCACCCCCATGCCCTCGATATCACTCCAAAACCCCCGATATCACCCCAAACCCCCCAATATCTCCCCCAAGCCCCCCGATATCACCCTAAAACCCCCTGATATCTCCCCAAAACCCCCTGATATCACCCCAGAACCCCCCGATATCACCCCAAAAGCCCCAATATCACCCCCATGCCCCCGATATCTCCCCAAACCCCCCGATATCACCTCAAAATCTCCCGATATCACCCAAAACTCCCCCGATATCACCCCAAACCCCCTTGATATCTCCCCAAAACCCCTTGATAACTCTCCAGAACCCCCTGATATCACCCCAAAACCCCCCGGTATCTCCCCAAACCCCCCGATGTCACCCCAAAACCCCCTGATATCACCCCAAAATCCCCTGATATCTCCCCAAAACCCCCGATATCTCCCCAAACCCCCCTGATATCACCCCAAAACCTCCTATATATCTCCCCAAAACCCCTTGATACCAGCCCAGAACCCCCTAATATCACCCCCAAACCCACCGATATCATCCCCAAAAGCCCCAGTATCACCCCCATGCCCCCGATATCACCCCAAACCCCCCGATATCACCCCAAAACCCCCTGATATCTCCCCAGAACCCCCAGATATCACCCCAAAACCCCCTGATATCTCCCCAAATCCCATTGATATCACCCCAAAACCCCCCGATATCTCCCCAAAGCCCCCCGATATTACCCCAAAACCCCCCGATATCACCCCAAATCCCGCTGATATCTCCCCAAAACACCCCAATATCTCCCCAAAACACCCTGGTATCTGCCCAAATCCCCTTGATATCACCCCAGAACCCCTTGATATCTCCCCAAAACCCTATGATATCTCCCCAAAACCCCCCGATATCACCTCAAAATCTCCCGATATCACCCCAAACCCCCCGATATCACCCCAAAACCTCCCGATATCTCCCCAAACCCCCTGATATCACCCCAAAGCCCCCGATATCACCCCAAAACCCCTTGTTATCACCCCAGGACCCCCCGATATCACCCCCAAGCCATCCGATATCACCCCCAAAAGCCCCAATATCACCCCCATGCCCCCGATATCTCCCCAAAACCCCCGATATCTCCCCAAAACCCCCGATATCTCCCCAAACCCCCCTGATATCTCCCCAAAACCCCTCGATATCTCCCCAAAACCCCCCGATATCTCCCCAAAACACCTTGATATCACCCCAAAACCCCCTGATATCTCCCCAAATCCCCTGATATCACCCCAAAACCCCTCGATATCACCCCAAAACCCCCTGATATCTCCCCAAAACCCCTCGATATCTCTTCAAAACCCCCTGATATCTCCCCAATGCACATCCTGTGGACCCCTCTTTGTCCCCAGGGCCCATTGTGATATCCTGGGGAGCCCTCTTTTTCCCCAGGGCCTATTGTGACATCCTGGGGACCCCCTTTGTCCCCCGGGCCCATTGTGACATCCTGAAGACCCCCTTTGTCCCCAGGGCCTATTGTGACATCCCAGGACCCCCCCTTTTCTCCAGGGCCCATTGTGACGTCCCAGGACCCCCTATTGTCCCCAGAGCCCATTGTGACACCGTGGAGACCCTCCTTGTCCTCAGGGCCCATTATGACATTCAGGGGACTCCTCTTTGTCCCCAGGGCCTATTGTGACATCCTGGGGACCCCCCTTTTCTCCAGGGCCCATTGTGACGTCCCAGGACCCCCTGTTGTTCCCCCGGCCCATTGTGAAATCCTGGAGACACCCTCTTTTTCCCCAAGGCCCACTGTCACATCCCACGACCCCCCATTGTCCCCAGGCCCCATTATGCACATCCTGCGGTCCCCCTTTATCCCCCGGCCCCATTCTGACACTGTGGGGACCCCCGTTGTCCCCAGGACCCATTGTGACATCCTGGGGACCCCCTTTGTCCCCAGGGCCTATTGTGACATCCCAGAATCCCCCATTGTCCCCAGGGCTCATTGTGACACCGTGGAGACCCCGCCTTTTTCTCCAGTGCCCATTGTGACATCCTGGGGACCCCCCTTTGTCTCCAGGGCCCATTGTGACGTTCAGGGGAACCCCCTTTGTCCCCAGGGCTCATTGTGACATCCTGGGGACTCCCTTTGTCCCCAGGGCCCATTGTGACATCCCAGGACCCCCCATTGTACCCAGGGCCCATTGTGACATCCTGGGAACCCCCTTGTCCCCAGGGCCCATCGTGGCACCGTGGGGACCCTCCCCTTTTTCTCCAGTGCCAATTGTGACATCCTTGGGACCCCTCTTGTCCTCAGAGCCCATTGTGACATCCTGGGGAGCCCCCTTAGTCCCCAGGGCCCATTGTGACATCCCAGGACCCCCCATTTTCCCCAGGGCGCATTGTGACATCCTGGGGACCCCCTTTGTCCCCAGGGGCCATTGTGACATACCAGGACCCACCCTTGTCCCCAGAGTCCATTGTGACATCCTGGGCAGCCACCTTTGTCCCCAGGCCCATTGTGACATCCTGGGGACCCTGTTGTCTCAAGGGCCCATTGTGACACCGTGGGGACCCCCTTTGTCCCCAGGACCCATTGTGACATCCCATGACCCCCCTTGTCCCCAGGGCCCATTGTGACATCCTGGGGACCTCTTTGTCCCCAGGCACCATTGTGACAGGGTGGGACACCCCTTGTCTCCAAGGCCCATTGTGACATCATGGGGATCCCGTTTGTGCCCAGGGCCCATTGTTACATCCTGGGGACCCCCTTTGTCCCTAGGGTTCATTGTGACATCCCAGGACCCCCATTGTCCCCAGGGCCCATTGTGAACAACCTGGGGACCCCCCTTTTTCCCCGGGCCCATTGTGGCGTCCCAGGATGCTTCGTTGTCCCCTGGGCCCATTGTGACATCCCGGGGACCCCTTTTGTCCCCAGGGTCCATTGTGACATCCTGGGGCCTCCCTTTGTCCCCAGGGCCCATTGTGACATCGCAGGAGCCCCCATTGTCCCAAGGGCACATTGTTACATCCTGGGGACCCCCTTGTCCCCAGGGCCCATCGTGGCACCGTGGGGACCCCCCCTTTGTCTCCAGTGCCCATTGTGACATCCTTGTGGACCCCCCTTGTCCCCAAGACCCGTTGTGACATCTTGGGGACCCCTATGTCACCAGAGCCCATTGTGATATCCTGGGGAGCCCCCTTTGTCCCCAGGGCCCATTGTGCACATCCTGTGGACCCCTCTTTGTCCCCAGGGCCCATTGTGATATCCTGGGGAGCCCTCTTTTTCCCCAGGGCCTATTGTGACATCCTGGGGACCCCCTTTGTCCCCCGGGCTCATTGTGACATCCTGAAGATCCCCTTTGTCCCCAGGGCCTATTGTGACATCCCAGGACCCCCCCTTTTCTCCAGGGCCCATTGTGACGTCCCAGGACCCCCTATTGTCCCCAGAGCCCATTGTGACATCCCAGGACCCCCCATTGTCCCCAGGCCCCATTATACACATCCTGGGGTCCCCCTTTATCCCCAGGGCCATTGTGACACCATGGGGACCCCCTTTGTCCCCAGGGCCCATTGTGATGTCCCAGGATGACCCATTGTCCCCTGGGCCCATTGTGAAATCATGGGGACCCCCTTTGTCCCCAGGGCCTATTGTGACATCCCAGGACCCCCCATTGTCCCCAGGGCCCATTGTGACACCGTGGAGACCCTCCTTGTCCTCAGGGCCCATTATGACATTCAGGGGACTCCTCTTTGTCCCCAGGGCCCATTGTGACACCGTGGAGACCCCATTTGTCACTGGGGCCCATTGTGACATCCCAGGACACCCCATTGTCCCCAGGGCCCACTGAGACATCCCGGCGACCACCCTTTGTCCCCAGGGCCCATTATGCACATTCAGGGGACACCCCTTTGTCCCCAAGGCCCATTGTGACATCCTGGGGAGACCCCATTGTCCCCAAGGCCCATTGTGGCACCATGGGGACCCCCTTTGTCCCCAGTGCCCATTGTGACATCTTAGGACCCCACTTTGTCCCCAGGGCCCATTGTGACATCCTGGGGACCACCTGTGTCCCCAGGGCCCATTGTGACATCCCAGGAGCCACCGTTGTCCCCAGGGCCCATTGTGACATCCTGGGGACCCCCTTGTCCCCAGTGTCCATTGTGGCATCCCTCGACCCCCGTTGTCCCCAGGGCCCATTGTGGCACCATGTGGACCCCCTTTTTCCCGAGGGCCCATTATAACGTCCCAGGACCCCCCATTGTCCCCTGGGCCCATTGTGACATCCTGGGGTCCCCCTTTTGTCCCCTGGGCCCATTGTGACACTGTGGGGATCTCCTTTGTCCCCAGGGACCATTGTGACACTGTGGGGACCCCCTTTGTCCCCAGGGCCCATTGTGACATCCTGGGGAATCCCTTTGTCTCCAGGGCCCATTGTGACGTCCCAGGACCCTGCTTTGTCCCCGGGGCCCATTGTGACATCCTGGGGAACCGCTGTGTCCCCAGGACCCATTGTGACGTCCCAGGACCCCCCCTTGTCCCCAGGGCTCATTGTGATGTCCCAGGATCCCCATTGTCCCCAGAGCCCATTGTGATGTCCTGGGAACCCCCTTTGACCCCAGGGTCCATTGTGACACCATGGGGACCCCCTCTTGTCCCCAGGGCCCATCGTGGCACCGTGGGGACCCCCTTGTCACTGGGGACCCATTGTGACACTATGGGGACCCCCCTTTGTGCCCAGGGCCCATTGTAACATCCTGGGGACCCCCTTGCCTCCAGGGCCCCTTGTGACATCAAAGGATCACCCTTTGTCCCCAGGACCCATTGTGACATCCCAGGACCCCACTTACTCCCCAGGGCCCATTGTGGCACCATGAGGACCCCCTTTGTCACTGGTGCCCATTGTGACATCCCAGGACCCCCCATTGTCTGCAGAGCCCATTGTGACACTATAGGGACCCCCCTTGTCACTGAGGACCCATTGTGACACCATGGGCACCTCCCCTTGTCGTCAGAGCCCATCGTGACATCCCAAAACCCCCAATTGTCTCCAGGGCCCATTGTGACATCCTGGGGACCTGCCTTTCTCCCCAGGGCCCATTGTGACGTTCCAGGAACCCCCATTGTCCTCAGGGCCCATTGTGACATTCAGGGGACCCCCTTTGTCTTCAGGGCCCATTGTGACACCATGGAGACCCCATTTGTCACTCGGGCGCATTGTGACATCCTAGGACCCCCCATTGTCCCCAAGGCCCATTGCGACATCCTGGGGACCCCCCTTTGTCCTCAGGGCCCATTGTGACATTCAGGGCACCCCTCTTTGTCCCCAGGGCCCATTCTGATACCATGGGGACCACTTTGTCCCCAGGGCCCACTGTGACATCCTGGGGACGCCCTTTGTCCCCAGGGCCCATTTTGACACCATGTGCACCCCCCTTTGTGCCCAGGGCCGATTGTGACATCCTGGGGACCCTCTTTGTCCCCAGGGCCCATTGTGACATCCTGGGGACACCCCATTGTCTCCAGGGCCCATTGTGAACATCCTGGGGACCCCCTTGTCCCCAGGGCCCATTGTGACATCCTGGGGACACCCCATTGTCTCCAGGGCCCATTGTGACATCCTGGGGACCCTCTTTGTCCCCAGGGCCCATTGTGACATCCTGGGGACACCCCATTGTCTCCAGGGCCCATTGTGAACATCCTGGGGACCCCCTTGTCCCCAGGGCCCATCGTGGCACCGTGTGGACCCCCCGTTGTCCCCAGGGCCTATAGTGACACCGTGGGTACCCCATTTGTCCCCAGTGCCCATTGTGACATCCTGGGGACCCCCCTTGTCCCCAGGGCTTATTGTGACATCCTGGGGACCGCCTTTGTCCCCAGGGCCCATTGTGACATCCCAGGACCCCCCATTGTTGTCCCCAGGGCTTATTGTGATACCATGGGGACCCCCCTTGTCCCCAGGGCCCATTGTGACATTCAGGGGGACTCCTCTTTGTCCCCAGGGCCTATTGTGTCATCCTGGGGATCTCCCCTTGTCTCTAGGGCCCATTGTGAGACTGTGGAAGACCCCCTTTGTCCCCAAGTCCCATTGTGACGTCCCAGGACGCCTCGTTGTCCCCAGGACCCATTGTGACTCCATGGGAACCCCCCCTTGTCCCCAGGGCCCATTGTGACATCCTGGGACCCCCCTTTGTCCCCAGTGCTCATTGTGAAATCCTGGGGACCCACTTTGTCCCCAGGGCCCATTGTGGCACCATGGGGAGCGCCTTTGTCACTGGGGACCATTGTGACATTCCAGGATTTTACTTTGTCCCCGGGGCCCATTGTGACATCCTGGGGATCCCCCTTTGTCGCCAGGGCCCACTGTGACACCGTGGGCACCCTCTTTGTCCCATGGGCCCATTGTGACCTTCAAGGGACCCCCCATTGTCCCCAGGGCCCATTGTGACATCCTGGGTACCCCCTTTGTCCCCAAGACCCATTGTGACATCCTAGTACCCCCCGCAGTCCCCAGGGCCCATTGTGACATCCTGGGGATCCCTTTGGCCCCAGGGCCCATTGTGACAGGGCGGGGATCCCCCTTGTCCCCAGGGCCCATTGTGAAACCGTGGGGACCCTCTTGTCCCCAGGGCCCATTGTGGCACCGTGGAGACCCCCCCTTTGTCTCCAGTGCCCATTGTGACATCCTGGGGACCCCCTTTGTCCCCAGTGCTCATTGTGACAGGGTGGGACCCCCCTTGTACCCAGGGCCCGTTGTGACATCCTGGGGACCCCCTTTGTCCCCAGGGCCTATTGTGACATCCTGGGGAGTCCCCTTTATCCCCAGGGCCCATTGTGACATCCTGGGGACCCCCTTTGTCCCTAGGGTTCATTGTGACATCCCAGGACCCCCATTGTCCCCAGGGCCCATTGTGAACAACCTGGGGACCCCCCTTTTTCCCCGGGCCCATTGTGGCGTCCCAGGATGCTTCATTGTCCCCTGGGCCCATTGTGACATCCCGGGGACCCCTTTTGTCCCCAGGGTCCATTGTGACATCCTGGGGCCTCCCTTTGTCCCCAGGGCCTATTGTGACATCGCAGGAGCCCCCATTGTCCCAAGGGCACATTGTTACATCCTGGGGACCCCCCTTTGTCCTCAGGGCCCATTGTGACATTCAGGGCACCCCTCTTTGTCCCCAGGGCCCATTCTGATACCATGGGGACCACTTTGTCCCCAGGGCCCACTGTGACATCCTGGGGACGCCCTTTGTCCCCAGGGCCCATTTTGACACCATGTGCACCCCCCTTTGTGCCCAGGGCCGATTGTGACATCCTGGGGACCCTCTTTGTCCCCAGGGCCCATTGTGACATCCTGGGGACACCCCATTGTCTCCAGGGCCCATTGTGAACATCCTGGGGACCCCCTTGTCCCCAGGGCCCATTGTGACATCCTGGGGACACCCCATTGTCTCCAGGGCCCATTGTGACATCCTGGGGACCCTCTTTGTCCCCAGGGCCCATTGTGACATCCTGGGGACACCCCATTGTCTCCAGGGCCCATTGTGAACATCCTGGGGACCCCCTTGTCCCCAGGGCCCATCGTGGCACCGTGTGGACCCCCCGTTGTCCCCAGGGCCTATAGTGACACCGTGGGTACCCCATTTGTCCCCAGTGCCCATTGTGACATCCTGGGGACCCCCCTTGTCCCCAGGGCTTATTGTGACATCCTGGGGACCGCCTTTGTCCCCAGGGCCCATTGTGACATCCCAGGACCCCCCATTGTTGTCCCCAGGGCTTATTGTGATACCATGGGGACCCCCCTTGTCCCCAGGGCCCATTGTGACATTCAGGGGGACTCCTCTTTGTCCCCAGGGCCTATTGTGTCATCCTGGGGATCTCCCCTTGTCTCTAGGGCCCATTGTGAGACTGTGGAAGACCCCCTTTGTCCCCAAGTCCCATTGTGACGTCCCAGGACGCCTCGTTGTCCCCAGGACCCATTGTGACTCCATGGGAACCCCCCCTTGTCCCCAGGGCCCATTGTGACATCCTGGGACCCCCCTTTGTCCCCAGTGCTCATTGTGAAATCCTGGGGACCCACTTTGTCCCCAGGGCCCATTGTGGCACCATGGGGAGCGCCTTTGTCACTGGGGACCATTGTGACATTCCAGGATTTTACTTTGTCCCCGGGGCCCATTGTGACATCCTGGGGATCCCCCTTTGTCGCCAGGGCCCACTGTGACACCGTGGGCACCCTCTTTGTCCCATGGGCCCATTGTGACCTTCAAGGGACCCCCCATTGTCCCCAGGGCCCATTGTGACATCCTGGGTACCCCCTTTGTCCCCAAGACCCATTGTGACATCCTAGTACCCCCCGCAGTCCCCAGGGCCCATTGTGACATCCTGGGGATCCCTTTGGCCCCAGGGCCCATTGTGACAGGGCGGGGATCCCCCTTGTCCCCAGGGCCCATTGTGAAACCGTGGGGACCCTCTTGTCCCCAGGGCCCATTGTGGCACCGTGGAGACCCCCCCTTTGTCTCCAGTGCCCATTGTGACATCCTGGGGACCCCCTTTGTCCCCAGTGCTCATTGTGACAGGGTGGGACCCCCCTTGTACCCAGGGCCCGTTGTGACATCCTGGGGACCCCCTTTGTCCCCAGGGCCTATTGTGACATCCTGGGGAGTCCCCTTTATCCCCAGGGCCCATTGTGACATCCTGGGGACCCCCTTTGTCCCTAGGGTTCATTGTGACATCCCAGGACCCCCATTGTCCCCAGGGCCCATTGTGAACAACCTGGGGACCCCCCTTTTTCCCCGGGCCCATTGTGGCGTCCCAGGATGCTTCATTGTCCCCTGGGCCCATTGTGACATCCCGGGGACCCCTTTTGTCCCCAGGGTCCATTGTGACATCCTGGGGCCTCCCTTTGTCCCCAGGGCCTATTGTGACATCGCAGGAGCCCCCATTGTCCCAAGGGCACATTGTTACATCCTGGGGACCCCCTTGTCCCCAGGGCCCATCGTGGCACCGTGGGGACCCCCCCTTTGTCTCCAGTGCCCATTGTGACATCCTTGGGACCCCCCTTGTCCCCAGGACCCGTTGTGACATCTTGGGGACCCCTATGTCACCAGAGCCCATTGTGATATCCTGGGGAGCCCCCTTTGTCCCCAGGGCCCATTGTGCACATCCTGTGGACCCCTCTTTGTCCCCAGGGCCCATTGTGATATCCTGGGGAGCCCTCTTTTTCCCCAGGGCCTATTGTGACATCCTGGGGACCCCCTTTGTCCCCCGGGCCCATTGTGACATCCTGAAGACCCCCTTTGTCCCCAGGGCCTATTGTGACATGCCAGGACCCCCCCTTTTCTCCAGGGCCCATTGTGACGTCCGAGGACCCCCTATTGTCCCCAGAGCCCATTGTGACATCCCAGGACCCCCCATTGTCCCCAGGCCCCATTATACACATCCTGGGGTCCCCCTTTATCCCCAGGGCCATTGTGACACCATGGGGACCCCCTTTGTCCCCAGGGCCCATTGTGACGTCCCAGGATGCCCCATTGTCCCCTGGGCCCATTGTGAAATCATGGGGACCCCCTTTGTCCCCAGGGCCTATTGTGACATCCCAGGAGCCCCCATTGTCCCCAGGGCCCATTGTGACACCGTGGAGACCCTCCTTGTCCTCAGGGCCCATTATGACATTCAGGGGACTCCTCTTTGTCCCCAGGGACTATTGTGACATCCTGGGGACCCCCCTTTACTCCAGGGCCCATTGTGACACCGTGGAGACCCCATTTGTCACTGGGGCCCATTGTGACATCCCAGGACACCCCATTGTCCCCAGGGCCCACTGAGACATCCCGGGGACCACCCTTTGTCCCCAGGGCCCATTATGCACATTCAGGGGACACCCCTTTGTCCCCAAGGCCCATTGTGACATCCTGGGGAGACCCCATTGTCCCCAAGGCCCATTGTGGCACCATGGGGACCCCCTTTGTCCCCAGTGCCCATTGTGCATCTTAAGACCCCACTTTGTCCCCAGGGCCCATTGTGACATCCTGGGGACCACCTGTGTCCCCAGGGCCCATTGTGACATCCCAGGAGCCACCGTTGTCCCCAGGGCCCATTGTGACATCCTGGGGACCCCCTTGTCCCCAGTGTCCATTGTGGCATCCTGGGACCCCCGTTGTCCCCAGGGCCCATTGTGGCACCATGTGGACCCCCTTTTTCTCGAGGGCCCATTATAACGTCCCAGGACCCCCCATTGTCCCCTGGGCCCATTGTGACATCCTGGGGTCCCCCTTTTGTCCCCTGGGCCCATTGTGACACTGTGGGGATCTCTTTTGTCCCCAGGGACCATTGTGACACTGTGGGGACCCCCTTTGTCCCCAGGGCCCATTGTGACATCCTGGGGAATCCCTTTGTCTCCAGGGCCCATTGTGACGTCCCAGGACCCTGCTTTGTCCCCGGGGCCCATTGTGACATCCTGGGGAACCGCTTTGTCCCCAGGACCCATTGTGACGTCCTGGGAACCCCCTTTGACCCCAGGGTCCATTGTGACACCATGGGGACCCCCTCTTGTCCCCAGGGCCCATCGTGGCACCGTGGGGACCCCCTTGTCACTGGGGACCCATTGTGACACTATGGGGACCCCCCTTTGTGCCCAGGGCCCATTGTAACATCCTGGGGATCCCCTTGCCTCTAGGGCCCCTTGTGACATCAAAGGATCACCCTTTGTCCCCAGGACCCATTGTGACATCCCAGGACCCCACTTACTCCCCAGGGCCCATTGTGGCACCATGAGGACCCCCTTTGTCACTGGTGCCCATTGTGACATCCCAGGACCCCCCATTGTCTGCAGAGCCCATTGTGACACTATAGGGACCCCCCTTGTCACTGAGGACCCATTGTGACACCATGGGCACCTCCCCTTGTCGTCAGAGCCCATCGTGACATCCCAAAACCCCCAATTGTCTCCAGGGCCCATTGTGACATCCTGGGGACCTGCCTTTCTCCCCAGGGCCCATTGTGACGTTCCAGGAACCCCCATTGTCCTCAGGGCCCATTGTGACATTCAGGGGACCCCCTTTGTCTTCAGGGCCCATTGTGACACCATGGAGACCCCATTTGTCACTCGGGCCCATTGTGACATCCTAGGACCCCCCATTGTCCTCAAGGCCCATTGCGACATCCCGGGGACCCCTTTTGTCCCCAGGGTCCATTGTGACATCCTGGGGCCTCCCTTTGTCCCCAGGGCCCATTGTGACATCGCAGGAGCCCCCATTGTCCCAAGGGCACATTGTTACATCCTGGGGACCCCCTTGTCCCCAGGGCCCATCGTGGCACCGTGGGGACCCCCCCTTTGTCTCCAGTGCCCATTGTGACATCCTTGGGACCCCCCTTGTCCCCAGGACCCGTTGTGACATCTTGGGGACCCCTATGTCACCAGAGCCCATTGTGATATCCTGGGGAGCCCCCTTTGTCCCCAGGGTCCATTGTGCACATCCTGTGGACCCCTCTTTGTCCCCAGGGCCCATTGTGATATCCTGGGGAGCCCTCTTTTTCCCCAGGGCCTATTGTGACATCCTGGGGACCCCCTTTGTCCCCCGGGCCCATTGTGACATCCTGAAGACCCCCTTTGTCCCCAGGGCCTATTGTGACATTCCAGGACCCCCCATTGTCCCCAGGGCCCATTGTGACACCGTGGAGACCCTCCTTGTCCTCAGGGCCCATTATGACATTCAGGGGACTCCTCTTTGTCCCCAGGGATTATTGTGACATCCTGGGGACCCCCCTTTACTCCAGGGCCTATTGTGACATCCCAGGAGCCCCTATTGTTCCCAGGGCCCATTGTGACATTCTGGGGACCTCAAATGTCCCCAGGGCCCATTGTGACATTCTGGGGACCCCTCTTTGTCCCCAGGGCCCATTGTGGCACCATGGGGACCCCCTTTGTCCCCAAAGCCCATTGTGACATCCCAGAACCCCAATTTGTCCTCAGGGCCCATTGTGACATCCTGGGGACCCCCTTGTCCCCAGGGCCCATCGTGGCACTGAGGGGACCCCCCCCCCCCTAGTCCCCAGGGCCCATTGTGGCACCATGGACACCCCCTTTGTCCCCAGGGCCCGTTGTGACATCCCAGGACCCCACCTTGTCCCCAGGGTCCCTTCTGACAGGGTGGGGACCCCCCTTTCTCCCCAGGGCTCATTGTGACGTCCCAGGACCCCTCGTTGTCCCCAGTGCCCATTGTGACATCCTGGGGACCCCCCTTGTCCCCAGGGCCCATTGTGAAATCCGGGGAACCCCCTGGTCTCCAGGGCCCATAGTGGTACCGTGGGGACTCGTCCTGTCACTTGGGTTCATTGTGACACCATGGGGACCCCGCCTTTGTCCCCAGTACCCATTGTGACATCCTGGGGACCCCTTTGTCCCCGGGGCCCATTGTGACATCCTGGGGACCCCCCTTTGTCCCCAAGGCCCATTGTGACACCATGGGGACCCCACTTCTTTCCAGGACCCATTGTGGCATTCTGGGGACTTCCTTTGTCCCCAGGGCCCATTGTGACATCCTGGAGACCCCCTTTATCCCCAGAGCTCGTTGTCGCACCATGGGGACCCCCTTTGTCACTGGGGCCCATTGTGACATCCCAGGACCCCCCATTGTCCCCAGGGCCCATTGTGACACCGTGGGGACCCCGCCTTTTCCCCAGGGCCCATTGTGACGTCTCAGGACCCCCTTTGTCCCCAGGGCCCACTGTGGCACCATGGGGACCCCCTTTGTCCTCTGGGCCCATTGTGACATTCCAGGACCCCACTTTGTCCCCAGGGCCCATTGTGACACCGTGGGGACCCCCCTTGTCCCCAGGGCCCATTGTGACAATTAAGGGACCCCCTTTGTCCCCAGGGCCCATTTTGACATCCCAGGACCCCACTTTGTCCCCAGTGCTCATTGTGAAATTCTGGGGACCCCCCTTGTCCTCAGGGCTCATTGTGACAGCCGAGGACCTTACTTTGTCCCCAGGGCCCATTGTGACATCCCAGGACCCCCCAATGTCTCCAGTGCCCATTGTGACATCCTGGGGACCCCCCTTGTCCCCAGGGCCCATTGTGACATCCGTGGGACCCCCTTGTCTCCAGGGCCCATAGTGGCACTCTGGGGACTCATCACTTGGGCCCATTGTGACATCCTGGAGACCCCCCTTTATCCCCAGGGCCCATAGTGACACCGTGGAGACCCCATTTGTCACTGGGGCCCATTGTGACATCCCAGGACACCCAATTGTCCCCAGGGCCCACTGAGACATCCTGGCGACCACCCTTTGTCCCCAGGGCCCATTATGCACATTCAGGGGACACCCCTTTGTCCCCAAGGCCCATTGTGACATCCTGGGGAGACCCCATTGTCCTCAAGGCCCATTGTGGCACCATGGGGACCCCCTTTGTCCCCAGTGCCCATTGTGACATCCCAGGAGCCACCTGTGTCCCTAGGGCCCATTGTGACATCCTGGGGACCCCCTTGTCCCCAGTGTCCATTGTGGCATCCTGGGACCCCCGTTGTCCCCAGGGCCCATTGTGGCACCATGTGGACCCCCTTTTTCCCGAGGGCCCATTATAACGTCCCAGGACCCCCCATTCTCCCCTGGGCCCATTGTGACATCCTGGGGTCCCCCTTTTGTCCCCTGGGCCCATTGTGACACTGTGGGGACCTCCTTTGTCCCCAGGGCCCATTGTGACACTGTGGGGACCCCCTTTGTCCACAGGGCCCATTGTGACGTCCTGGGGAACCGCTTTGTCCCCAGGACCCATTGTGAGGTCCCAGGACCCCCCCTTGTCCCCATGGCTCATGTCCCAGGAACCCCATTGTCCCCAGAGCCCATTGTGATGTCCTGGGAACCCCCTTTGACCCCAGGGTCCATTGTGACACCATAGGGACCCCCTCTTGTCCCCAGGGACCATCGTGGCACCGTGGGGACCCCCTTGTCACTGGGGACCCATTGTGAAACTATGGGGACCCCCCTTTGTGCCCAGGGCCCATTGTAACATCCTGGGGACCCCCTTGCCTCCAGGGCCCCTTGTGACATCAAGGCTTGAGGGCCCGAGCAAACCCGACAGGGCCCGATGGAGCCCGACAGGGCTCGAGCAAACCCGACAGGGCCCGATGGAGCCCGACAGGGCTCGAGCAAACCCGACAGGGCCTGAGCAAGTCCGACAGGGCCTGACGGAGCCCGACAGGGCCCGAGCAAACCCGAAAGGGCCCGACGGAGCCTGACAGGGCTCGATGGAGCCCGACAGGGCCCGAGGAAACCCGACAGGGCCCCACGGAGCCCGATAGGGCCCGAGCAAACCCGACAGGGCCTGACGGAGCCTGACAGGGCCCGGGCAAACCCGACAGGGCATGGTAGAGCCCGACAGAGCCCGAGCAAACCCGACAAGGCCCGACAAGGCCCGACAGGGCCCGAGCAAACCCGCCAGGGCTCGACGGAGCCTGACAGGACCCGAGCAAACCCGACACAACCCGAGCAAACCTGACAGGGCTCGAAGGAGCCCGACAGGGCCCGAGGAAACCAGACAGGGCCCGACAGAGCCTGACAGGGCCCGAGCAAACCCGACATGGCCCGAGCAAACCTGACAGGGTTCGACAAAGCCTGACAGGGCTCGATGGAGCCTGACAGGGCCCAAGGAAACCCGACAGGGCCCGACGGAGCCTGACAGGGCCCGAGCAAACCCGACAGGGCTCGACGGAGCCTGACAGGGCCCGAGCAAACCCGACAGGGCCCGAGCAAACCTGACAGGGCACGAAGGAGCCCGACAGGGCCCGAGCAAACCCGACAGGGCCCAACGGATCCCGACAGGGCGCAAGCAAACCTGACAGGGCCCGACGGAGCCCGACAGAGCACGAGAAAACCCGACAGTGCCTGACGGAGCCTGACAGGGCCCGAGCAAACCCGACAGGGCCCGAGCGAATCTGACAGGGCCTGACAAGGCCCGACAGGGCCTGAGCAAACCCGACAGGACCTGACAAAGCCTGACAGGGCCCGACGGAGCCCGACAGGGCACGAGCAAACCCAACAGGGCCTGACGGAGCCTGACAGGGCCCGAGCAAACCTGACAGGGATCGACGGAGTCCGACAGGGCCTGAGGAAACCAGACAGGGCCCGACGGAGCCCGACAGGGCCCTAGCAAACCCGACAGGGCTTGACAAAGCCTGACAGGGCCCGAGCAAACCCGACAGGGCCCGAGCAAACCTGACTGGGCTTGACAAAGCCCTACAGGACGCGGGCAAACCCGACAGGGCCCGAGCAAACCTGACAGAACCCAACAAAGCCTGACAGGGTCCGATGGAGCCTGACAGAGCCCGAGCAAACCCGACAGGGCCCGAGCAAACCTGACAGGGTTCGATGGAGCCCGACAGGGCCCGAGGAAACCCGACAGGGCGCGACGGAGCCTGACAGGGCCCGAGCAAACCCGACAGGGCTCGACATAGCCCGACAGGGCCCGAGCAAACCCGACAGGGTCCGACGGAGCCTGACAGGGCCCGAGCAAACCCGACAGGGCTCGACATAGCCCGACAGGGCCCGAGCAAACCCGACAGGGTCCGACGAAGCCCAACAGGGCTTCAGCAAACCCGACAGGGCCCGAGCAAACCCGACAGGGTCCGACGGAGCCCGACAGGGCCCGAGGAAACCAGACAGGGCCCGACGGAGCCCAACAGGGCCCTAGCAAACCCGACAGGGCCCGAGCAAACCCGACAGGGCCTGACGGAGCCTGACAGGGCCCGAGCAAACCCGCCAGGGCTCGACGGAGCCTGACAGGGCCTGAGCAAACCCGACAGGGCCCGAGCAAACCTGACAGGGCCCGACGGAGCCCAACAGGGCCCGAGCAAACCCGACAGGGACCGACGGAGCCCGACAGGGCCCGAGCAAACCTGACAGGGCCCGACGGATCCCAACAGGGCCCGAGCAAACCTGACAGGGGTCGACGGCGCCTGACAGGGCCTGAGCAAACCCGACAGGGCCCGAGCATACCCGACAGGGCCTGACGGAGCCTGACAGGGCCCGAGGAAACCCGACAGAGCCCGACGGAGCCCGAGATGGCCCGAGCAAACCCGACAGGGCCCGAGCAAACCTGACAGGGCTTGTCGGAGCCTGACAGGGCCTGAGTAAGACCGAAAGGGCCCGAACAAACCCGACAAAGCTCGACGGAGCCCGACAGGGCCCGAGCAATCCCGACAGGGCCCGACAAGGCCCGACAGGGCCCGAGCAAACCCGACAGGGCCCGACAAAGCCTGACAGGGCCCGACGGAGCCCGACAGGGCCCGAGCAAACCCGACAAAGCCTCACAGAGCCTGACAGGGCTCGATGGAGCCCGACAGGGCCCGAGGAAACCCGACAGGGCTAGACGGAGCCCGACAGGGCCCGAGCAAACCCGACAGGGCCCGACGGAGCCCGACAGGGCCCCAGCAAACCCGACAGGGCCCGAGCAAACCCGACAGGGCCTGACGGAGCCTGACAGGGCATGAGCAAACCCGACAGGGCTCAACGGAGCCTGACAGGGCCTGAGCAAACCCGACAGGGCCCGAGCAAACCCGACAGGGCCCGACGGAGCCCGACAGGGCCCCAGCAAACCCGACAGGGCCCGAGCAAACCCGACAGGGCCCGACGGAGCCTGACAGGGCCCGAGCAAACCTGACAGGGCTCGACGGAGCCCGACAGGGTATGAGCACACTCGACAGGGTCCGACGAAGCCTGACAGGGCTTCAGCAAACCTGACAGGGCCCGAGCAAACCCGACAGGGCCCGACGGAGCCCGACAGGGTTCGACAAAGCCTGACAGGGCTCGATGGAGCCCGACAGGGCCCGAGGAAACCCGACAGGGCCCGACGGAGCCTGACAGGGCCCGAGCAAACCCGACAGGGCTCGATGGAGCCTGACAGGGCCCGAGCAAACCCGAAACGGCCCGAGCAAACCTGACAGGGCTCAAAGGAGCCCGACAGGGCCCGAGGAAACCAGACAGGGCCCGACAGAACCCGACAGGGCCCGAGCAAACCCGACATGGCCCGAGCAAACTCGACAGGGTTCGAAAAAGCCTGACAGGGCTCGATGGAGCCCGACAGGGCCCAAGGAAACCCGACAGGGCCCGACGGAACCTGACGGGGCCCGAGCAAACCCGACAGGGCCCGAGCAAACCTGACAGGGCCCGACGGAGCCCAACAGGGCCCGAGCAAACCCGACAGGGACCGACGGAGCCCGACAGGGCCCGAGCAAACCTGACAGGGCCCGACGGATCCCAACAGGGCCCGAGCAAACCTGACAGGGGTCGACGGCGCCTGACAGGGCCTGAGCAAACCCGACAGGGCCCGAGCATACCCGACAGGGCCTGACGGAGCCTGACAGGGCCCGAGGAAACCCGACAGAGCCCGACGGAGCCCGAGATGGCCCGAGCAAACCCGACAGGGCCCGAGCAAACCTGACAGGGCTTGTCGGAGCCTGACAGGGCCTGAGTAAAACCGAAAGGGCCCGAACAAACCCGACAAAGCTCGACGGAGCCCGACAGGGCCCGAGCAATCCCGACAGGGCCCGACAAGGCCCGACAGGGCCCGAGCAAACCCGACAGGGCCCGACAAAGCCTGACAGGGCCCGACGGAGCCCGACAGGGCCCGAGCAAACCCGACAAAGCCTCACAGAGCCTGACAGGGCTCGATGGAGCCCGACAGGGCCCGAGGAAACCCGACAGGGCTAGACGGAGCCCGACAGGGCCCGAGCAAACCCGACAGGGCCCGACGGAGCCCGACAGGGCCCCAGCAAACCCGACAGGGCCCGAGCAAACCCGACAGGGCCTGACGGAGCCTGACAGGGCATGAGCAAACCCGACAGGGCTCGACGGAGCCTGACAGGGCCTGAGCAAACCCGACAGGGCCCGAGCAAACCCGACAGGGCCCGACGGAGCCCGACAGGGCCCCAGCAAACCCGACAGGGCCCGAGCAAACCCGACAGGGCCCGACGGAGCCTGACAGGGCCCGAGCAAACCTGACAGGGCTCGACGGAGCCCGACAGGGTATGAGCACACTCGACAGGGTCCGACGAAGCCTGACAGGGCTTCAGCAAACCTGACAGGGCCCGAGCAAACCCGACAGGGCCCGACGGAGCCCGACAGGGTTCGACAAAGCCTGACAGGGCTCGATGGAGCCCGACAGGGCCCGAGGAAACCCGACAGGGCCCGACGGAGCCTGACAGGGCCCGAGCAAACCCGACAGGGCTCGATGGAGCCTGACAGGGCCCGAGCAAACCCGAAACGGCCCGAGCAAACCTGACAGGGCTCAAAGGAGCCCGACAGGGCCCGAGGAAACCAGACAGGGCCCGACAGAACCCGACAGGGCCCGAGCAAACCCGACATGGCCCGAGCAAACTCGACAGGGTTCGAAAAAGCCTGACAGGGCTCGATGGAGCCCGACAGGGCCCAAGGAAACCCGACAGGGCCCGACGGAACCTGACGGGGCCCGAGCAAACCCGACAGGACTCGACGGAGCCTGACAGGGCCCGAGCAAACCCGACAGGGCTCGACGGAGCCCGACAGGGCCTGAGGAAACCAGACAGGGCCCGACGGAGCCCGACAGGGCCCTAGCAAACCCGACAGGGCCTGAGCAAACCCGACAGGGCCCGACGGAGCCCGACAGGGCCTGAGGAAACCAGACAGGGCCCGACGGAGCCCGACAGGGCCCTAGCAAACCCGACAGGGCTTGACAAAGCCTGACAGGGCCCAAGCAAACCCGACAGGGCCCGAGCAAACCCGACAGGGCCCGACGGAGCCCGACAGGGCCCGAGCAAACCCGAAAGGGCCCGACGGAGCCTGACAGGGCTCGATGGAGCCCGACAGGGCCCGAGGAAACCCGACAGGGCCCGACGGAGCCCGATAGGGCGCGAGCGAACCCGACAGGGCCTGACGAAGCCCGACAGGGCCCGAGCAAACCCGCAAGGGCCCGACGAAGCCTGACAGGACTCGATGGAGCCCGACAGGGCGCGGGCAAACCCGACAGGGCACGCTGGAGCCCGACAGAGCCCGAGCAAACCTGACAGGGCCCGACAAGGCCCGACAGGGCCCGAGGAAACCCGACAGGGCCCGACGGAGCCTGACAGGGCCCGAGCAAACCCGACAGGGCCCGAGCAAACCTGACAGGGCTCGACGGAGCCTGACAGGGCCCGAGCAAACCCGACAGGGCCCGAGCAAACCTGGCAGGGCACGAAGGAGTCCGACAGGGCCCGAGCAAACCCGACAGGGCCCAACGGATCCCGACAGGGCCTGAGCAAACCTGACAGGGCCCGACGGAGCCTGACAGGGCCCGAGCAAACCCGACAGGGCCTGACGGAGCGTGACAGGGCCCGAGCAAACCCGACAGGGCCCGAGCGAATCTGACAGGGCCCGACGGAGCCCGACAGGGCCTGAGCAAACCCGACAGCGCCTGACAAGGCCCGACAGGGCCTGAGCAAACCCGACAGGACCCGACAAAGCCTGACAGGGTCCGATGGAGCCCGACAGGGCCCGAGCAAACCTGACAGGGCTCGATGGAGCCCAACAGGGCCCGAGGAAACCCGACAGGGCGCGACGGAGCCTGACAGGGCCCGAGCAAACCCGACAGGGATCGACGGAGTCCGACAGGGCCTGAGGAAACCAGACAGGGCCCGACGGAGCCCGACAGGGCCCTAGCAAACCCGACAGGGCTTGACAAAGCCTGACAGGGCCCGAGCAAACCCGACAGGGCCCGAGCAAACCCGACAGGGCCCGACGGAGCCCGACAGGGCCCGAGCAAACCCGACAGGGTCCGACAAAGCCCAACAGGGCTTCAGCAAACCCGACAGGGCCCGAGCAAACCCGACAGGGTCTGACGGAGCCCGACAGGGCCCGAGGAAACCAGACAGGGCCCGACAGAGCCCAACAGGGCCCTAGCAAACCCGACAGGGCCCGAGCAAACCCGACAGGGCCTGACGGAGCCTGACAGGGCTCGAGCAAACCCGCCAGGGCTCGACGGAGCCTGACAGGGCCTGAGCAAACCCGACAGGGCCCGAGCAAACCTGACAGGGCCCGACGGAGCCCAACAGGGCCCGAGCAAACCCGACAGGGACCGACGGAGCCCGACAGGGCCCGAGCAAACCTGACAGGGCCCGACGGAGCCCGACAGGGCCCGAGCAAACCTGACAGGGGTCGACGGCGCCTGACAGGGCCTGAGCAAACCCGACAGGGCCCGAGCATACCTGACAGGGGTCGACGGAGCCTGACAGGGCCTGAGCAAACCCGACAGGACCCGACAAAGCCTGATAGGGTTCGATGGAGCCTGACAGGGCCCGAGCAAACCCGACATGGCTCGACGGAGCCCGACAGGGCCCAAGCAAATCCGACAGGGCCCGAGCAAACCGGACAGGGCCTGACGGAGCCCGACACGGCCCTAGTAAACCCGACAGGGTCCGACAAAGTCTGACAGGGCTTCAGCAAACCCGACAGGGCCCGAGCAAACCCGACAGGGCCTGACGGAGCCTGACAGGGCCCGAGGAAACCCGACAGAGCCCGAGCAAACCTGACAGGCCTTGTCGGAGCCTGACAGGGCCCGACGGAGCCCGACAGGGCCCGAGCAAACCCGACAGGGCCCGACAAGGCCCGACAGGGCCCGAGCAAACCCGACAGGGCCCGAGCAAACCTGACAGGGCTTGTCGGAGCCTGACAGGGCCCGACGGAGCCCGACAGGGCCCGAGCAAACCCGACAGGGCCCGACAAGACCCGACAGGGCCCGAGCAAACCCGACAGGGCCCGACAAAGCCTGACAGGGCCCGACGGAGCCCGACAGGGCCCGAGCAAACCCGACAAAGCCTCAAAGAGCCTGACAGGGCTCGATGGAGCCCGACAGGGCCCGAGGAAACCCGACAGGGCTAGACGGAGCCCGACAGGGCCCGAGCAAACCCGACAGGGCCCGACGGAGCCCGACAGGGCCCCAGCAAACCCGACAGGGCCCGAGCAAACCCGACAGGGCTCGACGGAGCCTGACAGGGCCCGAGCAAACCCGACAGGGCCCGAGCAAACCTGACAGGGCACGAAGGAGCCCGACAGGGCCCGAGCAAACCCGACAGGGCCCAACGGATCCCGACAGGGCGCAAGCAAACCTGACAGGGCCCGACGGAGCCCGACAGGGCACGAGAAAACCCGACAGGGCCTGACGGAGCCTGACAGGGCCTGAGCAAACCCGACAGGGCCCGAGCGAATCTGACAGGGCCCGACGGAGCCCGACAGGACAGGGCAAACCCGACAGGGCCCGAGCAAACCCGACAGGGCCTGACAAGGCCCGACAGGGCCTGAGCAAACCCGACAGGACCTGACAAAGCCTGACAGGGCCCGACGGAGCCCGACAGGGCACGAGCAAACCCGACAGGGCCTGACAGAGGCTGACAGGGCCCGAGGAAACCCGACAGGACCCGAGGAAACCCGACAGGGCTAGACGGAGCCCGACAGGGCCCGAGCAAAACCGACAGGGCCCGACGGAGCCCGACAGGGCCCCAGCAAACCCGACAGGGCCCGAGCAAACCCGACAGGGCCTGACGGAGCCTGACAGGGCATGAGCAAACCCGACAGGGCTCGACGGAGCCTGACAGGGCCTGAGCAAACCCGACAGGGCCTGAGCAAACCCGACAGGGCCCGAGCAAACCTGATAGGGCCCGACGGAGCCCGACAGGGCCCGAGCAAACCTGACAGGGGTCGACGGAGCCTGACAGGGCCTGAGCAAACCCGACAGGGCCCGAGCATACCTGACAGGGGTCGACGGAGCCTGACAGGGCCTGAGCAAACCCGACAGGACCCGACAAAGCCTGACAGGGTTCGATGGAGCCCGACAGGGCCCGAGCAAACCCGACATGGCTCAACGGAGCCCGACAGGGCCCGAGCAAACCTGACAGGGGTCGACGGAGCCCGATAGGGCCCGAGCAAACCCGAAACGGCCCGAGCAAACCTGACAGGGTTCAAAGGAGCCCAACAGGGCCCGAGGAAACCAGACAGGGCCCGACAGAACTTGACAGGGCCCGAGCAAACCCGACATGGCCCGAGCAAACTCGACATGGTTCGACAAAGCCTGACAGGGGTCGATGGAGCCCGACAGGGCCCAAGGAAACCCGACAGGGCCCGACGGAGCCCGACAGGGTTCGACAAAGCCTGACAGGGCTCGATGGAGCCCGATAGGGCCCGAGGAAACCCGACAGGGCCCGACGGAGCCTGACAGGGCCCGAGCAAACCCGACAGGGCTCGATGGAGCCTGACAGGGCCCGAGCAAACCCGACAGGGCCCGACAAAGCCTGACAGGGCCCGACGGAGCCCGACAGGGCCCGAGCAAACCCGACAAAGCCTCAAAGAGCCTGACAGGGCTCGATGGAGCCCGACAGGGCCCGAGGAAACCCGACAGGGCTAGACGGAGCCCGACAGGGCCCGAGCAAACCCGACAGGGCCCGACGGAGCCCGACAGGGCCCCAGCAAACCCGACAGGGCCCGAGCAAACCCGACAGGGCTCGACGGAGCCCGACAGGGCCTGAGGAAACCAGACAGGGCCCGACGGAGCCCGACAGGGCCCTAGCAAACCCGACAGGGCCTGAGCAAACCCGACAGGGCCCGACGGAGCCCGACAGGGCCTGAGGAAACCAGACAGGGCCCGACGGAGCCCGACAGGGCCCTAGCAAACCCGACAGGGCTTGACAAAGCCTGACAGGGCCCAAGCAAACCCGACAGGGCCCGAGCAAACCCGACAGGGCCCGACGGAGCCCGACAGGGCCCGAGCAAACCCGAAAGGGCCCGACGGAGCCTGACAGGGCTCGATGGAGCCCGACAGGGCCCGAGGAAACCCGACAGGGCCCGACGGAGCCCGATAGGGCGCGAGCGAACCCGACAGGGCCTGACGAAGCCCGACAGGGCCCGAGCAAACCCGCAAGGGCCCGACGAAGCCTGACAGGACTCGATGGAGCCCGACAGGGCGCGGGCAAACCCGACAGGGCACGCTGGAGCCCGACAGAGCCCGAGCAAACCTGACAGGGCCCGACAAGGCCCGACAGGGCCCGAGGAAACCCGACAGGGCCCGACGGAGCCTGACAGGGCCCGAGCAAACCCGACAGGGCCCGAGCAAACCTGACAGGGCTCGACGGAGCCTGACAGGGCCCGAGCAAACCCGACAGGGCCCGAGCAAACCTGGCAGGGCACGAAGGAGTCCGACAGGGCCCGAGCAAACCCGACAGGGCCCAACGGATCCCGACAGGGCCTGAGCAAACCTGACAGGGCCCGACGGAGCCTGACAGGGCCCGAGCAAACCCGACAGGGCCTGACGGAGCGTGACAGGGCCCGAGCAAACCCGACAGGGCCCGAGCGAATCTGACAGGGCCCGACGGAGCCCGACAGGGCCTGAGCAAACCCGACAGCGCCTGACAAGGCCCGACAGGGCCTGAGCAAACCCGACAGGACCCGACAAAGCCTGACAGGGTCCGATGGAGCCCGACAGGGCCCGAGCAAACCTGACAGGGCTCGATGGAGCCCAACAGGGCCCGAGGAAACCCGACAGGGCGCGACGGAGCCTGACAGGGCCCGAGCAAACCCGACAGGGATCGACGGAGTCCGACAGGGCCTGAGGAAACCAGACAGGGCCCGACGGAGCCCGACAGGGCCCTAGCAAACCCGACAGGGCTTGACAAAGCCTGACAGGGCCCGAGCAAACCCGACAGGGCCCGAGCAAACCCGACAGGGCCCGACGGAGCCCGACAGGGCCCGAGCAAACCCGACAGGGTCCGACAAAGCCCAACAGGGCTTCAGCAAACCCGACAGGGCCCGAGCAAACCCGACAGGGTCTGACGGAGCCCGACAGGGCCCGAGGAAACCAGACAGGGCCCGACAGAGCCCAACAGGGCCCTAGCAAACCCGACAGGGCCCGAGCAAACCCGACAGGGCCTGACGGAGCCTGACAGGGCTCGAGCAAACCCGCCAGGGCTCGACGGAGCCTGACAGGGCCTGAGCAAACCCGACAGGGCCCGAGCAAACCTGACAGGGCCCGACGGAGCCCAACAGGGCCCGAGCAAACCCGACAGGGACCGACGGAGCCCGACAGGGCCCGAGCAAACCTGACAGGGCCCGACGGAGCCCGACAGGGCCCGAGCAAACCTGACAGGGGTCGACGGCGCCTGACAGGGCCTGAGCAAACCCGACAGGGCCCGAGCATACCTGACAGGGGTCGACGGAGCCTGACAGGGCCTGAGCAAACCCGACAGGACCCGACAAAGCCTGATAGGGTTCGATGGAGCCTGACAGGGCCCGAGCAAACCCGACATGGCTCGACGGAGCCCGACAGGGCCCAAGCAAATCCGACAGGGCCCGAGCAAACCGGACAGGGCCTGACGGAGCCCGACACGGCCCTAGTAAACCCGACAGGGTCCGACAAAGTCTGACAGGGCTTCAGCAAACCCGACAGGGCCCGAGCAAACCCGACAGGGCCTGACGGAGCCTGACAGGGCCCGAGGAAACCCGACAGAGCCCGAGCAAACCTGACAGGCCTTGTCGGAGCCTGACAGGGCCCGACGGAGCCCGACAGGGCCCGAGCAAACCCGACAGGGCCCGACAAGGCCCGACAGGGCCCGAGCAAACCCGACAGGGCCCGAGCAAACCTGACAGGGCTTGTCGGAGCCTGACAGGGCCCGACGGAGCCCGACAGGGCCCGAGCAAACCCGACAGGGCCCGACAAGACCCGACAGGGCCCGAGCAAACCCGACAGGGCCCGACAAAGCCTGACAGGGCCCGACGGAGCCCGACAGGGCCCGAGCAAACCCGAAAAAGCCTCAAAGAGCCTGACAGGGCTCGATGGAGCCCGACAGGGCCCGAGGAAACCCGACAGGGCTAGACGGAGCCCGACAGGGCCCGAGCAAACCCGACAGGGCCCGACGGAGCCCGACAGGGCCCCAGCAAACCCGACAGGGCCCGAGCAAACCCGACAGGGCTCGACGGAGCCTGACAGGGCCCGAGCAAACCCGACAGGGCCCGAGCAAACCTGACAGGGCACGAAGGAGCCCGACAGGGCCCGAGCTAAACCCGACAGGGCCCAACGGATCCCGACAGGGCGCAAGCAAACCTGACAGGGCCCGACGGAGCCCGACAGGGCACGAGAAAACCCGACAGGGCCTGACGGAGCCTGACAGGGCCTGAGCAAACCCGACAGGGCCCGAGCGAATCTGACAGGGCCCGACGGAGCCCGACAGGACAGGGCAAACCCGACAGGGCCCGAGCAAACCCGACAGGGCCTGACAAGGCCCGACAGGGCCTGAGCAAACCCGACAGGACCTGACAAAGCCTGACAGGGCCCGACGGAGCCCGACAGGGCACGAGCAAACCCGACAGGGCCTGACAGAGGCTGACAGGGCCCGAGGAAACCCGACAGGACCCGAGGAAACCCGACAGGGCTAGACGGAGCCCGACAGGGCCCGAGCAAAACCGACAGGGCCCGACGGAGCCCGACAGGGCCCCAGCAAACCCGACAGGGCCCGAGCAAACCCGACAGGGCCTGACGGAGCCTGACAGGGCATGAGCAAACCCGACAGGGCTCGACGGAGCCTGACAGGGCCTGAGCAAACCCGACAGGGCCTGAGCAAACCCGACAGGGCCCGAGCAAACCTGATAGGGCCCGACGGAGCCCGACAGGGCCCGAGCAAACCTGACAGGGGTCGACGGAGCCTGACAGGGCCTGAGCAAACCCGACAGGGCCCGAGCATACCTGACAGGGGTCGACGGAGCCTGACAGGGCCTGAGCAAACCCGACAGGACCCGACAAAGCCTGACAGGGTTCGATGGAGCCCGACAGGGCCCGAGCAAACCCGACATGGCTCAACGGAGCCCGACAGGGCCCGAGCAAACCTGACAGGGGTCGACGGAGCCCGATAGGGCCCGAGCAAACCCGAAACGGCCCGAGCAAACCTGACAGGGTTCAAAGGAGCCCAACAGGGCCCGAGGAAACCAGACAGGGCCCGACAGAACTTGACAGGGCCCGAGCAAACCCGACATGGCCCGAGCAAACTCGACATGGTTCGACAAAGCCTGACAGGGGTCGATGGAGCCCGACAGGGCCCAAGGAAACCCGACAGGGCCCGACGGAGCCCGACAGGGTTCGACAAAGCCTGACAGGGCTCGATGGAGCCCGATAGGGCCCGAGGAAACCCGACAGGGCCCGACGGAGCCTGACAGGGCCCGAGCAAACCCGACAGGGCTCGATGGAGCCTGACAGGGCCCGAGCAAACCCGACAGGGCCCGACAAAGCCTGACAGGGCCCGACGGAGCCCGACAGGGCCCGAGCAAACCCGACAAAGCCTCAAAGAGCCTGACAGGGCTCGATGGAGCCCGACAGGGCCCGAGGAAACCCGACAGGGCTAGACGGAGCCCGACAGGGCCCGAGCAAACCCGACAGGGCCCGACGGAGCCCGACAGGGCCCCAGCAAACCCGACAGGGCCCGAGCAAACCCGACAGGGCTCGACGGAGCCCGACAGGGCCTGAGGAAACCAGACAGGGCCCGACGGAGCCCGACAGGGCCCTAGCAAACCCGACAGGGCCTGAGCAAACCCGACAGGGCCCGACGGAGCCCGACAGGGCCTGAGGAAACCAGACAGGGCCCGACGGAGCCCGACAGGGCCCTAGCAAACCCGACAGGGCTTGACAAAGCCTGACAGGGCCCAAGCAAACCCGACAGGGCCCGAGCAAACCCGACAGGGCCCGACGGAGCCCGACAGGGCCCGAGCAAACCCGAAAGGGCCCGACGGAGCCTGACAGGGCTCGATGGAGCCCGACAGGGCCCGAGGAAACCCGACAGGGCCCGACGGAGCCCGATAGGGCGCGAGCGAACCCGACAGGGCCTGACGAAGCCCGACAGGGCCCGAGCAAACCCGCAAGGGCCCGACGAAGACTGACAGGACTCGATGGAGCCCGACAGGGCGCGGGCAAACCCGACAGGGCACGCTGGAGCCCGACAGAGCCCGAGCAAACCTGACAGGGCCCGACAAGGCCCGACAGGGCCCGAGGAAACCCGACAGGGCCCGACGGAGCCTGACAGGGCCCGAGCAAACCCGACAGGGCCCGAGCAAACCTGACAGGGCTCGACGGAGCCTGACAGGGCCCGAGCAAACCCGACAGGGCCCGAGCAAACCTGGCAGGGCACGAAGGAGTCCGACAGGGCCCGAGCAAACCCGACAGGGCCCAACGGATCCCGACAGGGCCTGAGCAAACCTGACAGGGCCCGACGGAGCCTGACAGGGCCCGAGCAAACCCGACAGGGCCTGACGGAGCGTGACAGGGCCCGAGCAAACCCGACAGGGCCCGAGCGAATCTGACAGGGCCCGACGGAGCCCGACAGGGCCTGAGCAAACCCGACAGCGCCTGACAAGGCCCGACAGGGCCTGAGCAAACCCGACAGGACCCGACAAAGCCTGACAGGGTCCGATGGAGCCCGACAGGGCCCGAGCAAACCTGACAGGGCTCGATGGAGCCCAACAGGGCCCGAGGAAACCCGACAGGGCGCGACGGAGCCTGACAGGGCCCGAGCAAACCCGACAGGGATCGACGGAGTCCGACAGGGCCTGAGGAAACCAGACAGGGCCCGACGGAGCCCGACAGGGCCCTAGCAAACCCGACAGGGCTTGACAAAGCCTGACAGGGCCCGAGCAAACCCGACAGGGCCCGAGCAAACCCGACAGGGCCCGACGGAGCCCGACAGGGCCCGAGCAAACCCGACAGGGTCCGACAAAGCCCAACAGGGCTTCAGCAAACCCGACAGGGCCCGAGCAAACCCGACAGGGTCTGACGGAGCCCGACAGGGCCCGAGGAAACCAGACAGGGCCCGACAGAGCCCAACAGGGCCCTAGCAAACCCGACAGGGCCCGAGCAAACCCGACAGGGCCTGACGGAGCCTGACAGGGCTCGAGCAAACCCGCCAGGGCTCGACGGAGCCTGACAGGGCCTGAGCAAACCCGACAGGGCCCGAGCAAACCTGACAGGGCCCGACGGAGCCCAACAGGGCCCGAGCAAACCCGACAGGGACCGACGGAGCCCGACAGGGCCCGAGCAAACCTGACAGGGCCCGACGGAGCCCGACAGGGCCCGAGCAAACCTGACAGGGGTCGACGGCGCCTGACAGGGCCTGAGCAAACCCGACAGGGCCCGAGCATACCTGACAGGGGTCGACGGAGCCTGACAGGGCCTGAGCAAACCCGACAGGACCCGACAAAGCCTGATAGGGTTCGATGGAGCCTGACAGGGCCCGAGCAAACCCGACATGGCTCGACGGAGCCCGACAGGGCCCAAGCAAATCCGACAGGGCCCGAGCAAACCGGACAGGGCCTGACGGAGCCCGACACGGCCCTAGTAAACCCGACAGGGTCCGACAAAGTCTGACAGGGCTTCAGCAAACCCGACAGGGCCCGAGCAAACCCGACAGGGCCTGACGGAGCCTGACAGGGCCCGAGGAAACCCGACAGAGCCCGAGCAAACCTGACAGGCCTTGTCGGAGCCTGACAGGGCCCGACGGAGCCCGACAGGGCCCGAGCAAACCCGACAGGGCCCGACAAGGCCCGACAGGGCCCGAGCAAACCCGACAGGGCCCGAGCAAACCTGACAGGGCTTGTCGGAGCCTGACAGGGCCCGACGGAGCCCGACAGGGCCCGAGCAAACCCGACAGGGCCCGACAAGACCCGACAGGGCCCGAGCAAACCCGACAGGGCCCGACAAAGCCTGACAGGGCCCGACGGAGCCCGACAGGGCCCGAGCAAACCCGACAAAGCCTCAAAGAGCCTGACAGGGCTCGATGGAGCCCGACAGGGCCCGAGGAAACCCGACAGGGCTAGACGGAGCCCGACAGGGCCCGAGCAAACCCGACAGGGCCCGACGGAGCCCGACAGGGCCCCAGCAAACCCGACAGGGCCCGAGCAAACCCGACAGGGCTCGACGGAGCCTGACAGGGCCCGAGCAAACCCGACAGGGCCCGAGCAAACCTGACAGGGCACGAAGGAGCCCGACAGGGCCCGAGCAAACCCGACAGGGCCCAACGGATCCCGACAGGGCGCAAGCAAACCTGACAGGGCCCGACGGAGCCCGACAGGGCACGAGAAAACCCGACAGGGCCTGACGGAGCCTGACAGGGCCTGAGCAAACCCGACAGGGCCCGAGCGAATCTGACAGGGCCCGACGGAGCCCGACAGGACAGGGCAAACCCGACAGGGCCCGAGCAAACCCGACAGGGCCTGACAAGGCCCGACAGGGCCTGAGCAAACCCGACAGGACCTGACAAAGCCTGACAGGGCCCGACGGAGCCCGACAGGGCACGAGCAAACCCGACAGGGCCTGACAGAGGCTGACAGGGCCCGAGGAAACCCGACAGGACCCGAGGAAACCCGACAGGGCTAGACGGAGCCCGACAGGGCCCGAGCAAAACCGACAGGGCCCGACGGAGCCCGACAGGGCCCCAGCAAACCCGACAGGGCCCGAGCAAACCCGACAGGGCCTGACGGAGCCTGACAGGGCATGAGCAAACCCGACAGGGCTCGACGGAGCCTGACAGGGCCTGAGCAAACCCGACAGGGCCTGAGCAAACCCGACAGGGCCCGAGCAAACCTGATAGGGCCCGACGGAGCCCGACAGGGCCCGAGCAAACCTGACAGGGGTCGACGGAGCCTGACAGGGCCTGAGCAAACCCGACAGGGCCCGAGCATACCTGACAGGGGTCGACGGAGCCTGACAGGGCCTGAGCAAACCCGACAGGACCCGACAAAGCCTGACAGGGTTCGATGGAGCCCGACAGGGCCCGAGCAAACCCGACATGGCTCAACGGAGCCCGACAGGGCCCGAGCAAACCTGACAGGGGTCGACGGAGCCCGATAGGGCCCGAGCAAACCCGAAACGGCCCGAGCAAACCTGACAGGGTTCAAAGGAGCCCAACAGGGCCCGAGGAAACCAGACAGGGCCCGACAGAACTTGACAGGGCCCGAGCAAACCCGACATGGCCCGAGCAAACTCGACATGGTTCGACAAAGCCTGACAGGGGTCGATGGAGCCCGACAGGGCCCAAGGAAACCCGACAGGGCCCGACGGAGCCCGACAAGGTTCGACAAAGCCTGACAGGGCTCGATGGAGCCCGATAGGGCCCGAGGAAACCCGACAGGGCCCGACGGAGCCTGACAGGGCCCGAGCAAACCCGACAGGGCTCGATGGAGCCTGACAGGGCCCGAGCAAACCCGACAGGGCCCGACAAAGCCTGACAGGGCCCGACGGAGCCCGACAGGGCCCGAGCAAACCCGACAAAGCCTCAAAGAGCCTGACAGGGCTCGATGGAGCCCGACAGGGCCCGAGGAAACCCGACAGGGCTAGACGGAGCCCGACAGGGCCCGAGCAAACCCGACAGGGCCCGACGGAGCCCGACAGGGCCCCAGCAAACCCGACAGGGCCCGAGCAAACCCGACAGGGCCTGACGGAGCCTGACAGGGCATGAGCAAACCCGACAGGGCTCGACGGAGCCTGACAGGGCCTGAGCAAACCCGACAGGGCCCGAGCAAACCTGATAGGGCCCGACGGAGCCCGACAGGGCCTGAGCAAACCTGACAGGGGTCGACGGAGCCTGACAGGGCCTGAGCAAACCCGACAGGGCCCGAGCATACCTGACAGGGGTCGGCGGAGCCTGACAGGGCCAAAGCAAACCCGACAGGACCACACAAAGCCTGACAGGGTTCGATGGAGCCCGACAGGGCCCGAGCAAACCCGACATGGCTCAACGGAGCCCGACAGGGCCCGAGCAAACCTGACAGGGGTCGACGGAGCCTGACAGGGCCTGAGCAAACCCGACAGTGCCCGAGCAAACCCGACAGGGCCCAACGGAGCCCGACAGAGCCCGAGCAAACCCGACAGGGCCCGACAAGGCCCGACAGGGCCAGAACAAAACTGACAGGACCTGACAAAGCCTGACAGGGCCCGACGGAGCCCGACAGGGCCCGAGCAAACCCAAAAAGGCCCGACGGAGCCTGACAGGGCTCGATGGAACCCGACAGGGCCCGAGGAAAACCGACATGGCTCGACGGAGCCCGACAGGGCCCGAGCAAACCCGAAAGGGCCCGACGGAGCCTGACAGGGCTCGATGGAGCCCGACAGGGCTCGAGGAAACCCGACAGGGCCCGACGGAGCCCGACAGGGCCCAAGCAAACCCGACAGGGCCTGAGCAAACCCGACAGTGCCTGAGCAAACCCGACAGGGCCCGAGCAAACCCGACAGGGCCCGACGGAGCCTGACAGGGCTCGATGGAGACCGACAGAGCCCGAGGAAACCCGACAGGGCCCGACGGAGCTCGATAGGGCCCGAGCAAACCCGACAGGGCCTGACGGAGCCCGACAGGGCCCGAGCAAAGCCTGATAGGGTCCGACGGAGCCTGACAGGGCTCGATGGAGCCCGACAGGGCCCGAGGAAGACCGACAGGGCCCGAGCAAACCCGACAGGGCCCAAGCAAACCCGACAGGGCCTGAGCAAACCCGACAGTGCCTGAGCAAACCCGACAAGGCCCGAGCAAACCCGACAGGGCCCGACGGAGCCTGACAGGGTTCGATGGAGACCGACAGAGCCCGAGGAAACCCGACAGGGCCCGACGGAGCTCGATAGGGCCCGAGCAAACCCGACAGGGCCTGACAGAGCCTGACAGGGCTCGATGGAGACCGACAGAGCCCGAGCAAACCCGACAGGGCCTGACGGAGCTCGACAGGGCCCGAGCAAACCCGAAAGGGCCCGACGAAGCCTGACAGGGCTCGATGGAGCCTGACAGGGCCCGAGGAAACCCGACGGGGCCCGACGGAGCCCGATAGGGCCCGAGCAAACCCGACAGGGCCCGATGGAGCCCGACAGGGCTCTAGCAAACCCGACAGGGCCTGAGCAAGTCCGACAGGGCCTGACGGAGCCCGACAGGGCCCGAGCAAACCCGAAAGGGCCCGACGGAGCCTGACAGGGCTCGATGGAGCCCGACAGGGCCCGAGGAAACCCGACAGGGCCCCACGGAGCCCGATAGGGCCCGAGCAAACCCGACAGGGCCTGACGGAGCCTGACAGGGCCCGGGAAAACCCGACAGGGCATGCTAGAGCCCGACAGAGCCCGAGCAAACCCGACAGGGCCCGACAAGGCCCGACAGGGCCCGAGCAAACCCGCCAGGGCTCGACAGAGCCTGACAGGGCCCGAGCAAACCCGACACGGCCCGAGCAAACCTGACAGGGCTCGAAGGAGCCCGACAGGGCCCGAGGAAACCAGACAGGGCCCGACAGAGCCTGACAGGGCCCGAGCAAACCCGACATGGCCCGAGCAAACCTGACAGGGTTCGACAAAGCCTGACAGGGCTCGATGGAGCCTGACAGGGCCCAAGGAAACTCGACAGGGCCCGACGGAGCCTGACAGGGCCCGAGCAAACCCGACAGGGCTCGACGGAGCCTGACAGGGCCCGAGCAAACCCGACAGGGCCCGAGCAAACCTGACAGGGCACGAAGGAGCCCGACAGGGCCCGAGCAAACCCGACAGGGCCCAACGCATCCCGACAGGGCGCAAGCAAACCTGACAGGGCCCGACGGAGCCCGACAGGGCACGAGAAAACCCGACAGGGCCTGACGGAGCCTGACAGGGCCTGAGCAAACCCGACAGGGCCCGAGCGAATCTGACAGGGCCCGACGGAGCCCGACAGGACAGGGCAAACCCGACAGGGCCCGAGCAAACCCGACAGGGCCTGACAAGGCCCGACAGGGCCTGAGCAAACCCGACAGGACCTGACAAAGCCTGACAGGCCCCGACGGAGCCCGACAGGGCACGAGCAAACCCGACAGGGCCTGACGGAGGCTGACAGGGCCCGAGGAAACCCGACAGGACCCGAGGAAACCCGACAGGGCTAGACGGAGCCCGACAGGGCCCGAGCAAAACCGACAGGGCCCGACGGAGCCCGACAGGGCCCCAGCAAACCCGACAGGGCCCGAGCAAACCCGACAGGGCCTGACGGAGCCTGACAGGGCATGAGCAAACCCGACAGGGCTCGACGGAGCCTGACAGGGCCTGAGCAAACCCGACAGGGCCCGAGCAAACCTGATAGGGCCCGACGGAGCCCGACAGGGCCCGAGCAAACCTGACAGGGGTCGACGGAGCCTGACAGGGCCTGAGCAAACCCGACAGGGCCCGAGCATACCTGACAGGGGTCGACGGAGCCTGACAGGGCCTGAGCAAACCCGACAGGACCCGACAAAGCCTGACAGGGTTCGATGGAGCCCGACAGGGCCCGAGCAAACCCGACATGGCTCAACGGAGCCCGACAGGGCCCGAGCAAACCTGACAGGGGTCGACGGAGCCTGACAGGGCCTGAGCAAACCCGACAGTGCCCGAGCAAACCCGACAGTGCCCAACGGAGCCCGACAGAGCCCGAGCAAACCCGACAGGACCCGACAAAGCCTGACAGAGTTTGATGGAGCCCAACAGGGCCCGAGCAAACCCGACAGGGCTCGATGGAGCCCGACAGGGCCCGAGGAAACCCGACAGGGCTCGACGGAGCCTGACAGGGCCCGAGCAAACCCGACAGGGCTCGACAATGCCCGACAGGGCCCGAGCAAACCCGACAGGGTCCGTCGAAGCCTGACAGGGCTTCAGCAAACCCGACACGGCCTGAGCAAACCCGACAAGGCCCGACGGATCCCGACAGGGCCTGAGGAAACCCGACAGGGCCCGACGGAGCCCGACAGGGCCCTAGCAAACCCGACAGGGCCCGAGCAAACCCGACAGGGCTTGACGGAGCCTGACAGGGCCCGAGCAAACCCGACAGGGCCCAAGCAAACCCGACAGAGCCCGAGCAAACCCGACAGGGCCCAATGGAGCCCGACAGAGCCCGAGCAAACCCGACAGGGCCCTACAAGGCCCGACAGGGCCCGAACAAACCTGACAGGACCTGACAAAGCCTGACAGGGCCCGACGGAGCCCGACAGGGCCCGAGCAAACCCGAAAAGGCCTGACGGAGCATGACAGGGCTCGATAGAGCCCGACAGGGCCCGAGGAAACCCGACAGGGCCCGACGGAGCCCGACAGGGCCCGAGCAAACCCGACAGGGCCCGACGGAACCCGACAGGGCCCGAGCAAACCCGACAGGGCCCGAGGAAATCCGACAGGGCCCGACGGAGCCTGACAGGGCCCGAGCAAACCTGACAGGGCTCGACGGAGCCCGACAGGGTATGAGCACACTCGACAGGGTCCGACGAAGCCTGACAGGGCTTCAGCAAACCTGACAGGGCCCGAGCAAACCCGACAGGGCCCGACGGAGCCCGACAGGGTTCGACAAAGCCTGACAGGGCTCGATGGAGCCCGACAGGGCCCGAGCAAACCCGACAGGGCTCGACGGAGCCCGATAGGGCCCGAGCAAACCCGAAACGGCCCGAGCAAACCTGACAGGGCTCAAAGGAGCCCGACAGGGCCCGAGGAAACCAGACAGGGCCCGACAGAACTTGACAGGGCCCGAGCAAACCCGACAGGGCCCGAGCAAACCCGACATGGCCCGACGGAGCCCGACAGGGTTCGACAAAGCCTGACAGGGCTCGATGGAGCCCGATAGGGCCCGAGGAAACCCGACAGGGCCCGACGGAGCCCGACAGGGTTCGACAAAGCCTGACAGGGCTCGATGGAGCCCGATAGGGCCCGAGGAAACCCGACAGGGCCCGACGGAGCCTGACAGGGCCCGAGCAAACCCGACAGGGCTCGATGGAGCCTGACAGGGCCCGAGCAAACCCGAAACGGCCTGAGCAAACTTGACAGGGCTCAAAGGAGCCCGACAGGGCCCGAGGAAACCAGACAGGGCCCGACAGAACCCGACAGGGCCCGAGCAAACCCGACATGGCCCGAGCAAACTCGACAGGGTTCGACAAAGCCTGACAGGGCTCGATGGAGCCCGACAGGGCCCAAGGAAACCCGACAGAGCTCGACGGAGCCTGACGTGGCCCGAGCAAACCCGACAGGACTCGACAAAGCCTGACAGGACCCGAGCAAACTCGACAGGGCCCGAGCACCCTGACAGGGCACGAAGGAGCCCTACAGGGCCCGAGGAAACCCAACAGGGCCCAACGGATCCCGACAGGGCCCAAGCAAACCTGACAGGGCCCGACGGAGCCCGACAGGGCCCAAGCAAACCCGAAAGGGCCCGACGGAGCCTGACAGGGCTCGATGGAGCCCGACAGGGACCGAGGAAACCCGACAGGGCCCCACGGAGCCCGATAGGGCCCGAGCAAACCCGACAGGGCCTGACGGAGCCTGACAGGGCCCGAGCAAACCCGACAGGGCCCGAGCGAATCTGACAGGGCCTGACGGAGCCCGACAGGACGCGGGCAAACCCGACAGGGCCCGAGCAAACCCGACAGGGCCTGACAAGGCCCGACAGGGCCTGAGCAAACCCGACAGGACCCGACAAAGCCTGATAGGGTCCGATGGAGCCCGACAGGGCCCGAGCAAACCCGACAGGGCCTGACAAGGCCCGACAGGGCCTGAGCAAACCCGACAGGACCTGACAAAGCCTGACAGGCCCCGACGGAGCCCGACAGGGCACGAGCAAACCCGACAGGGCCTGACGGAGGCTGACAGGGCCCGAGGAAACCCGACAGGACCCGAGGAAACCCGACAGGGCTAGACGGAGCCCGACAGGGCCCGAGCAAAACCGACAGGGCCCGACGGAGCCCGACAGGGCCCCAGCAAACCCGACAGGGCCCGAGCAAACCCGACAGGGCCTGACGGAGCCTGACAGGGCATGAGCAAACCCGACAGGGCTCGACGGAGCCTGACAGGGCCTGAGCAAACCCGACAGGGCCCGAGCAAACCTGATAGGGCCCGACGGAGCCCGACAGGGCCCGAGCAAACCTGACAGGGGTCGACGGAGCCTGACAGGGCCTGAGCAAACCCGACAGGGCCCGAGCATACCTGACAGGGGTCGACGGAGCCTGACAGGGCCTGAGCAAACCCGACAGGACCCGACAAAGCCTGACAGGGTTCGATGGAGCCCGACAGGGCCCGAGCAAACCCGACATGGCTCAACGGAGCCCGACAGGGCCCGAGCAAACCTGACAGGGGTCGACGGAGCCTGACAGGGCCTGAGCAAACCCGACAGTGCCCGAGCAAACCCGACAGTGCCCAACGGAGCCCGACAGAGCCCGAGCAAACCCGACAGGACCCGACAAAGCCTGACAGAGTTTGATGGAGCCCAACAGGGCCCGAGCAAACCCGACAGGGCTCGATGGAGCCCGACAGGGCCCGAGGAAACCCGACAGGGCTCGACGGAGCCTGACAGGGCCCGAGCAAACCCGACAGGGCTCGACAATGCCCGACAGGGCCCGAGCAAACCCGACAGGGTCCGTCGAAGCCTGACAGGGCTTCAGCAAACCCGACACGGCCTGAGCAAACCCGACAAGGCCCGACGGATCCCGACAGGGCCTGAGGAAACCCGACAGGGCCCGACGGAGCCCGACAGGGCCCTAGCAAACCCGACAGGGCCCGAGCAAACCCGACAGGGCTTGACGGAGCCTGACAGGGCCCGAGCAAACCCGACAGGGCCCAAGCAAACCCGACAGAGCCCGAGCAAACCCGACAGGGCCCAATGGAGCCCGACAGAGCCCGAGCAAACCCGACAGGGCCCTACAAGGCCCGACAGGGCCCGAACAAACCTGACAGGACCTGACAAAGCCTGACAGGGCCCGACGGAGCCCGACAGGGCCCGAGCAAACCCGAAAAGGCCTGACGGAGCATGACAGGGCTCGATAGAGCCCGACAGGGCCCGAGGAAACCCGACAGGGCCCGACGGAGCCCGACAGGGCCCGAGCAAACCCGACAGGGCCCGACGGAACCCGACAGGGCCCGAGCAAACCCGACAGGGCCCGAGGAAATCCGACAGGGCCCGACGGAGCCTGACAGGGCCCGAGCAAACCTGACAGGGCTCGACGGAGCCCGACAGGGTATGAGCACACTCGACAGGGTCCGACGAAGCCTGACAGGGCTTCAGCAAACCTGACAGGGCCCGAGCAAACCCGACAGGGCCCGACGGAGCCCGACAGGGTTCGACAAAGCCTGACAGGGCTCGATGGAGCCCGACAGGGCCCGAGCAAACCCGACAGGGCTCGACGGAGCCCGATAGGGCCCGAGCAAACCCGAAACGGCCCGAGCAAACCTGACAGGGCTCAAAGGAGCCCGACAGGGCCCGAGGAAACCAGACAGGGCCCGACAGAACTTGACAGGGCCCGAGCAAACCCGACAGGGCCCGAGCAAACCCGACATGGCCCGACGGAGCCCGACAGGGTTCGACAAAGCCTGACAGGGCTCGATGGAGCCCGATAGGGCCCGAGGAAACCCGACAGGGCCCGACGGAGCCCGACAGGGTTCGACAAAGCCTGACAGGGCTCGATGGAGCCCGATAGGGCCCGAGGAAACCCGACAGGGCCCGACGGAGCCTGACAGGGCCCGAGCAAACCCGACAGGGCTCGATGGAGCCTGACAGGGCCCGAGCAAACCCGAAACGGCCTGAGCAAACTTGACAGGGCTCAAAGGAGCCCGACAGGGCCCGAGGAAACCAGACAGGGCCCGACAGAACCCGACAGGGCCCGAGCAAACCCGACATGGCCCGAGCAAACTCGACAGGGTTCGACAAAGCCTGACAGGGCTCGATGGAGCCCGACAGGGCCCAAGGAAACCCGACAGAGCTCGACGGAGCCTGACGTGGCCCGAGCAAACCCGACAGGACTCGACAAAGCCTGACAGGACCCGAGCAAACTCGACAGGGCCCGAGCACCCTGACAGGGCACGAAGGAGCCCTACAGGGCCCGAGGAAACCCAACAGGGCCCAACGGATCCCGACAGGGCCCAAGCAAACCTGACAGGGCCCGACGGAGCCCGACAGGGCCCAAGCAAACCCGAAAGGGCCCGACGGAGCCTGACAGGGCTCGATGGAGCCCGACAGGGACCGAGGAAACCCGACAGGGCCCCACGGAGCCCGATAGGGCCCGAGCAAACCCGACAGGGCCTGACGGAGCCTGACAGGGCCCGAGCAAACCCGACAGGGCCCGAGCGAATCTGACAGGGCCTGACGGAGCCCGACAGGACGCGGGCAAACCCGACAGGGCCCGAGCAAACCCGACAGGGCCTGACAAGGCCCGACAGGGCCTGAGCAAACCCGACAGGACCCGACAAAGCCTGATAGGGTCCGATGGAGCCCGACAGGGCCCGAGCAAACCCGACAGGGCTCGATGGAGCCCGACAGGGCCCGAGGAAACCCGACAGGGCGCGACGGAGCCTGACAGGGCCCGAGTAAACCCGACAGGACTCGACGGAGCCCGACAGGGCCCGAGCAAACCCGACAGGGTCCGTCGAAGCCTGACACGGCTTCAGCAAACCCGACAGGGCCCGAGCAAACCTGACAGAGCCCGACGGAGCCCAACAGGGCCCGAGCAAACCCGACAGGGACCGACGGAGCCCGACAGGGCCCGAGCAAACCTGACAGGGCCCGACGGAGCCCGACAGGGCCCGAGCAAACCTGACAGGGGTCGACGGCGCCTGACAGGGCCTGAGCAAACCCGACAGGGCCCGAGCATACCTGACAGGGGTCGACGGAGCCTGACAGGGCCTGAGCAAACCCGACAGGACCCGACAAAGCCTGACAGGGTTCGATGGAGCCTGACAGGGCCCGAGCAAACCCGACATGGCTCGACGGAGCCCGACAGGGCCCGAGGAAACCCGACAGGGCCCGAGCAAACCGGACAGGGCCCCACGGAGCCCGACACGGCCCTAGCAAACCCGACAGGGTCCGACGAAGCCTGACAGGGCTTCAGCAAACCCAACAGGGCCCGAGCAAACCCGACAGGGCCTGACGGAGCCTGACAGGGCCCGAGGAAACCCGACAGAGCCCGACGGAGCCCGAGATGGCCCGAGCAAACCCGACAGTACCCGAGCAAACCTGACAGGGCTTGTCGGAGCCTGACAGGGCCTGAGTAAAACCGAAAGGGCCCGAACAAACCCGACAAATCTCGACGGAGCCCGACAAGGCCCGAGGAAACCCGACAAAGCCTCACAGAGCCTGACAGGGCTCGATGGAGCCCGACAGGGCCCGAGGAAACCCGACAGGGCTAGACGGAGCCCGACAGGGCCCGAGCAAACCAGACAGGGCCCGACGGAGCCCAACAGGGCCCTACCAAACCCGACAGGGCCCGAGCAAACCCGACAGGGCCTGAGGGAGCCTGACAGGGCCCGAGCAAACCCGCCAGGGCTCGACGGAGCCTGACAGGGCCTGAGCAAACCCGACAGGGCCCGAGCAAACCCGACAGGGCTTGACGGAGCCTGACAGGGCCCGAGCAAACCCGACAGGGCCCGAGCAAACCCGACAGGGCCCAACGGAGCCCGACAGAGCCCGAGCAAACCCGACAGGGCCTGACAAGGCCCGACAGGGCTCGAACAAACCTGACAGGACCTGACAAAGCCTGACAGGGCCTGATGGAGCCCGACAGGGCCCGCGCAAAACCGAAAAGGCCCGACGGAGCCTGACAGGGCTCGATGGAGCCCGACAGGGCCCGAGCAAACCCGACAGGGTCCGACGGAGCCCGACAGGGCCCGAGGAAAACAGACAGGGCCCGACGGAGCCCAACAGGGCCCTAGCAAACCCGACAGGGCCCGAGCAAACCCGACAGGGCCCGACGGAGCCCAACAGGGCCCGAGCAAACCCGACAGGGACTGACGGAGCCCGACAGGGCCCGAGCAAACCTGACAGGGCCCGACGGAGCCCGACAGGGCCCGAGCAAACCTGACAGGGGTCGACGGCGCCTGACAGGGCCCGAGCATACCTGACAGGGGTCGACGGAGCCTGACAGAGCCTGAGCAAACCCGACAGGACCCGACAAAGCCTGACAGGGTTCGATGGAGCCTGACAGGGCCCGAGCAAACCCGACAGGGCTCGACGGAGCCCGACAGGGCCCAAGCAAATCCGACAGGGCCCGAGCAAACCGGACAGGGCCCGACGGAGCCCGACACGGCCCTAGCAAACCCGACAGGGTCCGACGAAGCCTGACAGGGCTTCAGCAAACCCGACAGGGCCCGAGCAAACCCGACAGGGCCTGACGGAGCCTGACAGGGCCCGAGGAAACCCGACAGAGCCCGACGGAGCCCGAGATGGCCCGAGCAAACCCGACAGTACCCGAGCAAACCTGACAGGGCTTGTCGGAGCCTGACAGGGCCTGAGTAAGACCGAAAGGGCCCGAACAAACCCGACAAAGCTCGACGGAGCCCGACAGGGCCCGAGCAATCCCGACAGGGCCAGACAAGGCCCGACAGGGCCCGAGCAAACCCGACAGGGCCCGACAAAGCCTGACAGGGCCCGACGGAGCCCGACAGGGCCCGAGCAAACCCGACAAAGCCTCACAGAGCCTGACAGGGCTCGATGGAGCCCGACAGGGCCCGAGGAAACCCGACAGGGCTAGACGGAGCCCGACAGGGCCCGAGCAAACCCGACAGGGCCCGACGGAGCCCGACAGGGCCCCAGCAAACCCGACAGGGCCCGAGCAAACCCGACAGGGCCTGACGGAGCCTGACAGGGCATGAGCAAACCCGACAGGGCTCGACGGAGCCTGACAGGGCCTGAGCAAACCCGACAGGGCCCGAGCAAACCTGATAGGGCCCGACGGAGCCCGACAGGGCCCGAGCAAACCTGACAGGGGTCGACGGAGCCTGACGGGGCCTGAGCAAACCCGACAGGGCCCGAGCATACCTGACAGGGGTCGACGGAGCCTGACAGGGCCTGAGCAAACCCGACAGGACCCGACAAAGCCTGACAGGGTTAGATGGAGCCCGACAGGGCCCGCGCAAAACCGAAAAGGCCCGACGGAGCCTGACAGGGCTCGATGGAGCCCGACAGGGCCCGAGCAAACCCGACAGGGTCCGACGGAGCCCGACAGGGCCCGAGGAAAACAGACAGGGCCCGACGGAGCCCAACAGGGCCCTAGCAAACCCGACAGGGCCCGAGCAAACCCGACAGGGCCCGACGGAGCCCAACAGGGCCCGAGCAAACCCGACAGGGACTGACGGAGCCCGACAGGGCCCGAGCAAACCTGACAGGGCCCGACGGAGCCCGACAGGGCCCGAGCAAACCTGACAGGGGTCGACGGCGCCTGACAGGGCCCGAGCATACCTGACAGGGGTCGACGGAGCCTGACAGAGCCTGAGCAAACCCGACAGGACCCGACAAAGCCTGACAGGGTTCGATGGAGCCTGACAGGGCCCGAGCAAACCCGACAGGGCTCGACGGAGCCCGACAGGGCCCAAGCAAATCCGACAGGGCCCGAGCAAACCGGACAGGGCCCGACGGAGCCCGACACGGCCCTAGCAAACCCGACAGGGTCCGACGAAGCCTGACAGGGCTTCAGCAAACCCGACAGGGCCCGAGCAAACCCGACAGGGCCTGACGGAGCCTGACAGGGCCCGAGGAAACCCGACAGAGCCCGACGGAGCCCGAGATGGCCCGAGCAAACCCGACAGTACCCGAGCAAACCTGACAGGGCTTGTCGGAGCCTGACAGGGCCTGAGTAAGACCGAAAGGGCCCGAACAAACCCGACAAAGCTCGACGGAGCCCGACAGGGCCCGAGCAATCCCGACAGGGCCAGACAAGGCCCGACAGGGCCCGAGCAAACCCGACAGGGCCCGACAAAGCCTGACAGGGCCCGACGGAGCCCGACAGGGCCCGAGCAAACCCGACAAAGCCTCACAGAGCCTGACAGGGCTCGATGGAGCCCGACAGGGCCCGAGGAAACCCGACAGGGCTAGACGGAGCCCGACAGGGCCCGAGCAAACCCGACAGGGCCCGACGGAGCCCGACAGGGCCCCAGCAAACCCGACAGGGCCCGAGCAAACCCGACAGGGCCTGACGGAGCCTGACAGGGCATGAGCAAACCCGACAGGGCTCGACGGAGCCTGACAGGGCCTGAGCAAACCCGACAGGGCCCGAGCAAACCTGATAGGGCCCGACGGAGCCCGACAGGGCCCGAGCAAACCTGACAGGGGTCGACGGAGCCTGACGGGGCCTGAGCAAACCCGACAGGGCCCGAGCATACCTGACAGGGGTCGACGGAGCCTGACAGGGCCTGAGCAAACCCGACAGGACCCGACAAAGCCTGACAGGGTTAGATGGAGCCCGACAGGGCCCGAGCAAACCCGACATGGCTCGAGCAAACTCGACAGGGTTCGACAAAGCCTGACAGGGCTCGATGGAGCCCGACAGGGCCCAAGAAAACCCGACAGGGCCCGACGGAGCCTGACGGGGCCCGAGCAAACCCGACAGGACTCAACGGAGCCTGACAGGGCCCGAGCAAACCCGACAGGGCTTGACGGAGCCCGACAGGGCCTGAGGAAACCAGACAGGGCCCGACGGAGCCCGACAGGGCCCTAGGAAACCCGACAGGGCCTGAGCAAACCCGACAGGGCCCGACGGAGCCCGACAGGGCCTGAGGAAACCAGACAGGGCCCAGCAGAGCCCGACAGGGCCCTAGCAAACCCGACAGGGCTTGACAAAGCCTGACAGGGCCCGAGCAAACCCGACAGGGCCCGAGAAAACCCGACAGGGCCCGACGGAGCCCGACAGGGCCCGAGCAAACCCGAAAGGGCCCGACGGAGCCTGACAGGGCTCGATGGAGCCCGACAGGGCCCGAGGAAACCCGACAGGGCCCGACGGAGCCCGATAGGGCCCGAGCAAACCCGACAGGGCCCGATGGAGCCCGACAGGGCTCGAGCAAACCCGACAGGGTCCGACGAAGCCTGACAGGGCTTCAGCAAACCCGACATGGCCCGAGCAAACCCGACAGGGCACGCTGGAGCCCGACAGAGCCCGAGCAAACCCGACAGGGCCCGACAAGGCCCGACAGGGCCCGAGCAAACCTGACAGGACCTGACAAAGCCTGACAGGGCCCGACGGAGCCCGACAGGGCCTGAGCAAACCCGAAAGAGACCGACGGAGCCTGACAGGGCTCGATAGAGTCCGACAGGGCCCGAGGAAAACCGACAGGGCCCGACGGAACCCGAGAGGGCCCGAGGAAATCCGACAGGGCCCGACGTAGCCTGACAGGGCCCGAGCAAACCCGACAGGGCCCGACAGAGCCCGACAGGACCCGAGCAAACCCAACAGGGCCCGAGCAAACCCGAAAGGGTTCGACAAAGCCTGACAGGGCTCGATGGAGCCCGACAGGGCCCGAGGAAACCCGACAGGGCCCGACGGAGCCTGACAGGGCCCGAGCAAACCCGACAGGGCCCGACAGAGCCCGACAGGACCCGAGCAAACCCAACAGGGCCCGAGCAAACCCGAAAGGGTTCGACAAAGCCTGACAGGGCTCGATGGAGCCCGACAGGGCCCGAGGAAACCCGACAGGGCGCGACGGAGCCTGACAGGGCCCGAGCAAACCCGACAGGGATCGACGGAGTCCGACAGGGCCTGAGGAAACCAGACAGGGCCCGACGGAGCCCGACAGGGCCCTAGCAAACCCGACAGGGCTTGACAAAGCCTGACAGGGCCCGAGCAAACCCGACAGGGCCCGAGCAAACCCGACAGGGCCCGACGGAGCCCGACAGGGCCCGAGCAAACCCGAAAGGGCCCGACGGAGCCTGACAGGGCTCGATGGAGCCCGACAGGGCCCGAGGAAACCCGACAGGGCCCGACGGAGCCTGATAGGGCCCGAGCGAACCCGACAGGGCCTGACGGAGCCCGACAGGGCCCGAGCAAACCCGCAAGGGCCCGACGAAGCCTGACAGGGCTCGATGGAGCCTGACAGGGCCCGGGCAAACCCGACAGGGCACGCTGGAGCCCGACAGAGCCCGAGCAAACCCGACAGGGCGCGACGGAGCCCGACAGGGCACGAGCATACCCGACAGGGCCCGAGCAAACCTGACAGGGCTTGACAGAGCCTGACAGGGCCCGAGCAAACCCGACAGGGCCCGAGCAAACCCGACAGAGCCCGAGCAAACCCGACAGAGCCCGAGCAAACCCGACAGGGCCCAACGGAGCCCGACAGAGCCCGAGCAAACCCGACAGGGCCCGACAAGGCCCGACAGGGCCCGAGCAAACCTGACAGGACCTGACAAAGCCTGACAGGGCCCGACGGAGCCCGACAGGGCCTGAGCAAACCCGAAAGAGACCGACGGAGCCTGACAGGGCTCGATAGAGTCCGACAGGACCCGAGCAAACCCAACAGGGCCCGAGCAAACCCGAAAGGGTTCGACAAAGCCTGACAGGGCTCGATGGAGCCCGACAGGGCCCGAGGAAACCCGACAGGGCCCGACGGAGCCTGACAGGGCCCGAGCAAACCCGACAGGGCCCGACAGAGCCCGACAGGACCCGAGCAAACCCAACAGGGCCCGAGCAAACCCGAAAGGGTTCGACAAAGCCTGACAGGGCTCGATGGAGCCCGACAGGGCCCGAGGAAACCCGACAGGGCCCGACGGAGCCTGACAGGGCCCGAGCAAACCCGACAGGGCCCGAGCAAACCTGACAGGGCTCGACGGAGCCTGACAGGGCCCGAGCAAACCCGACAGGGCCCGAGCAAACCTGACAGGGCACGAAGGAGTCCGACAGGACCCGGGCAAACCCGACAGGGCCCAACGGATCCGGACAGGGCCTGAGCAAACGTGACAGGGCCCGACGGAGCCTGACAGGGCCCGAGCAAACCCGACAGGGCCTGACGTAGCGTGACAGGGCCCGAGCAAACCCGACAGGGCCCGACGGAGCCCGACAGGGCCTGAGCAAACCCGACAGGGCCCGACGGAGCCTGACAGGGCCCGAGCAAACCTGACAGGGCCCGACGGAGCCTGACAGGGCCGAGCAAACCCGACAGGGCCTGACGGAGCCCGACAGGGCCCGAGCAAACCTGACAGGGCCCGACGGAGCCTGACAGGGCCCGAGCAAACCCGACAGGGCCTGACGGAGCCTGACAGGGCCCGAGCAAACCTGACAGGGCCCGACGGAGCCCGACAGGGCCTGAGCAAACCCGACAGGGCCTGACAAGGCCCGACAGGGCCTGAGGAAACCCGACAAGACCCGACAAAGCCTGACAGGGTCCGATGGAGCCCGACAGGGCCCGAGCAAACCCGACAGGGCTCGATGGAGCCCGACAGGGCCCGAGGAAACCCGACAGGGCGCGACGGAGCCTGACAGGGCCCGAGCAAACCCGACAGGGATCGACGAAGTCCGACAGGGCCTGAGGAAACCAGACAGGGCCCGACGGAGCCCGACAGGGCCCTAGCAAACCCGACAGGGCTTGACAAAGCCTGACAGGGCCCGAGCAAACCCGACAGGGCCCGAGCAAACCCGACAGGGCCCGACGGAGCCCGACAGGGCCCGAGCAAACCCGAAAGGGCCCGACGGAGCCTGACAGGGCTCGATGGAGCCCGACAGGGCCCGAGGAAACCCGACAGGGCCCGACGGAGCCTGATAGGGCCCGAGCGAACCCGACAGGGCCTGACGGAGGCCGACAGGGCCCGAGCAAACCCGCAAGGGCCCGACGAAGCCTGACAGGGCTCGATGGAGCCCGACAGGGCCCGGGCAAACCCGACAGGGCACGCTGGAGCCCGACAGAGCCCGAGCAAACCCGACAGGGCGCGACGGAGCCCGACAGGGCCCGAGCATACCCGACAGGGCCCGAGCAAACCCGACAGGGCTTGACGGAGCCTGACAGGGCCCGAGCAAACCCGACAGGGCCCGAGCAAACCCGACAGAGCCCGAGCAAACCCGACAGAGCCCGAGCAAACCCGACAGGGCCCAACGGAGCCCGACAGAGCCCGAGCAAACCCGACAGGGCCCGACAAGGCCCGACAGGGCCCGAGCAAACCTGACAGGGCCCGACGGAGCCCGACAGGGCCCGAGCAAACCTGACAGGGGTCGACGGCGCCTGACAGGGCCTGAGCAAACCCGACAGGGCCCGAGCATACCTGACAGGGGTCGACGGAGCCTGACAGGGCCTGAGCAAACCCGACAGGACCCGAGAAAGCCTGACAGGGTTCGATGGAGCCTGACAGGGCCCGAGCAAACCCGACAGGGCTCGACGGAGCCCGACAGGGCCCGAGGAAAACAGACAGGGCCCGACGGAGCCTGACAGGGCTCGATGGAGCCCGACAGGGCCCGAGCAAACCCGACAGGGTCCGACGGAGCCCGACAGGGCCCGAGGAAAACAGACAGGGCCCGACGGAGCCCAACAGGGCCCTAGCAAACCCGACAGGGCCCGAGCAAACCCGACAGGGCCCGACGGAGCCCAACAGGGCCCGAGCAAACCCGACAGGGACTGACGGAGCCCGACAGGGCCCGAGCAAACCTGACAGGGCCCGACGGAGCCCGACAGGGCCCGAGCAAACCTGACAGGGGTCGACGGCGCCTGACAGGGCCCGAGCATACCTGACAGGGGTCGACGGAGCCTGACAGAGCCTGAGCAAACCCGACAGGACCCGACAAAGCCTGACAGGGTTCGATGGAGCCTGACAGGGCCCGAGCAAACCCGACAGGGCTCGACGGAGCCCGACAGGGCCCAAGCAAATCCGACAGGGCCCGAGCAAACCGGACAGGGCCCGACGGAGCCCGACACGGCCCTAGCAAACCCGACAGGGTCCGACGAAGCCTGACAGGGCTTCAGCAAACCCGACAGGGCCCGAGCAAACCCGACAGGGCCTGACGGAGCCTGACAGGGCCCGAGGAAACCCGACAGAGCCCGACGGAGCCCGAGATGGCCCGAGCAAACCCGACAGTACCCGAGCAAACCTGACAGGGCTTGTCGGAGCCTGACAGGGCCTGAGTAAGACCGAAAGGGCCCGAACAAACCCGACAAAGCTCGACGGAGCCCGACAGGGCCCGAGCAATCCCGACAGGGCCAGACAAGGCCCGACAGGGCCCGAGCAAACCCGACAGGGCCCGACAAAGCCTGACAGGGCCCGACGGAGCCCGACAGGGCCCGAGCAAACCCGACAAAGCCTCACAGAGCCTGACAGGGCTCGATGGAGCCCGACAGGGCCCGAGGAAACCCGACAGGGCTAGACGGAGCCCGACAGGGCCCGAGCAAACCCGACAGGGCCCGACGGAGCCCGACAGGGCCCCAGCAAACCCGACAGGGCCCGAGCAAACCCGACAGGGCCTGACGGAGCCTGACAGGGCATGAGCAAACCCGACAGGGCTCGACGGAGCCTGACAGGGCCTGAGCAAACCCGACAGGGCCCGAGCAAACCTGATAGGGCCCGACGGAGCCCGACAGGGCCCGAGCAAACCTGACAGGGGTCGACGGAGCCTGACGGGGCCTGAGCAAACCCGACAGGGCCCGAGCATACCTGACAGGGGTCGACGGAGCCTGACAGGGCCTGAGCAAACCCGACAGGACCCGACAAAGCCTGACAGGGTTAGATGGAGCCCGACAGGGCCCGAGCAAACCCGACATGGCCCGAGCAAACTCGACAGGGTTCGACAAAGCCTGACAGGGCTCGATGGAGCCCGACAGGGCCCAAGAAAACCCGACAGGGCCCGACGGAGCCTGACGGGGCCCGAGCAAACCCGACAGGACTCAACGGAGCCTGACAGGGCCCGAGCAAACCCGACAGGGCTTGACGGAGCCCGACAGGGCCTGAGGAAACCAGACAGGGCCCGACGGAGCCCGACAGGGCCCTAGGAAACCCGACAGGGCCTGAGCAAACCCGACAGGGCCCGACGGAGCCCGACAGGGCCTGAGGAAACCAGACAGGGCCCAGCAGAGCCCGACAGGGCCCTAGCAAACCCGACAGGGCTTGACAAAGCCTGACAGGGCCCGAGCAAACCCGACAGGGCCCGAGAAAACCCGACAGGGCCCGACGGAGCCCGACAGGGCCCGAGCAAACCCGAAAGGGCCCGACGGAGCCTGACAGGGCTCGATGGAGCCCGACAGGGCCCGAGGAAACCCGACAGGGCCCGACGGAGCCCGATAGGGCCCGAGCAAACCCGACAGGGCCCGATGGAGCCCGACAGGGCTCGAGCAAACCCGACAGGGTCCGACGAAGCCTGACAGGGCTTCAGCAAACCCGACATGGCCCGAGCAAACCCGACAGGGCACGCTGGAGCCCGACAGAGCCCGAGCAAACCCGACAGGGCCCGACAAGGCCCGACAGGGCCCGAGCAAACCTGACAGGACCTGACAAAGCCTGACAGGGCCCGACGGAGCCCGACAGGGCCTGAGCAAACCCGAAAGAGACCGACGGAGCCTGACAGGGCTCGATAGAGTCCGACAGGGCCCGAGGAAAACCGACAGGGCCCGACGGAACCCGAGAGGGCCCGAGGAAATCCGACAGGGCCCGACGTAGCCTGACAGGGCCCGAGCAAACCCGACAGGGCCCGACAGAGCCCGACAGGACCCGAGCAAACCCAACAGGGCCCGAGCAAACCCGAAAGGGTTCGACAAAGCCTGACAGGGCTCGATGGAGCCCGACAGGGCCCGAGGAAACCCGACAGGGCCCGACGGAGCCTGACAGGGCCCGAGCAAACCCGACAGGGCCCGACAGAGCCCGACAGGACCCGAGCAAACCCAACAGGGCCCGAGCAAACCCGAAAGGGTTCGACAAAGCCTGACAGGGCTCGATGGAGCCCGACAGGGCCCGAGGAAACCCGACAGGGCGCGACGGAGCCTGACAGGGCCCGAGCAAACCCGACAGGGATCGACGGAGTCCGACAGGGCCTGAGGAAACCAGACAGGGCCCGACGGAGCCCGACAGGGCCCTAGCAAACCCGACAGGGCTTGACAAAGCCTGACAGGGCCCGAGCAAACCCGACAGGGCCCGAGCAAACCCGACAGGGCCCGACGGAGCCCGACAGGGCCCGAGCAAACCCGAAAGGGCCCGACGGAGCCTGACAGGGCTCGATGGAGCCCGACAGGGCCCGAGGAAACCCGACAGGGCCCGACGGAGCCTGATAGGGCCCGAGCGAACCCGACAGGGCCTGACGGAGCCCGACAGGGCCCGAGCAAACCCGCAAGGGCCCGACGAAGCCTGACAGGGCTCGATGGAGCCTGACAGGGCCCGGGCAAACCCGACAGGGCACGCTGGAGCCCGACAGAGCCCGAGCAAACCCGACAGGGCGCGACGGAGCCCGACAGGGCACGAGCATACCCGACAGGGCCCGAGCAAACCTGACAGGGCTTGACAGAGCCTGACAGGGCCCGAGCAAACCCGACAGGGCCCGAGCAAACCCGACAGAGCCCGAGCAAACCCGACAGAGCCCGAGCAAACCCGACAGGGCCCAACGGAGCCCGACAGAGCCCGAGCAAACCCGACAGGGCCCGACAAGGCCCGACAGGGCCCGAGCAAACCTGACAGGACCTGACAAAGCCTGACAGGGCCCGACGGAGCCCGACAGGGCCTGAGCAAACCCGAAAGAGACCGACGGAGCCTGACAGGGCTCGATAGAGTCCGACAGGACCCGAGCAAACCCAACAGGGCCCGAGCAAACCCGAAAGGGTTCGACAAAGCCTGACAGGGCTCGATGGAGCCCGACAGGGCCCGAGGAAACCCGACAGGGCCCGACGGAGCCTGACAGGGCCCGAGCAAACCCGACAGGGCCCGACAGAGCCCGACAGGACCCGAGCAAACCCAACAGGGCCCGAGCAAACCCGAAAGGGTTCGACAAAGCCTGACAGGGCTCGATGGAGCCCGACAGGGCCCGAGGAAACCCGACAGGGCCCGACGGAGCCTGACAGGGCCCGAGCAAACCCGACAGGGCCCGAGCAAACCTGACAGGGCTCGACGGAGCCTGACAGGGCCCGAGCAAACCCGACAGGGCCCGAGCAAACCTGACAGGGCACGAAGGAGTCCGACAGGACCCGGGCAAACCCGACAGGGCCCAACGGATCCGGACAGGGCCTGAGCAAACGTGACAGGGCCCGACGGAGCCTGACAGGGCCCGAGCAAACCCGACAGGGCCTGACGTAGCGTGACAGGGCCCGAGCAAACCCGACAGGGCCCGACGGAGCCCGACAGGGCCTGAGCAAACCCGACAGGGCCCGACGGAGCCTGACAGGGCCCGAGCAAACCTGACAGGGCCCGACGGAGCCTGACAGGGCCGAGCAAACCCGACAGGGCCTGACGGAGCCCGACAGGGCCCGAGCAAACCTGACAGGGCCCGACGGAGCCTGACAGGGCCCGAGCAAACCCGACAGGGCCTGACGGAGCCTGACAGGGCCCGAGCAAACCTGACAGGGCCCGACGGAGCCCGACAGGGCCTGAGCAAACCCGACAGGGCCTGACAAGGCCCGACAGGGCCTGAGGAAACCCGACAAGACCCGACAAAGCCTGACAGGGTCCGATGGAGCCCGACAGGGCCCGAGCAAACCCGACAGGGCTCGATGGAGCCCGACAGGGCCCGAGGAAACCCGACAGGGCGCGACGGAGCCTGACAGGGCCCGAGCAAACCCGACAGGGATCGACGAAGTCCGACAGGGCCTGAGGAAACCAGACAGGGCCCGACGGAGCCCGACAGGGCCCTAGCAAACCCGACAGGGCTTGACAAAGCCTGACAGGGCCCGAGCAAACCCGACAGGGCCCGAGCAAACCCGACAGGGCCCGACGGAGCCCGACAGGGCCCGAGCAAACCCGAAAGGGCCCGACGGAGCCTGACAGGGCTCGATGGAGCCCGACAGGGCCCGAGGAAACCCGACAGGGCCCGACGGAGCCTGATAGGGCCCGAGCGAACCCGACAGGGCCTGACGGAGGCCGACAGGGCCCGAGCAAACCCGCAAGGGCCCGACGAAGCCTGACAGGGCTCGATGGAGCCCGACAGGGCCCGGGCAAACCCGACAGGGCACGCTGGAGCCCGACAGAGCCCGAGCAAACCCGACAGGGCGCGACGGAGCCCGACAGGGCCCGAGCATACCCGACAGGGCCCGAGCAAACCCGACAGGGCTTGACGGAGCCTGACAGGGCCCGAGCAAACCCGACAGGGCCCGAGCAAACCCGACAGAGCCCGAGCAAACCCGACAGAGCCCGAGCAAACCCGACAGGGCCCAACGGAGCCCGACAGAGCCCGAGCAAACCCGACAGGGCCCGACAAGGCCCGACAGGGCCCGAGCAAACCTGACAGGGCCCGACGGAGCCCGACAGGGCCCGAGCAAACCTGACAGGGGTCGACGGCGCCTGACAGGGCCTGAGCAAACCCGACAGGGCCCGAGCATACCTGACAGGGGTCGACGGAGCCTGACAGGGCCTGAGCAAACCCGACAGGACCCGAGAAAGCCTGACAGGGTTCGATGGAGCCTGACAGGGCCCGAGCAAACCCGACAGGGCTCGACGGAGCCCGACAGGGCCCAAGCAAATCCGACAGGGCCCGAGCAAACCGGACAGGGCCCGACGGAGCCCGACACGGCCCTAGCAAACCCGACAGGGTCCGACGAAGCCTGACAGGGCTTCAGCAAACCCGACGGGGCCCGAGCAAACCCGACAGGGCCTGACGGAGCCTGACAGGGCCCGAGGAAACCCGACAGAGCCCGACGGAGCCCGAGATGGCCCGAGCAAACCCGACAGTACCCGAGCAAACCTGACAGGGCTTGTCGGAGCCTGACAGGGCCTGAGTAAAACCGAAAGGGCCCGAACAAACCCGACAAAGCTCGACGGAGCCCGACAGGGCCCGAGCAATCCCGACAGGGCCAGACAAGGCCCGACAGGGCCCGAGCAAACCCGACAGGGCCCGACAAAGCCTGACAGGGCTTGACGGAGCCCGACAGGGCCCGAGCAAACCCGACAAAGCCTCACAGAGCCTGACAGGGCTCGATGGAGCCCGACAGGGCCCGAGGAAACCCGACAGGGCTAGACGGAGCCCGACAGGGCCCGAGCAAACCCGACAGGGCCCGACGGAGCCCGACAGGGCCCCAGCAAACCCGACAGGGCCCGAGCAAACCCGACAGGGCCTGACGGAGCCTGACAGGGCATGAGCAAACCCGACAGGGCTCGACGGAGCCTGACAGGGCCTGAGCAAACCCGACAGGGCCCGAGCAAACCTGATAGGGCCCGACGGAGCCCGACAGGGCCCGAGCAAACCTGACAGGGGTCGACGGAGCCTGACAGAGCCTGAGCAAACCCGACAGGGCCCGAGCATACCTGAAAGGGGTCGACGGAGCCTGACAGGGCCTGAGCAAACCTGACAAGACCCGACAAAGCCTGACAGGGTTCGATGGAGCCCGACAGGGCCCGAGCAAACCCGACATGGCCCGAGCAAACTCGACAGGGTTCGACAAAGCCTGACAGGGCTCGATGGAGCCCGACAGGGCCCAAGAAAACCCGACAGGGCCCGACGGAGCCTGACGGGGCCCGAGCAAACCCGACAGGACTCGACGGAGCCTGACAGGGCCCGAGCAAACCCGACAGGGCTTGACGGAGCCCGACAGGGCCTGAGGAAACCAGACAGGGCCCGACGGAGCCCGACAGGGCCCTAGCAAACCCGACAGGGCCTGAGCAAACCCGACAGGGCCCGACAGAGCCCGACAGGGCCTGAGGAAACCAGACAGGGCCCAGCGGAGCCCGACAGGGCCCTAGCAAACCCGACAGGGCTTGACAAAGCCTGACAGGGCCCGAGCAAACCCGACAGGGCCCGAGAAAACCCGACAGGGCCCGACGGAGCCCGACAGGGCCCGAGCAAACCCGAAAGGGCCCGACGGAGCCTACACAAAGCTCGATGGAGCCCGACAGGGCCCGAGGAAACCCGACAGGGCCCGACGGAGCCCGATAGGGCCCGAGCAAACCCGACAGGGCCCGATGGAGCCCGACAGGGCTCGAGCAAACCCGACAGGGTCCGACGAAGCCTGACAGGGCTTCAGCAAACCCGACATGGCCCGAGCAAACCCGACAGGGCACGCTGGAGCCCGACAGAGCCCGAGCAAACCCGACAGGGCCCGACAAGGCCCGACAGGGCCCGAGCAAACCTGACAGGACCTGACAAAGCCTGACAGGGCCCGACGGAGCCCGACAGGGCCTGAGCAAACCCGAAAGAGACCGACGGAGCCTGACAGGGCTCGATAGAGTCCGACAGGGCCCGAGGAAAACCGACAGGGCCCGACGGATCCCGAGAGGGCCCGAGGAAATCCGACAGGGCCCGACGGAGCCTGACAGGGCCCGAGCAAACCCGACAGGGCCCGACAGAGCCCGACAGGACCCGAGCAAACCCAACAGGGCCCGAGCAAACCCGAAAGGGTTCGACAAAGCCTGACAGGGCTCGATGGAGCCCGACAGGGCCCGAGGAAACCCGACAGGGCCCGACGGAGCCTGACAGGGCCCGAGCAAACCCGACAGGGCCCGAGCAAACCTGACAGGGCTCGACGGAGCCTGACAGGGCCCGAGCAAACCTGACAGGGCCCGAGCAAACCTGACAGGGCACGAAGGAGTCCGACAGGACCCGAGCAAACCCGACAGGGCCCAACGGATCCCGACAGGGCCTGAGCAAACCCGCAGGGCCTGACGGAGCGTGACAGGGCCCGAGCAAACCCGACAGGGCCCGACGGAGCCCGACAGGGCCTGAGCAAACCCGACACGGCCCGACGGAGCCTGACAGGGCCCGAGCAAACCTGACAGGGCCCGACGGAGCCTGACAGGGCCCGAGCAAACCCGACAGGGCCTGACGGAGCCCGACAGGGCCCGAGCAAACCTGACAGGGCCCGACGGAGCCTGACAGGGCCCGAGCAAACCCGACAGGGCCTGACGGAGCCTGACAGGGCCCGAGCAAACCTGACAGGGCCCGACGGAGCCCGACAGGGCCTGAGCAAACCCGACAGGGCCTGACAAGGCCCGACAGGGCCTGAGGAAACCCGACAGGACCCGACAAAGCCTGACAGGGTCCGATGGAGCCTGACAGGGCCCGAGCAAACCCGACAGGGCTCGATGGAGCCCGACAGGGCCCGAGGAAACCCGTCAGGGCGCGACGGAGCCTGACAGGGCCCGAGCAAACCCGACAGGGATCGACAGAGTCCGACAGGGCCTGAGGAAACCAGACAGGGCCCGACGGAGCCCGACAGGGCCCTAGCAAACCCGACAGGGCTTGACAAAGCCTGACAGGGCCCGAGCAAACCCGACAGGGCCCGAGCAAACCCGACAGGGCCCGACGGAGCCTGACAGGGCCCGAGCAAACCCGAAAGGGCCCGACGGAGCCTGACAGGGCTCGATGGAGCCCGACAGGGCCCGAGGAAACCCGACAGGGCCCGACGGAGCCTGATAGGGCCCGAGCGAACCCGACAGGGCCTGACGGAGCCCGACAGGGCCCGAGCAAACCCGCAAGGGCCCGACGAAGCCTGACAGGGCTCGATGGAGCCCGACAGGGCCCGGGCAAACCCGACAGGGCACGCTGGAGCCCGACAGAGCCCGAGCAAACCCGACAGGGCGCGACGGAGCCCGACAGGGCACGAGCATACCCGACAGGGCCCGAGCAAACCCGACAGGGCCCGAGCAAACCCGACAGAGCCCGAGCAAACCCGACAGAGCCCGAGCAAACCCGACAGGGACCGACGGAGCCCGACAGGGCCCGAGCAAACCTGACAGGGCCCGACGGAGCCCGACAGGGCCCGAGCAAACCTGACAGGGGTCGACGGCGCCTGACAGGGCCTGAGCAAACCCGACAGGGCCCGAGCATACCTGACAGGGGTCGACGGAGCCTGACAGGGCCTGAGCAAACCCGACAGGACCCGACAAAGCCTGACAGGGTTCGATGGAGCCTGACAGGGCCCGAGCAAACCCGACATGGCTCGACGGAGCCCGACAGGGCCCGAGGAAACCCGACAGGGCCCGAGCAAACCGGACAGGGCCCCACGGAGCCCGACACGGCCCTAGCAAACCCGACAGGGTCCGACGAAGCCTGACAGGGCTTCAGCAAACCCAACAGGGCCCGAGCAAACCCGACAGGGCCTGACGGAGCCTGACAGGGCCCGAGGAAACCCGACAGAGCCCGACGGAGCCCGAGATGGCCCGAGCAAACCCGACAGTACCCGAGCAAACCTGACAGGGCTTGTCGGAGCCTGACAGGGCCTGAGTAAAACCGAAAGGGCCCGAACAAACCCGACAAATCTCGACGGAGCCCGACAGGGCCCGAGGAAACCCGACAAAGCCTAACAGAGCCTGACAGGGCTCGATGGAGCCCGACAGGGCCCGAGGAAACCCGACAGGGCTAGACGGAGCCCGACAGGGCCCGAGCAAACCAGACAGGGCCCGACGGAGCCCAACAGGGCCCTAGCAAACCCGACAGGGCCCGAGCAAACCCGACAGGGCCTGAGGGAGCCTGACAGGGCCCGAGCAAACCCGCCAGGGCTCGACGGAGCCTGACAGGGCCTGAGCAAACCCGACAGGGCCCGAGCAAACCCGACAGGGCTTGACGGAGCCTGACAGGGCCCGAGCAAACCCGACAGGGCCCGAGCAAACCCGACAGGGCCCAACGGAGCCCGACAGAGCCCGAGCAAACCCGACAGGGCCCGACAAGGCCCGACAGGGCTCGAACAAACCTGACAGGACCTGACAAAGCCTGACAGGGCCTGATGGAGCCCGACAGGGCCCGCGCAAAACCGAAAAGGCCCGACGGAGCCTGACAGGGCTCGATGGAGCCCGACAGGGCCCGAGCAAACCCGACAGGGTCCGACGGAGCCCGACAGGGCCCGAGGAAACCAGACAGGGCCCGACGGAGCCCAACAGGGCCCTAGCAAACCCGACAGGGCCCGAGCAAACCCGACAGGGCCCGACGGAGCCCAACAGGGCCCGAGCAAACCCGACAGGGACTGACGGAGCCCGACAGGGCCCGAGCAAACCTGACAGGGCCCGACGGAGCCCGACAGGGCCCGAGCAAACCTGACAGGGGTCGACGGCGCCTGACAGGGCCCGAGCATACCTGACAGGGGTCGACGGATCCTGACAGAGCCTGAGCAAACCCGACAGGACCCGACAAAGCCTGACAGGGTTCGATGGAGCCTGACAGGGCCCGAGCAAACCCGACAGGGCTCGACGGAGCCCGACAGGGCCCAAGCAAATCCGACAGGGCCCGAGCAAACCGGACAGGGCCCGACGGAGCCCGACACGGCCCTAGCAAACCCGACAGGGTCCGACGAAGCCTGACAGGGCTTCAGCAAACCCGACAGGGCCCGAGCAAACCCGACAGGGCCTGACGGAGCCTGACAGGGCCCGAGGAAACCCGACAGAGCCCGACGGAGCCCGAGATGGCCCGAGCAAACCCGACAGTACCCGAGCAAACCTGACAGGGCTTGTCGGAGCCTGACAGGGCCTGAGTAAGACCGAAAGGGCCCGAACAAACCCGACAAAGCTCGACGGAGCCCGACAGGACCCGAGCAATCCCGACAGGGCCAGACAAGGCCCGACAGGGCCCGAGCAAACCCGACAGGGCCCGACAAAGCCTGACAGGGCCCGACGGAGCCCGACAGGGCCCGAGCAAACCCGACAAAGCCTCACAGAGCCTGACAGGGCTCGATGGAGCCCGACAGGGCCCGAGGAAACCCGACAGGGCTAGACGGAGCCCGACAGGGCCCGAGCAAACCCGACAGGGCCCGACGGAGCCCGACAGGGCCCCAGCAAACCCGACAGGGCCCGAGCAAACCCGACAGGGCCTGACGGAGCCTGACAGGGCATGAGCAAACCCGACAGGGCTCGACGGAGCCTGACAGGGCCTGAGCAAACCCGACAGGGCCCGAGCAAACCTGATAGGGCCCGACGGAGCCCGACAGGGCCCGAGCAAACCTGACAGGGGTCGACGGAGCCTGACGGGGCCTGAGCAAACCCGACAGGGCCCGAGCATACCTGACAGGGGTCGACGGAGCCTGACAGGGCCTGAGCAAACCCGACAGGACCCGACAAAGCCTGACAGGGTTAGATGGAGCCCGACAGGGCCCGAGCAAACCCGACATGGCCCGAGCAAACTCGACAGGGTTCGACAAAGCCTGACAGGGCTCGATGGAGCCCGACAGGGCCCAAGAAAACCCGACAGGGCCCGACGGAGCCTGACGGGGCCCGAGCAAACCCGACAGGACTCAACGGAGCCTGACAGGGCCCGAGCAAACCCGACAGGGCTTGACGGAGCCCGACAGGGCCTGAGGAAACCAGACAGGGCCCGACGGAGCCCGACAGGGCCCTAGGAAACCCGACAGGGCCTGAGCAAACCCGACAGGGCCCGACGGAGCCCGACAGGGCCTGAGGAAACCAGACAGGGCCCAGCAGAGCCCGACAGGGCCCTAGCAAACCCGACAGGGCTTGACAAAGCCTGACAGGGCCCGAGCAAACCCGACAGGGCCCGAGAAAACCCGACAGGGCCCGACGGAGCCCGACAGGGCCCGAGCAAACCCGAAAGGGCCCGACGGAGCCTGACAGGGCTCGATGGAGCCCGACAGGGCCCGAGGAAACCCGACAGGGCCCGACGGAGCCCGATAGGGCCCGAGCAAACCCGACAGGGCCCGATGGAGCCCGACAGGGCTCGAGCAAACCCGACAGGGTCCGACGAAGCCTGACAGGGCTTCAGCAAACCCGACATGGCCCGAGCAAACCCGACAGGGCACGCTGGAGCCCGACAGAGCCCGAGCAAACCCGACAGGGCCCGACAAGGCCCGACAGGGCCCGAGCAAACCTGACAGGACCTGACAAAGCCTGACAGGGCCCGACGGAGCCCGACAGGGCCTGAGCAAACCCGAAAGAGACCGACGGAGCCTGACAGGGCTCGATAGAGTCCGACAGGGCCCGAGGAAAACCGACAGGGCCCGACGGAACCCGAGAGAACCCGAGGAAATCCGACAGGGCCCGACGTAGCCTGACAGGGCCCGAGCAAACCCGACAGGGCCCGACAGAGCCCGACAGGACCCGAGCAAACCCAACAGGGCCCGAGCAAACCCGAAAGGGTTCGACAAAGCCTGACAGGGCTCGATGGAGCCCGACAGGGCCCGAGGAAACCCGACAGGGCCCGACGGAGCCTGACAGGGCCCGAGCAAACCCGACAGGGCCCGACAGAGCCCGACAGGACCCGAGCAAACCCAACAGGGCCCGAGCAAACCCGAAAGGGTTCGACAAAGCCTGACAGGGCTCGATGGAGCCCGACAGGGCCCGAGGAAACCCGACAGGGCGCGACGGAGCCTGACAGGGCCCGAGCAAACCCGACAGGGATCGACGGAGTCCGACAGGGCCTGAGGAAACCAGACAGGGCCCGACGGAGCCCGACAGGGCCCTAGCAAACCCGACAGGGCTTGACAAAGCCTGACAGGGCCCGAGCAAACCCGACAGGGCCCGAGCAAACCCGACAGGGCCCGACGGAGCCCGACAGGGCCCGAGCAAACCCGAAAGGGCCCGACGGAGCCTGACAGGGCTCGATGGAGCCCGACAGGGCCCGAGGAAACCCGACAGGGCCCGACGGAGCCTGATAGGGCCCGAGCGAACCCGACAGGGCCTGACGGAGCCCGACAGGGCCCGAGCAAACCCGCAAGGGCCCGACGAAGCCTGACAGGGCTCGATGGAGCCCGACAGGGCCCGGGCAAACCCGACAGGGCACGCTGGAGCCCGACAGAGCCCGAGCAAACCCGACAGGGCGCGACGGAGCCCGACAGGGCACGAGCATACCCGACAGGGCCCGAGCAAACCCGACAGGGCTTGACAGAGCCTGACAGGGCCCGAGCAAACCCGACAGGGCCCGAGCAAACCCGACAGAGCCCGAGCAAACCCGACAGAGCCCGAGCAAACCCGACAGGGCCCAACGGAGCCCGACAGAGCCCGAGCAAACCCGACAGGGCCCGACAAGGCCCGACAGGGCCCGAGCAAACCTGACAGGACCTGACAAAGCCTGACAGGGCCCGACGGAGCCCGACAGGGCCTGAGCAAACCCGAAAGAGACCGACGGAGCCTGACAGGGCTCGATAGAGTCCGACAGGACCCGAGCAAACCCAACAGGGCCCGAGCAAACCCGAAAGGGTTCGACAAAGCCTGACAGGGCTCGATGGAGCCCGACAGGGCCCGAGGAAACCCGACAGGGCCCGACGGAGCCTGACAGGGCCCGAGCAAACCCGACAGGGCCCGACAGAGCCCGACAGGACCCGAGCAAACCCAACAGGGCCCGAGCAAACCCGAAAGGGTTCGACAAAGCCTGACAGGGCTCGATGGAGCCCGACAGGGCCCGAGGAAACCCGACAGGGCCCGACGGAGCCTGACAGGGCCCGAGCAAACCCGACAGGGCCCGAGCAAACCTGACAGGGCTCGACGGAGCCTGACAGGGCCCGAGCAAACCCGACAGGGCCCGAGCAAACCTGACAGGGCACGAAGGAGTCCGACAGGACCCGGGCAAACCCGACAGGGCCCAACGGATCCGGACAGGGCCTGAGCAAACGTGACAGGGCCCGACGGAGCCTGACAGGGCCCGAGCAAACCCGACAGGGCCTGACGTAGCGTGACAGGGCCCGAGCAAACCCGACAGGGCCCGACGGAGCCCGACAGGGCCTGAGCAAACCCGACAGGGCCCGACGGAGCCTGACAGGGCCCGAGCAAACCTGACAGGGCCCGACGGAGCCTGACAGGGCCGAGCAAACCCGACAGGGCCTGACGGAGCCCGACAGGGCCCGAGCAAACCTGACAGGGCCCGACGGAGCCTGACAGGGCCCGAGCAAACCCGACAGGGCCTGACGGAGCCTGACAGGGCCCGAGCAAACCTGACAGGGCCCAACGGAGCCCGACAGGGCCTGAGCAAACCCGACAGGGCCTGACAAGGCCCGACAGGGCCTGAGGAAACCCGACAAGACCCGACAAAGCCTGACAGGGTCCGATGGAGCCCGACAGGGCCCGAGCAAACCCGACAGGGCTCGATGGAGCCCGACAGGGCCCGAGGAAACCCGACAGGGCGCGACGGAGCCTGACAGGGCCCGAGCAAACCCGACAGGGATCGACGAAGTCCGACAGGGCCTGAGGAAACCAGACAGGGCCCGACGGAGCCCGACAGGGCCCTAGCAAACCCGACAGGGCTTGACAAAGCCTGACAGGGCCCGAGCAAACCCGACAGGGCCCGAGCAAACCCGACAGGGCCCGACGGAGCCCGACAGGGCCCGAGCAAACCCGAAAGGGCCCGACGGAGCCTGACAGGGCTCGATGGAGCCCGACAGGGCCCGAGGAAACCCGACAGGGCCCGACGGAGCCTGATAGGGCCCGAGCGAACCCGACAGGGCCTGACGGAGGCCGACAGGGCCCGAGCAAACCCGCAAGGGCCCGACGAAGCCTGACAGGGCTCGATGGAGCCCGACAGGGCCCGGGCAAACCCGACAGGGCACGCTGGAGCCCGACAGAGCCCGAGCAAACCCGACAGGGCGCGACGGAGCTTGACAGGGCCCGAGCATACCCGACAGGGCCCGAGCAAACCCGACAGGGCTTGACGGAGCCTGACAGGGCCCGAGCAAACCCGACAGGGCCCGAGCAAACCCGACAGAGCCCGAGCAAACCCGACAGAGCCCGAGCAAACCCGACAGGGCCCAACGGAGCCCGACAGAGCCCGAGCAAACCCGACAGGGCCCGACAAGGCCCGACAGGGCCCGAGCAAACCTGACAGGGCCCGACGGAGCCCGACAGGGCCCGAGCAAACCTGACAGGGGTCGACGGCGCCTGACAGGGCCTGAGCAAACCCGACAGGGCCCGAGCATACCTGACAGGGGTCGACGGAGCCTGACAGGGCCTGAGCAAACCCGACAGGACCCGAGAAAGCCTGACAGGGTTCGATGGAGCCTGACAGGGCCCGAGCAAACCCGACATGGCTCGACGGAGCCCGACAGGGCCCAAGCAAATCCGACAGGGCCCGAGCAAACCGGACAGGGCCCGACGGAGCCCGACACGGCCCTAGCAAACCCGACAGGGTCCGACGAAGCCTGACAGGGCTTCAGCAAACCCGACAGGGCCCGAGCAAACCCGACAGGGCCTGACGGAGCCTGACAGGGCCCGAGGAAACCCGACAGAGCCCGACGGAGCCCGAGATGGCCCGAGCAAACCCGACAGTACCCGAGCAAACCTGACAGGGCTTGTCGGAGCCTGACAGGGCCTGAGTAAAACCGAAAGGGCCCGAACAAACCCGACAAAGCTCGACGGAGCCCGACAGGGCCCGAGCAATCCCGACAGGGCCAGACAAGGCCCGACAGGGCCCGAGCAAACCCGACAGGGCCCGACAAAGCCTGACAGGGCTTGACGGAGCCCGACAGGGCCCGAGCAAACCCGACAAAGCCTCACAGAGCCTGACAGGGCTCGATGGAGCCCGACAGGGCCCGAGGAAACCCGACAGGGCTAGACGGAGCCCGACAGGGCCCGAGCAAACCCGACAGGGCCCGACGGAGCCCGACAGGGCCCCAGCAAACCCGACAGGGCCCGAGCAAACCCGACAGGGCCTGACGGAGCCTGACAGGGCATGAGCAAACCCGACAGGGCTCGACGGAGCCTGACAGGGCCTGAGCAAACCCGACAGGGCCCGAGCAAACCTGATAGGGCCCGACGGAGCCCGACAGGGCCCGAGCAAACCTGACAGGGGTCGACGGAGCCTGACAGAGCCTGAGCAAACCCGACAGGGCCCGAGCATACCTGAAAGGGGTCGACGGAGCCTGACAGGGCCTGAGCAAACCTGACAGGACCCGACAAAGCCTGACAGGGTTCGATGGAGCCCGACAGGGCCCGAGCAAACCCGACATGGCCCGAGCAAACTCGACAGGGTTCGACAAAGCCTGACAGGGCTCGATGGAGCCCGACAGGGCCCAAGAAAACCCGACAGGGCCCGTCGGAGCCTGACGGGGCCCGAGCAAACCCGACAGGACTCGACGGAGCCTGACAGGGCCCGAGCAAACCCGACAGGGCTTGACGGAGCCCGACAGGGCCTGAGGAAACCAGACAGGGCCCGACGGAGCCCGACAGGGCCCTAGCAAACCCGACAGGGCCTGAGCAAACCCGACAGGGCCCGACAGAGCCCGACAGGGCCTGAGGAAACCAGACAGGGCCCAGCGGAGCCCGACAGGGCCCTAGCAAACCCGACAGGGCTTGACAAAGCCTGACAGGGCCCGAGCAAACCCGACAGGGCCCGAGAAAACCCGACAGGGCCCGACGGAGCCCGACAGGGCCCGAGCAAACCCGAAAGGGCCCGACGGAGCCTACACAAAGCTCGATGGAGCCCGACAGGGCCCGAGGAAACCCGACAGGGCCCGACGGAGCCCGATAGGGCCCGAGCAAACCCGACAGGGCCCGATGGAGCCCGACAGGGCTCGAGCAAACCCGACAGGGTCCGACGAAGCCTGACAGGGCTTCAGCAAACCCGACATGGCCCGAGCAAACCCGACAGGGCACGCTGGAGCCCGACAGAGCCCGAGCAAACCCGACAGGGCCCGACAAGGCCCGACAGGGCCCGAGCAAACCTGACAGGACCTGACAAAGCCTGACAGGGCCCGACGGAGCCCGACAGGGCCTGAGCAAACCCGAAAGAGACTGACGGAGCCTGACAGGGCTCGATAGAGTCCGACAGGGCCCGAGGAAAACCGACAGGGCCCGACGGATCCCGAGAGGGCCCGAGGAAATCCGACAGGGCCCGACGGAGCCTGACAGGGCCCGAGCAAACCCGACAGGGCCCGACAGAGCCCGACAGGACCCGAGCAAACCCAACAGGGCCCGAGCAAACCCGAAAGGGTTCGACAAAGCCTGACAGGGCTCGATGGAGCCCGACAGGGCCCGAGGAAACCCGACAGGGCCCGACGGAGCCTGACAGGGCCCGAGCAAACCCGACAGGGCCCGAGCAAACCTGACAGGGCTCGACGGAGCCTGACAGGGCCCGAGCAAACCTGACAGGGCCCGAGCAAACCTGACAGGGCACGAAGGAGTCCGACAGGACCCGAGCAAACCCGACAGGGCCCAACGGATCCCGACAGGGCCTGAGCAAACCCGACAGGGCCTGACGGAGCGTGACAGGGCCCGAGCAAACCCGACAGGGCCCGACGGAGCCCGACAGGGCCTGAGCAAACCCGACACGGCCCGACGGAGCCTGACAGGGCCCGAGCAAACCTGACAGGGCCCGACGGAGCCTGACAGGGCCCGAGCAAACCCGACAGGGCCTGACGGAGCCCGACAGGGCCCGAGCAAACCTGACAGGGCCCGACGGAGCCTGACAGGGCCCGAGCAAACCCGACAGGGCCTGACGGAGCCTGACAGGGCCCGAGCAAACCTGACAGGGCCCGACGGAGCCCGACAGGGCCTGAGCAAACCCGACAGGGCCTGACAAGGCCCGACAGGGCCTGAGGAAACCCGACAGGACCCGACAAAGCCTGACAGGGTCCGATGGAGCCTGACAGGGCCCGAGCAAACCCGACAGGGCTCGATGGAGCCCGACAGGGCCCGAGGAAACCCGTCAGGGCGCGACGGAGCCTGACAGGGCCCGAGCAAACCCGACAGGGATCGACAGAGTCCGACAGGGCCTGAGGAAACCAGACAGGGCCCGACGGAGCCCGACAGGGCCCTAGCAAACCCGACAGGGCTTGACAAAGCCTGACAGGGCCCGAGCAAACCCGACAGGGCCCGAGCAAACCCGACAGGGCCCGACGGAGCCTGACAGGGCCCGAGCAAACCCGAAAGGGCCCGACGGAGCCTGACAGGGCTCGATGGAGCCCGACAGGGCCCGAGGAAACCCGACAGGGCCCGACGGAGCCTGATAGGGCCCGAGCGAACCCGACAGGGCCTGACGGAGCCCGACAGGGCCCGAGCAAACCCGCAAGGGCCCGACGAAGCCTGACAGGGCTCGATGGAGCCCGACAGGGCCCGGGCAAACCCGACAGGGCACGCTGGAGCCCGACAGAGCCCGAGCAAACCCGACAGGGCGCGACGGAGCCCGACAGGGCACGAGCATACCCGACAGGGCCCGAGCAAACCCGACAGGGCCCGAGCAAACCCGACAGAGCCCGAGCAAACCCGACAGGGCCCAACGGAGCCCGACAGAGCCCGAGCAAACCCGTCAGGGCCCGACAAGGCCCGACAGGGCCCGAACAAACCTGACAGGACCTGACAAAGCCTGACAGGGCCCGACGGAGCCCGACAGGGCCCGAGCAAACCCGAAAAGGCCTGACGGAGCCTGACAGGGCTCGATAGAGCCCGACAGGGCCCGAGGAATCCCGACAGGGCCCGACGGAGCCCGACAGGGCCCGAGCAAACCCGACAGGGCCCGACGGAGCCCGACAGGGCCCGACGGAGCCCGACAGGGCCCGAGAAAACCCGACAGGGCCCGAGGAAATCCGACAGGGCCCGACGGAGCCTGACAGGGCCCGAGCAAACCTGACAGGGCTCGACGGAGCCCGACAGGGTATGAGCACACTCGACAGGGCCCGACGAAGCCTGACAGGGCTTCAGCAAACCTGACAGGGCCCGCGCAAACCCGACAGGGCCCGACAGAGCCCGACAGGGTTCGACAAAGCCTGACAGGGCTCGATGGAGCCCGACAGGGCCCGAGGAAACCCGACAGGGCCCGACGGAGCCTGACAGGGCCCGAGCAAACCCGACAGGGCCCGACAGAGCCCGACAGGGTTCGACAAAGCCTGACAGGGCTCAATGGAGCCCGACAGGGCCCAAGGAAACCCGACAGGGCCCGACAAAGCCCGACAGGGTTCGACAAAGCCTGACAGGGCTCGATGGAGCCCGACAGGGCCCGAGGAAAACCGACAGGGCTCGACGGAGCCTGACAGGGCCCGAGCAAACCCGACAGGGCTCGATGGAGCCTGACAGGGCCCGAGCAAACCCGAAACGGCCCGAGCAAACCTGACAGGGCTCAAAGGAGCCCGACAGGGCCCGAGGAAACCAGACAGGGTCCGACAGAACCCGACAGGGCCCGAGCAAACCCGACATGGCCCGAGCAAACCCGAAACAGCCCGAGCAAACCTGACAGGGCTCAAAGGAACCCGACAGGGCCCGAGGAACCAGACAGGGCCCGACAGAACCCGACAGGGCCCGAGCAAACCCGACATGGCTTGAGCAAACTCGACAGGGTTCGACAAAGCCTGACAGGGCTCGATGGAGCCCGACAGGGCCCAAGGAAACCCGACAGGGCCCGACAAAGCCCGACAGGGTTCGACAAAGCCTGACAGGGCTCGATGGAGCCCGACAGGGCCCAAGGAAACCTGACAGGGCCCGACGGAGCCTGACGGGGCCCGAGCAAACCCGACATGACTCGAGAGAGCCTGACAGGGCCCGAGCAAACTCGACAGGGCCCGAGCAAACCTGACAGGGCACGAAGGAGCCCTACAGGGCCCGAGCAAACCCAACAGGGCCCAACGGATCCCGACAGGGCCCAAGCAAACCTGACAGGGCCCGACGGAGCCCGACAGGACCTGAGCAAACCCGAAAGGGCCCGACGGAGCCTGACAGGGCTCGATGGAGCCCGACAGGGCCCGAGGAAACCCGACAGGGCCCCACAGAGCCCGATAGGGCCCGAGCAAACCCGACAGGGCCTGACGGAGCCTGACAGGGCCCGAGCAAACCCGACAGGGCCCAAGCGAATCTGACAGGGCCTGACGGAGCCCGACAGGACGCGGGCAAACCCGACAGGGCCCGAGCAAACCCGACAGGGCCTGACAAGGCCCGACAGGGCCTGAGCAAACCCGACAGGACCCGACAAAGCCTGATAGGGTCCGATGGAGCCCGACAGGGCCCGAGCAAACCCGACAGGGCTCGATGGAGCCCGACAGGGCCCGAGGAAACCCGACAGGGCGCGACGGAGCCTGACAGGGCCTGAGTAAACCCGACAGGACTCGACGGAGCCCGACAGGGCCCGAGCAAACCCGACAGGGTCCGTCGAAGCCTGACAGGGCTTCAGCAAACCCGACAGGGCCCGAGCAAACCCGACAGGGCCCGACGGAGCCCGACAGGGCGCGAGCAAACCTGACAGGGGCCGACGGAGCCCGACAGGGCCCTAGCAAACCCGACAGGGCCCGAGCAAACCCGACAGGGCTTGACGGAGCCTGACAGGGCCCGAGCAAACCCGATAGGGCCCGAGCAAACCCGACAGGGCCCAACGGAGCCCGACAGAGCCCGAGCAAACCCGACAGGGCCCGACAAGGCCCGACAGGGCCCGAACAAACCTGATAGGACCTGACAAAGCCTGACAGGGCCCGATGGAGCCCGACAGGGCCCGAGCAAACCCGAAAAGGCCCGACGGAGCCTGACAGGGCTCGATGGAGCCCGACAGGGCCCGAGGAAACCCGACAGGGCCCCACGGAGCCCGATAGGGCCCGAGCAAACCCGACAGGGCCTGACGGAGCCTGACAGGGCCCGGGCAAACCCGACAGGGCATGCTGGAGCCTGAGAGAGCCCGAGCAAACCCGACAGGGCCCGACAAGCCCCGACAGGGCCCGAGCAAACCTGACAGGACCTGACAAAGCCTGACAGGGCCCGACGGAGCCCGACAGGGCCTGAGCAAACCCGAAAGAGCCCGACGGAGCCTGACAGGACTCGATAGATTCCGACAGGGCCCGAGGAAACCCGACAGGGCCCGACGGAACCTGACAGGGCCCGAGCAAACCCGACAGGGCCTGAGCAAATCCGACAGGGCCCGACAGAGCCTGACAGGGCGCGAGGAAACCCGACAGGGCTCGACGGAGCCTGACAGGGCCCGAGTAAACCCGACAGGGTCCGTCGAAGCCTGACAGGGCTTCAGCAAACCCGACAGGGCCTGAGCAAACCCAACAGGGCCCGACGGAGCCCGACAGGGCCCTAGCAAACCCGACAGGGCCCGAGCAAACCCGACAGGGCCCGAGCAAACCCGACAGGGCCCAATGGAGCCCGACAGAGCCCAAGCAAACCCGACAGGCTCCGTCGCGTCCTGTTGGGTTTCCTTGGGCCCTGTCGGGCTCCATCGAGCCCTGTCGGGTTTGCTCGGGCCCTATCGGGCTTTGTCGGGCCCTGTCGGGTTTCCTTGGGCCCTGTCGGGGTCCATCGAGCCCTGTCAGGCTTTGTCGGGTCCTGTCGGGTTTGCTCGGGCCCTGTCGGGCCTTGTCTGGCCCTGTCGGGTTTGCTCGGGCCCTGTCGGGTTTGCCCACGTCCTGTCGGGCTCCGTCGGGCCCTGTCAGATTCGCTCGGGTCCTGTCGGGTTTGCTCGGGCCCTGTCAGGCTCCGTCAGGCTCTGTCGAGTTTGCTCCTGCCCTGTCGGGCTCCGTCGGGCCCTGTCAGGTTTGCTTGGGCCCTGTCGGGATCCGTTGGGCCCTGTCGGGTTTGCTCGGGCCCTGTCGGGCTCCGTTGGGCCCTGTCGGTTTGCTCGGGCCTTGTCAAGTTTTCTGAAGTTCTGTCAGGCTTCGTCGGACCCTGTCGAGTGTGCTCGGGCCCTGTCGGGCTCCGTCGAGCCCTGTCAGGTTTTCTCGGGCCTTGTCAGGCTCCGTCGGGCCCTGTCGGGTTTGCTCGGGCCCTGTCGGGTTTGCTCAGGCCCTGTCGGGTTCCGTCGAGCCCTGTCGGGTTGCCTCGGGCCCTGTCGGACTCCACTGAGCCCTGTCAGGCTCCGTCGGGCTCTTTCAGTTTGCTCGGGCCCTGGCGGGCTCCGTCGGGCCCTGTCAGGCTTTGTCAGGACGTGTCAGGTTTGCTCGGGTCCTGTCGGGCCTTGTCGGGCCCTGTCGGGTTTGCTCGGGCTCTGTCGGGCTCCAGCGTGCCCTGTCGGGTTTGCCCGGGCCCTGTCAGGCTCCGTCAGGCCCTGTCGGGTTTGCTCGGGCCTTATCGGGCTCAATCAGGCCCTGTCGGGTTTCCTCGGGCCCTGTCGGGCTCCATCGAGCCCTGTCAGGCTCTGTCGGGCCCTGTCGGGTTTGCTCGGGCCCTGTCGGGCTCCGTCGGGCCCTGTCGGGTTTGCTCGAGCCCTGTCGGGCTCCGTCGGGCCCTGTCTGGTTTCCTCGGGCTCTGTCGGGCTCCGTCGGCCCTGTCGGGTTTGCTCGGGCCATGTCGGGTTTGCTGAAGCCCTGTCAGGCTTCGTCGGACCCTGTCGGGTTTGCTCGAGCCCTGTCGGGCTCCATCGAGCCCTGTCAGGCTCCGTCGGGCCCTTTTGGGTTTGCTCGGGCCCTGTCGGGCTCTGTCGGGCCCTGTCGGGTTTGCTCGAGCCCTGTCGGGCTCCGTCGCGCCCTGTCGGGTTTCCTCGGGCCCTGTCGGGCTCCATCGAGCCCTGTCAGGTTTGCTCGGGCCCTGTCGGGTTTGCTCGGGCCCTGTCGGGCTCCATCGGACCCTTTCAGGCTTTGGCGGGTCCTGTCGGGTTTGCTCAGGCCCTGTCGGCCTTGTCAGCCCCTGTAGGGTTTGCTCGTGCCCTGTCGGGCTCCGTCGGGCCCTGTCAGGTTCTCTCGGGCCCTGTCAGGTTTGCTCGGGCCCTGTCAGGCTTTGTCAGGCCCTATCGGGTTTGCTCGAGCCCAGTCGGGCTCCGTCAGGCCCTGTCAGGTTTGCTCGGGCCCTGTCGGGCCTTGTCAGGCCCTGTCGGGTTTGCTCAAGACCTGTCGGGTTTGCCCGCGTCCTGTCGCGCTCCGTCGGGCCCTGTCAGATTCGCTCGGGCCCTGTCGGGCTCCGTCGGGCCCTGTCAGGTTTGCTCAGGCCCTGTCGGGATCCGTTGGGCCTTGTCGGGTTTGCTCGGGCCCCGTCGGGCTCCTTCGTGCCCTGTCAGGTTTGCTCGGGCCCTGTCGGGTTTGCTCGGGCCCTGTAAGGCTCCGTCGAGCCCTGTCGGGTTTGCTCGGGCCCTGTAAGGCTCCGTCGAGCCCTGTCGGGTTTGCTCGGGCCCTGTCAGGCTCCGTCGGGCCCTGTCGGGTTTCCTCGGGCCCTGTCTAGCTCCATCGAGCCCTGTCAGGTTTGTCGAACCCTGTCGGGTTTGCTCGGGCCCTGTCGGGTTTGCTCGGGTCCTGTGGGGCTCTGTCGGGCCCTGTCGGGTTTGCTCGGGCCCTGTCAGGCTCCGTCGGGCCCTGTCGGATTTCCTCGTGCCCTCTCGGGTTCCGTCGGGCCCTCTCGGGTTCCGTCCGGCCCTGTCGGGTTTCCTCGGGCCCTGTCGGACTCTATCGAGCCCTGTCAGGCTCCGTCGGGCTCTTTCGGCTTTGCTCAGGCCCTGTCGGGCTCCGTCAGGCCCTGTCAGGCTTTGTCAGGTCCTGTCAGGTTTGCTCGGGCCCTGTCGGGCCTTGTCGGGCCCTGTTGGGTTTGCTCGGGCTCTGTCAGGCTCCAGCGTGCCCTGTCGGGTTTGCCCGGGCCCTGTCAGGCTCCATCAGGCCCTGTCGGGTTTGCTCGTGCCCTATCGGGCTCCGTGGGGCCCTGTCGGGTTTCCTCGGGCCCTGTCGGGCACCATCGAGCCCTGTCAGGTTTGCTCGGGCCCTGTCGGGTTTGCTCGGGCCCTGTCGGGCTCCATCAGACCCTATCAGGCTTTGGCGGGTCCTGTCGGGTTTGCTCAGGCCCTGTCGGGCCTTGTCAGCCCCTGTCGGGTTTGCTCGGGCCCTATCAGGCTCCGTCGGGCCCTCTCAGGTTCTCTCGGGCCCTGTCAGGTTTGCTCGGGCCCTGTCAGGCTCCGTCAGGCCCTATCGGGTTTGCTCGACCCCTGTCGGGCTCCGTCAGGCCCTGTCAGGTTTGCTCGGGCCCTGTCGGGACTTGTCAGGCCCTGTCGGGTTTGCTCGGGCTCTGTCGGGCTCCAGCGTCCCTGTCGGGTTTGCTCGGGCCCTGTCGGGCTCCGTCAGGCCCTGTCGGGTTTGCTCGGGCCCTATCGGGCTCCGTGGGGCCCTGTCGGGTTTCCTCGGGCCCTGTCGGGCTCCATCGAGCCCTGTCAGGCTCCGTCGGGCCCTTTCGGGTTTGCTCGGGCCCTGTCGGGCTCCGTCGGGCCCTGTCGGTTTTGCTCAGGCCCTATCGGGTTTGTTCGAGCCCTGTCGGGCTCAATCGGGCCCTGTCGGGTTTGCTCGGGCCCTATCGGGCTCCGTCGGGCCCTGTCGGGTTTCCTCGGGCCCTGTCGAGCTCCATCGAGCCCTGTCAGGCTTCGTCGGGCCCTTTCAGGTTTGCTCGGGCCCTGTCGGGCTCCGTCAGGCCCTGTCGGGTTTGCTCGGGCCCTATCGGGCTCCGTCGGGCCCTGTCGGGTTTCCTTGGGCCCTGTCGGGCTCCATCGAGCCCTGTCAGGCTTTGTCGGGTCCTGTCGGGTTTGCTCAGGCCCTCTCGGGTCTTGTCTGGCCCTGTCTGGTTTGCTCGGGCCCTGTCGGGTTTGCCCACGTCCTGTCGGGCTCCGTCGGGCCCTGTCAGATTCGCTCGGGCCCTGTCGGGTTTGCTCGGGCCCTGTCAGGCTACGTCAGGCTCTGTCGAGTTAGCTCGTGCCCTGTCGGGCTCCGTCGGGCCCTGTCAGGTTTGCTTGGGCCCTGTCGGGATCCGTTGGGCCCTGTCGGGTTTGCTCGGGCCCTGTCAGGCTCCGTCAGGCCCTGTCTGGTTTGCTCGTGCCCTGTCGGGCTCCGTCGGGCCCTGTCAGGTTTGCTTGGGCACTGTCGGGCTCCGTCGGGCCCTGTCGGGTTTCCTTGGGCCCTGTCGGGCTCCATCGAGCCCTGTCAGGCTTTGTCGAACCCTGTCGGGTTTGCTCAGGCCCTGTCGGGTTTGCTCGGGACCTGTCGGGCTCTGTCGGTCCCTGTCTGGTTTCCTCGGGCCCTGTCGGGCTCCGTTGGGCCCTGTCGAGTGTGCTCGGGCCCTGTCGGGCTCCGTCGAGCCCTGTCAGGTTTTCTCGGGCCTTGTCAGGCTCCGTCGGGCCCTGTCGGGTTTCCTCGGGCCCTGTCGGACTCCACTGAGCCCTGTCAGGCTCCGTCAGGCTCTTTCGGGTCTGCTCGGGCCCTGGCGGGCTCCGTCGGGCCCTGTCAGGCTTTGTCAGGACGTGTCAGGTTTGCTCGGGCCCTGTCGGGCCTTGTCGGGCCCTGTCGGGTTTGCTCGGGCTCTGTCGGGCTCCAGCGTGCCCTGTCGGGTTTGCCCGGGCCCTGTCAGGCTCCGTCAGGCCCTGTCGGGTTTGCTCAGGCCCTATCGGGCTCAATCAGGCCCTGTCGGGTTTCCTCGGGCCCTGGAGGGCTCCATCGAGCCCTCTCAGGCTTTGTCGGGCCCTTTCAGGTTTGCTCGGGCCCTGTCGGGCTCCATCGGGCCCTGTCGGGTTTGCTCGGGCCCTGTCGGGCTCCGTCGGGCCCTGTCTGGTTTCCTCGGGCTCTGTCGGGCTCCGTCGGGCCCTGTCGGGTTTGCTCGGACCCTGTCGGGTTTGCTCGAGCCCTGTCGGGCTCCATCGGGCCCTGTCGGGTTTGCTCGGGCCCTATCGGGCTCCGTCGGGCCCTGTCGGGTTTCCTCGGGCCTTGTCGGGCTCCATCGAGCCCTGTCAGGCTTTGTCGAACCCTGTCGGGTTTGCTCGGGCCCTGTCGGGTTTGCTCGGGTCCTGTCAGGCTCCGTCGGGCCCTTTCGGGTTTGCTCGGGCCCTGTCGGGCTCCGTCGGGCCCTGTCGGATTTGCTCAGGCCCTGTCGGGTTTGTTCGAGCCCTGTCGGGCCTTGTCGGGCCCTGTCGGGTTTGCTCGGGCCCTATCGGGCTCCGTCGGGCCCTGTCGGGTTTCCTCGGGCCCTATCGGGCTCCGTCGGGCCCTGTCGGGTTTCCTCGGGCCCTGTCGGGCTCCATCGGGCCCTGTCAGGCTTCGTCGGGCACTTTCAGGTTTGCTCGGGCCCTGTCGGGCTCCGTCAGGCCCTGTCGGGTTTGCTCGGGCCCTATCGGGCTCCGTCGGGCCCTGTCGGGTTTCCTTGGGCCCTGTCAAGCTCCATCGAGCCCTGTCAGGCTTTGTCGGGTCCTGTCAGGTTTGCTCAGGCCCTGTCGGGTCTTGTCTGGCCCTGTCGGGTTTGCTCGGGCCCTGTCGGGTTTGCCCACGTCCTGTCGGGCTCCGTCGGGCCCTGTCAGATTCGCTCGGGCCCTGTCGGGTTTGCTCGGGCCCTGTCAGGCTACGTCAGGCTCTGTCGAGTTAGCTCGTGCCCTGTCGGGCTCCGTCGGGCCCTGTCAGGTTTGCTTGGGCCCTGTCGGGATCCTTCGGGCCCTGTCGGGTTTGCTCGGGCCCTGTCAGGCTCCGTCAGGCCCTGTCTGGTTTGCTCGTGCCCTGTCGGGCTCCGTCGGGCCCTGTCAGGTTTGTTTCGGCACTGTCAGGCTCCGTCGGGCCCTGTCGGGTTTCCTCGGGCCCTGTCGGGCTTCATCGAGCCCTGTCAGGCTTTGTCGAACCCTGTCGGGTTTGCTCAGGCCCTGTCGGGTTTGCTCGGGACCTGTCGGGCTCTGTCGGGCCCTGTCTGGTTTCCTCGGGCCCTGTCGGGCTCCGTTGGGCCCTGTCGGTTTGCTCGGGCCCTGTCGGGTTTTCTGAAGCCCTGTCAGGCTTCGTCGGACCCTGTCGAGTGTGCTCGGGCCCTGTCGGGCTCCGTCGAGCCCTGTCAGGTTTTCTCGGGCCTTGTCAGGCTCCGTCGGGCCCTGTCGGGTTTCCTCGGGCCCTGTCGGACTCCACTGAGCCCTGTCAGGCTCCGTCAGGCTCTTTCAGGTTTGCTCGGGCCCTGGCGGGCTCCGTCGGGCCCTGTCAGGCTTTGTCAGGACGTGTCAGGTTTGCTCGGGCCCGGTCGGGCCTTGTCGGGCCCTGTCGGGTTTGCTCGGGCCCTATCGGGCTCCGTCGGGCCCTGTCAGGTTTCCTCGGGCCCTATCGGGCTCCGTCGGGCCCTGTCGGGTTTCCTCGGGCCCTGTCGGGCTCCATCGGGCCCTGTCAGGCTTCGTCGGGCCCTTTCAGGTTTGCTCGGGCCCTGTCGGGCTCCGTCAGGCCCTGTCGGGTTTGCTCGGGCCCTATCGGGCTCTGTCGGGCCCTGTCGGGTTTCCTTGGGCCCTGTCAAGCTCCATCGAGCCCTGTCAGGCTTTGTCGGGTCCTGTCGGGTTTGCTCAGGCCCTGTCGGGTCTTGTCTGGCCCTGTCGGGTTTGCTCGGGCCCTGTCGGGTTTGCCCACGTCCTGTCGGGCTCCGTCGGGCCCTGTCAGATTCACTCGGGCCCTGTCGGGTTTGCTCGGGCCCTGTCAGGCTACGTCAGGCTCTGTCGAGTTAGCTCGTGCCCTGTCGGGCTCCGTCGGGCCCTGTCAGGTTTGCTTGGGCCCTGTCGGTTTCCGTTGGGCCTTGTCGGGTTTGCTCGGGCCCTGTCAGGCTCCGTCAGGCCCTGTCTGGTTTGCTCGTGCCCTGTCGGGCTCCGTCGGGCCCTGTCAGGTTTGTTTCGGCACTGTCGGGCTCCGTCGGGCCCTGTCGGGTTTCCTTGGGCCCTGTCGGGCTCCATCGAGCCCTGTCAGGCTTTGTCGAACCCTGTCGGGTTTGCTCAGGCCCTGTCGGGTTTGCTCGGGCCCTGTCGGGCTCCGTCGAACCCTGTCGGGTTTTCTCGGGCCCTGTCAGGCTCCGTCGCGCCCTGTCGGGTTTGCTCGGGCCCTGTCGGGCTCCATCGAGCCCTGTCAGTTTTGCTCGGGCCCTGTCGGGTTTGCTCGGGCCCTGTCGGGCTCCATCGGACCCTATCAGGCTTTGGCGAATCCTGTCGGGTTTGCTCAGGCCCTGTCGGGCCTTGTCAGCCCCTGTCAGGTTTGCTCGCGCCCTGGCAGGCTCCGTCGGGCCCTGTCAGGTTCTCTCGGGCCCTGTCAGGTTTGCTCGGGCCCTGTCAGGCTCCGTCAGGCCCTATCGGGTTTGCTCGAGCCCTATCGGGCTCCGTCAGGCCCTGTCAGGTTTGCTCGGGCCCTGTCGGGCCTTGTCTGGCCCTGTCGGGTTTGCTCGGGACCTGTCGGGTTTGCCCGCGTCCTGTCGGGCTCCGTCGGGCCTTGTCAGATTCGCTCGGGCCCTGTCGGGTTTGCTCGGGCCCTGTCAGGCTCCGTCAGGCCCTGTCGGGTTTGCTCGTGCCCTGTCGGGCTCCGTCGGGCCCTGTCAGGTTTGCTCAGGCCCTGTCGGGATCCGCTGAGCCTTGTCGGGTTTGCTCGGGCCCTGTCGGGCTCCGTCGTGCCCTTTCAGGTTTGCTCGGGCCCTGTCAGGCTCCGTCGGGCTCTGTCGGGTTTCCTCGGGCCCTGTCGGGCTCCATCGAGCCCTGTCAGGCTTTGTCGAACCCTCTCGGGTTTGCTCGGGCCCTGTCGGGTTTGCTCGGGTCCTGTCGGGCTCTGTCGGGCCCTGTCATGTTTGTTCGGGCCCTGTCAGGCTCCGTCAAGCCCTGTCGGATTTCCTCAGGCCCTCTCGGGTTCCGTCGGCCCCTCTCGGGTTCCGTCCGGCCCTGTCGGGTTTCCTCGGGCCCTGTCGGACTCTATCAAGCCCTGTCAGGCTCCGTCGGGCTCTTTCGGGTTTGCTCAGGCCCTGTCGGGCTCCGTCGGGCCCTGTCAGGCTTTGTCAGGTCCTGTCAGGTTTGTTCGGGCCCTGTCAGGCCTTGTCGGGCCCTGTCGGGTTTGCTCGGGCTCTGTCAAGCTCCAGCGTGCCCTGTCGGGTTTGCCCGGGCCCTGTCAGGCTCCATCAGGCCCTGTCGGGTTTGCTCGGGCCCTATCAGGCTCCGTGGGGCCCTGTCGGGTTTCCTCGGGCCCTGTCGGGCTCCATCGAGCCCTGTCAGGCTCGGTCGGGCCCTTTCGGGTTTGCTCGGGCCCTGTCGGGCTCCGTCAGGCCCTGTCGGATTTGCTCAGGCCCTGTCGGGTTTCCTCGAGCTTTGTCGGGCTCCATCGGGTCCTGTCGGGTTTGCTCGGGCCCTATCGGGCTCCGTCGGACCCTGTCGGGTTTCCTCGGGCCCTGTCGGGCTCCTTCGAGCCCTGTCAGGCTTCGTCGGGCCCTTTCGGGTTTGCTTGGGCCCTGTCGGGCTCCGTCAGGCCCTGTCGGGTTTGCTCGGGCCCTATCGGGCTCTGTCGAGCCCTGTCGGATTTGCTCGGGCCCTTTCGGGTTTGCTGAAGCCCTGTCAGGCTTCGTCGGACCCTTTCGGGTTTGCTCGGGCCCTGTCGGGCTCCGTCGAGCCCTGTCGGGTTTGCTCGGGCCCTGTCGGGTTTGCTCGGGCCCTGTCAGGCTTTGTCAAGCCCTGTCGGGTTTGCTAGGGCCCTGTCGGGCTCCGTCGGGCCCTGTCAGGCTTTGTCGAACCCTGTCGGGTTTGCTCGGGCCCTGTCGGGTTTGCTCGGGCCCTGTCGGGCTCTGTCGGGCCCTGTCGGATTTGCTCGGGCCCTTTCGGGTTTGCTGAAGCCCTGTCAGGCTTCGTCGGACCCTTTCGGGTTTGCTCGGGCCCTGTCGGGCTCCGTCGAACCCTGTCGGGTTTGCTCGGGCCCTGTCAGGCTCCGTCGCGCCCTGTCGGGTTTCCTCGGGCCCTGTCGGGCTCCATCGAGCCCTGTCAGGTTTGCTCGGGCCCTGTCGGGTTTGCTCATGCCCTGTCGGGCTCCATCGGACCCTATCAGGCTTTGGCGGGTCCTGTCGGGTTTGCTCAGGCCCTGTCGGGCCTTGTCAGCCCCTTTCAGGTTTGCTCGCGCCCTGTCGGGCTCCGTCGGGCCCTGTCAGGTTCTCTCGGGCCCAGTCAGGTTTGCTCGGGCCCTGTCAGGCTCCGTCAGGCCCTGTCAGGTTTGCTCGGGCCCTGTCGGGCCTTGTCAGGCCCTGTCGGGTTTGCTCGGGACCTGTCGGGTTTGCCCGCGTCCTGTCGGGCTCCGTCGGGCCCTGTCAGATTCGCTCGGGCCCTGTCGGGTTTGCTCGGGCCCTGTCAGGATCCGTCAGGCCCTGTCGGGTTTGCTCGTGCCCTGTCGGGCTCCGTCGGGCCCTCTCAGGTTTGCTCAGGCCCTGTCGGGATCCGTTGGGCTTTGTCGGGTTTGCTCGGGCCCTGTCGGGCTCCTTCGTGCCCTGTCTGGTTTGCTCGGGCCCTGTCGGGTTTGCTCGGGCCCTGTCAGGCTCCGTCGGGCCCTGTCGGGTTTCCTCGGGCCCTGTCGGGCTCCATCGAGCCCTGTCAGGCTCTGTCGAACCCTGTCGGGTTTGCTCGGGCCCTGTCGGGATTGCTCGGGTCCTGTCGGGCTCTGTCGGGCCCTGTCATGTTATGCTCGGGCCCTGTCAGGCTCCGTCGGGCCCTGTCGGATTTCCTCGGGCCCTCTCGGGTTCCGTCGGGCCCTCTCGGGTTCCGTCCGGCCCTGTCGGGTTTCCTCAGGCCCTGTCGGACTCTATCGAGCCCTGTCAGGCTCCGTCGGGCTCTTTCGGGTTTGCTCAGGCCCTGTCGGGCTCCGTCGGGCCCTGTCAGGCTTTGTAAGGTCCTGTCAGGTTTGCTCGGGCCCTCTCGGGCCTTGTCGGGCCCTGTCGGGTTTGCTCGGGCTCTGTCGGGCTCCAGCGTGCCCTGTCGGGTTTGCCCGGGCCCTGTCAGGCTCCATCAGGCCCTGTCGGGTTTGCTCGGGCCCTATCGGGCTCCGTGGGGCCCTGTCGGGTTTCCTCGGGCCCAGTCTAGCTCCATCGAGCCCTGTCAGGCTCCGTCGGGCCCTTTCGGGTTTGCTCGGGCCCTGTCGGGCTCCGTCGGGCCCTGTCGGATTTGCTCAGGCTCTGTCGGGTTTGCTTGAGCCCTGTCGGGCTCCATCGGGTCCTGTCGGGTTTGCTCGGGCCCTATCGCGCTTTGTCGGGCCCTGTCGGGTTTCCTCGGGCCCTGTCGGGCTCCATCGAGCCCTGTCAGGCTTCGTCGGGCCCTTTCGGGTTTGCTCGGGCCCTGTCGGGCTCCGTCAGGCCCTGTCGGGTTTGCTCGGGCCCTGTCGGGCTCTGTCGGGCCCTGTCTGGTTTCCTCGGTCCCTGTCGGGCTCCGTCGGGCCCTGTCGGATTTGCTCGGGCCTTGTCGGGTTTGCTGAAGCCCTGTCAGGCTTCATCGGACCCTGTCGGGTTTGCTTGGGCACTGTCGGGCTCCGTCGAACCCTGTCGGGTTTGCTCGGGCCCTGTCAGGCTCCGTCGCGCCCTGTCGGGTTTCCTCGGGCCCTGTCGGGCTCCATCGGACCCTATCAGGCTTTGGCGGGCCCTGTCGGGTTTGCTCAGGCCCTGTCGGGCCTTGTCAGCCCCTGTCGGGTTTGCTCGCGTCCTGTCGGGCTCCGTCAAGCCCTGTCAGGTTCTCTCGGGCCCTGTCAGGTTTGCTCGACCCCTGTCGGGCTCCGTCAGGCCCTGTCAGGTTTGCTTGGGCCCTGTCGGGCCTTGTCAGGCCCTGTCGGGTTTGCTCGGGACCTGTCGGGTTTGCCCGCTTCCTGTCGGGCTCCGTCGGGCCCTGTCAGATTCGCTCGGGCCCTGTCGGGTTTGCTCGGACCCTGTCAGGCTCCGTCAGGCCCTGTCGGGTTTGCTAGTGCCCTGTCGGGCTCCGTTGGGCCCTGTCAGGTTTGCTCAGGCCCTGTCAAGATCCGTCGGGCCTTGTCGGGTTTGCTCGGGCCCTGTCGGGCTCCTTCGTGCCCTGTCAGGTTTGCTCGGGCCCTGTCGGGTTTGCTCGGGCCCTGTCAGGCTCCGTCGAGCCCTGTCGGGTTTGCTCGGGCCCTGTCAGGCTCCGTCGGGCCCTGTCGGGTTTCCTCGGGCCTTGTCGGGCTCCATCGAGCCCTGTCAGGCTTTGTCGAACCCTGTCAGGTTTGCTCGGGCCCTGTCGGGTTTGCTCGGGTCCTGTCGGGCTCTGTCGGGCCCTGTCGGGTTTGCTCGGGCCCTGTCAGGCTCCGTCGGGCCCTGTCGGATTCCCTCGGGCCCTCTCGGGTTTTCGAGCCCTCTCGGGTTCCCTCGGGCCCTGTCGGGTTTCCTCGGGCCCTGTCGGACTCTATCGAGCCCTGTCAGGCTCCGTCGGGTTCTTTCGGGTTTGCTCAGGCCCTGTCGGGCTCCGTCGGGCCCTGTCAGGCTATGTCAGGACGTGTCAGGTTTGCTCGGGTCCTGTCGGGCCTTGTCGGGCCCTGTCGGGTTTGCTCGGGCTCTGTCGGGCTCCAGCGTGCCCTGTCGGGTTTGCCCGGGCCCTGTCAGGCTCCGTCGGGCCCTTTCGGGTTTGCTCGGGCCCTGTCGGGCTCCGTCGGGCCCTGTCGGGTTTGCTCGGGCCCTATCGGGCTCCGTCGAGCCCTGTCGGGTTTCCTCAGGCCCTGTCAGGCTCCATCGAGCCCTGTCAGGCTCCGTCGGGCCCTTTCGGGTTTGCTCGGGCCCTGTCGGGCTCCGTCGGGCCCTGTCGGGTTTGCTCGGGCCCTGTCGGGTTTGCTCGGGCCCTGTCAGGCTTTGTCAAGCCCTGTCGGGTTTCCTCGGGCCCTGTCGGGCTCCATCGAGCCCTGTCAGGTTTGCTCGGGCCCTGTCGGGTTTGCTCGGGCCCTGTCGGGCTCCATCGGACCCTATCAGGCTTTGGCGGGTCCTGTCGGGTTTGCTCAGGCCCTGTCGGGCCTTGTCAGCCCCTGTCAGGTTTGCTCGCGCCCTGTCAGGCTCCGTCGGGCCCTGTCAGGTTCTCTCGGGCCCTGTCAGGTTTGCTCGGGCCCTGTCAGGCTCCGTCAGGCCCTATCGGGTTTGCTCGAGCCCTATCGGGCTCCGTCAGGCCCTGTCAGGTTTGCTCGGGCCCTGTCGGGCCTTGTCTGGCCCTGTCGGGTTTGCTTGGGACCTTTCGGGTTTGCCCGCGTCCTGTCGGGCTCCGTCGGGCCTTGTCAGATTCGCTCGGGCCCTGTCGGGTTTGCTCGGGCCCTGTCAGGCTCCGTCAGGCCCTGTCGGGTTTGCTCCTGCCCTGTCGGGCTCCGTCGGGCCCTGTCAGGTTTGCTCAGGCCCTGTCGGGATCCGCTGAGCCTTGTCGGGTTTGCTCGGGCCCTGTCCGGCTTCGTCGTGCCCTGTCAGGTTTGCTCGGGCCCTGTCAGGCTCCGTCGGGCTCTGTCGGGTTTCCTCGGGCCCTGTCGGGCTCCATCGAGCCCTGTCAGGCTTTGTCGAACCCTCTCGGGTTTGCTCGGGCCCTGTCGGGTTTGCTCGGTCCTGTCGGGCTCTGTCGGGCCCTGTCATGTTTGCTCGGGCCCTGTCAGGCTCCGTTGGGCCCTGTCGGATTTCCTCAGGCCCTCTCGGGTTCCGTCGGCCCCTCTCGGGTTCCGTCCGGCCCTGTCGGGTTTCCTCGGGCCCTGTCGGACTCTATCGAGCCCTGTCAGGCTCCATCGGGCTCTTTCGGGTTTGCTCAGGCCCTGTCGGGCTCCGTCGCGCCCTGTCAGGCTTTGTCAGGTCCTGTCAGGTTTGCTCGGGCCCTGTCAGGCCTTGTCGGGCCCTGTCGGGTTTGCTCGGGCTCTGTCAAGCTCCAGCGTGCCCTGTCGGGTTTGCCCGGGCCCTGTCAGGCTCCATCAGGCCCTGTCGGGTTTGCTCGGGCCCTATCAGGCTCCGTGGGGCCCTGTCGGGTTTCCTCGGGCCCTGTCGGGCTCCATCGAGCCCTGTCAGGCTCGGTCGGGCCCTTTCGGGTTTGCTCGGGCCCTGTCGGGCTCCGTCGGGCCCTGTCGGATTTGCTCAGGCCCTGTCGGGTTTCCTCGAGCTTTGTCGGGCTCCATCGGGTCCTGTCGGGTTTGCTCGGGCCCTATCGGGCTCCGTCGGGCCCTGTCGGGTTTCCTCGGGCCCTGTCGGGCTCCATCGAGCCCTGTCAGGCTTCGTCGGGCCCTTTCGGGTTTGCTCGGGCCCTGTCGGGCTCCGTCAGGCCCTGTCGGGTTTGCTCGGGCCCTATCGGGCTCTGTCGAGCCCTGTCGGGTTTGCTCGAGCCCTGTCGGGCTCCATCGAGCCCTGTCAGGCTCCGTCGGGCCCTTTCGGGTTTGCTCGGGCCCTGTCGGGCTCCGTCGGGCCCTGTCGGGTTTGCTCGGGCCCTGTCGGGTTTGCTCGGGCCCTGTCAGGCTTTGTCAAGCCCTGTCGGGTTTGCTAGGGCCCTGTCGGGCTCCGTCGGGCCCTGTCAGGCTTTGTCGAACCCTGTCGGGTTTGCTCGGGCCCTGTCGGGTTTGCTCGGGCCCTGTCGGGCTCTGTCGGGCCCTGTCGGATTTGCTCGGGCCCTTTCGGGTTTGCTGAAGCCCTGTCAGGCTTCGTCGGACCCTTTCGGGTTTGCTCGGGCCCTGTCGGGCTCCGTCGAACCCTGTCGGGTTTGCTCGGGCCCTGTCAGGCTCCGTCGCGCCCTGTCGGGTTTCCTCGGGCCCTGTCGGGCTCCATCGAGCCCTGTCAGGTTTGCTCGGGCCCTGTCGGGTTTGCTCATGCCCTGTCGGGCTCCATCGGACCCTATCAGGCTTTGGCGGGTCCTGTCGGGTTTGCTCAGGCCCTGTCGGGCCTTGTCAGCCCCTGTCAGGTTTGCTCGCGCCCTGTCAGGCTCCGTCAGGCCCTGTCAGGTTTGCTCGGGCCCTGTCGGGCCTTGTCAGGCCCTGTCGGGTTTGCTCGGGACCTGTCGGGTTTGCCCGCGTCCTGTCGGGCTCCGTCGGGCCCTGTCAGATTCGCTCCGGCCCTGTCGGGTCTGCTCGGGCCCTGTCAGGATCCGTCAGGCCCTGTCGGGTTTGCTCGTGCCCTGTCGGGCTCCGTCGGGCCCTCTCAGGTTTGCTCAGGCCCTGTCGGGATCCGTTGGGCTTTGTCGGGTTTGCTCGGGCCCTGTCGGGCTCCTTCGTGCCCTGTCAGGTTTGCTCGGGCCCTGTCGGGTTTGCTCGGGCCCTGTCAGGCTCCGTCGGGCCCTGTCGGGTTTCCTCGGGCCCTGTCGGGCTCCATCGAGCCCTGTCAGGCTCTGTCGAACCCTGTCGGGTTTGCTCGGGCCCTGTCGGGATTGCTCGGGTCCTGTCGGGCTCTGTCGGGCCCTGTCATGTTTGCTCGGGCCCTGTCAGGCTCCGTCGGGCCCTGTCGGATTTCCTCGGGCCCTCTCGGGTTCCGTCGGGCCCTCTCGGGTTCCGTCCAGCCCTGTCGGGTTTCCTCAGGCCCTGTCGGACTCTATCGAGCCCTGTCAGGCTCCATCGGGCTCTTTCGGGTTTGCTCAGGCCCTGTCGGGCTCCGTCGGGCCCTGTCAGGCTTTGTAAGGTCCTGTCAGGTTTGCTCGGGCCCTGTCGGGCCTTGTCGGGCCCTGTCGGGTTTGCTCGGGCTCTGTCGGGCTCCAGCGTGCCCTGTCGGGTTTGCCCGGGCCCTGTCAGGCTCCATCAGGCCCTGTCGGGTTTGCTCGGGCCCCATCGGGCTCCGTGGGGCCCTGTCGGGTTTCCTCGGGCCCAGTCGGGCTCCATCGAGCCCTGTCGGGCTCCGTCGGGCCCTTTCGGGTTTGCTCGGGCCCTGTCGGGCTCCGTCGGGCCCTGTCGGATTTGCTCAGGCTCATCGGGTTTGCTTGAGCCCTGTCGGGCTCCATCGGGTCCTGTCGGGTTTGCTCGGGCCCTATCGGGCTCCGTCGGGCCCTGTCGGGTTTCCTCGGGCCCTGTCGGGCTCCATCAAGCCCTGTCAGGCTTCGTCGGGCCCTTTCGGGTTTGCTCGGGCCCTGTCGGGCTCCGTCAGGCCCTGTCGGGTTTGCTCGGGCCCTGTCGGGCTCTGTCGGGCCCTGTCTGGTTTCCTCGGGCCCTGTCGGGCTCCGTCGGGCCCTGTCGGATTTGCTTGGGCCCTGTCGGGTTTGCTGAAGCCCTGTCAGGCTTCGTCGGACCCTGTCGGGTTTGCTCGGGCCTTGTCGGGTTTGCTGAAGCCCTGTCAGGCTTCATCGGACCCTGTCGGGTTTGCTCGGGCACTGTCGGGCTCCGTCGAACCCTGTCGGGTTTGCTCGGGCCCTGTCAGGCTCCGTCGCGCCCTGTCGGGTTTCCTCGGGCCCTGTCGGGCTCCATCGGACCCTATCAGGCTTTGGTGGGCCCTGTCGGGTTTGCTCAGGCCCTGTCGGGCCTTGTCAGCCCCTGTCGTGTTTGCTCGCGCCCTGTCGGGCTCCGTCAAGCCCTGTGAGGTTCTCTCGGGCCCTGTCAGGTTTGCTCGACCCCTGTCGGGCTCCGTCAGGCCCTGTCAGGTTTGCTTGGGCCCTGTCGGGCCTTGTCAGGCCCTGTCGGGTTTGCTCGGGACCTGTCGGGTTTGCCCGCTTCCTGTCGGGCTCCGTCGGGCCCTGTCAGATTCGCTCGGGCCCTGTCAGGTTTGCTCGGACCCTGTCAGGCTCCGTCAGGCCCTGTCGGGTTTGCTAGTGCCCTGTCGGGCTCCGTTGGGCCCTGTCAGGTTTGCTCAGGCCCTGTCGGGATCCGTTGTGCCTTGTCGGGTTTGCTCGGGCCCTGTCGGGCTCCTTCGTGCCCTGTCAGGTTTGCTCGGGCCCTGTCGGGTTTGCTCGGGCCCTGTCAGGCTCCGTCGAGCCCTGTCGGGTTTGCTCGGGCCCTGTCAGGCTCCGTCGGGCCCTGTCGGGTTTCCTCGGGCCCTGTCAGGGTCCATCGAGCCCTGTCAGGCTTTGTCGAACCCTGTCAGGTTTGCTCGGGCCCTGTCGGGTTTGCTCGGGTCCTGTCGGGCTCTGTCGGGCCCTGTCGGGTTTGCTCGGGCCCTGTCAGGCTCCGTCGGGCCCTGTCGGATTCCCTCGGGCCCTCTCGGGTTTTCGAGCCCTCTCGGGTTCCCTCGGGCCCTGTCGGGTTTCCTCGGGCCCTGTCGGACTCTATCGAGCCCTGTCAGGCTCCGTCGGGTTTTTTCGGGTTTGCTCAGGCCCTGTCGGGCTCCGTCGGGCCCTGTCAGGCTTTGTCAGGACGTGTCAGGTTTGCTCGGGTCCTGTCGGGCCTTGTCGGGCCCTCTCGGGTTTGGTCGGGCTCTGTCAGGCTCCAGCGTGCCCTGTCGGGTTTGCGCGGGCCCTGTCAGGCTCCGTCAGGCCCTGTCGGGTTTGCTCGGGCCTTATCGGGCTCAATCAGGCCCTGTCGGGTTTCCTCGGGCCCTGTCGGACTCTATCGAGCCCTGTCAGGCTCCGTCGGGTTCTTTCGGGTTTGCTCAGGCCCTGTCGGGCTCCGTCGGGCCCTGTCAGGCTATGTCAGGACGTGTCAGGTTTGCTCGGGTCCTGTCGGGCCTTGTCGGGCCCTGTCGGGTTTGCTCGGGCTCTGTCGGGCTCCAGCGTGCCCTGTCGGGTTTGCCCGGGCCCTGTCAGGCTCCGTCGGGCCCTTTCGGGTTTGCTCGGGCCCTGTCGGGCTCCGTCGGGCCCTGTCGGATTTGCTCAGGCCCTGTCAGGTTTGCTCGAGCCCTGTCGGGCTCCATCGGGTCCTGTCGGGTTTGCTCGGGCCCTATCGGGCTCCGTCGGGCCCTGTCGGGTTTCCTCGGGCCCTGTCGGGCTCCATCGAGCCCTGTCAGGCTTCGTCGGGCCATTTCGGATTTGCACGGGCCCTGTCGGTCTCCGTCAGGCCCTGTCGGGTTTGCTCGGGCCCTATCGGGCTCCGTCGAGCCCTGTCGGGTTTCCTCAGGCCCTGTCAGGCTCCATCGAGCCCTGTCAGGCTCCGTCGGGCCCTTTCGGGTTTGCTCGGGCCCTGTCGGGCTCCGTCGGGCCCTGTCGGGTTTGCTCGGGCCCTGTCGGGTTTGCTCGGGCCCTGTCAGGCTTTGTCAAGCCCTGTCGGGTTTCCTCGGGCCCTGTCGGGCTCCATCGAGCCCTGTCAGGTTTGCTCGGGCCCTGTCGGGTTTGCTCGGGCCCTGTCGGGCTCCATCGGACCCTATCAGGCTTTGGCGGGTCCTGTCGGGTTTGCTCAGGCCCTGTCGGGCCTTGTCAGCCCCTGTCAGGTTTGCTCGCGCCCTGTCGGGCTCCGTCGGGCCCTGTCAGGTTCTCTCGGGCCCTGTCAGGTTTGCTCGGGCCCTGTCAGGCTCCGTCAGGCCCTATCGGGTTTGCTCGAGCCCTATCGGGCTCTGTCAGGCCCTGTCAGGTTTGCTCGGGCCCTGTCGGGCCTTGTCTGGCCCTGTCGTGTTTGCTCGAGACCTTTCGGGTTTGCCCGCGTCCTGTCGGGCTCCGTCGGGCCTTGTCAGATTCGCTCGGGCCCTGTCGGGTTTGCTCGGGCCCTGTCAGGCTCCGTCAGGCCCTGTCGGGTTTGCTCCTGCCCTGTCGGGCTCCGTCGGGCCCTGTCAGGTTTGCTCAGGCCCTGTCGGGATCCGCTGAGCCTTGTCGGGTTTGCGCGGGCCCTGTCGGGCTCCGTCGTGCCCTGTCAGGTTTGCTCGGGCCCTGTCGGGTTTGCTCGGGCCCTGTCAGGCTCCGTCGGGCTCTGTCGGGTTTCCTCGGGCCCTGTCGGTCTCCATCGAGCCCTGTCAGGCTTTGTCGAACCCTGTCGGGTTTGCTCGGGCCCTGTCGGGTTTGCTCGGGTCCTGTCGGGCTCTGTCGGGCCCTGTCGAATTTGCTCGGGCCCTGTCAGGCTCCGTCGGGCCCTGTCGGATTTCCTCGGGCCCTCTCGGGTTCCGTCGGGCCCTCTCGGCTTCCGTCCGGCCCTGTCGGGTTTCCTCGGGCCCTGTCGGACTCTATCGAGCCCTGTCAAGCTCCGTCGGGCTCTTTCGGGTTTGCTCAGGCCCTGACGGGCTCCGTCGGGCCCTGTCGGGCTTTGTCAGGTCCTGTCAGGTTTGCTCGGGCCCTGTCAGGCCTTGTCGGGCCCTGTCGGGTTTGCTCGGGCTCTGTCGGGCTCCAGCGTGCCCTGTCGGGTTTGCCCGGGCCCTGTCAGGCTCCATCAGGCCCTGTCGGGTTTGCTCGGGCCCTATCGGGCTCCGTGGGGCCCTGTCGGGTTTCCTCGGGCCCTGTCGGGCTCCATCGAGCCCTGTCAGGCTCGGTCGGACCCTTTCGGGTTTGCTCGGGCCCTGTCGGGCTCCGTCGGGCCCTGTCGGATTTGCTCAGGCCCTGTCGGGTTTGCTCGAGCTTTGTCGGGCTCCATCGGGTCCTGTCGGGTTTGCTCGGGCCCTATCGGGCTCCGTCGGGCCCTGTCGGGTTTCCTCGGGCCCTGTCGGGCTCCATCGAGCCCTGTCAGGGTTCTTCGGGCCCTTTCGAGTTTGCTCGGGCCCTGTCAGGCTCCGTCAGGCCCTATCGGGTTTGCTCGAGCCCTATCGGGCTCTGTCAGGCCCTGTCAGGTTTGCTCGGGCCCTGTCGGGCCTTGTCTGGCCCTGTCGGGTTTGCTCGGGACCTTTCGGGTTTGCCCGCGTCCTGTCGGGCTCCGTCGGGCCTTGTCAGATTCGCTCGGGCCCTGTCGGGTTTGCTCGGGCCCTGTCAGGCTCCGTCAGGCCCTGTCGGGTTTGCTCCTGCCCTGTCGGGCTCCGTCGGGCCCTGTCAGGTTTGCTCAGGCCCTGTCGGGATCCGCTGAGCCTTGTCGGGTTTGCTCGGGCCCTGTCGGGCTCCGTCGTGCCCTGTCAGGTTTGCTCGGGCCCTGTCAGGCTCCGTCGGGCTCTGTCGGGTTTCCTCGGGCCCTGTCGGGCTCCATCGAGCCCTGTCAGGCTTTGTCGAACCCTCTCGGGTTTGCTCGGGCCCTGTCGGGTTTACTCGGGTCCTGTCGGGCTCTGTCGGGCCCTGTCATGTTTGCTCGGGCCCTGTCAGGCTCCGTCGGGCCCTGTCGGATTTCCTCAGGCCCTCTCGGGTTCCGTCGGCCCCTCTCGGGTTCCGTCCGGCCCTGTCGGATTTCCTCGGGCCCTGTCGGACTCTATCGAGCCCTGTCAGGCTCCGTCGGGCTCTTTCGGGTTTGCTCAGGCCCTGTCGGGCTCCGTCGGGCCCTGTCAGGCTTTGTCAGGTCCTGTCAGGTTTGCTCGGGCCCTGTCAGGCCTTGTCGGGCCCTGTCGGGTTTGCTCGGGCTCTGTCAAGCTCCAGCGTGCCCTGTCGGGTTTGCTCGGGCCCTGTCAGGCTCCATCAGGCCCTGTCGGGTTTGCTCGGGCCCTATCAGGCTCTGTGGGGCCCTGTCGGGTTTCCTCGGGCCCTGTCGGGCTCCATCGAGCCCTGTCAGGCTCGGTCGGGCCCTTTCGGGTTTGCTCGGGCCCTGTCGGGCTCCGTCGGGCCCTGTCGGATTTGCTCAGGCCCTGTCGGGTTTCCTCGAGCTTTGTCGGGCTCCATCGGGTCCTGTCGGGTTTGCTCGGGCCCTATCGGGCTCCGTCGGGCCCTGTCGGGTTTCCTCTGGCCCTGTCGGGCTCCATCGAGCCCTGTCAGGCTTCGTCGGGCCCTTTCGGGTTTGCTCGGGCCCTGTCGGGCTCCGTCAGGCCCTGTCGGGTTTGCTCGGGCCCTATCGGGCTCTGTCGAGCCCTGTCGGGTTTGCTCGGGCCCTGTCGGGCTCCATCGAGCCCTGTCAGGCTCCGTCGGGCCCTTTCGGGTTTGCTCGGGCCCTGTCGGGCTCCGTCGGGCCCTGTCGGGTTTGCTCGGGCCCTGTCGGGTTTGCTCGGGCCCTGTCAGGCTTTCTCAAGCCCTGTCGGGTTTGCTAGGGCCCTGTCGGGCTCCGTCGGGCCCTGTCAGGCTTTGTCGAACCCTGTCGGGTTTGCTCGGGCCCTGTCGGGTTTGCTCGGGCCCTGTCGGGCTCTGTCGGGCCCTGTCGGATTTGCTCGGGCCCTTTCGGGTTTGCTGAAGCCCTGTCAGGCTTCGTCGGACCCTTTCGGGTTTGCTCGGGCCCTGTCGGGCTCCGTCGAACCCTGTCGGGTTTGCTCGGGCCCTGTCAGGCTCCGTCGCGCCCTGTCGGGTTTCCTCGGGCCCTGTCGGGCTCCATCGAGCCCTGTCAGGTTTGCTCGGGCCCTGTCGGGTTTGCTCATGCCCTGTCGGGCTCCATCGGACCCTATCAGGCTTTGGCGGGTCCTGTCGGGTTTGCTCAGGCCCTGTCGGGCCTTGTCAGCCCCTGTCAGGTTTGCTCGCGCCCTGTCGGGCTCCGTCGGGCCCTGTCAGGTTCTCTCGGGCCCTGATAGGTTTGCTCGGGCCCTGTCGGGCCTTGTCAGGCCCTGTCGGGTTTGCTCGGGACCTGTCGGGTTTGCCCGCGTCCTGTCGGGCTCCGTCGGGCCCTGTCAGATTCGCTCGGGCCCTGTCAGGTTTGCTCGGGCCCTGTCAGGATCCGTCAGGCCCTGTCGGGTTTGCTCGTGCCCTGTCGGGCTCCGTCGGGCCCTCTCAGGTTTGCTCAGGCCCTGTCGGGATCCGTTGGGCTTTGTCGGGTTTGCTCGGGCCCTGTCGGGCTCCTTCGTGCCCTGTCAGGTTTGCTCGGGCCCTGTCGGGTTTGCTCGGGCCCTGTCAGGCTCCGTCGGGCCCTGTCGGGTTTCCTCGGGCCCTGTCGGGCTCCATCGAGCCCTGTCAGGCTCTGTCGAACCCTGTCGGGTTTGCTCGGGCCCTGTCGGGATTGCTCGGGTCCTGTCGGGCTCTGTCGGGCCCTGTCATGTTTGCTCGGGCCCTGTCAGGCTCCGTCGGGCCCTGTTGGATTTCCTCGGGCCCTCTCGGGTTCCGTCGGGCCCTCTCGGGTTCCGTCCAGCCCTGTCGGGTTTCCTCAGGCCCTGTCGGACTCTATCGAGCCCTGTCAGGCTCCGTCGGGCTCTTTCGTATTTGCTCAGGCCCTGTCGGGCTCCGTCGGGCCCTGTCAGGCTTTGTCAGGTCCTGTCAGGTTTGCTCGGGCCCTGTCGGGCCTTGTCGGGCCCTGTCGGGTTTGCTCGGGCTCTGTCGGGCTCCAGCGTGCCCTGTCGGGTTTGCCCGGGCCCTGTCAGGCTCCATCAGGCCCTGTCGGGTTTGCTCGGGCCCTATCGGGCTCCGTGGGGCCCTGTCGGGTTTCCTCGGGCCCAGTCGGGCTCCATCGAGCCCTGTCAGGCTCCGTCGGGCCCTTTCGGGTTTGCTCGGGCCCTGTCGGGCTCCGTCGGGCCCTGTCGGATTTGCTCAGGCTCTGTCGGGTTTGCTTGAGCCCTGTCGGGCTCCATCGGGTCCTGTCGGGTTTGCTCGGGCCCTATCGGGCTCCGTCGGGCCCTGTCGGGTTTCTTCGGGCCCTGTCGGGCTCCATCGAGCCCTGTCAGGCTTCGTCGGGCCCTTTCGGGTTTGCTCGGGCCCTGTCGGGCTCCGTCAGGCCCTGTCGGGTTTGCTCGGGCCCTGTCGGGCTCTGTCGGGCCCTGTCTGGTTTCCTCGGGCCCTGTCGGGCTCCGTCGGGCCCTGTCGGATTTGCTCGGGCCCTGTCGGGTTTGCTGAAGCCCTGTCAGGCTTCGTCGGACCCTGTCGGGTTTGCTCGGGCCTTGTCGGGTTTGCTGAAGCCCTGTCAGGCTTCATCGGACCCTGTCGGGTTTGCTCGGGCACTGTCGGGCTCCGTCGAACCCTGTCGGGTTTGCTCGGGCCCTGTCAGGCTCCGTCGCGCCCTGTCGGGTTTCCTCGGGCCCTGTCGGGCTCCATCGGACCCTATCAGGCTTTGGCGGGCCCTGTCGGGTATGCTCAGGCCCTGTCGGGCCTTGTCAGCCCCTGTCGGGTTTGCTCGCGCCCTGTCGGGCTCCGTCAAGCCCTGTCAGGTTCTCTCGGGCCCTGTCAGGTTTGCTCGACCCCTGTCGGGCTCCGTCAGGCCCTGTCAGGTTTGCTTGGGCCCTGTCGGGCCTTGTCAGGCCCTGTCGGGTTTGCTCGGGACCTGTCGGGTTTGCCCGCTTCCTGTCGGGCTCCGTCGGGCCCTGTCAGATTCGCTCGGGCCCTGTCGGGTTTGCTCGGACCCTGTCAGGCTCCGTCAGGCCCTGTCGGGTTTGCTAGTGCCCTGTCGGGCTCCGTTGGGCCCTGTCAGGTTCGCTCGGGCCCTGTCGGGCTCCGTTGGGCCCTGTCAGGTTTGCTCAGGCCCTGTCGGGATCCGTTGGGCCTTGTCGGGTTTGCTCGGGCCCTGTCGGGCTCCTTCGTGCCCTGTCAGGTTTGCTCGGGCCCTGTCGGGTTTGCTCGGGCCCTGTCAGGCTCCGTCGAGCCCTGTCGGGTTTGCTCGGGCCCTGTCAGGCTCCGTCGGGCCCTGTCGGGTTTCCTCGGGCCTTGTCGGGCTCCATCGAGCCCTGTCAGGCTTTGTCGAACCCTGTCAGGTTTGCTCGGGCCCTGTCGGGTTTGCTCGGGTCCTGTCGGGCTCTGTCGGGCCCTGTCGGGTTTGCTCGGGCCCTGTCAGGCTCCGTCGGGCCCTGTCGGATTCCCTCGGGCCCTCTCGGGTTTTCGAGCCCTCTCGGGTTCCCTCGGGCCCTGTCGGGTTTCCTCGGGCCCTGTCGGACTCTATCGAGCCCTGTCAGGCTCCGTCGGGTTTTTTCGTTTTTGCTCAGGCCCTGTCGGGCTCCGTCGGGCCCTGTCAGGCTTTGTCAGGACGTGTCAGGTTTGCTCGGGTCCTGTCGGGCCTTGTCGGGCCCTGTCGGGTTTGGTCGGGCTCTGTCGGGCTCCAGCGTGCCCTGTCGGGTTTGCCCGGGCCCTGTCAGGCTCCGTCAGGCCCTGTCGGGTTTGCTCGGGCCTTATCGGGCTCAATCAGGCCCTGTCGGGTTTCCTCGGGCCCTGTCGGACTCTATCGAGCCCTGTCAGGCTCCGTCGGGTTCTTTCGGGATTGCTCAGGCCCTGTCGGGCTCCGTCGGGCCCTGTCAGGCTATGTCAGGACGTGTCAGGTTTGCTCGGGTCCTGTCGGGCCTTGTCGGGCCCTGTCGGGTTTGCTCGGGCTCTGTCGGGCTCCAGCGTGCCCTGTCGGGTTTGCCCGGGCCCTGTCAGGCTCCGTCGGGCCCTTTCGGGTTTGCTCGGGCCCTGTCGGGCTCCGTCGGGCCCTGTCGGATTTGCTCAGGCCCTGTCGGGTTTGCTCGAGCCCTGTCGGGCTCCATCGGGTCCTGTCAGGTTTGCTCGGGCCCTATCGGGCTCCGTCGGGCCCTGTCGGGTTTCCTCGGGCCCTGTCGGGCTCCATCGAGCCCTGTAAGGCTTCGTCGGGCCATTTCGGATTTGCTCGGGCCCTGTCGGTCTCCGTCAGGCCCTGTCGGGTTTGCTCGGGCCCTATCGGGCTCCGTCGAGCCCTGTCGGGTTTCCTCAGGCCCTGTTAGGCTCCATCGAGCCCTGTCAGGCTCCGTCGGGCCCTTTCGGGTTTGCTCGGGCCCTGTCTGGCTCCGTCGGGCCCTGTCGGGTTTGCTCGGGCCCTGTCGGGTTTGCTCGGGCCCTGTCAGGCTTTGTCAAGCCCTGTCGGGTTTCCTCGGGCCCTGTCGGGCTCCATCGAGCCCTGTCAGGTTTGCTCGGGCCCTGTCGGGTTTGCTCGGGCCCTGTCGGGCTCCATCGGACCCTATCAGGCTTTGGCGGGTCCTGTCGGGTTTGCTCAGGCCCTGTCGGGCCTTGTCAGCCCCTGTCAGGTTTGCTCGCGCCCTGTCAGGCTCCGTCGGGCCCTGTCAGGTTCTCTCGGGCCCTGTCAGGTTTGCTCGGGCCCTGTCAGGCTCCGTCAGGCCCTGTCAGGTTTGCTCGGGCCCTGTCGGGCCTTGTCAGGCCCTGTCGGGTTTGCTCGGGACCGGTCAAGTTTGCCCGCGTCCTCTCGGGCTCCGTCGGGCCCTGTCAGATTCGCTCGGGCCCTGTCGGGTTTGCTCGGGCCCTGTCAGGCTCCGTCAGGCCCTGTCGGGTTTGCTCGTGCCCTGTCGGGCTCTGTCGGGCCCTGTCAGGTTTGCTCAGGCCCTGTCGGGATCCGTTGGGCCTTGTCGGGTTTGCTCGGGCCCTGTAGGGCTCCTTCGTGCCCTGTCAGGTTTGCTCGGGCCCTGTCGGGTTTGCTCGGGCCCTGTCGGGCTCCGTCGAACCCTGTTGGGTTTGCACGGGCCCTGTCAGGCTCCGTCGGGCCCTGTCGGATTCCCTCGGGCCCTCTCGGCTTCCGTCGGGCCCTCTCAGGTTCCGTCGGGCTCTGTCGGGTTTCCTCGGGCCCTGTCGGACTCTATCGAGCCCTGTCAGGCTCCGTCGGGCTCTTTCGGGTTTGCTCAGGCCCTGTCGGGCTCCGCCGGGCCCTGTCAGGCTTTGTCAGGTCCTGTCAGGTTTGCTCGGGCCCTGTCGGGCCTTGTCGGGCCCTGTCGGGTTTGTTCGGGCTCTGTCAAGCTCCAGCGTGCCCTGTCGGGTTTGCCCGGGCCCTGTCAGGCTCCATCAGGCCCTGTCGGGTTTGCTCGGGCCCTATCGGTCTCCGTGGGGCCCTGTCGGGTTTCCTCGGGCCCTGTCGGGCTCCATCGAGCCCTGTCAGGCTCCGTCGGGCCCTTTCGAGTTTGCTCGGGCCCTGTCGGGCTCCGTCGGGCCCTGTCGGATTTGCTCAGGCCCTGTCGGGTTTGCTCGAGCCCTGTCGGGCTCCATCGGGTCCTGTCGGGTTTGCTCGGGCCCTATCGGGCTCCGTCGGGCCCTGTCAGGCTCTGTCGAACCCTGTCGGGTTTGCTCGGGCCCTGTCGGGATTGCTCGGGTCCTGTCGGGCTCTGTCGGGCCCTGTCATGTTTGCTCGGGCCCTGTCAGGCTCCGTCGGGCCCTGTCGGATTTCCTCGGGCCCTCTCGGGTTCCGTCGGGCCCTCTCAAGTTCCGTCCGGCCCTGTCGGGTTTCCTCGGGCCCTGTCGGACTCTATCGAGCCCTGTCAGGCTCCGTCAGGCTCTTTCGGGTTTGCTCAGGCCCTGTCGGGCTCCGTCGGGCCCTGTCAGGCTTTGTAAGGTCCTGTCAGGTTTGCTCGGGCCCTGTCGGGCCTTGTCGGGCCCTGTCGGGTTTGTTCGGGCTCTGTCAAGCTCCAGCGTGCCCTGTCGGGTTTGCCCGGGCCCTGTCAGGCTCCATCAGGCCCTGTCGGGTTTGCTCGGGCCCTATCGGGCTCCGTGGGGCCCTGTTGGGTTTCCTCGAGCCCAGTCGGGCTCCATCGAGCCCTGTCAGGCTCCGTCGGGCCCTTTCGGGTTTGCTCGGGCCCTGTCGGGCTCCGTCGGGCCCTGTCGGATTTGCTCAGGCCCTGTCGGGTTTGCTTGAGCCCTGTCGGGCTCCATCGGGTCCTGTCGGGTTTGCTCGGGCCCAATTGGGCTCCGTCGGGCCCTGTCGGGTTTCCTCGGGCCCTGTCGGGCTCCATCGAGCCCTGTCAGGCTTCGTCGGGCCCTTTCAGGTTTGCTCGGGCCCTGTCGGGCTCCGTCGGGCCCTGTCGGGTTTGCTCGGGCCCTGTCGGGCTCTGTCGGGCCCTGTCTGGTTTCCTCGGGCCCTGTCGGGCTCCGTCGTGCCCTCTCGGATTTCCTTGGGCCCTGTCGGGTTTGCTGAAGCCCTGTCAGGCTTCGTCGGACCTTGTCGGGTTTGCTCGGGCCCTGTCGGGCTCCGTCGAACCCTGTTGGGTTTGCTCGGGCCCTGTCAGGCTTTGTCAGGCCCTATCGAGTTTCCTCGGGCCCTGTCGGGCTCCATCGAGCCCTGTCAGGTTTGCTCGGGCCCTGTCGGGCCTTGTCAGGCCCTGTCGGGTTTGCTCGGGACCTGTCGGGTTTGCCCGCGTCCTGTCGGGCTCCGTCGGGCCCTGTCAGATTCGCTCGGGCCCTGTCGGGTTTGCTCGGGCCCTGTCAGGCTCCGTCAGGCCCTGTCGGGTTTGCTCGTGCCTTGTCGGGCTCCGTCGGGCCCTGTCAGGTTTGCTCAGGCCCTGTCGGGATCCGTTGGGCCTTGTCGGGTTTGCTCGGGCCCTGTCGGGCTCCTTCGTGCCCTGTCGGGTTTGCTCGGGCCCTGTCGGGTTTGCTCGGGCCCTGTCAGGCTCCGTCGGGCCCTCTCGGGTTTCCTCGCGCCCTGTCGGGCTCCATCGAGCTTTGTCAGGCTTTGTCGAACCCTGTCGGGTTTGCTCGGGCCCTGTCGGGTTTGCTCGGGTCCTGTCGGGCCCTGTCGGGCCCTGTCGGGTTTGCTCGGGCCCTGTCAGGCTCTGTCGGGCCCTCTCGGATTCTCTCGGGCCCTCTCGGGTTCCGTCGGGCCCTCTCAGGTTCCGTCGGGCTCTGTCGGGTTTCCTCGGGCCCTGTCGGACTCTATCGAGCCCTGTCAGGCTCCGTCGGGCTCTTTCGGGTTTGCTCAGGCCCTGTCGGGCTCCGCCGGGCCCTGTCAGGCTTTGTCAGGTCCTGTCAGGTTTGCTCGGGCCCTGTCGGGCCTTGTCGGGCCCTGTCGGGTTTGTTCGGGCTCTGTCGGGCTCCAGCGTGCCCTGTTGGTTTTGCCCCGGCCCTGTCAGGCTCCATCAGGCCCTGTCGGGTTTGCTCGGGCCCTATCGGTCTCCGTGGGGCCCTGTCGGGTTTCCTCGGGCCCTGTCGGGCTCCATCGAGCCCTGTCAGGCTCCGTCGGGCCCTTTCGAGTTTGCTCGGGCCCTGTCGGGCTCCGTCGGGCCCTGTCGGATTTGCTCAAACCCTGTCGGGTTTGCTCGAGCTTTGTCGGGCTCCATCGGGTCCTGTCGGGTTTGCTCGGGCCCTATCGGGCTCCGTCGGGCCCTGTCGGGTTTCCTCGGGCCCTGTCAGGCTCCGTTGGGCCCTGTCGGCTTGCTCGGGCCCTGTCGGGTTTTCTGAAGCCCTGTCAGGCTTCGTCGGACCCTGTCAAGTGTGCTCGGGCCCTGTCGGGCTCCGTCGAGCCCTGTCAGGTTTTCTCGGGCCTTGTCAGGCTCCTTCGGGCCCTGTCGGGTTTGCTTGGGCCCTGTCGGGTTTGCTCAGGCCCTGTCGGGTTCCGTCGGGCCCTGTCGGGTTTCCTCGGGCCCTGTCGGACTCCACTGAGCCCTGTCAGGCTCCGTCGGGCTCTTTCGGGTTTGCTCAGGCCCTGGCGGGCTCCGTCGGGCCCTGTCAGGCTTTGTCAGGACGTGTCAGGTTTGCTCGGGCCCTGTCGGGCCTTGTCGGGCCCTGTCGGGTTTGCTCGGGCTCTGTCGGGCTCCAGCGTGCCCTGTCGGGTTTGCCCGGGCCCTGTCAGGCTCCGTCAGGCCCTGTCGGGTTTGCTCGGGCCCTATCAGGTTCAATCAGGCCCTGTCGGGTTTCCTCGGGCCCTGTCTGGCTCCATCGAGCCCTGTCAGGCTCCGTCGGGCCCTTTCGGGTTTGCTCGGGCCCTGTCGGGCTCCGTCGGGCTCTGTCGGGTTTGCTCGGGCCCTGTCGGGCTCCGTCGGGCCCTGTCGGGTTTGCTCGGGCCATGTCGGGTTTGCTGAAGCCCTGTCAGGCTTCGTCGGACCCTGTCGGGTTTGCTCGAGCCCTTTCGGGCTCCATCGGGCCCTGTCGGGTTTGCTCGGGCCCTATCGGGCTCCGTCGGGCCCTGTCGGGTTTCCTCGGGCCCTGTCGGGCTCCATCGAGCCCTGTCAGGCTTCGTCGGGCCCTTTCGGGTTTGCTCGGGCCCTGTCAGGCTCCGTCAGGCCCTGTCGGGTTTGCTCGGGCCCTATCGGGCTCCGTCGAGCCCTGTCGGGTTTGCTCGGGCTCTGTCAGGCTCCGTCGGGCCCTGTCGGGTTTCCTCGGGCCCTGTCGGGCTCCATCAAGACCTGTCAGGCTTTGTCGAACCCTGTCGGGTTTGCTCGGGCCCTGTCGGGTTTGCTCGGGCCCTGTCGGGCTCTGTCGGGCCCTGTCTGGTTTCCTCGGGCCCTGTCGGGCTCCGTCTGGCCCTGTCAGGCCTGAGCAAACCCGACAGGGCTCGACGGAGCACGACAGGGCCCGAGCAAACCCGACAGGGCCCGAGCAAACCTGACAGGGCACGAAGGAGCCCGACAGGGCCCGAGCAAACCCGAGAGTGCTTGACGGATCCCGACAGGGCCCGAGCAAACCTGACAGGGCCCGAGCGAACCTGACGGGGCCCGAGCGAACCTGACAGGGCCCGACAGAGCCCGACAGGACACGGGCAAACCCGACAGGGCCCGAGCAAACCCGACATGGCCCGAGCAAACCTGACAGGGCCCGACGGAGCCCGACAGGACGCGGGCAAACCCGACAGGGCCCGAGCAAACCCGACATGGCCAGAGCAAACCTGACAGGGCTCGATGGAGCCCGATAGGGCCCGAGGAAACCCGACAGGGCGCGACGGAGCCTGACAGGGCCCGAGCAAACCCGACAGGGCTCAACAGAGCCCGACAGGGCCCGAGCAAACCCGACAGGGTCTGACGAAGCCTGACAGAGCTTCAGCAAACCCGACATGGCCCGAGCAAACCCGACAGGGCCCGACGGAGCCCGACAGAGCCCGAGGAAACCAGACAGGGCCCGACGGAGCCCGACAGGGCCCGAGCAAACCCGACAGGGCCCGAGCAAACCCGACAGGGCCCGACCAGACCCGACAGGGCCTGAGCAAACCTGACAGGACCTGACAAAGCCTGACAGGGCCCGACCGAGCCCGACGGGGCCCGCGCAAACCCGAAAGGGCCCGACGGAGCCTGACAGGGCTCGATGGAGCCCGACAGGGCCCGAGGAAACCCGACAGGGCACGACGGAGCCCGACAGGGCCTGAGCAAACCCGACAGGGCCCGACGGAGCCCGACGGCGCCCGAGCAAACCCGAAAGGGCCCGACGGTGCCTGACAGGTCTCGATGGAGTCCGACAGGGCCCGAGGAAACCCGACAGGGCTCGACGGAGCCCGATAGGGCCCGAGCAAACCTGACAGGGCCTGACGGAGCCTGACAGGGCCCGGGCAAACCCGACAGGGCACCCTGGAGCCCGACAGAGCCCGAGCAAACCCGACAGGGCCCGACAAGGCTCGACAGGGCCCGAGGAAACCCGAAAGAGCCCGACGGAGCCTTGCAGGGCTCAATGTAGTCCGACAGGGCCCGAGGAAACCCGACAGGGCCAGACGGACCTCGACAGGGCCTGAGCAAACCCGACAGGGCCCGAGGAAATCCGACAGGGCCCGACGGAGCCTGACAAGGCCCGAGGAAACCTGACAGGGCTCGACGGAGCCCGACAGGGCCCGAGCACAGTCGACAGGGTCCGACGAAGCCTGACAGGGCTTCAGCAAACCCGACAGGGCCTGAGCAAACCCGACAGGGCCCGACGGAGCCCGACAGGGCCCGAGGAAACCAGAAAGGTCCCGACAGAGACCGACAGGGCCCGAGCAAACCCGACAGGGCCCGAGCAAACCCGACAGGGTTCGACAAAGCCTGACAGGGCTCGATGGAGCCCGACAGGGCCCGAGGAAAACCGACAGGGCCCGACGGAGCCCGACAGGGCCCGAGCAAACCCGACAGGGCCTGACGGAGCCCGATAGGGCCCGCGTAAACCCGACAGGGCCCGACGGAGCCCGACAGGGCCCGAGGAAACCCGACAGGGCCCGACGGAGCCTGATAGGGCCCGCGTAAACCCGACAGGGCCCGATGGAGCCCGACAGGGCCCGAGGAAACCCGACAGGGCCCCACAGAGCCCGATAGGGCCCGAGCAAACCCGACAGGGCCTGATGGAGCCTGACAGGGCCCGGGCAAACCCGACAGGGCACGCTGGAGCCCGACAGAGCCCAAGCAAACCTGACTATGCCCGACAAGGCCCAACAGGGCCCGAGCAAACCTGACAGGACCTGACAAAGCCTGACAGGGCCTGACGGAGCCCGACAGGGCCTGAGCAAACCCGAAAGAGCCCGACGGAGCCTGACAGGGCTCGATAGAGTCCGACAGGGCCCGAGGAAACCCGACAGGGCCCGACGGAACCCGAGAGGGCCCCACGGAACCCGAGAGGGCCCGAGGGAATCCGACAGGGCCCGACGGAGCCTGACAGGGCCCGAGCAAACCCGACAGGGCCCGACAGAGCCCGACAGGACCTGAGCAAACCCGACAGGGCCCGAGCAAACCCGACAGGGTTCGACAAAGCCTGACAGGGCTCGATGGAGCGCGACAAGGCCCGAGGAAACCCGACAGAGCCCGACGGAGCCTGACAGGGCGCGAGCAAACCCGACAGGGCTCGACGGAGCCTGACAGGGCCCGAGCAAACCCGACAGGGCCCGAGCAAACCTGACAGGGCACGAAGGAGCCCGACAGGGCCCGAGCAAACCCGAGAGTGCCCGACGGATCCCGACAGGGCCCGAGCAAACCTGACAGGGCCCGAGCGAACCTGACGGGGCCCGAGCGAACCTGACAGGGCCCGACAGAGCCCGACAGGACACGGGCAAACCCGACAGGGCCCGAGCAAACCCGACATGGCCCGAGCAAACCTGACAGGGCCCGACGGAGCCCGACAGGACGCGGGCAAACCCGACAGGGCCCGAGCAAACCCGACATGGCCAGAGCAAACCTGACAGGGCTCGATGGAGCCCGATAGGGCCCGAGGAAACCCGACAGGGCGCGACGGAGCCTGACAGGGCCCGAGCAAACCCGACAGGGCTCGACAGAGCCCGACAGGGCCCGAGCAAACCCGACAGGGTCTGACGAAGCCTGACAGAGCTTCAGCAAACCCGACATGGCCCGAGCAAACCCGACAGGGCCCGACGGAGCCCGACAGAGCCCGAGGAAACCAGACAGGGCCCGACGGAGCCCGACAGGGCCCGAGCAAACCCGACAGGGCCCGAGCAAACCCGACAGGGCCCGACCAGACCCGACAGGGCCTGAGCAAACCTGACAGGACCTGACAAAGCCTGACAGGGCCCGACCGAGCCCGACGGGGCCCGCGCAAACCCGAAAGGGCCCGACGGAGCCTGACAGGGCTCGATGGAGCCCGACAGGGCCCGAGGAAACCCGACAGGGCACGACGGAGCCCGACAGGGCCTGAGCAAACCCGACAGGGCCCGACGGAGCCCGACGGCGCCCGAGCAAACCCGAAAGGGCCCGACGGTGCCTGACAGGTCTCGATGGAGTCCGACAGGGCCCGAGGAAACCCGACAGGGCTCGACGGAGCCCGATAGGGCCCGAGCAAACCTGACAGGGCCTGACGGAGCCTGACAGGGCCCGGGCAAACCCGACAGGGCACCCTGGAGCCCGACAGAGCCTGAGCAAACCCGACAGGGCCCGACAAGGCTCGACAGGGCCCGAGGAAACCCGAAAGAGCCCGACGGAGCCTTGCAGGGCTCAATGTAGTCCGACAGGGCCCGAGGAAACCCGACAGGGCCCGACGGACCTCGACAGGGCCTGAGCAAACCCGACAGGGCCCGAGGAAATCCGACAGGGCCCGACGGAGCCTGACAAGGCCCGAGGAAACCTGACAGGGCTCGACGGAGCCCGACAGGGCCCGAGCACAGTCGACAGGGTCCGACGAAGCCTGACAGGGCCCGAGGAAACCAGAAAGGTCCCGACAGAGACCGACAGGGCCCGAGCAAACCCGACAGGGCCCGAGCAAACCCGACAGGGTTCGACAAAGCCTGACAGGGCTCGATGGAGCCCGACAGGGCCCGAGGAAAATCGACAGGGCCCGACGGAGCCCGACAGGGCCCGAGCAAACCCGACAGGGCCTGACGGAGCCCGATAGGGCCCGCGTAAACCCGACAGGGCCCGACGGAGCCCGACAGGGCCCGAGGAAACCCGACAGGGCCCGACGGAGCCCGATAGAGCCCGCGTAAACCCGACAGGGCCCGATGGAGCCCGACAGGGCCCGAGGAAACCCGACAGGGCCCCACGGAGCCCGATAGGGCCCGAGCAAACCCGACAGGGCCTGATGGAGCCTGACAGGGCCCGGGCAAACCCGACAGGGCACGCTGGAGCCCGACAGAGCCCGAGCAAACCTGACTATGCCCGACAAGGCCCAACAGGGCCCGAGCAAACCTGACAGGACCTGACAAAGCCTGACAGGGCCTGACGGAGCCCGACAGGGCCTGAGCAAACCCGAAAGAGCCCGACGGAGCCTGACAGGGCTCGATAGAGTCCGACAGGGCCCGAGGAAACCCGACAGGGCCCGACGGAACCCGAGAGGGCCCCACGGAACCCGAGAGGGCCCGAGGAAATCCGACAGGGCCCGACGGAGCCTGACAGGGCTCGAGCAAATCCGACAGTGCCCGACAGAGCCCGACAGGACCCGAGCAAACCCAACAGGGCCCGAGCAAACCCGACAGGGTTCGACACAGCCTGACAGGGCTCGATGGAGCCCGACAGGGCCCGAGGAAACCCGACAGGGCCCGACGGAGCCTGACAGGGCCCGAGCAAACCCGACGGGGCCCGAGCAAACCCGAAAGGGCCCGACGGTGCCTGACAGGGCTCGATGGAGTCTGACAGGGCCCGAGGAAACCCGACAGGGCTCGATGGAGCCCGATAGGGCCTGAGCAAACCCGACAGGGCCTGACGGAGCCTGACAGGGCCCGGGCAAACCCGACAGGGCACGCTGGAGCCCGACAGAGCCCGAGCAAACCCGACAGGGCCCGAAAAGGCTCGACAGGGCCCGAGGAAACCTGACAGTACCTGACAAAGCCTGACAGGGCCCGACGGAGCCCGCCAGGGCCCGAGCAGACCCGAAAGAGCCCGACGGAGCTTTGCAGAGCTCAATGGAGTCCGACAGGCCCCGAGGAAACCCGACAGGGCCCGACGGACCTCGACAGGGCCTGAGCAAACCCGACAGGGCCCGAGGAAATCCGACAGGGCCCGACGGAGCCTGACAAGGCCCGAGCAAACCTGACAGGGCTCGACGGAGCCCGACAGGGCCCGAGCACACTTGACAGGGTCCGACGAAGCCTGACAGGGCTTCAGCAAACCCGACAGGGCCCGAGCAAACCCGACAGGGCCCGACGGAGCCCGACAGGGCTCGATGGAGCGCGACAAGGCCCGAGGAAACCCGACAGAGCCCGACGGAGCCTGACAGGGCGCGAGCAAACCCGACAGGGCTCGACGGAGCCTGACAGGGCCCGAGCAAACCCGACAGGGCCCGAGCAAACCTGACAGGGCACGAAGGAGCCCGACAGGGCCCGAGCAAACCCGAGAGTGCCCGACGGATCCCGACAGGGCCCGAGCAAACCTGACAGGGCCCGAGCGAACCTGACGGGGCCCGAGCGAACCTGACAGGGCCCGACAGAGCCCGACAGGACACGGGCAAACCCGACAGGGCCCGAGCAAACCCGACATGGCCCGAGCAAACCTGACAGGGCCCGACGGAGCCCGACAGGACGCGGGCAAACCCGACAGGGCCCGAGCAAACCCGACATGGCCAGAGCAAACCTGACAGGGCTCGATGGAGCCCGATAGGGCCCGAGGAAACCCGACAGGGCGCGACGGAGCCTGACAGGGCCCGAGCAAACCCGACAGGGCTCGACAGAGCCCGACAGGGCCCGAGCAAACCCGACAGGGTCTGACGAAGCCTGACAGAGCTTCAGCAAACCCGACATGGCCCGAGCAAACCCGACAGGGCCCGACGGAGCCCGACAGAGCCCGAGGAAACCAGACAGGGCCCGACGGAGCCCGACAGGGCCCGAGCAAACCCGACAGGGCCCGAGCAAACCCGACAGGGCCCGACCAGACCCGACAGGGCCTGAGCAAACCTGACAGGACCTGACAAAGCCTGACAGGGCCCGACCGAGCCCGACGGGGCCCGCGCAAACCCGAAAGGGCCCGACGGAGCCTGACAGGGCTCGATGGAGCCCGACAGGGCCCGAGGAAACCCGACAGGGCACGACGGAGCCCGACAGGGCCTGAGCAAACCCGACAGGGCCCGACGGAGCCCGACGGCGCCCGAGCAAACCCGAAAGGGCCCGACGGTGCCTGACAGGTCTCGATGGAGTCCGACAGGGCCCGAGGAAACCCGACAGGGCTCGACGGAGCCCGATAGGGCCCGAGCAAACCTGACAGGGCCTGACGGAGCCTGACAGGGCCCGGGCAAACCCGACAGGGCACCCTGGAGCCCGACAGAGCCTGAGCAAACCCGACAGGGCCCGACAAGGCTCGACAGGGCCCGAGGAAACCCGAAAGAGCCCGACGGAGCCTTGCAGGGCTCAATGTAGTCCGACAGGGCCCGAGGAAACCCGACAGGGCCCGACGGACCTCGACAGGGCCTGAGCAAACCCGACAGGGCCCGAGGAAATCCGACAGGGCCCGACGGAGCCTGACAAGGCCCGAGGAAACCTGACAGGGCTCGACGGAGCCCGACAGGGCCCGAGCACAGTCGACAGGGTCCGACGAAGCCTGACAGGGCCCGAGGAAACCAGAAAGGTCCCGACAGAGACCGACAGGGCCCGAGCAAACCCGACAGGGCCCGAGCAAACCCGACAGGGTTCGACAAAGCCTGACAGGGCTCGATGGAGCCCGACAGGGCCCGAGGAAAATCGACAGGGCCCGACGGAGCCCGACAGGGCCCGAGCAAACCCGACAGGGCCTGACGGAGGCCGATAGGGCCCGCGTAAACCCGACAGGGCCCGACGGAGCCCGACAGGGCCCGAGGAAACCCGACAGGGCCCGACGGAGCCCGATAGAGCCCGCGTAAACCCGACAGGGCCCGATGGAGCCCGACAGGGCCCGAGGAAACCCGACAGGGCCCCACGGAGCCCGATAGGGCCCGAGCAAACCCGACAGGGCCTGATGGAGCCTGACAGGGCCCGGGCAAACCCGACAGGGCACGCTGGAGCCCGACAGAGCCCGAGCAAACCTGACTATGCCCGACAAGGCCCAACAGGGCCCGAGCAAACCTGACAGGACCTGACAAAGCCTGACAGGGCCTGACGGAGCCCGACAGGGCCTGAGCAAACCCGAAAGAGCCCGACAGAGCCTGACAGGGCTCGATAGAGTCCGACAGGGCCCGAGGATACCCGACAGGGCCCGACGGAACCCGAGAGGGCCCCACGGAACCCGAGAGGGCCCGAGGAAATCCGACAGGGCCCGACGGAGCCTGACAGGGCCCGAGCAAATCCGACAGTGCCCGACAGAGCCCGACAGGACCCGAGCAAACCCAACAGGGCCCGAGCAAACCCGACAGGGTTCGACACAGCCTGACAGGGCTCGATGGAGCCCGACAGGGCCCGAGGAAACCCGACAGGGCCCGACGGAGCCTGACAGGGCCCGAGCAAACCCGACGGGGCCCGAGCAAACCCGAAAGGGCCCGACGGTGCCTGACAGGGCTCGATGGAGTCTGACAGGGCCCGAGGAAACCCGACAGGGCTCGATGGAGCCCGATAGGGCCTGAGCAAACCCGACAGGGCCTGACGGAGCCTGACAGGGCCCGGGCAAACCCGACAGGGCACGCTGGAGCCCGACAGAGCCCGAGCAAACCCGACAGGGCCCGAAAAGGCTCGACAGGGCCCGAGGAAACCTGACAGTACCTGACAAAGCCTGACAGGGCCCGACGGAGCCCGCCAGGGCCCGAGCAGACCCGAAAGAGCCCGACGGAGCTTTGCAGAGCTCAATGGAGTCCGACAGGCCCCGAGGAAACCCGACAGGGCCCGACGGACCTCGACAGGGCCTGAGCAAACCCGACAGGGCCCGAGGAAATCCGACAGGGCCCGACGGAGCCTGACAAGGCCCGAGCAAACCTGACAGGGCTCGACGGAGCCCGACAGGGCCCGAGCACACTTGACAGGGTCCGACGAAGCCTGACAGGGCTTCAGCAAACCCGACAGGGCCCGAGCAAACCCGACAGGGCCCGACGGAGCCCGACAGGGCCCGAGGAAACCAGAAAGGTCCCGACAGAGACCGACAGGGCCCGAGCAAACCCGACAGGGCCTGAGCAAACCCGACAGGGTTCGACAAAGCCTGACAGGGCTCGACGGAGCCCGACAGGGCCCGAGGAAACCCGACAGGGGCCGACGGAGCCCGACAGGGCCCGAGGAAACCCGACAGGGCCCGACGGAGCCCGATAGGGCCCGCGTAAACCCGACAGGGCCCGATGGAGCCCGACAGGGCTCGATGGAGCCCGACAGGGCCCGAGGAAACCCGACAGGGCCCCACAGAGCCCGATAGGGCCCAAGCAAACCCGACAGGGCCTGATGGAGCCTGACAGGGCCCAGGCAGACCCGACAGGGCACGCTGGAGCCCGATAGAGCCCGAGCAAACCTGACTATGCCCGACAAGGCCCAACAGGGCCCGAGCAAACCTGACAGGACCTGACAAAGCCTGACAGGGCCCGACGGAGCCCGACAGGGCCTGAGCAAACCCGAAAGAGCCCGACGGAGCCTGACAGGACTCGATAGAGTCCGACAGGGCCCGAGGAAACCCGACAGGGCCCGACGGAACCCGAGAGGGCCCGACGGAACCCGAGAGGGCCCGAGGAAATCCGACAGGGCCCGACGGAGCCTGACAGGGCCCGAGCAAACCCGACAGGGCCCGATGGAGCCCGACAGGGCCCGAGGAAACCCGACAGGGCCCCACAGAGCCCGATAGGGCCCGAGCAAACCCGACAGGGCCTGATGGAGCCTGACAGGGCCCGGGCAAACCCGACAGGGCACGCTGGAGCCCGACAGAGCCCGAGCAAACCTGACTATGCCCGACAAGGCCCAACAGGGCCCGAGCAAACCTGACAGGACCTGACAAAGCCTGACAGGGCCTGACGGAGCCCGACAGGGCCTGAGCAAACCCGAAAGAGCCCGACGGAGCCTGACAGGGCTCGATAGAGTCCGACAGGGCCCGAGGAAACCCGACAGGGCCCGACGGAACCCGAGAGGGCCCCACGGAACCCGAGAGGGCCCGAGGGAATCCGACAGGGCCCGACGGAGCCTGACAGGGCCCGAGCAAACCCGACAGGGCCCGACAGAGCCCGACAGGACCTGAGCAAACCCGACAGGGCCCGAGCAAACCCGACAGGGTTCGACAAAGCCTGACAGGGCTCGATGGAGCGCGACAAGGCCCGAGGAAACCCGACAGGGCCCGACGGAGCCTGACAGGGCGCGAGCAAACCCGACAGGGCTCGACGGAGCCTGACAGGGCCCGAGCAAACCCGACAGGGCCCGAGCAAACCTGACAGGGCACGAAGGAGCCCGACAGGGCCCGAGCAAACCCGAGAGTGCCCGACGGATCCCGACAGGGCCCGAGCAAACCTGACAGGGCCCGAGCGAACCTGACGGGGCCCGAGCGAACCTGACAGGGCCCGACAGAGCCCGACAGGACACGGGCAAACCCGACAGGGCCCGAGCAAACCCGACATGGCCCGAGCAAACCTGACAGGGCCCGACGGAGCCCGACAGGACGCGGGCAAACCCGACAGGGCCCGAGCAAACCCGACATGGCCAGAGCAAACCTGACAGGGCTCGATGGAGCCCGATAGGGCCCGAGGAAACCCGACAGGGCGCGACGGAGCCTGACAGGGCCCGAGCAAACCCGACAGGGCTCGACAGAGCCCGACAGGGCCCGAGCAAACCCGACAGGGTCTGACGAAGCCTGACAGAGCTTCAGCAAACCCGACATGGCCCGAGCAAACCCGACAGGGCCCGACGGAGCCCGACAGAGCCCGAGGAAACCAGACAGGGCCCGACGGAGCCCGACAGGGCCCGAGCAAACCCGACAGGGCCCGAGCAAACCCGACAGGGCCCGACCAGACCCGACAGGGCCTGAGCAAACCTGACAGGACCTGACAAAGCCTGATAGGGCCCGACCGAGCCCGACGGGGCCCGCGCAAACCCGAAAGGGCCCGACGGAGCCTGACAGGGCTCGATGGAGCCCGACAGGGCCCGAGGAAACCCGACAGGGCACGACGGAGCCCGACAGGGCCTGAGCAAACCCGACAGGGCCCGACGGAGCCCGACGGCGCCCGAGCAAACCCGAAAGGGCCCGACGGTGCCTGACAGGTCTCGATGGAGTCCGACAGGGCCCGAGGAAACCCGACAGGGCTCGACGGAGCCCGATAGGGCACGAGCAAACCTGACAGGGCCTGACGGAGCCTGACAGGGCCCGGGCAAACCCGACAGGGCACCCTGGAGCCCGACAGAGCCCGAGCAAACCCGACAGGGCCCGACAAGGCTCGACAGGGCCCGAGGAAACCCGAAAGAGCCCGACGGAGCCTTGCAGGGCTCAATGTAGTCCGACAGGGCCCGAGGAAACCCGACAGGGCCCGACGGACCTCGACAGGGCCTGAGCAAACCCGACAGGGCCCGAGGAAATCCGACAGGGCCCGACGGAGCCTGACAAGGCCCGAGGAAACCTGACAGGGCTCGACGGAGCCCGACAGGGCCCGAGCACAGTCGACAGGGTCCGACGAAGCCTGACAGGGCCCGAGGAAACCAGAAAGGTCCCGACAGAGACCGACAGGGCCCGAGCAAACCCGACAGGGCCCGAGCAAACCCGACAGGGTTCGACAAAGCCTGACAGGGCTCGATGGAGCCCGACAGGGCCCGAGGAAAACCGACAGGGCCCGACGGAGCCCGACAGGGCCCGAGCAAACCCGACAGGGCCTGACGGAGCCCGATAGGGCCCGCGTAAACCCGACAGGGCCCGACGGAGCCCGACAGGGCCCGAGGAAACCCGACAGGGCCCGACGGAGCCCGATAGAGCCCGCGTAAACCCGACAGGGCCCGATGGAGCCCGACAGGGCCCGAGGAAACCCGACAGGGCCCCACGGAGCCCGATAGGGCCCGAGCAAACCCGACAGGGCCTGATGGAGCCTGACAGGGCCCGGGCAAACCCAACAGGGCACGCTGGAGCCCGACAGAGCCCGAGCAAACCTGACTATGCCCGACAAGGCCCAACAGGGCCCGAGCAAACCTGACAGGACCTGACAAAGCCTGACAGGGCCTGACGGAGCCCGACAGGGCCTGAGCAAACCCGAAAGAGCCCGACGGAGCCTGACAGGGCTCGATAGAGTCCGACAGGGCCCGAGGAAACCCGACAGGGCCCGACGGAACCCGAGAGGGCCCCACGGAACCCGAGAGGGCCCGAGGAAATCCGACAGGGCCCGACGGACCCTGACAGGGCCCGAGCAAATCCGACAGTGCCCGACAGAGCCCGACAGGACCCGAGCAAACCCAACAGGGCCCGAGCAAACCCGACAGGGTTCGACACAGCCTGACAGGGCTCTATGGAGCCCGACAGGGCCCGAGGAAACCCGACAGGGCCCGACGGAGCCTGACAGGGCCCGAGCAAACCCGACGGGGCCCGAGCAAACCCGAAAGGGCCCGACGGTGCCTGACAGGGCTCGATGGAGTCTGACAGGGCCCGAGGAAACCCGACAGGGCTCGATGGAGCCCGATAGGGCCTGAGCAAACCCGACAGGGCCTGACGGAGCCTGACAGGGCCCGGGCAAACCCGACAGGGCACGCTGGAGCCCGACAGAGCCCGAGCAAACCCGACAGGGCCCGAAAAGGCTCGACAGGGCCCGAGGAAACCTGACAGTACCTGACAAAGCCTGACAGGGCCCGACGGAGCCCGCCAGGACCCGAGCAGACCCGAAAGAGCCCGACGGAGCTTTGCAGAGCTCAATGGAGTCCGACAGGCCCCGAGGAAACCCGACAGGGCCCGACGGACCTCGACAGGGCCTGAGCAAACCCGACAGGGCCCGAGGAAATCCGACAGGGCCCGACGGAGCCTGACAAGGCCCGAGCAAACCTGACAGGGCTCGACGGAGCCCGACAGGGCCCGAGCACACTTGACAGGGTCCGACGAAGCCTGACAGGGCTTCAGCAAACCCGACAGGGCCCGAGCAAACCCGACAGGGCCCGACGGAGCCCGACAGGGCCCGAGGAAACCAGAAAGGTCCCGACAGAGACCGACAGGGCCCGAGCAAACCCGACAGGGCCTGAGCAAACCCGACAGGGTTCGACAAAGCCTGACAGGGCTCGATGGAGCCCGACACGGCCCGAGGAAACCCGACAGGGGCCGACGGAGCCCGACAGGGCCCGAGGAAACCCGACAGGGCCCGACGGAGCCCGATAGGGCCCGCGTAAACCCGACAGGGCCCGATGGAGCCCGACAGGGCTCGATGGAGCCCGACAGGGCCCGAGGAAACCCGACAGGGCCCCACAGAGCCCGATAGGGCCCGAGCAAACCCGACAGGGCCTGATGGAGCCTGACAGGGCCCAGGCAGACCCGACAGGGCACGCTGGAGCCCGACAGAGCCCGAGCAAACCTGACTATGCCCGACAAGGCCCAACAGGGCCCGAGCAAACCTGACAGGACCTGACAAAGCCTGACAGGGCCCGACGGAGCCCGACAGGGCCTGAGCAAACCCGAAAGAGCCCGACGGAGCCTGACAGGACTCGATAGAGTCCGACAGGGCCCGAGGAAACCCGACAGGGCCCGACGGAACCCGAGACGGCCCGACGGAACCCGAGAGGGCCCGAGGAAATCCGACAGGGCCCGACGGAGCCTGACAGGGCCCGAGCAAACCCGACAGTGCCCGACAGAGCCCGACAGGAACCGAGCAAACCCAACAGGGCCCGAGCAAACCCGACAGGGTTCGACACAGCCTGACAGGGCTCGATGGAGCCCGACAGGGCCCGAGGAAACCCGACAGGGCCCGACGGAGCCTGACAGGGCCCGAGCAAACCCGACAGGGCCTGAGCAAACCTGACAGGGCTCGACGGAGCCTGACAGCGCCCGAGCAAACCCGACAGGGCCCGAGCAAACCTGACAGGGCACGAAGGAGTCCGACAGGGCCCGAGCAAACCCGACAGGGCCCAACGGATCCCGACAGGGCCTGAGCAAACCTGACAGGGCCCGACGGAGCCCGACGGGGCCCGAGCAAACCCGAAAGGGCCCGACGGTGCCTGACAGGGCTCGATGGAGTCCGACAGGGCCCGAGGAAACCCGACAGGGCTCGATGGAGCCCGATAGGGCCCGAGCAAACCCGACAGGGCCTGACGGAGCCTGACAGGGCCCGGGCAAACCCGACAGGGCACGCTGGAGCCCGACAGAGCCCGAGCAAACCCGACAGGGCCCGAAAAGGCTCGACAGGGCCCGAGGAAACCTGACAGTACCTGACAAAGCCTGACAGGGCCCGACGGAGCCCGCCAGGGCCCGAGCAAACCCGAAAGAGCCCGACGGAGCTTTGCAGGGCTCAATGGAGTCCGACAGGGCCCGAGCAAACCCGACAGGGCCCGACGGACCTCGACAGGGCCTGAGCAAACCCGACAGGGCCCGAGGAAATCCGACAGGGCCCGACGGAGCCTGACAAGGCCCGAGCAAACCTGACAGGGCTCGACGGATCCCGACAGGGCCCGAGCACACTCGACAGGGTCCGACGAAGCCTGACAGGGCTTTAGCAAACCCGACAGGGCCCGAACAAACCCGACAGGGCCCGACGGAGCCCGACAGGGCCCGAGGAAACCAGAAAGGTCCCGACAGAGACCGACAGGGCCCGAGCAAACCCGACAGGGCCCGAGCAAACCCGACAGGGTTCGACAAAGCCTGACAGGGCCCGATGGAGCCCGACAGGGCTCGATGGAGCCTGACAGGGCTCGAGGAAACCCGACAGGGCCCGACGGAGCCCGATAGGGCCCGCGTAAACCCGACAGGGCCCGATGGAGCCCGACAGGGCTCGATGGAGCCCGACAGGGCCCGAGGAAACCCGACAGGGCCCCACGGAGCCCGATAGGGCCCGAGCAAACCCGACAGGGCCTGATGGAGACTGACAGGGCCCGGGCAAACCCGACAGGGCACGCTGGAGCCCGACAGAGCCCGAGCAAACCTGACTATGCCCGACAAGGCCCGACAGGGCCCGAGCAAACCTGACAGGACCTGACAAAGCCTGACAGGGCCCGACGGAGCCCGACAGGGCGTGAGCAAACCCGAAAGAGCCCGACGGACCCTGACAGGGCTCGATAGAGTCCGACAGGGCCCGAGGAAACCCGACAGGGCCCGACAGAACCCGAGAGGGCCCGAGCAAACCCGAAAGGGCCCGACGGAGCCTGACAGGGCTCGATAGAGCTTGACAGGGCCCGAGGAAACCCGACAGGGCCCGACGGAGCCTGATAGGGCCCGAGCAAACCCAACAGGGCCCGATGGAGCCCGACAGGGCTCGAGCAAACCCGACAGGGTCCGATGAAGCCTGACAGGGCTTCAGCAAACCCGACATGGCCCGAGCAAACCCGACAGGGCCCGACGGAGCCCGACAGAGCCCGAGGAAACCAGACAGGGCCCGACGGAGCCCGACAGGGCCCGAGCAAACCCGACAGGGCCCGACGGAGCTCGACAGGGCCCGAGCAAACCCGAAAGGGCCCGACGGAGCCTGACAGGGCCCGAGCAAACCCGACAGGGCCCGAGCAAACCTGACAGGGCTCGACGGAGCCTGACAGGGCCCGAGCAAACCCGACAGGGCCCGAGCAAACCTGACAGGGCTCGATGGAGCCAGACAGCGCCCGAGGAAACCCGACAGGGCCTGATTGAACTCGATAGCGCCCGAGCAAACCCGACAGGGCATGACGGAGCCTGACAGGGCCCGGGCAAACCCGACAGGGCACGCTGGAGCCCGACAGAGCCCGAGCAAACCCGACAGGGCCCGACAAGGCCCGACAGGGCCCGAGCAAACCTGACACGTCCTGACAAAGCCTGACAGGGCCCGACGGAGCCCGCCAGGGCCCGAGCAAACCTGAAAGAGCCCGACGGAGCCTGACAGGGCTCAGTGGAGTCCGACAGGGCCCGAGGAAACCCGACAGGGCCCGACGGAACCCGACAGGGCCTGAGCAAACCCGACAGGGCCCGAGGAAACCCGACAGGGCCCGAAGGAGCCTGACAAGGCCCGAGAAAACCTGACAGGGCTCGACGGAGCCCGACAGGGCCCGAGCACACTTGACAGGGTCCGACGAAGCCTGACAGGGCTTCAGAAAACCTGACAGGGCCCGAGCAAGCCGACAGGGCCCAACGGAGCCTGACAGGGCCGGAGGAAACCCGACAGGGCCCGACGGAACCCGATAGGGCCCGAGCAAACCCGACAGGGCCCGACGGAGCCCGACAAGGCCCGAGCAAACCCGAAAGGGCCCGACGGAGCCTGACAGGGCTCGATGGATCCCGACAGGGCCCGAGGAAACCAGACAGGGCCCGACAGAGCCCGACAAGGCCCGAGCAAACCCGACAGGGCCTGAGCAAACCCGAAAGGGTTCGACAAAGCCTGACAGGGCCCGACGGAGCCCGACAGTGCCCAAGCAAACCTGACAGGGCCCGATGGAGCCCGACACGGTACGAGCAAACCAGACAGGGCCTGACGGAGCCTGACAGGGCCCGAGCAAACCCGACAGGGCCCGAGCAAACCTGACAGGGCTCGACGGAGCCTGACAGGGCCCGAGCAAACCCGACAGGGCCCGAGCAAACCTGACAGGGCACGAAGGAGCCCGACAGGGCCCGAGCAAACCCGACAGGGCCCAACGGATCCCGACAGGGCCTGAGCAAACCTGACAGCGCCCGACGGAGCCTGACAGGGCTCGAGCAAACCCGACAGGGCCTGACGGAGCCTGACAGGGCCCGAGCAAACCCGACAGGGCCCGAGCGAATCTGACAGAGCCCGACGGAGCCCCACAGGACGCGGGCAAACCCGACAGGGCCCGAGCAAACCCGACAGGGCCTGACAAGGCCCGACAGGGCCTGAGCAAACCCGACAGGACCCGACAAAGCCTGACAGGGTCCGATGGAGCCCGACAGGGCCCGAGCAAACCCGACAGGGCGCGACGGAGCCTGACAGGGCCCGAGCAAACCCGACAGGGCTCGACGGAGCCTGACAGGGCCTGAGGAAACCAGACAGGGCCCGACGGAGCCCGACAGGGCCCTAGCAAAGCCGACAGGGCCTGAGCAAACCCGACAGGGCCCGACGGAGCCCGACAGGGCCCTAGCAAACCCGACAGGGCTTGACAAAGCCTGACAGGGCCCGAGCAAACCCGACAGGGCCCGAGCAAACCCGACAGGGCCCGACGGAGCCCGACAGGGCCCGAGCAAACCCAAAAGGGCCCGACGGAGCCTGACAGGGCTTGATGGAGCCCGACAGGGCCCGAGGAAACCCGACAGGGCTCGACGGAGCCCGATAGGGCCCGAGCAAACCCGACAGGGCCCGACGGAGCCCGACAGGGCCCGAGCAAACCCGAAAGGGCCCGACGAAGCCTGACAGGGCTCGATGGAGCCCGACAGGGCCCGAGGAAACCCGACAGGGCCCGACGGAGCCCGATAGGGCCCGAGCAAACCCGACAGGACCCGATGGAGCCCGACAGGGCTCAAGCAAACCCGACAGGGCCTGAGCAAATCCGACAGGGCCCGACGGAGCCCGACAGAGCCCGAGCAAACCCGAAAGGGCCCGACGGAGCCTGACAGGGCTCGATGGAGCCCGACAGGGCCCGAGAAAACCCGACAGGGCCCCACGGAGCCCGATAGGGCCCGAGCAAACCCGACAGGGCCTGATGGAGCCTGACAGGGCCCGGGCAAACCCGACAGGGCACGCTGGAGCCCGACAGAGCCCGAGCAAACCCGACAGGGCCTGACAAGGCCCGACAGGGCCCGAGCAAACCTGACAGGACCTGACAAAGCCTGACAGGGCCCGACCGAGCCCGACAGGGCCTGAGCAAACCCGAAAGAGCCCGACGGAGCCTGACAGGGCTCGATAGAGTCCGACAGGGCCCGAGGAAACCCGACAGGGCCGGACGGAACCCGAGAGGGCCCGACTGAAGCCGAGAGGGCCCGAGGAAATCCGACAGGGCCCGACAGAGCTTGACAGGGCCCGAGCAAACATGACAGGGCCCGACAGAGCCCGACAGGACCCGAGCAATCCCGACAGGGCCCGAGCAAACCCGACAGGGTTCGACAAAGCCTGACAAAGCTCGATGGAGCCCGACAGGGCGCGAGGAAACCCGACAGGGCCCGACGGAGCATGACAGGGCCCGAGCAAACCTGACAGGGCCCGAGCAAACCTGACAGGGCACGAAGGAGCCCGACAGGGTCCGAGCAAACCCGACAAGGCCCAACGGATCCCGACAGGGCCTGAGCAAACCTGACAGGGCCCGACGGAGCCCGACAGGGCACGAGCAAACCCGACAGGGCCTGACGGAGCCTGAAAGGGCCCGAGCAAACCCGACAGGGCCCGAGCGAATCTGACAGGGCCCGACGGAGCCCGACAGGACGCGGGCAAACCCGACAGGTCCCGAGCAAACCCGACAGGGCCTGACAAGGCCCGACAGGTCCCGAGCAAACCTGACAGGGCCTGACGGAGCCCGATAGGGCTCGAGCAAACCCGATAGGGCCTGACGGAGCCTGACAGGGCCCGAGCAAACCTGACAGGGCCCGAGAGAACATGACAGGGCCCGACGGAGCCCGACAGGGCGCGAGCAAACCTGACAGGGGCTGACAAGGCCCGACAGGGCCTGAGCAAACCCGACAGGACCCGCCAAAGCCTGATAGGGTCCGATGGAGCCCGACAGGGCCCGAGCAAACCCGACAGGGCCCGAGCAAACCTGACAGGGCTCGATGGAGCCCGACAGTGTCCGAGGAAACCCGACAGGGCGCGACGGAGCCTGACAGGGCCCGAGCAAACCCGACAGGGTCCGACGAAGCCTGACAGGGCTTCAGCAAACCCGACAGGGCCCGAGCAAATCCGACAGGGCCCGACGGAGCCCGACAGGGCCCGAGCAAACCCGACAGGGCCTGATGGAGCCTGACAGGGCCCGGGCAGACCTGACAGGGCACGCTGGAGACCGACAGAGCCCGAGCAAACCTGACTATGCCCGACAAGGCCCAACAGGGCCCGAGCAAACCTGACAGGACCTGACAAAGCCTGACAGGGCTCGACGGAGCCCGACAGGGCCTGAGCAAACCCGAAAGAGCCCGACGGAGCCTGACAGGGCCCGAGCAAACCCGACAGTGCCCGACAGAGCCCGACAGGACCCGAGCAAACCCAACAGGGCCCGAGCAAACCCGACAGGGTTCGACAAAGCCTGACAGGGCTCGATGGAGCCCGACAGGGCCCGAGGAAACCCGACAGGGCCCGACGGAGCCTGACAGGGCCCGAGCAAACCCGACAGGGCCTGAGCAAACCTGACAGGGCTCAACGGAGCCTGACAGGGCCCGAGCAAACCCAACAGGGCCCGAGCAAACCTGACAGGGCACGAAGGAGTCCGACAGGGCCCGAGCAAACCCGACAGGGCCCACCGGATCCCGACAGGGCCTGAGCAAACCTGACAGGGCCCGACGGAGCCCGACGGGGCCCGAGCAAACCCGAAAGGGCCCGACGGTGCCTGACAGGGCTCGATGGAGTCCGACAGGGCCCGAGGAAACCCGACAGGGCTCGATGGAGCCCGATAGGGCCCGAGCAAACCCGACAGGGCCTGACGGAGCCTGACAGGGCCCGGGCAAACCCGACAGGGCACGCTGGAGCCCGACAGAGCCCGAGCAAACCCGACAGGGCCCGAAAAGGCTCGACAGGGCCCGAGGAAACCTGACAGTACCTGACAAAGCCTGACAGGGCCCGACGGAGCCCGCCAGGGCCCGAGCAAACCCGAAAGAGCCCGACGGAGCTTTGCAGGGCTCAATGGAGTCCGACAGGGCCCGAGCAAACCCGACAGGGCCCGACGGACCTCGACAGGGCCTGAGCAAACCCGACAGGGCCCGAGGAAATCCGACAGGGCCCGACGGAGCCTGACAAGGCCCGAGCAAACCTGACAGGGCTCGACGGATCCCGACAGGGCCCGAGCACACTCGACAGGGTCCGACGAAGCCTGACAGGGCTTTAGCAAACCCGACAGGGCCCGAACAAACCCAACAGGGCCCGACGGAGCCCGACAGGGCCCGAGGAAACCAGAAAGGTCCCGACAGAGACCGACAGGGCCCGAGCAAACCCGACAGGGCCCAAGCAAACCCGACAGGGTTCGACAAAGCCTGACAGGGCCCGATGGAGCCCGACAGGGCTCGATGGAGCCTGACAGGGCCCGAGGAAACCCGACAGGGCCCGACGGAGCCCGATAGGGCCCGCGTAAACCCGACAGGGCCCGATGGAGCCCGACAGGGCTCGATGGAGCCCGACAGGGCCCGAGGAAACCCGACAGGGCCCCACGGAGCCCGATAGGGCCCGAGCAAACCCGACAGGGCCCGATGGAGCCCGACAGGGCTCGATGGAGCCCGACAGGGCCCGAGGAAACCCGACAGGGCCCCACGGAGCCCGACAGGGCCCGAGGAAACCCGACAGGGCTCGTCGGAGCCTGACAGGGCCCGAGCAAACCCGACAGGGCCCGAGCAAACCTGACAGGGCACGAAGGAGCCCGACAGGGCCCGAACAAACCCGACAGGGCCCAACGGATCCCAACAGGGCCTGAGCAAACCTGACAGGGCCCGACGGAGCCCGACAGGGCCCGAGCAAATTCGACAGGGCCTGACGGAGCCTGACAGGGCCCGGGCAAACCCGACAGGGCACGCTGGAGCCCTACAGAGCCCGAGCAAACCCGACAGGGCCCGACAAGGCCCGACAGGGCCCGAGCAAACCTGACAGGACCTGACAAAGCCTGACAGGGCCCGACAGAGCCCGCCAGGGCCCGAGCAAACCCGAAAGAGCCCGACGGAGCCTGACAGGGCTCAGTGGAGTCCGACAGGGCCCGAGGAAACCCGACAGGGCCTGACGGAACCCGACAGGGCCTGAGCAAACCCGACAGGGCCCGAGCAAACCCGACAGGGCCCGAAGGAGCCTGACAGGGCCCGAGAAAACCTGACAGGGCTCGACGGAGCCCGACAGGGCCCGAGCACACTTGACAGGGTCCGACGAAGCCCGACAGGGCTTCAGAAAACCCGACAGGGCCCGAGCAAGCCGACAGGGCCCAACGGAGCCTGACAGGGCCCGAGGAAACCCGACAGGGCCCGACGGAACCCGATAGGGCCCGAGCAAGCCCGACAGGACCCGATGGAGCCCGACAGGGCTCGAGCAAACCCGACAGGGCCTGAGCAAATCCGACAGGGCCCGACGGAGCCCAACAAGGCCCGAGCAAACCCGAAAGGGCCCGACAGAGCCTGACAGGGCTCGATGGATCCCGACAGGGCCCGAGGAAACCCGACAGGGCCCCACGGAGCTCGATAGGGCCCGAGCAAACCCGACAGGGCCTGATGGAGCCTCACAGGGCTCGGGCAAACCCGACAGGGCACGCTGGAGCCTGACAGAGCCCGAGCAAACCCGACAGGGCCCGACAAGGCCCGACAGGGCCCGAGCAAACCTGACAGGACCTCACAAAGCCTGACAGGGCCCGACGGAGCCCAACAGGGCCTGAGCAAACCCGAAAGAGCCCGACGGAGCCTGACAGGGCTCGATAGAGTCCGACAGGGCCCGAGGAAACCCGACAGGGCCCAACGGAACCCGACAGGACCCGAGCAAACCCGACAGGGCCCGAGCAAACCCGACAGGGTTCGACAAAGCCTGACAAAGCTCGATGGAGCCCGACAGGGCCCGAGGAAACCCGACAGGGCTCGTCGGAGCCTGACAGGGCCAGAGCAAACCCGACAGGGCCCGAGCAAACCTGACAGGGCATGAAGGAGCCCGACAGGGCCCGAGCAAACCCGACAGGGCCCAACAGATCCCGACAGGGCCTGAGCAAACCTGACAGGGCCCGACGGAGCCCGACAGGGCACGAGCAAACCCGACAGGGCCTGACGGAGCCTGACAGGGCCCGAGCAAACCCGACAGGGCCCGAGAGAATCTGACAGGGCCCGACGGAGCCCGACAGGACGCGGGCAAACCCGACAGGTCCCGAGCAAACCCGACAGGGCCTGACAAGGCCCGACAGGGCCCGAACAAACCTGACAGGGCTCGATGGAGCCCGACAGGGCCCGAGGAAACTTGATAGGGCCTGACGGAGCCTGCCAGGGCCCGAGCAAACCCAACAGGGTTCGACGGAGCCCGACAGGGCCCGAGCAAACCCGACAGAGTCCGACGAAGCCTGACAGGGCTTCAGCAAACCCGACAGGGCCTGAGCAAACCCGACAGGGCCCGACGGAGCCCGACAGGGCCCGAGGAAACCAGACAGGGCCCGACAGAGCCCGACAAGGCCCGAGCAAACCCGACAGGGCCTGAGCAAACCCGACAGGGTTCGACAAAGCCTGAGAGGGCCTGACGGAGCCCGACAGTGCCCAAGCAAACCTGACAGGGTTCGATGGAGCCCGACACGGTACGAGCAAACCAGACAGGGCCTGACGGAGCCTGACAGGGCCCGAGCAAACCCGACAGGGCTCGACGGAGCCTGACAGGGCCCGAGCAAACCCGACAGGGCCCGAGCAAACCTGACAGGGCTTGACGGAGCCTGACAGGGCCCGAGCAAACCCGACAGGGCCCGAGCAAACCTGACAGGGCACGAAGGAGCCCGACAGGGCCCGAGCAAACCCGACAGGGCCCAACGGATCCCGACAGGGCGTGAGCAAACCTGACAGGGCCCGACGGAGCCTGACAGGGCCCGAGCAAACCCGACAGGGCCTGACGGAGCCTGACAGGGCCCGAGCAAACCCGACAGGGCCCGAGCGAATCTTACAGAGCCCGACGGAGCCCCACAGGACGCGGGCAAACCCGACAGTGCCCGAGCAAACCCGACAGGGCCTGACAAGGCCCGACAGGGCCTGAGCAAACCCGACAGGACCCGACAAAGCCTGACGGGGTCCGATGGAGCCCGACAGGGCCCGAGCAAACCCGACAGGGGGCGACGGAGCCTGACAGGGCCCGAGCAAACCCGACAGGGCTCGACGGAGCCTGACAGGGCCTCAGGAAACCAGACAGGGCCCGACGGAGCCCGACAGGGCCCTAGCAAAGCCGACAGGGCCTGAGCAAACCCGACAGGGCCCGACGGAGCCTGACAGGGCCCTAGCAAACCCGACAGGGCTTGACAAAGCCTGACAGGGCCCGAGCAAACCCGACAGGGCCCGAGCAAACCCGACAGGGCCCGACGGAGCCCGACAGGGCCCGAGCAAACCCGAAAGGGCCCGACGGGGCCTGACAGGGCTCGATGGAGCCCGACAGGGCCCGAGGAAACCCGACAGGGCTCGACGGAGCCCGATAGGGCCCGAGCAAACCCAACAGGGCCTGACGGAGCCCGACAGGGCCCGAGCAAACCCGAAAGGGCCCGACGAAGCCTGACAGGGCTCGATGGAGCCCGACAGGGCCCGAGGAAACCCGATAGGGCCCGACGGAGCCCGACAGGGCCCGAGCAAACCCGACAGGGCCCGAGCAAACCTGACAGGGCATGAAGGAGCCCGACAGGGCCCGAGCAAACCCGAGAGGGCCCGACGGATCCCGACAGGGCCCGAGCAAATCTGACAGGGCCCGAGCAAACCTGACAGGGCCCGAGCGAAGCTGACAGGGCCCGAGCGAACCTGACAGGGCCTGACAGAGCCCGACAGGACGCGGGCAAACCCGACAGGGCCCGAGCAAACCCGACATGGCCCGAGCAAACCTGACAGGGCCCGACGGAGCCCGACAGGACACGGGCAAACCCGACAGGGCCCGAGCAAACCCGATATGGCCCGAGCAAACCTGACAGGGCTCGATGGAGCCCGACAGGGCCCGAGGAAACCCGACAGAGCCCGAGGGAGCCCGAGAGGGCCCGAGCAAACCCGACAGGGCCCGAGCAAACCTGACAGGGCTTGTCGGAGCCGGACAGGGCCTGAGTAAAACCGAAAAGGCCCGAACAAACCCGACAAAGCTCGACGGAGCCCGACAGGGCCCGAGCAATCCCGACAGGGCCCGACAAGGCCCGACAGGGCCCGAGCAAACCCGACAGGGCCCGACAAAGCCTGACAGGGCCCGACGGAGCCCGACAGGTCCCGAGCAAACTCGACAAAGCCTCACAGAGCCTGACAGGGCTCGATGGCGCCCGACAGGGCCCGAGGAAACCCGACAGGGCTAGACGGAGCCCGACAGGGTCCGAGCAAACCCGACAGGGCCCGACGGAGCCCGACAGGGCCCCAGCAAACCCGACAGGGCCCGAGCAAACCCGACAGAGCACGACGGAGCCCGATAGGGTTCGAGCAAACCCGACAGGGCCTGACGGAGCCCGACAGGGCCCGAGCAAACCCGAAAGGGCCCGACGAAGCCTGACAGGGTTCGATGGAGCCTGACAGGGCCCGAGGAAACCCGACAGGGCCCGACGGAGCCCGATAGGGCCCGAGCAAACCCGACAGGGCCCGATGGAGCCCGACAGGGCTCGTGCAAACCCGACAGGGCCTGAGAAAATCCGACAGGGCCTGACAGAGCCCGACAGGGCCCAAGCAAACCCGAAAGGGCCCGACGGAGCCTGACAGGGCTCGATGGAGCCCGACAGGGCCCGAGGAAACCCGACAGGGCCCCACGGAGCCCGATAGGGCCCGAGCAATCCCGACAGGGCCTGACGGAGCCTGACAGGGCCCAGGCAAACCCGACAGGGCATGCTAGAGCCCGACAGAGCCCGAGCAAGCCCGACAGGGCCCGACAAGGCCCGACAGGGCCCGAGCAAACCCGCCAGGGCTCGACGGAGCCTGACAGGCCCCGAGCAAACCCGACACGGCCCAAGCAAACACAACAGGGCTCGAAGGAGCCCGACAGGGCCCGAGGAAACCAGACAGGGCCCGACAGAGCCTGACAGGGCCCGAGCAAACCCGACATGGCCCGAGCAAACCTGACAGGGTTCGACAAAGCCTGACAGGGCTCGATGGAGCCTGACAGGGCCCAAGGAAACCCGACAGGGCCCGACGGAGCCTGACAGGGCCCGAGCAAACCCGACAGGGCCCGAGCAAACCTGGCAGGGCACGAAGGAGCCCGACAGGGCCCGAGTAAACCCGACATAGCCCAACGGATCCCGACAGGGCGCAAGCAAACCTGACAGGGCCCGACGGAGCCCGACAGGGCACGAGCAAACCCGACAGGGCCCGAGCGAATCTGACAGGGCCCGACGGAGCCCGACAGGACAGGGCAAACCTGACAGGGCCCGAGCAAACCCGACAGGGCCTGACAAGGCCCGACAGGGCCTGAGTAATCCCGACAGGGCCCGACAAGGCCCGACAGGGCCCGAGCAAACCCGACAGGGCCCGACAAAGCCTGACAGGGCCCGACGGAGCCCGACAGGGCCCGAGCAAACCCGACAAAGCCTCACAGAGCCTGACAGGGCTCGATGGAGCCCGACAGGGCCGGAGGAAACCCGACAGGGCTAGACGGAGCCCGACAGGGCCCGAGCAAACCCGACAGGGCCCGACGGAGCCCGACAGGGCCCCAGCAAACCCGACAGGGCCCGAGTAAACCCGACAGGGCCTGACGGAGCCTGACAGGGCCTGAGCAAACCCGACAGGGCCCCACGGAGCCCGATAGGGCCCGAGCAAACCCAACAGGGCCTGATGGAGCCTGACAGGGCCCGGGCAAACCCGACAGGGCACGCTGGAGCCCGACAGAGCCCGAGCAAACCCGACAGGGCCTGACAAGGCCCGACAGGGCCCGAGCAAACCTGACAGGACCTGACAAAGCCTGACAGGGCCCGACGGAGCCCGACAGGGCCTGAGCAAACCCGAAAGAGCCCGACGGAGCCTGACAGGGCTCGATAGAGTCCGACAGGGCCCGAGGAAACCCGACAGGGCCGGACGGAACCCGAGAGGGCCCGACTGAAGCCAAGAGGGCCCGAGGAAATCCGACAGGGCCCGACAGAGCTTGACAGGGCCCGAGCAAACATGACAGGGCCCGACAGAGCCCGACAGGACCCGAGCAATCCCGACAGGGCCCGAGCAAACCCGACAGGGTTCGACAAAGCCTGACAGGGCTCGATGGAGCCCGACAGGGCCCGAGGAAACCCGACAGGGCCCGACGGAGCCTGACAGGGCCCGAGCAAACCTGACAGGGCCCGAGCAAACCTGACAGGGCACGAAGGAGCCCGACAGGGCCCGAGCAAACCCGACAGGGCCCAACGGATCCCGACAGGGCGTGAGCAAACCTGACAGGGCCCGACGGAGCCTTACAGGGCCCGAGCAAACCCGACAGGGCCTGACGGAGCCTGACAGGGCCCGAGCAAACCCGACAGGGCCTGACGGAGCCTGACAGGGCCCGAGCAAACCCGACAGGGCCCGAGCGAATCTGACAGAGCCCGACGGAGCCCCACAGGACGCGGGCAAACCCGACAGTGCCCGAGCAAACCCGACAGGGCCTGACAAGGCCCGACAGGGCCTGAGCAAACCCGACAGGACCCGACAAAGCCTGACGGGGTCCGATGGAGCCCGACAGGGCCCGAGCAAACCCGACAGGGGGCGACTGAGCCTGACAGGGCCCGAGCAAACCCGACAGGGCTCGACGGAGCCTGACAGGGCCTCAGGAAACCAGACAGGGCCCGACGGAGCCCGACAGGGCCCTAGCAAAGCCGACAGGGCCTGAGCAAACCCGACAGGGCCCGACGGAGCCCGACAGGGCCCTAGCAAACCCGACAGGGCTTGACAAAGCCTGACAGGGCCCGAGCAAACCCGACAGGGCCCGAGCAAACCCGACAGGGCCCGACGGAGCCCGACAGGGCCCGAGCAAACCCGAAAGGGCCCGACGGAGCCTGACAGGGCTCGATGGAGCCCGACAGGGCCCGAGGAAACCCGACAGGGCCCGACGGAGCCTGACAGGGCCCGAGCAAACCCGACAGGGCCTGACGGAGCCCGACAGGGCCCGAGCAAACCCGAAAGGGCCCGACGAAGCCTGACAGGGCTCGATGGAGCCCGACAGGGCCCGAGGAAACCTGACAGGGCCCGACGGAGCCCGATAGGGCCCGAGCAAACCCGACAGGGCCTGAGGAAATCCGACAGGGCCCGAGCAAATCCGACAGGGCCCGACGGAGCCCGACAGGGCTCAAGCAAACCCGACAGGGCCTGAGCAAATCCGACAGGGCCCGATGGAGCCCGACAGGGCTCAAGCAAACCCGACAGGGCCTGAGCAAATCCGACAGGGCCCGACGGAGCCCGACAGGGCCCGAGCAAAACTGACAGGGGTCGACGGAGCCTGACAGGGCTCGATGGAGCCCGACAGGGCCCGAGAAAACCCGACAGGGCCCCACGGAGCCCGATAGGGCCCGAGCAAACCCGACAGGGCCTGATGGAGCCTGACAGGGCCCGGGCAAACCCGACAGGGCACGCTGGAGCCCGACAGAGCCCGAGAAAACCCGACATAGCCCAACGGATCCCGACAGGGCGCAAGCAAACCTGACAGGGCCCGAGCAAACTCGACAGGGCCCGAGCAAACCTGACAGGGCTCGATGGAGCCCGACAGGGCCCGAGGAAACCCGAAAGGGCGCGACGGAGCCTGACAGGGCCCGAGCAAACCCGACAGGTCTCGACGGAGCCCGACAGGGCCCGAGCAAACCTGACAGGGCCCGAGAGAACCTGACAGGGCTTGACGGAGCTTGACAGGGCCCGAGGAAACCCAACAGGGCACGACGGAGCCTGACAGGGCCCGAGCAAACCCGACAGGGTTCGACGGAGCCCGACAGGGCCCGAGCACACCCGACAGGGTCCGACGAAGCCTGACAGGGCTTCAGCAAACCCGACAGGGCCCGAGCAAACCCCTGTCGGGTTTGCTCGTGCCCTGTTGGGCTCCGTCAGGCCCTGTCAGGTTTGCTCAGGCCCTGTCGGGATCCGTTGGGCCTTGTCGGGTTTGCTCGGACCCTGTCGGGCTCCTTCGTGCCCTGTCAGATTTGCTCGGGCCCTGTCAGGTTTGCTCGCGCCCTGTCAGGCTCCGTCGGGCCCTGTCGGGTTTCCTCGGGCCCTGTCGGGCTCCATCGATCCCTGTCAGGCTTTGTCGAACCCTGTCAGGTTTGCTCGGGCCCTGTCGGGATTGCTCGGGTCCTGTCGGGCTCTGTCGGGCCCTGTCATGTTTGCTCGGGCCCTGTCAAGCTCTGTCGGGCCCTGTCGGATTTCCTCGGGCCCTCTTGGCTTCAGTCGGGCCCTCTCGGTTTCCGTCCGGCCCTGTCGGGTTTCCTCGGGCCCTGTCGGACTCTATCGAGCCCTGTCAGGCTCCGTCAGGCTCTTTCGGGTTTGCTCAGGCCCTGTCGGGCTCCGTTGGGCCCTGTCAGGCTTTGTCAGGTCCTGTCAGGTTTGCTCGGGCCCTGTCAGGCCTTGTCAGGCCCTGTCGGGTTTGCCCGGGCCCTGTCAGGCTCCATCAGGCCCTGTCGGGTTTTCTCGGGCCCTGTCGGGCTCCATCGAGCCCTGTCAGGCTCCGTCAACCCCTGTCAGGTTTGCTCGGGCCCTGTCGGGCTCCGTCGGGCCCTGTCGGATTTGCTCAGGCCCTGTCGGGTTTGCTTGAGCCCTGTCGGGCTCCATCGGGCCCTGTCGGATTTGCTCAGGCCCTGTCGGGTTTGCTTGAGCCCTGTCGGGCTCCGTCGGGCCCTGTCGGATTTGCTCGGGCCCTGTCGGATTTCCTCAGGCCCTGTCGGGTTTGCTCGGGCCCTATCGGGCTCCGTCGGGCCCTGTCAGGTTTCCTCGGGCCCTGTCGGGCTCCATCGAGCCCTGTCAGGCTTCGTCGGGCCCTTTCAGGTTTGCTCGGGCCCTGTCGGGCTCCGTCAGGCCCTGTCGGGTTTGCTCGGGCCCTGTCAGGCTCCGTCGGGCCCTGTCGGGTTTCCTCGGGCCCTGTCGGGCTCCATCGAGCCCTGTCAGGCTCCGTCGGGCCCTTTCGGGTTTGCTCGGGCCCTGTCGGGCTCCGTCGGGCCCTGTCGGGTTTGCTCGGGCCCTGTCGGGTTTGCTCGGGCCCTGTCAGGCTTTGTCAAGCCCTGTCGGGTTTTCTAGGGCCCTGTCGGGCTCCGTCGGGCCCTGTCGGGTTTGCTCAGGCCCTGTCGGCTTTGCTAGGGCCCTGTCGGGCTCCGTCGGGCCCTGTCTGGTTTCCTGAGGCCCTGTCAGGCTCCGTCGAGCCCTGTCGGGTTTGCTCGGGCCCTGTCAGGCTCAGTCGCCCCCTGTCGGGTTTGCTCGGGCCCTGTCGGGCTCCATCGGACCCCGTCAGGCTTTGTCGGGTCCTGTCGGGTTTGCTCAGGCCCTGTCGGGCCTTGTCAGGCCCTGTCGGGTTTGCTCGGGCACTGTCGGGTTTGCCCGCGTCCTGTGGGGCTCCGTCGGGCTCTGTCAGATTCGCTCGGGCCCTGTCGGGTTTGCTCGGGCCCTGTCAGGCTCCGTCAGGCCCTGTCGGATTTGCTCGGGCCCTGTCAGGCTCCGTCGGGCCCTGTCAGGTTTGCTCACGCCCTGTCGGGATCCGTTGGGCCCTGTCGGGTTTGCTCGGGCCCTGTCGGGCTCCTTCGTGCCCTGTCAGGTTTGCTCGGGCCCTGTCAGGTTTGCTCGGGCCCTGTCAGGCTCCGTCGCGCCCTTTCGGGTTTCCTCGGGCCCTGTCGGGCTCCATCGAGCCCTGTCAGGTTTGCTCGGGCCATGTCGAGTTTGCTCGGGCCCTGTCAGGTTTGCTTGGGCCCTGTCGGGATCCGTTGGGCCCTGTCGGGTTTGCTCGGGCCCTGTCGGGCTCCATCGAGCCCTGTCAGGCTTCGTCGGGCCCTTTCGGTTTTGCTCGGGCCCTGTCGGGATCCGTCAGGCCCTGTCGGGTTTGCTCGGGCCCTATCGGGCTCTGTCGGGCCCTGTCGGGTTTCCTCGGGCCCTGTCGGGCTCCATCGAGCCCTGTCAGGCTCCGTCGGGCCCTTTCGGGTTTGCTCGGGCCCTGTCGGGCTCCGTCGGGCCCTGTCGGATTTGCTCAGGCCCTGTTGGGTTTGCTCGAGCTTTGTCGGGCTCCATCGGGTCCTGTCGGGTTTGCTCGGGCCCTATCGGGCTCCGTCGGGCCCTGTCGGGTTTACTCGGGCCCTGTCGGGCTCCATCGAGCCCTGTCAGGCTTCGTCGGGCGTTTTCGGGTTTGCTCGGGCCATGTCGGGCTCCGTCAGGCCCTGTCGGGTTTGCTCGGGCCCTATCGGGCTCCGTCGAGCCCTGTCGGGTTTCCTCGGGCCCTGTCAGGCTCCATCGAGCCCTGTCAGGCTCTGTCGGGCCCTTTCGGGTTTGCTCGGGCCCTGTCTGGCTCCGTCGGGCCCTGTCGGGTTTGCTCGGGCCCTGTCGGGTTTGCTCGGGCACTGTCAGGCTTTGTCAAACCCTGTCGGGTTTGCTAGGGCCCTGTCGGGCTCCGTCGGGCCCTGTCAGGCTTTGTCGAACCCTGTCAGGTTTGCTCGGGCCCTGTCGGGTTTGCTCGGGCCCTGTCGGGCTCTGTCGGGCCCTGTCTGGTTTCCTCGGGCCCTGTCGGGCTTTGTCGGGCCCTGTCGGATTTGCTCGGGCCCTGTCGGGTTTGCTGAAGCCCTGTCAGTCTTCGTCGGACCCTGTCGGGTTTGCTCGGGCCCTGTCGGGCTCCGTCGAACCCTGTCGGGTTTGCTCGGGCCCTGTCAGGCTCCGTCGCGCCCTGTCGGGTTTCCTCGGGCCCTGTCGGGCTCCATCGAGCCCTGTCAGGTTTGCTCGGGCCCTGTCGGGTTTGCTCGGGCCCTGTCGGGCTCCATCGGACCCTATCAGGCTTTGGCGGGTCCTGTCGGGTTTGCTCAGGCCCTGTCGGGCCTTGTCAGCCCCTGTCGGGTTTGCTCGCGCCCTGTCGGGCTCCGTCGGGCCCTGTCATGTTCTCTCGGGCCCTGTCAGGTTTGCTCGGGCCCTGTCAGGCTCCGTCAGGCCCTATCGGGTTTGCTCGAGCTCTGTCGGGCTCCGTCGGGCCCTGTCAGGTTTGCTCGGGCCCTGTCGGGCCTTGTCAGGCCCTGTCGGGTTTGCTCGGGACCTGTCGGGTTTGCCCGCGTCCTGTCGGGCTCCGTCGGGTCCTGTCAGATTCGCTCGGGCCCTGTCGGGTTTGCTCGGGCCCTGTCAGGCTCCGTCAGGCCCTGTCGGGTTTGCTCGTGCCCTGTCGGGCTCCGTCGGGCCCTGTCACGTTTGCTCAGGCCCTGTCGGGTTTCGTTGGGCCTTGTCGGGTTTGCTCGGGCCCTGTCGGGCTCCTTCGTGCCCTGTCAGGTTTTTTCGGGCCCTGTCGGGTTTGCTCGGGCCCTGTAAGGCTCCGTCGAGCCCTGTCGGGTTTGCTCGGGCCCTGTCAGGCTCCGTCGGGCCCTGTCGGGTTTCCTCGGGCCCTGTCGGGCTCCATCGAGCCCTGTCAGGCTTTGTCGAACCCTGTCGGGTTTGCTCGGGCCCTGTCGGGTTTGCTCAGGTCCTGTCGGGCTCTGTCGGGCCCTGTCGGATTTCCTCGGGCCCTCTCGGGTTCCGTCGGGCCCTCTCGGGTTCCGTCGGGCCCTCTCGGGTTCCGTCGGGCTCTTTCGGGATTGCTCAAGCCCTGTCGGGCTCCGTCGGGCCCTGTCAGGCTTTGTCAGGTCCTGTCAGGTTTGCTCGGGCCCTGTCGGGCCTTGTGGGGCCCTGTCGGGTTTGCTCGGGCTCTGTCGGGCTCCAGCGTTCCCTGTCGGGTTTGCCCGGGCCCTGCCAGGTTCCATCAGGCCCTGTCGGGTTTGCTCGGGCCCTATCGGGCTCCATGGAGCCCTGTCAGGTTTCCTCGGGCCCTGTCGGGTTTGCTCGAGCCCTGTCGGGCTCCATCGGGTCCTGTAGGGTTTGCTCGGGCCCTATCGGGCTCCGTCGGGCCCTGTTGGGTTTCCTCGGGCCCTGTCGGGCTCCATTGAGCCCTGTCAGGCTCCGTCGGGCCCTTACGGGTTTGCTCGGGCCCTGTCGGGCTCCGTCGGGCCCTGTCGGGTTTGCTCGGGCCCTGTCAGGCTTTGTCAAGCCCTGTCGGGTTTGCTAGGGCCCTGTCGGGCTCCGTCGGGCCCTGTCTGGTTTCCTCAGGCCCTGTCGGGTTTGCTCGGGCCCTGTCGGGTTTGCTCAGGCCCTGCCGGGTTTGCTAGGGCCCTGTCGGGCTCCGTCGGGCCCTGTCTGGTTTCCTCAGGCCCTGTCGGGCTCCGTCGAGCCCTGTCGGGTTTGCTCGGGCCCTGTCAGGCTCCGTCGCGCCCTGTCGGGTTTCCTCGGGCCCTGTCGGGCTCCATCGAGCCCTGTCGGGTTTGCTCGGGCCCTGTCGGGCTCCATCGGACCCTGTCAGGCTTTGTCGGGTCCTGTCGGGTTTGCTCAGGTCCTGTCGGGTTTGCTCGGGCCCTGTCGGGCTCTGTCGGGCCCTGTCTGGTTTCCTCGGGCCCTGTCAGGCTCCGTTGGGCCCTGTCGGTTTGCTCGGGCCCTGTCGGGTTTTCTGAAGCCCTGTCAGGCTTCGTTGGACCCTGTCCAGTGTGCTCGGGCCCTGTCGGGCTCCGTCGAGCCCTGTCAGGTTTTCTCGGGCCTTGTCAGGCTTTGTCGGGCCCTGTCGGGTTTGCTCGGGCCCTGTCGGGTTTGCTCAGGCCCTGTCGGTTTCCGTCGGGCCCTGTCGGGTTTCCTCGGGCCCTGTCGGACTCCACTGAGCCCTGTCAGGCTCCGTCAGGCTCTTTCGGGTTTGCTCGGGCCCTGCCGGGCTCCGTCGGGCCCTGTCAGGCTTTGTCAGGACGTGTCAGGTTTGCTCGAGCCCTGTCGGGCCTTGTCGGGCCCTGTCGGGTTTGCTCGGGCTCTGTCGGGCTCCAGCGTGCCCTGTCGGGTTTGCCCGGGCCCTGTCAGGCTCCGTCAGGCCCTGTCGGGTTTGCTCGGGCCCTATCGGGCTCAATCAGGCCCTGTCGGGTTTCCTCGGGCCCTGTCGGGCTCCATCGAGCCCTGTCAGGCTCCGTCGGGCCCTTTCGGGTTTGCTCGGGCCCTGTCGGGCTCCGTCGGGCCCTGTCGGGTTTGCTCGGGCCCTGTCGGGCTCCGTCGGGCCCTGTCTGGTTTCCTCGGGCTCTGTTGGGCTCCGTCGGGCCCTGTCGGGTTTGCTCGGGCTATGTCGGGTTTGCTGAAGCCCTGTCAGGCTTCGTCGGACACTGTCGAGTTTCCTCGGGCCCTGTCGGGCTCCATTGGGCCCTGTCGGGTTTGCTCGGGCCTTATCGGGCTTTGTCGGGCCCTGTCGGGTTTCCTCGGGCCCTGTCGGGCTCCATCGAGCCCTGTCAGGCTTCGTCGGGCCCTTTCGGGTTTGCTCGGGCCCTGTCGGGCTCCGTCAGGCCCTGTCGGGTTTCCTCGGGCCCTGTCGGGCTCCATCGAGCCCTGTTAGGCTTCGTCGGGCCCTGTCGGGTTTGCTCGGGCCCTGTCGGGTTTGCTCGGGCCCTGTCAGGCTCCGGCGGGCCCTGTCGGGTTTCCTCGGGCCCTGTCGGGCTCCATCAAGCCCTGTCAGGCTTTGTTGAACCCTGTCGGGTTGGCTCGGGCCCTGTCGGGTTTGCTCGGGCCCTGTCGGGCTCTGTCGGGCCCTGTCTGGTTTCCTCGGGCCCTGTCGGGCTCCGTCGGGCCCTGTCGGATTTGCTCGGGCCCTGTCGGGTTTGCTGAAGCCCTGTCAGGCTTCGTCGGACCCTGTCGGGTTTGCTCGGGCCCTGTCGGGCTCCGTCGAACCCTGTCGGGTTTGCTCGGGCCCTGTCAGGCTCCCTCGCGCCCTATCGGGTTTCCTCGGGCCCTGTCGGGCTCCATCGAGCCCTGTCGGGTTTGCTCGGGCCCTGTCGGGTTTGCTCGGGCCCTGTCGGGCTCCATCGGACTCTATCAGGCTTTGGCGGGTCCTGTCGGGTTTGCTCAGGCCCTGTCGGGCCTTGTCAGCCCCTGTCGGGTTTGCTCGCGCCCTGTCGGGCTCCGTCGGGCCCTGTCAGGTTCTCTCGGGCCCTGTCAGGTTTGCTCGGGCCCTGTCAGGCTCCGTCAGGCCCTATCGGGTTTGCTCGAGCCCTGTCGGGCTCCGTCAGGCCCTGTCAGGTTTGCTCGGGCCGTGTCGGGCCTTGTCAGGCCCTGTCGGGTTTGCTCGGGACCTGTCGGGTTTGCCCGCGTCCTGTCGGGCTCCGTCGGGCCCTGTCAGATTCGCTCGGGCCCTGTCGGGTTTGCTCGGGCCCTGTCAGGCTCCGTCAGGCCCTGTCGGGTTTGCTTGTGCCCTGTCGGGCTCCGTCGGGCCCTGTCAGGTTTGCTCAGGCCCTGTCGGGATCCGTTGGGCCTTGTCGGGTTTGCTCGGACCCTGTCGGGCTCCTTCGTGCCCTGGTAGGTTTGCTCGGGCCCTGTCGGGTTTGCTCGGGCCCTGTCAGGCTCCGTCGGGCCCTGTCGGGTTTCCTCGGGCCCTGTCGGGCTCCATCGAGCCCTGTCAGGCTCCGTCGGGCCCTTTCGGGTTTGCTCGGGCCCTGTCGGGCTCCGTCGGGCCCTGTCGGATTTGCTCAGGCCCTGTCGGTCTCCGTTGGGTCCTGTCGGGTTTGCTCGAGCCCTATCGGGCTCCTTCGGGCCCTGTCGGGTTTCCTCGGGCCCTGTCGGGCTCTGTTGGGTCCTGTCGGTTTGCTCGGGCACTGTCGGGTTTTCTGAATCCCTGTCAGGCTTCGTCGGACCCTGTCAAGTGTGCTCGGGCCCTGTCGGGCTCCGTCGAGCCCTGTCAGGTTTTCTCAGGCCTTGTCAGGCTCCGTCGGGCCCTGTCGGGTTTGCTCGGGCCCTGTCGGGTTTGCTCAGGCCCTGTCGGGTTCCGTCGGGCCCTGTCGGGTTTCCTCGGGCCCTGTCGGACTCCACTGAGCCCTGTCAGGCTCCGTCGGGCTCTTTCGGGTTTGCTCGGGCCCTGGCGGGCTCCGTCAAGCCCTGTCAGGCTTTGTCAGGACGTGTCAGGTTTGCGCGGGCCCTGTCGGGCCTTGTCGGGCCCTGTCGGGTTTGCTCGGGCTCTGTCGGGCTCCAGCGTGCCCTGTCGGGTTTGCCCGGGCCCTGTCAGGCTCCGTCAGGCCCTGTCGGGTTTGCTCGGGCCCTATCGGGCTCAATCAGGCCCTGTCGGGTTTCCTCGGGCCCTGTCTGGCTCCATCGAGCCCTGTAAGGCTCTGTCGGGCCCTTTCGGGTTTGCTCGGGCCCTGTCGGGCTCCGTCGCGCCCTGTCGGGTTTGCTCGGGCCCTGTCGGGCTCCGTCGGGCCCTGTCTGGTTTCCTCGGGCTCTGTCGGGCTCTGTCGAACCCTGTCGGGTTTGCTCAGGCCATGTCGGGTTTGCTGAAGCCCTGTCAGGCTTCGTCGGACCCTGTCGGGTTTGCTCGAGCCCTGTCGGGCTCCATCGGGCCCTGTCGGGTTTGCTCGGGCCCTATCGGGCTCCGTCGGGCCCTGTCGGGTTTCCTCGGGCCCTGTCGGGCTCCATCGAGCCCTGTCAGGTTTCGTCGGGCCCTTTCGGGTTTGCTCGGGCCCTGTCGGGCTCCGACAGGCCCTGTCGGGTTTACTCGGGCCCTATCGGGCTCCGTCGAGCCCTGTCGGGTTTGCTCGGGCTCTGTCAGGCTCCTTCGGGCCCTGTTGGGTTTCCTCAGGCCCTGTCGGGCTCCATCAAGCCCTGTCAGGCTTTGTCGAACCCTGTCGGGTTTGCTCGGCCCCTGTCGGGTTTGCTCGGGCCCTGTCGGGCTCCATCAGGCCCTGTCGGGTTTGCTCGGGCCCTATCAGGCTCCGTCGGGCCCTGTCGGGTTTCCTCGGGCCCTGTCGGGCTCCACCGAGCCCTGTCAGGCTTCGTCGGGACCTTTCGGGTTTGCTCGGGCCCTGTCGGGCTCCGTCAGGCCCTGTCGGGTTTCCTCGGGCCCTGTCGGGTTTCCTCGGGCCCTGTCGGACTCCACTGAGCCCTGTCAGGCTCCGTCAGGCTCTTTCGGGTTTGCTCGGGCCCTGCCGGGCTCCGTCGGGCCCTGTCAGGCTTTGTCAGGACGTGTCAGGTTTGCTCGAGCCCTGTCGGGCCTTGTCGGGCCCTGTCGGGTTTGCTCGGGCTCTGTCGGGCTCCAGCGTGCCCTGTCGGGTTTGCCCGGGCCCTGTCAGGCTCCGTCAGGCCCTGTCGGGTTTGCTCGGGCCCTATCGGGCTCAATCAGGCCCTGTCGGGTTTCCTCGGGCCCTGTCGGGCTCCATCGAGCCCTGTCAGGCTCCGTCGGGCCCTTTCGGGTTTGCTCGGGCCCTGTCGGGCTCCGTCGGGCCCTGTCGGGTTTGCTCGGGCCCTGTCGGGCTCCGTCGGGCCCTGTCTGGTTTCCTCGGGCTCTGTTGGGCTCCGTCGGGCCCTGTCGGGTTTGCTCGGGCTATGTCGGGTTTGCTGAAGCCCTGTCAGGCTTCGTCGGACACTGTCGAGTTTCCTCGGGCCCTGTCGGGCTCCATTGGGCCCTGTCGGGTTTGCTCGGGCCTTATCGGGCTTTGTCGGGCCCTGTCGGGTTTCCTCGGGCCCTGTCGGGCTCCATCGAGCCCTGTCAGGCTTCGTCGGGCCCTTTCGGGTTTGCTCGGGCCCTGTCGGGCTCCGTCAGGCCCTGTCGGGTTTCCTCGGGCCCTGTCGGGCTCCATCGAGCCCTGTTAGGCTTCGTCGGGCCCTGTCGGGTTTGCTCGGGCCCTGTCGGGTTTGCTCGGGCCCTGTCAGGCTCCGGCGGGCCCTGTCGGGTTTCCTCGGGCCCTGTCGGGCTCCATCAAGCCCTGTCAGGCTTTGTTGAACCCTGTCGGGTTGGCTCGGGCCCTGTCGGGTTTGCTCGGGCCCTGTCGGGCTCTGTCGGGCCCTGTCTGGTTTCCTCGGGCCCTGTCGGGCTCCGTCGGGCCCTGTCGGATTTGCTCGGGCCCTGTCGGGTTTGCTGAAGCCCTGTCAGGCTTCGTCGGACCCTGTCGGGTTTGCTCGGGCCCTGTCGGGCTCCGTCGAACCCTGTCGGGTTTGCTCGGGCCCTGTCAGGCTCCCTCGCGCCCTATCGGGTTTCCTCGGGCCCTGTCGGGCTCCATCGAGCCCTGTCAGGTTTGCTCGGGCCCTGTCGGGTTTGCTCGGGCCCTGTCGGGCTCCATCGGACTCTATCAGGCTTTGGCGGGTCCTGTCGGGTTTGCTCAGGCCCTGTCGGGCCTTGTCAGCCCCTGTCGGGTTTGCTCGCGCCCTGTCGGGCTCCGTCGGGCCCTGTCAGGTTCTCTCGGGCCCTGTCAGGTTTGCTCGGGCCCTGTCAGGCTCCGTCAGGCCCTATCGGGTTTGCTCGAGCCCTGTCGGGCTCCGTCAGGCCCTGTCAGGTTTGCTCGGGCCGTGTCGGGCCTTGTCAGGCCCTGTCGGGTTTGCTCGGGACCTGTCGGGTTTGCCCGCGTCCTGTCGGGCTCCGTCGGGCCCTGTCAGATTCGCTCGGGCCCTGTCGGGTTTGCTCGGGCCCTGTCAGGCTCTGTCAGGCCCTGTCGGGTTTGCTTGTGCCCTGTCGGGCTCCGTCGGGCCCTGTCAGGTTTGCTCAGGCCCTGTCGGGATCCGTTGGGCCTTGTCGGGTTTGCTCGGACCCTGTCGGGCTCCTTCGTGCCCTGGTAGGTTTGCTCGGGCCCTGTCGGGTTTGCTCGGGCCCTGTCAGGCTCCGTCGGGCCCTGTCGGGTTTCCTCGGGCCCTGTCGGGCTCCATCGAGCCCTGTCAGGCTCCGTCGGGCCCTTTCGGGTTTGCTCGGGCCCTGTCGGGCTCCGTCGGGCCCTGTCGGATTTGCTCAGGCCCTGTCGGTCTCCATTGGGTCCTGTCGGGTTTGCTCGAGCCCTATCGGGCTCCTTCGGGCCCTGTCGGGTTTCCTCGGGCCCTGTCGGGCTCTGTTGGGTCCTGTCGGTTTGCTCGGGCACTGTCGGGTTTTCTGAATCCCTGTCAGGCTTCGTCGGACCCTGTCAAGTGTGCTCGGGCCCTGTCGGGCTCCGTCGAGCCCTGTCAGGTTTTCTCAGGCCTTGTCAGGCTCCGTCGGGCCCTGTCGGGTTTGCTCGGGCCCTGTCGGGTTTGCTCAGGCCCTGTCGGGTTCCGTCGGGCCCTGTCGGGTTTCCTCGGGCCCTGTCGGACTCCACTGAGCCCTGTCAGGCTCCGTCGGGCTCTTTCGGGTTTGCTCGGGCCCTGGCGGGCTCCGTCAAGCCCTGTCAGGCTTTGTCAGGACGTGTCAGGTTTGCGCGGGCCCTGTCGGGCCTTGTCGGGCCCTGTCGGGTTTGCTCGGGCTCTGTCGGGCTCCAGCGTGCCCTGTCGGGTTTGCCCGGGCCCTGTCAGGCTCCGTCAGGCCCTGTCGGGTTTGCTCGGGCCCTATCGGGCTCAATCAGGCCCTGTCGGGTTTCCTCGGGCCCTGTCTGGCTCCATCGAGCCCTGTAAGGCTCTGTCGGGCCCTTTCGGGTTTGCTCGGGCCCTGTCGGGCTCCGTCGCGCCCTGTCGGGTTTGCTCGGGCCCTGTCGGGCTCCGTCGGGCCCTGTCTGGTTTCCTCGGGCTCTGTCGGGCTCTGTCGAACCCTGTCGGGTTTGCTCAGGCCATGTCGGGTTTGCTGAAGCCCTGTCAGGCTTCGTCGGACCCTGTCGGGTTTGCTCGAGCCCTGTCGGGCTCCATCGGGCCCTGTCGGGTTTGCTCGGGCCCTATCGGGCTCCGTCGGGCCCTGTCGGGTTTCCTCGGGCCCTGTCGGGCTCCATCGAGCCCTGTCAGGCTTCGTCGGGCCCTTTCGGGTTTGCTCGGGCCCTGTCGGGCTCCGACAGGCCCTGTCGGGTTTACTCGGGCCCTATCGGGCTCCGTCGAGCCCTGTCGGGTTTGCTCGGGCTCTGTCAGGCTCCTTCGGGCCCTGTTGGGTTTCCTCAGGCCCTGTCGGGCTCCATCAAGCCCTGTCAGGCTTTGTCGAACCCTGTCGGGTTTGCTCGGCCCCTGTCGGGTTTGCTCGGGCCCTGTCGGGCTCCATCAGGCCCTGTCGGGTTTGCTCGGGCCCTATCAGGCTCCGTCGGGCCCTGTCGGGTTTCCTCGGGCCCTGTCGGGCTCCACCGAGCCCTGTCAGGCTTCGTCGGGACCTTTCGGGTTTGCTCGGGCCCTGTCGGGCTCCGTCAGGCCCTGTCGGGTTTCCTCGGGCCCTGTCAGGCTGCATCGAGCCCGGTCAGGTTTGCTCGGGCCCTGTCGGGTTTGCTCGGGCCCTGTCGGGCTCCATCGGACCCTATCAGGCTTTGGCGGGTCCTGTCGGGTTTGCTCAGGCCCTGTCGGGCCTTGTCAGCCCCTGTCAGGTTTGCTCGCGCCCTGTTGGGCTCCGTCGGGCCCTGTTCAGGTTCTCTCGGGCCCTGTCAGGTTTGCTCGGGCCCTGTCGGGCCTTGTCAGGCCCTGTCGGGTTTGCTCGGGACCTGTCTGGTTTGCCCGCGTCCTATCGGGCTCCGTCGGGCCCTGTCAGATTCGCTCGGGCCCTGTCGGGTTTGCTCGGGCCCTGTCAGGCTCCGTCAGGCCCTGTCGTGTTTGCTCGTGTCTTGTTGGGCTCCGTCGGGCCCTGTCAGGTTTGCTCAGGCCCTGTTGGGATCCGTTGGGCCTTGTCGGGTTTGCTCGGGCCCTGTCGGGCTCCTTCGTGCCCTGTCAGGTTTGCTCGGGCCCTGTCGGGTTTGCTCGGGCCCTGTCAGGCTCCGTCGGGCTCTGTCAGGTTTGCTCGGGCCCTGTCGGGCCTTGTCAGGCCCTGTCGGGTTTGCTCGGGCCCTGTCGGGCCTTGTCAGGCCCTGTCGGGTTTGCTCGGGACCTGTCGGGTTTGCCCGCGTCCTGTCGGGCTCCGTCGGGCCCTGTCAGATTCGCTCGGGCCCTGTCGGGTTTGCTCGGGCCCTGTCAGGCTCCGTCAGGCCCTGTCGGGTTTGCTCGCGTCTTGTCGGGCTCCGTCGGGCCCTGTCAGGTTTGCTCAGGCCCTGTCGGGATCCGTTGGGCCTTGTCGGGTTTGCTCGGGCCCTGTCGGGCTCCTTCGTGCCCTGTCAGGTTTGCTCGGGCCCTGTCGGGTTTGCTCGGGCCCTGTCAGGCTCCGTCGGGCTCTGTCGGGTTTCCTCGGGCCCTGTCGGGCTCCATCGAGCCCTGTCAGGCTTTGTCGAACCCTGTCGGGTTTGCTCAGGCCCTGTCGGGTTTGCTCGGGTCCTGTCGGGCTCTGTCGGGCCCTGTCGGGTTTGCTCGGGCCCTGTCAGGCTCCGTCGGGCCCTGTCGGATTTCCTCGGGCCCTCTCGGGTTCTGTCGGGCCCTCTCGGGTTCCGTCCGGCCCTGTCGGGTTTCCTCGGGCCCTGTCGGACTCTATCGAGCCCTGTCAGGCTCCGTCGGGCTCTTTCGGGTTTGCTCAGGCCCTGTCGGGCTCCGTCGGGCCCTGTCAGGCTTTGTCAGGTCCTGTCAGGTTTGCTCGGGCCCTGTCGGGCCTTGTCGGGCCCTGTCGGGTTTGCTCGGGCTCTGTCGGGCTCCAGCGTGCCCTGTCGGGTTTGCCCGGGCCCTGTCAGGCTCCGTCAGGCCCTGTCGGGTTTGCTCGGGCCCTATCGGGCTCAATCAGGCCCTGTCGGGTTTCCTCGGGCCCTGTCTGGCTCCATCGAGCCCTGTAAGGCTCTGTCGGGCCCTTTCGGGTTTGCTCGGGCCCTGTCGGGCTCCGTCGCGCCCTGTCGGGTTTGCTCGGGCCCTGTCGGGCTCCGTCGGGCCCTGTCTGGTTTCCTCGGGCTCTGTCGGGCTCTGTCGAACCCTGTCGGGTTTGCTCAGGCCATGTCGGGTTTGCTGAAGCCCTGTCAGGCTTCGTCGGACCCTGTCGGGTTTGCTCGAGCCCTGTCGGGCTCCATCGGGCCCTGTCGGGTTTGCTCGGGCCCTATCGGGCTCCGTCGGGCCCTGTCGGGTTTCCTCGGGCCCTGTCGGGCTCCATCGAGCCCTGTCAGGTTTCGTCGGGCCCTTTCGGGTTTGCTCGGGCCCTGTCGGGCTCCGACAGGCCCTGTCGGGTTTACTCGGGCCCTATCGGGCTCCGTCGAGCCCTGTCGGGTTTGCTCGGGCTCTGTCAGGCTCCTTCGGGCCCTGTTGGGTTTCCTCAGGCCCTGTCGGGCTCCATCAAGCCCTGTCAGGCTTTGTCGAACCCTGTCGGGTTTGCTCGGCCCCTGTCGGGTTTGCTCGGGCCCTGTCGGGCTCCATCAGGCCCTGTCGGGTTTGCTCGGGCCCTATCAGGCTCCGTCGGGCCCTGTCGGGTTTCCTCGGGCCCTGTCGGGCTCCACCGAGCCCTGTCAGGCTTCGTCGGGACCTTTCGGGTTTGCTCGGGCCCTGTCGGGCTCCGTCAGGCCCTGTCGGGTTTCCTCGGGCCCTGTCGGGTTTCCTCGGGCCCTGTCGGACTCCACTGAGCCCTGTCAGGCTCCGTCAGGCTCTTTCGGGTTTGCTCGGGCCCTGCCGGGCTCCGTCGGGCCCTGTCAGGCTTTGTCAGGACGTGTCAGGTTTGCTCGAGCCCTGTCGGGCCTTGTCGGGCCCTGTCGGGTTTGCTCGGGCTCTGTCGGGCTCCAGCGTGCCCTGTCGGGTTTGCCCGGGCCCTGTCAGGCTCCGTCAGGCCCTGTCGGGTTTGCTCGGGCCCTATCGGGCTCAATCAGGCCCTGTCGGGTTTCCTCGGGCCCTGTCGGGCTCCATCGAGCCCTGTCAGGCTCCGTCGGGCCCTTTCGGGTTTGCTCGGGCCCTGTCGGGCTCCGTCGGGCCCTGTCGGGTTTGCTCGGGCCCTGTCGGGCTCCGTCGGGCCCTGTCTGGTTTCCTCGGGCTCTGTTGGGCTCCGTCGGGCCCTGTCGGGTTTGCTCGGGCTATGTCGGGTTTGCTGAAGCCCTGTCAGGCTTCGTCGGACACTGTCGAGTTTCCTCGGGCCCTGTCGGGCTCCATTGGGCCCTGTCGGGTTTGCTCGGGCCTTATCGGGCTTTGTCGGGCCCTGTCGGGTTTCCTCGGGCCCTGTCGGGCTCCATCGAGCCCTGTCAGGCTTCGTCGGGCCCTTTCGGGTTTGCTCGGGCCCTGTCGGGCTCCGTCAGGCCCTGTCGGGTTTCCTCGGGCCCTGTCGGGCTCCATCGAGCCCTGTTAGGCTTCGTCGGGCCCTGTCGGGTTTGCTCGGGCCCTGTCGGGTTTGCTCGGGCCCTGTCAGGCTCCGGCGGGCCCTGTCGGGTTTCCTCGGGCCCTGTCGGGCTCCATCAAGCCCTGTCAGGCTTTGTTGAACCCTGTCGGGTTGGCTCGGGCCCTGTCGGGTTTGCTCGGGCCCTGTCGGGCTCTGTCGGGCCCTGTCTGGTTTCCTCGGGCCCTGTCGGGCTCCGTCGGGCCCTGTCGGATTTGCTCGGGCCCTGTCGGGTTTGCTGAAGCCCTGTCAGGCTTCGTCGGACCCTGTCGGGTTTGCTCGGGCCCTGTCGGGCTCCGTCGAACCCTGTCGGGTTTGCTCGGGCCCTGTCAGGCTCCCTCGCGCCCTATCGGGTTTCCTCGGGCCCTGTCGGGCTCCATCGAGCCCTGTCAGGTTTGCTCGGGCCCTGTCGGGTTTGCTCGGGCCCTGTCGGGCTCCATCGGACTCTATCAGGCTTTGGCGGGTCCTGTCGGGTTTGCTCAGGCCCTGTCGGGCCTTGTCAGCCCCTGTCGGGTTTGCTCGCGCCCTGTCGGGCTCCGTCGGGCCCTGTCAGGTTCTCTCGGGCCCTGTCAGGTTTGCTCGGGCCCTGTCAGGCTCCGTCAGGCCCTATCGGGTTTGCTCGAGCCCTGTCGGGCTCCGTCAGGCCCTGTCAGGTTTGCTCGGGCCGTGTCGGGCCTTGTCAGGCCCTGTCGGGTTTGCTCGGGACCTGTCGGGTTTGCCCGCGTCCTGTCGGGCTCCGTCGGGCCCTGTCAGATTCGCTCGGGCCCTGTCGGGTTTGCTCGGGCCCTGTCAGGCTCTGTCAGGCCCTGTCGGGTTTGCTTGTGCCCTGTCGGGCTCCGTCGGGCCCTGTCAGGTTTGCTCAGGCCCTGTCGGGATCCGTTGGGCCTTGTCGGGTTTGCTCGGACCCTGTCGGGCTCCTTCGTGCCCTGGTAGGTTTGCTCGGGCCCTGTCGGGTTTGCTCGGGCCCTGTCAGGCTCCGTCGGGCCCTGTCGGGTTTCCTCGGGCCCTGTCGGGCTCCATCGAGCCCTGTCAGGCTCCGTCGGGCCCTTTCGGGTTTGCTCGGGCCCTGTCGGGCTCCGTCGGGCCCTGTCGGATTTGCTCAGGCCCTGTCGGTCTCCATTGGGTCCTGTCGGGTTTGCTCGAGCCCTATCGGGCTCCTTCGGGCCCTGTCGGGTTTCCTCGGGCCCTGTCGGGCTCTGTTGGGTCCTGTCGGTTTGCTCGGGCACTGTCGGGTTTTCTGAATCCCTGTCAGGCTTCGTCGGACCCTGTCAAGTGTGCTCGGGCCCTGTCGGGCTCCGTCGAGCCCTGTCAGGTTTTCTCAGGCCTTGTCAGGCTCCGTCGGGCCCTGTCGGGTTTGCTCGGGCCCTGTCGGGTTTGCTCAGGCCCTGTCGGGTTCCGTCGGGCCCTGTCGGGTTTCCTCGGGCCCTGTCGGACTCCACTGAGCCCTGTCAGGCTCCGTCGGGCTCTTTCGGGTTTGCTCGGGCCCTGGCGGGCTCCGTCAAGCCCTGTCAGGCTTTGTCAGGACGTGTCAGGTTTGCGCGGGCCCTGTCGGGCCTTGTCGGGCCCTGTCGGGTTTGCTCGGGCTCTGTCGGGCTCCAGCGTGCCCTGTCGGGTTTGCCCGGGCCCTGTCAGGCTCCGTCAGGCCCTGTCGGGTTTGCTCGGGCCCTATCGGGCTCAATCAGGCCCTGTCGGGTTTCCTCGGGCCCTGTCTGGCTCCATCGAGCCCTGTAAGGCTCTGTCGGGCCCTTTCGGGTTTGCTCGGGCCCTGTCGGGCTCCGTCGCGCCCTGTCGGGTTTGCTCGGGCCCTGTCGGGCTCCGTCGGGCCCTGTCTGGTTTCCTCGGGCTCTGTCGGGCTCTGTCGAACCCTGTCGGGTTTGCTCAGGCCATGTCGGGTTTGCTGAAGCCCTGTCAGGCTTCGTCGGACCCTGTCGGGTTTGCTCGAGCCCTGTCGGGCTCCATCGGGCCCTGTCGGGTTTGCTCGGGCCCTATCGGGCTCCGTCGGGCCCTGTCGGGTTTCCTCGGGCCCTGTCGGGCTCCATCGAGCCCTGTCAGGCTTCGTCGGGCCCTTTCGGGTTTGCTCGGGCCCTGTCGGGCTCCGACAGGCCCTGTCGGGTTTACTCGGGCCCTATCGGGCTCCGTCGAGCCCTGTCGGGTTTGCTCGGGCTCTGTCAGGCTCCTTCGGGCCCTGTTGGGTTTCCTCAGGCCCTGTCGGGCTCCATCAAGCCCTGTCAGGCTTTGTCGAACCCTGTCGGGTTTGCTCGGCCCCTGTCGGGTTTGCTCGGGCCCTGTCGGGCTCCATCAGGCCCTGTCGGGTTTGCTCGGGCCCTATCAGGCTCCGTCGGGCCCTGTCGGGTTTCCTCGGGCCCTGTCGGGCTCCACCGAGCCCTGTCAGGCTTCGTCGGGACCTTTCGGGTTTGCTCGGGCCCTGTCGGGCTCCGTCAGGCCCTGTCGGGTTTCCTCGGGCCCTGTCGGGCTGCATCGAGCCCGGTCAGGTTTGCTCGGGCCCTGTCGGGTTTGCTCGGGCCCTGTCGGGCTCCATCGGACCCTATCAGGCTTTGGCGGGTCCTGTCGGGTTTGCTCAGGCCCTGTCGGGCCTTGTCAGCCCCTGTCAGGTTTGCTCGCGCCCTGTTGGGCTCCGTCGGGCCCTGTTCAGGTTCTCTCGGGCCCTGTCAGGTTTGCTCGGGCCCTGTCGGGCCTTGTCAGGCCCTGTCGGGTTTGCTCGGGACCTGTCTGGTTTGCCCGCGTCCTATCGGGCTCCGTCGGGCCCTGTCAGATTCGCTCGGGCCCTGTCGGGTTTGCTCGGGCCCTGTCAGGCTCCGTCAGGCCCTGTCGTGTTTGCTCGTGTCTTGTTGGGCTCCGTCGGGCCCTGTCAGGTTTGCTCAGGCCCTGTTGGGATCCGTTGGGCCTTGTCGGGTTTGCTCGGGCCCTGTCGGGCTCCTTCGTGCCCTGTCAGGTTTGCTCGGGCCCTGTCGGGTTTGCTCGGGCCCTGTCAGGCTCCGTCGGGCTCTGTCAGGTTTGCTCGGGCCCTGTCGGGCCTTGTCAGGCCCTGTCGGGTTTGCTCGGGCCCTGTCGGGCCTTGTCAGGCCCTGTCGGGTTTGCTCGGGACCTGTCGGGTTTGCCCGCGTCCTGTCGGGCTCCGTCGGGCCCTGTCAGATTCGCTCGGGCCCTGTCGGGTTTGCTCGGGCCCTGTCAGGCTCCGTCAGGCCCTGTCGGGTTTGCTCGCGTCTTGTCGGGCTCCGTCGGGCCCTGTCAGGTTTGCTCAGGCCCTGTCGGGATCCGTTGGGCCTTGTCGGGTTTGCTCGGGCCCTGTCGGGCTCCTTCGTGCCCTGTCAGGTTTGCTCGGGCCCTGTCGGGTTTGCTCGGGCCCTGTCAGGCTCCGTCGGGCTCTGTCGGGTTTCCTCGGGCCCTGTCGGGCTCCATCGAGCCCTGTCAGGCTTTGTCGAACCCTGTCGGGTTTGCTCAGGCCCTGTCGGGTTTGCTCGGGTCCTGTCGGGCTCTGTCGGGCCCTGTCGGGTTTGCTCGGGCCCTGTCAGGCTCCGTCGGGCCCTGTCGGATTTCCTCGGGCCCTCTCGGGTTCTGTCGGGCCCTCTCGGGTTCCGTCCGGCCCTGTCGGGTTTCCTCGGGCCCTGTCGGACTCTATCGAGCCCTGTCAGGCTCCGTCGGGCTCTTTCGGGTTTGCTCAGGCCCTGTCGGGCTCCGTCGGGCCCTGTCAGGCTTTGTCAGGTCCTGTCAGGTTTGCTCGGGCCCTGTCGGGCCTTGTCGGGCCCTGTCGGGTTTGCTCGGGCTCTGTCGGGCTCCAGCGTGCCCTGTCGGGTTTGCCCGGGCCCTGTCAGGCTCCATCAGGCCCTGTCGGGTTTGCTCGGGAACTGTCGGGTTTGCCCGCGTCCTGTCGGGCTCCGTCGGGCCCTGTCAGATTCGCTCGGGCCCTGTCGGGTTTGCTCGGGCCCTGTCGGGCTCCGTCGGGCCCTGTCGGATTTGCTCAGGCCCTGTCGGGTTTGCTCGAGCCCTGTCGGGCTCCATCGGGTCCTGTCGGGTTTGCTCGGGCCCTATCGGGCTCCGTCGGGCCCTGTCGGGTTTCCTCGGGCCCTGTCGGGCTCCATCGAGCCCTGTCAGGCTTCGTCGGGCCCTTTCGGGTTTGCTCGGGCCCTGTCGGGCTCCATCAGGCTCTGTCGGGTTTGCTCGGGCCCTATCGGGCTCCGTCGAGCCCTGTCGGGTTTCCTCGGGCCCTGTCGGGCTCCATCGAGCCCTGTCAGGCTCCGTCAGGCCCTTTCGGGTTTGCTTGGGCCCTGTCGGGCTCCGTCGGGCCCTGTCGGGTTTGCTCGGGCCCTGTCGGGTTTGCTCAGGCCCTGTCAGGCTTTGTCAAGCCCTGTCGGGTTTGCTAGGGCCCTGTCGGGCTCCGTCGGGCCCTGTCAGGCTTTGTCGAACCCTGTCGGGTTTGCTCGGGCCCTGTCGGGTTTGCTCGGGCCCTGTCGGGCTCTGTCGGGCCCTGTCTGGTTTCCTCGGGCCCCGTCGGGCTCCGTCGGGCCCTGTCGGATTTGCTCGGGCCCTGTCGGGTTTGCTGAAGCCCTGTCAAACTTCGTCGGACCCTGTCGGGTTTGCTCGGGCCCTGTCGGGCTCCGTCGAACCCTGTCCGCTTTGCTCGGGCCCTGTCAGGCTTTGTCGCGCCCTGTCGGGTTTCCTCGGGCCCTGTCGGGCTCCATCGAGCCCTGTCAGGTTTGCTCGGGCCCTGTCGGGTTTGCTCGGGCCCTGTCGGGCTCCATCGGACCCTATCAGGCTTTGGCGGGTCCTGTCGGGTTTGCTCAGGCCCTGTCGGGCCTTGTCAGCCCCTGTCAGGTTTGCTCGCGCCCTGTCGGTCTCCGTCGGGCCCTGTCAGGTTCTCTCGGGCCCTGTCAGTTTTGCTCGGGCCCTGTCAGGCTCCGTCAGGCCCTATCGGGTTTCCTCGAGCCCTGTCGGGCTCTGTCAGGCCCTGTCAGGTTTGCTCGGGCCGTGTCGGGCCTTGTCAGGCCCTGTCGGGTTTGCTCGGGACCTGTCGGGTTTGCCCGTGTCCTGTCGGGCTCCGTCAGGCCCTGTCAGATTCGCTCGGGCCCTGTCGGGTTTGCTCGGGCCCTGTCAGGCTCCGTCAGGCCCTGTCGGGTTTGCTCGTGCCCTGTCGGGCTCCGTCGGGCCCTGTCAGGTTTGCTCAGGCCCTGTCGGGATCCGTTGGGCCTTGTCGGGTTTGCTCGGGCCCTGTCAGGCTCCTTCGTGCTCTGTCAAGTTTGCTCGGGCCCTGTCGGGTTTGCTCGGGCCCTGTCAGGCTCCGTCTGGCTCTGTCGGGTTTCCTCGGGCCCTGTCGGGCTCCATCGAGCCCTGTCAGGCTTTGTCGAACCCTGTCGGGTTTGCTCGGGCCCTGTCGGGTTTGCTCGGGTCCTGTCGGGCTCTGTCGGGCCCTGTCGGGTTTGCTCGGGCCCTGTCAGGCTCCGTCGGGCCCTGTCGGATTTCCTCGGGCCCTCTCGGGTTCCGTCGGGCCCTCTCGGGTTCCGTTGGGCCCTGTCGGGTTTCCTCGGGCCCTGTCGGACTCTATCGAGCCCTGTCAGGCTCCGTCGGGCTCTTTCGGGTTTGCTCAGGCCCTGTCAGGCTCCGTCGGGCCCTGTCAGGCTTTGTCAGGTCCTGTCAGGTTTGCTCGGGCCCTGTCGGGCCTTGTCGGGCACTGTTGGGTTTGCTCGGGCTCTGTCGGGCTCCAGCGTGCCCTGTCGGGTTTGCCCGGGCCCTGTCAGGCTCCATCAGGCCTTGTCGGGTTTGCTCGGGCCCTGTCGGGCTCCATCGAGCCCTGTCAGGCTCCGTCGGGCCCTTTCGGGTTTGCTCGGGCCCTGTCGGGCTCCGTCGGGCCCTGTCGGATTTGCTCAGGCCCTGTCGGGTTTGCTTGAGCCCGGTCGGGCTCCATCGGGTCCTGTCGGGTTTGCTCGGGCCCTATCGGGCTCTGTCGGGCCCTGTCGGGTTTCCTCGGGCCCTGTCAGGCTCCATCGAGCCCTGTCAGGCTTCGTCGGGCCCTTTCGGGTTTGCTCGGGCCCTGTCGGGCTCTGTCAGGCCCTGTCGGGTTTGCTCGGGCCCTATCGGGCTCCGTCGAGCCCTGTCGGGTTTCCTCGGGCCCTGTCGGGCTCCATCGAGCCCTGTCAGGCTCCGTCGGGCCCTTTCGGGTTTGCTCGGGCCCTGTCGGGCTCCGTCGGGCCCTGTCGGTTTTGCTCGGGCCCTGTCGGGTTTGCTCAGGCCCTGTCAGGCTTTGTCAAGCCCTGTCGGGTTTGCTAGGGCCCTGTCGGGCTCCGTCGGGCCCTGTCAGGCTTTGTCGAACCCTGTCGGGTTTGCTCGGGCCCTGTCGGGTTTGCTCAGGCCCTGTCGGGCTCTGTCGGGCCCTGTCTGGTTTCCTCGGGCCCTGTCGGGCTCCGTCGGGCCTTGTCGGATTTGCTCGGGCCCTGTCGGGTTTGCTGAAGCCCTGTCAGGCTTCGTCGGACCCTGTCGGGTTTGCTCGGGCCCTGTCGGGCTCCGTCGAACCCTGTCGGGTTTGCTCGGGCGCTGTCAGGCTCCGTCGCGCCCTGTCGGGTTTCCTCGGGCCCTGTCGGGCTCCATCGAGCCCTGTCAGGTTTGCTCGGGCCCTGTCGGGTTTGCTCGGGCCCTGTCGGGGTCCATCGGACCCTATCAGGCTTTGGCGGGTCCTGTCGGGTTTGCTCAGGCCCTGTCGGGCCTTGTCAGCCCCTGTCAGGTCTGCTCGCGCCCTGTCGGGCTCCGTCGGGCCCTGTCAGGTTCTCTCCTTCCCTGTCAGGTTTGCTCAGGCCCTGTCAGGCTCCGTCAGGCCCTATCGGGTTTGCTCGAGCCCTGTCGGGCTCCGTCAGGCCCTGTCAGGTTTGCTCGGGCCCTGTCGGGCCTTGTCAGGCCCTGTCGGCTTTGCTCGGTACCTGTCGGGTTTGCCCGCGTCCTGTCGGGCTCCGTCGGGCCCTGTCAGATTCGCTCGGGCCCTGTCGGGTTTGCTCGGGCCCTGTCAGGCTCCGTCAGGCCCTGTCGGGTTTGCTCGTGCCCTGTCGGGCTCCGTCGGGCCCTGTCAGGTTTGCTCAGGCCCTGTCGGGATCCGTTGGGCCTTGTCGGGTTTGCTCGGGCCCTGTCGGGCTCCTTCGTGCCCTGTCAGGTTTGCTCGGGCCCTGTCGGGTTTGCTCGGGCCCTGTCAGGCTCCGTCGGGCTCTGTCGGGTTTCCTCGGGCCCTGTCGGGCTCCATCGAGCCCTGTCAGGCTTTGTCGAACCCTGTCGGGTTTGCTCGGGCCCTGTCGGGTTTGCTCGGGTCCTGTCGGGCTCTGTCGGGCCCTGTCGGGTTTGCTCGGGCCCTGTCAGGCTCCGTCGGGCCCTGTCGGATTTCCTCGGGCCCTCTCGGGTTCCGTCGGGCCCTCTCGGGTTCCGTCCGGCCCTGTCGGGTTTCCTCGGGCCCTGTCGGACTCTATCGAGCCCTGTCAGGCTCCGTCGGGCTCTTTCGGGTTTGCTCAGGCCCTGTCGGGCTCCGTCGGGCCCTGTCAGGCTTTGTCAGGTCCTGTCAGGTTTGCTCGGGACCTGTCGGGCCTTGTCGGGCCCTGTTGGGTTTGCTCGGGCTCTGTCGGGCTCCAGCGTGCCCTGTCGGGTTTGCCCGGGCCCTGTCAGGCTCCATCAGGCCTTGTCGGGTTTGCTCGGGCCCTGTCGGGCTCCATCGAGCCCTGTCAGGCTCCGTCGGGCCCTTTCGGGTTTGCTCGAGCCCTGTCGGGCTCCGTCAGGCCCTGTCGGGTTTGCTCGGGCCCTATCGGGCTCCGTCGGGCCCTGTCGGGCTCCATCGAGCCCTGTCAGGCTCCGTCGGGCCCTGTCGGGTTTGCTCGGGCCCTGTCGGGTTTGCTCGGGCCCTGTCAGGCTTTGTCAAGCCCTGTCGGGTTTGCTAGGGCCCTGTCGGGCTCCGTCGGGCTCTGTCAGGCTTTGTCGAACCCTGTCGGGTTTGCTCGGGCCCTGTCGGGTTTGTTCGGGCCCTGTCGGGCTCTGTCGGGCCCTGTCTGGTTTCCTCGGGCCCTGTCGGCGTCCGTCGGGCCCTGTCGGATTTGCTCGGGCCCTGTCGGGTTTGCTGAAGCCCTGTCAGGTTTCGTCGGACCCTGTCGGGTTTGCTCGGGCCCTGTCGGGCTCTGTCGAACCCTGTCGGGTTTGCTCGGGACCTGTCAGGCTCCGTCGCGCCCTGTCGGGTTTCCTCGGGCCCTGTCGGGCTCCATCGAGCCCTGTCAGGTTTGCTCGGGCCCTGTCGGGTTTGCTCGGGCCCTGTCGGGCTCCATCGGACCCTATCAGGCTTTGGCGGGTCCTGTCGGGTTTGCTCAGCCCCTGTCAGTTTTGCTCGCGCCCTGTCAGGCTCCGTCGGTCCTGTCAGGTTCTCTCGGGCCCTGTCAGATTTGCTCGGGCCCTGTCAGGCTCCGTCAGGTCCTATCGGGTTTGCTCGAGCCCTGTCGGGCTCCGTCAGGCCCTGTCAGGTTTGCTCGGGCCCTGTCGGGCCTTGTCAGGCCCTGTCGGCTTTGCTCGGGACCTGTCGGGTTTGCCCGCGTCCTGTCGGGCTCCTTCGTGCCCTGTCAGATTTGCTCGGGCCCTGTCGGGTTTGCTCGGGCCCTGTCAGGCTCCGTCGGGCCCTGTCGGGTTTCCTCGGGCCCTGTCGGGCTCCATCGAGCCCTGTCAGGCTTTGTCGAACCCTGTCGGGTTTGCTCGGGCCCTGTCGGGATTGCTCGGGTCCTGTCGGGCTCTGTCGGGCCCTGTCATGTTTCCTCGGGCCCTGTCAGGCTCTGTCGGGCCCTGTCGGATTTCCTCGGGCCTTCTCGGGTTCCGTCGGGCCCTCTCGGGTTCCGTCCGGCCCTGTCGAGTTTCCTCGGGCCCTGTTGGACTCTATCGAGCCCTGTCAGGCTCCGTCGGGCTCTTTCGGGTTTGCTCAGGCCCTGTCGGGCTCCGTCGGGCCCTGTCAGGCTTTGTAAGGTCCTGTCAGGTTTGCTCGGGCCCTGTCGGGCCTTGTCAGGCCCTGTCGGGTTTGCTCAGGCTCTGTCGGGCTCCAGCGTGCCCTGTCGGGTTTGCCCGGGCCCTGTCAGGCTCCATCAGGCCCTGTCGGGTTTGCTCGGGCCCTATCGGGCTCCGTGGGGCCCTGTCGGGTTTCCTCGGGCCCTGTCGGGCTCCATCGAGCCCTGTCAGGCTTCGTCGGGACCTTTCGGGTTTGCTCGGGCCCTGTCGGGCTCCGTCGGGCCCTGTCGGATTTGCTCAGGCCCTGTCGGGTTTCCTTGAGCCCTGTCGGGCTCCATCGGGTCCTGTCGGGTTTGCTCGGGCCCTATCGGGCTCCGTCGGGCCCTGTCGGGTTTCCTCGGGCCCTGTCGGGCTCCATCGAGCCCTGTCAGGCTTCGTCGGACCCTTTCGGGTTTGCTCGGGCCCTGTCGGGCTCCGTCAGGCCCTGTCGGGTTTGCTCAGGCCCTGTCGGGCTCTGTCGGGCCCTGTCTGGTTTCCTCGGGCCCTGTCGGGCTCCGTCGAGCCCTGTCGGATTTGCTCGGGCCCTGTCAGGTTTGCTGAAGCCCTGTCAGGCTTCGTCGGACCCTGTCGGGTTTGCTCGAGCCCTGTCGGGCTCTGTCAGGCCCTGTCGGGTTTGCTCGGGCCGTATCGGGCTACGTCGAGCCCTGTCGGGTTTCCTCGGGCCCTGTCGGGCTCCATCGAGCCCTGTCAGGCTCCATCGGGCCCTTTCGGGTTTGCTCAGGCCCTGTCGGGCTCCGTCGGGCCCTGTCGGTTTTGCTCGGGCCCTGTCGGGTTTGCTCAGGCCCTGTCAGGCTTTGTCAAGCCCTGTCGGGTTTGCTAGGGCCCTGTCGGGCTCCGTCGGGCCCTGTCAGGCTTTGTCGAACCCTGTCGGGTTTGCTCGGGCCCTTACGGGTTTGCTCGGGCCCTGTCGGGCTCTGTCAGGCCCTGTCGGGTTTGCTTGGGCCCTATCGGGCTCCGTCGAGCCCTGTCGGGTTTCCTCGGGCCCTGTCGGGCTCCATCGAGCCCTGTCAGGCTCCGTCGGGCCCTTTCGGGTTTGCTCGGGCCCTGTCGGGCTCCGTCGGGCCCTGTCGGTTTTGCTCGGGCCCTGTCGGGTTTGCTCAGGCCCTGTCAGGCTTCGTCGGACCCTGTCGGGTTTGCTCGAGCCCTGTCGGGCTCTGTCGAACCCTGTCGGGTTTGCTCGGGCCCTGTCAGGCTCCGTCGCGCCCTATCGGGTTTCCTCGGGCCCTGTCGGGCTCCATCGAGCCCTGTCAGGTTTGCTCGGGCCCTGTCGGGTTTGCTCGGGCCCTGTCGGGCTCCATCGGACCCTATCAGGCTTTGGCGGGTCCTGTCGGGTTTGCTCAGGCCCTGTCGGGCCTTGTCAGCCCCTGTCAGGTTTGCTCGCGCCCTGTCGGGCTCCGTCGGGCCCTGTCAGGTTCTCTTGGGCCCTGTCATTTTTGCTCGGGCCCTGTCAGGCTCCGTCAGGCCCTATCGGGTTTGCTCGAGCCCTGTCGGGCTCCGTCAGGCCCTGTCAGGTTTGCTCGAGCCCTGTCGGGCTCCGTCAGGCCCTGTCGGGTTTGCTCGGGACCTGTCGGGTTTGCCCGCGTCCTGTTGGGCTCCGTCGGGCCCTGTCAGATTCGCTTGGGCCCTGTCGGGTTTGCTCGGGCCCTGTCGGGTTTGCTCTGGCCCTGTCAGCCTCCGTCAGGCCCTGTCGGGTTTGCTCGGGCCCTGTCGGGCTCTGTCAGGCCCTGTTAGGTTTGACAGGCCCTGTCGGGATCCGTTGGGCCTTGTCGGGTTTGCTCAGGCCCTGTCGGGCTCCTTCGTGCCCTGTCAGGTTTGCTCGGGCCCTGTCAGGTTTGCTCGGGCCCTGTCAGGCTCCGTCGGGCTCTTTCGGGTTTGCTCAGGCCCTGTCGGGCTCCGTCGGGCCCTGTCAGGCTTTGTAAGGTCCTGTCAGGTTTGCTCGGGCCCTGTCGGGCCTTGTCTGGCCCTGTCGGGTTTGCTCGGGCTCTGTCGGGCTCCAGCGTGCCCTGTCGGGTTTGCCCGGGCCCTGTCAGGCTCCATCAGGCCCTGTCGGGTTTGCTCGTGCCCTATCGGGCTCCGTGGGGCCCTGTCGGGTTTCCTCGGGCCCTGTCGGGCTCCATCGAGCCCTGTCAGGCTCTGTCGGGCCCTTTCGGGTTTGCTCGGGACCTGTCGGGCTCCGTCGGGCCCTGTCAGATTTGCTCAGGCCCTGTCGGGTTTGCTTGAGCCCTGTCGGGCTCCATCAGGTCCTGTCGGGTTTGCTCGGGCCCTGTCGGTCTCCGTCGGGCCCTGTCGGGTTTGCTCGGGCCCTGTCGGGTTTGCTCGGGCCCTGTCAGGCTTTGTCAAGCCCTGTCGGGTTTGCTAGGGCCCTGTCGGGCTCCGTTGGGCCCTGTCTGGTTTCCTCAGGCCCTGTCGGGCTCCGTCGAGCCCTGTCGGGTTTGCTCAGGCCCTGTCGGCTTTGCTAGGGCCCTGTCGGGCTCCGTTGGGCCCTGTCTGGTTTCCTCAGGCCCTGTCGGGCTCCGTCGAGCCCTGTCGGGTTTGCTCGGGCCCTGTCAGGCTCCGTCGCGCCCTGTCGGGTTTCCTCGGGCCCTGTCGGGCTCCATCGAGGCCTGTCGGGTTTGCTCAGGCCCTGTCGGGCACCATCGGACCCCGTCAGGCTTTGTCGGGTCATGTCGGGTTTGCTCAGGCCCTGTCGGGCCTTGTCAGGCCCTGTCGGGTTTGCTCGGGCACTGTCGGGTTTGCCCGCGTCCTGTGGGGCTCCGTCGGGCCTTGTCAGATTCGCTCGGGCCCTGTCGGGTTTGCTCGGGCCCTGTCAGGCTCCGTCAGGCCCTGTCGGGTTTGCTCGGGCCCTGTCAGGCTCCGTCGGGCCCTGTTAGGTTTGCTCAGGCCCTGTCGGGATCCGTTGGGCCCTGTCGGGTTTGCTCGGGCCCTGTCGGTCTCCTTCGTGCCCTGTCAGGTTTGCTCAGGCCCTGTCGGGTTTCCTCGGGCCCTGTCAGGCTATGTCGAGCCCTGTCAGGTTTGCTCGGGCCCTGTCGGGTTTGCTCAGGCCCTGTCAGGCTCCGTCAAGCCCTGTCGGGTTTGCTCGGGCCCTGTCAGGCTCCGTCAGGCCCTGTCTGGTTTGCTCGTACCCTGTCGGGCTCCGTCGGGCCCTGTCAGGTTTGCTTGGGCACTGTCGGGCTCCGTCGGGCCCTGTCAGGTTTGCTCGGGCCCTGTCAGGTTTGCTCGGGCCCTGTCAGGCTCCGTCGGGCTCTTTCGGGTTTGCTCAGGCCCTGTCGGGCTCCGTCGGGCCCTGTCAGGCTTTGTAAGGTCCTGTCAGGTTTGCTCGGGCCCTGTCGGGCCTTGTCTGGCCCTGTCGGGTTTGCTCGGGCTCTGTCGGGCTCCATCAGGCCCTGTCGGGTTTGCACGTGCCCTATCGGGCTCCGTGGGGCCCTGTCGGGTTTCCTCGGGCCCTGTCGGGCTCCATCGAGCCCTGTCAGGCTCCATCAGGCCCTTTCGGGTTTGCTCGGGACCTGTCGGGCTCCGTCGGGCCCTGTCGGATTTGCTCAGGCCCTGTCGGGTTTGCTTGAGCCCTGTCGGGCTCCATCGGGTCCTGTCGGGTTTGCTCGGGCCCTATCGGGCTCCGTCGTGCCCTGTCGGGTTTCCTCGGGCCCTGTCGGGCTCCATCGAGCCCTGTCAGGCTTCGTCGGGCCCTTTCGGGTTTGCTCGGGCCCTGTCGGGCTCCGTCGGGCCCTGTCGGGTTTGCTCGAGCCCTATCGGGCTCCGTCGAGCCCTGTCGGGTTTCCTCGGGCCCTGTCGGGCTCCATCGAACCCTGTCAGGCTCTGTCGGGCCCTTTCGGGTTTGCTCGGGCCCTGTCGGTCTCTGTCGGGCCCTGTCGGGTTTGCTCGGGCCCTGTCGGGTTTGCTCGGGCCCTGTCAGGCTTTGTCAAGCCCTGTCGGGTTTGCTAGGGCCCTGTTGGGCTCCGTTGGGCCCTGTCTGGTTTCCTCAGGCCCTGTCGGGCTCCGTCGAGCCCTGTCGGGTTTGCTCAGGCCCTGTCGGGTTTGCTAGGGCCCTGTCGGGCTCCGTTGGGCCCTGTCTCGTTTCCTCAGGCCCTGTCGGGCTCCGTCGAGCCCTGTCGGGTTTGCTCGGGCCCTGTCAGGCTCCGTCGCGCCCTGTCGGGCTTCCTCGGGCCCTGTCGGGCTCCATCGAGCCCTGTCGGGTTTGCTCAGGCCCTGTCGGGCACCATCGGACCCCGTCAGGCTTTGTCGGGTCCTGTCGGGTTTGCTCAGGCCCTGTTGGGCCTTGTCAGGCCCTGTCGGGTTTGCTCGGGCACTGTCGGGTTTGCCCGCGTCCTGTGGGGCTCCGTCGGGCCCTGTCAGATTCGCTCGGGCCCTGTCGGGTTTGCTCGGGCCCTGTCAGGCTCCGTCAGGCCCTGTCGGGTTTGCTCGGGCCCTGTCAGGCTCCGTCGGGCCCTGTTAGGTTTGCTCAGGCCCTGTCGGGATCTGTTGGGCCCTGTCGGGTTTGCTCGGGCCCTGTCGGTCTCCTTCGTGCCCTGTCAGGTTTGCTCAGGCCCTGTCGGGTTTGCTCGGGCCCTGTCAGGCTCCGTCGAGCCCTGTCAGGTTTGCTCGGGCCCTGTCGGGTTTGCTCAGGCCCTGTCAGGCTCCGTCGGGACCTGTCGGGTTTGCTCGGGCCCTGTCAGGCTCCGTCAGGCCCTGTCTGGTTTGCTCGTACCCTGTCGGGCTCCGTCGGGCCCTGTCAGGTTTGCTTGGGCACTGTCGGGCTCCGTCGGGCCCTGTCAGGCTTTGTCGAACCCTGTCGGGTTTGCTCAGGCCCTGTCGGGTTTGCTCGGGCCCTGTCGGGCTCTGTCGGGCCCTGTCTGGTTTCCTCGGGCCCTGTCGGGCTCCGTCGGGCCCTGTCGGGTTTGCTCGGGCCCTGTCGGGTTTGCTGAAGCGCTGTCAGGCTTCGTCCGACCCTGTCGGGTTTGCTCGGGCCCTGTCGGGCTCCGTCGAACCCTGTCGGGTTTGCTCGGGCCCTGTCAGGCTCCGTCAGGCCCTATCGGGTTCCCTCGGACCCTGTCGGGCTCCATCGAGCCCTGTCTGGTTTGCTCGGGCCCTGTCGGGCCTTGTCAGGCCCTGTCGGGTTTGCTCGGGACCTGTCGGGTTTGCCCGCGTCCTGTCGGGCTCCGTCGGGCCCTGTCAGATTCGCTCAGGCCCTGTCGGGTTTGCTCGGGCCCTGTCAGGCTCCGTCAGGCCCTGTCGGGTTTGCTCGTGCCCTGTCGGGCTCCGTCGGGCCCTGTCAGGTTTGCTCAGGCCCTGTCGGTTTCCGTTGGGCCTTGTCGGGTTTGCTCGGGCCCTGTCGGGCTCCTTCGTGCCCTGCCAGGTTTGTTCGGGCCCTGTCGGGTTTGCTCGGGCCCTGTCAGGCTCTGTCGGGCCCTGTCGGGTTTCCTCGGGCCCTGTCGGGCTCCATCGAGCTTTGTCAGGCTTTGTCGAACCCTGTCGGGTTTGCTCGGGCCCTGTCGGGTTTGCTCGGGTCCTGTCGGGCCCTGTCGGGCCCTGTCGGGTTTGCTCGGGCCCTGTCAGGCTCCGTCGGGCCCTGTGGGATTCCCTCGGGCCCTCTCGGGTTCTGTCGGGCCCTCTCAGGTTCCGTCGGGCCCTGTCGGGTTTCCTCGGGCCCTGTCGGACTCTATCGAGCCCTGTCAGGCTCCGTCGGGCTCTTTCGGGTTTGCTCAGGCCCTGTCGGGCTCCGTCGGGCCCTGTCAGGCTTTGTCAGGTCCTGTCAGGTTTGCTCGGGCCCTGTCGGGCCTTGTCGGGCCCTGTCAGGTTTGCTCGGGCCCTGTCGGGTTTGCTCGGGCTCTGTCGGGCTCCAGCGTGACCTGTCGGGTTTGCCCGGGCCCTGTCAGGCTCCATCAGGCCCTGTCGGGTTTGCTCGGGCCCTATCGGGCTCCGTGGGGCCCTGTCGGGTTTCCTCGGGCCCTGTCGGGCTCCATCGAGCCCTGTAAGGCTCCGTCGGGCCCTTTCGGGTTTGCTCGGGCGTTGTCGGGCTCCGTCGGGCCCTGTCGGATTTGCTCAGGCCCTGTCGGGTTTGCTCGAGCCCTGTCGGGCTCCATCGGGTCCTGTCGGGTTTGCTCGGGCCCTATCGGGCTCCGTCGGGCCCTGTCGGATTTCCTCGGGCCCTGTCAGGCTCCGTTGGGCCCTGTCGGCTTGCTCGGGCCCTGTCGGGTTTTCTGAAGCCCTGTCAGGCTTCGTCGGACCCTGTCAAGTGTGCTCGGGCCCTGTCGGGCTCCGTCGAGCCCTGTCAGGTTTTCTCGGGCCTTGTCAGGCTCCTTCGGGCCCTGTCGGGTTTGCTCGGGCCCTGTCGGGTTTGCTCGGGCCCTGTCGGATTCCGTCGGGCCCTGTCGGGTTTCCTCGGGCCCTGTCGGACTCCACTCTGCCCTGTCAGGCTCCGTCAGGCTCTGTCGGGTTTGCTCGGGCCCTGGCGGGCTCCGTCGGGCCCTGTCAGGCTTTGTCAGGACATGTCAGGTTTGCTCGGGCCCTGTCGGGCCCTGTCGGGTTTGCTCGGGCTCTGTCGGGCTCCAGCGTGCCCTGTCGGGTTTGCCCGGGCCCTGTCAGGCTCCGTCAGGCCCTGTCGGGTTTGCTCGGGCCCTATCGGGTTCAATCAGGCCCTGTCGGGTTTCCTCGGGCCCTGTCTGGCTCCATCGAGCCCTGTCAGGCTCCGTCGGGCCCTTTCGGGTTTGCTCGGGCCCTGTCGGGCTCCGTCAGGCCCTGTCGGGTTTGCTCGAGCCCTATCGGGCTCCGTCGAGCCCTGTCGGGTTTCCTCGGGCCCAGTCAGGCTCCATCGAACCCTGTCAGGCTCCGTCGGGCCCTTTCGGGTTTGCTCGGGCCCTGTCGGGCTCCGTCAGGCCCTGTCGGGTTTGCTCGAGCCCTATCGGGCTCCGTCGAGCCCTGTCGGGTTTCCTCGGGCCCTGTCGGGCTCCATCGAACCCTGTCAGGCTCCGTCGGGCCCTTTCGGGTTTGCTCGGGCCCTGTCGGTCTCTGTCGGGCCCTGTCGGGTTTGCTCGGGCCCTGTCGGGTTTGCTCGGGCCCTGTCAGGCTTTGTCAAGCCCTGTCGGGTTTGCTAGGGCCCTGTTGGGCTCCGTTGGGCCCTGTCTGGTTTCCTCAGGCCCTGTCGGGCTCCGTCGAGCCCTGTCGGGTTTGCTCAGGCCCTGTCGGGTTTGCTAGGGCCCTGTCGGGCTCCGTTGGGCCCTGTCTCGTTTCCTCAGGCCCTGTCGGGCTCCGTCGAGCCCTGTCGGGTTTGCTCGGGCCCTGTCAGGCTCCGTCGCGCCCTGTCGGGCTTCCTGGGGCCCTGTCGGGCTCCATCGAGCCCTGTCGGGTTTGCTCAGGCCCTGTCGGGCACCATCGGACCCCGTCAGGCTTTGTCGGGTCCTGTCGGGTTTGCTCAGGCCCTGTTGGGCCTTGTCAGGCCCTGTCGGGTTTGCTCGGGCACTGTCGGGTTTGCCCGCGTCCTGTGGGGCTCTGTCGGGCCCTGTCAGATTCGCTCGGGCCCTGTCGGGTTTGCTCGGGCCCTGTCAGGCTCCGTCAGGCCCTGTCGGGTTTGCTCGGGCCCTGTCAGGCTCCGTCGGGCCCTGTTAGGTTTGCTCAGGCCCTGTCGGGATCTGTTGGGCCCTGTCGGGTTTGCTCGGGCCCTGTCGGTCTCCTTCGTGCCCGGTCAGGTTTGCTCAGGCCCTGTCGGGTTTGCTCGGGCCCTGTCAGGCTCCGTCGAGCCCTGTCAGGTTTGCTCGGGCCCTGTCGGGTTTGCTCAGGCCCTGTCAGGCTCCGTCGGGACCTGTCGGGTTTGCTCGGGCCCTGTCAGGCTCCGTCAGGCCCTGTCTGGTTTGCTCGTACCCTGTCGGGCTCCGTCGGGCCCTGTCAGGTTTGCTTGGGCACTGTCGGGCTCCGTCGGGCCCTGTCAGGCTTTGTCGAACCCTGTCGGGTTTGCTCAGGCCCTGTCGGGTTTGCTCGGGCCCTGTCGGGCTCTGTCGGGCCCTGTCTGGTTTCCTCGGGCCCTGTCGGGCTCCGTCGGGCCCTGTCGGGTTTGCTCGGGCCCTGTCGGGTTTGCTGAAGCGCTGTCAGGCTTCGTCCGACCCTGTCGGGTTTGCTCGGGCCCTGTCGGGCTCCGTCGAACCCTGTCGGGTTTGCTCGGGCCCTGTCAGGCTCCGTCAGGCCCTATCGGGTTCCCTCGGACCCTGTCGGGCTCCATCGAGCCCTGTCTGGTTTGCTCGGGCCCTGTCGGGCCTTGTCAGGCCCTGTCGGGTTTGCTCGGGACCTGTCGGGTTTGCCCGCGTCCTGTCGGGCTCCGTCGGGCCCTGTCAGATTCGCTCAGGCCCTGTCGGGTTTGCTCGGGCCCTGTCAGGCTCCGTCAGGCCCTGTCGGGTTTGCTCGTGCCCTGTCGGGCTCCGTCGGGCCCTGTCAGGTTTGCTCAGGCCCTGTCGGTTTCCGTTGGGCCTTGTCGGGTTTGCTCGGGCCCTGTCGGGCTCCTTCGTGCCCTGCCAGGTTTGTTCGGGCCCTGTCGGGTTTGCTCGGGCCCTGTCAGGCTCTGTCGGGCCCTGTCGGGTTTCCTCGGGCCCTGTCGGGCTCCATCGAGCTTTGTCAGGCTTTGTCGAACCCTGTCGGGTTTGCTCGGGCCCTGTCGGGTTTGCTCGGGTCCTGTCGGGCCCTGTCGGGCCCTGTCGGGTTTGCTCGGGCCCTGTCAGGCTCCGTCGGGCCCTGTGGGATTCCCTCGGGCCCTCTCGGGTTCCGTCGGGCCCTCTCAGCTTCCGTCGGGCCCTGTCGGGTTTCCTCGGGCCCTGTCGGACTCTATCGAGCCCTGTCAGGCTCCGTCGGGCTCTTTCGGGTTTGCTCAGGCCCTGTCGGGCTCCGTCGGGCCCTGTCAGGCTTTGTCAGGTCCTGTCAGGTTTGCTCGGGCCCTGTCGGGCCTTGTCGGGCCCTGTCGGGTTTGCTCGGGCCCTGTCGGGTTTGCTCGGGCTCTGTCGGGCTCCAGCGTGACCTGTCGGGTTTGCCCGGGCCCTGTCAGGCTCCATCAGGCCCTGTCGGGTTTGCTCGGGCCCTATCGGGCTCCGTGGGGCCCTGTCGGGTTTCCTCGGGCCCTGTCGGGCTCCATCGAGCCCTGTAAGGCTCCGTCGGGCCCTTTCGGGTTTGCTCGGGCCTTGTCGGGCTCCGTCGGGCCCTGTCGGATTTGCTCAGGCCCTGTCGGGTTTGCTCGAGCCCTGTCGGGCTCCATCGGGTCCTGTCGGGTTTGCTCGGGCCCTATCGGGCTCCGTCGGGCCCTGTCGGATTTCCTCGGGCCCTGTCAGGCTCCGTTGGGCCCTGTCGGCTTGCTCGGGCCCTGTCGGGTTTTCTGAAGCCCTGTCAGGCTTCGTCGGACCCTGTCAAGTGTGCTCGGGCCCTGTCGGGCTCCGTCGAGCCCTGTCAGGTTTTCTCGGGCCTTGTCAGGCTCCTTCGGGCCCTGTCGGGTTTGCTCGGGCCCTGTCGGGTTTGCTCGGGCCCTGTCGGATTCCGTCGGGCCCTGTCGGGTTTCCTCGGGCCCTGTCGGACTCCACTCTGCCCTGTCAGGCTCCGTCAGGCTCTGTCGGGTTTGCTCGGGCCCTGGCGGGCTCCGTCGGGCCCTGTCAGGCTTTGTCAGGACATGTCAGGTTTGCTCGGGCCCTGTCGGGCCCTGTCGGGTTTGCTCGGGCTCTGTCGGGCTCCAGCGTGCCCTGTCGGGTTTGCCCGGGCCCTGTCAGGCTCCGTCAGGCCCTGTCGGGTTTGCTCGGGCCCTATCGGGTTCAATCAGGCCCTGTCGGGTTTCCTCGGGCCCTGTCTGGCTCCATCGAGCCCTGTCAGGCTCCGTCGGGCCCTTTCGCGTTTGCTCGGGCCCTGTCGGGCTCCGTCAGGCCCTGTCGGGTTTGCTCGAGCCCTATCGGGCTCCGTCGAGCCCTGTCGGGTTTCCTCGGGCCCTGTCGGGCTCCATCGAACCCTGTCAGGCTCCGTCGGGCCCTTTCGGGTTTGCTCGGGCCCTGTCGGTCTCTGTCGGGCCCTGTCGGGTTTGCTCGGGCCCTGTCGGGTTTGCTCGGGCCCTGTCAGGCTTTGTCAAGCCCTGTCGGGTTTGCTAGGGCCCTGTTGGGTTTGCTCGGGCCCTGTCTGGTTTCCTCAGGCCCTGTCGGGCTCCGTCGAGCCCTGTCGGGTTTGCTCAGGCCCTGTCGGGTTTGCTAGGGCCCTGTCGGGCTCCGTTGGGCCCTGTCTCGTTTCCTCAGGCCCTGTCGGGCTCCGTCGAGCCCTGTCGGGTTTGCTCGGGCCCTGTCAGGCTCCGTCGCGCCCTGTCGGGCTTCCTGGGGCCCTGTCGGGCTCCATCGAGCCCTGTCGGGTTTGCTCAGGCCCTGTCGGGCACCATCGGACCCCGTCAGGCTTTGTCGGGTCCTGTCGGGTTTGCTCAGGCCCTGTTGGGCCTTGTCAGGCCCTGTCGGGTTTGCTCGGGCACTGTCGGGTTTGCCCGCGTCCTGTGGGGCTCTGTCGGGCCCTGTCAGATTCGCTCGGGCCCTGTCGGGTTTGCTCGGGCCCTGTCAGGCTCCGTCAGGCCCTGTCGGGTTTGCTCGGGCCCTGTCAGGCTCCGTCGGGCCCTGTTAGGTTTGCTCAGGCCCTGTCGGGATCTGTTGGGCCCTGTCGGGTTTGCTCGGGCCCTGTCGGTCTCCTTCGTGCCCGGTCAGGTTTGCTCAGGCCCTGTCGGGTTTGCTCGGGCCCTGTCAGGCTCCGTCGAGCCCTGTCAGGTTTGCTCGGGCCCTGTCGGGTTTGCTCAGGCCCTGTCAGGCTCCGTCGGGACCTGTCGGGTTTGCTCGGGCCCTGTCAGGCTCCGTCAGGCCCTGTCTGGTTTGCTCGTACCCTGTCGGGCTCCGTCGGGCCCTGTCAGGTTTGCTTGGGCACTGTCGGGCTCCGTCGGGCCCTGTCAGGCTTTGTCGAACCCTGTCGGGTTTGCTCAGGCCCTGTCGGGTTTGCTCGGGCCCTGTCGGGCTCTGTCGGGCCCTGTCTGGTTTCCTCGGGCCCTGTCGGGCTCCGTCGGGCCCTGTCGGGTTTGCTCGGGCCCTGTCGGGTTTGCTGAAGCGCTGTCAGGCTTCGTCCGACCCTGTCGGGTTTGCTCGGGCCCTGTCGGGCTCCGTCGAACCCTGTCGGGTTTGCTCGGGCCCTGTCAGGCTCCGTCAGGCCCTATCGGGTTCCCTCGGACCCTGTCGGGCTCCATCGAGCCCTGTCTGGTTTGCTCGGGCCCTGTCGGGCCTTGTCAGGCCCTGTCGGGTTTGCTCGGGACCTGTCGGGTTTGCCCGCGTCCTGTCGGGCTCCGTCGGGCCCTGTCAGATTCGCTCAGGCCCTGTCGGGTTTGCTCGGGCCCTGTCAGGCTCCGTCAGGCCCTGTCGGGTTTGCTCGTGCCCTGTCGGGCTCCGTCGGGCCCTGTCAGGTTTGCTCAGGCCCTGTCGGTTTCCGTTGGGCCTTGTCGGGTTTGCTCGGGCCCTGTCGGGCTCCTTCGTGCCCTGCCAGGTTTGTTCGGGCCCTGTCGGGTTTGCTCGGGCCCTGTCAGGCTCTGTCGGGCCCTGTCGGGTTTCCTCGGGCCCTGTCGGGCTCCATCGAGCTTTGTCAGGCTTTGTCGAACCCTGTCGGGTTTGCTCGGGCCCTGTCGGGTTTGCTCGGGTCCTGTCGGGCCCTGTCGGGCCCTGTCGGGTTTGCTCGGGCCCTGTCAGGCTCCGTCGGGCCCTGTGGGATTCCCTCGGGCCCTCTCGGGTTCCGTCGGGCCCTCTCAGCTTCCGTCGGGCCCTGTCGGGTTTCCTCGGGCCCTGTCGGACTCTATCGAGCCCTGTCAGGCTCCGTCGGGCTCTTTCGGGTTTGCTCAGGCCCTGTCGGGCTCCGTCGGGCCCTGTCAGGCTTTGTCAGGTCCTGTCAGGTTTGCTCGGGCCCTGTCGGGCCTTGTCGGGCCCTGTCGGGTTTGCTCGGGCCCTGTCGGGTTTGCTCGGGCTCTGTCGGGCTCCAGCGTGACCTGTCGGGTTTGCCCGGGCCCTGTCAGGCTCCATCAGGCCCTGTCGGGTTTGCTCGGGCCCTATCGGGCTCCGTGGGGCCCTGTCGGGTTTCCTCGGGCCCTGTCGGGCTCCATCGAGCCCTGTAAGGCTCCGTCGGGCCCTTTCGGGTTTGCTCGGGCCTTGTCGGGCTCCGTCGGGCCCTGTCGGATTTGCTCAGGCCCTGTCGGGTTTGCTCGAGCCCTGTCGGGCTCCATCGGGTCCTGTCGGGTTTGCTCGGGCCCTATCGGGCTCCGTCGGGCCCTGTCGGATTTCCTCGGGCCCTGTCAGGCTCCGTTGGGCCCTGTCGGCTTGCTCGGGCCCTGTCGGGTTTTCTGAAGCCCTGTCAGGCTTCGTCGGACCCTGTCAAGTGTGCTCGGGCCCTGTCGGGCTCCGTCGAGCCCTGTCAGGTTTTCTCGGGCCTTGTCAGGCTCCTTCGGGCCCTGTCGGGTTTGCTCGGGCCCTGTCGGGTTTGCTCGGGCCCTGTCGGATTCCGTCGGGCCCTGTCGGGTTTCCTCGGGCCCTGTCGGACTCCACTCTGCCCTGTCAGGCTCCGTCAGGCTCTGTCGGGTTTGCTCGGGCCCTGGCGGGCTCCGTCGGGCCCTGTCAGGCTTTGTCAGGACATGTCAGGTTTGCTCGGGCCCTGTCGGGCCCTGTCGGGTTTGCTCGGGCTCTGTCGGGCTCCAGCGTGCCCTGTCGGGTTTGCCCGGGCCCTGTCAGGCTCCGTCAGGCCCTGTCGGGTTTGCTCGGGCCCTATCGGGTTCAATCAGGCCCTGTCGGGTTTCCTCGGGCCCTGTCTGGCTCCATCGAGCCCTGTCAGGCTCCGTCGGGCCCTTTCGCGTTTGCTCGGGCCCTGTCGGGCTCCGTCAGGCCCTGTCGGGTTTGCTCGAGCCCTATCGGGCTCCGTCGAGCCCTGTCGGGTTTCCTCGGGCCCTGTCGGGCTCCATCGAACCCTGTCAGGCTCCGTCGGGCCCTTTCGGGTTTGCTCGGGCCCTGTCGGTCTCTGTCGGGCCCTGTCGGGTTTGCTCGGGCCCTGTCGGGTTTGCTCGGGCCCTGTCAGGCTTTGTCAAGCCCTGTCGGGTTTGCTAGGGCCCTGTTGGGCTCCGTTGGGCCCTGTCTGGTTTCCTCAGGCCCTGTCGGGCTCCGTCGAGCCCTGTCGGGTTTTCTCAGGCCCTGTCGGGTTTGCTAGGGCCCTGTCGGGCTCCGTTGGGCCCTGTCTCGTTTCCTCAGGCCCTGTCGGGCTCCGTCGAGCCCTGTCGGGTTTGCTCGGGCCCTGTCAGGCTCCGTCGCGCCCTGTCGGGCTTCCTCGGGCCCTGTCGGGCTCCATCGAGCCCTGTCGGGTTTGCTCAGGCCCTGTCGGGCACCATCGGACCCCGTCAGGCTTTGTCGGGTCCTGTCGGGTTTGCTCAGGCCCTGTTGGGCCTTGTCAGGCCCTGTCGGGTTTGCTCGGGCACTGTCGGGTTTGCCCGCGTCCTGTGGGGCTCCGTCGGGCCCTGTCAGATTCGCTCGGGCCCTGTCGGGTTTGCTCGGGCCCTGTCAGGCTCCGTCAGGCCCTGTCGGGTTTGCTCGGGCCCTGTCAGGCTCCGTCGGGCCCTGTTAGGTTTGCTCAGGCCCTGTCGGGATCTGTTGGGCCCTGTCGGGTTTGCTCGGGCCCTGTCGGTCTCCTTCGTGCCCTGTCAGGTTTGCTCAGGCCCTGTCGGGTTTGCTCGGGCCCTGTCAGGCTCCGTCGAGCCCTGTCAGGTTTGCTCGGGCCCTGTCGGGTTTGCTCAGGCCCTGTCAGGCTCCGTCGGGACCTGTCGGGTTTGCTCGGGCCCTGTCAGGCTCCGTCAGGCCCTGTCTGGTTTGCTCGTACCCTGTCGGGCTCCGTCGGGCCCTGTCAGGTTTGCTTGGGCACTGTCGGGCTCCGTCAGGCCCTGTCAGGCTTTGTCGAACCCTGTCGGGTTTGCTCAGGCCCTGTCGGGTTTGCTCGGGCCCTGTCGGGCTCTGTCGGGCCCTGTCTGGTTTCCTCGGACCCTGTCGGGCTCCGTCGGGCCCTGTCGGGTTTGCTCGGGCCCTGTCGGGTTTGCTGAAGCGCTGTCAGGCTTCGTCCGACCCTGTCGGGTTTGCTCGGGCCCTGTCGGGCTCCGTCGAACCCTGTCGGGTTTGCTCGGGCCCTGTCAGGCTCCGTCAGGCCCTATCGGGTTCCCTCGGACCCTGTCGGGCTCCATCGAGCCCTGTCTGGTTTGCTCGGGCCCTGTCGGGCCTTGTCAGGCCCTGTCGGGTTTGCTCGGGACCTGTCGGGTTTGCCCGCGTCCTGTCGGGCTCCGTCGGGCCCTGTCAGATTCGCTCAGGCCCTGTCGGGTTTGCTCGGGCCCTGTCAGGCTCCGTCAGGCCCTGTCGGGTTTGCTCGTGCCCTGTCGGGCTCCGTCGGGCCCTGTCAGGTTTGCTCAGGCCCTGTCGGGTTCCGTTGGGCCTTGTCGGGTTTGCTCGGGCCCTGTCAGGCTCCGTCGGGCCCTGTCGGGTTTCCTCGGGCCCTGTCGGGCTCCATCGAGCTTTGTCAGGCTTTGTCGAACCCTGTCGGGTTTGCTGGGGCCCTGTCGGGTTTGCTCGGGTCCTGTCGGGCCCTGTCGGGCCCTGTCGGGTTTGCTCGGGCCCTGTCAGGCTCCGTCGGGCCCTGTGGGATTCCCTCGGGCCCTCTCGGGTTCCGTTGGGCCCTCTCGGGTTCCGTCGGGCCCTGTCGGGTTTCCTCGGGCCCTGTCGGACTCTATCGAGCCCTGTCACGCTCCGTCGGGCTCTTTCGGGTTTGCTCAGGCCCTGTCGGGCTCCGTCGGGCCCTGTCAGGCTTTGTCAGGTCCTGTCAGGTTTGCTCGGGCCCTGTCGGGCCTTGTCGGGCCCTGTCGGGTTTGCTCGGGCCCTGTCGGGTTTGCTCGGGCTCTGTCGGGCTCCAGCGTGACCTGTCGGGTTTGCCCGGGCCCTGTCAGGCTCCATCAGGCCCTGTCGGGTTTGCTCGGGCCCTATCGGGCTCCGTGGGGCCCTGTCGGGTTTCCTCGGGCCCTGTCGGGCTCCATCGAGCCCTGTAAGGCTCCGTCGGGCCCTTTCGGGTTTGCTCGGGCCCTGTCGGGCTCCGTCGGGCCCTGTCAGGTTTGCTCAGGCCCTGTCGGTTTCCGTTGGGCCTTGTCGGGTTTGCTCGGGCCCTGTCGGGCTCCTTCGTGCCCTGCCAGGTTTGTTCGGGCCCTGTCGGGTTTGCTCGGGCCCTGTCAGGTTCTGTCGGGCCCTGTCGGGTTTCCTCGGGCCCTGTCGGGCTCCATCGAGCTTTGTCAGGCTTTGTCGAACCCTGTCGGGTTTGCTCGGGCCCTGTCGGGTTTGCTCGGGTCCTGTCGGGCCCTGTCGGGCCCTGTCGGGTTTGCTCGGGCCCTGTCAGGCTCCGTCGGGCCCTGTGGGATTCCCTCGGGCCCTCTCGGGTTCCGTCGGGCCCTCTCAGGTTCCGTCGGGCCCTGTCGGGTTTCCTCGGGCCCTGTCGGACTCTATCGAGCCCTGTCAGGCTCCGTCGGGCTCTTTCGGGTTTGCTCAGGCCCTGTCGGGCTCCGTCGGGCCCTGTCAGGCTTTGTCAGGTCCTGTCAGGTTTGCTCGGGCCCTGTCGGGCCTTGTCGGGCCCTGTCAGGTTTGCTCGGGCCCTGTCGGGTTTGCTCGGGCTCTGTCGGGCTCCAGCGTGACCTGTCGGGTTTGCCCGGGCCCTGTCAGGCTCCATCAGGCCCTGTCGGGTTTGCTCGGGCCCTATCGGGCTCCGTGGGGCCCTGTCGGGTTTCCTCGGGCCCTGTCGGGCTCCATCGAGCCCTGTAAGGCTCCGTCGGGCCCTTTCGGGTTTGCTCGGGCGTTGTCGGGCTCCGTCGGGCCCTGTCGGATTTGCTCAGGCCCTGTCGGGTTTGCTCGAGCCCTGTCGGGCTCCATCGGGTCCTGTCGGGTTTGCTCGGGCCCTATCGGGCTCCGTCGGGCCCTGTCGGATTTCCTCGGGCCCTGTCAGGCTCCGTTGGGCCCTGTCGGCTTGCTCGGGCCCTGTCGGGTTTTCTGAAGCCCTGTCAGGCTTCGTCGGACCCTGTCAAGTGTGCTCGGGCCCTGTCGGGCTCCGTCGAGCCCTGTCAGGTTTTCTCGGGCCTTGTCAGGCTCCTTCGGGCCCTGTCGGGTTTGCTCGGGCCCTGTCGGGTTTGCTCGGGCCCTGTCGGATTCCGTCGGGCCCTGTCGGGTTTCCTCGGGCCCTGTCGGACTCCACTCTGCCCTGTCAGGCTTTGTCAGGCTCTGTCGGGTTTGCTCGGGCCCTGGCGGGCTCCGTCGGGCCCTGTCAGGCTTTGTCAGGACATGTCAGGTTTGCTCGGGCCCTGTCGGGCCCTGTCGGGTTTGCTCGGGCTCTGTCGGGCTCCAGCGTGCCCTGTCGGGTTTGCCCGGGCCCTGTCAGGCTCCGTCAGGCCCTGTCGGGTTTGCTCGGGCCCTATCGGGTTCAATCAGGCCCTGTCGGGTTTCCTCGGGCCCTGTCTGGCTCCATCGAGCCCTGTCAGGCTCCGTCGGGCCCTTTCGGGTTTGCTCGGGCCCTGTCGGGCTCCGTCAGGCCCTGTCGGGTTTGCTCGAGCCCTATCGGGCTCCGTCGAGCCCTGTCGGGTTTCCTCGGGCCCAGTCAGGCTCCATCGAACCCTGTCAGGCTCCGTCGGGCCCTTTCGGGTTTGCTCGGGCCCTGTCGGGCTCCGTCAGGCCCTGTCGGGTTTGCTCGAGCCCTATCGGGCTCCGTCGAGCCCTGTCGGGTTTCCTCGGGCCCTGTCGGGCTCCATCGAACCCTGTCAGGCTCCGTCGGGCCCTTTCGGGTTTGCTCGGGCCCTGTCGGTCTCTGTCGGGCCCTGTCGGGTTTGCTCGGGCCCTGTCGGGTTTGCTCGGGCCCTGTCAGGCTTTGTCAAGCCCTGTCGGGTTTGCTAGGGCCCTGTTGGGCTCCGTTGGGCCCTGTCTGGTTTCCTCAGGCCCTGTCGGGCTCCGTCGAGCCCTGTCGGGTTTTCTCAGGCCCTGTCGGGTTTGCTAGGGCCCTGTCGGGCTCCGTTGGGCCCTGTCTCGTTTCCTCAGGCCCTGTCGGGCTCCGTCGAGCCCTGTCGGGTTTGCTCGGGCCCTGTCAGGCTCCGTCGCGCCCTGTCGGGCTTCCTGGGGCCCTGTCGGGCTCCATCGAGCCCTGTCGGGTTTGCTCAGGCCCTGTCGGGCACCATCGGACCCCGTCAGGCTTTGTCGGGTCCTGTCGGGTTTGCTCAGGCCCTGTTGGGCCTTGTCAGGCCCTGTCGGGTTTGCTCGGGCACTGTCGGGTTTGCCCGCGTCCTGTGGGGCTCCGTCGGGCCCTGTCAGATTCGCTCGGGCCCTGTCGGGTTTGCTCGGGCCCTGTCAGGCTCCGTCAGGCCCTGTCGGGTTTGCTCGGGCCCTGTCAGGCTCCGTCGGGCCCTGTTAGGTTTGCTCAGGCCCTGTCGGGATCTGTTGGGCCCTGTCGGGTTTGCTCGGGCCCTGTCGGTCTCCTTCGTGCCCGGTCAGGTTTGCTCAGGCCCTGTCGGGTTTGCTCGGGCCCTGTCAGGCTCCGTCGAGCCCTGTCAGGTTTGCTCGGGCCCTGTCGGGTTTGCTCAGGCCCTGTCAGGCTCCGTCGGGACCTGTCGGGTTTGCTCGGGCCCTGTCAGGCTCCGTCAGGCCCTGTCTGGTTTGCTCGTACCCTGTCGGGCTCCGTCGGGCCCTGTCAGGTTTGCTTGGGCACTGTCGGGCTCCGTCGGGCCCTGTCAGGCTTTGTCGAACCCTGTCGGGTTTGCTCAGGCCCTGTCGGGTTTGCTCGGGCCCTGTCGGGCTCTGTCGGGCCCTGTCTGGTTTCCTCGGGCCCTGTCGGGCTCCGTCGGGCCCTGTCGGGTTTGCTCGGGCCCTGTCGGGTTTGCTGAAGCGCTGTCAGGCTTCGTCCGACCCTGTCGGGTTTGCTCGGGCCCTGTCGGGCTCCGTCGAACCCTGTCGGGTTTGCTCGGGCCCTGTCAGGCTCCGTCAGGCCCTATCGGGTTCCCTCGGACCCTGTCGGGCTCCATCGAGCCCTGTCTGGTTTGCTCGGGCCCTGTCGGGCCTTGTCAGGCCCTGTCGGGTTTGCTCGGGACCTGTCGGGTTTGCCCGCGTCCTGTCGGGCTCCGTCGGGCCCTGTCAGATTCGCTCAGGCCCTGTCGGGTTTGCTCGGGCCCTGTCAGGCTCCGTCAGGCCCTGTCGGGTTTGCTCGTGCCCTGTCGGGCTCCGTCGGGCCCTGTCAGGTTTGCTCAGGCCCTGTCGGTTTCCGTTGGGCCTTGTCGGGTTTGCTCGGGCCCTGTCGGGCTCCTTCGTGCCCTGCCAGGTTTGTTCGGGCCCTGTCGGGTTTGCTCGGGCCCTGTCAGGCTCTGTCGGGCCCTGTCGGGTTTCCTCGGGCCCTGTCGGGCTCCATCGAGCTTTGTCAGGCTTTGTCGAACCCTGTCGGGTTTGCTCGGGCCCTGTCGGGTTTGCTCGGGTCCTGTCGGGCCCTGTCGGGCCCTGTCGGGTTTGCTCGGGCCCTGTCAGGCTCCGTCGGGCCCTGTGGGATTCCCTCGGGCCCTCTCGGGTTCCGTCGGGCCCTCTCAGCTTCCGTCGGGCCCTGTCGGGTTTCCTCGGGCCCTGTCGGACTCTATCGAGCCCTGTCAGGCTCTGTCGGGCTCTTTCGGGTTTGCTCAGGCCCTGTCGGGCTCCGTCGGGCCCTGTCAGGCTTTGTCAGGTCCTGTCAGGTTTGCTCGGGCCCTGTCGGGCCTTGTCGGGCCCTGTCGGGTTTGCTCGGGCCCTGTCGGGTTTGCTCGGGCTCTGTCGGGCTCCAGCGTGACCTGTCGGGTTTGCCCGGGCCCTGTCAGGCTCCATCAGGCCCTGTCGGGTTTGCTCGGGCCCTATCGGGCTCCGTGGGGCCCTGTCGGGTTTCCTCGGGCCCTGTCGGGCTCCATCGAGCCCTGTAAGGCTCCGTCGGGCCCTTTCGGGTTTGCTCGGGCCTTGTCGGGCTCCGTCGGGCCCTGTCGGATTTGCTCAGGCCCTGTCGGGTTTGCTCGAGCCCTGTCGGGCTCCATCGGGTCCTGTCGGGTTTGCTCGGGCCCTATCGGGCTCCGTCGGGCCCTGTCGGATTTCCTCGGGCCCTGTCAGGCTCCGTTGGGCCCTGTCGGCTTGCTCGGGCCCTGTCGGGTTTTCTGAAGCCCTGTCAGGCTTCGTCGGACCCTGTCAAGTGTGCTCTGGCCCTGTCGGGCTCCGTCGAGCCCTGTCAGGTTTTCTCGGGCCTTGTCAGGCTCCTTCGGGCCCTGTCGGGTTTGCTCGGGCCCTGTCGGGTTTGCTCGGGCCCTGTCGGATTCCGTCGGGCCCTGTCGGGTTTCCTCGGGCCCTGTCGGACTCCACTCTGCCCTGTCAGGCTCCGTCAGGCTCTGTCGGGTTTGCTCGGGCCCTGGCGGGCTCCGTCGGGCCCTGTCAGGCTTTGTCAGGACATGTCAGGTTTGCTCGGGCCCTGTCGGGCCCTGTCGGGTTTGCTCGGGCTCTGTCGGGCTCCAGCGTGCCCTGTCGGGTTTGCCCGGGCCCTGTCAGGCTCCGTCAGGCCCTGTCGGGTTTGCTCGGGCCCTATCGGGTTCAATCAGGCCCTGTCGGGTTTCCTCGGGCCCTGTCTGGCTCCATCGAGCCCTGTCAGGCTCCGTCGGGCCCTTTCGCGTTTGCTCGGGCCCTGTCGGGCTCCATCAGGCCCTGTCGGGTTTGCTCGAGCCCTATCGGGCTCCGTCGAGCCCTGTCGGGTTTCCTCGGGCCCTGTCGGGCTCCATCGAACCCTGTCAGGCTCCGTCGGGCCCTTTCGGGTTTGCTCGGGCCCTGTCGGTCTCTGTCGGGCCCTGTCGGGTTTGCTCGGGCCCTGTCGGGTTTGCTCGGGCCCTGTCAGGCTTTGTCAAGCCCTGTCGGGTTTGCTAGGGCCCTGTTGGGCTCCGTTGGGCCCTGTCTGGTTTCCTCAGGCCCTGTCGGGCTCCGTCGAGCCCTGTCGGGTTTTCTCAGGCCCTGTCGGGTTTGCTAGGGCCCTGTCGGGCTCCGTTGGGCCCTGTCTCGTTTCCTCAGGCCCTGTCGGGCTCCGTCGAGCCCTGTCGGGTTTGCTCGGGCCCTGTCAGGCTCCGTCGCGCCCTGTCGGGCTTCCTCGGGCCCTGTCGGGCTCCATCGAGCCCTGTCGGGTTTGCTCAGGCCCTGTCGGGCACCATCGGACCCCGTCAGGCTTTGTCGGGTCCTGTCGGGTTTGCTCAGGCCCTGTTGGGCCTTGTCAGGCCCTGTCGGGTTTGCTCGGGCACTGTCGGGTTTGCCCGCGTCCTGTGGGGCTCCGTCGGGCCCTGTCAGATTCGCTCGGGCCCTGTCGGGTTTGCTCGGGCCCTGTCAGGCTCCGTCAGGCCCTGTCGGGTTTGCTCGGGCCCTGTCAGGCTCCGTCGGGCCCTGTTAGGTTTGCTCAGGCCCTGTCGGGATCTGTTGGGCCCTGTCGGGTTTGCTCGGGCCCTGTCGGTCTCCTTCGTGCCCTGTCAGGTTTGCTCAGGCCCTGTCGGGTTTGCTCGGGCCCTGTCAGGCTCCGTCGAGCCCTGTCAGGTTTGCTCGGGCCCTGTCGGGTTTGCTCAGGCCCTGTCAGGCTCCGTCGGGACCTGTCGGGTTTGCTCGGGCCCTGTCAGGCTCCGTCAGGCCCTGTCTGGTTTGCTCGTACCCTGTCGGGCTCCGTCGGGCCCTGTCAGGTTTGCTTGGGCACTGTCGGGCTCCGTCAGGCCCTGTCAGGCTTTGTCGAACCCTGTCGGGTTTGCTCAGGCCCTGTCGGGTTTGCTCGGGCCCTGTCGGGCTCTGTCGGGCCCTGTCTGGTTTCCTCGGGCCCTGTCGGGCTCCGTCGGGCCCTGTCGGGTTTGCTCGGGCCCTGTCGGGTTTGCTGAAGCGCTGTCAGGCTTCGTCCGACCCTGTCGGGTTTGCTCGGGCCCTGTCGGGCTCCGTCGAACCCTGTCGGGTTTGCTCGGGCCCTGTCAGGCTCCGTCAGGCCCTATCGGGTTCCCTCGGACCCTGTCGGGCTCCATCGAGCCCTGTCTGGTTTGCTCGGGCCCTGTCGGGCCTTGTCAGGCCCTGTCGGGTTTGCTCGGGACCTGTCGGGTTTGCCCGCGTCCTGTCGGGCTCCGTCGGGCCCTGTCAGATTCGCTCAGGCCCTGTCGGGTTTGCTCGGGCCCTGTCAGGCTCCGTCAGGCCCTGTCGGGTTTGCTCGTGCCCTGTCGGGCTCCGTCGGGCCCTGTCAGGTTTGCTCAGGCCCTGTCGGGTTCCGTTGGGCCTTGTCGGGTTTGCTCGGGCCCTGTCAGGCTCCGTCGGGCCCTGTCGGGTTTCCTCGGGCCCTGTCGGGCTCCATCGAGCTTTGTCAGGCTTTGTCGAACCCTGTCGGGTTTGCTCGGGCCCTGTCGGGTTTGCTCGGGTCCTGTCGGGCCCTGTCGGGCCCTGTCGGGTTTGCTCGGGCCCTGTCAGGCTCCGTCGGGCCCTGTGGGATTCCCTCGGGCCCTCTCGGGTTCCGTCGGGCCCTCTCGGGTTCCGTCGGGCCCTGTCGGGTTTCCTCGGGCCCTGTCGGACTCTATCGAGCCCTGTCACGCTCCGTCGGGCTCTTTCGGGTTTGCTCAGGCCCTGTCGGGCTCCGTCGGGCCCTGTCAGGCTTTGTCAGGTCCTGTCAGGTTTGCTCGGGCCCTGTCGGGCCTTGTCGGGCCCTGTCGGGTTTGCTCGGGCCCTGTCGGGTTTGCTCGGGCTCTGTCGGGCTCCAGCGTGACCTGTCGGGTTTGCCCGGGCCCTGTCAGGCTCCATCAGGCCCTGTCGGGTTTGCTCGGGCCCTATCGGGCTCCGTGGGGCCCTGTCGGGTTTCCTCGGGCCCTGTCGGGCTCCATCGAGCCCTGTAAGGCTCCGTCGGGCCCTTTCGGGTTTGCTCGGGCCCTGTCGGGCTCCGTCGGGCCCTGTCGGATTTGCTCAGGCCCTGTCGGGTTTGCTCGAGCCCTGTCGGGCTCCATCGGGTCCTGTCGGGTTTGCTCGGGCCCTATCGGGCTCCGTCGGGCCCTGTCGGATTTCCTCGGGCCCTGTCAGGCTCCGTTGGGCCCTGTCGGCTTGCTCGGGCCCTGTCGGGTTTTCTGAAGCCCTGTCAGGCTTCGTCGGACCCTGTCAAGTGTGCTCGGGCCCTGTCGGGCTCCGTCGAGCCCTGTCAGGTTTTCTCGGGCCTTGTCAGGCTCCTTCGGGCCCTGTCGGGTTTGCTCGGGCCCTGTCGGGTTTGCTCGGGCCCTGTCGGATTCCGTCGGGCCCTGTCGGGTTTCCTCGGGCCCTGTCGGACTCCACTCTGCCCTGTCAGGCTCCGTCAGGCTCTGTCGGGTTTGCTCGGGCCCTGGCGGGCTCCGTCGGGCCCTGTCAGGCTTTGTCAGGACATGTCAGGTTTGCTCGGGCCCTGTCGGGGCCTGTCGGGTTTGCTCGGGCTCTGTCGGGCTCCAGCGTGCCCTGTCGGGTTTGCCCGGGCCCTGTCAGGCTCCGTCAGGCCCTGTCGGGTTTGCTCGGGCCCTATCGGGTTCAATCAGGCCCTGTCGGATTTCCTCGGGCCCTGTCTGGCTCCATCGAGCCCTGTCAGGCTCCGTCGGGCCCTTTCGGGTTTGCTCGGGCCCTGTCGGGCTCTGGCGGGCCCTGTCGGGTTTGCTCGGGCCCTGTCGGGCTCCATCGAGCCCTGTCTGGTTTCCTCGGGCTCTGTCGGGCTCCGTCGGGCCCTGTCGGGTTTGCTCGGGCCATGTCGGGTTTGCTGAAGCCCTGTCAGGCTTCGTCGGACCCTGTCGGGTTTGCTCGAGCCCTGTCGGGCTCCATCGGGCCCTGTCGGGTTTGCTCGGGCCCTATCGGGCTCCGTCGGGCCCTGTCGGGTTTCCTCGGGCCCTGTCGGGCTCCATCGAGCCCTGTCAGGCTTCGTCGGGCCCTTTCGGGTTTGCTCGGGCCCTGTCGGGCTCCGTCAGGCCCTGTCGGGTTTGCTCGGGCCGTATCGGGCTCCGTCGAGCCCTGTCGGGTTTGCTCGGGCTCTGTCAGGCTCCGTCGGGCCCTGTCGGGTTTCCTCGGGCCCTGTCGGGCTCCATCAAGCCCTGTCAGGATTTGTCGAACCCTGTCGGGTTTGCTCGGGCCCTGTCGGGTTTGCTCGGGCCCTGTCGGGCTCTGTCGTGCCCTGTCTGGTTTCCTCGGGCCCTGTCGGGCTCCGTCTGGCCCTGTCGGGTTTGCTCGGGCCCTGTCGGGTTTGCTGAAGCCCTGTCAGGCTTCGTCGGACCCTGTCGGGTTTGCTCGGGCCCTGTCGGGCTCCGTCGAACCCTGTCGGGTTTGCTCGGGCCCTATCAGGCTCCGTCGCGCCCTGTCGGGTTTCCTCGGGCCCTGTCGGGCTCCATCGAGCCCTGTCAGGTTTGCTCGGGCCCTGTCGGGTTTGCTCGGGCCCTGTCGGGCTCCACCGGACCCTATCAGGCTTTGGCGGGTCCTGTCGGGTTTGCTCAGGCCCTGTCGGGCCTTGTCAGCCTCTGTCGGGTTTGCTCGCGCCCTGTCGGGCTCCGTCGGGCCCTGTCAGGTTCTCTCGGGCCCTGTCAGGTTTGCTCGGGCCCTGTCGGGATCCATTGGGTCTTGTCGGGTTTGCTCGGGCCCTGTCGGGCTCCTTCGTGCCCTATCAGGTTTGCTCGGGCCCTGTCAGGTTTGCTCGGGCCCTGTCAGGCCTTGTCAGGCCCTGTCGGGTTTGCTCGGGACCTGTCGGGTTTGCCCGCGTCCTGTCGGGCTCTGTCGGGCCCTGTCAGATTTGCTCGGGCCCTGTCGGGTTTGCTCAGGCCCTGTCAGGCTCCGTCAGGCCCTGTCGGGTTTGCTCGTGCCCTGTCGGGCTCCGTCGGGCCCTGTCAGGTTTGCTCAGGCCCTGTCGGGATCCGTTGGGCCTTGTCGGGTTTGCTCGGGCCCTGTCGGGCTCCTTCGTGCCCTGTCAGGTTTGCTCGGGCCCTGTCGGGTTTGCTCGGGCCCTGTCAGGCTCCGTCGAGCCCTGTCGGGTTTGCTCGGGCCCTGTCAGGCTCCGTCGGGCCCTGTCGGGTTTCCTCGGGCCCTGTCGGGCTCCATCGAGTTCTGTCAGGCTTTGTCGAACCCTGTCGGGTTTGCTCGGGCCCTGTCGGGTTTGCTCGGGTCCTGTTGGGCTCTGTCGGGCCCTGTCGGGTTTGCTCGGGCCCTGTCGGGCTCCTTCGTTCCCTGTCAGGCTTTGTCAGGCCCTGTCGGGTATGCTCGTGCCCTGTCGGGCTCCGTCGGGCCCTGTCAGGTTTGCTCGGGCCCTGTCAGGATCTCTCGGGCATGGAGACCCCCGCTTGTCCTCAGGGTCCATTGTGACATCTTGGGCACCTCCCATTGACCCCAGGACCCATTGTGACACCATGAGGACCCCCCCTTGTCACTGGGGACCCATTGTGACACCATGGAGACCCCCGCTTGTCCTCAGGGTCCATTGTGACATCTTGGGCAACTCCCATTGACCCCAGGAGCCATTGTGACACCATGGGGACCCCCCCTTGTCACTGGGGACCCATTGTGACACCATGGAGACCCCCGCTTGTCCTCAGGGTCCATTGTGACATCTTGGGCACCTCCCATTGTCCCCAGGACCTATTGTGACATCCTGGGGACCCCCTTGCTCCCAGGGCCCATTATGGCACCATGAGGACATCACCTTTGTCCCCAGGAACCATTGTGACATCCCAGGACCCCGTTTTGTCCCCAGGGCCCATTGTAGCACCATGGGGACTCCCTTTGACCCCAGGGCCCATTGTGGCACCATGGCAACCCCTTTTGCCCCAGGGCCCATTGTGACATTCTAGGACCCCACTTTGTCCCCAGGGCCTATTGTGACACCATGGGGACCCCTCCTTGTCACTGGGGACCCATTATGACACCATGGGGACCCCCCCTTCTTCTCAGGACTCATTCTCACATCCTGGGCACCCCCCATTGTCCCCAGGGCCCATTGTGACATCCTGGGGACCCTCATTGTCCCCAGGGCCCATTGTGACATCCCAGAACCTCCTATTGTCCCCAGGGCCCATTGTGACATCCTGGGGACCCCCATTGTCCCCAGGGCCCATTGTGACATTCCAGGACCCCCCATTGTCCCCAGGGCCCATTGTGACATCCACTGCACCCCCTTGTCCCCAGGGCCCATTGTGACATTCAGGGGACCCTCTTTGTCCCCAGGGCCCATTGTGACATCCTGGGGACCCCCCCTTGTCACTGGGGCCCATTGTGACGTCCCAGGACCCCCCGTTGTCCCCAGGGTTCATTGTGACGTCTTAGGACCCCCCATTGTCCCCAGGGCCCATTGTGACATCCTGGGGACCCCTCTTTGTCCCCAGGGCCCATTGTGACATCCTGGGGACCCCCCCTTATCACTGGGGCCCATTGTGACGTACCAGGATCCCTCCTTGTCCCCAGGACCCATTGTGACGTCTTAGGACCCCCCATTGTCCCCAGGGCCCATTGTGACATTCAGGGCACCCCCTTGTCCCCAGGGCCCATTGTGACATTCTGGGGACGCCTCTTTGTCCCCAGGGCACATTGTGACATCCTGGGGACCCCCCCTTGTCACTGGGGCCCATTGTGACGTCCCAGGATCCCCCATTGTCCCCAGGGCCCATTGTGACATTCAGGGCACCCTCTTGTCCCCATGGCCCATTGTGACATTCCGGGGACGCCTTTTTGTCCCCAGGGCCCATTGTGACGTCCCAGGACCCCCCATTGTCCCCAGGACCCATTGTGACATTCAGGGGGCCCCTTTGTCACTGGGGCCCATTGTGACATCCCAGGACCCCCCTTTGTCCCCAGGGCCCATTGTGACATCCAGGGGACCCCCTTTGTCCCCAGGGCCCATTGTGATATCGAAGGACCCCTCTGGTCCCCAGGGCCCATTATGACATCCTGGGGATGCCCCCTTATCACTGGGGCCCATTGTGACGTCCCAGGACCCCCCATTGTCCCCAGGGCCCATTGTGACATCCTGGGGATCCCTGTTTGGCCCCAGGGCCCATTGTGACATCCCAGGACTCCCCATTGTCCCCAGGGCCCATTGCGACATTCAGGGGACGCCTCTTTGTACCCAGGGCACATTGTGACATCCTGGGGACCCCCCCTTGTCCCCAGGGCCCATTGTGACATCCCAGGACCCCACATTGTCCCCAGGGTCCATTGTGACATCCTGGGGACCCCATTTGTCCCCAGGACCCATTGTGACACTATGGGCACCCCGCCTTGTTCCCAGGGCCCATTGTGACACCGTGGGTACCACCCTTGTCCCCAGAGCCCATTGTGACATCCAGGGGACCCCCTTTGTCCCCAGGGCCCATTGTGACATCGCAGGACCCCCCCTGGTCCCCAGGGCCCATTGTGACATCCTGCGGACCCCTTTTGTCCCCACGGCCCATTGTGGCACCATGGGGACCCCCTTTGTCACTGGGGCCCATTGTGACATCCCAGGACCCCACTTTGTCCCCAGGGCTTATTGTGACACCATGGGGACCTCCCTTGTCCCCAGGGCCCATTGTGACATCCCGTGACCCCCCTTTGTCCCCAGTGCTATTGTGAAATCCTGGGGACCCCCTTTGTGCCCAGGGCCCATTGTGGCACCATGGGGAACCCCTTTGTCACTGGGGGCCATTGTGACATTCCAGGATTCCACTTTGTCCCCAGGGCTCTTTCTGACACCTTGGGCACTCCCATTGTCCCCAGGGCCCATTGTGACATCCTGGGGATCCCCCTTTGTCCCCAGGGTCCATTGTGACATCCTGGGCAACCCCATTGTCCCCACGGCCCATTGTGACATCTAGGGGACCCCCTTGTCCCCAGGACCCATCGTGGCACCGTGGGGCCCTCCTTGTCACTTGGGCCCATTGTGACACCATGGGGACGCCCCCTTTGTCCCCAGTGCCCATTGTGGCATCCTGCGACCCCCCTTTGTCCCCAGGGCCCATTTTGACATTCAGGGGACCCACCATTGTCCCCAGGGCCCATTGTGACATCCTGGGCAACCCCAATGTCCCCAGGGCCCATTGTGACATCTGGGGGACCCCCTTGTCCCCAGGACCCATTGTGGCACCGTGGGTGCCCTCATTGTCACTTGGGCCCATTGTGACACCATGGGGACGCCCCCTTTGTCCCCAGTGCCCATTGTGACATCCTGCGGACCCCCCCTTTGTCCCCAGGGCCCATTTTGACATTCAGGGCACCCACCATTGTCCCCAGGGCCCATTGTGACCTTCAAGGGACCCCCATTGTTCCCAGGGCCCATTGTGACGTCCTGGGGACCCCCTCTGTTCCCAGGGCTCATTGTGACTTTCAGGGGACCACGCCTTGTCCCCAGGGCTGATTGTGACGTCCTAGGGCCCCTCTGTGTCCCCAGGGCCCATTGTGACACTTTAGAGACCCCTCTTTGTCCCCAGGGCCCATTGTGACATCCTGGGGACCCCCCCTTGTCCCCAGGGCCCATTGTGACATCCTCGGCACCCCCTTGTCCCCAGGGCCCATTGTGATATTCAGGGGACCCCTCTTTGTTCCCAGGGCCCATTGTGACATCCTGGGGATCCCTCCCTGTCCCCAGGGCCCATTGTGACGTCCCAGGACCCCAGATTGTCCCCAGGGCCCATTGTGACATCCTGGGGACCCCCTTTGTCACTGGGGCCCATTGTGACGTCCCAGGACCCCACATTGTTCCCAGGGCTCATTGTGACATCCTGGGGACCCCCTTTGTCTCCAGGGCCCATTGTGACGTCCCAGGACCCCCCATTGTCCCCAGGGTCCATTGTTACATCCTGGGGACCCCCTTGTCCCCAGGACCCATCGTGACACCATGGGGACCCTCCTTGTCACTGGGGACCCATTCCGACACCCTGGGAAGCCCCCCTTGTCCTCAGGGCCCATTGTGACATCCTGGGCATCCCCCTTTGTCCCCCGGGACCATTGTAACACCGTGGGGACCCCCTTTGTCCCCAGGGCCCATTGTGACACTGTGGGGACCCCCCTTGTCCCCAGGGCCTATTATTCCGTCCCGGGACCCCCATTGTCCCCAGGGCCCATTGTGACACCTTGGGGACCACCCCTTGTCCTCAGGGCCTATTGTGAACATCCTGGGGAACCTCCATTGTCCCCAGAGCCCACTGTTAGTCCTGGGGACCCCCTTGTCCCCAGGTCCCATTGTGACATCCTGGGGAGCCTCTTTGTCCCCAGGGCCCATTGTGACATCCTGGGGACCTCCTTTGTCCCCAGGGCCCATTGTGATGTCCCAGGACCCCACATTTTCCCCAGGGCCCATTGTGACATCCTGGGGAGCCTCTTTGTCCCCAGGGCCCATTGTGACATTCAGGGGACCCCCTTTGTCCCCAGGGCCCATTGTGACGTCCCAGGACCCCCCATTGTCGCCAGGGCCCATTGTGACATCCTGGGGATCTCCCATTGTCCTCAGTGCCCATTGAGACATATTGGGGACCCCCTTTGTCACTGGGGACCCATTGCGACATCCCAGGAACCCCATTGTCCCAAGGGCCCATTGTGACATCCAGGGGACCCCCCTTTGTCTCCAGGACGCATTGTGACACCGTGGGGACCTCATTAGTCCCCGGGGACCATTGTGACATCCTAGGGACCTCCCTTTGTCCCCAGGGCTCATTGTGGCACCATGGGGCCCCCTTTGTCACTGTGGCACATTGTGATATCCCAGAACCCCACTTTGTCCCCATGGCCCATTTTGACATCCTGGGGACCCCCTTTCTCCCCAGGGGCCATTGTGACATTCAGGGGACCCCCCCCTTCTCCCCAGGGCCTATTGTTACGTCCCAGGACCCCCATTGTCCCCAGGGCCCATTGTGACACCATGGGGACCACCCCTTGTCCTCAGGGCCTATTGTGAACATCCTGGGGAACCTCCATTGTCCCCAGAGCCCATTGTGAGATCCTGTGGAGCCCCTTGTCCCCAGGTCCCATTGTGACATCCTGGGGACCCCCTTTATCCCCGGGGCCCATTGTGGCATCCTGGGGACCTCCTTGTCCCCAGGACCCATCGTGGCACCGTGGGGACCTCCCTTGTCACTGGGGACCCTTTGTGACACCATGGGGACCTCCCATTGTCCTCAGGGCCCATTGAGACATCCTGGGGACCCCCTTTGTCACTGGGGACCCATTGTGACATCCCAGGAACCCCATTGTGCCAAGAGCCCATTGTAACATCCTGGGGACCCCCCTTTTTCTCCAGGACGCATTGTGACACCGTGGGGACCTCATTAGTCCCCAGGGCCCATTGTGACATCGTAGGGACCTCCCTTTGTCCCCAGGGCTCATTGGGGCACCATGGGGACCCCCCCTTGTCACTGGGGACCCATTGTGACACCATGGAGACCCCCCCTTGTCCTCAGGGTCCATTGTGACATCCTGGGCACCCCCCATTGTCCCCAGGACCCATTGTGACATCCTGGCCACCCCCTTGCTCCCAGGGCCCATTTAGCACCATGGGGACCGCCTTTGACCCCAGGGCCCCTTGTGGCAGCATGGCAACCACTTTTGTTCCCAGGGCCCATTGTGACATTCAGGGGACCCCATTGTCCCCAGGGCCTATTGTGACACCATGGGGACCCCTCCTTGTCACTGGGGACCCATTGTGACACCATGGGGACCCCCCCATGTCCTCAGGACTCATTTTCACATCCTGGGCACCCCCCATTGTCCCCAGGGCCCATTGTGACATCCCAGAACTTCCTATTGTCCCCAAGGCCCATAGTGACATCCTGGGGACCCCCATAGTCCCCAGTGCCTATTGTGACATTCCAGGACCCCCCATTGTCCCCAGGGCCCATTGTGACATCCTCGGCACGCCCTTGTCCCCAGGGCCCATTGTGACATTCAGGGGACCCCTCTTTGTCCCCAGGGCCCATTGTGACATTTTGGGGATCCCTCCTTGTCCCCAGGGCCCATTGTGACGTCCCAGGACCCCACATTGTCCCCAGGACCCATTGTGACATTCAGGGGACCCCCTTTGTCACTGGGGCCCATTGTGACATCCCAGGACCCCACATTGTCCCCAGGACCTATTGTGACATCCTGGGGACCCCACTTGTCCCCAGGACCCATTGTGACACTATGAGGACCACCCCTTGTGCCCAGGGCCCATTATGACACTGTGGGTACCACCCTTGTCCGCAGGGCTCATTGTGACATCCCAGGACCCCCATTGTCCCCAGGGCCCATTGTGACATTCAGGGGACCCCCCTTTGTCCCCAGGGCCCATTCTGATACCGTGGGGACCCCCTTTGTCCCCAGGGCATATTGTGACATCCTGGGGACGCCCTTTGTCCCCAGGACCCATTTTCACACCGTCGACACCCCCGTTTGTCCCCAGGGCCCATTGTGACATCCTGGGGACACTCCTTGTCCCCAGAGCCCATTGTGACATCCAGGGGACCCCCTTTATCCCCAGGGCCCATTGTGACATCGCAGTACCCCCCCTGGTCCCCACGGCCCATTGTGGCACCATGGGGAACCCCTTTTGTCACTGGGGCCCATTGTGACATCCCAGCACCCCACTTTGTCCCCAGGGCTTATTGTGACACCATGGGGACCTCCCTTGTCCCCAGGGCCCACTGTGACATCCCATGACCCCCATTTGTCCCCAGTGCTATTGTCAAATCCTGGGGACCCCCTTTGTCCCCAGGGGCCATTGTGGCACCATGGGGAACCCCTTTGTCACTGGGGCCCATTGTGACATCCCAGGACTCCACATTGTCCCCAGGACCCATTGTGACATCCTGGGGACCCCACTTGTCCCCAGGACCCATTGTGACACTATGGGGACCCCCCCTTGTTCCCAGGGCCCATTGTGACACCATCGACACCCCCCTTGTCCGCAGGGGTCATTGTGACATCCTGGGGACCCTCCTTGTCCCCAGAGCCCATTGTGACATCCAGGGGACCCCCTTTCTCCCCAGGGCCCATTGTGACATCGCAGGACCCCCCTGGTCCCCAGGGCCCATTGTGACATCCTGGGGATCCCCCTTTGTCCCCAGGGTCCATTGTGACATCCTGGGCAACCCCATTGTCCCCACGGCCCATTGTGACATCTGGGGGACCCCCTTGTCCCCAGGACCCATCGTGGCACCGTGGGGACCCTCCTTGTCACTTGGGCCCATTGTGACACCATGGGGACCTCCCCTTTGTCCCCAGTGCCCATTGTGACATCCTGCAGACCCCCCTTTGTCTCCAGGGCCCATTTTGACATTCAGGGGACCCACCATTGTCCCCAGGGCCCATTGTGACCTTCAAGGGACCCCCATTGTTCCCAGGGCCCATTGTGACGTCCTGGGGAGCCCCCTCTGCTCCCAAGGCTCATTGTGACTTTCAGGGGATCCCCCCTTGTCCCCAGGGCTGATTGTGACGTTGTAGGGCCCCTCTTTGTCCCCAGGGCCCATTGTGACATCCTGGGGAACCCCCTTGTTCCCCGGGCCCATTGTGATGTCCTGGGACCCCCCATTGTCCCCATGGCCCATTGTGACATCCTGGGGATCCCTCCTTGTCCCCAGGGCCCATTGTGACGTCCCAGGACCCCCCATTGTCCCCAGGGCCCATTGTGACATTCAGGGGACACCTCTTTGTCCCCAGGGCCCATTGTGACATCCTGGGGACCCCCCCTTGTCCCCAGGGCCCATTGTGACGTCCCAGGAACCCCCATTGTCCCCAGGGCCCATTGTGACATCCTGGGGATCCCTCCTTGTCCCCAGGGCCCATTGTGACGTCCCAGGACCCCCCCATTGTCCCCAGGGTTCATTGTGACATTCAGGGGACCCCCTTTGTCACTGGGGCCCATTGTGACATCCTGGGGACCCCCTTTGTCCTAAGGACTCATTGTGACGTCCCAGGACCCTGCATTGTCCCCAGAGCCCATTGTGACATCCTGGAGACACCCTTTGTCCCCAGGACCCATTGTGACGTCCCAGGACCCCCCATTGTCCCCAGGGTTCATTCTTACATCCTGGGGACCCCCTTGTCCCCAGGACCCATCGTGACACCATGGGGACCCTCCTTGTCACTGGGGACCCATTGTGACACCATGGAGACCCCTCCTTGTCCTCAGGGCCCATTGTGACATTCTGGGCATCCCCCTTTGTCACCCGGGACCATAGTAACACCGTGGGGACCCCCTTTGTCCCTAGGGCCTATTGTTACGTCCCAGGACCCCCCATTGTTCCCAGGGCCCATTGTGACACCTTGGGGACCCCCTTGTCACTGGGGAACCATTGTGACACCCTGGGACCACCCCTTGTCCTCAGGGCCTATTGTGAACATCCTGGGGAACCTCCATTGTCCCCAGAGCCCATTGTGAGTTCCTGGGGACCCCCTTGTCCCCAGGTCCCATTGTGACATCCTGGGGAGTCTCTTTGTCCCCAGGGCCCATTGTGACATCCTGGGGACCCCCTTTGTCCCCAGGGCCCATGGTGACATCCTGGGGACCTCCTTGTCCGCAGGACCCATCCTGGCACCGTGGGGACCTCCCTTGTCACAGGGGACCCTTTGTGACACCATGGGGACCTCCCATTGTCCTCAGGGCCCATTGAGACATCCTGGGGACCCCCTTTGTCACTGGGGACCCGTTGTGACATCCCAGGAACCCCATTGTCCCAAGGGCCCATTGTGACATCCTAGGGACCTCCCTTTGTCCCCAGGGCTCATTGTGGCACCATGGGGACCCCCTTTGTCACTGTGTCACATTGTGATATCCAAGAACCCCACTTTGTCCCCAAGGCCCATTTTGACATCCTGGGGACCCCCTTTCTCCCCAGGGCCCATTGTGACATTCAGGGGACCCCCCCCCTTGTCCCCAGGGCCCATTGTGACTTCCCAGGACCCCCCATTGTCCCTAGAGCCCATTGTGACATCCTGGGGATCCCTCCTTGTCCCCAGGGCCCATTGTGACATCCTGGGGATCCCTCCGTGTCCCCAGGGCCCATTCTGACGTCCCAGGATCCCTCATTGTCCCCAGGGCCCATTGTGACATTCAGGGGACCCCCTTTGTCACTGGGGCCCATTGTGACATCCCAGGACCCCACATTGTCCCCAGGGCCCATTGTGACATTCAGGGGTCCCCCCCTTGTCCCCAGGACCCATTGTGATGTCCCAGGACCCCTCATTGTCCCCACGGCCCATTGTGACATCCTGGGTACCCCCCTTTGTCACTGGGGCTCATTGAGACATCGTGGGGACCAACTTTGTCCCCAGGGCCCATTGTGACGTCCCAGGACCTCCCGTTGTCCCCAGTGTCCATTGTGACATCCGAGGAGCCCACTTTGTCCCCAGGACCCATTTTGATATTGAGGGGAACCACGTTTGTCCCCAGAGCCCATTGTGACACCATGGGGACCCCCCCTTGTCACTGGGGACCCATTGTGACACCATGGAGACCCCTGCGTGTCCTCAGGGTCCATTGTGACATCTTGGGCACCTCCCATTGTCCCCAGGACCCATTGTGACATCCTGGGGACCCCCTTGCTCCCAGGGCCCATTGTGGCACCATGGGGACATCCCCTTTGTCCCCAGGGCCCATTGTGACATTCCAGGACCCCCCATTGTCCCCAGGGCCCATTGTGACATCCACTGCACCCCCTTGTCCCCAGGGCCCATTGTGACATTCAGGGGACCCCTCTTTGTCCCCAGGGCCCATTCTGACATCCTGGGGACCCCCCCTTGTCACTGGGGCCCATTGTGACGTCCCAGGACCCCCCATTGTCCCCAGGACCCATTGTGACATCCTGGGGATCCCTCCTTGTCCTCAGGGCCCATTGTGACGTCTTAGGACCCCCCATTGTCCCCAGGGCCCATTGTGACATCCAGGGGACGCCTCTTTGAAACCCAGGGCACATTGTGACATCCTGGGGACCCCCCCTTGTCCCCAGAGCCCATTGTGACGTCCCAGGACCCCCCATTGTCCCCAGGGCCCATTGTGACATCCTGGGGATCCCTCCTTGTCCCCAGGGCCCATTGTGACGTCCCAGGACACCCCATTGTCCCCAGGTCCCATTGTGACAGTCAGGGGGTCCCTTTGTCACTGGGGCCCATTGTGACATCCCAGGACCCCACATTGTCCCCAGGACCTATTGTGACATCCTGGGGACCCCACTTGTCCCCAGGACCCATTGTGACACTATGGGGACCCCCCCTTGTTCCCAGGGCCCATTGTGACATCCTGGGTGCCACCCCTGTCCGCAGGGCTCATTGTGACGTCCCAGGACCCCCCATTGTCCCCAGGGCCCATTGTGACATCCTGGGGATCCCTCCTTGTCCGCAGGGCCCATTGTGACGTCCCAGGACCCCCCATTGTCCCCAGGGCCCATTGTGACATCCTCGGCACCCCCTTGTCCCCAGGGCCCATTGTGACATTCAGGGGACCCCCTTTGTTCCCAGGGCCCATTGTGACATCCTGGGGACCCCCTCTTGTCACTGGGGCCCATTGTGACGTCCCAGGACCCCCCATTGTCCCCAGGGCCCATTGTGACATTCAGGAGACCCCTCTTTGTCCCCAGGGCCCATTGTGAAGTCAAAGGACCCCCCATTGTCCCCAGGGCCCATTGTGACATCCTGGGGATCCCTCCTTGTCCCCACGGCCCATTGTGACATCCTGGGGACCCTCCTTGTCTCCACAGCCCATTGTGACATCCAAGGGACCCCCTTTGTCTCCAGGGCCCATTGTGGCACCATGGGGACCCACTTTGACACTGGGGCCCATTGTGACACCGTCGACACCCCCCTTTGTCCCCAGGGCCCATTGTGACATCCTGGGGACCCTCCTTGTCCCCAGAGCCCATTGTGACATCCAGGGGACCCCCTCTTGTCCCCAGGGCCCATTGTGACGTCCCAGGACCCTCCATTGTCCCCAGGGCCCATTGTGACATCCTGGGGATCCCTCCTTGTCCTCAGGGCCCATTGTGACGTCCCAGGACCGCCCATTGTGCCCAGGGCCCATTGTGACATCCTGGGGATCCCTCCTTGTCCCCAGGGCCCATTGTGACGTCCCAGGACCCCCCATTGTCCCCAGGACCCATTGTGACATTCAGGGGACCCCCTTTGTCACTGGGGCCTATTGTGACATCCCAGGACCCCACTTTGTCCCCAGGGCCCATTGTGACATCCTGAGGACCCCACTTGTCCCCAGGACCCATTGTGACACTATGGGGAACCCCCTTGTCCCCAGGGCCCATTGTGACGTCCTGGGTACCACCCTTGTCCGCAGGGCTCATTGTGACGTCCCAGGACCCCCCATTGTCCCCAGGGCCCATTGTGACATCCTGGGGATCCCTCCTTGTCCTCAGGGCCCATTGTGATGTCCCAGGACCGCCCATTGTCCCCAGAGCCCATTGTGACATTCAGGGGACCCCTCTTTGTCCCCAGGGCCCATTGTGACATCCTGGGGATCCCTCATTGTCCCCAGGGCCCATTGTGACGTCCCAGCACCCCCCATTGTCCCCAGGACCTATTGTGACATTCAGGGGAGCCCCTTTGTCACTGGGGCCCATTGTGACACCATGGAGACCCCCGCTTGTCCTCAGGATCCATTGTGTCATCCTGGGCACCCCCCATTTTCCCCAGGACCCATTGTGACATCCTGGCCACCCCCTTGCTCCCAGGGCCCGTTGTGGCACCATGGGGATACCCCCTTTGTCCCCAGGGCCCATTGTGACATCCCAGGACCCCCCTTTGTCCCCAGGGCCATTGTGAAATCCTGGGGACCCCTTTTGTCCCCAGGGCCCATTGTGGCACCATGGGGAACCCCTTTGTCACTGGGGGCCATTGTGACATTCCAGGATTCCACTTTGTCCCCAGGGCTCGTTCTGACACCTTGGGGACTCCAATTGTCCCCAGGGCCCATTGTGACATCCCAGGACCCCACTTTGTCCCCAGGGCTTATTGTGACATCTGGGGGACGCCCTTGTCCCCAGGACCCATCGTGGCACCGTGGGGACCCTCCTTGTCACTTGGGCCCATTGTGACGTCCCAGAACCCGCCATTGTCCCCAGGGCCCATTGTGACATCCTGCGGACCCCCCGTTGTCCCCAGGGCCCATTGTGACATTCAGGGGACCCACCATTGTCCTCAGGGCCCATTGTGACGTCCCAGGACCCCCCATTGTCCCCAGGGCCCATTGTGACATCCTCAGCACCCCCTTGTCCCCAGGGTCCATTGTGACATTCAGGGGACCCCTCTTTTTCCCCAGGGCCCATTGTGACATCCTGGGGACCTCCCTTGTCCCCAGGGCCCATTGTGACGTCCCAGAACCCGCCATTGTCCCCAGGGCCCATTGTGACATCCTGGGGATCCCTGCTTGTCCCCAGGGCCCATTGGGACGTCCCAGGACCCGCTATTGTCCCCAGGGCCCATTGTGACATCCTGGGGATCCCTCCTTGTCCCCAGGGCCCATTGGGACGTCCCAGGACCCCCATTGTCCCCAGGGCCCATTGTGACATTCAGGGGCCCCCGTTTGTCACTGGGGCCCATTGTGACATCCCAGGACCCCACTTGTCCCCAGGACCCATTGTGACACTATAGGGACCCCCCCTTGTGCCCAGTGACCATTGTGACACCGTGGGTACCACCCTTGTCCGCACGGCCCATTGTGACATCCTAGGGACACCCCCTTGTCTCCAGGGCCCATTGTGACATCCTGGGAATCCCTCCTTGTCCCCAGGGCCCATTGTGACATTCAGGGGATCCCTCGTTGTCCCCAGGGCCCATTGTGACGTCCCAGGACCCCCCATTGTCCCCAGGACCTATTGTGACATTCAGGGGAGCCCCTTTGTCACTGGGGCCCACTGTGACACCATGGAGACCCCCGCTTGTCCTCAGGGTCCATTGTGACATCCTGGGCACCCCCCATTTTCCGCAGGACCCATTGTGACATCCTGGCCACCCCCTTGCTCCCAGGGCCCGTTGTGGCACCATGGGGACACCCCCTTTGTCCCCAGGACCCATTGTGACATCCCAGGACCCCCCTTTGTCCCCAGGGCCATTGTAGCACCATGGGGACCCCCTTTGACCCCAGGGCCCATTGTGGCACCATGGCAACCCCTTTTGTCCCCAGGGCCCATTGTGACATTCTTGGACCCCACTTTGTCCCCAGGGCCTGTTGTGACACCATGGGGACCCCTCCTTGTCACTGGGGACCCATTGTGACACCATGGGGACCCCCCCTTGTCCTCAGGACTCATTCTCACATCCTGGACACCCCCCATTGTCCCCAGGGCCCAGTGTGACATCCACTGCACCCCCTTGTCCCCAGGGCCCATTGTGACATTCAGGGGACCCCTCTTTGTCCCCAGGGCCCATTGTGACATCCTGGGGACCCCCCCTTGTCCCCAGGGCCCATTGAGACGTCCCAGGACCCCCCAGTGTCCCCAGGGCCCATTGTGACATTCAGGGGACCCCCTTTGTCCCCAGGGCCCATTCTGATACCGTGGGGACCCCCTTTGTCCCCAGGGCCCATTGTGACATTCAGGGGACGCTCTTTGTCCACAGGGCCCATTGTGACATCCTGGGGACCCTCCTTGTCCCCAGAGTCCATTGTGACATCCAGGGGACCCCCTTTGTCCCCAGGGCCCATTGTGGCACCATGAGGACCCTCTTTGTCACTGGGGCCCATTGTGACATCCCAGGACCCCCCTTTGTCCCCAGGGCCCATTGTGACATCCTGGGGACCCTCCTTGTCCCCAGAGCCCATTGTGACATCCCAGGACCCCACTTTGTCCCCAGGGCTTATTGTGACACCATGGGGATCTCCCTTGTCCCCAGGGCCCATTGTGACATCCCATGACCCCCCTTTGTCCCCAGTGCTATTGTGAAATCCTGGGGACCCCTTTTGTCCCCAGGGCCCATTGTGACACCGTGGGGAACCCCTTTGTCACTGGGGGCCATTGTGACATTCCAGGATTTCACTTTGTCCCCAGGGCTCGTTCTGACACCTTGGGGACTCCCATTGTCCCCAGGGCCCATTGTGACATCCTGGGCAACCCCATTGTCCCCAGGGCCCATTGTGACACCGTGGGGAACCCCTTTGTCACTGGGGGCCATTGTGACATTCCAGGATTTCACTTTGTCCCCAGGGCTCGTTCTGACACCTTGGGGACTCCCATTGTCCCCAGGGCCCATTGTGACATCCCAGGACCCCACTTGTCCCCAGGACCCATTGTGACACTATAGGGACCCCCCCTTGTGCCCAGTGACCATTGTGACACCGTGGGTACCACCCTTGTCCGCACGGCCCATTGTGACATCCTAGGGACACCCCCTTGTCTCCAGGGCCCATTGTGACATCCTGGGAATCCCTCCTTGTCCCCAGGGCCCATTGTGACATTCAGGGGATCCCTCGTTGTCCCCAGGGCCCATTGTGACGTCCCAGGACCCCCCATTGTCCCCAGGACCTATTGTGACATTCAGGGGAGCCCCTTTGTCACTGGGGCCCACTGTGACACCATGGAGACCCCCGCTTGTCCTCAGGGTCCATTGTGACATCCTGGGCACCCCCCATTTTCCGCAGGACCCATTGTGACATCCTGGCCACCCCCTTGCTCCCAGGGCCCGTTGTGGCACCATGGGGACACCCCCTTTGTCCCCAGGACCCATTGTGACATCCCAGGACCCCCCTTTGTCCCCAGGGCCATTGTAGCACCATGGGGACCCCCTTTGACCCCAGGGCCCATTGTGGCACCATGGCAACCCCTTTTGTCCCCAGGGCCCATTGTGACATTCTTGGACCCCACTTTGTCCCCAGGGCCTATTGTGACACCATGGGGACCCCTCCTTGTCACTGGGGACCCATTGTGACACCATGGGGACCCCCCCTTGTCCTCAGGACTCATTCTCACATCCTGGACACCCCCCATTGTCCCCAGGGCCCAGTGTGACATCCACTGCACCCCCTTGTCCCCAGGGCCCATTGTGACATTCAGGGGACCCCTCTTTGTCCCCAGGGCCCATTGTGACATCCTGGGGACCCCCCCTTGTCCCCAGGGCCCATTGAGACGTCCCAGGACCCCCCAGTGTCCCCAGGGCCCATTGTGACATTCAGGGGACCCCCTTTGTCCCCAGGGCCCATTCTGATACCGTGGGGACCCCCTTTGTCCCCAGGGCCCATTGTGACATTCAGGGGACGCTCTTTGTCCACAGGGCCCATTGTGACATCCTGGGGACCCTCCTTGTCCCCAGAGTCCATTGTGACATCCAGGGGACCCCCTTTGTCCCCAGGGCCCATTGTGGCACCATGAGGACCCTCTTTGTCACTGGGGCCCATTGTGACATCCCAGGACCCCCCTTTGTCCCCAGGGCCCATTGTGACATCCTGGGGACCCTCCTTGTCCCCAGAGCCCATTGTGGCATCCCAGGACCCCACTTTGTCCCCAGGGCTTATTGTGACACCATGGGGATCTCCCTTGTCCCCAGGGCCCATTGTGACATCCCATGACCCCCCTTTGTCCCCAGTGCTATTGTGAAATCCTGGGGACCCCTTTTGTCCCCAGGGCCCATTGTGACACCGTGGGGAACCCCTTTGTCACTGGGGGCCATTGTGACATTCCAGGATTTCACTTTGTCCCCAGGGCTCGTTCTGACACCTTGGGGACTCCCATTGTCCCCAGGGCCCATTGTGACATCCTGGGCAACCCCATTGTCTCCAGGGCCCATTGTGACATCCTGGGGACCCCCATTGTCCCCAAGGCCCATTGTGACATTCCAGGACCCCCCATTGTCCCCAGGGCCCATTGTGACATCCACTGCACCCCCTTGTCCCCAGGGCCCATTGTGACATTCAGGGGACCCCTCTTTGTCCCCAGGGCCCATTGTGACATCCTGGGGACCCCCGTTGTCACTGGGGCCCATTGTGACGTCCCAGGACCCCCCATTGTCCCCAGGGCCCATTGTGACATCCTGGGGATCCCTCCTTGTCCCCAGGGCCCATTGTGACGTCTTAGGACCCCCCATTGTCCCCAGGGCCCATTGCGACATTCAGGGGACGCCTCTTTGTACCCAGGGCACATTGTGACATCCTGGGGACCCCCCCTTGTCCCCAGGGCCCATTGTGACATCCTGGGGATCCCTCCTTGTCCCCAGGGCCTATTGTGACGTCCCAGGACCCCCCATTGTCCTCCGGACCCATTGTAACATTCAGGGAACCCCTTTGTCACTGGGGCCCATTGTGACATCCCAGGACCGCCCATTGTCCCCAGGGCCCATTGTGACATCCTGGGGACCCCATTTTCCCCAGGACCCATTGTGACCCTATGGGGACCCCCCCTTGTCCCCAGGGCCCATTGTGACACCGTGGGTACCACCCTTGACCGCAGGGCTCATTGTGACATCGCAGGACCCCCCTTTGTCCCCAGAGCCCATTGTGACATACAGGGGACCCCCTTTGTCCCCAGGGCCCATTGTGACATCGCAGGACCCACCCTGGTCCCCAGGGCCCATTGTGACATCCTGGGCACCCCTTTTGTCCCCACGGCCCATTGTGGCACCATGGGGACCCCCTTTGTCACTGGGGCCCATTGTGACATCCCAGGACCCCACTTTGTCCCCAGGGCTGATTGTGACGTCCCAGGGCCCCTCTGTGTCCCCAGGGCCCATTGTGACACTTTAGGGACCCCTCTTTGTCCCCAGGGCCCATTGTGACATCCTGGAGACCCCCCCTTGTCCCCAGGGCCCATTGTGACGTCCCAGGACCCCCCTCTGTTCCCAGGGCTCATTGTGACTTTCAGGGGATCCCCCCTTGTCCCCAGGGCTGATTGTGACGTCCTGGGGCCCCTCTGTGTCCCCAAGGCCCATTGTGACGTCCCAGGACCCCCATTGTCCCCAGGGCCCATTGTGACATTCTCGGCACCCCCTTGTCCCCAGGGCCCATTGTGACATCCGGGGGACCCCCTCTTGTCCCCAGGGCCCATTGTGACGTCCCAGGACCCCCCATTGTCCCCAGGGCCCATTGTGACATCTTGGGGATCCCCCGTTGTCACCAGGGCCCATTGTGACATTCAGGGGACCCCCCTTTGTCTCCAGGACATATTGTGAGACCGTGGGGACCTCATTAGTCCCCAGGGCCCATTGAGACATCCTAGGGATCCCCTCTTGTCCCCAGGGCCCATTGTGACGTCCCAGGACCCCCCATTGTCCCCAGGGCCCATTGTGACCTCCTCGGCACCCCCTTGTCCCTAGGGCCCATTGTGACATTCACGGGACCCCCCATTGTCCCCAGGGCCCATTCTGATATGGTGGGGACCGCCTTTGTCTCCAGGGCCCATTGTGACATCCTGGGGACCCTCCTTGTCCCCAGAGCCCATTGTGACATCCAGGGGAACCCCCTTGTCCCCAGGGCCCATTGTGGCACCATGGGGACCCCCTTTGTCACTGGGGCCCATTGTGACATCCCAGGACCCCCCTTTTTCCCCAGGGCCCATTGTGACATCTTGGGGACCCCCATTGTCCCTAGGGCCCATTGTGACATTCCAGGACCCCCCATTGTCCCCAGGGCCCATTGTGACATCAACTGCACCCCCTTGTCCCCAGGGCCCATTGTGACATTCAGGGGACCCGCCATTGTCCCCAGGGCCCATTGTGACATCCTGGGGACCCCCTTGCTCCCAGGGCCCATTGTGACGTCTCAGGACCCCCCATTGTCCCCAGGGCCCATTGTGACATTCAGGGCACCCCCTTGTCCCCAGGGCCCATTGTGACATTCAGGGGACCCCTCTTTGTCCCCAGGGCCCATTGTGACATCCTGGGGACCCCCCCTTGTCACTCGGGCCCATTGTGATGTCCCAGGACCCCCCATTGTCCCCAGGGCCCATTGTGACATTCAGGGCACCCCCTTGTCCCCAGGGTCCATTGTGACATTCCAGGGACGCCTCTTTGTACCCAGGGCACGCTGTGACATCCTGGGGACCCCCCCTTATCCCCAGGGCCCATTGTGACATCCCAGGACCCCCCATAGTCCCCAGGGCCCATTGTGACATCCTGGGGATCGCTCCTTGTCCCCAGCGCCCATTTTGACGTCCTAGGACCCCCCATTGTCCCCAGGACCCATTGTGACATTCAGGGGTCCCCCTTTGTCTCTGGGGCCCATTGTGACATCCCAGGACCCCACATTGTCCCCAGGGCCCATTGTGACATCCTGGGGACCCCACTTGTCCCCAGGACCCATTGTGACACTATGGGGACATCCACTTGTGCCCAGGGCCCATTGTGACGTCCTGGGTACCACCCTTGTCCGCAGGGCTCATTGTGACATCCCAGGACCCCCCATTGTCCCCAGGGCCCATTGTGACATTCAGGGGACCCCCCTTTGTCGCCAGGGCCCATTCTGATACCGTGGGGACCCCGTTTGTCCCCAGGGCCCATTGTGACATCCTGGGGATCCTCCGTGTCTCCAGAGCCCATTGTGACATCCTGGGGACCCCCTTTGTCCCCAGGGCCCATTGTGGCACCATAGGGACCCACTTTGTCACTGGGGCCCATTGTGACATCCCAGGACCCCCCCTGGTCCCCAGGGCCCATTGTGACATCCGGCGGACCCCCCTTTGTCCCTAGGGCCCATTGTGACATCCTGGGGACCCGTTTCTCCCCACGGCGTATTGTGGCACCATGGGGACTCCCCCTTGTCACTGGGGGCCCATTGTGACACCATGGAGACCCCTGCTTGTCCTCAGGGTCCATTGTGACATCCTGGGCACCCCCTTGCTCCCAGGCTCCATTGTGGCACCATGGGGATACCCCCTTGTCCCCAGGGCCCATTGTGACATTCTAGGACCCCACTTTGTCCCCAGGGCCTATTGTGACACCATGGGGACCCCTCCTTGTCCTCAGGACTCATTCTCACATCCTGGGTACCCCCCATTGTCCCCAGGGCCCATTGTGACATCGTGGGGACCCCACTTGTCCCCAGGGTCCATTGTGACACTATGGGGACCCCCCCTTGTGCCCAGGGCCCATAGTGACACCGTGGGTACCACCCTTGTCTGCAGGGCTCATTGTGACATCCCAGGACCCCCCATTGTCCCCAGGGCCCATTGTGACATTCAGGGGACCCCCTTTGTCCCCAGAGCCCATTGTGACATGCTGGGGACGCTCTTTGTCCCCAGGGCCCATTGTGACATCCTGGGGACCCCCTTTGTCCCCAGGGCCCATTGTGGCACCATAGGGACCCCCTTTGTCACTGGGGCCCATTGTGACATCCCAGGACCCCCCCTGGTCCCCAGGCCCCATTGTGACATCCTGGGGACCCCCTTTGTCCCAGGACTTCATTGTGACATCCTGGGGACCCCCCTTGTCCTCAGGGTCCATTGTGACAGCCCAGGACCTTACATTGTCCCCAGGGCCCATTGTGTTATCTGGGGGAACCCCTTGTTCCCAAGGCCCATTGTGACATCCTGGGGACCCACCCTTGTCCCCAGGGCCCATTGTGACATCCCAGGACCCCCCATTGTCCCCAGGGCCCATTGTGACATCCTCGGCACCCCCTTGTCCCCAGGGCCCATTGTGACATTCAGGGGACCCCTCTTTGTCCCCAGGGCCCATTGTGACATCCTGGGGATCCCTCCTTGACCCCGGTGCCCATTGTGACGTCCCAGGACCCCCCTTTGTCCCCAGGAGCCATTGTAGCACCATGGGGACCACTTTTGTCCCCAGGGCCCATTGTGACATTCTAGGACCCCACTTTGTCCCCAGGGCCTATTGTGACACCATGGGGACCCCTCCTTGTCCTCAGGACTCATTCTCACATCCTGGGCACCCGCCATTGTCCCCAGGGCCCATTGTGACATCCTGGGGACCCTCATTGTCCTCAGGGTCCATTGTGACATCCTGGGCACCCCCCATTTTCCCCAGGACCCATTGTGACATCCTGGCCACCCCCTTGCTCCCAGGGCCCGTTGTGGCACCATGGGGACACCCCCTTTGTCCCCAGGGCCCATTGTGACATCCCAGGACCCCCCTTTGTCCCCAGGGCCATTGTAGCACCATGGGGACCCCCTTTGACCCCAGGGCCCATTGTGGCACCATGGCAACCCCTTTTGTCCCCAGGGCCCATTGTGACATTCTTGGACCCCACTTTGTCCCCAGGGCCTATTGTGACACCATGGGGACACCTCCTTGTCACTGGGGACCCATTGTGACACCATGGGGACCCCCCCTTGTCCTCAGGACTCATTCTCACATCCTGGACACCCCCCATTGTCCCCAGGGCCCATCGTGACATCCACTGCACCCCCTTGTCCCCAGGGCCCATTGTGACATTCAGGGGACCCCTCTTTGTCCCCAGGGCCCATTGTGACATCCTGGGGACCCCCTTGTCCCCAGTGCCTATTGTGAAATCCTGGGCACCCCCTTTGTCCCCAGGGCCCATTGTGACATTCCAGGACACCCCTTGTCCCCATGGCCCATTGTGAAATCCTGGGGACCTCCTTTGTCCCCAGGGCCCATTGTGACATCCTGGGGACCCTCTTTGTCCCCAGGGCCAATTGTGACAGGGTGGGGACTCCCTTTGTCCCCAGGGGCCATTGTGATGTCCCAGGATCCCCCTTTGTCCCCAGGGCCCATTGTGACATCTCAGGACACCCCAATTGTCTCCAGGGCCCATTGTGGCATCCTGGGTACCCCTTTTATCCCCGGGGCCCATTGTGACATCCTGGGGACTCCCCTTGTCACTGGGGACCCATTGTGACACCATGGGGACCACCCCTTTCTCCCCAGTGCCCATTGTGACATCCTGGGGACCCCTTTGTCCCCAGAGCCCATTGTGACATCCTGGTGAGCCCCCTTTGTCCCCAGGGCCTATTGTGACATCCCAGGACCCCCCTTTGTCACCAGGGCCCATTGTGACGTCCCAGGATTCCTCTTTGTCCCCAGGGCCCATTGTGACATCCCCGGACCCCCCATTGTCCCCAGAGCCCATTGTGACATCCTTGGGACCCCCATTGTCCCCAGGGCCCATTGTGACATTCAGGGGACAGCCTTTTTCCCAAGGGCCCATTGTGACACCATCGGGACCCCCGTTGTCCCCAGGGCCAATTGTGACACCATGGGGACCCTCCTCGTCACTGCGGACCCATTGTGACACCATGGGGACCTGCCCTTGTCCTCAGGGCCCATTGTGACATCCTGGGGACCCTCTTGTCCCCAGGGCCCATAGTTGCACCCTGGGGACCCCCTCTTTATTCCCAGTGCCCATTGTGACATCCCAGGACCCCCCTATGTCCCCAGGGCCCATTGTGACACCATGGGGACACCCCTTTGACTCCAGGGCCCATTGTCACATCCCAGGACCTCCCAATTGTCCCCAGGGCCCATTGTGACATCCTGGGGACCCCCCTTGTCACTGGGGACCCATTGTATACACCATGGGGACCCCCATTGTCCCCAGGGCCCATTGTGACATCCTGGGGACCCCCCTTGTCACTGGTGACCCATTGTGACACCATGGGGACCCCCGTTTGTCCCCAGGGCTCATTGTGACATCCCAGGACCTCCCATTGTCCCCAGGCCCCATTGTGACATCATGGGGACCGCCTTGTCCCTCTGGCCCGTTGTGGCACCGTGGGGACCTCCTTTGTCCCCAGGGCCCATTGTGACACCATGGGGACCCCTTTTGTCACTGTGGTCCAATGTGACATCCCAGGACCCCACTATGTACCCAAGGCCCATTGTGACACCGTGGGGACCCCCCTTGTCTCCAGGACCCACCGTGGCACCGTGGGGACCACCCTTGTCACTGGGACCCATTGTAACACTATGGGGATCCCCCCTTGTCCCCAGAGCCCATTGTGACATCCTGGGGACCCCCTTGTTCCCCATGGCCCACTGTGATGTCCCAGGACCCCCCCTTGTCCCCAGAGCCCATTGTGACATCCTGGGGACGCCCTTTTTCCCCAGGACCCATTGTGGCACCATTGGGACCCCCTTTGTCACTGGGGCCCATTGTGACTTCCCAGGACCTCACTTTGTCCCCAGGGCCCATTGTGACTTCCGGGGGACCCCCTTTGTCACCAGGGCCCATTGTGACTTCCCAGGACCCCCCTTTGTCCCCAGGGCCCATTGTGACGTCCCCGGACCCCCCATTGTCCCCAGACCCATTGTGACATCTTGGGGACCCCCTTTGTCCCCAGGGCCCATTGTGACATTCAGGGGACAGCCTTTGTCCCAAGGGCCCATTGTGACACCGTTGGAATCCCCGTTGTCCTCAGAGCCCATTGTGACATCCTGGGAACCCCCTTTGTGCCCAGGGCCCATTGTGACATTTCAGGACCCCACTTTGTCCCCAGGGCCCATTGTGACATCCTGGAGACACCCTTTGTCCCCAGAGCCCGTTGTGACATCTAAGGACCCCCCAATTGTGCCCAGGGCTCATTGTGACATCCCAGGACCCCCCATTGTCCCCAGGGCCCATTGTGATGTCCCAGGCCCCCCCTTTGTCCCCAGGGCCTATTTTGACATCCTGGGGACCCCCCTTTGTCCCTAGGGCCCGTTGTGACATCCTGGGGACCTCGATTGTCACTAGGGTCCATTGTGGCACCATGGGGATGCCCTTTGTCCCCAGGACCCATTGTGACATCCTGGGCACCCCCTTTGTCCCCAGGGCCTATTGTGACAGGGTGGGGACTCCCTTTGTCCCTAGGGCCCATTGTGACATCCTGGGGACCTCGTTTGTCCCCAGGGTCCATTGTGGCACCATGGGGACCCCCTTTGTCCCCAGGGCCCATTGTGAAATCCTGGGGACCCCCTTTGTCCCCAGGACCCATTGTGACATCCTGGGCACACCCTTTGTCCCCAGGGCCTATTGTGACAGTGTGGGGACTCCCTTTGTCCCCAGGGTCCATTGTGAAATTCTGGGGACCCCCTTTGTCCCCAGGGCCCATTGTGACATCCTGGGGACCCCACTTTGTTCCCAGGACCCATTGTGATGTCCACAATGGCCCCGTTGTCCTAAGGGGTCATTGTGACATACTGGGGACCTCCTTTGTCCCCAGGGCCCATTGTGACGTCCCTGGACCCTCCATTTTTCCAAGAGCCCATTGTGACATCCTGGCGACCCCGCTTTTTCCTCAGGGCCCATTGTGGCACCATGGGGAGCCCCTCTGTCTCCAGGGCCCATTGTGAAATTTAGGGGACTCATCTTTGTCCCCAGGGCCCATTGTGACATCCCAGGACCCCCCTTTGTCCCCAGGGCCCGTTGTGACATCCTGGGGACCTCGTTTGTCACTAGGGTCCATTGTGGCACCATGGGGATGCCCTTTGTCCCCAGGACCCATTGTGACATCCTGGGGACCCCCTTTGTCCCCAGGGCCCATTTTGGCACCACAGGGACGCCCTTTGTCACTGGGGCCCATTGTGACATCCCAGGACACCCCTTGTCTCCAGGGCCCTTTGTGACATTCAGGGGACCCCTCTTTGTCCCCAGGGCCCATTGTTGCATCCTGGGGTCCCCCCTTGTCCCCAGGGCCCATTTTGACATTCAGGAGAGCCCTCTTTGTCCCCAGGGCCTGTTGTGACATCCTGGGGACCCCCTTTGTCACTGGGGCCCATTGTGACATCCCAGGACCCCCCTTTGTCTGCAGGTCCCAATGTGACATTCAGGGGACCCCACTTTGTCCCCAGGGCCCACTGTGACGTCCTAGGACCTCCCTTTGTCCCCAGGGCCCATTGTGACACCATGGGGACCACCCCTTTCTCCCCAGGGCCCATTGTGACATCCTGGGGACCCCACTTGTCCCCAGAGCCCATTATCACATCCTTGGGACCCCTGTGTCCCCAGGGCCCATTGTGACGTCCCAGGACCCGCCATTGTCCCCAGGGTGCATTGTGACACCGTGGGGACCCCCTTTGTCCCCAGAGCCCATTGTGACATCCTGGGGAGCCCCCTTTGTCCCCAGGGCCCATTGTGACATTTCTGGACCCCCCACTGTCTCCAGGGCCCATTGTGAACATCCTGGGGACCCCTCTTTGTCCCCAGGGCCCATTGTGACATCCTGGGCTGCCCCGTATGTCACCAGGTCCCATTTTGACACCGTGGGGACCCCCTGTTGTCCTCAGGGCCCATTGTGACATCCCAGGACCCCCAATTGTCCCCAGGGCCCATTGTGACACCATGGGGAACCCTCTTGTCACTGGGGACGCATTGTGATACAATGGGGACCCCACCTTTGTCTCAAGTGCCCATTGTGACATCCTGGGGACCCCCTTTATCCCCAGGACCCATTGTGACGTCCCAGGACCCCATTTGTCCCCAGGGCCCATTGTGACATCCCAGGGCCCCACTTTGTCCCCAGGGCCCATTGTTACAGGGTGGGACCCCCCTTGTCCCCAGGGCCCATTGTGACATCCTGGTGACTCCCTTTGTCCCCAGGGCCCATTGTGGCACCATGGGGACCCTCTTTGTCACTGGGGCCCATTGTGACATCCCAGGACCCCACTTTGTCTTAGAAGGTCACTGATCGGACTACTGGTACATCCTGACTCTGCTTTCTCAATAAACATTGAAGAACACCTGGGGTTTGTTTGCTCCAAGGGAAAACTTCCCTGCCACGGTTCCTGGTTCCCGGTCCTGTTTCCCGGTCCGGTTTGGCTTCGCTATCAGAACAGCTGCTGCCTCCACAGCCGCGCTCAAAGTCCCCGTTGTGACACCGGGATGGCGGGAGAAGGGGGGTGGCGGGGGCGGCAGCGGCGGCGATTGGGGAGGGGCAGTCGGGGCTGGGCGGACAAGCGGCGGCTGCTGCGGCTCCTCAGGCAGCGACAGCAGCAGCGATCGGGGGGACGTGGGGGGCGGACAAGCGGCGGCTGCTGCGGCTCCTCAGGCAGCGACAGCAGCAGCGATCGGGGGGACGTGGGGGGCGGACAAGCGGCGGCTGCTGCGGCTCCTCAGGCAGCGACAGCAGCAGCGATCGGGGGGACGTGGGGGGCGGACAAGCGGCGGCTGCTGCGGCTCCTCAGGCAGCGACAGCAGCAGCGATCGGGGGGACGTGGGGGGCGGACAAGCGGCGGCTGCTGCGGCTCCTCAGGCAGCGACAGCAGCAGCGATCGGGGGGACGTGGGGGGCGGACAAGCGGCGGCTGCTGCGGCTCCTCAGGCAGCGACAGCAGCAGCGATCGGGGGGACGTGGGGGGGCGGACAAGCGGCGGCTGCTGCGGCTCCTCAGGCAGCGACAGCAGCAGCGATCGGGGGGACGTGGGGGGGCGGACAAGCGGCGGCTGCTGCGGCTCCTCAGGCAGCGACAGCAGCAGCGATCGGGGGGACGTGGGGGGCGGACAAGCGGCGGCTGCTGCGGCTCCTCAGGCAGCGACAGCAGCAGCGATCGGGGGGACGTGGGGGGCGGACAAGCGGCGGCTGCTGCGGCTCCTCAGGCAGCGACAGCAGCAGCGATCGGGGGGACGTGGGGGGCGGACAAGCGGCGGCTGCTGCGGCTCCTCAGGCAGCGACAGCAGCAGCGATCGGGGGGACGTGGGGGGCGGACAAGCGGCGGCTGCTGCGGCTCCTCAGGCAGCGACAGCAGCAGCGATCGGGGGGACGTGGGGGGCGGACAAGCGGCGGCTGCTGCGGCTCCTCAGGCAGCGACAGCAGCAGCGATCGGGGGGACGTGGGGGGCGGACAAGCGGCGGCTGCTGCGGCTCCTCAGGCAGCGACAGCAGCAGCGATCGGGGGGACGTGGGGGGCGGACAAGCGGCGGCTCCTCCGGCCGCGGCCAGGACGTGGCTTCGCCGGCACCGGGGCCCGAGACCGCGCGCTGTGGGGCTGCGGGGCGGGTGTGGGGCCGCGGGTCTCCGGGGGTCCCGCAGCGGCCGCTGTGGGGCGGGATGGGGCGGCTGTGGAATTACCTGTGGGGCACTCATGGGGCTGCTGTAGGGGTCTTAAGAGGCATGTCTGGAGCACTTATGGGGCGACTATGGGGCAGGTGCTGGGCTGCTACAGCGGGACCTGTGGGGCACCCAGGTATGTGCACCCAGCACCGCGTGCACGCACACGCAGCTACACACTGATGTGTAAGCAAACACGTGGCCACACACACGCACACTTCCACAAGCGTGCCCAGTCCCATCTATTGACAGAAAGACGTACGTGAAATGTACTGACATGCTTGAGGGTAAACACGTGCGTGGATGTTTGGCACACTGCACACACGCACACGTCTGAACGATGATGCTCCAGCTTTAGCATAAATGGAGCTGACATCAAGGCACTCACATGTGGACAGACCAACGTTTATGGGCACTAAGGCTTTCGCGCACAGGTTCGTCCAAGAACAGGCACATACCTGCAGGCACCTCCGAATGTGTGTTCTGTGCATTCTCTTAAGGGACGCTAGATGGCAGCAAAGACCATGAAATTATTAACCTCAGTCTAACCCTAGGTTTATGACGTTTTTTCTTACTATAGATGCGTTTGATGCTAAAAATTCCCCCAAATTGTAATGAATATGCGATAATTGTGTGAATACAAGCATCGCAAGAGCATCCAGTGTTTGGAGCACTTATGGAACACGATAAAGCCAGGCAGAGCCTGACAAAGCGCGACAGAGCCCAACAGGGCTTGACAGAGCCTGATAGAACTCAACAGGGGCCGACAAATCCCGACAGCGCCTGACAGCGAACAGTGGAGTCTGGCCGGGCCTGACAGAGGCTGTCACAGCACGACAGAGCCAGAGGAGCCTGACAGAGCCCAGCAAACCCGACAGGAATAGACAAGGCCTGGGTGCACAGACCTGGGTGCGTGTGGAAAGGTTTCTGCCTGTTTTCCAGTGAGGAATGGTGTGTGTGCACGTGGACAAACAGAAGGCGAAGCAGCTCGGTTCCAACACTGAAGAAGGCTGCACAGTCACGTAGACACAGGGGCTGCTCCACTCCTGCTCTCTTGCTCTCTTGCAGGACACAGAGGCCTCAGAGCCTGTTCAGTTCAGTTCAGTTCCATACAATGTTCACTGACTGCAAGAAAATCCCTCAAATCCCCCACAATGTGGGGCTCAAAAGGGAGTCCCCCTGAAAAGAGGGGGTCACAGTCCAAAAATGCCTGAAAATTCCTGGGGGAGGATAAAACTTATTAAACCCTGTAAATATGAGCGTGAGAATTTCAAACAGAGAGAAGTCTGTCGTTTGTATTTATATATTGCAGAATGGTATTCATGTAGATATAAAATGATTTTAAAATAAAACCCCTTTTCTACTCTGTTATATAAAGGATTTGAGAATGTAAAAAATTTCTGTTGATGGTTTTAAGAATACAAACATCTTATCTATTTGTAGATTAAAAAGTGAAGGACTTGAAAAAGAAAAAAATATCTAGATAGGAACTTAAAATAGAAAAAAGTGTGAGTAGGCAGAGCTCTGTATAATTACTACGTGTTACATAGTCTAAATAGGTAATAAATATCATCTATATATATCCACTCACACCCGTATACATACCTTTAATTTATTAATAAATGTAAATCGATATCCCAGTCTAAATATATATAATTGTAAATATGTCAAAATCTGTACATTTGAAAAGATACCTGAGTGTTAAAATGGAAGTTTAAATGTATTTAAGTGTAAATAGACACTGGATCAGAGCGCGGCGCAGGGCAAACGGGGACGGGTGATGATAGGTGGAGAGAATGGAAATTGACGTGCTTAGCTGGCCAATCAGATTGCGGAGAGGGAAGAGAAGGGGCGGGCCGCGGGGGAAGGGTTGTCTCGAGGGCTTCCCAATGCGCATGCGCAGAAATGGGCGCTGCGAGGTGCACGGGGCGCTCTCGGCGGCCACGTGCGCGCACCGTTGGAGCCCGGAGCGGACTCGCTGCGCCGCTGTTTCTGCGAGGCCCCGGGGAGTGCCCGGCCCGGCCCCGCCCGGCCCGCTCCGCTCCGTCTCAGAGCCGCCTGGAGAGCCGGGTCGGGCAGCCCCTTCTCGGCTCCACCTCTTCCCGAGCTAAGCCACGCCCCCTTGGGGCCGTGCCATGTTGACCGCACCCTCTCCCTACCCCAAGAGGCTCCTCCCATGGGGGCGTGCCCCAGAGAATGCCCGCCCCCAGACCACCTCCCATGGGGCGTGACACAGAGGCTCCGCCCCCCCGAGGGGCTCCCCGTGGGCGTGCCCTCTCAGTACCCGCCCCTCGGCACTGACCCCACCCCATGTAGGCGGGGCCACACCCAGCTGCCCCCTCCCATCTGTGACCCATAACCAACCCCATAGCAGCCCTATGGCTGCCCCACAGGTCCCGCTGTAGCAGCCCAGCACCTGCCCCATAGTCGCCCCATAAGTGCTCCAGACATGCCTCTTAAGACCCCTACAGCAGCCCCATGAGTGCCCCACAGGTAATTCCACAGCCGCCCCATCCCGCCCCACAGCGGCCGCTGCGGGACCCCCGGAGACCCCCGGCCCCACACCCGCCCCGCAGCCCCACAGCGCGCGGTCTCGGGCCCCGGTGCCGGCGAAGCCACGTCCTGGCCGCGGCCGGAGGAGCCGCCGCTTGTCCGCCCCCCACGTCCCCCCGATCGCTGCTGCTGTCGCTGCCTGAGGAGCCGCAGGAGCCGCCGCTTGTCCGCCCCCCACGTCCCCCCGATCGCTGCTGCTGTCGCTGCCTGAGGAGCCGCAGCAGCCGCCGCTTGTCCGCCCCCCACGTCCCCCCGATCGCTGCTGCTGTCGCTGCCTGAGGAGCCGCAGCAGCCGCCGCTTGTCCGCCCCCCACGTCCCCCCGATCGCTGCTGCTGTCGCTGCCTGAGGAGCCGCAGCAGCCGCCGCTTGTCCGCCCCCCACGTCCCCCCGATCGCTGCTGCTGTCGCTGCCTGAGGAGCCGCAGCAGCCGCCGCTTGTCCGCCCCCCACGTCCCCCCGATCGCTGCTGCTGTCGCTGCCTGAGGAGCCGCAGCAGCCGCCGCTTGTCCGCCCCCCACGTCCCCCCGATCGCTGCTGCTGTCGCTGCCTGAGGAGCCGCAGCAGCCGCCGCTTGTCCGCCCAGCCCCGACTGCCCCCCCCAAATCGCCGCCGCTGCCGCCCCCGCCACCCCCCTTCTCCCGCCATCCCGGTGTCACAACGGGGACTTTGAGCGCGGCTGTGGAGGCAGCAGCTGTTCTGATAGCGAAGCCAAACCGGACCGGGAAACAGGACCGGGAACCAGGAACCGTGGCAGGGAAGTTTTCCCTTGGAGCAAACAAACCCCAGGTGTTCTTCAATGTTTATTGAGAAAGCAGAGTCAGGATGTACCAGTAGTCCGATCAGTGACCTTCTAAGACAAAGTGGGGTCCTGGGATGTCACAATGGGCCCCAGTGACAAAGAGGGTCCCCATGGTGCCACAATGGGCCCTGGGGACAAAGGGAGTCACCAGGATGTCACAATGGGCCCTGGGGACAAAGTGGGGCCCTGGGATGTCACAATGGGCCCTGGGGACAAACGGGGGGCCCAGGATGTCATAATGGGCCCAGGGGACAAAGAGGGGTCCCCAGGATGTCACAATAGACCCTGGGGACAAGGGGGGTCCCCAGGATGTCACAATGGGCACCTGAGACAAAGGGGGGGTCCCCATTGTGTCACAATGCATCGCCAGTGACAAGGGGGTTCCCCATGGTGTCACAATGGGCCTGGGGGACAATTGGGGGTCCTGGGATGTCACTATGGCCCTGGGGACAAAGGGAGGTTGCCAGGATGTCACAATGGGCCCTGGGGACAATGAGGGGTTCTGGGACGGCACAATGGGCCCTACGGAAAAAGGGGGGTCCTGGGATGTCACAATGGGCCCTGGAGACAAAGGGGGCTCCCCAGGATGTCACAATGGGCTCTGGGGACAAAGGGGTCCCCAGGATGTCACAATGGGCCCTGGGGACAAAGGGGTCCCCAGGATGTCACAATGGGCCCTGGGGACAAAGAGGGGTCCCCTGAATGTCACAATGCGCCCTGGAGACAATGGGGGGTCCTGGGACGTCACAATGGGCCCTGGGGACATAGGGGTACCCAGGATGTCACAATGGGCACTGGGGACAAAGGGGGCTCCCCAGGATGTTCACAATGGGCCCTGGAGACAGTGGGGAGTTCAGAAATGTCACAATGGGCCCTGGGGACAAAGGGGGCTCCCCAGGATGTCACAATGGGCTCTGGGGACAGAGGGGGTCCCCACGGTGTCACAATGGGCCCTGGGGACAAATGGGGGTCCCCTGAATGTCACAATGCACCCTGAGGACAATGGGGGGTCCTGGGATGTCACAATGGGCCCTGGGGACACAGGGGTCCCCAGGATGTGATAATGGGTTCTGGGGACAAGTGGGGTCCCCAGGATGTCACAATGGGCACTGGGGGGAAAGGGGTGGTCCCCATGGTGTCACAATGGGCCCAAGTGACAAGGAGGGTCCCCACGGTTCCACGATGGGCCCTGGGGACAATGGGGTCCACTGGATGTCACAATGGGCCCTGGGGACATAGGGAGGTCCTAGGATGTCACAGTGGGCCCTGGGGACAAAGTAGGGTGCCCTGAATGTCAGAATGGAACCTGGGGACAAAGGGGGTCCTGGGATGTCACAATGGGCCCCAGTGACAAAGGGGGTCCCCATGGCGTCACAATGGGCCCTGGGGACAAACGGGGTTCCCCAAGATGTCTCAATGGGCCCTAGAGACAATGGGGAGTCCTGGAACATCACAATGGGCCCTGGGGACAAAGTGGGGTCCTGGGACGTAACAATGTGCCCTGGGGAAAAGGGAGGGTCCCCAGGATGCAACAATGGGCCCTGGGGACAAAGTGGGGTCTCCTGAATGTCAAAATGGGCCCTGGGGACAAGGGGGGACCCCATGGTGTCACAATGGGCCCTGGGGACAAAGAGGGGTCCCCTGAATGTCACAATGGGCCCTGGGGACAAAGTGGGGTACCCTGAATGTCAGAATGGGACCCTGGGACAAAGGGGGTCCTGGGATGTCACAATGGGCTCCAGTGACAAAGGGGGTCCCCATGGTGCCAAAATGGGCCCTCAGGACAAAGTGGGTCCCCAGGATGTCACAATGGGCCCTGGGGACAAAGGGGGTCCTGGGACGTCAGAATAGGCCCTGGGGACAAAGGCGGTCCCCATGGTGTCACAATGGCCCCTGGGGACAAAGGAGGGTCCCCAGGATCTCAAAATGGGCCCTGGGGACAAGGGGGGACCTGCAATGTCACAATAGGTTCTGGGGACTAAGGGGGTCCCCAGGATGTCACAATGGGCCCTGGGGATAACGGGGTGTCCTGGGACGTCACAATGGCCCCTGGGGATAATGGGGGATCCCCAGGGTGACACAATGGGCCCTGGGGACAATGGGGGTCCCCATGGTGCCACAATGGGCCCTGGGGACAATTGGGGGGTCCGGAGATGTTGCAATGGGCCCTGGGGACAAAGGGGGTCCCCAGGATGTCACAATGGGCCCTGGGGACAAGGGGGACCCCAGGATCTCACAATGGGCTGTGGGGACAAAGAGGGGTCCCCAGGATGTCACAATGGACCCTGGGGACAATGGGGGGTCCTGGGACGTCACAATGGGCCCTGGGGACAAAGGGTTCCCCTGAATGTCAAAATGGGCCCTGGGGACAATGGGGGTCCCCAGGATGTCACAATGGGCTCTGGGGACCATGGGGGGTCCGGGAACGTCACAATGGGCCCTGGGGACAAAGGGGGGTCCTGGGACGTCACAATGGGCCCCAGTGACAAAGGGGGTCCCAATGGTGCCACAATGGGTCCTGGGGAAAAAGGGCGTCCCCAGGATGTCACAATGGGCTCTGGGGACAAGGGGGTCCCCACGGTGTCACAATGGGTCTTGGGTACAAAGTGGGGTCCTGGGATGTCACATTGGGCCACAGTGACAAAAGGGGTCCCCATGGTGCCCCAATGGGCCCTGGGGACAAAGGAGGTCCCCATGGTGCCACAGTGGGCCCCAGTGACAAAGGGGGTCCCCACGGTGTCACAATGGGCCTTGGGTACAAACTGGGGTCCTGGGGTGTCACACTGGGCCACAGTGACAAAAGGGGGCCCCATGGTGCCACAATGGGCCCTGGGGACAAAGGGGGTCCCCAGGATGTCACAATGGGCCCTGGGGAGAAAGAGGGGGTCCCCATGGTGTCACAATGGGTCCCGAGTGATAAGGGGGGTCCCCACGGTGCCACAATGGGCCAGAGGGACGAGGCGGTCCCCATGATGTCACAATGGGCCCTGGGGACAATGAGGTGTGCCCAGGATGTCACAATGGGCCCTGAGGACAAGGGGGGGTCCCCATGCTGTCACAATGGGTTACCAGTGACAAGGGGGGTCCACATGGTGTCACGATGGGCCCTGGGGACAAAGGTGGGTCCCCATGGTGTCACAATGGACCCTGGGGACAAACGGGGGTCCCAATGGTGTCACAATGGGTCCCCAGTGACAAGTGGGGTCCTGAGATGTCACAATGGGTCCTTGGGACAAAGGGGGGTCCCCAGGATGTAACAATGGGCCCTGGGGACAAAGGGGGTCCTGGGACTTCACAATGGGCCCTGCGTACAAGGGCGGGTCCCCAGGAGGTCACAATGGGCCCTGGGGGCAAAGGGGGCTCCTGGGATGTGACAATGGGCCCTGGAGTCAAAGGGGTGTCCCCATGGTGTCACAATGGGCCCTGAGGACAATGTGGGGTCCTGGGATGTCACAATGGGCACTGGGAAGAAAGAGGGGGTCCCCAGGGTGCCACTATGGGCCCTGGGGACAAGAGGGTCCCCAGGATATCACAATGGGCCCTGGGGACAACGAGGGTTCCGACGGTGTCACAATGGGCCCTTGGGAAAAAGGCTGTCCCCTGAATGTCACAATGGGCCCTGGGGACAATGGGGGTCCCCAGGATGTTACAATGGGCTCTGGGGAGAAAGGGGTGGTCCCCATGGTGTCACAATGGGCCCAAGTGACAAGGAGGGTCCCCATGGTTCCACGATGGGCCCTGCGGACAACGGGGTCCACCGGATGTCACAATGGGCCCTGGGGACAAAGGGAGGTCCTAGGATGTCACAGTGGGCCCTGGGGACAAAGTGGGGTCCCCTGACTGTCACAATGGGCCCTGGGGACAAAGGGGGTCCTGGGATGTCACAATGGGCCCCAGTGACAAAGGGGGTCCCCATGGTGTCACAATGGGCCATGGGGACAAAGGGGGGTCCTCGGATGCCACAATGGGCCCTCGGGACAACTGGGGGGTCCTGAGATGTCACAATGGGCCCTGGGGATAAAGGGGGTCCCCAGGATGCCACAATGGGCCCTGGGGAAAAAGGGGGGTCCTGGGATGTCACAATGGGCCCTTGGGAAAAAGGCTGTCCCCTGAATGTCACAATGGGCCCTGGGGACAATGGGGGTCACCAGGATGTCACAATGGGCCTTCAGTATAAAGTGGGGTCCTGGGATGTCACAATGGGCCCTGGGGATCAAGGATGGTGCCCAGGATGTCACAATGGGCTCTGGGGACAATGGGGGGTCCTGGAATGTCACAATGGGCCCTAGGGACAAAGGTTGGTCCCCAGGTTGTCACAATGGGTCCTGGGGACAACTGGGGGTCCCCAGGATGTCACAATGGGCCCTGGGGACAAGGGGGATACCCACGGTGTCAAAATGGGCCCTGGGGACAAAGGGAGGTCCCCAGGATGTCACAATGGGCCCTGGGGATGACGGGGGGTCCTGGGACGTCACAATGGGCCCTGGGGACAATGGGGCGTCCTGATATGTTACAATGAGCCCTGAGCACAACTGGGGGGTCCTTAGATGGGGGGTCCTTATGTGGGGGGTGATGGTTAAAGTGTAAGTATGGAGAAGCTTGGCAGATTGATTATATTACACTTCCACAAACACGCCAAGGTAAGCGTTATGTACTTACAATGGTGGAAGCAACCACTGGATGGTTGGAAACATCTGCCGTACCTCCTGCTACAGCCCGAAATACCATCTTGGGCCTTGAGAAGCAAGTCCTTTGGTGGCCGGGTACGCCAGAAAGAATTGAATCAGACAATGGTACTCATTTCAAAACCAGTATTATAGACAATTGGGCCAAAGAACATGGTATTGAGTGGGTGTATCATATTCCATATCATGCACCAGCCTCTGGGAAAACTGAAAGGTACAATGGTTTGTTAAAAACTACACTAAAGGCACTGGGTCGTGGAGCCTTTAAAAACTGGGATTCACATTTAGCAAAAGCCACTTGGTTGGTCAACACCAGGGGATCAACCAATCGAGCCGGGCCTGCCCAATCAGAAATTCTATGGACTGTAGAAGGAGATAAAGTCCCTGTAGTACACATGGAAAATATGTTAGGAAAGGCAGTCTGGGTTCCTCCTGCCTCAGGCACAGGCAAACCTATTCGTGGGATTGTTTTTGCCCAGGGACCTGGCAGCACCTGGTGGGTGATGCTCAAGGATGGAGAAGTTCGGTGTGCACCTCACGGGGATTTGATTTTAGGTGAAAATATGCAATGCTGAACTGTACGATGTGAATTGCCGCACTAACAATGTTTAATAAGTGTCTTTCAGATCAAGACAATGGTGATGAAACCAGCGCTGGCTTCTTCGAGTGGCGCCCGACACCTTCTTGGAAGTTGGTGTCCTTAACCCACCAACAGGGGTCATGAGATGCACTTGGACCATTTTCCCTGCCCTGGGAGACTGTGGTGACAAAATGAACTTAATGAACTTTTCAAAGGATGGTCCACTGATTAATTACTCCTGTGTATATATGTACATATGTATATATATATAGTAGTAGTGATTAATTAGATTGTATTGATAGATTGTATTGATAAGGTTTAAGTATTCAGTGAATGTCATATGATAAGGGGTGGAATGTCCTGGTTTTGTTAAAAACAAGTTTCTCTTTTAGTGAATTTGCCTGTCAGCCAAAGCCTTCATGTCAGCTGCATTTTCCTGGAGAACCAGACACATGTTTTGGTTAAACCCAGCAAGGGAATGGAAACTTATTGATAAGCACGGATGGACATCTCGCGAGAGGGGCAACGAGAAACTGGTGATCGAGAGACTGACCAACGGTGAATAACATTCCATTCACGTGAATACTTCATATAAAAGTGGGAGATCACGAGGATCTCGCCCCTTTTCCCTTTCTCCCTTTTTTCCTCATGGCCGACATCAGGAGAGGACCTTGCTGGTCGTCCCTGCGAACGGAGGCCAGTGAGAGACTGAATCCAGCTCCGGTTGGCTGCAGAGTCTGATCCAGGACTTTGGGTGCTGGCTCTGCAGTTGCTCAGACTTACAAGATGGGTTTTGTATATTTGTATCATTTTCTCTGTTCTCATCAGTAGCATCAGTAAAACATCTTGAACTTTTCCAGCTCTCTCCCCTCTGTGCTTCTTCCCCTCCCGCTCGCCTGTGCTGAGTGGGAAGGGGGGAGAGGGAGGGGCAAAAGGGGGAGTGGGGGGCAGAGGAGGTTGACAACACATCTGCCAGGGTTTGATTGTCACCCCGCAATCCTAACCCTCGACAGGGACAAAGGGGGTCCTGGGATGTCACAATGGGCCCTGGGGACAAAGGGCGGTCGCCAGGATATCACAATGGGCTCTGGTGACAATGGGGTCCCCAGGATGTCACAATGGGCCCTGGGGACAAGTTGGGGTCCCCTGAATTTCACAATGGGCCCTGGGGACAAAGAGGGCTCCCCAGCATATCACAATGGGCCCTGGGGACAATGGGGGGTCCTGGGACGTCACAATGGGCCCTGGGGACAAGGGGGGGTCCCCAGGATGTCACAATGGGCCCTGGGGAAAAAGAGGGGTCCCCTGAATGTCACAATGGGCCCTGGGGACAAGGGGGTGCAGAGGATGTCACAATGGGCCCTGGGGACAATGGGGGGTCCTGGGATGTCACAATGGGCCTTGGGAACAAGGGGGTCCCCCAGATATCACAATGGGCCCTGGGGACAATGTAAGGTCCTGGGCTGTCACAATGGACCCTGAGGACAAGGGGGGTCCCCAGGATGTCACAATGAAGTCTTGGGACAAACGGGGTTCCCAGGATGTCACAATGGGCCCTGGGGACAAAGCGGGGGTCCTGGAATCTCACAATGGGCCCCAGTGACAAAGGGGGTCCCTATGGTGCCACAATGGGCCCTGGGGACAAAGGGGGTCCCCTGGATGTCACAATGGGCTCTGGGGACAAGGAGAGTCCCCAGGATGTCACAATGGGCCCTGGGGACAAAAGGGGTCCCCACGGTATCAGAATGGGCCCTGGGGACAAGCGGGGTCCCCTGAATGTCACAATGGGCCCTGGGGACAATGGGGGGTCCTGGGATGTCACAATGAGCCCTGCAGACAAGGGTGGTACCCACAGTGTCACAATGGGCCCTGGGCACAAGGGGGGGTCCCCATAGTGTCACAATGGGTCCTGGGGACAAGGGGGTGCCGAGGATGTCACAATGGGCCCTGGGGACAATGGGGGGTCCTGGGACCGCACAATGGGCCCTGAGGACAATGGTGGGTCCCCTGAATGTCAAAATGGGCCCTGGGGACAAAGGGGGGTCCGCAGGATGTCACAATGGGCACTGGGGACAAAGGGGGGGTCCCCAGGATGTCACAATGGGCCCTGGTAACAATGTGGGGTCCTGGGATTTCACAATGGGCCCCAGTGACAAAGGGGGTCCCCTGAATGTCACAATGGGTCCTGGAGACAATGGGGGGTCCTGGGACGTCACAATGGGCCCTGGGGACAAGGGGGGGTCCCCTGAATGTCACAATGGGCCCTGGGGACAGGGGGGTGCAGTGGATGTCACAATGGGCCCAGGGGACAATGGGGGGCATCCAGGATGTCAGAATGAGTCATGAGGACAAGGGGGGGTCCCCATGGTGTCACAATGGGTCCCCAGTGACAAGGAGGGGTCCCCATGGTGTCACAATAGGCCCTGGGGACAAAGTGGGGTCCAAGAATGTCACAATGGGCCCTGGGGACAAAAGGGGTTGCCATAGTGCCACAATGGGCCCTGGGGTCAAAGGGGGTCCCCATGGTGCTACAATGGGCCCTGGGGACAAAGGGGGGTCCTGGGATGTCACAATGAGCCCTGGGGACAAAGGGGGTGTCCCCATGGTGCCACAACGGGCCCTGGGAGGAAGGGGATGGCCAGGATGTCACAATGGGTCCTGGGGAAAATGGGGGGTGCCCAGGATGTCACAATGGACCCTGAGGACAAGCGGGGGTCTCCATGGTGTCACAATGGGCCCCAGTGACAAAGGGGGTCCCCTGAATGTCACAATAGGTCCTGGGGACAATAGGGGGTCCTGGGACGTCACAATGGGCCCTGGGGACAAGGAGGGATCCCCAGGATGTCACAATGGGCCCTGGGGACAAGGGGGGGTCCCCAGGATGTCACAATGGGCCCTGGGGACAAAGAGGGGTCCCCTGAATGTCACAATGGGCCCTGGGGACAAGGGGGTGCGGAGGATGTCACGATGGGCCCTGGAGACAATGGGGGGTCCTGGGACATCACAATGGGCCCTGGGGACAAGGAGGGATACCCAGGATGTCACAATGGGTCCTGGGGACAATGGGGGGTCCTGGGACGTCACAATGGGCCCTGGGGACAAGGGCGTGCCGAGGATGTCACAATGGGCCCTGGGGACAATGGGGGGTCCTGGGATGTCACAATGGGCCCTGGGGACAAGGGCGGGTCCCCAGGATGTCACAATGGGCCTTGGGAACAAGGGGGTCCCCCAGATATCACAATGGGCCCTGGGGACAACGTAGGGTCCTGGGCTGTCACAATGGACCCTGAGGACAAGGGGGGACCCCAGGATGTCACAATGAAATCTTGGGACAAAGGGGGTCCCCAGGATGTCACAATGGGCCCTGGGGACAAAGGGGGTCCCCACGGTGTCAGAATGGGCCCTGGGGACAAGGGGGGTCCCCTGAATGTTACAATGGGCCCTGGGGACAATGGGGGGTCCTGGGATGTCACAATGAGCCCTGCAGACAAGGGTGGTACCCACGGTGTCACAATGGGCCCTGGGCACAAGGGGGGGTCCCCATAGTGTCACAATGGACCCTGGGGACAAGGGGGTGCCGAGGATGTCACAATGGGCCCTGGGGACAATGGGGGGTGCTGGGACCTCACAATGGGCCCTGAGGACAATGGTGGGTCCCCTGAATGTCAAAATGGGCCCTGGGGAGAAAGGGGGGTCCGCAGGATGTCACAATGGGCACTGGGGATAAAGGGGGGGTCCCCATGGTGTCACAATGGGCCCAAGTGACAAGGAGGGTCCCCACGGTGCCACGATGGGTCCTGGGGACAAGGGCGTCCCCCAGATGTCACAATGGGCCCTGGGGACAATGGGAGGCCCCAAGGTGTTCAGAACGAGCCCTGGGGACAAAGTGGAATCCTGGAATGTCACAATGGCCCCCAGTGACAAAGGGGTTCCCCATGGTGCCACAATGGGCCCTGGGGACAAAAGGGGTCCCCAGGATTTCACAATAGCACTGGGGACAAAGGGGGGTCGTGGGATGTCACAATGGGCCCTGGGGACAAGGGAGATCCCCATGGTGTCACAATAAGCCCTGGGGACAAAGGGTGGTCCTGGGACATTTCAATGGGCCCTGGGGACAAAGGGGGGACCCCAGGATGTCACAATGGGCCCTGGGGACAAAGGGGGGTCCCCATGGTGTCACAATAGGCCCTGGGGACAAGGGGGTCCCCCAGATATCGCAATGGGCCCTGGGGACAAAGTAAGGTCCTGGGCTGTCACAATGGACCCTGAGGACAAGGGGGGTCCCCCAGATGTCACAATGGGCCCTGGGGACCAGGGGGGGTCCTGGGATGTCACAATGGGCCCCAGTGACAAAGAGGGTCCTCATGGTGCCACAATGGGCCCCAGTGACAAAGGGGGTCCCCTGGATGTCACAATGGGCTCTGGGGACAATGGGGGGTCCTGGGACGTCACAATGGGCCCTGGGGACAAGGAGGGCACCCCAGGATGTCACACAGGGCCCTGGGGACAATGGCGGGTCCTGGGACGTCACAGTGGGCCCTGGGAAAAAGGGGGGGTCCCCAGGATGTCACAATGGGCCCTGGGGACAAAGAGGGGTCCCCTGAATGTCACAATGGGCCCTGGGGACAAGGGGGTGCCGAGGATGTCACAATGGGCCCTGGGGAAAATGGGGGTCCTGGCACGTCACGATGGGCCCTGGGGACAAGGAGGGATTCCCAGGATGTCACAATGGGCCGTGGGGACAAGGGGGTGTCCCCAGGATGTCACAATGGGCCCTGCGGACAAGGGTGGTACCCACGGTGTCACAATGGGCACTGGGCACAAGGGGGGGTCCCTATAGTGTCACAATGGGTCCTGGGGACAAGTGGGGTCCCCTGAAAGTCACAATGGGCCCTGGGGACAATGTGGGGTCCTGGGATGTCACAATGGGCCCCAGTGACAAACGGGGGCCCCTGAATGTCACAATGGGCCCTGGGGACAATGGGGGGTCCTGGGACGTCACAATGGGCCCTGGGGACAAGGAGGGATCCCCAGGATGTCACAATGGGCCCTGGGGACAATGGCAAGTCCTGGGACGTCACAATGGGCCCTGGGGACAAGGGGGGGTCCCCAGGACGTCACAATGGGCCCTGGGGACAAAGAGGGGTCCCCTGAATGTCACAATGGGCCCTGGGCACAAGGGGGTGCCGAGGATGTCACAATGGGCCCTGGGGACAATGGGGGGTCCTGGGATGTCACAATGGGCCCTGAGGACAATGGTGGGTCCCCTGAATGTCACAATGGGCCCTGGGGACAAAGGGGGGTCCGCAGGATGTCACAATGGGCACTGGGGACAAAGGGGGGCGTCCCCATGGTGTCACAATGGGCCCAAGTGACAAGGAGGGTCCCCACGGTGCCACGATGGGTCCTGGGGACAAGGGCGTCCCCCAGATGTCACAATGGGCCCTGGGGACAATGGGGTTGCCCAGGATGTCACAATGGGCCCTGGGGACAATGGGAGTCCCCAAGGTGTCAGAACGAGCCCTGGGGACAAAGTGGAATCCTGGAATGTCACAATGGCCCCCAGTGACAAAGGGGTTCCCCATGGTGTCACAATGGGCCGTGGGGACAAAAGGGGTCCCCAGGATTTCACAATAGCACTGGGGACAAAGGGGGGTCATGGGATGTCACAATGGGCTCCAGTGACAAAGAGGGTCCTCATGGTGCCACAATGGGCCCTGGGGACAAAGGGGGTCCCCTGGATGTCACAATGGGCCCTGGGGACAAGGAGGGTCCCCAGCATGTCACAATGGGCCCTGGGGACAAAGGGGGTCCCCACGGTATCAGTATGGGCCCTGGGGACAAAGGGGGGTCCTGGGATGTCACAATGGGCCCTGGGGACAAGGGGGGGTCCTGGGACGTCACAATGGGCCCTGGGGACAAGGGGGTGCAGAGGATGTCACAATGGGCCCTCGGGACAATGTCGGGTCCTGGGACGTCACAATGGGCCCTGGGGACAAGGGGGTGCAGTGGATGTTACAATGGGCCCTGGGGACAATGGGGGGTGTCCAGGATGTGAGAATGAGTCCTGAGGACAAGGGGGGGTCCCCATGGTGTCACAATGGGTCCCCAGTGACAAGGAGGGGTCCCCATGGTGTCACAATAGGCCCTGGGGACAAAGTGGGGTCCAAGAATGTCACAATGGGCCCTGGGGACAAAAGAGGTTGCCATGGTGCCACAATGGGCCCTGGGGTCAAAGGGGGTCCCCATGGTGCTACAATGGGCCCTGGGGACAAAGGGGGGTCCTGGGATGTCACAATGGGCCCTGGGGACAAAGGGGGTCCCCATGGTGCTACAATGGGCCCTGGGGACAAAGGAGGGTCCTGGGATGTCACAATGGGCCCTGGGGACAAAGGGGTGCAGAGGATGTCACAACGGGACCTGGGAGCAAGGGGGTGGCCAGGATGTCACAATGGGTCCTGGGGAAAATGGGGGGTGCCCAGGATGTCACAATGGACCCTGAGGACAAGCGGGGGTCTCCATGGTGTCACAATGGGCCCCAGTGACAAAGGGGGTCCCCTGAATGTCACAATAGGTCCTGGGGACAATGGGGGGTCCTGGGACGTCACAATGGGCCCTGGGGACAAGGAGGGATCCCCAGGATGTCACAATGGGCCCTGGGGACAAGGGGGTGCCGAGGATGTCACAATGGGCTCTGGGGACAATGGGGGGTCCTGGGATGTCACAATGGGCCCTGGGGACAAAGAGCGTCCCCAGGATGTCACAATGGGCCCTGGGGACAAAGGGGGTCCCCACGGTATCAGAATGGGCCCTGGGGACAAAGGGGGGTCCCCTGAATGTCACAATGGGCCCTGGGGACATTGGGGGGTCCTGGGATGTCACAATGAGCCCTGCAGACAAGTGTGGTACCCACGGTGTCACAATGGGCCCTGGGCACAAGGGGGGGTCCCCATAGTGTCACAATGGGTCCTGGGGACAAGTGGGGTCCCCAGGATGTCACAATGGGCCCTGGGGACAATGTGGGGTCCCCTGAATGTCACAATGGGCCCTGGGGACAAGGGGGTGCCGAGGATGTCACAATGGGCCCTGGGGACAATGGGGGGTCCTGGGACCTCGCAATGGGCCCTGAGGACAATGGTGGGTCCCCTGAATGTCAAAATGGGCCCTGGGGACAATGGGGGGTCCCGGGACGTCACAATGGGCCCTGGGGACAAGGAGGGATCCCCAGGATGTCACAATGGGCCCTGGGGACAATGGGGGGTCCTGGGACGTCACAATGGGCCCTGGGGACAAGGGGGGGTCCCCTGGATGTCACAATGGGCCCTGGGGACAAGGAGGGATTCCCAGGACGTCACAATGGGCCCTGGGGACAAGGGGGTGTCCCCAGGATGTCACAATGGGCCCTGCAGACAAGGGTGGTACCCACGGTCTCACAATGGGCACTGGGCACAAGGTGGGGTCCCTATAGTGTCACAATGGGTCCTGGGGACAAGTGGGGTCCCCTGAAAGTCACAATGTGCCCTGGGGACAATGTGGGGTCCTGGGATGTCACAATGGGCGCCAGTGACAAACGGGAACCCTGAATGTCACAATGGGCTCTGGGGACAATGGGGGGTCCCGGGACGTCACAATGGGCCCTGGGGACAAGGAGGGATCCCCAGGATGTCACAATGGGCCCTGGGGACAAGGGGGTGCCGAGGATGTCACAATGGTCTCTGGGGACAATGGGGGGTCCTGGGATGTCACAATGGGCCCTGGGGACAAGGGCGGGTCCCCAGGATGTCACAATGGGCCTTGGGAACAAGGGGGTCCCCCAGATATCACAATGGGCCCTGGGGACAATGTAAGGTCCTGGGCTGTCACAATGGACCCTGAGGACAAGGGGGGACCCCAGGATGTCACAATGAAATCTTGGGACAAAGGGGGTCCCCAGGATGTCACAATGGGGCCTGGGGACCAGGGGGGGTCCCCAGGATGTCACAATGGGCCCCAGTGACAAAGGGGGTCCCTATGGTGCCACAATGGGCCCTGGGGACAAAGGGGGTCCCCTGGATGTCACAATGGGCTCTGGGGACAAGGAGGGTCCCCAGGATGTCACAATGGGCTCTGGGGACAAGGAGGGTCCCCAGGACGTCACAATGGGCCCTGGGGACAAAGGGGGGTCCCCTGAATGTCACAATGGGCCCTGGGGACAATGGGGGGTCCTGGGATGTCACAATGAGCCCTGCAGACAAGTGTGGTACCCACGGTGTCACAATGGGCCCTGGGCACAAGGGGGGGTCCCCATAGTGTCACAATGGGTCCTGGGGACAAGTGGGGTCCCCAGGATGTCACAATGGGCCCTGGGGACAATGTGGGGTCCCCTGAATGTCACAATGGGCCCTGGGGACAAGGGGGTGCCGAGGATGTCACATTGGGCCCTGGGGACAATGGGGGGTCCTGGGACCTCACAATGGGCCCTGAGGACAATGGTGGGTCCCCTGAATGTCAAAATGGGCCCTGGGGACAAAGTGGGGTCCGCAGGATGTCACAATGGGCCCTGGGGACAATGTGGGGTCCTGGGATTTCACAATGGGCCCCAGTGACAAAGGGGGTCCCCTGAATGTCACAATGGGTCCTGGGGACAATGGGGGGTCCTGGGACGTCACAATGGGCCCTGGGGACAAGGGGGTGTCCCCAGGATGTCACAATGGGCCCTGCGGACAAGGGGGTGCCGAGGATGTCACAATGGGCCCTGGGGACAAGGGAGATCCCCATGGTGTCACAATAATCCCTGGGGACAAAGAGGGGTCCTGGGATGTCACAATGGGCCCGGGGGACAATGGGGGTCCTGGGACGTCACAATGGGCCCTGGGGACAATGGGGGTCCCCACGGTGCCACGATGGGTCCTGGGGACAAGGGCGTCCCCCTAGATGTCACAATGGGCCCTGGGGACAATGGGGTTGCCCAGGATGTCACAATGGACCCTGGGGACAAAGGGGGGTGGGCAGGATGTCACAATGGGCACTGGGGACAAAGGGGGGGTCCCCATGGTGTCACAATGGGTCCCCAGTGACAAGGAGGGTTCCCCATGGTGTCACAATAGGCCCTGGGGACAAAGTGGGGTCCTAGAATGTCACAATGAGCCCTGGGGACAAAGGGGGGTCCTGGGATGTCACAATGGGCCCTGGGGACAAGAGGGGATTCCTAGGATGTCACAATGGGCCCTGGGGACTAATGTGGTCCCCACGGTGTCACAATATGTCCTGGAGACAAAGGGGGGTCCCCAGGATGTCACAATGGGCCCTTGGGACAATGGGGTTCCTGGGATGTCACAATGGGTCCCCAGTGACAAAGGGGGTCCCCAGGATGTCTCAATGGGCCCTGAGGACAATGGGAGGTCCCCATGGTGTCACAATGGGTCCCCAGTGACAAGGGAGGTCTCCACAGTGCCAGGATGGGTCCTGGGGACAAGGAGGTCCCCAGGATGTCACAATGGGCCGTGGGGACAAAGAGGCTCCCCAGGATGTCACAATGGGACCTGGGGACAAGGGGGTCTCCAGGAACTCACAATGGGCTCTGGGGACAATGGAGGTTCCCCAGGATGTTCACAATAGGCCCTGAGGACAAGGGGTGGTCCCCATGCTGTCACAATGGGTCTCCAGTGACAAGGGGGTCCCCAAGGTGTCACAATGGGCCCTGGGGACAATGGGGGGTCCTGGGACGTAACAATAGGCCCTGGGGACAAGGGGGTTCCCCACAGTGTCACAATGGGCCCTGAGGACAAAGGGGGTCCGCACGGTGTTACAATGGTCCCGGGGGACAAAGGGGGATGCCCAGGATGTCACAATGGGCCCTGAGGACAAGGGGGGGTCCCCATGGTGTCACAATGGGTCCCCGGTGACAAGGAGGGTCCCCATGGTGTCATGATGGGTCCTGGGGACAAGGGGGTCCCCAGGATGTAACAATGGACCCTGGGGACAATGGGGGGTCCTGAAACGTCACAATGGGTCCCAGTGACATGGCGGTCCCCAGGATGTCACAATGGGCCCTGGGGACAATGTGGGGTCCTGGGATGTCACAATGGGCCCCAGTGACAAAGGGGGTCCCCTGAATGTCACAATGGGCCCTGGGGACAATGGGGGGTCCTGGGACGTCATAATGGGCCCTGGGGACAAGGAGGGATCCCCAGAATGTCACAATGGGCCCTGGGGACAATGGGGGGTCCTGGGACGTCACAATGGGCCCTAGGGACAAGAGGAGGTCCCCAGGATGTCACAATGGGCCCTGGGGACAAAGAGGGGTCCCCTGAATGTCACAATGGGCCCTGGGGACAAGGGGGTGCCGAGGATGTCACAATGGGCCCTGGGGACAATGGGGGTCCTGGGACGTCACAATGGGCCCTGGGGACACAGAGGGGCCCTAGGACGTCACAATCAGCCCTGGCGACAAGATGGGGTCCCCTGAGAGTCACAATGAGCCCTGGGAAGAGAGGGGGCTCCCAAGGACATCACAATGGGCCCTGGGAACAATGGGGGGTCCTGGGACGTCACAATTGGCCCTGGGGACAATGTGGGGTCCTGGGATGTCACAATGGGCCCTGGGGACTAGGAGGGATCCCCAGGATGTCACAATGGGGCCTGGGGACAATGGGGGTTCCTGGGACGTCACAATGGGCCCTGGGGACTAGGAGGGATCCCCAGGATGTCACAATGGGCCCTGGGGACAATGGGGGTTCCTGGGACGTCACAATGGGCCCTGGGGACAAGGGGGGGTCCCCAGGATGTCACAATGGGCCCTGGGGACAAAGAGGGGTCCCCTGAATGTCACAATGGGCCCTGGGGACAAGGGGGTGCAGAGGATGTCACAATGGGCCCTGGGGACAATGGGGGGTCCTGGGATGTCACAATGGGCCCTGGGGACAAGGAGGGATCCCCATGATCTCACAATGGGCCCTGGGGACAAGGGGGGGTCGCCAGGATGTCACAATGGGCCCTGGGGACAATGTAAGGTCCTGGGATGTCACAATGGGCCCTGGGGACAAGGGGGGGTTCCCAGGATGTCACAATGGGCCTTGGGAACAAGGGGGTCCCCCAGATATCACAATGGGCCCTGGGGACAATGTAAGGTCCTGGGCTGTCACAATGGACCCTGAGGACAAGGGGTGTCCCCAGGATGTCACAATGGGCCCTGGGGACCAGGGGGGGTCCTGGGATGTCACAATGGGCCCCAGTGAGAAAGGGGGTCCCTATGGTGCCACAATGGGCCCTGGGGACAAAGGGGGTCCCCTGGATGTCACAATGGGCTCTGGGCACAAGGGGGGGTCCCCATAGTGTCACAATGGACCCTGGGGACAAGGGGGTGCCGAGGATGTCACAATGGGCCCTGGGGACAATGGGGGGTCCCCTGAATGTCAAAATGGGCCCTGGGGACAAAGGGGGGTCCGCAGGATGTCACAATGGGCACTGGGGACAAAGGGGGGGTCCCCAGGATGTCACAATGGGCCCTGGGGACAAAGTGGAATCCTGGAATGTCACAATGGCCCCCAGTGACAAAGGGGTTCCCCATGGTGCCACAATGGGCCCTGGGGACAAAAGGGGTCCCCAGGATTTCACAATAGCACTGGGGACAAAGGGGGGTCATGGGATGTCACAATGGGCTCCAGTGACAAAGAGGGTCCTCATGGTGCCACAATGGGCCCTGGCGACAAAGGGGGTCCCCAGGATGTCACAATGGGCCCTGGGGACAAAGTGGGGTCCCCTGAATGTCACAATGGGCCGTGGGGACAATGGGGGGTCCTGGGACGTCACAATGGGCCCTGGAGACAAAGGGGTGCAGAGGATGTCACAATGGGCCCTGGGGACAATGTCGGGTCCTGGGACGTCACAATGGGCCCTGGGGACAAGGGGGGGTCCCCAGGATGTCACAATGGGCCCTGGGGACAAAGAGGGGTCCCCTGAATGTCACAATGGGCCCTGGGGACAAAGGGGGGTCCTGGGATGTCACAATGGGCCCTGGGGACAAAGGGGGTGTCCCCATGGTGCCACAACGGGCCCTGGGAGCAAGGGGGTGGCCAGGATGTCACAATGGGTCCTGGGGAAAATGGGGGGTGCCCAGGATGTCACAATGGAGCCTGAGGACAAGCGGGGGTCTCCATGGTGTCACAATGGGCCCCAGTGACAAAGGGGCTGCCCTGAATGTCACAATAGGTCCTGGGGACAATGGGGGGTCCTGGGACGTCACAATGGGCCCTGGGGACAACGAGGGATCCCCAGGATGTCACAATGGGCCCTGGGGACAAAGAGGGGTCCCCTGAATGTCACAATGGGCCCTGGGGACAAGGGGGTGCAGAGGATGTCACAATGGGCCCTGGGGACAATGGGGGGTCCTGGGACATCACAATGGGCCCTGAGGACAAGGAGGGATCCCCAGGATGTCACAATGGGCCCTGGGGACAATGGGGGGTCGTGAGACGTCACAATGGGCCCTGGGGACAAGGGGGTGCCGAGGATGTCACAATGGGCCCTGGGGACAATGGGGGGTCCTGGGATGTCACAATGGGCCCTGGGGACAAGGGGGGGTCCCCAGGATGTCACAATGGGCCTTGGGAACAAGGGGTTCCCCGAGATATCACAATGGGCCCTGGGGACAATGTAAGGTCCTGGGCTGTCACAATGGACCCTGAGGACAAGGGGGGTCCCCAGGATGTCACAATGGGGCCTGGGGACCAGGGGGGGTCCTGGGATGTCACAATGGGCCCCAGTGAAAAGGGGGTCCCTATGGTGCCACAATGGGCCCTGGGGACAAAGGGGGTCCCCTGGATGTCACAATGGGCTCTGGGGACTAGGAGGGTCCCCAGGATGTCACAATGGGCCCTGGGGACAAAGAGCGTCCCCAGCATGTCACAATGGGTCCTGGGGACAATGGGGGGTCCTGGGATGTCACAATGGGCCCTGGGGACTAGGAGGGATCCCCAGGATGTCACAATGGGCCCTGGGGACAATGGGGGGTCCTGGGACGTCACAATGGGCCCCAGTGAGAAGGGGGGTCCCCAGGATGTCACAATGGGCTCTGGGGACAAGGGGGTGCAGTGGATGTCACAATGGGCCTTGGGGAAAACGGGGGGTCCTGGAATATCACAATGGGCCTTGGGGACAATGGGGGTCCCCAGGATGTCACAATGGGCCCTGGGGACAATGGGGTTGCCCAGGATGTCACAATGGGCCCTGGGGACAATGGGAGTCCCCAAGGTGTCAGAACGAGCCCTGGAGACAAAGTGAAATCCTGGAATGTCACAATGGCCCCCAGTGACAAAGGGGTTCCCCACGGTGTCACAATGGGCCCTGGGGACAAAAGGGGTCCCCAGGATTTCACAATAGCACTGGGGACAAAGGGGGGTCATGGGATGTCACAATGGGCCCTGGGGACAAGGGAGATCCCCATGGTGTCACAATAAGCCCTGGGGACAAAGTGGGGTCCTGGGATGTCACAATGGGCTCTGGGGACAAGGAGGGTCCCCAGGATGTCACAATGGGCACTGTGGACAAAGAGCGTCCCCAGCATGTCACAATGGGCCCTGGGGACAATGGGGGGTCCCCACGGTATCAGAATGGGCCCTGGGGACAAAGGGGGTCCCCTGAATGTCACAATGGGCCCTGGGGACAGTGGGCGGCCCTGGGAAGTCTCAATGAGCCCTGGGGACAAGGGGGGGTCCCCAGGATGTCACAATGGGCCCTGGGGATAAAGAGGGGTCCCCTGAATGTCACAATGGGCCCTGGGGACAAGGGGGTGCAGTGGATGTCACAATGGGCCCTGGGGACAATGGGGGGTGTCCAGGATGTGAGAATGAGTCCTGAGGACAAGGGGGGGTCCCCATGGTGTCACAATGGGTCCCCAGTGACAAGGAGGGGTCCCCATGGTGTCACAATAGGCCCTGGGGACAAAAGGGGTTGCCATGGTGCCACAATGGGCCCTGGGGTCAAAGGGGGTACCCATGGTGCTACAATGGCCCTGGGGACAAAGGGGGGTCCTGGGATGTCACAATGGGCCCTGGGGACAAAGGGGGTGTCCCCATGGTGCCACAACGGGCCCTGGGAGCAAGGGGGTGGCCAGGATGTCACAGTGGGTCCTGGGGAAAATGGGGGGTGCCCAGGATGTCACAATGGACCCTAGAGGACAAGCGGGGGTCTCCATGGTGTCACAATGGGCCCCAGTGACAAAGGGGCTCCCCTGAATGTCACAATAGGTCCTGGGGACAATGGGAGGTCCTGGGATGTCACAGTGGGCCCTGGGGACAACGAGGGATCCCCAGGATGTCACAATGGGTCCTGGGGACAAAGAGGGGTCCCCTGAATGTCACAATGGGCCCTGGGGACAAGGGGGTGCAGAGGATGTCACAATGGGCCCCGGGGACAATGGGGGGTCCTGGGATGTCACAATGGGCCCTGAGGACAATGGTGGGTCCCCTGAATGTCACAATGGGCCCTGGGGACAAAGGGGGGTCCGCAGGATGTCACAATGGGCACTGGGGACAAAGGGGGGCGTCCCCATGGTGTCACAATGGTCACTGGGCACAAGGGGGGGTCCCTATAGTGTCACAATGGGTCCTGGGGACAAGTGGGATCCCCAGGATGTCACAAGGGCCCTGGGGACAATGTGGGGTCCTGGGATGTCACAATGGGCCCCAGTGACAAACGGGGGCCCCTGAATGTCTCAATGGGCCCTGGGGACAATGGGGGTCCTGGGACGTCCCAATGGGCCCTGGGGACAAGGAGGGATCCCCAGGATGTCAAAATGGGCCCTGGGGACAATAGCAGGTCCTGGGACGTCCCAATGGGCCCTGGGGACAAGCAGGGATCCCCAGGACGTCACAATGGGCCCTGGGGACAAGAGGGGGTCCCCAGGATGTCACAATGGGCCCTGGGGAAAAAGAGGGGTCCCCTGAATGTCACAATGGGCCCTGGGGACAACGGGGGGTCCCCACGATGTCACAATGGGCACTGGGGACAAAGGGTGGGTCCCCATGGTGTCACAATGGGCCCAAGTGACAAGGAGGGTCCCCACGGTGCCAGGATGGGTCCTGGGGACAAGGGCGTCCCCCAGATGTCACAATAAGCCCTGGGGACAAAGTGGGGTCCTGGGATGTCACAATGGGCCCTGGGGACAATGGGAGTCCCCAAGGTGTCAGAACGAGCCCTGGGGACAAAGTGGAATCCTGGAATGTCACAATGGTCCCCAGTGACAAAGGGGTTCCCCATGGTGCCACAATGGGCCCTGGGGACAAAAGGGGTCCCCAGGATTTCACAATGGGCCCTGGGGACAAAGGGGGGTCCTGGGATGTCACAATGGGCCCTGGGGACAAAGGGGGTATCCCCATGGTGCCACAACGGGCCCTGGGAGCAAGGGGGTGGCCAGGATGTCACAATGGGTCCTGGGGAAAATGGGGGGTGCCCAGGATGTCACAATGGACCCTGAGGACAAGCGGGGGTCTCCATGGTGTCACAATGGGCCCCAGTGACAAAGGGGCTCCCCTGAATGTCACAGTAGGTCCTGGGGACAATGGGGGGTGCTGGGATGTCACAATGGGCCCTGGGGACAACGAGGGATCCCCAGGATGTCACAATGGGTCCTGGGGACAAAGAGGGGTCCCCTGAATGTCACAATGGGCCCTGGGGACAAGGGGGTGCAGAGGATGTCACAATGGGCCCTGGGGACAATGTGGGGTCCTGGGATGTCACAATGGGCCCCAGTGACAAAGGGGGTCCCCTGAATGTCACAATGGGTCCTGGGGACAATGGAGGGTCCTGGGACGTTCACAATGGGCCCTGGGGACAAGAGGGGGTCCCCAGGATGTCAGAATGGGCTCTGGGGACAAGGGGGGTCCCCAGGACGTCACAATGGGCCCTGGGGACAAAGGGGGGTGTCGACGGTGTCACAATGGGCCCCAGTGTCAAAGGGGGTCCCCATGGTGCCACAATGGGCCCTGGAGACAAAGGGGGTCCCTTGGATGTCACAATGGGCTCTGGGGACAAGGAGGGATCCCCAGGATGTCACAATGGGCCGTGGGGACAAGGAGGGATCCCCAGGATGTCACAATGGGCCCTGGGGACAATGGGGGGTCCTTAGACTTCACAATGGGCCCTGGGGACAAAGAGGGGTCCCCTGAATGTCACAATGGGCCCTGGGGACAATGGGGGGTCCTGGGACGTCACAATGGGCCCCAGTGACAAGAGGGGGTCCCCCGGATGTCACAATGGGCCCTGGGAACAAACAGGGGTCCCCCGAATGTCACAATGGGCCCTGGGGAGAAGGGGGTGCAGAGGATGTCACAATGGGCCCTGGGGACAATGGGGGGTCCTGGGACGTCACAATGGGCCCTGCGGACAAGGAGGGATCCCCAGGATGTCACAATGGGCCCTGGGGACAATGGGGGGTCCTGGGACGTCACAATGAGCCCTGCGGACAAGGGTGGTACCCAGGATGTCACAATGGGCCCTGGGCACAAGGGGGGGTCCCCATAGTGTCACAATGGGCCCTGGGGACAAGCAGGGATCCCCAGGATGTCACTATGGGCCCTGGGAACAATGGGGGGTCCTGGGATGTTACAATGTGCCCCAGTGACAAGGGGGGGTCCCCAGGATGTCACAATGGGCCCTGGGGACAAGTGGGTGCAGTGGATGTCACAATGGGCCCTGGGGACAATGGGGGGTCCTGGAATGTCACAATGGGCCCTGGGGACAAAGGGGGATGTCCACATGGTGCCACAATGGGCCCTGGGAGCAAGGGGGTCCCCAGGATGTCACAATGGGTCCTGGGGACAATGAGAGGTGCCCAAGATGTCACAATGGACCCTGAGGACAAGCAGGGGTCTCCATGGTGTCACAATGGGTCCCCAGTGACAAGGGGGGGGTCCCCATGGTGTCACAATGGGCCCTGGGGACAAACGTGGTTCCCCTCAATATCAAAATGGGTCCTGGGGACAAAGTGGGCTCCTCGGATGTCACAATGGACACTGGGGACAACGGGAGGTCCTGGGACGTCACAATGGGCCCTGGGGACAAAGTTGGTCCCCACGATGTCTCAATGAGCCCCAGTGACAAAGGGGGGTCCCCAGGATGTCACAATGGGCCGTGGGGACAATGAGGGGTCCTGGGACATCACAATAGGTCCTGGGGACAAGGGGGGGACCCCTGAATGTCACAATGGGCCCTGGGGACAATGTGGGGTCCTGGGATGTCACAATGGGCCCCAGTGCCAAAGGGGGTCCCCTGAATGTCACAATGGGCCCTGGGGACAATGGGGGATCCTGGGACGTCACAATGGGCCCTGGGGACAAGGGGGGTGTCCCCTGAATGTCACAATGGGCCCTGGGGACAATGTGGGGTCCTGGGATGTCACAATGGGCCCCAGTGACAAAGGGGGTCCCCTGAATGTCACAATGGGCTCTAGGGACAATGGGGGGTCCTGGGAAGTCACAATGGGCCCTGGGGACAAGGGGGGTGTCCCCTGAATGTCACAATGGGCCGTGGGGAGAAAGGGGGTCCCCAGGATGTCAAAATGGGCCTTGGGGACAAAGTGGGGTTCTTGGATATCACAATGTGACACAGTGCAAAGGGGGTCCCCATAGTGCCACAATGAGCCCTGGGGACAAAGGGAGGTCCCTAGGATGTCACAATGGGCCCTTGGGACAATGGGGTTCCTGGGATGTCACAACGGGTCCCCAGTGACAAAGGGGGTCCCCAGGATGTCTCAATGGGCCCTGAGGACAATGGGTGGTCCCCATGGTGTCACAATGGGTCCCCAGTGACAAGGGGGTCCCCAAGGTGTCACAATGGGCCCTGGGAACGACGGGGGGTCCTGGGACGTAACAATAGGCCCTAGGGACAAAGGGGATCCCCACGGTGTTACAATGGTCCCGGGTGACAAAGGGGGATGCCCAGGATGTCACAATGGGCCCTGAGGCAAGGAGGGGTCTCCATGGTGTCACAATGGGTCCCCAGTGACAAGGAGGGTCCCCATGGTGTCACGATGGGTCCTGGGGACAAGGGGGTCCCCAGGATGTAAGAATGAACCCTGGGGACAATGGGGGGTCCTGGGACGTCACAATGGGTCCTGGGGACAAAGGGTGTCTCCAGGATGTCACAATGGGCTCTGGGGACAATGCAGGGTCCTGGGACGTCACAATGGGTCCTTAGGAGAAAGAGGGGTCCCCAGGATGTCACAATGGGCCCTGGGGACAATGTGGGGTCCTGGGATGTCACAATGGGCCCCAGTGACAAAGGGGGTGCCCTGAATGTCACAATGGGCCCTGGGGACAATGGGGGGGTCCTGGGACGTCACAATGGGCCCTGGGGACAAGGAGGGATCCCCAGGATGTCACAATGGGCCCTGGGGACAATGGGGGGTCCTGGGACGTCACAATGGGCCCTGGGGACAAGAGGGGGTCCCCAGGATGTCACAATGGGCCCTGGGGACAAAGAGGTGTCCCCTGAATGTCACAATGGGCCCTGGGAACAAGGGGGTGCAGAGGATGTCACAATAGGCCCTGGGGACAATGGGGGGTCCTGGGACGTCACAATGGGCCCTGGGGACAAGGAGGGAACCCCAGGATGTCACAATGGGCCATAGGGACAATGGGGGGTCCCGGGACATCACAATGGGCCCGGGGAACAAGGGGGTTCCCCAGGATGTCACAATGGGCCCTGGGGACAAAGAGGGGCCCTACAACGTCACAATCAGCCCTGGGTACATGGGGGGATCCCCTGAAAGTCACAATGAGCCTTGGGAGCAGAGGGGGCTCCCCAGGACGTCACAATGGGCCCTGGGAACAATGGGGGTCCCTTGAAGGTCACAATGGGCCCTGGGGACAATGGTGGGTCCCCTGAATGTCAAAATGGGCCCTGGGGACAAAGGGGGGTCCGCAGGATGTCACAATGGGCACTGGGGACAAAGGGGAGGTCCCCATGGTGTCACAATGGGCCCAAGTGACAAGGAGGGTCCCCACGGTGCCACGATGGGTCCTGGGGACAAGGGGGTCCCCCAGATATCACAATGGGCCCTGGGGACAATGGGGTTGCCCAGGATGTCACAATGGACCCTGGGGACAAAGGGGGATCCCCTGGATGTCACAATGGGCCCTGGGGACCAGGGGGGTCCTGCGATGTCACAATGGGCCCTGGGGAGAAAGGGGGTCCCCAGGATGTCACAATGACCCCTGCGGACAAGGGGGGTGTCGATGGTTTCACAATGGGCCCTGGGAACAAGGTGGGGTCCCCATAGTGTCACAATGGGTCCTGGGGACAAGTGGGGTCCCCAGGATGTCACAATGGGTCCTGGGGACAATGTGGGGTCCTGGGATGTCACAATGGGCCCCAGTGACAAAGGGGTTCCCCATGGTGCCACAATGGTCCCTGGGGACAAAGGGGGTCCCCAGGATTTGACAATAGCACTGGGGACAAATGGGGGTCATGGGATGTCACAGTGGGCCCTGGGGACAAGGGAGGTCCCCATGGTGTCACAATAAGCCCTGGGGACAAAGTGGGGTGTTGGGATGTCACAATGGGCCCCAGTGACAAAAGGGGGTCCCCATGGTGCCACAATGGGCCGTGGGGACCAGGGGGGGTACTGCAATGTCACAATGGGCCCTGGGGAGAAAGGGGGTCCCCTGGATGTTACAATGGGCTCTGGGGACAAGGAGTGTCCCCAGGATGTCACAATGGGCCCTGTGGACAAACGGGGGTGTCGACGGTGTCAAAATGGGTCCTGGGGACAAAGGGCGTCCCCAGGATGTCACAATATGCCCTGGGGACAAAGGGGGTCCCCACGGTATCAGAATGGGCCCTGGGGACAAAGGGGGGTCCCCTGAATGTCACAATGGGCCCTGGGGACAATGGGGGTCCTGGGATGTCACAATGAGCCCTGCGGACAAAGGGAGGTCCCTACAATGTCACAATGGGCCCTGGGGACTAATGAGGTCCCCACGGTGTCACAATGCGTCCTGGAGAAAAAGGGGGGTCCCCAGGATGTTACAATCTGCTCTTGGCACAATGGGGTTCCTGGGATGTCACAATGGGTCCCCAGTGACAAAGGGGGTCCCCAGGATGTCTCAATGGGCCCTGAGGACAATGGGAGGTCCCCATGGTGTCACAAAGGGTCCCCAGTGACAAGGGAGGTCCCCACGGTGCCACGATGGGTCCTGGGGACAAGGAGGTCCCCAGGATGCCACAATGGGCCCTGGGGACAATGGGGGGTCCTGGGACGTCACAATGGGCCCTGGGGACAAAGAGGCTCCCCAGGATGTCACAATGGGACCTGGGGACAAGGGGGTCCCCAGGACTCACAGTGGGCTCTGGGGACAATGGAGGTTCCCCAGGATGTTCACAATAGGCCCTGAGGACAAGGGGTGGTCCCCATGGTGTCACAATGGGTCCCCAGTGACAAGGGGGGTCCCCAAGTGTCACAATGGGCCCTGGGGACAACGGGGGTCCCGGGACGGAATAATAGGCCCTGGGGACAAAGGGGGGGTCCCACAGTGTCACAATGGGCCCTGGGGACAAAGGGGGTCCCCACGGTGTTACAATGGTCCAGGGGGAAAAAGGGGGATGCCCAGGATGTCACAATGGGCCCTGAGGACAAGGGGGGCTCCCCAGGGTGTCGGAATGGGTCCCCAGTGACAAGGAGGGTCCCCATGGTGTCACGATGGGTCCTGGGGACAAGGGGGTCCCCAGGATGTAACAATGGACCCTGGGGACAATGGGGGGTCCTGGGACGTCACAATGGGCCCTGGAGACAAAGGGGGTCCCCAGGATGTCACAATGACCCTGGGGACAATCTGGGGTCCTGGGACGTCACAATGGGCCCTGGGGACAAGAGGGGGTCCCCAGGATGTCACAATGGGCCCTGGGGACAAAGAGGGGTCCCCTGAATGTCACAATGGGCCCTGGGGACAAGGGGGTGCCGAGGATGTCACAATGGGCCCTGGGGACAAGGGGGGGTCCCCAGGATGTCACAATGGGCCCTGGGGACAAGGGGGTGCAGAGGATGTCACAATGGGCCCTGGGGACAATGGGGGGTCCTGGGACGTCACAATGAGCCCTGCGGACAAGGGTGGTACCCAGGATGTCACAATGGGCCCTGGGAACAAGGGGGGGTCCCCATAGTGTCACAATGGGCCCTGGGGACAAGGAGGGATCCCCAGGATGTCACAATGGGCCCTGGGAACAATGGGGGGTCCTGGGACGTCACAATGGGCTGTGGGGACAAGGGGGGGTCCCCAGGATGTCACAATGTGCCCTGGGTTTCAAAGAGGCGTCCCCTGAATGTCACAATGGGCCCTGGGGACAATGGGGGGTCCTAAGACGTCACAATGGGCCCTGAGGACAAGGAGGGATCCCCAGGATGTCACAATGGGCCCTGGGGACAATGGGGGGTCCTGGGACGTCACAATGTGCCCCAGTGACAAGGGGGGGTCCCCAGGATGTCACAATGGGCCCTGGGGACAAAGAGGGGTCCCCTGAATGTCACAATGGGCCCTGGGGACAAGGGGGTGCAGTGGATGTCACAATGGGCCCTGGGGACAATGGGGGGTCCTGGAATGTCACAATGGGCCCTGGGGACAAAGGGGATGTCCACATGGTGCCACAATGGGCCCTGGGAGCAAGGGGGTCCCCAGCATGTCACAATGGGTCCTGGGGACAATGGGAGGTGCCCAAGATGTCACAATGGACCCTGAGGACAAGCAGGGGTCTCCATGGTGTCACAATGGGTCCCCAGTGACAAGGGGGGGTCCCCATGGTGTCACAATGGGCCCTGGGGACAAACGTGGTTCCCCTCAATATCAAAATGGGTCCTGGGGACAAAGTGGGCTCCTCGGATGTCACAATGGACACTGGGGACAACGGGAGGTCCTGAATGTCACAATGGGCCCTGGGGACAAAGTTGGTCCCCACGATGTCTCAATGAGCCCCAGTGACAAAGGGGGGTCCCCAGGATGTCACAATGGGCCGTGGGGACAATGAGGGGTCCTGGGACATCACAATGGGTCCTGGGGACAAGGGGGGGACCCCTGAATGTCACAATGGGCCCTGGGGACAATGTGGGGTCCTGGGATGTCACAATGGGCCCCAGTGCCAAAGGGGGTCCCCTGAATGTCACAATGGGCCCTGGGGACAATGGGGGATCCTGGGACGTCACAATGGGCCCTGGGGACAAGGGGGCTGTCCCCTGAATGTCACAATGGGCCCTGGGGACAATGTGGGGTCCTGGGATGTCACAATGGGCCCCAGTGACAAAGGGGGTCCCCTGAATGTCACAATGGGCTCTAGGGACAATGGGGGGTCCTGGGAAGTCACAATGGGCCCTGGGGACAAGGGGCGTGTCCCCTGAATGTCACAATGGGCCCTGGGGAGAAAGGGGGTCCCCAGGATGTCAAAATGGGCCTTGGGGACAAAGTGGGGTTCTTGGATATCACAATGTGACACAGTGCAAAGGGGGTCCCCATGGTGCCACAATGAGCCCTGGGGACAAAGGGAGGTCCCTAGGATGTCACAATGGGCCCTTGGGACAATGGGGTTCCTGGGATGTCACAACGGGTCCCCAGTGACAAAGGGGGTCCCCAGGATGTCTCAATGGGCCCTGAGGACAATGGGAGGTCCCCATGGTGTCACAAAGGGTCCCCAGTGACAAGGGAGGTCCCCACGGTGCCAGGATGGGTCCTGCGGACAAGGAGGTCCCCAGGATGTCACGATGGGCCCTGGGGACAAAGAGACTCCCCAGGATGTCACAATGGGATCTGGGGACAAGGGGGTCCCCAGGAACTCACAATGGGCTCTGGGGACAATGGAGGTTCCCCAGGATGTTCACAATAGGCCCTGAGGACAAGGGGTGGTCCCCATGGTGTCACAATGGGTCCCCAGTGACAAGGGGGTCCCCAAGGTGTCACAATGGGCCCTGGGAACAACGGGGGGTCCTGGGACGTAACAATAGGCCCTAGGGACAAAGGGGGTCCCCACGGTGTTACAATGGTCCCGGGTGACAAAGGGGGATGCCCAGGATGTCACAATGGGCCCTGAGGCAAGGAGGGGTCTCCATGGTGTCACAATGGGTCCCCAGTGACAAGGAGGGTCCCCATGGTGTCACGATGGGTCCTGGGGACAAGGGGGTCTCCAGGATGTAAGAATGAACCCTGGGGACAATGGGGGGTCCTGGGACGTCACAATGGGTCCTGGGGACAAAGGGTGTCTCCAGGATGTCACAATGGGCTCTGGGGACAATGCAGGGTCCTGGGACGTCACAATGGGTCCTTAGGAGAAAGAGGGGTCCCCAGGATGTCACAATGGGCCCTGGGGACAATGTGGGGTCCTGGGATGTCACAATGGGCCCCAGTGACAAAGGGGGTGCCCTGAATGTCACAATGGGCCCTGGGGACAATGGGGGGGTCTTGGGACGTCACAATGGGCCCTGGGGACAAGGAGGGATCCCCAGGATGTCACAATGGGCCCTGGGGACAATGGGGGGTCCTGGGATGTCACAATGGGCCCCAGTGACAAAGGGGGTGCCCTGAATGTCACAATGGGCCCTGGGGACAATGGGGGGGTCTTGGGACGTCACAATGGGCCCTGGGGACAAGGAGGGATCCCCAGGATGTCACAATGGGCCCTGGGGACAATGGGGGGTCCTGGGATGTCACAATGGGCCCTGGGGACAAGAGGGGGTCCCCTGGATGTCACAATGGGCCCTGGGGACAAAGGGGGGTCCTGGGATGTCTCAATGAGCCCTGCGGACAAGGGTGGTACCCACGGTGTCACAATGGGCCCTGGGAACAAGGGGGGGACCCCATAGTGTCACAATGGGTCCTGGGGACAAGTGGGGTCCCCACGATGTCACAATGTGTCCTGGGGACAATGTGGGGTCCTGGGATGTCACAATGGGCCCCAGTGACAAAGGGGCCCCCTGAATGTCACAATGGGTCCTGGGGACAATGGGGGGTCCTGGGACGTCACAATGGGCCCTGGGGAAAAGGAGGGATCCCCAGGATGTCACAATGGGCCCTGGGGACAAAGAGGCGTCCCCGGAATGTCACAATGGGCCCTGGGGACAAAGAGGAGTCCCCTGAATGTCACAACGGGCCCTGGGGACAATGGGGGATCCTGGGACGTCACAATGGGCCCCAGTGACAAGGGGGGGTCCCCAGGATGTCACAATGGGCCCTGGGGACAAAGAGGGGTCCCCAGGATGTCAAAATGGGCCCTGGGGACAATGGGGGTTCCTAAGACGTCACAATGAACCCTGGGGACAACGGGGGGTCCTGGGACGTCACAATGGGCCCCAGTGACAAGGGGGGGTCCCCAGGATGTCACAATGGGCCCTGGGGACAAAGAGGAGTCCCCTGAATGTCACAATGGGCCCTGGGGACAATGGGGGTCCCCAGGATGTCACAATGGGCCCTGGGGACAATAGGAGGTTCTGGGATGTCACAATGGGCCCTTGGGGTTTAGAAGTCAGGTCTAAGAGTGCAGCGTTTGGGGTGCAGGGGCTTGGGGGGAAATTTAAGGTTGCAGAGTGTGGGGTGCACAGGACTGGGGCACAGGATTTGGGGGTGCGGGGTTTCAGGGTTCAGGATTTGGAGGTGTGGAGTTTTGGGGTGCAGGGGTTGGGAGTGCAGGGTGGTGGGGCTGAGAGATTTGGGTGCAGGATTTGGGGGTGCAGAGTCTTGGGAGGCAAGGATCTGGGTCTTCAGGATTTGGGGGTTCAGTGTTTAGGGCAGCACAATCTCGGGGTGCAGGGGTTTGCAGTGAAAGGTTTGGTAGGCAGGATTTGGGGTGCAGGATTCTGGGGTGCTGGGTTTGGGGTACAGGATTTGGTGTTGCAGGGATGGGGTTGAAGGGTTTGGGTTGCCAGGCCTTTGAGGTGCAGGATTTGGAGGTGCAGGGTTTGGGAGGGAATTCTTTGGGGTACAGGGTTTGGGGGCAGGGTTTAGGGGTGGAGGGTATAGGACGGAAAGATTTGGGAATGCAGGGTTTGGGGTGCAGGTTTCGGGGTTCAGGAAGGTAGGGAGGGCAGGATTAGGGGGTGCAAGGTTTCAGTTGTAGGGTTTAGGGGTGCAGAGTTTGGTAGGGCCGAATTTGGGGGTGCAGGATCTGGGGTGCAGGGTTTGGGAAGACAGGATCGGGGGTGGAGGATTTGGGGATGCAGGATTGAGGGGCAGGGTTTTGGTGCAGGGCTTGGGGTCAGGATCTGGGGTGCAGGTTTGGGAAGAGTATTTTGGGGTGCAGGATTTTGGGTGCCGTGTCTGCGGGGCAGGTTTGGGGTGATCACTGCTGATCCGCACACACTCTCTCTCTCTGTCCCCATTGTCCCCAATGCCCCCTTACCTGTCTCACCTCCCTCTCCAGCTCCGCTCCCACCCCCCCAATCCCCCTCAGCGGGGCCAGCCCGTGGTGCAGCTCCTGCAACGGCTCCTCCTCTGCATTCATTAACAACTAACACCCTCAGCAGCGCTAATTAACACCCCCCCCACCCCCCCGTATCCCCGCTGCCCCCTAATTACCCCCTAATTCGCGCTAATCACCCCTAATTCCCCCTCATTACTCACCCAGCAGCCCCTCGATGTCCGGAGCCGCCATCTTGCCCCGCCGGGAGGGCCACAAACCACCTCAAAATTGACCCAAAATAGCGCTTTTTCAACCCAAAACCCTCCCGCTGAGGCTCCCCGAGCTGTGTCCCCAAAGCCCCCGCTGTTGTCACCTCGGGAAAAGCGCGAAAAAAGCGGCCCCGGGGGTCCCCGCGCTTCGCTTCGCGCTCTGAGGGAAAGCGCGGGAAAACCAGCGGAGACGGAAAGAGCCGAGCGGAGCCGAATGGGCCCGAGCGGCGCCCGAGCGGAGCCGAGCGGCGCCCGAGCGGAGCCGAGCGGCGCCCGAGTCCCGGCCGGGGCCGAACGCACCCGAAGGGACCCGAAGTCTTCCCGAAGGGGTCCGAGTGGAGCCGAACGCACCCGAAGGGGCCGAACGCACCCGAAGGGACCCGAAGTCTTCCCGAAGGGGTCCGAGTGGAGCCGAACGCACCCGAAGGGACCCGAACCCACCCGAAGGGGCCCGAGTGGAGCCGAACAAACCCTAAGGGACCCGAACCCACCCGAAGGGACCCGAACGCACCCGAAGGGGTCCGAGTGGAGCCGAACGCACCCGAAGGGACCCGAACGCACCCGAAGGGACCCGAAGTCTCCCCGAAGGGGCCCGAACCCACCCGAAGGGGCCCGAAGTCTCCCCGAAGGGGCCCGAAGTCTCCCCGAAGGGACCCGAACCCACCCGAAAGTGCCCCAAAAGGCACCAAACTCCCAAATCCCCCCCTTTTTACCCCAAAACCCGTGTTCCGCTCCCCCCCCGGCCCCTCCTCTTCCTCCCCCCGCCCCCTTTCTTCCCCTTTTCCCGCCTCACGATCGTTTCCCGCCCCGGCGGTTGCTGCGAGCGAGGCCACGCCCCCTTCCTCAGGCGGCGGCCAATGGGAAGCGGGGGGGGTGCGTGGCCACGCCCACTGTGCGTGGCGTGCGCGGAGGCGGCTCCGAGAGGAGCCGAAGATACACGAAGGGAGCCGAAGGGACCCGAGGGGACCCGAAGGGACCCGAACGCACCCGAAGGGACCCGAGTGGGGCCCGAACGCACCCGAGGGGACCCGAAGGCACCCGAAGGCACCCGAAGGGACCCGAACGCACCCGAAGGGACCCGAACGCACCCGAAGGGACCCGAGTGGGACCCGAACACACCCGAAGGGACCCGAAGGGACCCGAGTGGGGCCCGCACTCACCCGAAGGGACCCGAAGGGACCCGAACACACTTAGGGGGCTCCATGAGTCACTTATGGGTCACTATGGGGCACTCCTGGGTCCCTAAGGGGGAAATTATGGGGGTCTATGGGGAGTTCAGGAGGGACCCAGGAGTACCCCAAGGGACCCAGGAGTGCCCCAAAGGACCCAGGAGTTCAGGAGGGACCCAGGAGTGCCCCAAAGGACCCAGGAGTTCAGGAGGGACCCAGGAGTGCCCCAAAGGACCCAGGAGTACCCAAATGTGTTGTGTTTTGTTTTTTCTCTCTTGTTTATGTCCTCTTTTACCTGAAATGGGACAATGGGGTCAATGGGGGGCAATGGGGTCAATGGGGGGCAATGGGGTCAGTGGGGGGCAATGGGGTCAGTGGGGGGCAATGGGGGACAATGGGGGACAATGGGGGCAGTGGGTACAATGGGGGCAATGGGGGGCAATGGGGGCAATGGGGGGCAATGGGGGGCAATGGGGGCAGTGGGGGGCAATGGGGGGCAATGGGACAATGGGGGGCAATGGGGTCAATGGGGGCAATGGGAGTCAATGCGGTCAATGGGGGCAATGGAAGTCAATGGGGGGCAATGGGGATCAATGGGTCAACGGGGTCAATGGGGGTCAATGGGGGTCAATGGGTCAATGGGGGCAATGGGGATCAATGGGGGGCAATGGGGGGCAATGGGGATCAATGGTGATCAATGGGGGGCAATGGGGGTCAATGGGGGGTCAATGAAGTCAATGACTCAATGACTCAATGGGGGTCAATGGGGATCAATGGGTCAATGGGGTCAGTGGGGTCAATGGGTCAATGGGAGTCAATGGGGTCAATGGGGGTCAATGGGGTCAATGGGGATCAATGGGTCAATGGGAGTCAATGGGGTCAATGGGTCAATGGGGTCAATGGGGATCAATGGGTCAATGGGGTCAATGGGTCAATGGGGATCAATGGGGGGCAATGGGGATCAATGGGTCAATGGGGTCAATGGGTCAATGGGGGTCAATCGGTCAATGGGGATCAATGGGGGTCAATGGGGTCAGTCAATGGGGTCAATGGGGTCAATGGGAGTCAATGGGGTCAATGGGTCCCAGGGTCGCATTCCCGCTGTCCCTGTCCCCGCTGTCCCAGGGCTCAGTGCTCACTCCTCATTGGTTCCTGGCCTTTTGCATTCATTAATATTCGGTTAATTATTCGTTAAGGTTTTCTTGCCATAGTTGAGCCCAGCAGGAACCCCCGGGGTCCTAAAACCCTCCCTCTCTATGGGTCCCTATGGGGCTCTATGGGTCCCTATGGAGCTCTATGGGTCCCTATGGGTCCCTATGGAGCTCTCTAGGTCCCTATGGGGTTCCATGGGGCTCTGTGGTTTCCTATGGGCCTCTATGGGGCTCTATGGGTCCCTATGGGTCCCTATGGGTCCTTATGGGTCTTAATGGGTCTCTATGGGGCTCCTTGGGTCTCTATGGGTCCCTATGGGTCTCTATGGGTCTCTACGGGTCCCTATGGGTCTCTATGGGTCTCTACAGGCTCTATGGGTCCCTATGGGGCTCCTTGATGCTCTATGGGTCTCTATGGAACCCCCAGGGTCCTAAAACCCTCCCTCTCTATGGGTCCCTTTGGGTCTCTATGGGTCCCTATGGGTCTCTATGGGGTTCCATGGGGCTCTGTGGCTCCCTATGGGCCTCTATGGTCTCTATGGGTCCCTATGGGGTCCTACGGAGCTCTATGGGTCCCTATGGGTCTCTACAGGCTCTACGGTCCCTATGGGTCTCTATGGGGTTCCATGGGGCTCTGTGGCTCCCTATGGGCCTCTATGGTCTCTATGGGTCCCTATGGGGTCCTACGGAGCTCTATGGGTCCCTATGGGTCTCTACAGGCTCTACGGTCCCTATGGGTCTCTATGGGGTTCCATGGGGCTCTGTGGCTCCCTATGGGCCTCTATGGTCTCTATGGGTCCCTCTGGGGTCCTATGGAGCTCTATGGGTCCCTATGGGTCTCTACAGGCTCTACGGTCCCTATGGGTCCCTATGGGTCTCTATGGTCTCTATGGGTCCCTATGGGTCCCTTTGGGTCTCTATGGGTCCCTATGGGGTTCCATGGGGCTCTGTGGCTCCCTATGGGCCTCTATGGTCTCTATGGGTCCCTATGGGGTCCTATGGAGCTCTATGGGTCCCTATGGGTCTCTACAGGCTCTACGGTCCCTATGGGTCCCTATGGGTCTCTATGGTCTCTATGGGTCCCTATGGGTCCCTTTGGGTCTCTATGGGTCCCTATGGGGTTCCATGGGGCTCTGCGGCTCCCTATGGGCCTCTATGGTCTCTATGGGTCCCTATGGGGTCCTATGGAGCTCTATGGGTCTCTATGGGTCCCTATGGGTCTCTACAGGCTTTACGGTCCCTATGGGTCTCTATGGGGTTCCATGGGGCTCTGTGGGTCCCTATGGGCCTCTATGGTCTCTATGGGTCCCTATGGGGTCCTATGGAGGTGGGTGCTTTTTTCCAACCAAAGTGATTAATGAGTTTTTAGGGTTTATCCCAAATGATGGGAACCCCCGGTTCGTTCCTTCCTTCCTTCCTTCCTTCCTTCCTTCCTTCCTTCCTTCCTTCCTTCCTTCCTTCCTTCCTTCCTTCCTTCCTTCCTTCCTTCCTTCCCTCCTTCCTTCCCTCCTTGCCCTCTCATAACCGAACGCGAGCCCCGATGCTGAGGGCCCTTGAGCTCCTCATCGCCTTTGAAAACAACATGGACGACCTCACCTTGTTGATGATGGGGATCTTCTGGAGCAGGCCAGGGATCCTCTGGAGATCCTCGCAACGTGGTGCTTTCCTTTGAGCCCACGACTTCTCTGCCTGGGGCCTCTTCCCATTGGACGCTCTTGGAGGAGCCACTGAGTTTTTGGAGCTCGCCACCTCTTTTGGATGAAGCTGGAGCAGCTGGGGATGGGCCTGGGATGCTGGGCAGGAAGAGCCAGGGCCGGTGCTGGACCCTCCCCAGCCCATTTCTCTCTGTTCGCTCCTCCAGAATCCTCGGAATCTGATGGCGAAGATGACGAAGATGACGAAGATGACGAAGATGATGAAGATGACGAGCGTGTCCCCACGCGGGAAGACATCAAGAAGCTGATGGAAAGCAAGAAGAAGCAGCAGTCGCTCCAGGAGAGCTTTGGATACCCCAGACCACCCCTTGTGCTTCGGATGCCCACACCACCCCTTGTGTTTTGGATACCCCAGACCACCCCTTGTGCTTCGGATGCCCACACCACCCCTTGTGTTTTGGATACCCCAGACCACCCCTTTGGGGAAGACCCTCCGTATGCTGAGGTGTTGCGTCTCCTTCCTCTTCATCCTCTAAAAGGTGTTTGGTGAAGAGCAGAGCTGGAAGCGGGGGTTCCCATCATTTGGGATAAACCCTAAGAACTCATTTTGGTTGGAAAAGACCCTCGAGGTCATGGAGGCCAAGCATAACCCACCCCTGGCACTGACCCGTATCCCTGAGGACGGTGTTTTGTGACACCATGGGGACCCCGCCTTGTCCCCAGAGCCCATTGTGACATCCTGGGGACCCCCTTTGTCCCCAGGGCCCATTGGACGTCCCATGACTCCCCCTTGTCCCCAGGGCCCATTGTGACATCCAGAGGACCCCACTTTCTCCCCTGGGCGCATTGTGACTTCCTAGGACCCCCCATTGTCCCCAGGGATCATTGGGACACCGTGGGGACCCCCTTTGTCCCCAGGGCCCATTGTGATATTCGGGGGACCCCCTTGTCCCCAGGGCCCATTGTGACATCCCAGGACCCCCCATTGTCCCCAGAGCCCATTGTGACATCCTAGGGACCCCCTTTGTCCCCAGGGCCCATTTTCGCACCATGGGGACCCCCTTTGTTACTGGGTCCCAATGTGACATTCCAGGACCTTACTTTGTCCCCAGGGCCCATTGTGACACCATCGGGACCCCCATTTGTCCCCAGGGCCCATTGTGACATTCAGAGGACCCCTCTTTGTCCCCAGGGCCCATTGTGAATTCCCAGGGCCCCATGTTGTCCCCAGGGCCCATTGTGACATCCTGGGGACCCCCTTTGTCCCTGTCGAGGGTTAAGATTCCTAACCCCAACTCCTAACCCCAACTCCTAACCCAGACCATAACGCTAATCCTAATCCTAAACCTAAGCCTAATTCCTAACCCTAAACCCAATCCTAACCCAATCCCTTAACCCTAACCCAATCTCTTAACCCTTATCCCAATCCCTTAACCCTAACCCAAACTCCTAACTCTAAGCCTAAGCCCAACCCAGACGCCTAAGCCCAACCCAGACGCCTAAGCCAAACTCCTAACACTAAGCCTAACCCTAACGGAAACTCCTAACCCTAACCCAAACTCCTAGCCTTAAGACTAACCCTAAATCCTAACTCAAACTCCTAACCCTAAGTCTAAGCCTAAACCAAACTCCTAAGCTTAAGACTAAGCCTAACCCAAACTCCTAAGCCTAACCCTAACCCAAACTCCAAAACCTAAGCCTAACCCTAACCCAAACCCAAACTCAGTGGCCACTAAGCAGGCCTGGAGCTGTCAGGAGAAAGGACTCCCTGGAGCTCACCCAGCTCTAAACTCAGCCCCAACCTGCTGCTGCCTCGGCAGCCGGCACTGCGAGCGGCGCAGAGATGGAGCAGTTGGCAAAGAGCTTTGCAAGGCAGAGCCCTCTGGGGCACAGCACTGAGCTGGACCCACTTCCCCTCTGCGTGACCGAGCGTCAGCCAAGAAAGCAGCAAGCTAAATTTCACAGGAACGGAAAATTAACATGGAAACGCTCATTTGTTCCCAGGTCGTACCTGTGGGATGGCCCCGAGGCTCACGGACACACTCAGGTGAAGCAGTCAAGGAGCCGCTGCCTACAGGGACGGCTGGAATCGAGCAGAAAGGAAAAGCGTTTCCATTTCACGTTGTGAAATGACCTGCAGCGCCTGGACGGGGGTCAGGCAACAACACGGGACCCAGACGCATGCTGAAATTGCCAAAGCTGCAGAGGGGCTGCAGACCCCTTGTCTGGGACCTGGCAGCTTCCAAACTACTGTGTCCAGGCCACATGCAACACCCCTCAAGGACCAGATGGACCAACACGGGGCCTCTCAGGGCCTTCTGACCAGGAGACCTCTCACACACACAAAAGGAAACCCACACTAACGTGGGAGCATGGAGCACCAGGGCAAAAAATGATCATCCATGTTTCTCCTAAATCAGAGCCTGCTGGCTACTGCAAGGCTCAACTATTGCAAGAAAACGTTCACAAATAATAAACCAAATACTAACAAACGCAAAAGGCCAGTAACCAATGAACACTGAACACTTACCCCTGCGATTCCCCTCAGGCTCAGGAACAGGATTACACCAAGAGGCTTGATCAGCATGGACTGCAGGAACCAAACAGGGAGTCAAACACGGGTGGGGAGCTTCCATGGCACGTTGTGATCTCCTGCTTCCTCAGTCACCTGCTGTGATGGGAGAGGGTGAGATAATGACACGAGACACATACAGAGGTGTGTGTTCCCACAGCTAGAAACAGAGCACGGGTGACCTTTTTGCTGAGACCTAGCAGGTTTTCAGGCAAATTGAACATTCATGACTTGTCTGTGTAATACCACCAAGGCACAAAAAGCTTTTGGAAAGCCTCTGAGAGGATCTTGGGTACAATCACACACGAATAACCTATTAAAACACGAGTGTTTATTCGCTCAAGCAGACAGACAGTGACAACTCACCTCTGGGACAGCCCAAGGCTCCTAACCAGGACCCAGCTGAGAAGCTCGATCAACTCTGCCAATGCCATGTCCTGGAGTCAAGCACAGATCAGAGAGGTTTCCAGGCTCACCGAGCAACACTCCTGCATTCCAGGGAAAAGAGGACATAGACAAGAGAGAAAAAACAAAACACAACACAACATATTTAGGACAACAGTGCCCATATCTTGCAGAAAAATAGCCGTATTTGGGGAAAAAACTGGCAAAACGACAAAATATTCCAAATATTTGGGGGCTAAATTGGTCAACACAGGCAAAACAATCTGAGTATTTGGGCAAAAAGTGGCCCAAAGAGGCAAAAACATCCACACTTGGGTGCAAAGCTGTCGGCAAACATGAAAACATCCCATATTTGGGATCACAGTGCCCATATCAGGGGAAAAAATGGGCAAAAGCACCTGAGTATATCGGGTCAAGAGAGGCAGAAAAAACCAAAGCACCACTAGATTTGAGCAAAACTGGCCAAAAAGGGGTATAACATCCCCAGATTCAGGGTGAAACTGGACCAAAGAGTCGAAGTATGCCCAGATTTGGGTAAAAAAATGGCCAAAAATGGCCCAAACACCCCCAGATTTGGGTATAAACAAAACTGGAAAACCAAAGAACTCCCAGATATAGGCAGAAACGATCCCAAAGGGCACAAATGTGCCCAGGTTTAGCTCTAAAGTGGCCCAAAGTGCCAAAGCAATCCCAGCTTTGATTTGCAACGGGCCCAAAGGCTCAAAGCGCGCCCTGGGATGGGGCCGTGTGGCACGAGGCTGGGGGGCAGGGAGGGCCCCACAGGGACTCAGTGCTGGTTTCTGCCCTGTGCCAGCACTCCCAGCCCCTGCTTGCCCAGAACCTGCCCCTGAAGCAGCCGCAGCCCCTCTCCCCTCCCTGCGGGTGTCTGCCCCCTGCCCACACCCTGGTGCTGCCTGGCTCGCCCTGCCCGGCCCAGCCCGGCTGCTCTCCCGGCCCCAGCCCCAGCCCTGGCCCCACTGCTGCCCTGCTGAGCTGCTCGGGGCTGGGTGCTGCCCCTGCTCGCCCACCTGCTCCCTGCGCTCGGCTGGAGCAGCCTGGGCGTCCCGGGCTGGCAGGGACACCAGGAGGAGGAACAGGGTGAGGACCATGGCCCCCACGCTCGCCCCATGATGCTGCTGCTGCCAAGACACAGCACAGCACGTCACCGAGGGGCTCTGACCTCACAGTCACATTGGAATCACCACATCTGCACACTGCTGCATGGCCTTGTGCTACACCAGCATGGAAGGAACAGAAGTGGAGAAGGGGGCACCTATTTTGGGAGGCAGCTCTGCCTGTGGGAGTGCACAGGCTCTCACTTCTTGCTTCCCAGAAATCAATCAATCAATCAATCCCAAAAGCTACATATTAATAGTAAATTTAAATAAAAAAAGCCAACTTCAAGGGTCTTTACTTGTAGCTATATTTGTCAGGCAGCTCTCTGGGAAGAAACCAGCTTTTCCTGCTAGTTTGACCACAGCTTCAACGCCTTTAAAGCCACCACTTCTGACCTCTGCTGCTCCAACACAGCCTCACAGCCCAGCAAAATCATAGTGCAGGCAGAAAGCTTCACCATACAGAGATGGAGACAGTCAGGAATACGTTCCTCTCAAAAGCAGACACTGCAAGCCACTCTTCCTCTTGCTTACCAAATTCAGACAGCGTTAGAAAACAACAACAACAAGGAAGCGAGATTCTTCTTTTATGCACCCCATTGTATGGACCATTCAACATCAAGTCCAACCGAAGTCTGAACCTCCGAATGAGAAATGCCATCTTCAAATTTCTAGGAAAATGAAGGGCTTTGAAGTGGCAAGACCATAAAATGTTCATTAAAGCACTGCCATGCAAGTCCGCACCCCTGATCACAGACCACCTGCCCTGGTACCAAAGGCAGTGATGTTCTCAGCTGACATCTGGAAAGCAGCACAAAGTCTCATGTTCTCCAGTGCCAAGCATGTAGTTTGGAACTGAAACAGGGCAGTAAACCATCTCCAGTCAGTCTGTTTTCATTCGAGTACATCAGGACAAGTTCAGTTCACGTTCACCAGGAATCACAGCAGGTCCCACCCGTCCCTGCAGACCCCAACACCGCTCCTGTGCAGGGTCCCCAGGAGCAGTAAGCACAGAACAAGAAACCTCCCTTCCAAAGAAGGCCCACAGCTGCTCTTCCAACGAGCTGCATAAGCAGCAGCTGAGAACAACCTCTGCTGTAGCTGCACCAGGCTCTGCTGTCTGCAGAAGGAGAGCAGCTCCTAAATGATCCCCAGCCCTACAGACACAGCCCAGGGCAGTGATGAGGAACCACCAGAGTGCAGGGACACCTGGCCATTCAGTTGAAGCTGCTGGGGAGAAGGACAGAGGACTAGCAAGAGACAAATCAGACAAGAGAGAAGACAGAGGAGCTGAGAGAGAAACAAACACACAGGGAAAAGGACGGAGAGATGAAGGCAAAAAGGCACAATGAGCTGGGATGAGACAGGGAGGAAGAACCAGCAGGGCTGATGAGCAGGACAGAGGGATGGGGAGGGGGGAGGAGGAGAAGCAGGAAGGGGCTGGAGAAAGACAGGGAGGGGGATGCACAGATGGAGAGACAAAAAGAAAGACAGGGAACAGAACAAAGGGAGTGAGAAATAAAGCAAAGTTGGGATCCAAATGAAGAGACTGGAAAGGGGAAACATGCAGCAAGGAGCTGGAGAAAGAGGAAAAGAGGGCTGAGGAGCAGGAAAGAGGAAGAGAAGACAACGAAAAGGCAGAGCCAGCTGGACAGGGGTGATATAGTGAGAAGGGATGGCACTGGGAACAGCGATGGGAGACAGAAAGAAAACCAGGACAGAAAGACATCAAAAGGAAGAGGGGCAGTAATCTGGACAGAGCTGGAGAAAGAAGCAGCCGGGAAAGGGAAGACAGGCAGAAAGACAGAAGGGGAGCAGGAGAGAAAAAGAACAACAAGGGTTGGGGGCAGGACAGAGATTGGGGAAAAAATCCTGGGGCGGGCAGCAAGATGGAGAGGGAGTAAAAAAGAAGAGGGGCAGGAATAGGTGCAGGGAGCAGGACAGAGGGATACAGTGAGAAATGATGGGGCAGGGAGCAGGACACAGCAACAGAGCAGAATGGTGACAAAGAGAAACCAGGGATGATGAGAAGCACAGAGCAGCGGAGACAGAGAGGGAGATACGAGAAACCCTGCACAGAGGTGGAGACGGGTGGAGGAAACGGTGAGGAAGAAGCAGAGAGGGGCAGAGAGAGAAGAGATGAAGAGGGAGAAGGACACGGTAGGAAAGAGGAGGGAGCAGGGAGGGAGGGAGGGGAGCAAAAAACAGGACGAAATGAGCCCAAGGGCCCAGGACTCACCACAGTTCCTGCTCTCTGCACTGCCAGGCAAGCTGTGGAGTTCAGGCCCTTCTGTCTGCCTGTCTTTCCCTCCCCTCCTATTCTGTAGCTCCAGCCGTTTGTCCATCCCGCACCTAAGAGAACACATGGGTGTCTGACAGCTCTCACAGCACGAGGCTCCCCAGACGCACCCCACACACACACACACTATACGGCCGGACAGTGATTTTCCCCACTTACACAGACCCTGCGGTGCACGTTTGTGATCTGCTCTGCTGAGGCTGCTCACAGGGACTCTTCCTCACCCAGAGGGGCAGCTGTCTCTGGTGCAGCTGCAGCAGCAGCTGTGGGGATCCCCTGCACTTCACCCTCCAGCTGCTTCCCCTTCTCCTGCTCTCTCCAGCTCCAGCCCCAGCAGCTCCTCTCCAGAAAGTGCCCCCTGCCCCCTCCCCCGCCTAGGAGAACAAGGCCAGAGCAGCCCACACACACCTGGGCCAGAGGCAGCAAGACATCTCCAGGGCCCCAGAGGGAGGAAAAAGGGCCCCAGGGCTGGGCCGGCCGCTGCTCGGCCTCGGGCAGCTCCACGGGCGCCATGGCAAAACTCACGCTGGCCGCCTGCAGAGCAACCGCCTGCTCAGCCTGGGCTGCGCCACCATTGGTCGGGAGGGCTGTCAGTCTCCTCCCCTGAGCTGATCCTGCAGCTGATTGGCTGCCTGGGCAGTGATTCTGTCCTGCTTTGGGGCTCGCCCTGCCCTGAGGTGATACTCTCTCTGATTGGCGGCCTGAGGGGTTACTCCCCCCACAGTGTCCGCCTTCCCTGAGCCGCTCTTTTCTCTGATTGGCTGTCTGGGATTTCCCACTGGCTCCCCCCACCAAATAATTGGTCAGGTTATTTGTCAATCATCCCTCTGCTGCACTCCCACCAGGTGTGATTGGTGCAGCCAGCACAGCCCGCCCCTGAGCGCTGCCCAGTTTGTCCAACTGTCGCCAACTGTCCTGCAGGTCTCAAAGCTCGATTGGCTGCTTACATTTCAATCACATGACTTGCCCCGCCTCCTCAAATGTGATTGGCTGCATTTCATCCCCTGGCTGTCCACAGACTTCCGGGCGGTTGTTGCCAGGCAGCGGCTCCACCTGAAAATGAAGGTGCGGGCCCTGACCAAAGGCCGTGGGTGATGAAAGACGCGTTGGGACCCTAAACATGAGGATTTGGCCCCAAGAGGGAGGCTCTGGGCGCTCAGAAGGACGGGCAGATGCCACAGATGGCGCTTTGGGCCCTGCACACGAGGGGACCCTCTTGGCTCCCACCCGAGCTGGGTTTGGTGCCCGTGACCCCACGTTCCAGCTCTGCTGTGCTTTCTGACCTCATGGGCCCTCTTGTCCTGCCAAACTTCTGCTGCCAAACCCTGCTGTGGGAAACAATCCCCTTGCCAAGAGAACAGCCCCGGGCAGGATCTCTCAGCAAAGCGTATTTTATAAACGATTTGGCAAGACCAGGTGTTCTACCCAAAGACAGCACAGGGAATGGGACAAAAAGCCCCCGCTTACACATCCACCAACCCCAGCTGCACATTCCCTGCCCTGCTGCCCAGCGCTTGGCACTGCAGGGGTTACAGACTCCCCAGGGCTGGCCTCAGTTTACCTGTCTCATTCATCTAATTAACAACCCTCTCACCTTATTGATTTATTTGAAATATGGATTCCTGGCTCTTTGGTTGCCCTTCCCCCTCGATTATCTTTTTAAACACAGTGATCAGTTTGGACTGTGAGCACCTCGGTGCCACCCTCGCCACCCTTGGCCACCGCCACCGCCACCCCAGTGACCCCCACGGCTCCACCAACGAACTGGAATGATGGCACGGGGCGTGCGTGTGTCTCTGGGGTCCCTGTGGCCAGCTGTGTGTCCCACGGGTGTGTGTCTGTGCTGGGGCACGTATCCCATGGCTGGCATGGCCAGGACAAGCACGTCTGCAGGATGGAGCTGCCCCAGCCTCCCTGCTCCTGTGCTGGCTCTGACTCGTGCCCATGACCCAGCCCGTCTCCACATCCCAGCAGTCTCTGTGACCCAGGCCATCCATGTCCCAGCCTATCTCTATGTCCCAGCCCACCCCCGTGTCCCAGTCCATCTCCATGTCTCAGCAGCCTCTGCGCCCCCACCTGTCCTGGTTTTGGTAAAAACAAGTTTCTCTTTTAGTGAATTTTGCCTGTCAGCCAAAGCCTTCATGTCAGCTGCATTTTCCTGGAGAACCAGACACATGTTTTGGCAAACCCAGCAATGGAATGGAAACTTATTGATAAGCACAGATGGACATCTCGCGAGAGGGGCAACGAGAAACCGGTGAGCAACTGTGTATAACATTCCGTTCACGTGAATACTTCATATAAAAGCGGGAGATCACGAGAATCTCGTCCCTTTTCCTTCCCTTTTGCCTTTTTCCTTCCCTTCTGCTCATGGCCGACATCAGGAGAGGACCTTGCTGGTCGTCCCTGCGAACGGAGGCCAGTGAGAGACTGAATCCAGCTCCGGTTGGCTGCAGAGTCTGATCCAGGACTTTGGGTGCTGGCTCTGCAGTTGCTCAGACTTACAAGATGGGTTTTGTATATTTGTATCATTTTCTCTGTTCTTATCAGTAGCATCAGTAAAACATCTTGAACTTTTCCAGCTCTCTCCCCTCTGTGCTTCTTCCCCTCCCGATCGCCTGTGCTGAGTGGGAAGGGGGGAGAGGGAGGGGCAAAAGGGGGAAGTGGGGGGGAGAGGAGGTTGACAACACATCTGCCAGGGTTTGATTGTCACCCCGCAATATTAACCCTCGACAGATAATTGGCGCCCAACGTGGGGCAAGAGAAAGGAGTAAATTTGGAGATTTTTGACTTTTCTACTGCTCTGACGTACCTTTCAATTTTCTTGGCACGGTACCAACTCATAGAGTTGTGATACTCGCACATCTGTTTGATTCGGATATTATTTAGTGGTATTAAGGCAAAGTGAATTACATTGATTTAAAGATGTTATGGCATAAGTTGTATCAGTTATTTTCTACATTGTGCTCACTGATCCCATATCTGTGTTGGTGTTTCTTTCTGAATCGAAGTATTCATTATATAACAACAAGAAACTGGACAGCGGTCATGATGATACTGTGTGGTTTGGCACTGGTTTATTTCATTATACTGCAGCCGCTAATGAATTTCTACTCGATTTTGCTTTACCTTGAAAAACCTCCAGGAGAGATTAAAGAGCAGAATGGCTCTATATTTGCTAATTGGTCAAGCGAATCTTTAGAAAGGCTGACTAACAATACTTTTGTGATTTCGCTGGGACAGTTTGCAAATGTTTTAGAGAACTTTGAATACCCTTGGAGCTTTGATAGAACTGTGATGGTGTTATCTGGTTTGCTGAATGTGTGTCAGTTTGTGTTACTGTTAAGAGAAATGAGGTTCAATAGGAGGTTTGCGTCTCTTCTTAGTCCTGAGATTTGCGGTGCGCCTTCGGAAGCTTTAGCAAAAAGCACTCCTGGCCGCTCGAGAAAAGGCAAAACAGCCAAAGCTGCTGCTGCAGCCACTGCCCCCCCAACCGCGGCTTCGCAGGCTGAAGCTCCAGCTCCTCCGCATTGCTCCTCTGCCAAGGGCGCTGCAGATAACGTTACTTCTCCAGCCTCAAAGGCTGACAAGGCAGCCCCCCCGCCTTCACACACTGGGCACTGTTGCTGCTGTAACCACAGCAATCACTGTGACAGTCATTCAGACTCTGGAAATTAATCAGATGATGGTGAACCCATATCAGCATCAGTTGCTGGTTGTAAGAAAGTCACTAGAGAGACCACTCGTGCAGCAGGTGATGGCACAGGGCCAACATCAACCCAAGGGGCATCATCATCAGGACAGGGAGGAGATGAAGTGACCACCACTCGGTCCTTTTCTCCAGGTGAGCTGAGAGACCTGCGAAAAGACTTCAGTCGTCGTGAAGGTGAGAATATTTTAACCTGGCTGCTGCGATGCTGGGACAACGGGGCAGAAACAATTGAATTAGAAGGTGGTGAAGCCAGGCAGCTGGGATCTCTGTCAAAAGATTCCACCATTGATAGGGCAATTTCAAGAGAGTCTAATGCCGCTACTCTCTGGACCCGACTCCTGCAGCTATGAAAGCCAGATTTCCCTACAAGGAAGATTGTATATCCACGTTAGGGAAATGGAATACTATGGAGAGAGGTATCCAGTTCCTGAGAGAATGAGCTGTGCGAGAGATCATCTATCTAGGACCAAACAGCCAAGAGGGGACAGACCCAGATAGAATCAATTGTACAAAATCTATGTGGCGCAGATTTGTACAAAGTGCACCACCTGCATATGCTAAGTCATTGGCAGGAATGGTCTGGTCGGCTAGAGGTGCACAAGAAATTAATGAAGTGATTGAGCAGCTCCGGAACTTTGAGGACAGCCCTGCTGGTTCTCTACGGGCTTGTGTCTCCGCTGTGGAGAAACTGTGTGAAAAATCTGATGACCGGTTTGAAAAGCTGTTGCAAGAAATCCAAGAGCTCAGAGCAGACTCGTACCGTTCACGACCTGCACAAACCTATGTTTCAGCTGTTAGGAGAAGGCGTTTCCAATCTCGAGAGAGAGGGCAGAGGCAGCCCACAAAAAGAGGTTCACTGTGGTTCTTCCTACATGAGCAGGGAGAAAACATGAACAAGTGGCATGGAAGGCCGACCTCAGAACTTCAGGAACGAGTACGTGAGATAAAAGGAAAAACTCCTAGGAAGGTGGCTGCTCCAGTTTACAAAAGGAGCAGAAGAGATTGTGATGCTCTTGAAGGAACCTCTAATTCACACCCAGAGACTGTGCAAAACAGGAATTAGAGGTGCCCTGCCTCCAACCAGGTGGAGGAAAGGGATAACAGAGTCTATTGGACTGTACAAATACTATGGCCTGGTACAACACAACCCCAGGAGTACAAAGCTTTAGTGGACACTGGTGCTCAGTGCACAATAATTCCTTCTAATTATAAAGGAACGCAATCCATCAATATTGTTGGAGTGACTGGGGGATCCCAGGAACTGACTGCTGTAGAGGCTGAAATGAGCCTAACTGGAAAGAAATGGCAAAAGCATCCCATTGTGACTGGTCCAGATGCTCCGTGCATCCTTGGCATAGACCACCTCAGGAGAGGGTATTTTAAGGACCCAAAAGGGTATAGGTGGGCATTTGGTATAGCAGCTGTGGACACTGAGAAAATTGAACAACTGTCTCATTTACCGGGTCTTTCAGATGACCCTTCTGTTGTAGGACTGCTGATGGTTGACGATCAGCAGGTGCCAATTGCTACCACGACGGTGCATCGCCGGCAATATCGCACCAATCGAGACTCTTTGATTCCTATCCAGAAGCCGATCCGTCAGTTGGAAAGCCAGGGTGTGATCAGTAAGACCCGCTCACCTTTCAACAGCCCAATCTGGCCAGTGCGTAAGTCTAGTGACGAGTGGAGACCAACTGTAGACTATCGTGGCCTGAATGAAGTTACAGCACACTGAGTGCTGCTGTGCCTGACATGCTAGAACTGCAATTTGAACTGGAGTCAAAGGCAGTGAAGTGCGATGCTACAATTGACATTGCTCATGCATTTTTCTCTATTCCTGTAGCAGCAGAGTGCAGGTCGCAGTTTGCTTTCACCTGGAGGGGCATCCAGTACACATGGAATCGCTTGCCCCAGGGGTGAAAACACAGTGCTACCATCTGCCATGGGCTGATCCAGACCACGCTGGAGCAAGGTGAAGCTCCAGAACACTTGCAATATATTGATGACATCATCGTATGGGGCGACACAGCAAAAGAAGTCTTCGAGAAAGGTGAGAGAATAATTCATATTCTTTTGGATGCTGGTTTTGCCATAAAACGAAGTAAGGTCAAGGGACCTGCACGAGAGATCCAGTTTTTAGGAATAAAATGGCAAGATGGCCGTCGTCAGATCCCAATGGATGTGATCAACAAAATTGCAGCAATGTCTCCACCTACTAATAAGAAGGAGACACAGACTTTCTTGGGCATTGTAGGTTTTTGGAGAATGCACATTCCTGACTACAGCCACATTGTGAGCCTCTCTATCGAGTGACTCGTAAAAAGAACCAATTTGAGTGGGGCCCTGAACAACGCCAAGCCTTTGAACAAATGAAGCGTGAGATAACTCATGCGGTGGCCCTTGGACCAGTCCGAACTGGACTAGATGTTAAAAATGTGCTCTACACCGCAGCCGGAGATAATGGACTTACCTGGAGCCTCTAGCAGAAAGCACCAGGAGAAACCCGAGGTCGACCCTTAGGTTTTTGGAGCCGAGGATACAAAGGATCTGAGGCCAACTATACTCCAACTGAAAAGGAGATACTAGCAGCATATGAAGGAGTTCGAGCTGCTTCAGAAGTGATCGGCACTGAAGCACAGCTCCTCCTGCACCTCGACTGCCGGTGCTGAGCTGGGTGTGCAAAGGGACGGTTCCCTCTCCACATCATGGCACCGAAGTTACATGGAGTAAATGGATTGCACTGATCACGCAACGAGCTCGAATTGGAAGTCCCAACCGTCCAGGGATATTAGAAGTGATTACAGACTGGCCAGAAAGCAAAGACTTTGGGATGTCTGCAGATGAGGAGGAAGTAAAACGTGCTGAAGAAGCACCACCATATAATCCGCTTTCAGAGACTGATAAGCAGTATGCACTGTTCACAGATGGATCCTGTCGTCTGTAGGAAAACATCGACGGTGAAAGCTGCTGTGTGGAGTCCCACACGACAAGTTACAGAAGCCACTGAAGGACAAGGTGAATCCAGTCAGTTTGCAGCAGTGAAAGCCATCCAGCTGGCTTTGGACATTGCTGAACGAGAGAAGTGGCCAATGCTTTATCTCTATACTGACTCAGGGATGGGAGCAAATGCCTTGTGGGGGTGGCTACGGCAATGGAAGAAAAGCAACTGGCAGCGCAGAGGTGAAACCATTGGGAACCACGCTGTGGGAAGACATTGCTGCTCGGCTGGAGAGCCTGCCTGGGGAAGTTGGTCATGTAGATGCTCATGTGCCTAAAAGTCGAGCCACCGAGGAACATCGAAACAACCAACAAGCGGATCAAGCTGCTAAGATTAAAGTAGCTGAGGTGGACTTGGGCTGGCAACATAAAGGTGAACTTTTCCTAGCTCGGTGGGCCCATGGTGCTTCAGGGCATCAAGGTAGAGATGCAACATACAAATGGGCTCGTGATCGAGGGGTGCATTTAACTATGGACACTGTTTCACAGGTTATTCATGAATGTGAAACTTGCGCCGAAATCAAACAAGCAAAACAGTTAAAACCTGTATGGTATGGGGGGCGATGGTTAAAGTGTAAGTATGGAGAAGCTTGGCAGATTGATTATATTACACTTCCACAAACACGTCAAGGTAAGCGTTATGTACTTACAATGGTGGAAGCAACCACTGGATGGTTGGAAACATCTGCCGTACCTCCTGCTACAGCCCGAAATACCATCTTGGGCCTTGAGAAGCAAGTCCTTTGGTGGCCGGGTACGCCAGAAAGAATTGAATCAGACAATGGTACTCATTTCAAAACCAGTGTTATAGACAATTGGGCCAAAGAACATGGTATTGAGTGGGTATATCATATTCCATATCATGCACCAGCCTCTGGGAAAACTGAAAGGTACAATGGTTTGTTAAAAACTACACTAAAGGCACTGGGTGGTGGGGCCTTTAAAAACTGGGATTCACATTTAGCAAAAGCCACTTGGTTGGGCAACACCAGGGGATCAACCAATCGAGCCGGGCCTGCCCAATCAGAAATTCTATGGACTGTGGAAGGAGATAAAGTCCCTGTAGTACACATGAAAAATATCTTAGGAAAGGCAGTCTGGGTTCCTCCTGCCTCAGGCACAGGCAAACCTATTCGTGGGATTGTTTTTGCCCAGGGACCTGGCAGCACCTGGTGGGTGATGCTTAAGGATGGAGAAGTTCGGTGTGCACCTCAAGGGGATTGGATTTTAGGTGAAAATGTGCAATGCTGAACTGTACGATGTGAATTGCCGCACTAACAATGTTTAATAAGTGTCTTTCAGATCAAGACAATGGTGATGAAACCAGCGCTGGCTTCTTCGAGTGGCGCCCGACACCTTCTTGGAAGTTGGTGTCCTTAACCCACCAACAGGGGTCATGAGATGCACTTGGACCATTTTCCCTGCCCTGGGAGACTGTGGTGACAAAATGAACTTAATGAACTTTTCAAAGGATGGTCCACTGATTAATTACTCCTGTGTATATATGTACATATGTATATATATATATAGTAGTAGTGATTAATTAGATTGTATTGATAGATTGTATTGATAAGGTTTAAGTATTCAGTGAATGTCATATGATAAGGGGTGGAATGTCCTGGTTTTGTTAAAAAACAAGTTTCTCTTTTAGTGAATTTGCCTGTCAGCCAAAGCCTTCATGTCAGCTGCATTTTCCTGGAGAACCAGACACATGTTTTGGTTAAACCCAGCAAGGGAATGCAAACTTATTGACAAGCACGGATGGACATCTCGCGAGAGGGGCAACGAGAAACTGGTGATCGAGAGACTGACCAACGGTGAATAACATTCCATTCACGTGAATACTTCATATAAAAGTGGGAGATCACGAGGATCTTGTCCCTTTTTCCCTTCCCTTTTGCCTTTTTCCTTCCCTTCTGCTCATGGCCGACATCAGGAGAGGACCTTGCTGGTCGTCCCTGCGAACGGAGGCCAGTGAGAGACTGAATCCAGCTCCGGTTGGCTGCAGAGTCTGATCCAGGACTTTGGGTGCTGGCTCTGCAGTTGCTCAGACTTACAAGATGGGTTTTGTATATTTGTATTATTTTCTCTGTTCTCATCAGTAGCATCAGTAAAACATCTTGAACTTTTCCAGCTCTCTCCCCTCTGTGCTTCTTCCCCTCCCGATCGCCTGTGCTGAGTGGGAAGGGGGGAGAGGGAGGGGCAAAAGGGGGAAGTGGGGGGGAGAGGAGGTTGACAACACATCTGCCAGGGTTTGATTGTCACCCCGCAATCCTAACCCTCGACAGGGACAAAGGGGGACCCAGGATGTCACAATGGGCCCTGGGGACAAAGGGCGGTCGCCAGGATATCACAATGGGCTCTGGTGACAATGGGGTCCCCAGGATGTCACAATGGGCCCTGGGGACAAGTTGGGGTCCCCTGAATTTCACAATGGGCCCTGGGGACAAAGAGGGCTCCCCAGCATATCACAATGGGCCCTGGGGACAATGGGGGGTCCTGAGACGTCACAATGGGGCCTGGGGACAAGGGGGGGTCCCCAGGATGTCACAATGGGCCCTGGGGAAAAAGAGGGGTCCCCTGAATGTCACAATGGACCCTGGGGACAAGGGGGTGCAGAGGATGTCACAATGGGCCCTGGGGACAATGGGGGGTCCTGGGATGTCACAATGGGCCCTGGGGACAATGGGAGTCCCCAGGGTGTCACAATGGGCCTTGGGAACAAGGGGGTCCCCCAGATATCACAATGGGCCCTGGGGACAATGTAAGGTCCTGGGCTGTCACAATGGACCCTGAGGACAAGGGGGGTCCCCAGGATGTCACAATGAAGTCTTGGGACAAACGGGGTCCCCAGGATGTCACAATGGGCCCTGGGGACAAAGCGGGGGTCCTGGAATCTCACAATGGGCCCCAGTGACAAAGGGGGTCCCTATGGTGCCACAATGGGCCCTGGGGACAAAGGGGGTCCCCTGGATGTCACAATGGGCTCTGGGGACAAGGAGGGTCCCCAGGATGTCACAATGGGCCCTGGGGACAAAGGGGGTCCCCACGGTATCAGAATGGGCCCTGGGGACAAGCGGGGTCCCCTGAATGTCACAATGGGCCCTGGGGACAATGGGGGGTCCTGGGATGTCACAATGAGCCCTGCAGACAAGGGTGGTACCCACAGTGTCACAATGGGCCCTGGGCACAAGGGGGGGTCCCCATAGTGTCACAATGGACCCTGGGGACAAGGGGGTGCCGAGGATGTCACAATGGGCCCTGGGGACAATGGGGGGTCCTGGGACCGCACAATGGGCCCTGAGGACAATGGTGGGTCCCCTGAATGTCAAAATGGGCCCTGGGGACAAAGGGGGGTCCGCAGGATGTCACAATGGGCACTGGGGACAAAGGGGGGGTCCCTAGGATGTCACAGTGGGCCCTGGGGACAATGTGGGGTCCTGGGATTTCACAATGGGCCCCAGTGACAAAGGGGGTCCCCTGAATGTCACAATGGGTCCTGGAGACAATGGGGGGTCCTGGGACGTCACAATGGGCCCTGGGGACAAGGGGGGGTCCCCTGAATGTCACAATGGGCCCTGGGGACAGGGCGGTGCAGTGGATGTCACAATGGGCCCTGGGGACAATGGGGGGCATCCAGGATGTCAGAATGAGTCCTGAGGACAAGGGAGGGTCCCCATGGTGTCACAATGGGTCCCCAGTGACAAGGAGGGGTCCCCATGGTGTCACAATAGGCCCTGGGGACAAAGTGGGGTCCAAGAATGTCACAATGGGCCCTGGGGACAAAAGGGGTTGCCATAGTGCCACAATGGGCCCTGGGGTCAAAGGGGGTCCCCATGGTGCTACAATGGGCCCTGGGGACAAAGGGGGGTCCTGGGATGTCACAATGAGCCCTGGGACAAAGGGGGTGTCCCCATGGTGCCACAACGGGCCCTGGGAGGAAGGGGATGGCCAGGATGTCACAATGGGTCCTGGGGAAAATGGGGGGTACCCAGGATGTCACAATGGACCCTGAGGACAAGCGGGGGTCTCCATGGTGTCACAATGGGCCCCAGTGACAAAGGGGGTCCCCTGAATGTCACAATAGGTCCTGGGGACAATGGGGGGTCCTGGGACGTCACAATGGGCCCTGGGGACAAGGAGGGATCCCCAGGATGTCACAATGGGCCCTGGGGACAATGGGGGGTCCTGGGACGTCACAATGGGCCCTGGGGACAAGGGGGGGTCCCCAGGATATCACAATGGGCCCTGGGGACAAAGAGGGGTCCCCTGAATGTCACAATGGGCCCTGGGGACAAGGGGGTGCGGAGGATGTCACGATGGGCCCTGGAGACAATGGGGGGTCCTGGGACATCACAATGGGCCCTGGGGACAAGGAGGGATACCCAGGATGTCACAATGGGTCCTGGGGACAATGGGGGGTCCTGGGACGTCACAATGGGCCCTGGGGACAAGGGCGTGCCGAGGATGTCACAATGGGCCCTGGGGACAATGGGGGGTCCTGGGATGTCACAATGGGCCCTGGGGACAAGGGGGGGTCCCCAGGATGTCACAATGGGCCTTGGGAACAAGGGGGTCCCCCAGATATCACAATGGGCCCTGGGGACAATGTAAGGTCCTGGGCTGTCACAATGGACCCTGAGGACAAGGGGGGACCCCAGGATGTCACAATGAAATCTTGGGACAAAGGGGGTCCCCAGGATGTCACAATGGGCCCTGGGGACAAAGGGGGTCCCCACGGTGTCAGAATGGGCCCTGGGGACAAGGGGGGTCCCCTGAATGTTACAATGGGCCCTGGGGACAATGGGGGGTCCTGGGATGTCACAATGAGCCCTGCAGACAAGGGTGGTACCCACGGTGTCACAATGGGCCCTGGGCACAAGGGGGGGTCCCCATAGTGTCACAATGGACCCTGGGGACAAGGGGGTGCCGAGGATGTCACAATGGGCCCTGGGGACAATGGGGGGTGCTGGGACCTCACAATGGGCCCTGAGGACAATGGTGGGTCCCCTGAATGTCAAAATGGGCCCTGGGGAGAAAGGGGGGTCCGCAGGATGTCACAATGGGCACTGGGGATAAAGGGGGGGTCCCCATGGTGTCACAATGGGCCCAAGTGACAAGGAGGGTCCCCACGGTGCCATGATGGGTCCTGGGGACAAGGGCGTCCCCCAGATGTCACAATGGGCCCTGGGGACAATGGGAGGCCCCAAGGTGTTCAGAACGAGCGCTGGGGACAAAGTGGAATCCTGTAATGTCACAATGGCCCCCAGTGACAAAGGGGTTCCCCATGGTGCCACAATGGGCCCTGGGGACAAAAGGGGTCCCCAGGATTTCACAATAGCACTGGGGACAAAGGGGGGTCGTGGGATGTCACAATGGGCCCTGGGGACAAGGGAGATCCCCATGGTGTCACAATAAGCCCTGGGGACAAAGGGTGGTCCTGGGACATTTCAATGGGCCCTGGGGACAAAGGGGGGACCCCAGGATGTCACAATGGGCCCTGGGGACAAAGGGGGGTCCCCATGGTGTCACAATGGGCCCTGGGGACAAGGGGGTCCCCCAGATATCGCAATGGGCCCTGGGGACAAAGTAAGGTCCTGGGCTGTCACAATGGACCCTGAGGACAAGGGGGGTCCCCCAGATGTCACAATGGGCCCTGGGGACAAAGAGGGGTCCCCTGAATGTCACAATGGGCCCTGGGGACAAGGGGGTGCCGAGGATGTCACAATGGGCCCTGGGGAAAATGGGGGTCCTGGCACGTCACGATGGGCCCTGGGGACAAGGAGGGATTCCCAGGATGTCACAATGGGCCCTGGGGACAAGGGGGTGTCCCCAGGATGTCACAATGGGCCCTGCGGACAAGGGTGGTACCCACGGTGTCACAATGGTCACTGGGACAAGGGGGGGTCCCTATAGTGTCACAATGGGTCCTGGGGACAAGTGGGGTCCCCTGAAAGTCACAATGGGCCCTGGGGACAATGTGGGGTCCTGGGATGTCACAATGGGCCCCAGTGACAAACGGGGGCCCCTGAATGTCACAATGGGCCCTGGGGACAATGGGGGGTCCTGGGACGTCACAATGGGCCCTGGGGACAAGGAGGGATCCCCAGGATGTCACAATGGGCCCTGGGGACAATGGCAAGTCCTGGGACGTCACAATGGGCCCTGGGGACAAGGGGGGGTCCCCAGGACGTCACAATGGGCCCTGGGGACAAAGAGGGGTCCCCTGAATGTCACAATGGGCCCTGGGCACAAGGGGGTGCCGAGGATGTCACAATGGGCCCTGGGGACAATGGGGGGTCCTGGGATGTCACAATGGGCCCTGAGGACAATGGTGGGTCCCCTGAATGTCACAATGGGCCCTGGGGACAAAGGGGGGTCCGCAGGATGTCACAATGGGCACTGGGGACAAAGAGGGGCGTCCCCATGGTGTCACAATGGGCCCAAGTGACAAGGAGGGTGCCCACGGTGCCATGATGGGTCCTGGGGACAAGGGCGTCCCCCAGATGTCACAATGGGCCCTGGGGACAATGGGGTTGCCCAGGATGTCACAATGGGCCCTGGGGACAATGGGAGTCCCCAAGGTGTCAGAACGAGCCCTGGGGACAAAGTGGAATCCTGGGATGTCACAATGGCCCCCAGTGACAAAGGGGTTCCCCATGGTGTCACAATGGGCCGTGGGGACAAAAGGGGTCCCCAGGATTTCACAATAGCACTGGGGACAAAGGGGGGTCCTGGGATGTCACAATGGGCTCCAGTGACAAAGAGGGTCCTCATGGTGCCACAATGGGCCCTGGGGACAAAGGGGGTCCCCTGGATGTCACAATGGGCCCTGGGGACAAGGAGGGTCCCCAGCATGTCACAATGGGCCCTGGGGACAAAGGGGGTCCCCACGGTATCAGTATGGGCCCTGGGGACAAAGGGGGGTCCTGGGATGTCACAATGGGCCCTGGGGACAAGGGGGTGCAGAGGATGTCACAATGGGCCCTCGGGACAATGTCGGGTCCTGGGACGTCACAATGAGTCCTGAGGACAAGGGGGGGTCCCCATGGTGTCACAATAGGCCCTGGGGACAAAGTGGGGTCCAAGAATGTCACAATGGGCCCTGGGGACAAAAGGGGTTGCCATGGTGCTACAATGGGCCCTGGGGACAGAGGGGGGTCCTGGGATGTCACAATGGGCCCTGGGGACAAAGGGGGTCCCCATGGTGCTACAATGGGCCCTGGGGACAAAGGAGGGTCCTGGGATGTCACAATGGGCCCTGGGGACAAAGGGGTGCAGAGGATGTCACAACGGGACCTGGGAGCAAGGGGGTGGCCAGGATGTCACAATGGGTCCTGGGGAAAATGGGGGGTGCCCAGGATGTCACAATGGACCCTGAGGACAAGCGGGGGTCTCCATGGTGTCACAATGGGCCCCAGTGACAAAGGGGGTCCCCTGAATGTCACAATAGGTCCTGGGGACAATGGGGGGTCCTGGGACGTCACAATGGGCCCTGGGGACAAGGAGGGATCCCCAGGATGTCAGAATGGGCCCTGGGGACAAAGAGGGGTCCCCTGAATGTCACAATGAGCCCTGGGGACAAGGGGGTGCAGAGGATGTCACAATGGGCCCTGGGGACAATGGGGGGTCCTGGGACGTCACAATGGGCACTGAGAAGAAGGGGGGGTCCCCAGGATGTCACAATGGGCCCTGGGGACAAGGGGGTGCCGAGGATGTCACAATGGGCTCTGGGGACAATGGGGGGTCCTGGGATGTCACAATGGGCCCTGGGGACAAGGGGGTCCCCCAGATATCACAATGGGCCCTGGGGACAATGTAAGGTCGTGGGCTGTCACAATGGACCCTGAGGACAAGGGGGGACCCCAGGATGTCACAATGAAATCTTGGGACAAAGGGGGTCCCCAGGATGTCACAATGGGGCCTGGGGACCAGGGGGGGTCCCCAGGATGTCACAATGGGCCCCAGTGACAAAGGGGGTCCCTATGGTGCCACAATGGGCCCTGGGGACAAAGGGGGTCCCCTGGATGTCACAATGGGCTCTGGGGACAAGGAGGGTCCCCAGGATGTCACAATGGGCCCTGGGGACAAAGAGCGTCCCCAGGATGTCACAATGGGCCCTGGGGACAAAGGGGGTCCCCACGGTATCAGAATGGGCCCTGGGGACAAAGGGGGGTCCCCTGAATGTCACAATGGGCCCTGGGGACAATGGGGGGTCCTGGGATGTCACAATGAGCCCTGCAGACAAGTGTGGTACCCACGGTGTCACAATGGGCCCTGGGCACAAGGGGGGGTCCCCATAGTGTCACAATGGGTCCTGGGGACAAGTGGGGTCCCCAGGATGTCACAATGGGCCCTGGGGACAATGTGGGGTCCCCTGAATGTCACAATGGGCCCTGGGGACAAGGGGGTGCCGAGGATGTCACAATGGGCCCTGGGGACAAGGGAGATCCCCATGGTGTCACAATAATCCCTGGGGACAAAGTGGGGTCCTGGGATGTCACAATGGGCCCGGGGGACAATGGGGGTCCTGGGACGTCACAATGGGCCCTGGGGATAATGGGGGTCCCCACGGTGCCACGATGGGTCCTGGGGACAAGGGCGTCCCCCTAGATGTCACAATGGGCCCTGGGGACAATGGGGTTGCCCCGGATGTCACAATGGACCCTGGGGACAAAGCGGGGTGGGCAGGATGTCACAATGGGCACTGGGGACAAAGGGGGGGTCCCCATGGTGTCACAATGGGTCCCCAGTGACAAGGAGGGTTCCCCATGGTGTCACAATAGGCCCTGGGGACAAAGTGGGGTCCTAGAATGTCACAATGAGCCCTGGGGACAAAGGGGGGTCCTGGGATGTCACAATGGGCCCTGGGGACAAGAGGGGATTCCTAGGATGTCACAATGGGCCCTGGGGACTAATGTGGTCCCCACGGTGTCACAATATGTCCTGGAGACAAAGGGGGGTCCCCAGGATGTCACAATGGGACCTTGGGACAATGGGGTTCCTGGGATGTCACAATGGGTCCCCAGTGACAAAGGGGGTCCCCAGGATGTCTCAATGGGCCCTGAGGACAATGGGAGGTCCCCATGGTGTCACAATGGGTCCCCAGTGACAAGGGAGGTCTCCACAGTGCCAGGATGGGTCCTGGGGACAAGGAGGTCCCCAGGATGTCACAATGGGCCGTGGGGACAAAGAGGCTCCCCAGGATGTCACAATGGGACCTGGGGACAAGGGGGTCTCCAGGAACTCACAATGGGCTCTGGGGACAATGGAGGTTCCCCAGGATGTTCACAATAGGCCCTGAGGACAAGGGGTGGTCCCCATGCTGTCACAATGGGTCTCCAGTGACAAGGGGGTCCCCAAGGTGTCACAATGGGCCCTGGGGACAATGGGGGGTCCTGGGACGTAACAATAGGCCCTGGGGACAAGGGGGTTCCCCACAGTGTCACAATGGGCCCTGAGGACAAAGGGGGTCCGCACGGTGTTACAATGGTCCCGGGGGACAAAGGGGGATGCCCAGGATGTCACAATGGGCCCTGAGGACAAGGGGGGGTCCCCATGGTGTCACAATGGGTCCCCGGTGACAAGGAGGGTCCCCATGGTGTCATGATGGGTCCTTGGGACAAGGGGGTCCCCAGGATGTAACAATGGACCCTGGGGACAATGGGGGGTCCTGAAACGTCACAATGGGTCCCAGTGACATGGGGGTCCCCAGGATGTCACAATGGGCCCTGGGGACAATGTGGGGTCCTGGGATGTCACAATGGGCCCCAGTGACAAAGGGGGTCCCCTGAATGTCACAATGGGCCCTGGGGACAATGGGGGGTCCTGGGACGTCACAATGGGCCCTGGGGACAAGGAGGGATCCCCAGAATGTCACAATGGGCCCTGGGGACAATGGGGGGTCCTGGGACGTCACAATGGGCCCTAGGGACAAGAGGAGGTTCCCAGGATGTCACAATGGGCCCTGGGGACAAAGAGGGGTCCCCTGAATGTCACAATGGGCCCTGGGGACAAGGGGGTGCCGAGGATGTCACAATGGGCCCTGGGGACAATGGGGGTCCTGGGACGTCACAATGGGCCCTGGGGACACAGAGGGGCCCTAGGACGTCACAATCAGCCCTGGCGACAAGATGGGGTCCCCTGAGAGTCACAATGAGCCGTGGGAAGAGAGGGGGCTCCCAAGGACATCACAATGGGCCCTGGGAACAATGGGGGGTCCTGGGACGTCACAATTGGCCCTGGGGACAAGGGCGGGTCCCCAGGATGTCACAATGGGCCCTAGGGACAATGTGGGGTCCTGGGATGTCACAATGGGCCCTGGGGACTAGGAGGGATCCCCAGGATGTCACAATGGGCCCTGGGGACAATGGGGGTTCCTGGGACGTCACAATGGGCCCTGGGGACAAGGGGGGGTCCCCAGGATGTCACAATGGGCCCTGGGGACAAAGAGGGGTCCCCAGGATGTCACAATGGGCCCTGGGGACAAGGGGGTGCAGAGGATGTCACAATGGGCCCTGGGGACAATGGGGGGTCCTGGGATGTCACAATGGGCCCTGGGGACAAGGAGGGATCCCCATGATGTCACAATGGGCCCTGGGGACAAGGGGGGGTCGCCAGGATGTCACAATGGGCCCTGGGGACAATGTAAGGTCCTGGGATGTCACAATGGGCCCTGGGGACAAGGGGGGGTCCCCAGGATGTCACAATGGGCCTTGGGAACAAGGGGGTCCCCCAGATATCACAATGGGCCCTGGGGACAATGTAAGGTCCTGGGCTGTCACAATGGACCCTGAGGACAAGGGGTGTCCCCAGGATGTCACAATGGGCCCTGGGGACCAGGGGGGGTCCTGGGATGTCACAATGGGCCCCAGTGAGAAAGGGGGTCCCTATGGTGCCACAATGGGCCCTGGGGACAAAGGGGGGGTCCCCATAGTGTCACAATGGACCCTGGGGACAAGGGGGTGCCGAGGATGTCACAATGGGCCCTGGGGACAATGGGGGGTCCTGGGACCTCACAATGGGCCCTGAGGACAATGGTGGGTCCCCTGAATGTCAAAATGGGCCCTGGGGACAAAGGGGGGTCCGCAGGATGTCACAATGGGCACTGGGGACAAAGGGGGGGTCCCCAGGATGTCACAATGGGCCCTGGGGACAGTGTGGGGTCCTGGGATTTCACAATGGGCCCCAGTGACAAAGGGGGTCCCCTGGATGTCACAATGGGTCCTGGGGACAATGGGGGCTCCTGGGACGTCACAATGGGCCCTGGGGACAAGGAGGGATTCCCAAAATGTCACAATGGGCCCTGGGGACAAGGGTGGTACCCACGGTGTCACAATGGGCACTGGGCACAAGGGGGGGTCCCTATAGTGTCACAATGGGTCCTGGGGACAAGTGGAGTCCCCTGAAAGTCACAATGGGCCCTGGGGACAATGTGGGGTCCTGGGATGTCACAATGGGCCCCAATGACAAACGGGGGCCCCTGAATGTCACAATGGGCCCTGGGGACAATGGGGGGTCCTGGGACGTCACAATGGGCCCTGGGGACAAAAGGTGGTCGCCAGGATATCACAATGGGCTTTGGTGACAATGGGGTCCCCAGGATGTCACAATGGGCCCTGGGGACAAAGAGGGCTCCCCAACATATCACAATGGGCCCTGGGGACAAAAGCTGGTCGCCAGGATATCACAATGGGCTTTGGTGACAATGGGGTCCCCAGGATGTCACAATGGGCCCTGGGGACAAAGAGTGTCCCCAGGATATCAGAATGGGCCCTGGGGACAAAGAGGGGTCCCCTGAATGTCACAATGGGCCCTGGGGACAAAGAGGGCTCCCCAACATATCACAATGGGCCCTGGGGACAATGGGGGGTCCTGGGACGTCACAATGGGCCCTGGGGACAAGGAGGGATCCACAGGATGTCACAATGGGCCCTGGGGACAATGGGGGGTCCTGGGAAGTCACAATGGGCCCTGGGGACAAGGGGGGGTCCCCAGGATGTCACAATGGGCCCTGGGAACAAAGAGGGGTCCCCTGAATGTCACAATGGGCCCTGGGGACAAGGGGGTGCAGTGGATGTCACAATGGGCCCTGGGGACAATGGGGGGCGTCCAGGATGTGAGAATGAGTCCTGAGGACAAGGCGGGGTCCCCATGGTGTCACAATGGGTCCCCAGTGACAAGGAGGGGTCCCCATGATGTCACAATAGGCCCTGGGGACAAAGTGGGGTCCAAGAATGTCACAATGGGCCCTGGGGACAAAAGCGGTTGCCATGGTGCAACAATGGGCCCTGGGGTCAAAGGGGGTCCCCATGGTGCTACAATGGGCCCTGGGGACAAAGGGGGGTCCTGGGATGTCACAATAGGCCCCAGTGACAAAGAGGGTCCCCAGGATGTCACAATGGGCCCTGGGGACAAAGAGGGGTCCCCTGAATGTCACAATGGGCCCTGGGGACAAGGGGGTGCAGAGGATGTCACAATGGGCCCTGGGGACAAGGGTGGTACCCACGGGGTCACAATGGGCCCTGGGCAAGAGAGGGGGTCCCCATAGTGTCACAATGGGTCCTGGGGACAATGGGGGGTCCTGGGACGTCACAATGGGCTCTGGGGACAAGGGGGGGTCCCCAGGATGTCACAATGGGCCCTGGGGAAAAAGAGGGGTCCCCTGAATGTCACAATGGGCCCTGGGGACAATGCGGGGTGTCCAGGATGTGAGAATGAGTCCTGAGGACAAGGGGGGGTCCCCATGGTGTCATAATGGGTCCCCAGTGACAAGGAGGGGTCCCCATGGTGTCACAATGGGCCCCAGTGACAAAGGGGGTCCCCTGAATGTCACAATAGGTCCTGGGGACAATGGGGGGTCCTGGGACGTCACAATGGGCCCTGGGGACAAGGAGGGATCCCCAGGATGTCACAATTGGCCCTGGGGACAATGGGGGGTCCTGGGACGTCACAATGGGCCCTGGGGACAAGGGGGGGTCCCCAGGATGTCACAATAGGCCCTGGGGACAAAGAGGAGTCCCCTGAATGTCACAATGGGCCCTGGGGACAGGGGGGTGCAGTGGATGTCACAATGGGCCCTGGGGACAATGGGGGGTGTCCAGGATGTCAGAATGACTCCTGAGGACAAGAGGGGGTCCCCATGGTGTCACAATGGGTCCCCAGTGGCAAGGAGGGGTCCCCATGGTGTCACAATAGGCCCTGGGGACAAAGTGGGGTCCAAGAATGTCACAATGGGCCCTGGGGACAAAAGGGGTTGCCATAGTGCCACAATGGGCCCTGGGGTAAAAGGGGGTCCCCATGGTGCTCCAATGGGCCCTGGGGACAAAGGGGGGTCCTGGGAAGTAACAATGGGCCCTGGGGACAAAGGGGGTGTCCCCATGGTGCCACAACGGGCCCTGGAAGCAAGGGGGTGGCCAGGATGTCACAATGGGTCCTGGGGAAAATGGGGGGTGCCCAGGATGTCACAATGGAGCCTGAGAACAAGCGGAGGTCTCCATGGTGTCACAATGGGCCCCAGTGACAAAGGGGGTCCCCTGAATGTCACAATAGGTCCTGGGGACAATGGGGGGTCCTGGGATGTCACAATGGGCCCTGGGGACAAGGAGGGATCCCCAGGATGTCACAATGGGCCCTGGGGACAATGGGGGGACCTGGGACGTCACAATGGGCCCTGGGGACAAAGAGGGGTCCCCTGAATGTCACAATGGGCCCTGGGGTAAAAGGGGGTCCCCATGGTGCTACAATGGGCCCTGGGGACAAAGGGGGTCCTGGGATGTCACAATGGGACCTGGGGACAAAGGGGGTGTCCCCATGGTGCCACAACGGGCCCTGGGAGCAAGGGGGTGGCCAGGATGTCACAATGGGTCCTGGGGAAAATGGGGGGTGCCCAGGATGTCACAATGGACCCTGAGGACAAGCGGGGGTCTCCATGGTGTCACAATGGGCCCCAGTGACAAAGGGGCTGCCCTGAATGTCACAATAGGCCCTGGGGACAATGGGGGGTCCTGGGACGTCACAATGGGCCCTGGGCACAAGGAGGGATCCCCAGGATGTCACAATGGGCCCTGGGGACAAAGAGGGGTCCCCTGAATGTCACAATGGGCCCTGGGGACAAGGGGGTGCAGAGGATGTCACAATGGGCCCTGGGGACAATGGGGGGTCCTGGGACATCACAATGGGCCCTGGGGACAAGGAGGGATCCCCAGGATGTCACAATGGGCCCTGGGGACAATGGGGGGTCGTGAGACGTCTCAATGGGCCCTGGGGACAAGGGGGTGCCGAGGATGTCACAATGGGCCCTGGGGACAATGGGGGGTCCTGGGATGTCACAATGGGCCCGGGGGACAAGGGTGGGTCCCCAGGATGTCACAATGGGCCTTGGGAACAAGGGGTTCCCCGAGATATCACAATGGGCCCTGGGGACAATGTAAGGTCCTGGGCTGTCACAATGGACCCTGAGGACAAGGGGGGTCCCCAGGATGTCACAATGGGGCCTGGGGACCAGGGGGGGTCCTGGGATGTCACAATGGGCCCCAGTGAAAAGGGGGTCCCTATGGTGCCACAATTGGCCCTGGGGACAAAGGGGGTCCCCTGGATGTCACAATGGGCTCTGGGGACAAGGAGGGTCCCCATAGTGTCACAATGGTCCCTGGGGACAAAGAGCGTCCCCAGGATGTCACAATGGGCCCTGGGGACTAGGGGGGGTCCTGGGATGTCACAATGGGCCCTGGAGACAAAGGGGGTCCCCTGGATGTCACAATGAGCTCTGGGGACAAGGAGGGTCCCCTGAATGTCACAATGGGCCCTGGGGACAATGGCGGGTCCTGGGATGAAACAATGAGCCCTGCAGACAAGGGTGGTACCCACAGTGTCACAATGGGTCCTGGGGACAAGTGGGGTCCCCAGGATGTCACAATGGGCCCTGGGGACAATGTGGGGTCCCCTGAATGTCACAATGGGTCCTGTGGACAAGGGGGTGCCGAGGATGTCACAATGGGCCCTGGGGACAATGGGGGGTCCCCTGAAAGTCAAAATGGGCCCTGGGGACAAGGAGGGATTCCCAGGATGTCACAATGGGCCCTGGAGACAAGGGGGTGTCCCCTGAATGTCACAATGGGTCCTGGGGACAATGGGGGGTTCTGGGACGTCACAATGGGCCCTGGGGACAAGGAGGGATCCCCAGGATGTCACAGTGGGTACTGGAGACAAAGGGGGGATCCCCATGGTGTCACAATGGGCCCAAGTGACAAGGAGGGTCCCCACAGTGCCACGATGGGTCCTGGGGACAAGGGCGTCCCCCAGATGTCACAATGGGCCCTGGGGACAATGGGGTTGCCCAGGATGTCACAATGGGCCCTGGGGACAATGGGAGTCCCCAAGGTGTCAGAACGAGCCCTGGGGACAAAGTGGAATCCTGGAATGTCACAATGGCCCCCAGTGACAAAGGGGTTCCCCATGGTGCCACAATGGGCCCTGGGGACAAAAGGGGTCCCCAGGATTTCACAATAGCACTGGGGATAAAGGGGGGTCATGGGATGTCACAATGGGCCCTGGGGACAAGGGAGATCCCCATGGTGTCACAATAAGCCCTGGGGACAAAGTGGGGTCCTGGGATGTCACAATGGGCCCCAGTGACAAAGGGGGTCCCCATGGTGCCACAATGGGCCGTGGGGAGAAATGGGGTCCCCAGGATGTCACAATGAACCCTGGGGACAAACGGTGGTCCTGGGACATTTCAATGGGCCCTGGGGACAAAGGGGGGACCCCAGGATGTCTCAATGGGCCCTGCGGACAATGGGAGGTCCCCATGGTGTCACAATGGGTCCCCAGTAACAAGGGAGGTCTCCACGGTGCCAGGATGGGTGCTGGGGACAAGGAGGTCCCCAGGATGTCGCAATGGGCCGTGGGGACAAAGAGGCTGCCCAGGATGTCACAATGGGACCTGGGGACAAGGGGGTCTCCAGGAACTCACAATGGGCTCTGGGGACAATGGAGGTTCCCCAGGATGTTCACAATAGGCCCTGAGGACAAGGGGTGGTCCCCATGCTGTCACAACGGGTCTCCAGTGACAAGGGGGTCCCCAAGGTGTCACAATGGGCCCTGGGGACAATGGGGGGTCCTGGGACGTAACAATAGGCCCTGGGGACAAGGGAGATCCCCATGGTGTCACAATAAGCCCTGGGGACAAAGTGGGGTCCTGGGATGTCACAATGGGCCCCAGTGACAAAGGGGGTCCCCATGGTGCCACAATGGGCCGTGGGGACAAATGGGGTCCCCAGGATGTCACAATGAACCCTGGGGACAAACGGTGGTCCTGGGACATTTCAATGGGCCCTGGGGACAAAGGGGGGACCCCAGGATGTCACAATGAGCCCTGGGGACAAAGGGGGTCCCCTGGATGTCACAATGGGCTCTGGGGACAAGGAGGGTCCCCAGGATGTCACAATGGGTCCTGGGGACAAAGGTGGGTCCCGTGAATGTCACAATGGGCCCTAGGGACAAGGGGGTGCCGAGGAGGTCACAATGGGCCCTGGGGACAATGGGGGGTCGTGGGACGTCACAATGGGCCCTTGGGACAAGAGGGGATCCCTAGGATGTCGCAATGGGCCCTGGGGACTAATGTGGTCCCCACGGTGTCACAATATGTCCTGGAGACAAAGGGGGGTCCCCAGGATGTCACAATGGGCCCTTGGGACAATGGGGTTCCTGGGATGTCACAATGGGTCCCCAGTGACAAAGGGGGTCCCCAGGATGTCTCAATGGGCCCTGAGGACAATTGGAGGTCCCCATGGTGTCACAATGGGGCCCCAGTAACAAGGGAGGTCTCCACGGTGCCAGGATGGGTCCTGGGGACAAGGAGGTCCCCAGGATGTCACAACGGGCCGTGGGGACAAAGAGGCTGCCCAGGATGTCACAATGGGACCTGGGGACAAGGGGGTCTCCAGGAACTCACAATGGGCTCTGGGGACAATGGAGGTTCCCCAGGATGTTCACAATAAGCCCTGAGGACAAGGGGTGGTCCCCATGATGTCACAACGGGTCTCCAGTGACAAGGGGGTCCCCAAGGTGTCACAATGGGCCCTGGGGACAATGCGGGGTCCTGGGACGTCACAATGGGCCCCAGTGACATGGGGGTCCCCAGGATGTCACAATGGGCCCTGGGGACAATGTGGGGTCCTGGGATGTCACAATGGGCCCCAGTGACAAAGGGGGTCCCCTGAATGTCACAATGGGTCCTGGGGACAATGGGGGTTCCTGGGACGTCACAATGGGCCCTGGGGACAAGGAGGGATCCCCAGGATGTCACAATGGGCCCTGGGGACAATGGGGGGTCCTGGGACGTCACAATGGGCCCTGGGGACAAGAGGGGGTCCCCAGGATGTCACAATGGGCCCTGGGGACAAAGAGGGGTCCCCTGAATGTCACAATGGGCCCTGGGGACAAGGGGGTGCCGAGGATGTCACAATGGGCCCTGGGGACAATGGGGGTCCTGGGACGTCACAATGGGCCCTGGGGACACAGAGGGGCCCTAGGACGTCACAATCAGTCCTGGGGACAACGGGGGGTCCTAAGACGTCACAATGGGCCCTGGGGCCAAGCAGGGATCCCCAGGATGTCACAATGGGCCCTGGACACAATGGGGGGTCCTGGGACGTCACAATGGGCCCCGTTGACAAGGGGGCATCCCCAGGATGTCAAAATGCGCCCTGGGGCCCAGGGGGGTCCTGCGATGTCACAATGGGCCCTGGGGACAAAGGGAGTCCCCTGGATGTCACAATGGACTCTGGGGACAAAGGGGATCCCCACGGTATCAGAATAGGCCCTGGGGACAAAGGGGGGTCCTGCGATGTCACAATGAGCCCTGCGGTCAAGGGTGGTACCCACGGTGTCACAATGGGCCCTGGGAACAAGGGGGGGTCCCCATAGTGTCACAATGGGTCCTGGGGACAAGTGGGGTCCCCAGGATGTGACAATGTGTCCTGGGGACAATGTGGGGTCCTGGGATGTCACAATGGGCCCCAGTGACAAAGGGGCCACCTGAATGTCACAATGGGTCCTGGGGACAATGGGGGGTCCTGGGACGTCACAATGGGCCCTGGGGACAAGAAGGGATCCCCAGGATGTCACAATGGGCCCTGGCGACAATGGGGGGTCCTGGGACGTCACAATGGGCCCCAGTGACAAGGGGGGGTCCCCAGGATGTCACAGTGTGCCCTGGGTACAAAGAGGCGTCCCCGGAATGTCACAATGGGCCCTGGGGACAAGGGGGTGCCCTGAATGTCACAATGGGCCCTGGGGACAATGGGGGGTCCTGGGATGTCACAATGGGCCCCAGTGACAAGGGGGGGTCCCCAGGATGTCACAATGGGCCCTGGGGACAAAGAGGGGTCCCCTGAATGTCACAATGGGCCCTGGGGACAAGGGGGTGCAGTGGATGTCACAATGGGCCTTGGAAACAATGGGGGGTCCTGGAATGTCACAATGGGCCCTGGGGACAATGGGGGTCCCCAGGATGTCACAATGGGCCCTGGGGACAATGGGAGTCCCCAAGGTGTCAGAACGAGCCCTGGGGACAAAGTGGAATCCTGGAATGTCACAATGGCCCCCAGTGACAAAGGGGTTCCCCATGGTGTCACAATGGGCCCTGGGGACAAAAGGGGTCCCCAGGATTTCACAATAGCACTGGGGACAAAGGGGGGTCATGGGATGTCACAATGGGCCCTGGGGACAAGGGAGATCCCCATGGTGTCACAATAAGCCCTGGGGACAAAGTGGGGTCCTGGGATGTCACAATGGGCCCTGGGGACAAAGGGGGGTCCTGGGATGTCACAATGGGGCCCAGTGACAAAGAGGGTCCTCATGGTGCCACAATGGGCCCTGGGGACAAAGGGGGTCCCCTGGATGTCACAATGGGCTCTGGGGACAAGGAGGGTCCCCAGGATGTCACAATGGGCCCTGCGGACAAAGGGGTCCCCTGAATGTCACAATGGGCCCTGGGGACAAAGGGGTGCAGTGGATGTCACAATGGGCCCTGGGGACAATGGGGGGTGTCCAGGATGTGAGAATGAGTCCTGAGGACAAGGGGGGGTCCCCATGGTGTCACAATGGGTGCCCAGTGACAAGGAGGGGTCCCCATGGTGTCACAATAGGTCCTGGGGACAAAGTGGGGTCCAAGAATGTCACAATGGGCCCTGGGGACAAAAGGGGGTCCCCATGGTGCTACAATGGGCCCTGGGGACAAAGGGGGGTCCTGGGATGTCACAATGGGCCCTGGGGACAAGTGGGGGTCTCCATGGTGTCACAATGGGCCCCAGTGACAAAGGGGGTCCCCTGAATGTCACAATAGGTCCTGGGGACAATGGGGATCCTGGGACGTCACAATGGGTCCTGGGGACAAGGAGGGATCCCCAGGATGTCACAATGGGCCCTGGGGACAAAGAGGGGTGCCCTGAATGTCACAATGGGCCCTGGGGACAAGGAGGGATCCCTAGGATGTCACAATGGCCCCTGGGGACAATGGGGGGTACTGGGACGTCACAATGGGCCCTGGGGACAAGGGGGTCCCCCAGATATCACAATGGGCCCTGGGGACAATGTAAGGTCCTGGGCTGTCACAATGGACCCTGAGGACAAGGGGGGTCCCTAGGATGTCACAATGAAGTCCTGGGACAAAGGGGGTCCCCAGGATGTCACAATGGGGCCTGGGGACAAGGGGGTGTCCTGGGATGTCACAATGGGCCCCAGTGACAAAGGGGGTCCCTATGGTGCCACAATGGGCCCTGGGGACAAAGGGGGTCCCCTGGATGTCACAGTGGGCTCTGGGGACAAGGAGGGTCCCCAGGATGTCACAATGGGCCCTGGGGACAAAGAGCGTCCCCAGCATGTCACAATGTGTCCTGGGGACAATGTGGGGTCCTGGGATGTCACAATTGGCCCCAGTGACAAAGGGGCCCCCTGAATGTCACAATGGGTCCTGGGGACAATGGGGGGTCCTGGGATGTCACAATGGGCCCTGGGGACAAGGAGGGATCCCCAGGATGTCACAATGGGCCCTGGGGACAATGGGGGGTCCTGGGACGTCACAATGGGCTCTGGGGACAAGGAGGGTCCCCAGGATGTCACAATGGGCCCTGGGGACAAAGGGGGGTCCTGGGATGTCACAATGGGGCCCAGTGATAAAGAGGGTCCTCATGGTGCCACAATGGGCCCTGGGGACAAAGGGGGTCCCCTGGATGTCACAATGGGCTCTGGGGACAAGGAGGGTCCCCAGGATGTCACAATGGGCCCTGTGGACAAAGAGCGTCCCCAGCATGTCACAATGGGCCCTGGGGACAATGGGGGGTCCCCACGGTATCAGAATGGGCCCTGGGGACAAAGGGGGTCCCCTGAATGTCACAATGGGCCCTGGGGACAGTGGGGGGTCCTGGGACGTCTCAATGAGCCCTGGGGACAAGGGGGGGTCCCCACGGTATCAGAATGGGCCCTGGGGACAAAGGGGGTCCCCTGAATGTCACAATGGGCCCTGGGGACAGTGGGGGGTCCTGGGACGTCACAATGGGCCCTGGGGACAAGGGGGGGTCCCCAGGATGTCACAATGGGCCCTGGGGACAAAGAGGGGTCCCCTGAATGTCACAATGGGCCCTGGGGACAAGGGGGTGCAGTGGATGTCACAATGGGCCCTGGGGACAATGGGGGGTGTCCAGGATGTGAGAATGAGTCCTGAGGACAAGGGGGGGTCCCCATGGTGTCACAATGGGTCCCCAGTGACAAGGAGGGGTCCCCATGGTGTCACAATAGGCCCTGGGGACAAAGTGGGGTCCAAGAATGTCACAATGGGCCCTGGGGACAAAAGGGGTTGCCATGGTGCCACAATGGGCCCTGGGGTCAAAGGGGGTACCCATGGTGCTACAATGGCCCTGGGGACAAAGGGGGGTCCTGGGATGTCACAATGGGCCCTGGGGACAAAGGGGGTTCCTGGGACGTCACAATGGGCCCTGGGGACAAGGAGGGATCCCCAGGATGTCAAAATGGGCCCTGGGGACAATAGCAGGTCCTGGGACGTCCCAATGGGCCCTGGGGACAAGCAGGAATCCCCAGGACGTCACAATGGGCCCTGGGGACAAGAGGGGGTCCCCAGGATGTCACAATGGGCCCTGGGGAAAAAGAGGGGTCCCCTGAATGTCACAATGGGCCCTGGGGACAATGGGGGTTCCTGGGACGTCACAATGGGCCCTGGGGACAAAGGGTGGGTCCCCATGGTGTCACAATGGGCCCAAGTGACAAGGAGGGTCCCCACGGTGCCACGATGGGTCCTGGGGACAAGGGCGTCCCCCAGATGTCACAATAAGCCTTAGGGACAAAGTGGAGTCCTGGGATGTCACAATGGGCCCTGGGGACAATGGGAGTCCCCAAGGTGTCAGAACGAGCCCTGGGGACAAAGTGGAATCCTGGAATGTCACAATGGTCCCCAGTGACAAAGCGGTTCCCCATGGTGTCACAATGGGCCCTGGGGACAAAAGGGGTCCCCAGGATTTCACAATGGCCCTGGGGACAAAGGGGTGTCCTGGGATGTCACAATGGGCCCTGGGGACAAAGGGGGTATCCCCATGGTGCCACAACGGGCCCTGGGAGCAAGGGGGTGGCCAGGATGTCACAATGGGTCCTGGGGAAAATGGGGGGTGCCCAGGATGTCACAATGGACCCTGAGGACAAGCGGGGGTCTCCATGGTGTCACAATGGGCCCCAGTGACAAAGGGGCTCCCCTGAATGTCACAGTAGGTCCTGGGGACAATGGGGGGTGCTGGGATGTCACAATGGGCCCTGGGGACAAGGAGGGATCCCCAGGATGTCACAATGGGCCCTGGGGACAAAGAGGGGTCCCCTGAATGTCACAATGGGCCCTGGGGACAAGGGGGTGCAGAGGATGTCACAATGGGCCCTGGGGACAATGTGGGGTCCTGGGATGTCACAATGGGCCCCAGTAACAAAGGGGGTCCCCTGAATGTCACAATGGGTCCTGGAGACAATGGAGGCTCCTGGGACGTTCACAATGGGCCCTGGGGACAAGAGGGGGTCCCCAGGATGTCAGAATGGGCTCTGGGGACAAAGGGGGGTGTCGACGGTGTCACAATGGGCCCCAGTGTCAAAGGGGGTCCCCATGGTGCCACAATGGGCCCTGGAGACAAAGGGGGTCCCTTGGATGTCACAATGGGCTCTGGGGACAAGGAGGGATCCCCAGGATGTCACAATGGGCCGTGGGGACAAGGAGGGATCCCCAGGATGTCACAATGGGCCCTGGGGACAATGGGGGGTCCTTAGACTTCACAATGGGCACTGGGGACAAAGAGGGGTCCCCTGAATGTCACAATGGGCCCTGGGGACAAGTGGGTGCAGTGGATATCACAATGGGCCCTGGGGACAATGGGGGGTCCTGGAATGTCACAATGGGTCCTGGGGACAATGGGAGGTGCCCAAGATGTCACAATGGACCCTGAGGACAAGGAGGGGTCTCCATGGTGTCACAATGGGTCCCCAGTGACAAGGGGGGGTCCCCATGGTGTCACAATGGGCCCTGGGGACAAACGTGGTTCCCCTCAATATCAAAATGGGTCCTGGGGACAAAGTGGGCTCCTCGGATGTCACAATGGACACTGGGGACAACGGGAGGTCCTGGGACGTCACAATGGGCCCTGGGGACAAAGTTGGTCCCCACGATGTCTCAATGAGCCCCAGTGACAAAGGGGGGTACCCAGGATGTCACAATGGGCCGTGGGGACAATGAGGGGTCCTGGGACATCACAATGGGTCCTGGGGACAAGGGGGGGACCCCTGAATGTCACAATGGGCCCTGGGGACAATGTGGGGTCCTGGGATGTCACAATGGGCCCCAGTGCGAAAGGGGGTCCCCTGAATGTCACAATGGGCCCTGGGGACAATGGGGGATCCTGGGACGTCACAATGGGCCCTGGGGACAAGGGGGGTGTCCCCTGAATGTCACAATGGGCCCTGGGGACAATGTGGGGTCCTGGGATGTCACAATGGGCCCTGGGGACAATGGGGGTGTCCCCTGAATGTCACAATGGGCCGTGGGGAGAAAGGGGGTCCCCAGGATGTCAAAATGGGCCTTGGGGACAAAGTGGGGTTCTTGGATATCACAATGTGACACAGTGCAAAGGGGGTCCCCATGGTGCCACAATGAGCCCTGGGGACAAAGGGAGGTCCCTAGGATGTCACAATGGGCCCTTGGGACAATGGGGTTCCTGGGATGTCACAACGGGTCCCCAGTGACAAAGGGGGTCCCCAGGATGTCTCAATGGGCCCTGAGGACAATGGGTGGTCCCCATGGTGTCACAATGGGTCCCCAGTGACAAAGGGGTCCCTAAGGTGTCACAATGGGCCCTGGGAACGACGGGGGGTCCTGGGACGTAACAATAGGCCCTAGGGACAAAGGGGGTCCCCACGGTGTTACAATGGTCCCGGGTGACAAAGGGGGATGCCCAGGATGTCACAATGGGCCCTGAGGCAAGGAGGGGTCTCCATGGTGTCACAATGGGTCCCCAGTGACAAGGAGGGTCCCCATGGTGTCACGATGGGTCCTGGGGACAAGGGGGTCTCCAGGATGTCACAATGGGCTCTGGGGACAATGCAGGGTCCTGGGACGTCACAATGGGTCCTTAGGACAAAGAGGGGTCCCCAGGATGTCACAATGGGCCCTGGGGACAATGTGGGGTCCTGGGATGTCACAATGGGCCCCAGTGACAAAGGGGGTGCCCTGAATGTCACAATGGGCCCTGGGGACAATGGGGGGGTCCTGGGACGTCACAATGGGCCCTGGGGACAAGGAGGGATCCCCAGGATGTCACAATGGGCCCTGGGGACAATGGGGGGTCCTGGGACGTCACAATGGGCCCTGGGGACAAGAGGGGGTCCCCAGGATGTCACAATGGGCCCTGGGGACAAAGAGGTGTCCCCTGAATGTCACAATGGGCCCTGGGAACAAGGGGGTGCAGAGGATGTCACAATAGGCCCTGGGGACAATGGGGGGTCCTGGGACGTCACAATGGGCCCTGGGGACAAGGAGGGAACCCCAGGATGTCACAATGGGCCATAGGGACAATGGGGGGTCCCGGGACATCACAATGGGCCCGGGGAACAAGGGGGTTCCCCAGGATGTCACAATGGGCCCTGGGGACAAAGAGGGGCCCTACAACGTCACAATCAGCCCTGGGTACATGGGGGGATCCCCTGAAAGTCACAATGAGCCTTGGGAGCAGAGGGGGCTCCCCAGGACGTCACAATGGGCCCTGGGAACAATGGGGGTCCCTTGAAGGTCACAATGGGCCCTGGGGACAATGGTGGGTCCCCTGAATGTCAAAATGGGCCCTGGAGACAAAGGGGGGTCCGCAGGATGTCACAATGGGCACTGGGGACAAAGGGGAGGTCCCCATGGTGTCACAATGGGCCAGAGTGACAAGGAGGGTCCCCACGGTGCCACGATGGGTCCTGGGGACAAGGGGGTCCCCCAGATGTCACAATGGGCCCTGGGGACAATGGGGTTGCCCAGGATGTCACAATGGACCCTGGGGACAAAGGGGGATCCCCTGGATGTCACAATGGGCCCTGGGGACCAGGGGGGTCCTGCGATGTCACAAAGGGCCCTGGGGAGAAAGGGGGTCCCCAGGATGTCACAATGACCCCTGCGGACAAGGGGGGTGTCGATGGTTTCACAATGGGCCCTGGGAACAAGGTGGGGTCCCCATAGTGTCACAATGGGTCCTGGGGACAAGAGGGGTCCCCAGGATGTCACAATGGGTCCTGGGGACAATGTGGGGTCCTGGGATGTCACAATGGGCCCCAGTGACAAAGGGGTTCCCCATGGTGCCACAATGGTCCCTGGGGACAAAGGGGGTCCCCAGGATTTGACAATAGCACTGGGGACAAATGGGGGTCATGGGATGTCACAGTGGGCCCTGGGGACAAGGGAGGTCCCCATGGTGTCACAATAAGCCCTGGGGACAAAGTGGGGTGTTGGGATGTCACAATGGGCCCCAGTGACAAAAGGGGGTCCCCATGGTGCCACAATGGGCCGTGGGGACCAGGGGGGGTACTGCAATGTCACAATGGGCCCTGGGGAGAAAGGGGGTCCCCTGGATGTTACAATGGGCTCTGGGGACAAGGAGTGTCCCCAGGATGTCACAATGGGCCCTGTGGACAAACGGGGGTGTCGACGGTGTCAAAATGGGTCCTGGGGAAAAAGGGCGTCCCCAGGATGTCACAATATGCCCTGGGGACAAAGGGGGTCCCCACGGTATCAGAATGGGCCCTGGGGACAAAGGGGGGTCCCCTGAATGTCACAATGGGCCCTGGGGACAATGGGGGTCCTGGGATGTCACAATGAGCCCTGCGGACAAAGGGAGGTCCCTACAATGTCACAATGGGCCCTGGGGACTAATGAGGTCCCCACGGTGTCACAATGCGTCCTGGAGAAAAAGGGGGGTCCCCAGGATGTTACAATCTGCTCTTGGCACAATGGGGTTCCTGGGATGTCACAATGGGTCTGCAGTGACAAAGGGGGTCCCCAGGATGTCTCAATGGGCCCTGAGAACAATGGGAGGTCCCCATGGTGTCACAAAGGGTCCCCAGTGACAAGGGAGGTCCCCACGGTGCCACGATGGGTCCTGGGGACAAGGAGGTCCCCAGGATGCCACAATGGGCCCTGGGGACAATGGGGGGTCCTGGGACGTCACAATGGGCCCTGGGGACAAAGAGGCTCCCCAGCATGTCACAATGGGACCTGGGGACAAGGGGGTCCCCAGGACTCACAGTGGGCTCTGGGGACAATGGAGGTTCCCCAGGATGTTCACAATAGGCCCTGAGGACAAGGGGTGGTCCCCATGGTGTCACAATGGGTCCCCAGTGACAAGGGGGGTCCCCAAGTGTCACAATGGGCCCTGGGGACAATGCGGGTCCCGGGACGGAATAATAGGCCCTGGGGACAAAGGGGGGGTCCCACAGTGTCACAATGGGCCCTGGGGACAAAGGGGGTCCCCACGGTGTTACAATGGTCCAGGGGAAAAAAGGGGGATGCCCAGGATGTCACAATGGGCCCTGAGGACAAGGGGGGCTCCCCAGGGTGTCGGAATGGGTCCCCAGTGACAAGGAGGGTCCCCATGGTGTCACGATGGGTCCTGGGGACAAGGGGGTCCCCAGGATGTAACAATGGACCCTGGGGACAATGGGGGGTCCTGGGACGTCACAATGGGCCCTGGAAACAAAGGGGGTCCCCAGGATGTCACAATGGGCCCTGGGGACAATGTGGGGTCCTGGGACGTCACAATGGGCCCCAGTGACAAAGGGGGTCCCCAGGATGTCACAATGGGCCCTGGGGACAATCTGGGGTCCTGGGACGTCACAATTGGCCCTGGGGACAAGGAGGGATCCCCAGGATGTCACAATGGGCCCTGGGGACAATGGGGGGTCCTGGGACGTCACAATGGGCCCTGGGGACAAGAGGGGGTCCCCAGGATGTCACAATGGGCCCTGGGGACAAAGAGGGGTCCCCAGGATGTCACAATGGGCCCTGGGGACAAGGGGGGGTCTCTAAAGTGTCACAATGGGCCCTGGGGACACAAAGGGGCCCTAGGACGTCACAATCAGCCCTGGGGACAAGGGGGGGGTCCCCTGAAAGTCACAATGAGCCCTGGGAACAGAGGGGGTCCCCAGGACGTCACAATGGGCCCTAGGAACAATGGGGGTCCCTTGAAGGTCACAATGGGCCCTGGGGACAATGGTGGGTGTTCTGAATGTCAAAATGGGCCCTGGGGACAAAGGGGGGGTCCGCAGGATGTCACAATGGGCACTGGGGACAAAGGGGGAGTCCCCATGGTGTCAAAATGGGCCCAAGTGACAAGGAGGGTCCCCACGGTGCCACGATGGGTCCTGGGGACAAGGGGGTCCCCCAGATGTCGCAATGGGCCCTGGGGACATTGGGGTTGCCCAGGATGTCACAATGGGTACTGGGGACAAAGGGGGCATCCCCATGGTGTCACAATGGGCCCAAGTGACAAGGAGGGCCCCACGGTGCCACGATGGGTCCTGGGGACAAGGGGGTCCCCCAGATGTCACAATGGGCCCTGGGGACAATGGGGTTGCCCAGGATGTCACAATGGACCCTGGGGACAAAGGGGGATCCCCAGGATGTCACAATGGGCCCTGGGGACAATGGGAGTCCCCAAGGTGTCAGAACGAGCCTTGGGGACAAAGTGGAATCCTGGGATGTCACAATGGCCCCCAGTGACAAAGGGGTTCCCCATGGTGCCACAATGGGCCCTGGGCACAAAGGGGGTCCCCAGGATTTCACAATAGCACTGGGGACAAAGGGGGGTCACAGGATGTCACAATGGGCCCTGGGGACAAGGGAGGTCCCCATGGTGTCACAATAAGCCCTGGGGACAAAGTGGGGTCCTGGGATGTCACAATGGGCCCCAGTGACAAAGGGGGTCCCCATGGTGCCACAATGGGCCGTGGGGACAAAAGGGGTCCGCAGGATGTCACAATGGGCCCTGGGGACCAGGGGGGGTCCTGCGATGTCACAATGGGCCCTGGGGACAAAGGGGGTCCCCTGGATGTCACAATGGGCTCTGGGGACAAGGGTGGTACCCACGGTGTCACAATGGGCCCTGGGAACAAGGCGGGGTGCCCATAGTGTCACAATGGGTCCTGGGGACAAGTGGGGTCCCCAGGATGTCACAATGGGCCCTGAGGACAATGTGGGGTCCTGGGATGTCACAATGGGCCCCAGTGACAAAGGGGGTCCCCTGAATGTCACAATGGGTCCTGAAGACAATGGGGGGTCCTGGGACGTCACAATGGGCCCTGGGGACAAGGAGGGATCCCCAGGATGTCACAATGGGCCCTGGGTACAAAGAGGCGTCCCCTGAATGTCGCAATGGGCCCTGGGGACAAGGGGGGGTCCTGGGATGTCACAATGGGCCCTGGGGCCAAACAGGGATCCCCAGGATGTCACAATGGGCCCTGGGGACAATGGGGGGTCCTGGGACGTCACAATGGGCCCCAGTGATAAGGGGGCATCCCCAGGATGTCATAATGGGCCCTGGGGACCAGGGGGGTCCTTCGATGTCACAATGGGCCCTGGGGACAAAGGGGGGTCCTGGGATGTCTCAATGAGCCCTGCGGACAAGGGTGGTACCCACGGTGTCACAATGGGCCCTGGAAACAAGGGGGGGACCCCATAGTGACACAATGGGTCCTGGGGACAAGTGGGGTCCCCACGATGTCACAATGTGTCCTGGGGACAATGTGGGGTCCTGGGATGTCACAATGGGCCCCAGTGACAAAGGGGCCCCCTGAATGTCACAATGGGTCCTGGGGAAAATGGGGGGTCCTGGGACGTCACAATGGGCCCTGGGGACAAAGTTGGTCCCCACGATGTCTCAATGGGCCCTGGGGACAAAGAGGCGTCCCCGGAATGTCACAATGGGCCCTGGGGACAAAGAGTGGTCCCCTGAATGTCACAATGGGCCCTGGGGACAATGGGGGATCCTGGGACGTCACAATGGGCCCCAGTGAGAAGGGGGGGTCCCCAGGATGTCACAATGTACCCTGGGGACAAAGAGGCGTCCCCGGAATGTCACAATGGGCCCTGGGGACAAGGGGGTGCCCTGAATGTCACAATGGGCCCTGGGGACAATGGGGGGTCCTAAGACGTCACAATGGGCCCTGGGGACAAGGAGGGATCCTGGGACGTCACAATGGGCCCCAGTGACAAGGGGGGGTCCCCAGGATGTCACAATGGGCCCTGGGGACAAAGAGGGGTCCCCAGGATGTCAAAATGGGCCCTGGGGACAATGGGGGGTCCTAAGACGTCACAATGAACCCTGGGGACAACGGGGGGTCCTGGGACGTCACAATGGGCCCCAGTGACAAAGGGGGGTCCCCAGGATGTCACAATGGGCCATGGGGACAAAGAGGAGTCCCCTGAATGTCACAATGGGTCCTGGGGACAATGGGGGTCCCCAGGATGTCACAATGGGCCCTGGGGACAATAGGAGGTTCTGGGATGTCACAATGGGCCCTTGGGGTTTAGAAGTCAGGTCTAAGAGTGCAGCGTTTGGGGTGCAGGGGCTTGGGGGGAAATTTAAGGTTGCAGAGTGTGGGGTTCACAGGACTGGGGCACAGGATTTGGGGGTGCGGGGTTTCAGGGTTCAGGATTTGGAGGTGTGGAGTTTTGGGGTGCAGGGGTTGGGAGTGCAGGGTGGTGGGGCTGAGAGATTTGGGTGCAGGATTTGGGGGTGCAGAGTCTTGGGAGGCAAGGATCCGGGTCTGCAGGATTTGGGGGTTCAGTGTTTAGGGCAGCACAATCTTGGGGTGCAGGGGTTTGCAGTGAAAGGTTTGGTAGGCAGGATTTGGGGTGCAGGATTCTGGGGTGCTGGGTTTGGGGTACAGGATTTGGTGTTGCAGGGATGGGGTTGAAGGGTTTGGGTTGCCAGGCCTTTGAGGTGCAGGATTTGGAGGTGCAGGGTTTGGGAGGGAATTCTTTGGGGTGCAGGGTTTGGGGGCAGGTTTAGGGGTGGAGGGTATAGGACGGAAAGATTTGGGAATGCAGGGTTTGGGGTGCAGGTTTCGGGGTTCAGGAAGGTAGGGAGGGCAGGATTAGGGGGTGCAAGGTTTCAGTTGTAGGGTTTAGGGGTGCAGAGTTTGGTAGGGCCGAATTTGGGGGTGCAGGATCTGGGGTGCAGGGTTTGGGAAGACAGGATCGGGGGTGGAGGATTTGGGGGTGCAGGATTGAGGGGCAGGGTTTTGGTGCAGGGCTTGGGGTCAGGATCTGGGGTGCAGGTTTGGGAAGAGTATTTTGGGGTGCAGGATTTTGGGTGCCGTGTCTGCGGGGCAGGTTTGGGGTGATCACTGCTGATCCGCACACACTCTCTCTCTCTGTCCCCATTGTCCCCAATGCCCCCTTACCTGTCTCACCTCCCTCTCCAGCTCCGCTCCCACCCCCCCAATCCCCTTCAGCGGGGCCAGCCCGGGGTGCAGCTCCTGCAACGGCTCCTCCTCTGCATTCATTAACAATTAACACCCTCAGCAGCGCTAATTAACACCCCCCCACCCCCCCATATCCCCGCTGCCCCCTAATTACCCCCTAATTCGCGCTAATCACCCCTAATTCCCCCTCATTACTCACCCAGCAGCCCCTCGATGTCCGCAGCCGCCATCTTGCCCCGCCGGGAGGGCCACAAACCACCTCAAAATTGACCCAAAATAGCGCTTTTTCAACCCAAAACCCTCCCGCTGAGGCTCCCCGAGCTGTGTCCCCAAAGCCCCCGCTGTTGTCACCTCGGGAAAAGCGCGAAAAAAGCGGCCCCGGGGGTCCCCGCGCTTCGTTTCGCGCTCTGAGGGAAAGCGCGGGAAAACGAGCGGAGACGGAAAGAGCCGAGCGGAGCCGAATGGGCCCGAGCGGAGCCGAATGGGCCCGAGCGGAGCCGAATGGGCCCGAGCGGAGCCGAACGGCGCCCGAGCGGAGCCGAACGGCGCCCGAGCGGAGCCGAGCGGCGCCCGAGCGGAGCCGAGCGGCGCCCGAGCGGAGCCGAGCGGCGCCCGAGCGGAGCCGAACGGCGCCCGAGTCCCGGCCGGGGCCGAACGCACCCGAAGGGAACCGAAGTCTTCCCGAAGGGGTCCGAGTGGAGCCGAACGCACCCGAAGGGGCCGAACGCACCCGAAGGGACCCGAAGTCTTCCCGAAGGGGTCCGAGTGGAGCCGAACGCACCCGAACCCACCCGAAGGGGCCCGAGTGGAGCCGAACGCACCCGAAGGGACCCGAACGCACCCGAAGGGACCCGAACGCACCCGAAGGGACCCGAACGCACCCGAAGGGGTCCGAGTGGAGCCGAACGCACCCGAAGGGACCCGAACGCACCCGAAGGGACCCGAAGTCTCCCCGAAGGGGCCCGAACCCACCCGAAGGGGCCCGAAGTCTGCCCGAAGGGACCCGAAGTCTCCCCGAAGGGGCCCGAACCCACCCGAAAGTGCCCCAAAAGGCGCCAAACTCCCAAATCCCCCCCTTTTTACCCCAAAACCCGTGTTCCGCTCCCCCCCCGGCCCCTCCTCTTCCTCCCCCCGCCCCCTTTCTTCCCCTTTTCCCGCCTCACGATCGTTTCCCGCCGCGGCGGTGGCTGCGAGCGAGGCCACGCCCCCTTCCTCAGGCGGCGGCCAATGGGAAGCGGGGGGGGTGCGTGGCCACGCCCACTGTGCGTGGCGTGCGCGGAGGCGGCTCCGAGAGGAGCCGAAGATACACGAAGGGAGCCGAAGGGACCCGAGGGGACCCGAAGGGACCCGAACGCACCCGAAGGGACCCGAACGCACCCGAAGGGACCCGAGTGGGGCCCGAACGCACCCGAGGGGACCCGAAGGCACCCGAAGGGACCCGAACGCACCCGAAGGGACCCGAGTGGGACCCGAACGCACCCGAAGGGACCCGAGGGGACCCGAACACACCCGAAGGGACCCGAGTGGGGCCCGAACGCACTTAGGGGGCTCCATGAGTCACTTATGGGTCACTATGGGGCACTCCTGGGTCCCTAAGGGGGAAATTATGGGGGTCTATGGGGAGTTCAGGAGGGACCCAGGAGTACCCCAAGGGACCCAGGAGTGCCCCAAAGGACCCAGGAGTTCAGGAGGGACCCAGGAGTGCCCCAAAGGACCCAGGAGTTCAGGAGGGACCCAGGAGTGCCCCAAAGGACCCAGGAGTACCCAAATGTGTTGTGTTTTGTTTTTTCTCTCTTGTTTATGTCCTCTTTTACCTGAAATGGGACAATGGGGGCAATGGGGGGCAATGGGGTCAATGGGGGGCAATGGGGTCAGTGGGGGGCAATGGGGTCAGTGGGGGGCAATGGGGGACAATGGGGGCAGTGGGTACAATGGGGGCAATGGGGGGCAATGGGGGGCAATGGGGGGCAATGGGGGGCAATGGGACAATGGGGGGCAATGGGGTCAATGGGGGCAATGGGGTCAATGGGGGCAATGGGAGTCAATGCGGTCAATGGGTCAATGGGGTCAATGGGGGCAATGGGAGTCAATGGGGGGCAATGGGGATCAATGGGTCAACGGGGTCAATGGGGGTCAATGGGAGTCAATGGGTCAATGGGGGCAATGGGGGCAATGGGGATCAATGGGGGGCAATGGGGGGCAATGGGGATCAATGGTGATCAATGGGGGGCAATGGGAGTCAATGGGGGTCAATGGGGGGTCAATGGGGGGTCAATGGGGGGTCAATGAAGTCAATGACTCAATGGGGGTCAATGGGGATCAATGGGTCAATGGGGTCAGTGGGGTCAATGGGTCAATGGGAGTCAATGGGGTCAATGGGGGTCAATGGGGATCAATGGGGATCAATGGGTCAATGGGGTCAATGGGTCAATGGGGATCAATGGGGGGCAATGGGGATCAATGGGTCAATGGGGTCAATGGGGTCAATGGGTCAATGGGGGTCAATCGGTCAATGGGGATCAATGGGGGTCAATGGGGTCAGTCAATGGGGTCAATGGGAGTCAATGGGGTCAATGGGTCCCAGGGTCGCATTCCCGCTGTCCCTGTCCCCGCTGTCCCAGGGCTCAGTGCTCACTCCTCATTGGTTCCTGGCCTTTTGCATTCATTAATATTCGGTTAATTATTCATTAAGGTTTTCTTGCCATAGTTGAGCCCAGCAGGAACCCCCGGGGTCCTAAAACCCTCCCTCTCTATGGGTCCCTATGGGGCTCTATGGGTCCCTATGGAGCTCTATGGGTCCCTATGGGTCCCTATGGAGCTCTCTAGGTCCCTATGGGGTTCCATGGGGCTCTGTGGTTTCCTATGGGCCTCTATGGGGCTCTATGGGTCCCTATGGGTCCTTATGGGTCTTAATGGGTCTCTATGGGGCTCCTTGGGTCTCTATGGGTCCCTATGGGTCTCTACAGGCTCTATGGGTCCCTATGGGGCTCCTTGATGCTCTATGGGTCTCTATGGAACCCCCAGGGTCCTAAAACCCTCCCTCTCTATGGGTCCCTTTGGGTCTCTATGGGTCCCTATGGGTCTCTATGGGGTTCCATGGGGCTCTGTGGCTCCCTATGGGCCTCTATGGTCTCTATGGGTCCCTATGGGGTCCTACGGAGCTCTATGGGTCCCTATGGGTCTCTACAGGCTCTACGGTCCCTATGGGTCTCTATGGGGTTCCATGGGGCTCTGTGGCTCCCTATGGGCCTCTATGGTCTCTATGGGTCCCTATGGGGTCCTACGGAGCTCTATGGGTCCCTATGGGTCTCTACAGGCTCTACGGTCCCTATGGGTCTCTATGGGGTTCCATGGGGCTCTGTGGCTCCCTATGGGCCTCTATGGTCTCTATGGGTCCCTATGGGGTCCTATGGAGCTCTATGGGTCCCTATGGGTCTCTACAGGCTCTACGGTCCCTATGGGTCCCTATGGGTCTCTATGGTCTCTATGGGTCCCTATGGGTGTCTATGGGTCTCTATGGGTCCCTATGGGGTTCCATGGGGCTCTGCGGCTCCCTATGGGCCTCTATGGTCTCTATGGGTCCCTCTGGGGTCCTATGGAGCTCTATGGGTCCCTATGGGTCTCTACAGGCTCTACGGTCCCTATGGTTCTTTATGGGGTTCCATGGGGCTCTGTGGCTCCCTATGGGCCTCTATGGTCTCTATGGGTCCCTCTGGGGTCCTATGGAGCTCTATGGGTCCCTATGGGTCTCTACAGGCTCTACGGTCCCTATGGGTCTCTATGGGTCCCTATGGGTCCCTTTGGGTCTCTATGGGTCCCTATGGGGTTCCATGGGGCTCTGTGGCTCCCTATGGGCCTCTATGGTCTCTATGGGTCCCTATGGGGTCCTATGGAGCTCTATGGGTCCCTATGGGTCTCTACAGGCTCTACGGTCCCTATGGGTCCCTATGGGTCTCTATGGGTCCCTATGGGTCCCTTTGGGTCTCTATGGGTCCCTATGGGGTTCCATGGGGCTCTGCGGCTCCCTATGGGCCTCTATGGTCTCTATGGGTCCCTATGGGGTCCTATGGAGCTCTATGGGTCTCTATGGGTCCCTATGGGTCTCTACAGGCTCTACAGTCCCTATGGGTCTCTATGGGGTTCCATGGGGCTCTGTGGCTCCCTATGGGCCTCTATGGTCTCTATGGGTCCCTATGGGGTCCTATGGAGGTGGGTGCTTTTTTCCAACCAAAGTGATTAATGAGTTTTTAGGGTTTATCCCAAATGATGGCAACCCCCGGTTCCTTCCTTCCTTCCTTCCTTCCTTCCCTCCTTCCTTCCTTCCTTGCCCTCTCATAACCGCACGCGAGCCCCGATGCTGAGGGCCCTTGAGCTCCTCCTCGCCTTTGAAAACAACATGGACGACCTTACCTTGTTGATGATGGGGATCTTCTGGAGCAGGCCAGGGATCCTCTGGAGATCCTCGCAACGTGGTGCTTTCCTTTGAGCCCACGACTTCTCTGCCTGGGGCCTCTTCCCATTGGACGCTCTTGGAGGAGCCACTGAGTTTTTGGAGCTCGCCACCTCTTTTGGATGAAGCTGGAGCAGCTGGGGATGGGCCTGGGATGCTGGGCAGGAAGAGCCAGGGCCGGTGCTGGACCCTCCCCAGCCCATTTCTCTCTGTTCGCTCCTCCAGAATCCTCGGAATCTGATGGCGAAGATGATGAAGATGACGAAGATGACGAAGATGATGAAGATGATGAAGATGACGAGCGTGTCCCCACGCGGGAAGACATCAAGAAGCTGATGGAAAGCAAGAAGAAGCAGCAGTCGCTCCAGGAGAGCTTTGGATACCCCAGACCACCCCTTGTGCTTCGGATGCCCACACCACCCCTTGTGTTTTGGATACACCAGACCACCCCTTGTGCTTCGGATGCCCACACCACCCCTTGTGTTTTGGATACACCAAACCACCCCTTGTGTTTTGGATACCCCAGACCACCCCTTTGGGGAAGACCCTCCGTATGCTGAGGTGTTGCGTCTCCTTCCTCTTCATCCTCTAAAAGGTGTTTGGTGAAGAGCAGAGATGGAAGCGGGGGTTCCCATCATTTGGGATAAACCCTAAGAACTCATTTTGGTTGGAAAAGACCCTCGAGGTCATGGAGGCCAAGCATAACCCAGCCCTGGCACTGACCCATATCCCTGAGGACGTTGTCTAAGGTTGGACAGGAGCTCCAGCACAGTCGTCCGCAGCCGGTGCCGGCGAGAAACCTAAAATAGGACATGGGAGAATTGGCATGGGAGCGTTGACCACGCCGAAATACCAGGGTGGGGTCTGTGCTGGAGCTGCAAGGGTGGGATGCGGGACGAGGGAGCCGGAGCTGCTTCCACGCAAGGAGGCGCAAACATCCACCATTTCCATGTTGGTTTTAGGAGGGTTTTAGGAGGATCCGTCCATCCGTCCATCCATCCGTCCATCCATCCATCTGTCCATCCATCCATCCTCCATCCATCCATCCTCCATCCATCCATCCTCCATCCATCCATCCTCCATCCATCCCTCCGTCCATCCCTCCGTCCATCCCTCCGTCCATCCCTCCGTCCATCCCTCCGTCCATCCATCCCTCCCTCCATCCATCCCTCCATCCATCCCTCCCTCCATCCCTCCCTCCATCCCTCCCTCCATCCATCCCTCCATCCATCCCTCCATCCCTCCCTCCATCCATCCCTCCATCCATCCATCCCTCCATCCATCCCTCCATCCATCCATCCCTCCATCCATTCCTCCATCCATTCCTCCATCCATCCCTCCATCCCTCCATCCATCCCTCCATCCATCCCTCCATCCATCCCTCCATCCATCCATCCCTCCATCCATCCATCCCTCCATCCATCCATCCCTCCATCCATCCGTCCATCCATCCATCCATCCATCCGTCCATCCATCCATCGCTGTGAGACCGTGGGGCAGGGTCCCATCCATGGGGGACATGGGGGGCACATCCTGCCCGAGCTCGCGGGGAGCAGAGGAAGGGACAGAGGGGTCTGGGTGGCCCCGGAGGAGCTTGGAGCAGAGCAGGGGGCACAGAAACGCAGGGAGGGTCTTGGAGATGGGTCCGGAGAGGATCCAAGTGTATATGGGGAGGGGGAAAGGGATGGGAGGGTGCAGGGGGTGTCACACAGGGTGGGAGTGAGCACGCAGGGACCAGAGCCGAGCTGAAGGTGCTTGGTGGGGATGGAGGTGATTGAGCAGGGGACAGGAGCAAAGTCCTGCGGAGGGCAACGGAGCTGGAGGGGGTTTGGAGGGGTAAAGAGGAATGGGGGAGAATCAGGAAAGAATCTGGGGCATGGGGCCTTTCCTCACACGGGAGATGCTCCACTCCCTTCAGCATCTTGGTGGCTGCGCTGGACTCTCTCCAGCAGTTCCCTGTCCTTCTGGAACTGAGGGGCCACAACTGGACACAACATTCCAGGTGTGGTCTCACCAGGGCAGAGCAGAGGGGCAGGAGAACCTCTCTGACCCACTGACCACCCCCTTCTAACCCACCCCAGGTACCATTGGCTTCCTGGCCACAAGGGCCCAGTGCTGGCTCATGGTCACCCTGCTGTCCCCAGGACCCCCAGCTCCCTTTCCCCTACGCTGCTCTCCAACAGGTCCTTCCCCAGCTTAGACTGAAACCTGGGCTTGTTCCTGCCCAGGTGCAAGACTCTACCAGTGCTGCCCAGCGCTGATGAAATAAAGAATGCCGCCGAACAGCGGCATTGCCTCTGCTCTTCACTCCATCTCTTCGCTGCCAGAGAGTTCCCGCTTTCTCCAGAGCGCAAGAGACGAGGCCGAGAGAGCCCGGGAAGAGCCGGAGCCACCCCCGCCTCCCCGAGCCGGCCGCGCCAGGAATTCAGCCGCCCGAGCGCTCTCCCCGCCACCCCCCAAGCGGCTCCCGCTGCCCGCCCAGGGGAACCGGGGCTCCCCGGCCCGGGACTCACCGGCCGTGCCCGCTCCGGACGCCGCTCAGCGCCGCGCTCGGGCGGCACCGCCATGCTGCGCGCCGCCCGCACTGGAAGGACCCCGTTCCCATAGCAACGGGGGCCGCGCCGCGCGGGGTCCGGCCCGCAAGGCCCCCGTTCCCATAGCAACGGGGCTGTCTACCGCAGCGCCGGGCTGGAAATGCCCCGCTGCCCTAGCAACGGGGCTGTTTAGCGCGGAGCCTGCCTAGAAACGTCCCCGCAGCCCCGCGGGACGCGCTCTGCCCTCCCCGGGAACCCCTCCCCATCGCCGGCCTTGCTGCTCCGACCGGGTAGAGCCCGCGGAAGGACCGGAGAGGCCCCGCTGTCACCCCGGGGTACCCGGACGGGAGGTGAAGCCCAAAACCACAACCTCCAGACCCAAGGACCTGGGGCAACTGATTTCTGCCCTCAAATTCTGGCTCCATCCTTCCGGGTCAAACCGGCAGTTTCTCCAATTCACCCCTGAGGTTTGGGGTGATCACTGCTGATCCGCACACACTCGCTCTCTCTGGTATTCACCTCCACTCCTGCTCCTTCACCTCCCCACTGTTCTCTCCACTCCTCTCTTCTCGTTCCCACCACACTCTGCACACAGACCCGACCACTGAGAATGTTCCAGAACACGCTGATCCAAACCCCGCTGGGACCTCCGGGCTCCATGGCAATGTGAAAATGGAGTGTGCCACAGAATCCCTTTGGGTGTCAAACACCTTGAAGGTGCTGGAGTCCAAGCACAACCCCCCGGCACTGCCCACGGCCCTCAGGAGCTCCTGTGGAAACCCCTCCAGGGATGGCGGCTCCAGCCCTGCCCTGGGCAGCCCGTTCAGTGCCCGACAGCCCTCGCTGGGAGGAACAGCTCCCAGGCTCCAGCCAGAAGCTCACCCGGTACCGCTGGGGCCGTCTCCTCTCCTCCTGCCGCTCGTTCCCGGGCAGAGTCCCCGAAGCCCGCTCTCCGGGCGCTCTGCGGGCGGCTCCTGGCCCGGCCGCCCCCCGCACTCCCGCTCTGGCTCCGCCCCAAGGCTCAGGCGGGAACGGCCGCTGCGGCCCGGCCGGCCAATCGCAGCTCGCCGCCTCAGCCCCGCCCCCTCAAACCAGCCCTTGGCCCCGCCCCCTCCCCCCAGCCCCTCGGGAGGAGCCGCACCCGCTGGTGCTGAGTGCGGAGCTCAGCGCACAAAGAGCTGCACAGGGTGAGAGGGGCAGGGGGATTCGAGCTGGGATGGGCGCTGTTTGCAGACGGAACCAAGTGAGGCACGGGCTCTGCACCTGGAGAAAGGAAAAGGTGCAGTGATCACCCCAAACCTGCCCCGCAGACACGGCACCCAAAATCCTGCACCCCAAAATACTCTTCCCAAACCCTGCACCCCAGATCCTGACCCCAAGCCCTGCACCAAAACCCTGCCCCTCAATCCTGCACCCCCAAATCCTCCACCCCGATCCTGTCTTCCCAAACCCTGCACCCCAAACCCTGCATCCCCAAATTCGGCCCTACCAAACTCTGCACCCCTAAACCCTACAACTGAAACCTTGCACCCATTGTGACATCCCAGGACCCCCCATTGTCCCAAGGACCCATTGTGACATCTCAGGACCCCACTTGTCACTGGGGACCCATTGTGACACCATAGGGACCCCCGTTTGTCCCCAGGGCTCATTGTGACATCCCAGGACCTCCCATTGTCCCCAGGGCCCATTGTGACATCATGGGGACCGCCTTGTCCCTCTGGCCCGTTGTGGCACCGTGGGGACCTCCTTTGTCCCCAGGGCCCGTTGTGACACCATGGGGACCCCTTTTGTCACTGTGGCCCAATGTGACATCCCAGGACCCCACTTTGTACCCAAGGCCCATTGTGACACCGTGGGGACCCCCCTTGTCCCCAGAGCCCATTGTGACATCCTGGGGACCCCCCTTGTCTCCAGGGCCCACTGTGGCACCGTGGGGACAACCCTTGTCACTGGGCCCCATTGTAACACTATGGAGACCCCCCCTTGTCCCCAGAGCCCATTGTGACATCCTGGGGACCCCCTTGTTCCCCAGGGCCCACTGTGATGTCCCAGAACCCCCCCTTGTCCCCAGAGCCCATTGTGACATCCTGGGGACGCCCTTTTTCCCCAGGACCCATTGTGGCACCATTGGGACCCCCTTTGTCACTGGGGCCCATTGTGACTTCCCAGGACCTCACTTTGTCCCCAGGGCCCATTGTGACTTCCGGGGGACCCCCTTTGTCCCCAGGGCCCATTGTGACGTCCCAGGACCCCCCTTTGTCCCCAGGGCCCATTGTGACGTCCCCGGACCTCCCATTGTCCCCAGAGCCCATTGTGACATCCTGGGGACCCCCTTTGTCCCCAGAGCCCATTGTGACATCCTGGGGACCCCCTTTGTCCCAAGGGCCCATTGTGACACCGTTGGAATCCCCGTTGTCCCCATAGCCCATTGTGACATCCTGGGAACCCCCTTTGTGCCCAGGGCCCATTGTGACATTTCAGGACCCCACTTTGTCCCCAGGGCCCATTGTGACATCCTGGAGACGCCCTTTGTCCCCAGAGCCCGTTGTGACATCTAAGGACCCCCCAATTGTGCCCAGGGCTCATTGTGACATCCCAGGACCCCCCTTTGTCCCCAGGGTCCATTGTGAGATCCTGGGGACCCCCTTGTCCCCAGGGCCCATTGTGACATCCTGGGGACCCCGTTTGTCACTAGGGTCCATTGTGGCACCATGGGGATGCCCTTTGTCCCCAGGACCCATTGTGACATCACAGGACCCCCTTTGTCCCCAGGACCCATTGTGACATCCTGGGCACCCCCTGTGTCCCCAGGGCCTATTGTGACAGTGTGGGGACTCCCTTTGTCCCCAAGGCCCATTGTGAAATCCTGGGGACCCCCTTTGTCCCCAGGGCCCATTGTGACATCTCAGGACCCCCCAATTGTTTCCAGGGCTTATTGTGACATCCTGGGGACCCCCCTTTGTCCCCAGGGCCCATTGTGACATTCAGGGGACCCCTCTTTGTCCCCAGGGCCTATTGTGACATCCTGGGGACCCCACTTTGTTCCCAGGACCCATTGTGATGTCCACAATGGCCCCGTTGTCCCCAGGGCCCATTGTGACGTCCCAGGACCCTCCATTTTTCCAAGAGCCCATTGTGACATCCTGGCGACCCCGCTTTTTCCTCAGGGCCCATTGTGGCACCATGGGGAGCCCCTCTGTCTCCAGGGCCCATTGTGACATTTAGGGGACTCCTCTTTGTCCCCAGGGCCCATTGTGACATCCCAGGATCCCCCAATTGTCCCCAGGGCCCATTGTGACATCCTCGGGACCCCCCTTTGTCCCCAGGGCCCATTGTGACACCGTGGGTACCCTGCTTGTCCCCAGGGCTCATTGTGGCATCCTGGGGACCTCCCTTTGTCCCCAGGGCCCATTGTGACTTCCTGGGGACCCCCTTTGTCCCCAGGGCCCATTTTGGCACCATAGGGACGCCCTTTGTCACTGGGGCCCATTGTGACATCTCAGGACACCCCTTGTCTCCAGGGCCCATTGTGATATTCAGGGAACTGCTATTTGTCCCCAGGGTCCATTGTGACATCCCAGGACACCCCCTTGTCCCCAGGGCCCTTTGTGACATTCAGGGGACCCCTCTTTGTCCCCAGGGCCCGTTGTTGCATCCTGGGGTCCCCCCTTGTCCCCAGGGCCCATTTTGACATTCAGGAGAGCCCTCTTTGTCCCCAGGGCCTGTTGTGACATCCTGGGGACCCCCTTTGTCACTGGGGCCCATTGGGGCATCCCAGGACCCCCCTTTGTCTGCAGGTCCCAATGTGACATTCAGGGGACCCCACTTTGTCCCCAGGGCCCACTGTGACGTCCTAGGACCTCCCTTTGTCCCCAGGGCCCATTGTGACACCGTGGGGACCCCCTGTTTTCCCCAGGGCCCATTGTGACATCTGGTGGACCCCCTTGTCCCCAGGGCCCATCGTGGAACCGTGGGGACCCTCCTTGTCCCCAGGGCCCATTGTGACACCATGGGGACCACCCCTTTCTCCCCAGTGCCCATTGTGACATCCTGGGGACCCCACTTGTCCCCAGAGCCCATTATCACATCCTTGGGACCCCTGTGTCCCCAGGGCCCATTGTGACGTCCCAGGACCCCCCATTGTCTCCAGGGTGCATTGTAACACCGTGGGGACCCCCTTTGTCCCCAGGGCCCATTGTGACATCCTGGGGAGCCCCCTTTGTCCCCAGGGCCCATTGTGACATTTCTGGACCCCCCACTGTCTCCAGGGCCCATTGTGAACATCCTGGGGACCCCTCTTTGTCCCCAGGGCCCATTGTGACATCCTGGGCTGCCCCGTATGTCACCAGGGCCCATTTTGACACCGTGGGGACCCCCTGTTGTCCTCAGGGCCCATTGTGACATCCCAGGACCCCCAATTGTCCCCAGGGCCCATTGTGACACCATGGGGAACCCTCTTGTCACTGGGGATGCATTGTGACACAATGGGGACCCCACCTTTGTCTCAAGTGCCCATTGTGACATCCTGGGGACCCCCTTTATCCCCAGGACCCATTGTGACATCCCAGGGCCCCACTTTGTCCCCAGGGCCCATTGTTACAGGGTGGGACCCCCCTTGTCCCCAGGGCCCATTGTGACATCCTGGTGACTCCCTTTGTCCCCAGGGCCCATTGTGGCACCATGGGGACCCTCTTTGTCACTGGGGCCCATTGTGACATCCCAGGACCCCACTTTGCCTTAGAAGGTCACTGATCGGACTACTGGTACATCCTGACTCTGCTTTCTCAATAAACATTGAAGAACACCTGGGGTTTGTTTGCTCCAAGGGAAAACTTCCCTGCCACGGTTCCTGGTTCCCGGTCCTGTTTCCCGGTCCGGTTTGGCTTCGCTATCAGAACAGCTGCTGCCTCCACAGCCGCGCTCAAAGTCCCCGTTGTGACACCGGGATGGCGGGAGAAGGGGGGTGGCGGGGGCGGCAGCGGCGGCGATTGGGGGGGGGCAGTCGGGGCTGGGCGGACAAGCGGCGGCTGCTGCGGCTCCTCAGGCAGCGACAGCAGCAGCGATCGGGGGGACGTGGGGGGCGGACAAGCGGCGGCTGCTGCGGCTCCTCAGGCAGCGACAGCAGCAGCGATCGGGGGGACGTGGGGGGCGGACAAGCGGCGGCTGCTGCGGCTCCTCAGGCAGCGACAGCAGCAGCGATCGGGGGAACGTGGGGGGCGGACAAGCGGCGGCTGCTGCGGCTCCTCAGGCAGCGACAGCAGCAGCGATCGGGGGGACGTGGGGGGCGGACAAGCGGCGGCTCCTGCGGCTCCTCAGGCAGCGACAGCAGCAGCGATCGGGGGGACGTGGGGGGCGGACAAGCGGCGGCTCCTCCGGCCGCGGCCAGGACGTGGCTTCGCCGGCACCGGGGCCCGAGACCGCGCGCTGTGGGGCTGCGGGGCGGGTGTGGGGCCGGGGGTCTCCGGGGGTCCCGCAGCGGCCGCTGTGGGGCGGGATGGGGCGGCTGTGGAATTACCTGTGGGGCACTCATGGGGCTGCTGTAGGGGTCTTAAGAGGCATGTCTGGAGCACTTATGGGGCGACTATGGGGCAGGTGCTGGGCTGCTACAGCGGGACCTGTGGGGCACCCAGGTATGTGCACCCAGCACCGCGTGCACGCGCACGCAGCTACACACTGATGTGTAAGCAAACACGTGGCCACACACACGCACACTTCCACAAGCGTGCCCAGTCCCATCTATTGACAGAAAGGCGTACGTGAAATGTACTGACATGCTTGAGGGTAAACACGTGCGTGGATGTTTGGCACACTGCACACACGCACACGTCTGAACGATGATGCTCCAGCTTTAGCATAAATGGAGCTGACATCAAGGCACTCACATGTGGACAGACCAACGTTTATAGGCACTAAGGCTTTCGCGCACAGGTTCGTCCAAGAACAGGCACATACCTGCAGGCACCTCCGAATGTGTGTTCTGTGCATTCTCTTAAGGGACGCTAGATGGCAGCAAAGACCATGAAATTATTAACCTCAGTCTAACCCTAGGTTTATGACATTTTTTCTTACTATAGATGCGTTTGATGCTAAAAATTCCCCCAAATTGTAATGAATATGCGATAATTGTGTGAATACAAGCATCGCAAGAGCATCCAGTTTTTGGAGCACTTATGGAACATGATAAAGCCAGGCAGAGCCTGACAAAGCGCGACAGAGCCCAACAGGGCTTGACAGAGCCTGATAGAACTCAACAGGGGCCGACAAATCCCGACAGCGCCTGACAGCGAACAGTGGAGTCTGGCAGGGCCTGACAGAGGCTGTCAAAGCACGACAGAGCCAGAGGAGCCTGGCAGAGCCCAGCAAACCCGACAGGAATAGACAAGGCCTGGGTGCACAGACCTGGGTGCGTGTGGAAAGGTTTCTGCCTGTTTTCCAGTGAGGAATGGTGTGTGTGCACGTGGACAAACAGAAGGCGAAGCAGCTCGGTTCCAACACTGAAGAAGGCTGCACAGTCACGTAGACACAGGGGCTGCTCCACTCCTGCTCTCTTGCTCTCTTGCAGGACACAGAGGCCTCAGAGCCTGTTCAGTTCAGTTCAGTTCCATACAATGTTCACTGACTGCAAGAAAATCCCTCAAATCCCCCACAATGTGGGGCTCAAAAGGGAGTCCCCCTGAAAAGAGGGGGTCACAGTCCAAAAATGCCTGAAAATTCCTGGGGGAGGATAAAACTTATTAAACCCTGTAAATATGAGCGTGAGAATTTCAAACAGAGAGAAGTCTGTCGTTTGTATTTATATATTGCAGAATGGTATTCATGTAGATATAAAATGATTTTAAAATAAAACCCCTTTTCTACTCTGTTATATAAAGGATTTTAGAATGTAAAAAATTTCTGTTGATGCTTTTAAGAATACAAACATCTTATCTATTTGTAGATTAAAAAGTGAAGGACTTGAAAAAGAAAAAAATATCTAGATAGGAACTTAAAATAGAAAAAAGTGTGAGTAGGCAGAGCTCTGTATAATTACTACGTGTTACATAGTCTAAATAGGTAATAAATATCATCTATATATATCCACTCACACCCGTATACATACCTTTAATTTATTAATAAATGTAAATCGATATCCCAGTCTAAATATATATAATTGTAAATATGTCAAAATCTGTAAATTTGAAAAGATACCTGAGTGTTAAAATGGAAGTTTAAATGTATTTAAGTGTAAATAGGCACTGGATCAGAGCGCAGCGCAGGGCAAACGGGGACGGGTGATGATAGGTGGAGAGAATGGAAATTGACGTGCTTAGCTGGCCAATCAGATTGCGGAGAGGGAAGAGAAGGGGCGGGCCGCGGGGGAAGGGTTGTCTCGAGGGCTTCCCAATGCGCATGCGCAGAAATGGGCGCTGCGAGGTGCACGGGGCGCTCTCGGCGGCCACGTGCGCGCACCGTTGGAGCCCGGAGCGGACTCGCTGCGCCGCTGTTTCTGCGAGGCCCCGGGGAGTGCCCGGCCCGGCCCCGCCCGGCCCGCTCCGCTCCATCTCAGAGCCGCCTGGAGAGCCGGGTCGTGCAGCCCCTTCTCGGCTCCACCTCTTCCCGAGCTAAGCCACGCCCCCTTGGGGCCGTGCCATGTTGACCGCACCCTCTCCCTACCCCAAGAGGCTCCTCCCATGGGGGCGTGCCCCAGAGAATGCTCGCCCCCAGACCACCTCCCATGGGGCGTGACACAGAGGCTCCGCCCCCCCGAGGGGCTCCCCGTAAGCGTGCCCTCTCAGTACCCGCCCCTCGGCACTGACCCCACCCCATGTAGGCGGGGCCGCACCCAGCTGCCCCCTCCCATCTGTGACCCATAACCAACCCCATAGCAGCCCTATGGCTGCCCCACAGGTCCCGCTGTAGCAGCCCAGCACCTGCCCCATAGTCGCCCCATAAGTGCTCCAGACATGCCTCTTAAGACCCCTACAGCAGCCCCATGAGTGCCCCACAGGTAATTCCACAGCCGCCCCATCCCGCCCCACAGCGGCCGCTGCGGGACCCCCGGAGCCCCCCGGCCCCACACCCGCCCCGCAGCCCCACAGCGCGCGGTCTCGGGCCCCGGTGCCGGCGAAGCCACGTCCTGGCCGCGGCCGGAGGAGCCGCCGCTTGTCCGCCCCCCACGTCCCCCCGATCGCTGCTGCTGTCGCTGCCTGAGGAGCCGCAGCAGCCGCCGCTTGTCCGCCCCCCCACGTCCCCCCGATCGCTGCTGCTGTCGCTGCCTGAGGAGCCGCAGCAGCCGCCGCTTGTCCGCCCAGCCCCGACTGCCCCCCCCCAATTGCCGCCGCTGCCGCCCCCGCCACCCCCCTTCTCCCGCCATCCCGGTGTCACAACGGGGACTTTGAGCGCGGCTGTGGAGGCAGCAGCTGTTCTGATAGCGAAGCCAAACCGGACCGGGAAACAGGACCGGGAACCAGGAACCGTGGCAGGGAAGTTTTCCCTTGGAGCAAACAAACCCCAGGTGTTCTTCAATGTTTATTGAGAAAGCAGAGTCAGGATGTACCAGTAGTCCGATCAGTGACCTTCTAAGACAAAGTGGGGTCCTGGGATGTCACAATGGGCCCCAGTGACAAAGAGGGTCCCCATGGTGCCACAATGGGCCCTGGGGACAAAGGGAGTCACCAGGATGTCACAATGGGCCCTGGGGACAAAGGGGGTCCCACCCTGTAACAATGGGCCCTGGGGACAAAGTGGGGCCCTGGGATGTCACAATGGGTCCTGGGGATAAAGGGGGTCCCCAGGATGTCACAATGGGCACTTGAGACAAAGGTGGGGTCCCCATTGTGTCACAATGTGTCCCCAGTGACAAGAGGGTTCCCCATGGTGTCACAATGGGCCCTGGGGACAATGGGGGGTCCTGGGACGTCACAATGGGCCCTGGGGACTAGGAGGGATCCCCAGGATGTCACAATGGGCCCTGAGGACAACAGGGTGTCCACACGGTGTCAGAATGGGCCCTGGTGACATACAGAGCTCCCCAGGATGTCACAATGGGCCCTGGGGACAAAGAGGGGTCCCCAGGATGTTCACAATGGGCCCTGGAGACAGTGGGGGGTCCAGAAATGTCACAATGGGCCCTGGGGACAAAGGGGGCTCCCCAGGATGTCACAATGGGCTCTGGGGACGGAGGGGGTCCCCACGGTGTCACAATGCACCCTGGGGACAATGGGGGGTCCTGGGACGTCACAATGGACCCTGGGGACACAGGGGTCCCCAGGATGTGATAATGGGCTCTGGGGACAAGTGGGGTCCCCAGGATGTCACAATGGGCACTGGGGAGAAAGGGGTGGTCCCCATGGTGTCACAATGGGCCCTAGTGCAAGGAGGGTCCCCACGGTTCCACGATGGGCCCTGGGGACAAGGGGCTCCACCAGATGTCACAATGGGCCCTGGGGAAAACAGGGGGTCCCCACGGTGTCACAATGGGCCCTGGGGACAAAGAGAGGTCCTAGGACGTCACAGTGGGCCCTGGGGACAAAGTGGGATCCCCTGAATGTCACATTGGCACCTGCAGACAAAGGGGGGTCCTGGGATGTCACAATGGGCCCCAGTGACAAAGGGGGTCCCCAGGATGTCACAACAGGCCCTGGGGACAAAGAGGGCTCTCCTCAATGTCAAAATGGGCCCTGGGGACAAGGGGGGACCCCAGGATGCAACAACGGGCCCTGGGGACAAAGAGGGGTCCCCTGAATGTCACAATGGACCTGGGGACAAATAGCAGTTCCCTGAATATCACAATGGGCCCTGGAGACAAGGGGTGTCCTGGGATGTCACAATGGGCCCCAGTGACAAAGGGCGTCCCTATGGTGCCAAAATGGGCCCTGGGGACAAAGGGGGTCCCCAGGAAGTCACAATGGGCCCTGGGGACAAAGGGGGGTCCTGGGATGTCACAATGGGACCTGGGACAACGGGGGGTCCCCAGGATGTCACAATGAGCCCTGGGGACAAGCAGGGTACCCACGGTGTCACAATGGGCCCTGGGGACAAAGGGGGGTCCCGAGGATGTCACAATGGGCCCTGGGGACAATTGGGGGATCCTGGGATGTCACAATGGGCCCTGGGGACAAAGAGGAGTCCCCTAAATGTCACAATGGGCCCTGGAGACAGAGGGGCTCCCCATGGTGCCACAATGGGCCCTGAGGAAAAAGCGGGGTCGCCAGGATGTCACAATGGGCTCTTGGAAAAATGGAGGGTCCTGGGACGTCACAATGGGCCCTGGGGACAAAGGAGGTCCCCAGGATGTCACAATGACCCCTTGGGACAACGGGGCCATTGTGGACATCACAATGGGTCCTGGGAACAAAGTGGGGTCCCCAGGATGGCACAATGGGCCCTGGAGACAAAGGGGTTCCCCACCCTATCACAATGGGCCTTGGGGAAAAAGGGGGGTCCCCAGGATGTCACAATAAGCCCTGGAAAAAATTGGGGGGTCCTGAGATGTCACAATGGGCCCTGGGGACAAAGAGAGTCCCCACACTGTCACAATAGGCCCTGGGGACAAAGGGGGTGCCCAGGATGTCACAATGGGTCCTGGGAACAAAGGGGGTCCTGTGATGTCACAATGGGCCCTGGGGACAACGGGGGTCCCCATGGTGCCACAATGGACCCTGGGGACAAACGAGGTCCCCAGGATGTCACAATGGGCCCTAGGGACAAAGGGAGTCCCCACCCTGTCACAATAGGCCCTGGGGACAAAGGGGGTGCCCAGGATGTCACAATGGGTCCTGGGGACAAAGGGCATCCCCATGGTGCCACAATGGACCCTAGTGACAAACGAGGTCCCCAGGATGTCACAATGGGCCCTGGGGACAAGGGGGTCCCCAGGATCTCACAATGGACCCTGGGGACAAAGGGGGGGCCTGGGACGTCACAATTGGCCCTGGGGACAATGGGGGGTCCTGGGATGTCACAATGAGCCCTGGGCACAATTGGGGGGTCCTTAGATATCACAACGGGCTCTGGGGACAAAGGGCGTCTCCAGGATGTCACAATGGGCCCTGGGGACAAAGTGGGGTCCTGAAATGTCACAATGGGCCCTGGGCACAAAGGGGGTTCCCAGGATGTCACAATGGGCTCTGGGGACAACGGGGATTCCAACGGTGTCACAATGGGCCCTTGGGACAAAGGCTGTCCCCTGAATGTCACAATGGGCCCTGGGGACAAAGGGGGTCCCCAGGATTTCACAATGGGCTCTGGGGACAATGGGGGGTCCGGGGACGTCACAATGGGCCCTGGGGACAAAGGGGGGTCCTGGGACGTCACAATGGGCCCTGGTGACAAAGGGGGTCCCCCGGAAGTCACAATGGGCCCTGGGGACAAAGTGGGGTCCTGAAATGTCACAATGGGCCCTGGGCACAAAGGGGGTTCCCAGGATGTCACAATGGGCTCTGGGGACAACGGGGATTCCAACGGTGTCACAATGGGCCCTTGGGACAAAGGCTGTCCCCTGAATGTCACAATGGGCCCTGGGGACAAAGGGGGTCCCCAGGATTTCACAATGGGCTCTGGGGACAATGGGGGGTCCGGGGACGTCACAATGGGCCCTGGGGACAAAGGGGGGTCCTGGGAAGTCACAATGGGCCCCAGTGACAAAGGGGGTCCCAATGGTGCCACAATGGTTCCTGGGGAAAAAGGGCGCCCCAGGATGTCACAATGGGCTCTGGGGACAAGGGGGGTCCCCACGGTGTCACAATGGGCCTTGGGTACAAAGTGGGGTCCTGGGATGTCACATTGGGCCACAGTGACAAAAGGGGTCCCCATGGTGTCACAACGGGCCCTGGGGACAAAGGAGGTCCCCACGGTGCCACAACGGGCCAGAGGGACAAAGCGGTCCCCATGATGTCACAATGGGCCCTGGGGACAATGGGAGGTCCTGGGATGTCACAATGAGCCCTGGGGACAAACGGGGGTCCCTATGGTGTCACAATGGGTCCCCAGTGACAAGTGGGGTCCTGAGATGTCACAATGGGTCCTTGGGACAATGGGGGGTCCTGGGATGTCACAATGAGCCCTGGGGACAAACGGGGGTCCCCATGGTGTCACAATGGGTCACCAGTGACAAGGGGGGTCCCCAGGATGTCACAATGGGCCCTGGGGACAATGGGGGTCCCCATGGTGTATACAATGGGTCCCCAGTGACAAGGGGGGTCCCCAGGATGTCACAATGGGCCCTGGGGACAAAGGGGGTCCTGGGACTTCACAATGGGCCCTGCGGACAAGGGCGGGTCCCCAGGATGTCACAATGGGCCCTGGGGACAACTGGGGGGTCCTGGGATGTGACAATGGGCCCTGGAGTCAAAGGGGTGTCCCCATGGTGTCACAATGGGCCCTGGGGACATAGGGGGGTCCTGGGATGTCACAATGGGCACTGGGAATAAAGAGGGGGTCCCCAGGGTGCAACTATGGGCCCTGGGGACAAGAGGGTCCCCAGGATGTCACAATGGGCCCTGAGGACAAGGGCAGGTCCCCATGGCGTCACAATGGGTCCGCAGTGACGAGGAGGGTCCCCATGGTGTCACAATTGGCCCTGGGGACAACGGGGTCCCGATGGTGTCACAATGGGCCCTTGGGAAAAAGGCTGTCCCCTGAATGTCACAATGGGCCCTGGGGACAATGGGGGTCCCAAGGATGTCACAATGGGTTCTGGGGACAATGGGGGGTCCGGGGATGTCACAATGGGCCCTGGGGACAAAGAGGGGTCCTGGGACGTCACAATGGGCCCTGGTGACAAAGGGGGGTCCTGGGATGTCACAATGGGCCCTGGGGACAAAGGGGGCTCACCAGGATGTCACAATGGGCTCTGGGGACAAAGGGGTCCCCAGGATGTCACAATGGGCACTGGGGAGAAAGGGGTGGTCCCCATGGTGTCACAATGGGTCACCAGTGACAAGGGGAGTCCCCAGGATGTCACAATGGGCCCTGGGGATAAAAGGGGTACCCAGGATGCCACAATGGGCCCTGGGGACAATTGGGGGGTCCTGAGATGTCGCAATGTGCCCTGGGGACAAAACAATGTTCCCTGAATGTCACAATGGGCCCTGGGGAAAAAGGGGGGTCCCCAGGATGCCACAATGGGCCCTGGAGACAACTGGGCGGTCCCCAGGACGTCACAATGGGCCCTGGAAACAATTGGGGTGTCCTGAGATGTCACAATGGGCCCTGGGGACAAAGGGGGATCCTGGGACGTCACAATGGCCCCTGGGGACAAAGGGAGTCCCCACCCTGTCACAATGGGCCCTGGGGACAAAGAGGGTCCCCAGGATGTCACAATGGACCCTGGGGACAAAGGGGGGTCCTGGGACGTCACAATGGGCCCTGGGGACAAAGGAGGTCCCCAGGATTTCACAATGGGCCATGGGGACAAGGGGGGTCCTGGAATGTCACAATGGGCCCTGGGGACAAAGGGGGTCCCCAGGATTTCACAATAGGCACTGGGGACAAGGGTGTCCCCAGGATGTCACAATGGGCCCTGGGGATGACGGGGGGTCCTGGGACGTCACAATGGGCCCTGGGGACAATGGGGGGTCTTGGGATGTCACAATGAGCCCTGGGCACAACTGGGAGGTCCCTAAATCTCACAATGGGCCCTGGGGACAAATGGGGTCCCCACGGTGTCACAATGGGCCCAGGGGACAGAGGGGGCTCCCCAGGATGTCACAACGGGCTCTGGGGACCAGGGGCGTCCCGAGGATGTCACAATGGGCCCTGGGGACAAAGGGGGTTTCCAGGATGTCACAATGGGCTCTGGGGACAACAGGGGTCCCGACGGTGTCACAATGGGCCCTTGGGACAAAGGCTGTCCCCTGAATGTCACAATGGGCCCTGGGGACAATGGGGGGTCCGGGGACGTCACAATGGGCCCTGGGGCAAAGGGGGTCCCCAGGATGTCACAATGGGCCTTCAGTATAAAGTGGGGTCCTGGGATGTCACAATGGGCCCTGGGGACAAAGGGGGGTCCCTTGGATGTCACAATGGGGCTGGGGACAAAGGGGGTCCTGGGATGTCACAATGGGTCCTGGGGACAAAGGGGGTCCCCAGGTTGTCACAATGGGCCCTGGGGACAAAGGGGGTCCCCACGGTGTCACAATGGGCCCTGGGGACAAAGGGGGTCCTCAGGATGTCACAGTGGGCCCTGGGGACTAGGGGGATACCCACGGTTTCAAAATGGGCCCTGGGGACAAAGAGGGGTCCCCAGGATGTCACAATGGGCTCTGGGGACAAAGGAGGTCCCCAGGATGACACAATGGGCCCTGGGGACAAAGGGGGTCCTGGGACGTCACAATGGGCCCTGGGGACAATGGGGTGTCCTGATATGTTACAATGAACCCTGGGCACAATTGGGGGGTCCTTGGATGCCACAATGGGCCCTAGGGACAAAGGGGGTCCCCACGGTGTCACAATGGGCTCTCGGGACAAAGGGGAGTGCCCAGTATGTCACAATGGGCACTGGGGACAATGCGGAGTCCTGGGATGTCACAATGGGCCCCCTGGGGACAACGGGGGTCCCGATGGTGTCACAATGGGCCCTAGGGACAAAGGCTGTCCCCTGAATGTCACAATGGGCCCTGTGGACAATGGGGGTTCCCAGGATGTCACAATTGGCTCTGGGGACAATGGGGGATCCGGGGACGTCACAATGGGCCCTGGGGACAAACGGGGTCCCCAGGACGTCACAATGGGCCCCACTGACAAAGGGGATCCCAATGGTGCCACAATGGGTCCTGGGGAAAAAGGGGGGGTCCCCATAGTGTTACAATGGGTCCCCAGTGACAAGGGGGGTCCCCAGGATGTCACAATGGGCCCTGGGGACAAAGGGGGTCCTGGGACTTCACTATGGGCCCTGGGGACAAGGGGGGGTCCCCAAGATGTCACAATGGGCCCTGGGGGCAAGGGGGTCCCCAGGATGTCACAATGGGCCCTGGGGACAAAGGGGGTCCTGGGACTTCACTATGGGCCCTGGGGACAAGGGGGTCCCCAGGATGTCACAATGGGCCCTTAGGACAACGGGTGGTCCCCATGGTGTCACAATGGGTCCCCAGTGACAAGGGGGGTCCCCAAGGTGTCACAATGGGCCCTGGGGACAATGGGGAGTCCTGGGACATTACAACAGGCCTGGGGACAAGGGGGATCTCCACCCTGTCACAATGGGCCCTGGGGACAAAGGGGGGTCCTGGGATGTCACAATTGGCCCTGGGGACAAAGGGGGTCCCCATGGTGCCACAATGGGCCCTGGGGACAAAGGGGAGTCCCCAGGATGTCACAATGGGCCCTGAGGACAAGGGGAGGACCCCATGGTGTCACAATGGGTCCTCAGTGAGAAGGGGGTCCCCCATGGTGTCACAATGGGCCCTGGGGACAAGGGGGATCCCCAGGGTGTCACAATGGGCCCTGAGGAGAAGGGGTTAGGTGTTTGTGTTAGGGGGTTGTAGGATTAGGTGGTGCAGGATTTGGGGGTGCAAGGCTGGGGGAGCAGGATTTTGTGGGGCCTGATTTGTGGCTACAGAGTCTGGGGTTGCAGGTTCCAGGGCTGCAGGATTTGGGGGTTCAGGGTTTAGGGCAGTAGGATCTTTGGGTGCAGGAGTTTGGGGTGCCGGGTTTGGGGGCCAGGATTTGGGGTTGCAGGATTTAGGGGTGCAGTGGTTTGGAGTGAAGTGTTTTGGGGTGCAGGGTTTGGGGAAGGAGGATATGGAGGTGCAGGGTTTAGGAGAGCAGGATCTTGGGGTGCAAGGGTTTGGGGTGGAGGGTATAGGACGGAAGGATTTGGGAATGCAGGGTTTGGGGTGCAGGTTTCGGGGTTCAGGAAGGTAGGGAGGGCAGGATTAGCGGGTGCAAAGTTTCAGTTGTAGGGTTTAGGGGTGCAGAGTTTGGTAGGGCCGAATTTGGGGGTGCAGGATCTGGGGTGCAGGGTTTGGGAAGACAGGATCGGGGGTGGAGGATTTGGGGGTGCAGGATTGAGGGGCAGGGTTTTGGTGCAGGGCTTGGGGTCAGGATCTGGGGTGCAGGTTTGGGAAGAGTATTTTGGGGTGCAGGATTTTGGGTGCCGTGTCTGCGGGGCAGGTTTGGGGTGATCACTGCTGATCCGCACACACTCGCTCTCTCTGGTATTCACCTCCACTCCTGCTCCTCCACCTCCCCACTGTTCTCTCCATCTCCTCTCTTCTCGTTGCCTACACCCCCAAACCCTGCCCCCAAACCCTGCACCCCAAAGAATTCCCTCCCAAACCCTGCACCTCCAAATCCTGCACCTCAAAGGCCTGGAAACCCAAGCCCTTCAACCCCATCCCTGCAACACCAAATCCTGTACCCCAAACCAGCACCCCAGAATCCTGCACCCCAAATCCTGCCTACCAAACCTTTCACTGCAAACCCCTGCACCCCAAGATTGTGCTGCCCTAAACACTGAACCCCCAAATCCTGCAGACCCGGATCCTTGCCTCCCAAGACTCTGCACCCCCAAATCCTGCACCCAAATCTCTCACCCCCACCACCCTGCACTCCCAACCCCTACACCCCAAAACTCCACACCTCCAAATCCTGAACCCTGAAACCCCGCACCCCCAAATCCTGTGCCCCAGTCCTGTGAACCCCACACTCTGCAACCTTAAATTTCCCCCCAAGCCCCTGCACCCCAAACGCTGCACTCTTAGACCTGACTTCTAAACCCTGCACCCCCAAACAGTGCACCCCCAAATCCTGAAGCCCCAGATCCTTCCCTCCCATACCCTGCACCCCCAAATCCTGAATCCCCAGATCCTGAATTCCAGGATCTTGCACCCCCAGACCCTGCACCCCCAAATCAGACACACGAACACCCTGCACCCCCAAATCTTGCACCTCTAAGCCTCCACCCCTTAACACTGCATCCCCAAATCTTTCACCCCAAAACCTCAACCCAGAACCCTGTACCCCAAAACCCTACACCTCCAAATCCTGAACCCTTAAACCCTGCACCCCCAGATCCTCCCCCCAAATGAATGAACCCCCAAAACCTACACCCCCAGATGCTGCTGCCCCATACCCCGCACCCCAAACTCTGCACCCAGAAATCCTGCACTCTCATAACCCTGCACCTCAAATAATTCCCTCGACCCTGCACCCCCAGAACCTGTAACCCCAATCGCTGCACCCCCAGGTCCTGTCCCCAAACTCTGCACTGCCAGATCCTGCCCCCCTAAACCCTTAAAGCCCAAATATTGCACCCCCAGATCCTTCCTCAACACCCTGCACCCCCAAATTCCCCACCGAAAACCTGCACCCCCAGATCCTGCACCACCAAGTTCTGTGCCCTGAAACCCTGCACTGAAAATCCTGCCCCCTAACTCTGCACCCCCGAATCCTGCACCCCCAAATCCTGCATCCCTAAACCCTGCACCCCCAAATCCTTCAACCCCCAAAGCCAATGCACTGCCAAACCCTGGACCCCCAGATACTGCACCCCAGAACCCTGCACGTTGAAATCCTGCACCCCCAAACCCTGCAGCCCAGAACCCTGTACCCGATATCCTGCCGCCCCACAACTTGCACCCCCCAAACCTGCAACCCCAAATACTGCACCCCAAATCCTGCATCTTGAAACCCTGCACCCCTAAATCCTTCCTCCCAAGCCATGATTCCCCAAAACCTGTAATACCAAATCCTGCACCCCTAAATTCAGCCCTACCATACTTTGCACCCCTGTAATTCAGCCCTACCATACTTTGCACCCCTAAACCCTGAAATCTTACACCCCCTGATCCTGCCCTCCCAAATCCTGAGCCCTGCACCCCCAAAGCCTGCATTCCCAAACGCAGCAACCCCAGGTCCTGAACACCCAAACGCTGCACCCCCAAATTAGGCAGCCCCAAACCCAGCACCCCAAAATCCTCCATTCACAAACTCTGCATCCCCCAAACCTGGACCCCCACATGTGCACCCCCAAAACCATGCCCCCCTGAAACGCTGCACTTCAAAACCCTGCACCCCTAAATCCTTCCCCCAAAACCCTGCCCCCCCAAACCCTACACCCCAAGGTCCTTCCCCCACCTCCTGGAACCCCAAACCCTGCACCCCAAAGAATTCCCTCCCAAACCTTGCACCTCAAAGGCCTGGAAACCCAAGCCCTTCAACCCCATCCCTGCAACACCAAATCCTGTACCCCAAACCCAGCACCCCAGAATCCTGCACCCCAAATCCTGCCCTACCAAACCTTTCACTGCAAACCCCTGCACCCCGAGGTTGTGCTGCCCTAAACACTGAACCCCCAAATCCTGCAGCCCCAGATCCTTGCCTCCCAAAACTCTGCACCCCCACATCCTGCACCCCAAATCTCTCACCCCCAAATCCTCCCCCCACCACCCTGCAGCCTCAAATCCTTCACCCCCAGTCCCTGCACCCCAAACCTCCACACCTCCAAATCCTGAACCCTGAAACCCCGCACCCCCAAATCCTGTGCCCCAGTCCTGTGCACCCCACACTCTGCAACCTTAAATTTCCCCCCAAGCCCCTGCACCCCAAACGCTGCACTCTGAGACCTGACTTCTAAACCCTGCACCCCCAAACAGTGCACCCCCAAATCCTGCACCCCTAATCCTCCACCCTTTTAACACTGCACCCCCAAAACCTGAACCACCAAATCTTTCACCCCCAAAACCTCCCTCCTCCAAACCCTGCACTTCAAAATGCTGCACCCCCAAATCCTTCTCCCCAACACCCTGCACCCCCAGATCCTGACCCCAAAACCCTGCACCCCAAATCCTGTACCCCAAAGCCCTGCACTCTGAAATCATACATGCCCAGAACGTGCACCCTAAACTGTGCACCCCAAAATCCTAAACCCCTTAACCCTGCACCCCCAAATCCTCCAGACCCATGTGCCGAACCCAGCACCCCAAAATCTGCCCCCCAAAACCTACATCCCCAAATCCTGCACCCCCAGGTCCTGAACAGCCAAAATCTGCACCCCCAATTCTGCCTCCCCAAGACCTGCACCCCCAATTCTGCCTCCCCAAGACCTTCACCCCCAGTCCCTGCTCCACTAAATCCTACACCCCAAACCCTGCACCCCCAACCTCCTGGACCCCAAATCCTGCCCCCACAAGTTGCACCCCAAAACCCTGCTACCCCACATCTTGTACCCCCAGATCCTTCCCCCAACACCCTGCAATCCCAAACCCTGCACCCCCAATTCTGGCGCTAAACCCTGCACCCCCAGAACCCTGCACCACTGAACCTTGCACCCTGAAACCCTGCTCCCCCAATCCCCCCCCCCAAAACTCTGCACCCCAAAACCCTATACCCAAAACCCTGCACCCCACAAGTTGCACCCCATATCCCTGCACCCCCAAATCCCTGCACCCCCAAATCCTCCAACCCTCAGGTCCTGCACCCCCAGGTGCTGAACACCTGAACCCCTCACCCCAGACCCCTCACCCCAAAGCCCTGCACCCCCAAATCCTGCCTCTAAACGCTGAACTACAAGGTTCTGTACCCCAACAGCCTGCTCACCCAGATCCTGCACCCCAGAACCCTGCACCCCCATATTCTGATCCCTACAGCCTGCACCCCCAGCTCCTGCACCCCCAAAACCTGTACCCCTAAATCCTGCACCCTTCAACCCTGCAGCCCACAACGCTGCACCCCCAACCTCTGCAGCCCCAGTTCCTTAACGTGTGAAACCTGCGCCCCCAAGTCCTGCACCTCATAACCTTACACCCGGAATCCTGCCCCCCAAACCATGCACCCCAAAATCAAGGCCCCTCAAACTTGCACTCAAAAGTCCGCACCAAGAAACCCTCCCCGCCCAGTTCCTAAAGACATGGAACCTGCACCCCCAAATCCCGCACCCCAAAACCCTGCAGCCCAGTACCCCAGACCACCAAATCTTGCAACTCCAAATCCTGCCCCCTTTAGCCCTGCACTTCAAACCCTGCACCCCAAATCCTGCAACCAAACCCTGCACCCCAAATCCTGCAACCAGCCCTTGTACCCCTAAATCCTTGACCTCCACATCCCGAATCTCCAAACGCAGCAACCCCAAAACCCTACACCCCCAATCCCTGCACCCCCAAATCATTGTCCTTCAAATCCCACACCCAACGCTCGTACACCCCAAGATCTTGCACCCCCACACACTGCACCCCAAATCCTGCACCCCCAAATCCTCCAGCCCCATGTCCCAAACCCCCAAACCCTGCACCCTCAAGTCTTGCACCCCCAAACCATTCTCCCCGAAATCCTGCAACCCCAAACCCCACACCTCCTGCACCCCAAAATTCGACACCTCCAATTCTAAACCCTTAAACCCTGCATCTCGCAAATCCTTCCCCCCAAAACAGTGCCCCCCAAACCCTGCACCCCAGATCCTGCAGCCCCTAACTCTGCACCCCAAACGCTGCACCCTCAGATCCTGCGTCCCCCAACCCTGCACCCCAAATCCTTTACCGCAAAATTCCCCAAACCTGCAAACCCAAATTCTGCACCCCCAGTTCCTAAACATGCGAACCCTGCACCCCCAAACATTCAGCCCAAAGCCCTGCACCCCCAAATCCTGCCGTACACAACCCTTCCCCCCAAACCTCTTCAACCCAAGGTACTGAAACCCTAAGCCCTGCCCCCCAAACCTACATCCCCAAATCCTGCACCCCCAGGTCCTGAACACCCAAAATCTGCACCCCCAAATCCCTGAACTCTAAAAACCTGAACCCCCAATTCTGCCTCCCCAAGACCTGCACCCCCAAACCCTACACCACTAAACCCTGCACCCCCAAACCCTGTACCCCAAATCCTGACCCCCACAAGTTGCACCCTGGGGACAATGGGGGGTGCCCAGGATGTGAGAATGAGTCCTGAGGACAAGGGGAGCCTGACAGGGCCCGAGCAAACCCGACAGGGCCTGACGGAGCCTGACAGGGCCCGAGCAAACCCGACAGGGCCCGAGCGAATCTGACAGGGCCCGACGGAGCCCGACAGGGCCTGAGCAAACCCGAAAGGGCCTGACAAGGCCCGACAGGGCCTGAGCAAACCTGACAGGACCCGACAAAGCCTGACAGGGCTCGATGGAGCCCGACAGGGCCCGAGCAAACCCGACAGGGCTCGATGGAGCCCGACAGGGCCCGAGGAAACCCGACAGGGCGCGACAGAGCCTGACAGGGCCCGAGCAAACCCGACAGGGCTCGACGGAGCCCGACAGGGCCTGAGGAAACCAGACAGGGCCCGACGGAGCCCGACAGGGCCCAAGCAAACCCGACAGGGCCTGAGCAAACCCGACAGTGCCTGAGCAAACCCGACAGGGCCCGAGCAAACCCGACAGGGCCCGACGGAGCCTGACAGGGCTCGATGGAGACCAACAGAGCCCGAGGAAACCCGACAGGGCCCGACGGAGCCCGATAGGGCCCGAGCAAACCCGACAGGGCCTGACGGAGCCCGACAGGGCCCGAGCAAAGCCTGATAGGGTCCGACGGAGCCTGACAGGGCTCGATGGAGCCCGACAGGGCCCGAGGAAGCCCGACAGGGCCCGAGCAAACCCGACAGGGCCCAAGCAAACCTGACAGGGCCTGAGCAAACCCGACAGTGCCTGAGCAAACCCGACAGGGCCCGAGCAAACCCGACAGGGCCCGACGGAGCCTGACAGGGCTCGATGGAGACCGACAGAGCCCGAGGAAACCCGACAGGGCCCGACGGAGCTCGATAGGGCCCGAGCAAACCCGACAGGGCCTGACGGAGCCTGACAGGGCTCGATGGAGACCGACAGAGCCCGAGGAAACCCGACAGGGCCCGACGGAGCCCGATAGGGCCCGAGCAAACCCGACAGGGCCTGACGGAGCCCAACAGGGCCCGAGCAAACCCGAAAGGGCCCGACGAAGCCCGATAGGTCCCGAGCAAACCCGACAGGGCCCGATGGAGCCCGACAGGGCTCGAGCAAACCCGACAGGGCCTGAGCAAGTCCGACAGGGCCTGACGGAGCCCGACAGGGCCCGAGCAAACCCGAAAGGGCCCGACGGAGCCTGACAGGGCTCGATGGAGCCTGACAGGGCCCGAGGAAACCCGACAGGGCCCCACGGAGCCCGATGGGGCCCGAGCAAACCCGACAGGGCCTGACGAAGCCTGACAGGGCCCGGGCAAACCCGACAGGGCATGCTAGAGCCCGACAGAGCCCGAGCAAACCCGACAGGGTCCGACAAGGCCCGACAGAGCCCGAGCAAACCCGCCAGGGCTCGACGGAGCCTGACAGGGCCAGAGCAAACCCGACACGGCCCGAGCAAACCCGACAGGGCTCGAAGGAGCCCGACAGGGCCCGAGGAAACCAGACAGGGCCCGACAGAGCCTGACAGGGCCCGAGCAAACCCGACATGGCCCGAGCAAAACTGACAGGGTTCGACAAAGCCTGACAGGGCTCGATGGAGCCTGACAGGGCCCAAGGAAACCCGACAGGGTCCGACGGAGCCTGACAGGGCCCGAGCAAACCCGACAGGGCTCGACGGAGCCTGACAGGGCCTGAGCAAACCCGACAGGGCCCGAGCAAACCTGACAGGGCACGAAGGAGCATGACAGGGCCCGAGCAAACCCGACAGGGCCCAACGGATCCCGACAGGGCGCAAGCAAGGCTGACAGGGCCCGACGGAGCCCGACAGGGCACGAGAAAACCCGACAGGGCCTGACGGAGCCTGACAGGGCCCGAGCAAACCCGACAGGGCCCGAGCGAATCTGACAGGGCCCGACGGAGCCCGACAGGACAGGGCAAACCCGACAGGGCCCGAGCAAACCCGACAGGGCCTGACAAGGCCCGACAGGGCCTGAGCAAACCCGACAGGACCTGACAAAGCCTGACAGGGCCCGACGGAGCCCGACAGTACACGAGCAAACCCGACAGGGCCTGACGGAGCCTGACAGGGCCCGAGCAAACCCGACAGGGCCCGAGCGAATCTGACAGGGCCCGACGGAGCCCGACAAGACGCGGGCAAACCCGACAGGGCCCGAGCAAACCCGACAGGGCCTGACAAGGCCCGACAGGGCCTGAGCAAACCCGACAGGACCCGACAAAGCCTGACAGGGTCCGATGGAGCCTGACAGGGCCCGAGCAAACCCGACAGGGCTCGATGGAGCCCGACAGGGCCCGAGGAAACCCGACAGGGCGCGACGGAGCCTGACAGGGCCCGAGCAAACCCGACAGGGCTCGACAATGCCCGACAGGGCCCGAGCAAACCCGACAGGGTCCGTCGAAGCCTGACAGGGCTTCAGCAAAACCGACACAGCCTGAGCAAACCCGACAGGGCCCGACGGAGCCCGACAGGGCCTGAGGAAACCCGACAGGGCCCGACGGAGCCCGACAGGGCCCTAGCAAACCCGATAGGGCCCGAGCAAACCCGACAGGGCTTGACGGAGCCTGACAGGGCCCGAGCAAACCCGACAGGGCCCGAGCAAACCCGACAGAGCCCGAGCAAACCCGACAGGGCCCAACGGAGCCTGACAGAGCCCGAGCAAACCCGACAGGGCCCGACAAGGCCCGACAGGGCCCGAACAAACCTGACAGGACCTGACAAAGCCTGACAGGGCCCGACGGAGCCCGACAGGGCCCGAGCAAACCCGAAAAGGCCTGACGGAGCCTGACAGGGCTCGATAGAGCCCGACAGGGCCCGAGGAAACCCGACAGGGCCCGATGGAGCCCGACAGGGCCCGAGCAAACCCGACAGGGCCCGACGGAACCCGACAGGGCCCGAGCAAACCCGACAGGGCCCGAGGAAATCCGACAGGGCCCGACGGAGCCTGACAGGGCCCGAGCAAACCTGACAGGGCTCGACGGAGCCCGACAGGGTATGAGCACACTCGACAGGTTCCGACGAAGCCTGACAGGGCTTCAGCAAACCTGACAGGGCCCGAGTAAACCCGACAGGGCCCGACGAAGCCCGACAGGGTTTGACAAAGCCTGACAGGGCTCGATGGAGCCCGACAGGGCCCGAGGAAACCCGACAGGGCCCGACGGAGCCTGACAGGGCCCGAGCAAACCCGACAGAGCTCGATGGAGCCTGACGGGGCCCGAGAAAACCCGAAACGGCCCGAGCAAACCTGACAGGGCTCAAAGGAGCCCGACAGGGCCCGAGGAAACCAGACAGGGCCCGACAGAACCCGACAGGCCCCGAGGAAACCCGACATGGCCCGAGCAAACTCGACAGGGTTCGACAAAGCCTGACAGGGCTCGATGGAGCCCGACAGTGCCCAAGGAAACCCGACAGGGCCCGACGGAGAGTGACAGGGCCCGAGCAAACCCGACAGGACTCGACGGAGCCTGACAGGGCCCGAGCAAACTCGACAGGGCCCGAGCAAACCTGACAGGGCACGAAGGAGCCCTACAGGGCCCGAGCAAACCCAACAGGGCCCAACGGATCCCGACAGGGCCCAAGCAAACCTGACAGGGCCCGACGGAGCCTGATAGGGCCCAAGCAAACCCGAAAGGGCCCGACGGAGCCTGACAGGGCCCGAGGAAACCCGACAGGGCCCCACGGAGCCTGATAGGGCCCAAGCAAACCCGACAGGTCCTGACGGAGCCTGACAGGGCCCGAGCAAACCCGACAGGGCCCGAGCGAATCTGACAGGGCCTGACGGAGCCCGACAGGACGCGGGCAAACCCGACAGGGCCCGAGCAAACCCGACAGGGGCTGACAAGACCCGACAGGGCCCGAGCAAACCCGACAGGACCCGACAAAGCCTGATAGGGTCCGATGGAGCCCGACAGGGCCCGAGCAAACCCGACAGGGCTCGATGGAGCTTGACAGGGCCCGAGGAAACCCGACAGGGCCCGAGCAAACCCGAAAAGGCCTGACGGAGCCTGACAGGGCTCGATAGAGCCCGACAGGGCCCGAGGAAACCCGACAGGGCCCGATGGAGCCCGACAGGGCCCGAGCAAACCCGACAGGGCCCGACGGAACCCGACAGGGCCCGAGCAAACCCGACAGGGCCCGAGGAAATCCGACAGGGCCCGACGGAGCCTGACAGGGCCCGAGCAAACCTGACAGGGCTCGACGGAGCCCGACAGGGTATGAGCACACTCGACAGGTTCCGACTAAGCCTGACAGGGCTTCAGCAAACCTGACAGGGCCCGAGTAAACCCGACAGGGCCCGACGAAGCCCGACAGGGTTTGACAAAGCCTGACAGGGCTCGATGGAGCCCGACAGGACCCGAGGAAACCCGACCGGGCCCGACGGAGCCTGACAGGGCCCGAGCAAACCCGACAGAGCTCGATGGAGCCTGACGGGGCCCGAGAAAACCCGAAACGGCCCGAGCAAACCTGACAGGGCTCAAAGGAGCCCGACAGGGCCCGAGGAAACCAGACAGGGCCCGACAGAACCCGACAGGCCCCGAGGAAACCCGACATGGCCCGAGCAAACTCGACAGGGTTCGACAAAGCCTGACAGGGCTCGATGGAGCCCGACAGTGCCCAAGGAAACCCGACAGGGCCCGACGGAGAGTGACAGGGCCCGAGCAAACCCGACAGGACTCGACGGAGCCTGACAGGGCCCGAGCAAACTCGACAGGGCCCGAGCAAACCTGACAGGGCACGAAGGAGCCCTACAGGGCCCGAGCAAACCCAACAGGGCCCAACGGATCCCGACAGGGCCCAAGCAAACCTGACAGGGCCCGACGGAGCCTGATAGGGCCCAAGCAAACCCGAAAGGGCCCGACGGAGCCTGACAGGGCCCGAGGAAACCCGACAGGGCCCCACGGAGCCTGATAGGGCCCAAGCAAACCCGACAGGTCCTGACGGAGCCTGACAGGGCCCGAGCAAACCCGACAGGGCCCGAGCGAATCTGACAGGGCCTGACGGAGCCCGACAGGACGCGGGCAAACCCGACAGGGCCCGAGCAAACCCGACAGGGGCTGACAAGACCCGACAGGGCCTGAGCAAACCCGACAGGACCCGACAAAGCCTGATAGGGTCCGATGGAGCCCGACAGGGCCCGAGCAAACCCGACAGGGCTCGATGGAGCTTGACAGGGCCCGAGGAAACCCGACAGGGCGCCACGGAGCCTGACAGGGCCCAAGCAAACCCGACAGGACTCGACAGAGCCTGACAGGGCCCGAGCAAACCCGACAGGGCCCGACGGAGCCCGACAGGGCCTGAGGAAACCAGACAGGGCCCGACGGAGCCCGACAGGGCCCTAGCAAACCCGACAGGGCCCGAGCAAACCCGACAGGGCCTGACGGAGCCTGACAGGGCCCGAGCAAACCTGACAGGGCCCGAGCAAACCCGACAGGGCCCAACGGAGCCCGACAGAGCCCGAGCAAACCCGAAAGGGGCCGACAAGGCCCGACAGGGCCCGAACAAACCTGACAGGACCTGACGAAGCCTGACAGGGCCCGATGGAGCCCGACAGGGCCCGAGCAAACCCGAAAAGGCCCGAAGGAGCCTTACAGGGCTCGATGGAGCCCGACAGGGCCCGAGGAAACCCGACAGGGTCCCACGGAGCCCGATAGGGCCCGAGCAAACCCGACAGGGCCTGACGGAGCCTGACAGGGCCCGGGCAAACCCGACAGGGCACGCTGGAGCCTGAGAGAGCCCGAGCAAACCCGACAGGGCCCGACAAGGCCCGACAGGGCCCGAGCAAACCTGACAGGACCTGACAAAGCCTGACAGGGCCCGACGGAGCCCGACAGGGCCTGAGCAAACCCGAAAGAGCCCGACGGAGCCTGACAGGGCTCGATAGATTCCGACAGGGCCCGAGGAAACCCGATAGGGCCCGACGGAACCTGACAGGGCCCGAGCAAACCCGACAGGGCCTGAGGAAATCCGACAGGGACCGACGGAGCCTGACAGGGCCCGAGCAAACCCGAAAGGGCTCGACGGAGCCCGACAGGGCCCGAGCAAACCCGACAGGGTCCGTCGAAGCCTGACAGGGCTTCAGCAAACCCGACAGGGCCTGAGCAAACCCAACAGGGCCCGACGGAGCCCGACACGGCCTGAGGAAACCAGACAGGGCCCGAAGGAGCCCGACAGGGCCCTAGCAAACCCGACAGGGCCCGAGCAAACCTGACAGGGCTTGACGGAGCCTGACAGGGCCCGAGCAAACCCGAAAGGGCCCGAGCAAACCCGACAGGGCCCAATGGAGCCCGACAGAGCCCGAGCAAACCCGACAGGCTCCGTCGCGCCCTGTTGGGTTTCCTTGGGCCCTGTCGGGCTCCATCGAGCCCTGTCAGGCTCCGTCGGGCCCTTACGGGTTTGTTCGGGCCCTGTCGGGCTCCGTCGGGCCCTGTCGGGTTTGCTCGGGGCCTGTCGGGTTTGCTCGGGTCCTGTCAGGCTTTGTCAAGCCCTGTCGGGTTTGCTAGGGCCCTGTCGGGCTCCATCGGGCCCTGTCGGGTTTGCTCAGGCCCTGTCGGGTTTGCTCAGGCCCTGTCGGGTTTCCTCAGGCCCTGTCGGGCTCCATCGAGCCCTGTCGGGTTTGCTCGGGCCCTGTCGGGCTCCATCGGACCCTGTCAGGCCTTGTCAGGCCCTGTCGGGTTTTCTCGGGCCATGTCGGGTTTGCCCGGGTCCTGTCGGACTCCGTCAGGCCCTGACTGATTCGCTCGGGCCCTGTCGGGTTTGCTCGGGCCCTGTGGGGTTTGCTCGGGCCCTGTCAGGCTCTGTCAAGCCCTGTCGGGTTTGCTCGAGCCCTGTTGGGTTTTCTCGGGCCCTGTCGGGTTTGCTCGGGCCCTGTCAGGTTCGCTCGGGCCCTGTCGGGTTTGCTCAGGCCCTGTCAGGCTCCGTCGGGCCCTGTCAGGTTCGCTCAGGCCCTGTCAGGCTCCGTCGAGCCCTGTCGGGTTTGCTCGGGCCCTGTCAGGCTCCGTCGGGCCCTGTCGGGTTTCCTCGGGCCCTGTCGGGCTCCGTCGGGCCCTGTCGGGTTTGCTCGGGCCCTGTCAGGTTTGCTGAAGCCCTGTCAGGCTTCGTCGGACCCTATCGAGTGTGCTCAGACCCTGTCGGGCTCCGTCGAGCCCTGTCGGGTTTGCTCGGGCCCTGTCAGGCTCCGTCGGGCCCTGTCGGATTTCCTCGTGCCCTGACGGACTCTATCGAGCCCTGTCAGGCTCCGTCGGGCTCTTTCGGGTTTGCTCAAGCCCTGTCGGGCTCCGTCGGGCCCTGTCAGGCTTTGTCAGGTCGTGTCAGGTTTGCTCGGGCCCTGTCGGGACTTGTCGGGCCCTGTCGGGTTTGCTCGGGCCCTGTCGAGCTCCAGCGTGCCCTGTCGGGTTTGCTCGGGCCCTGTCGGGGTTCCGTCGGGCCCTGTCGGGTTTGCTCGGGCCCTGTCGGGTTTGCTCGGGCCCTGTCGGGCTCCATCGGACCCTATCAGGCTTTGGCGGGTCCTGTCGGGTTTGCTCAGGCCCTGTCGGGCCTTGTCAGCCCCTGTCAGGTTTGCTCGCGCCCTGTCGGGCTCCGTCGGGCCCTGTCAGGTTCTCTCGGGCCCTGTCAGGTTTGCTCGAGCCCTGTCAGGCTCCGTCAGGACCTGTCAGGTTTGCTCGGGCCCTGTCGGGCCTTGTCAGGCCCTGTCGGGTTTGCTCGGGACCTGTCGGGTTTGCCCGCGTCCTGTCGGGCTCCGTCGGGCCCTGTCAGATTCGCTCGGGCCCTGTCGGGTTTGCTCGGGCCCTGTCAGGCTCCGTCAGGCCCTGTTGGGTTTGCTCGTGCCCTGTAGGGCTCCGTCGGGCCCTGTCAGGTTTGCTCAGGCCCTGTCGGGATCCGTTGGGCCTTGTCGGGTTTGCTCGGGCCCTGTCGGGCTCCTTCGTGCCCTGTCAGGTTTGCTCGGGCCCTGTCGGGTTTGCTCGGGCCCTGTCAGGCTCCGTCGGGCTCTGTCGGGTTTCCTCGGGCCCTGTCGGGCTCCATCGAGCCCTGTCAGGCTTTGTCGAACCCTGTCGGGTTTGCTCGGGCCCTGTCGGGTTTGCTCGGGTCCTGTCGGGCTCTGTCGGGCCCTGTCGGGTTTGCTCGGGCCCTGTCAGGCTCCGTCGGGCCCTGTCGGATTTCCTCGGGCCCTCTCGGGTTCTGTCGGGCCCTCTCGGGTTCCGTCCGGCCCTGTCGGGTTTCCTCGGGCCCTGTCGGACTCTATCGAGCCCTGTCAGGCTCCGTCGGGCTCTTTCGGGTTTGCTCAGGCCCTGTCGGGCTCCGTCGGGCCCTGTCAGGCTTTGTCAGGTCCTGTCAGGTTTGCTCGGGCCCTGTCGGGCCTTGTCGGGCCCTGTTGGGTTTGCTCGGGCTCTGTCGGGCTCCAGCGTGACCTGTCGGGTTTGCCCGGGCCCTGTCAGGCTCCATCAGGCCCTGTCGGGTTTGCTCGGGCCCTATTGGGCTCCGTGGGGCCCTGTCGGGTTTCCTCGGGCCCTGTCGGGCTCCATCGAGCCCTGTCAGGCTCCGTCGGGCCCTTTCGGGTTTGCTCGGGCCCTGTCGGGCTCCGTCGGGCCCTGTCGGATTTGCTCAGGCCCTGTCGGGTTTGCTCGAGCCCTGTCGGGCTCCATCGGGTCCTGTCGGGTTTGCTCGGGCCCTATCGGGCTCCGTCGGGCCCTGTCGGGTTTCCTCGGGCCCTGTCGGGCTCCATCGAGCCCTGTCAGGCTTCGTCGGGCCCTTTCGGGTTTGCTCGGGCCCTATCGGGCTCAATCAGGCCCTGAAGGGTTTCCTCGGGCCCTGTCTGGCTCCATCGAGCCCTGTCAGGCTCCGTCGGTCCCTTTCGGGTTTGCTTGGGCCCTGTCGGGCTCCATCGGGCCCTGTCGGGTTTGCTCGGGCCCTGTCGGGCTCTGTCGGGCCCTGTCGGGTTTCCTCGGGCCCTGTCGGGCTCCATCGAGCCCTGTCAGGCTCCGTCGGGCCCTTTCGGGTTTGCTCGGGCCCTATCGGGCTCAATCAGGCCCTGTCGGGTTTCCTCGGGCCCTGTCTGGCTCCATCGAGCCCTGGCAGGCTCCGTCGGGCCCTTTCGGGTTTGCTTGGGCCCTGTCGGGCTCCGTCGGGCCCTGTCGGGTTTGCTCGGGCCCTGTCGGGCTCCGTCGGGCCCTGTCTGGTTTCCTCGGGCTCTGTCGGGCTCCGTCGGACCCTGTCGGGTTTGCTCGGGCCATGTCGGGTTTGCTGAAGCCCTGTCAGGCTTCGTCGGACCCTGTCGGGTTTGCTCGACCCCTGTCGGGCTCAATCGGGCCCTGTCGGGTTAGCTCAGGCCCTATCGGGCTCCGTCGGGCCCTGTCGGGTTTCCTCGGGCCCTGTCGGGCTCCATCGAGCCCTGTCAGGCTTCGTCGGGCCCTTTCGGGTTTGCTCGGGCCCTGTCGGGCTCCGTCAGGCCCTGTCGGGTTTGCTCGGGCCCTATCGGGCTCCGTCGAGCCCTGTCGGGTTTGCTCGGGCTCTGTCAGGCTCCGTCGGGCCCTGTTGGGTTTCCTCAGGCCCTGTCGGGCTCCATCAAGCCCTGTCAGGCTTTGTCGAATCCTGTCGGGTTTGCTCGGGCCCTGTCGGGTTTGCTCGGGCCCTGTCGGGCTCCGTCGGGCCCTGTCGGGTTTGCTCGGGCCCTGTCGGGTTTGCTCGGGCCCTGTCAGGCTTTGTCAAGCCCTGTCAGGTTTGCTAGGGCCCTGTCGGGCTCCGTCGGGCCCTGTCAGGCTTTGTCGAACCCTGTCGGGTTTGCTCGGGCCCTGTCGGGCTCTGTCGGGCCCTGTCTGGTTTCCTCGGGCCCTGTCGGGCTCCGTCGGACCCTGTCGGATTTGCTCGAGCCCTGTCGGGTTTGCTGAAGCCCTGTCAGGCTTCGTCGGACCCTGTCGGGTTTGCTCGGGCCCTGTCGGGCTCCGTCGAACCTTGTCGGGTTTGCTCGGGCCCTGTCGGGTTTGCTCGGGCCCTGTCGGGCTCTGTCGGGCCCTGTCTGGTTTCCTCGGGCCCTGTCGGGCTCCGTCGGACCCTGTCGGATTTGCTCGAGCCCTGTCGGGTTTGCTGAAGCCCTGTCAGGCTTCGTCGGACCCTGTCGGGTTTGCTCGGGCCCTGTCAAGCTCCGTCGCGCCCTGTCAAGTTTCCTCGGGCCCTGTCGGGCTCCATCGAGCCCTGTCAGGTTTGCTCGGGCCCTGTCGGGTTTGCTCGGGCCCTGTCGGGCTCCATCGGACCCTATCAGGCTTTGGCGGGTCCTCTCGGGTTTGCTCAGGCCCTGTCGGGCCTTGTCAGCCCCTGTCAGGTTTGCTCGTGCCCTGTCGGGCTCCGTCGGGCCCTGTCAGGTTTGCTTGGGCACTGTCGGGCTCTGTCGGGCCCTGTCGGGTTTCCTTGGGCCCTGTCGGGCTCCATCGAGCCCTGTCAGCCTTTGTCGAACCCTGTCGGATTTGCTCGGGCCCTGTCGGGTTTGCTCGGGCCCTGTCGGGCTCTGTCGGGCCCTGTCTGGTTTCCTCGGGCCCTGTCGGGCTCCGTTGGGCCCTGTCGGTTTGCTCGGGCCCTGTCGGGTTTGCTGAAGCCCTGTCAGGCTTCGTCGGACCCTGTCGAGTGTGCTCGGGCCCTGTTGGGCTCCGTCGAGCCCTGTCAGGTTTTCTCGGGCCTTGTCAGGCTTTGTCGGGCCCTGTCGGGTTTGCTCGGGCCCTGTCGGGTTTGCTCAGGCCCTGTCGGGTTCCGTCGGGCCCTGTCGGGTTTCCTCGGGCCCTGTCGGGCTCCATCGAGCCGTGTCAGGCTCCGTCGGGCCCTTTCGGGTTTGCTCGGGCCCTGTCGGGCTCCGTCGGGCCCTGTCGGATTTGCTCAGGCCCTGTCGGGTTTGCTCGACCCCTGTCGGGCTCCGTCGGGCCCTGTCGGGTTTGCTCGGGCTCTGTCGGGCTCCAGCGTGCCCTGTCGGGTTTGCCCGGGCCCTGTCAGGCTCCGTCATACCCTGTCGGGTTTGCTCGGGCCCTATCGGGCTCAATCAGGCCCTGTCGGGTTTCCTCGGGCCCTGTCTGGCTCCATCGAGCCCTGTCAGGCTCCGTCGGGCCCTTTCGGGTTTGCTCGGGCCCTGTCAGGCTCCGTCAGGCCCTGTCTGGTTTGCTCGTGCCCTGTCGGGCTCCGTCGGGCCCTGTCAGGTTTGCTCGAGCCCTGTCGGGTTTGCTGAAGCCCTGTCAGGCTTCGTCGGACCCTGTCGGGTTTGCTCGGGCCCTGTCAGGCTCCGTCGCGCCCTGTCAAGTTTCCTCGGGCCCTGTCAGGCCCCGTCGAGCTTTGTCAGGTTTGCTCGGGCCCTGTCGGGTTTGCTCGGGCCCTGTCAGGCTTTGTCGAGCCCTGTCGGGTTTGCTCGGGCCCTGTCAGGCTCCGTCAGGCCCTGTCTGGTTTGCTCGTGCCCTGTCGGGCTCCGTCGGGCCCTGTCAGGTTTGCTTGGGCACTGTCGGGCTCTGTCGGGCCCTGTCGGGTTTCCTTGGGCCCTGTCGGGCTCCATCGAGCCCTGTCAGGCTTTGTCGAACCCTGTCGGATTTGCTCGGGCCCTGTCGGGTTTGCTCGGGCCCTGTCGGGCTCTGTCGGGCCCTGTCTGGTTTCCTCGGGCCCTGTCGGGCTCCGTTGGGCCCTGTCGGTTTGCTCGGGCCCTGTCGGGTTTGCTGAAGCCCTGTCAGGCTCCGTCAGACCCTGTTGGGTTTGCTCGTGCCCTGTCGGGCTCCGTCGGGCCCTCTCAGGTTTGCTCAGGCCCTGTCGGGATCCGTTGGGCCCTGTCGGGTTTGCTCGGGCCCTGTCGGGTTTGCTCAGGCCCTGTCGGGTTTGCTCGGGTCCTGTCGGGCTCTGTCGGGCCCTGTCGGGTTTGCTCGGGCCCTGTCAGGCTCCGTCGGGCCCTGTCGGATTTCCTCGGGCCCTCTCGGGTTCCGTCGGGCCCTCTCGGGTTCCGTCCGGCCCTGTCGGGTTTCCTCGGGCCCTGTCGGACTCTATCGAGCCCTGTCAGGCTCCGTCGGGCTCTTTCGGGTTTGCTCAGGCCCTGTCGGGCTCCGTCGGGCCCTGTCAGGCTTTGTCAGGTCTTCTCAGGTTTGCTCGGGCCCTGTCGGGCCTTGTCGGGCCCTGTTGGGTTTGCTCGGGCTCTGTCGGGCTCCAGCGTGCCCTGTCGGGTTTGCCCGGGCCCTGTCAGGCTCCATCAGGCCCTGTCGGGTTTGCTCGGGCCCTATCGGGCTCCGTGGGGCCCTGTCGGGTTTCCTCGGGCCCTGTCGGGCTCCATCGAGCCCTGTCAGGCTCCGTCGGGCCCTTTCGGGTTTGCTCGGGCCCTGTCGGATTTGCTCAGGCCCTGTCGGGTTTGCTCGAGCCCTGTCGGGCTCCATCGGGTCCTGTCGGGTTTGCTCGGGCCCTATCGGGCTCCGTCGGGCCCTGTCGGGTTTCCTCGGGCCCTGTCGGGCTCCATCGAGCCCTGTCAGGCTTCGTCGGGCCCTGTCGGGTTTGCTCGGGCCCTGTCGGGTTTGCTCGGGCCCTGTCAGGCTTTGTCAAGCCCTGTCGGGTTTGCTAGGGCCCTGTCGGGCTCCGTCGGGCCCTGTCAGGCTTTGTCGAACCCTGTCGGGTTTGCTCGGGCTCTGTCGGGCTCCAGCGTGACCTGTCGGGTTTGCCCGGGCCCTGTCAGGCTCCATCAGGCCCTGTCGGGTTTGCTCGGGCCCTATCGGGCTCCGTGGGGCCCTGTCGGGTTTCCTCGGGCCCTGTCGGGCTCCATCGAGCCCTGTTAGGCTCCGTCGGGCCCTTTCGGGTTTGCTCGGGCCCTGTCAGGCTCCGTCGGGCCCTGTCGGGTTTGCTCGGGCCCTGTTGGGTTTGCTCGGGCCCTGTCAGGCTTTGTCAAGCCCTGTCGGGTTTGCTAGGGCCCTGTCGGGCTCCGTCGGGCCCTGTCAGGCTTTGTCGAACCCTATCGGGTTTGCTCGGGCCCTGTCGGGTTTGCTCGGGCCCTGTCGGGCTCTGTCGGGCCCTGTCTGGTTTCCTCGGGCCCTGTCGGGCTCCGTCGGGCCCTGTTGGATTTGCTCGGCCCCTGTCGGGTTTGCTGAAGCCCTGTCAGGCTTCGTCGGACCCTTTCGGGTTTGCTCGGGCCCTGTCGGGCTCTGTCGGGCCCTGTCGGGTTTGCTCGGACCCTGTCGGGCTCCATCGGGCCCTGTCTGGTTTCCTCGGGCTCTGTCGGGCTCCGTCGGGCCCTGTCGGGTTTGCTCGGGCCATGTCGGGTTTGCTGAAGCCCTGTCAGGCTTCGTCGGACCCTGTCGGGTTTGCTCGGGCCCTGTCGGACTCCATCGGGCCCTGTCGGGTTTGCTCGGGCCCTATCGGGCTCTGTCGGGCCCTGTCGGGTTTCCTCGGGCCCTGTCGGGCTCCATCGAGCCCTGTCAGGCTTCGTCGGGCCCTTTCGGGTTTGCTCGGGCCCTGTCGGTCTCCGTCAGGCCCTGTCGGGTTTGCTCGGGCCCTATCGGGCTCCGTCGAGCCCTGTCGGGTTTCCTCGGGCCCTGTCGGGCTCCATCGAGCCCTGTCAGGCTCCGTCGGGCCCTTTCGGGTTTGCTCGGGCCCTGTCGGGCTCCGTCGGGCCCTGTCGGGTTTGCTCGGGCCCTGTCGGGTTTGCTCGGGCCCTGTCAGGCTTTGTCAAGCCCTGTCGGGTTTGCTAGGGCCCTGTCGGGCTCCGTCGGGCCCTGTCAGGCTTTGTCGAACCCTGTCGGGTTTGCTCGGGCCCTGTCGGGTTTCCTCGGGCCCTGTCGGGCTCTGTCGAGCCCTGTCGGGTTTCCTCGGGCCCTGTCGGGCTCCATCGAGCCCTGTCAGGCTCCGTCGGGCCCTTTCGGGTTTGCTCGGGCCCTGTCGGGCTCCGTCGGGCCCAGTCGGATTTGCTCAGGCCCTGTCGGGTTTGCTCGAGCCCTGTCGGGCTCCATCGGGTGCTGTCGGGTTTGCTCGGGCCCTATCGGGCTCCGTCGGGCCCTGTCGGGTTTCCTCGGGCCCTGTCGGGCTCCATCGAGCCCTGTCAGGCTTCGTCGGGCCCTTTCGGGTTTACTCGGGCCCTGTCGGGCTCCGTCAGGCCCTGTCGGGTTTGCTCGGGCCCTATCGGGCTCCGTCGACCCCTGTCGGGTTTGCTCGGGCCCTGTCGGGCTCTGTCGGGCCCTGTCTGCTTTCCTCGGGCCCTGTCGGGCTCCGTCGGCCCCTGTCGGATTTGCTCGGGCCCTGTCAGGTTTGCTGAAGCCCTGTCAGGCTTCGTCGGACCCTGTCGGGTTTCCTCGGGCCCTGTCGGGCTCCATCGAGCCCTGTCAGGTTTGCTCGGGCCCTGTCGGGTTTGCTCGGGCCCTGTCGGGCTCCATCGGACCCTATCAGGCTTTGGCGGGTCCTGTCGGGTTTGCTCATGCCCTGTCGGGCCTTGTCAGCCCCTGTCAGGTTTGCTCGCGCCCTGTCGGGCTCCGTCGGGCCCTGTCAGGTTCTCTCGGGCCCTGTCAGGATTGCTCGGGCCCTGTCAGGCTCCGTCAGGACCTATCGGGTTTGCTCGACCCCTGTCGGGCTCCGTCAGGCCCTGTCAGGTTTGCTCGGGCCCTGTCTGGCCTTGTCAGGCCCTGTCGGGTTTGCTCGGGACCTGTCGGGTTTGCCCGCGTCCTGTCGGGCTCCGTCGGGCCCTGTCAGATTCGCTCTGGCCCTGTCGGGTTTGCTCGGGCCCTGTCAGGCTCCGTCAGGCCCTGTTGGGTTTGCTCGTGCCCTGTCGGGCTCCATCGGGCCCTGTCAGGTTTGCTCAGGCCCTGTCGGGATCCGTTGGGCCTTGTCGGGTTTGCTCGGGCCCTGTCGGGCTCCTTCGTGCCCTGTCAGGTTTGCTCGGGCCCTGTCGGGTTTGCTCGGGCCCTGTCAGGCTCCGTCGGGCTCTGTCGGGTTTCCTCGGGCCCTGTCGGGCTCCATCGAGCCCTGTCAGGCTTTGTCGAACCCTGTCGGGTTTGCTCGGGCCCTGTCGGGTTTGCTCGGGTCCTGTCGGGCTCTGTCGGGCCCTGTCGGGTTTGCTCGGGCCCTGTCAGGCTCCGTCGGGCCCTGTCGGATTTCCTCGGACCCTCTCGGGTTCCGTCGGGCCCTCTCGGGTTCCGTCGGGCCCTGTCGGGTTTCCTCGGGCCCTGTCGGACTCTATCGAGCCCTGTCAGGCTCCGTCGGGCTCTTTCGGGTTTGCTCAGGCCCTGTCGGGCTCCGTCGGGCCCTGTCAGGCTTTGTCAGGTCCTGTCAGGTTTGCTCGGGCCCTGTCGGGCCTTGTCGGGCCCTGTTGGGTTTGCTCAGGCTCTGTCGGGCTCCAGCGTGACCTGTCGGGTTTGCCCGGGCCCTGTCAGGCTCCATCAGGCCCTGTCGGGTTTGCTCGGGCCCTATCGGGCTCCGTGGGGCCCTGTCGGGTTTCCTCGGGCCCTGTCGGGCTCCATCGAGCCCTGTCAGGCTCCGTCGGGCCCTTTCGGGTTTGCTCGGGCCCTGTCGGGCTCCGTCGGGCCCTGTCGGATTTGCTCAGGCCCTGTCGGGTTTGCTCGAGCCCTGTCGGGCTCCATCGGGTCCTGTCGGGTTTGCTCGGGCCCTATCGGGCTCCGTCGGGCCCTGTCGGGTTTCCTCGGGCCCTGTCGGGCTCCATCGAGCCCTGTCAGGCTTCGTCGGGCCGTTTCGGGTTTGCTCGGGCCCTGTGGGCTCCGTCAGGCCCTGTCGGGTTTGCTCGGGCCCTATCGGGCTCCGTCGAGCCCTGTCGGGTTTCCTCGGGCCCTGTCGGGCTCCATCGAGCCCTGTCAGGCTCCGTCGGGCCCTGTCGGGTTTGCTCGGGCCCTGTCGGGTTTGCTCGGGCCCTGTCGGGTTTGCTCGGGCCCTGTCGGGCTCTGTCGGGCCCTGTTGGATTTGCTCGGCCCCTGTCGGGTTTGCTGAAGCCCTGTCAGGCTTCGTCGGACCCTTTCGGGTTTGCTCGGGCCCTGTCGGGCTCTGTCGGGCCCTGTCGGGTTTGCTCGGGCCCTGTCGGGCTCCATCGGGCCCTGTCTGGTTTCCTCGGGCTCTGTCGGGCTCCGTCGGGCCCTGTCGGGTTTGCTCGGGCCATGTCGGGTTTGCTGAAGCCCTGTCAGGCTTCGTCGGACCCTGTCGGGTTTGCTCGAGCCCTGTCGGGCTCCATCAGGCCCTGTCGGGTTTGCTCGGGCCCTATCGGGCTCCGTCGGGCCCTGTCGGGTTTCCTCGGGCCCTGTCGGGCTCCATCGAGCCCTGTCAGGCTTTGTCGAAACCTATCGGGTTTGCTCGGGCCCTGTCGGTCTCCGTCAGGCCCTGTCGGGTTTGCTCGGGCCCTATCGGGCTCCGTCGAGCCCTGTCGGGTTTCCTCGGGCCCTGTCGGGCTCCATCGAGCCCTGTCAGGCTCCGTCGGGCCCTTTCGGGTTTGCTCGGGCCCTGTCGGGCTCCGTCGGGCCCTGTCGGGTTTGCTCGGGCCCTGTCGGGTTTGCTCGGGCCCTGTCAGGCTTTGTCAAGCCCTGTCGGGTTTGCTAGGGCCCTGTCTGGCCTTGACAGGCCCTGTCGGGTTTGCTCGGGACCTGTCGGGTTTGCCCGCGTCCTGTCGGGCTCCGTCGGGCCCTGTCAGATTCGCTCTGGCCCTGTCGGGTTTGCTCGGGCCCTGTCAGGCTCCGTCAGGCCCTGTTGGGTTTGCTCGTGCCCTGTCGGGCTCCGTCGGGCCCTGTCAGGTTTGCTCAGGCCCTGTCGGGATCCGTTGGGCCTTGTCGGGTTTGCTCGGGCCCTGTCGGGCTCCTTCGTGCCCTGTCAGGTTTGCTCGGGCCCTGTCGGGTTTGCTCGGGCCCTGTCAGGCTCCGTCGGGCTCTGTCGGGTTTCCTCGAGCCCTGTCGGGCTCCATCGAGCCCTGTCAGGCTTTGTCGAACCCTGTCGGGTTTGCTCGGGCCCTGTCGGGTTTGCTCGGGTCCTGTCGGGCTCTGTCGGGCCCTGTCGGGTTTGCTCGGGCCCTGTCAGGCTCCGTCGGGCCCTGTCGGATTTCCTCGGGCCCTCTCGGGTTCCGTCGGGCCCTCTCGGGTTTAGTCGGGCCCTGTCGGGTTTCCTCGGGCCCTGTCGGACTCTATCGAGCCCTGTCAGGCTCCGTCGGGCTCTTTCGGGTTTGCTCAGGCCCTGTCGGGCTCCGTCGGGCCCTGTCAGGCTTTGTCAGGTCCTGTCAGGTTTGCTCGGGCCCTGTCGGGCCTTGTCGGGCCCTGTTGGGTTTGCTCAGGCTCTGTCGGGCTCCAGCGTGACCTGTCGGGTTTGCCCGGGCCCTGTCAGGCTCCATCAGGCCCTGTCGGGTTTGCTCGGGCCCTATCGGGCTCCGTGGGGCCCTGTCGGGTTTCCTCGGGCCCTGTCGGGCTCCATCGAGCCCTGTCAGGCTCCGTCGGGCCCTTTCGGGTTTGCTCGGGCCCTGTCGGGCTCCATCGGGCCCTGTCGGATTTGCTCAGGCCCTGTCGGGTTTGCTCGAGCCCTGTCGGGCTCCATCGGGTCCTGTCGGGTTTGCTCGGGCCCTATCGGGCTCCGTCGGGCCCTGTCGGGTTTCCTCGGGCCCTGTTGGGCTCCATCGAGCCCTGTCAGGCTTCGTCGGGCCGTTTCGGGTTTGCTCGGGCCCTGTGGGCTCCGTCAGGCCCTGTCGGGTTTGCTCGGGCCCTATCGGGCTCCGTCGAGCCCTGTCGGGTTTCCTCGGGCCCTGTCGGGCTCCATCGAGCCCTGTCAGGCTCCGTCGGGCCCTGTCGGGTTTGCTCGGGCCCTGTCGGGTTTGCTCGGGCCCTGTCGGGCTCTGTCGGGCCCTGTCTGGTTTCCTCGGGCCCTGTCGGGCTCCGTCGGGCCCTGTTGGATTTGCTCGGCCCCTGTCGGGTTTGCTGAAGCCCTGTCAGGCTTCGTCGGACCCTTTCGGGTTTGCTCGGGCCCTGTCGGGCTCTGTCGGGCCCTGTCGGGTTTGCTCGGGCCCTGTCGGGCTCCATCGGGCCCTGTCTGGTTTCCTCGGGCTCTGTCGGGCTCCGTCGGGCCCTGTCGGGTTTGCTCGGGCCATGTCGGGTTTGCTGAAGCCCTGTCAGGCTTCGTCGGACCCTGTCGGGTTTGCTCGAGCCCTGTCGGGCTCCATCAGGCCCTGTCGGGTTTGCTCGGGCCCTATCGGGCTCCGTCGGGCCCTGTCGGGTTTCCTCGGGCCCTGTCGGGCTCCATCGAGCCCTGTCAGGCTTTGTCGAACCCTATCGGGTTTGCTCGGGCCCTGTCGGTCTCCGTCAGGCCCTGTCGGGTTTGCTCGGGCCCTATCGGGCTCCGTCGAGCCCTGTCGGGTTTCCTCGGGCCCTGTCGGGCTCCATCGAGCCCTGTCAGGCTCCGTCGGGCCCTTTCGGGTTTGCTCGGGCCCTGTCGGGCTCCGTCGGGCCCTGTCGGGTTTGCTCGGGCCCTGTCGGGTTTGCTCGGGCCCTGTCAGGCTTTGTCAAGCCCTGTCGGGTTTGCTAGGGCCCTGTCTGGCCTTGACAGGCCCTGTCGGGTTTGCTCGGGACCTGTCGGGTTTGCCCGCGTCCTGTCGGGCTCCGTCGGGCCCTGTCAGATTCGCTCGGGCCCTGTCGGGTTTGCTCGGGCCCTGTCAGGCTCCGTCAGGCCCTGTTGGGTTTGCTCGTGCCCTGTCGGGCTCCGTCGGGCCCTGTCAGGTTTGCTCAGGCCCTGTCGGGATCCGTTGGGCCTTGTCGGGTTTGCTCTGGCCCTGTCGGGCTCCTTCGTGCCCTGTCAGGTTTGCTCGGGCCCTGTCGGGTTTGCTCGGGCCCTGTCAGGCTCCGTCGGGCTCTGTCGGGTTTCCTCGAGCCCTGTCGGGCTCCATCGAGCCCTGTCAGGCTTTGTCGAACCCTGTCGGGTTTGCTCGGGCCCTGTCGGGTTTGCTCGGGTCCTGTCGGGCTCTGTCGGGCCCTGTCGGGTTTGCTCGGGCCCTGTCAGGCTCCGTCGGGCCCTGTCGGATTTCCTCGGGCCCTCTCGGGTTCCGTCGGGCCCTCTCGGGTTCCGTCGGGCCCTGTCGGGTTTCCTCGGGCCCTGTCGGACTCTATCGAGCCCTGTCAGGCTCCGTCGGGCTCTTTCGGGTTTGCTCAGGCCCTGTCGGGCTCCGTCGGGCCCTGTCAGGCTTTGTCAGGTCCTGTCAGGTTTGCTCGGGCCCTGTCGGGCCTTGTCGGGCCCTGTTGGGTTTGCTCAGGCTCTGTCGGGCTCCAGCGTGACCTGTCGGGTTTGCCCGGGCCCTGTCAGGCTCCATCAGGCCCTGTCGGGTTTGCTCGGGCCCTATCGGGCTCCGTGGGGCCCTGTCGGGTTTCCTCGGGCCCTGTCGGGCTCCATCGAGCCCTGTCAGGTTTGCTCGGGCCCTGTCGGGTTTGCTCGAGCCCTGTCGGGCTCCATCGGGTCCTGTCGGGTTTGCTCGGGCCCTATCGGGCTCCGTCGGGCCCTGTCGGGTTTCCTCGGGCCCTGTCGGGCTCCATCGAGCCCTGTCAGGCTTCGTCGGGCCGTTTCGGGTTTGCTCGGGCCCTGTGGGCTCCGTCAGGCCCTGTCGGGTTTGCTCGGGCCCTATCGGGCTCCGTCGAGCCCTGTCGGGTTTCCTCGGGCCCTGTCGGGCTCCATCGAGCCCTGTCAGGCTCCGTCGGGCCCTGTCGGGTTTGCTCGGGCCCTGTCGGGTTTGCTCGGGCCCTGTCGGGTTTGCTCGGGCCCTGTCGGGCTCTGTCGAGCCCTGTCTGGTTTCCTCGGGCCCTGTCGGGCTCCGTCGGGCCCTGTTGGATTTGCTCGGCCCCTGTCGGGTTTGCTGAAGCCCTGTCAGGCTTCGTCGGACCCTTTCGGGTTTGCTCGGGCCCTGTCGGGCTCTGTCGGGCCCTGTCGGGTTTGCTCGGGCCCTGTCGGGCTCCATCGGGCCCTGTCTGGTTTCCTCGGGCTCTGTCGGGCTTTGTCGGGCCCTGTCGGGTTTGCTCGGGCCATGTCGGGTTTGCTGAAGCCCTGTCAGGCTTCGTCGGACCCTGTCGGGTTTGCTCGAGCCCTGTCGGGCTCCATCAGGCCCTGTCGGGTTTGCTCGGGCCCTATCGGGCTCCGTCGGGCCCTGTCGGGTTTCCTCGGGCCCTGTCGGGCTCCATCGAGCCCTGTCAGGCTTCGTCGGGCCCTTTCGGGTTTGCTCGGGCCCTGTCGGTCTCCGTCAGGCCCTGTCGGGTTTGCTCGGGCCCTGTCGGGCTCCGTCGAACCCTGTCGGGTTTGCTCGGGCCCTGTCAGATTCGCTCCGTCGCGCCCTGTCGGGTTTCCTCGGGCCCTGTCGGGCTCCATCGAGCCCTGTCAGGTTTGCTCGGGCCCTGTCGGGTTTGCTCGGGCCCTGTCGGGCTCCATCGGACCCTATCAGGCTTTGGCGGGTCCTGTCGGGTTTGCTCAGGCCCTGTCGGGCCTTGTCAGCCCCTGTCAGGTTTGCTCGCGCCCTGTCGGGCTCCGTCGGGCCCTGTCAGGTTCTCTCGGGCCCTGTCAGGTTTGCTCGGGCCCTGTCAGGCTCCGTCAGGACCTATCGGGTTTGCTCGAGCCCTGTCGGGCTCCGTCAGGACCTGTCAGGTTTGCTCGGGCCCTGTCGGGCCTTGTCAGGCCCTGTCGGGTTTGCTCGGGACCTGTCGGGTTTGCCCGCGTCCTGTCGGGCTCCGTCGGGCCCTGTCAGATTCGCTCGGGCCCTGTCGGGTTTGCTCGGGCCCTGTCAGGCTCCGTCAGGCCCTGTTGGGTTTGCTCGTGCCCTGTCGGGCTCCGTCGGGCCCTGTCAGGTTTGCTCAGGCCCGGTCGGGATCCGTTGGGCCTTGTCGGGTTTGCTCGGGCCCTGTCGGGCTCCTTCATCCCCTGTCAGGTTTGCTCGGGCCCTGTCGGGTTTGCTCGGGCCCTGTCAGGCTCCGTCGGGCTCTGTCGGGTTTCCTCAGGCCCTGTCGGGCTCCATCGAGCCCTGTCAGGCTTTGTCGAACCCTGTCGGGTTTGCTCGGGCCCTGTCGGGTTTGCTCGGGCCCTGTCAGGCTCCGTCGGGCCCTGTCGGATTTCCTCGGGCCCTCTCGGGTTCCGTCGGGCCCTCTCGGGTTCCGTCCGGCCCTGTCGGGTTTCCACGGGCCCTGTCGGACTCTATCGAGCCCTGTCAGGCTCCGTCGGGCTCTTTCGGGTTTGCTCAGGCCCTGTCGGGCTCGGTCGGGCCCTGTCAGGCTTTGTCAGGTCCTGTCAGGTTTGCTCGGGCCCTGTCGGGCCTTGTCGGGCCCTGTTGGGTTTGCTCGGGCTCTGTCGGGCTCCAGCGTGACCTGTCGGGTTTGCCCGGGCCCTGTCAGGCTCCATCAGGCCCTGTCGGGTTTGCTCGGGCCCTATCGGGCTCCGTGGGGCCCTGTCGGGTTTCCTCAGGCCCTGTCGGGCTCCATCGAGCCCTGTCAGGCTCCGTCAGGCCCTTTCGGGTTTGCTCGGGCCCTGTCAGGCACCGTCGGGCCCTGTCGGGTTTGCTCGGGCCCTGTTGGGTTTGCTCGGGCCCTGTCAGGCTTTGTCAAGCCCTGTCGGGTTTGCTAGGGCCCTGTCGGGCTCCGTCGGGCCCTGTCAGGCTTTGTCGAACCCTATCGGGTTTGCTCGGGCCCTGTCGGGTTTGCTCGGGCCCTGTCGGGCTCTGTCGGGCCCTGTCTGGTTTCCTCGGGCCCTGTCGGGCTCTGTCGGGCCCTGTTGGATTTGCTCGGCCCCTGTCGGGTTTGCTGAAGCCCTGTCAGGCTTCGTCGGACCCTTTCGGGTTTGCTCGGGCCCTGTCGGGCTCTGTCGGGCCCTGTCGGGTTTGCTCGGGCCCTGTCGGGCTCCATCGGGCCCTGTCTGGTTTCCTCGGGCTCTGTCGGGCTCCGTCGGGCCCTGTCGGGTTTCCTCGGGCCCTGTCGGGCTCCATCGAGCCCTGTCAGGCTTCGTCGGGCCCTTTCGGGTTTGCTCGGGCCCTGTCGGTCTCCGTCAGGCCCTGTCAGGCTTCGTCGGGCCCTTTCGGGTTTGCTCGGGCCATGTCGGGTTTGCTGAAGCCCTGTCAGGCTTCGTCGGACCCTGTCGGGTTTGCTCGGGCCCTGTCGGACTCCATCGGGCCCTGTCGGGTTTGCTCGGGCCCTATCGGGCTCCGTCGGGCCCTGTCGGGTTTCCTCGGGCCCTGTCGGGCTCCATCGAGCCCTGTCAGGCTTCGTCGGGCCCTTTCGGGTTTTCTCGGGCCCTGTCGGTCTCCGTCAGGCCCTGTCGGGTTTGCTCGGGCCCTATCGGGCTCCGTCGAGCCCTGTCGGGTTTCCTCGGGCCCTGTCGGGTTCCATCGAGCCCTGTCAGGCTCCATCGGGCCCTTTCGGGTTTGCTCGGGCCCTGTCGGGCTCCGTCGGGCCCTGTCGGGTTTGCTCGGGCCCTGTCGGGTTTGCTCGGGCCCTGTCAGGCTTTGTCAAGCCCTGTCGGGTTTGCTAGGGCCCTGTCGGGCTCCGTCGGGCCCTGTCAGGCTTTGTCGAACCCTGTCGGGTTTGCTCGGGCCCTGTCAGGTTTCCTCGGGCCCTGTCGGGCTCTGTCGGGCCCTGTCGGGTTTCCTCGGGCCCTGTCGGGCTCCATCGAGCCCTGTCAGGCTCCGTCGGGCCCTTTCGGGTTTGCTCGGGCCCTGTCGGGCTCCGTCGGGCCCAGTCGGATTTGCTCAGGCCCTGTCGGGTTTGCTCGAGCCCTGTCGGGCTCCATCGGGTGCTGTCGGGTTTGCTCGGGCCCTATCGGGCTCCGTCGGGCCCTGTCGGGTTTCCTCGGGCCCTGTCGGGCTCCATCGAGCCCTGTCAGGCTTCGTCGGGCCCTTTCGGGTTTACTCGGGCCCTGTCGGGCTCCGTCAGGCCCTGTCGGGTTTGCTCGGGCCCTATCGGGCTCCGTCGACCCCTGTCGGGTTTGCTCGGGCCCTGTCGGGCTCTGTCGGGCCCTGTCTGGTTTCCTCGGGCCCTGTCGGGCTCCGTCGGCCCCTGTCGGATTTGCTCGGGCCCTGTCAGGTTTGCTGAAGCCCTGTCAGGCTTCGTCGGACCCTGTCGGGTTTGCTCGGGCCCTGTCGGGCTCCATCGAGCCCTGTCAGGTTTGCTCGGGCCCTGTCGGGTTTGCTCGGGCCCTGTCGGGCTCCATCGGACCCTATCAGGCTTTGGCGGGTCCTGTCGGGTTTGCTCATGCCCTGTCGGGCCTTGTCAGCCCCTGTCAGGTTTGCTCGCGCCCTGTCGGGCTCCGTCGGGCCCTGTCAGGTTCTCTCGGGCCCTGTCAGGTTTGCTCGGGCCCTGTCAGGCTCCGTCAGGACCTATCGGGTTTGCTCGACCCCTGTCGGGCTCCGTCAGGCCCTGTCAGGTTTGCTCGGGCCCTGTCTGGCCTTGTCAGGCCCTGTCGGGTTTGCTCGGGACCTGTCGGGTTTGCCCGCGTCCTGTCGGGCTCCGTCGGGCCCTGTCAGATTCGCTCTGGCCCTGTCGGGTTTGCTCGGGCCCTGTCAGGCTCCGTCAGGCCCTGTTGGGTTTGCTCGTGCCCTGTCGGGCTCCGTCGGGCCCTGTCAGGTTTGCTCAGGCCCTGTCGGGATCCGTTGGGCCTTGTCGGGTTTGCTCGGGCCCTGTCGGGCTCCTTCGTGCCCTGTCAGGTTTGCTCGGGCCCTGTCGGGTTTGCTCGGGCCCTGTCAGGCTCCGTCGGGCTCTGTCGGGTTTCCTCGGGCCCTGTCGGGCTCCATCGAGCCCTGTCAGGCTTTGTCGAACCCTGTCGGGTTTGCTCGGGCCCTGTCGGGTTTGCTCGGGTCCTGTCGGGCTCTGTCGGGCCCTGTCGGGTTTGCTCGGGCCCTGTCAGGCTCCGTCGGGCCCTGTCGGATTTCCTCGGGCCCTCTCGGGTTCCGTCGGGCCCTCTCGGGTTCCGTCGGGCCCTGTCGGGTTTCCTCGGGCCCTGTCGGACTCTATCGAGCCCTGTCAGGCTCCGTCGGGCTCTTTCGGGTTTGCTCAGGCCCTGTCGGGCTCCGTCGGGCCCTGTCAGGCTTTGTCAGGTCCTGTCAGGTTTGCTCGGGCCCTGTCGGGCCTTGTCGGGCCCTGTTGGGTTTGCTCAGGCTCTGTCGGGCTCCAGCGTGACCTGTCGGGTTTGCCCGGGCCCTGTCAGGCTCCATCAGGCCCTGTCGGGTTTGCTCGGGCCCTATCGGGCTCCGTGGGGCCCTGTCGGGTTTCCTCGGGCCCTGTCGGGCTCCATCGAGCCCTGTCAGGCTCCGTCGGGCCCTTTCGGGTTTGCTCGGGCCCTGTCGGGCTCCGTCGGGCCCTGTCGGATTTGCTCAGGCCCTGTCGGGTTTGCTCGAGCCCTGTCGGGCTCCATCGGGTCCTGTCGGGTTTGCTCGGGCCCTATCGGGCTCCGTCGGGCCCTGTCGAGTTTCCTCGGGCCCTGTCGGGCTCCATCGAGCCCTGTCAGGCTTCGTCGGGCCGTTTCGGGTTTACTCGGGCCCTGTGGGCTCCGTCAGGCCCTGTCGGGTTTGCTCGGGCCCTATCGGGCTCCGTCGAGCCCTGTCGGGTTTCCTCGGGCCCTGTCGGGCTCCATCGAGCCCTGTCAGGCTCCGTCGGGCCCTGTCGGGTTTGCTCGGGCCCTGTCGGGTTTGCTCGGGCCCTGTCGGGTTTGCTCGGGCCCTGTCGGGCTCTGTCGGGCCCTGTCTGGTTTCCTCGGGCCCTGTCGGGCTCCGTCGGGCCCTGTTGGATTTGCTCGGCCCCTGTCGGGTTTGCTGAAGCCCTGTCAGGCTTCGTCGGACCCTTTCGGGTTTGCTCGGGCCCTGTCGGGCTCTGTCGGGCCCTGTCGGGTTTGCTCGGGCCCTGTCGGGCTCCATCGGGCCCTGTCTGGTTTCCTCGGGCTCTGTCGGGCTCCGTCGGGCCCTGTCGGGTTTGCTCGGGCCATGTCGGGTTTGCTGAAGCCCTGTCAGGCTTCGTCGGACCCTGTCGGGTTTGCTTGAGCCCTGTCGGGCTCCATCGGGCCCTGTCGGGTTTGCTCGGGCCCTATCGGGCTCCGTCGGGCCCTGTCGGGTTTCCTCGGGCCCTGTCGGGCTCCATCGAGCCCTGTCAGGCTTTGTCGAACCCTATCGGGTTTGCTCGGGCCCTGTCGGTCTCCGTCAGGCCCTGTCGGGTTTGCTCGGGCCCTATCGGGCTCCGTCGAGCCCTGTCGGGTTTCCTCGGGCCCTGTCGGGCTCCATCGAGCCCTGTCAGGCTCCGTCGGGCCCTTTCGGGTTTGCTCGGGCCCTGTCGGGCTCCGTCGGGCCCTGTCGGGTTTGCTCGGGCCCCGTCGGGTTTGCTCGGGCCCTGTCAGGCTTTGTCAAGCCCTGTCGGGTTTGCTAGGGCCCTGTCGGGCTCCGTCGGGCCCTGTCAGGCTTTGTCGAACCCTGTCGAGTTTGCTCGGGCCCTGTCGGGTTTCCTCGGGCCCTGTCGGGCTCTGTCGGGCCCTGTCGGGTTTCCTCGGGCCCTGTCGGGCTCCATCGAGCCCTGTCAGGCTCCGTCGGGCCCTTTCGGGTTTGCTCGGGCCCTGTCGGGCTCCGTCGGGCCCAGTCGGATTTGCTCAGGCCCTGTCGGGTTTGCTCGAGCCCTGTCGGGCTCCATCGGGTGCTGTCGGGTTTGCTCGGGCCCTATCGGGCTCCGTCGGGCCCTGTCGGGTTTCCTCGGGCCCTGTCGGGCTCCATCGAGCCCTGTCAGGCTTCGTCGGGCCCTTTCGGGTTTACTCGGGCCCTGTCGGGCTCCGTCAGGCCCTGTCGGGTTTGCTCGGGCCCTATCGGGCTCCGTCGACCCCTGTCGGGTTTCCTCGGGCCCTGTCGGGCTCCATCGAGCCCTGTCAGGCTCCGTCGGGCCCTGTCGGGTTTGCTCGGGCCCTGTCGGGTTTGCTCGGGCCCTGTCGGGTTTGCTCGGGCCCTGTCGGGCTCTGTCGGGCCCTGTCTGGTTTCCTCGGGCCCTGTCGGGCTCCGTCGGGCCCTGTTGGATTTGCTCGGCCCCTGTCGGGTTTGCTGAAGCCCTGTTAGGCTTTGTCGGACCCTTTCGGGTTTGCTCGGGCCCTGTCGGGCTCTGTCGGGCCCTGTCGGGTTTGCTCGGGCCCTGTCGGGCTCCATCGGGCCCTGTCTGGTTTCCTCGGGCTCTGTCGGGCTCCGTCGGGCCCTGTCGGGTTTGCTCGGGCCATGTTGGGTTTGCTGAAGCCCTGTCAGGCTTCGTCGGACCCTGTCGGGTTTGCTCGAGCCCTGTCGGGCTCCATCAGGCCCTGTCGGGTTTGCTCGGGCCCTATCGGGCTCCGTCGGGCCCTGTCGGGTTTCCTCGGGCCCTGTCGGGCTCCATCGAGCCCTGTCAGGCTTCGTCGGGCCCTTTCGGGTTTGCTCGGGCCCTGTCGGTCTCCGTCAGGCCCTGTCGGGTTTGCTCGGGCCCTATCGGGCTCCGTCGAGCCCTGTCGGGTTTCCTCGGGCCCTGTCGGGCTCCATCAGGCCCTGTCAGGCTCCGTCGGGCCCTTTCGGGTTTCCTCGGGCCCTGTCAGGCTCCGTCGGGCCCTGTCGGGTTTGCTCGGGCCCTGTCAGGCTTTGTCAAGCCCTGTCGGGTTTGCTAGGGCCCTGTCGGGCTCCGTCGGGCCCTGTCAGGCTTTGTCGAACCCTGTCGGGTTTGCTCGGGCCCTGTCAGGTTTCCTCGGGCCCTGTCGGGCTCTGTCGGGCCCTGTCGGGTTTCCTCGGGCCCTGTCGGGCTCCATCGAGCCCTGTCAGGCTCCGTCGGGCCCTTTCGGGTTTGCTCGGGCCCTGTCGGGCTCCGTCGGGCCCAGTCGGATTTGCTCAGGCCCTGTCGGGTTTGCTCGAGCCCTGTCGGGCTCCATCGGGTGCTGTCGGGTTTGCTCGGGCCCTATCGGGCTCCGTCGGGCCCTGTCGGGTTTCCTCGGGCCCTGTCGGGCTCCATCGAGCCCTGTCAGGCTTCGTCGGGCCCTTTCGGGTTTACTCGGGCCCTGTCGGGCTCCGTCAGGCCCTGTCGGGTTTGCTCGGGCCCTATCGGGCTCCGTCGACCCCTGTCGGGTTTGCTCGGGCCCTGTCGGGCTCTGTCGGGCCCTGTCTGGTTTCCTCGGGCCCTGTCGGGCTCCGTCGGCCCCTGTCGGATTTGCTCGGGCCCTGTCAGGTTTGCTGAAGCCCTGTCAGGCTTCGTCGGACCCTGTCGGGTTTGCTCGGGCCCTGTCGGGCTCCATCGAGCCCTGTCAGGTTTGCTCGGGCCCTGTCGGGTTTGCTCGGGCCCTGTCGGGCTCCATCGGACCCTATCAGGCTTTGGCGGGTCCTGTCGGGTTTGCTCATGCCCTGTCGGGCCTTGTCAGCCCCTGTCAGGTTTGCTCGCGCCCTGTCGGGCTCCGTCGGGCCCTGTCAGGTTCTCTCGGGCCCTGTCAGGTTTGCTCGGGCCCTGTCAGGCTCCGTCAGGACCTATCGGGTTTGCTCGACCCCTGTCGGGCTCCGTCAGGCCCTGTCAGGTTTGCTCGGGCCCTGTCTGGCCTTGTCAGGCCCTGTCGGGTTTGCTCGGGACCTGTCGGGTTTGCCCGCGTCCTGTCGGGCTCCGTCGGGCCCTGTCAGATTCGCTCTGGCCCTGTCGGGTTTGCTCGGGCCCTGTCAGGCTCCGTCAGGCCCTGTTGGGTTTGCTCGTGCCCTGTCGGGCTCCGTCGGGCCCTGTCAGGTTTGCTCAGGCCCTGTCGGGATCCGTTGGGCCTTGTCGGGTTTGCTCGGGCCCTGTCGGGCTCCTTCGTGCCCTGTCAGGTTTGCTCGGGCCCTGTCGGGTTTGCTCGGGCCCTGTCAGGCTCCGTCGGGCTCTGTCGGGTTTCCTCGGGCCCTGTCGGGCTCCATCGAGCCCTGTCAGGCTTTGTCGAACCCTGTCGGGTTTGCTCGGGCCCTGTCGGGTTTGCTCGGGTCCTGTCGGGCTCTGTCGGGCCCTGTCGGGTTTGCTCGGGCCCTGTCAGGCTCCGTCGGGCCCTGTCGGATTTCCTCGGGCCCTCTCGGGTTCCGTCGGGCCCTCTCGGGTTCCGTCGGGCCCTGTCGGGTTTCCTCGGGCCCTGTCGGACTCTATCGAGCCCTGTCAGGCTCCGTCGGGCTCTTTCGGGTTTGCTCAGGCCCTGTCGGGCTCCGTCGGGCCCTGTCAGGCTTTGTCAGGTCCTGTCAGGTTTGCTCGGGCCCTGTCGGGCCTTGTCGGGCCCTGTTGGGTTTGCTCAGGCTCTGTCGGGCTCCAGCGTGACCTGTCGGGTTTGCCCGGGCCCTGTCAGGCTCCATCAGGCCCTGTCGGGTTTGCTCGGGCCCTATCGGGCTCCGTGGGGCCCTGTCGGGTTTCCTCGGGCCCTGTCGGGCTCCATCGAGCCCTGTCAGGCTCCGTCGGGCCCTTTCGGGTTTGCTCGGGCCCTGTCGGGCTCCGTCGGGCCCTGTCGGATTTGCTCAGGCCCTGTCGGGTTTGCTCGAGCCCTGTCGGGCTCCATCGGGTCCTGTCGGGTTTGCTCGGGCCCTATCGGGCTCCGTCGGGCCCTGTCGAGTTTCCTCGGGCCCTGTCGGGCTCCATCGAGCCCTGTCAGGCTTCGTCGGGCCGTTTCGGGTTTACTCGGGCCCTGTGGGCTCCGTCAGGCCCTGTCGGGTTTGCTCGGGCCCTATCGGGCTCCGTCGAGCCCTGTCGGGTTTCCTCGGGCCCTGTCGGGCTCCATCGAGCCCTGTCAGGCTCCGTCGGGCCCTGTCGGGTTTGCTCGGGCCCTGTCGGGTTTGCTCGGGCCCTGTCGGGTTTGCTCGGGCCCTGTCGGGCTCTGTCGGGCCCTGTCTGGTTTCCTCGGGCCCTGTCGGGCTCCGTCGGGCCCTGTTGGATTTGCTCGGCCCCTGTCGGGTTTGCTGAAGCCCTGTCAGGCTTCGTCGGACCCTTTCGGGTTTGCTCGGGCCCTGTCGGGCTCTGTCGGGCCCTGTCGGGTTTGCTCGGGCCCTGTCGGGCTCCATCGGGCCCTGTCTGGTTTCCTCGGGCTCTGTCGGGCTCCGTCGGGCCCTGTCGGGTTTGCTCGGGCCATGTCGGGTTTGCTGAAGCCCTGTCAGGCTTCGTCGGACCCTGTCGGGTTTGCTTGAGCCCTGTCGGGCTCCATCGGGCCCTGTCGGGTTTGCTCGGGCCCTATCGGGCTCCGTCGGGCCCTGTCGGGTTTCCTCGGGCCCTGTCGGGCTCCATCGAGCCCTGTCAGGCTTTGTCGAACCCTATCGGGTTTGCTCGGGCCCTGTCGGTCTCCGTCAGGCCCTGTCGGGTTTGCTCGGGCCCTATCGGGCTCCGTCGAGCCCTGTCGGGTTTCCTCGGGCCCTGTCGGGCTCCATCGAGCCCTGTCAGGCTCCGTCGGGCCCTTTCGGGTTTGCTCGGGCCCTGTCGGGCTCCGTCGGGCCCTGTCGGGTTTGCTCGGGCCCCGTCGGGTTTGCTCGGGCCCTGTCAGGCTTTGTCAAGCCCTGTCGGGTTTGCTAGGGCCCTGTCGGGCTCCGTCGGGCCCTGTCAGGCTTTGTCGAACCCTGTCGAGTTTGCTCGGGCCCTGTCGGGTTTCCTCGGGCCCTGTCGGGCTCTGTCGGGCCCTGTCGGGTTTCCTCGGGCCCTGTCGGGCTCCATCGAGCCCTGTCAGGCTCCGTCGGGCCCTTTCGGGTTTGCTCGGGCCCTGTCGGGCTCCGTCGGGCCCAGTCGGATTTGCTCAGGCCCTGTCGGGTTTGCTCGAGCCCTGTCGGGCTCCATCGGGTGCTGTCGGGTTTGCTCGGGCCCTATCGGGCTCCGTCGGGCCCTGTCGGGTTTCCTCGGGCCCTGTCGGGCTCCATCGAGCCCTGTCAGGCTTCGTCGGGCCCTTTCGGGTTTACTCGGGCCCTGTCGGGCTCCGTCAGGCCCTGTCGGGTTTGCTCGGGCCCTATCGGGCTCCGTCGACCCCTGTCGGGTTTCCTCGGGCCCTGTCGGGCTCCATCGAGCCCTGTCAGGCTCCGTCGGGCCCTGTCGGGTTTGCTCGGGCCCTGTCGGGTTTGCTCGGGCCCTGTCGGGTTTGCTCGGGCCCTGTCGGGCTCTGTCGGGCCCTGTCTGGTTTCCTCGGGCCCTGTCGGGCTCCGTCGGGCCCTGTTGGATTTGCTCGGCCCCTGTCGGGTTTGCTGAAGCCCTGTTAGGCTTTGTCGGACCCTTTCGGGTTTGCTCGGGCCCTGTCGGGCTCTGTCGGGCCCTGTCGGGTTTGCTCGGGCCCTGTCGGGCTCCATCGGGCCCTGTCTGGTTTCCTCGGGCTCTGTCGGGCTCCGTCGGGCCCTGTCGGGTTTGCTCGGGCCATGTTGGGTTTGCTGAAGCCCTGTCAGGCTTCGTCGGACCCTGTCGGGTTTGCTCGAGCCCTGTCGGGCTCCATCAGGCCCTGTCGGGTTTGCTCGGGCCCTATCGGGCTCCGTCGGGCCCTGTCGGGTTTCCTCGGGCCCTGTCGGGCTCCATCGAGCCCTGTCAGGCTTCGTCGGGCCCTTTCGGGTTTGCTCGGGCCCTGTCGGTCTCCGTCAGGCCCTGTCGGGTTTGCTCGGGCCCTATCGGGCTCCGTCGAGCCCTGTCGGGTTTCCTCGGGCCCTGTCGGGCTCCATCAGGCCCTGTCAGGCTCCGTCGGGCCCTTTCGGGTTTCCTCGGGCCCTGTCAGGCTCCGTCGGGCCCTGTCGGGTTTGCTCGGGCCCTGTCAGGCTTTGTCAAGCCCTGTCGGGTTTGCTAGGGCCCTGTCGGGCTCCGTCGGGCCCTGTCAGGCTTTGTCGAACCCTATCGGGTTTGCTCGGGCCCTGTCGGGTTTGCTCGGGCCCTGTCGGGCTCTGTCGGGCCCTGTCTGGTTTCCTCGGGCCCTGTCGGGCTCCGTCGGGCCCTGTTGGATTTGCTCGGCCCCTGTCGGGTTTGCTGAAGCCCTGTCAGGCTTCGTCGGACCCTTTCGGGTTTGCTCGGGCCCTGTCGGGCTCTGTCGGGCCCTGTCGGGTTTGCTCGGGCCCTGTCGGGCTCCATCGGGCCCTGTCTGGTTTCCTCGGGCTCTGTCGGGCTCCGTCGGGCCCTGTCGGGTTTGCTCGGGCCATGTCGGGTTTGCTGAAGCCCTGTCAGGCTTCTTCGGACCCTGTCGGGTTTGCTCGAGCCCTGTCGGGCTCCATCGGGCCCTGTCGGGTTTGCTCGGGCCCTATCGGGCTCCGTCGGGCCCTGTCGGGTTTCCTCGGGCCCTGTCGGGCTCCATCGAGCCCTGTCAGGCTTCGTCGGGCCCTTTCGGGTTTGCTCGGGCCCTGTCGGGCTCCGTCAGGCCCTGTCGGGTTTGCTCGGGCCCTATCGGGCTCCGTCGAGCCCTATCGGGTTTCCTCGGGCCCTGTCGGGCTCCATCGAGCCCTGTCAGGCTCCGTCGGGCCCTTTCGGGTTTGCTCGGGCCCTGTCGGGCTCCGTCGGGCCCTGTCGGGTTTGCTCGGGCCCTGTCGGGTTTGCTCGGGCCCTGTCAGGCTTTGTCAAGCCCTGTCGGGTTTGCTAGGGCCCTGTCGGGCTCCGTCGGGCCCTGTCAGGCTTTGTCGAACCCTGTCGGGTTTGCTCGGGCCCTGTCGGGTTTCCTCGGGCCCTGTCGGGCTCTGTCGGGCCCTGTCGGGTTTCCTCGGGCCCTGTCGGGCTCCATCGAGCCCTGTCAGGCTCCGTCGGGCCCTTTCGGGTTTGCTCGGGCCCTGTCGGGCTCCGTCGGGCCCAGTCGGATTTGCTCAGGCCCTGTCGGGTTTGCTCGAGCCCTGTCGGGCTCCATCGTGTCCTGTCGGGTTTGCTCGGGCCCGATCGGGCTCCGTCGGGCCCTGTCGGGTTTCCTCGGGCCCTGTCGGGCTCCATCGAGCCCTGTCAGGCTTCGTCGGGCCCTTTCGGGTTTACTCGGGCCCTGTCGGGCTCCGTCAGGCCCTGTCGGGTTTGCTCGGGCCCTATCGGGCTCCGTCGACCCCTGTCGGGTTTGCTCGGGCCCTGTCGGGCTCTGTCGGGCCCTGTCTGGTTTCCTCGGGCCCTGTCGGGCTCCGTTGGGCCCTGTCGGATTTGCTCGGGCCCTGTCAGGTTTGCTGAAGCCCTGTCAGGCTTCGTCGGACCCTGTCGGGTTTGCTCGGGCCCTGTCGGGCTCCGTCGAACCCTGTCGGGTTTGCTCGGGCCCTGTCAGGCTCAGTCGCGCCCTGTCGGGTTTCCTCGGGCCCTGTCGGGCTCCATCGAGCCCTGTCAGGTTTGCCCGGGCCCTGTCGGGTTTCCTCGGGCCCTGTCGGGCTCCATCGGACCCTATCAGGCTTTGGCGGGTCCTGTCGGGTTTGCTCAGGCCCTGTCGGGCCTTGTCAGCCCCTGTCAGGTTTGCTCGCGCCCTATCGGGCTCCGTCGGGCTCTGTCAGGTTCTCTCGGGCCCTGTCAGGTTTGCTCGGGCCCTGTCAGGCTCCGTCAGGACCTATCGGGTTTGCTCGAGCCCTGTCGGGCTCCGTCAGGCCCTGTCAGGTTTGCTCGGGCCCTGTCGGGCCTTGTCAGGCCCTGTCGGGTTTGCTCGGGACCTGTCGGGTTTGCCCGCGTCCTGTCGGGCTCCGTCAGGCCCTGTCAGATTCGCTCGGGCCCTGTCGGGTTTGCTCGGGCCCTGTCAGGCTCCGTCAGGCCCTGTTGGGTTTGCCGTGCCCTGTCGGGCTCCGTCGGGCCCTGTCAGGTTTGCTCAGGCCCTGTCGGGATCCGTTGGGCCTTGTCGGGTTTGCTCGGGCCCTGTCGGGCTCCTTCGTGCCCTGTCAGGTTTGCTCGGGCCCTGTCGGGTTTGCTCGGGCCCTGTCAGGCTCCGTCGGGCTCTGTCGGGTTTCCTCGGGCCCTGTCGGGCTCCATCGAGCCCTGTCAGGCTTTGTCGAACCCTGTCGGGTTTGCTCGGGCCCTGTCGGGTTTGCTCGGGTCCTGTCGGGCTCTGTCGGGCCCTGTCGGGTTTGCTCGGGCCCTATCAGGCTCCGTCGGGCCCTGTCGGATTTCCTCGGGCCCTCTCGGGTTCCGTCGGGCCCTCTCGGGTTCCGTCCGGCCCTGTCGGGTTTCCTCGGGCCCTGTCGGACTCTATCGAGCCCTGTCAGGCTCCGTCGGGCTCTTTCGGGTTTGCTCAGGCCCTGTTGGGCTCCGTCGGGCCCTGTCAGGCTTTGTCAGGTCCTGTCAGGTTTGCTCGGGCCCTGTCGGGCCTTGTCGGGCCCTGTTGGGTTTGCTCGGGCTCTGTCGGGCTCCAGCGTGCCCTGTCGGGTTTGCCCGGGCCCTGTCAGGCTCCATCAGGCCCTGTCGGGTTTGCTCGGGCCCTATCGGGCTCCGTGGGGCCCTGTCGGGTTTCCTCGGGCCCTGTCGGGCTCCATCGAGCCCTGTCAGGCTCCGTCGGGCCCTTTCGGGTTTGCTCGGGCCCTGTCGGGCTCTGTCGGGCCCTGTCGGATTTGCTCAGGCCCTGTCGGGTTTGCTCGAGCCCTGTCGGGCTCCGTCGGGTCCTGTCGGGTTTGCTCGGGCCCTATCGGGCTCCGTCGGGCCCTGTCGGGTTTCCTCGGGCCCTGTCGGGCTCCATCGAGCCCTGTCAGGCTTCGTCGGGCCTTTTCGGGTTTGCTCGGGCCCTGTCGGGCTCCGTCAGGCCCTGTCGGGTTTGCTCGGGCCCTATCGGGCTCCGTCGAGCCCTGTCGGGTTTCCTCGGGCCCTGTCGGGCTCCATCGAGCCCTGTCAGGCTCCGTCGGGCCCTGTCGGGTTTGCTCGGGCCCTGTCGGGTTTGCTCGGGCCCTGTCAGGCTTTGTCAAGCCCTGTCGGGTTTGCTAGGGCCCTGTCGGGCTCTGTCGGGCCCTGTCAGGCTTTGTCGAACCCTGTCGGGTTTGCTCGGGCCCTGACGGGTTTGCTCGGGCCCTGTCGGGCTCTGTCGGGCCCTGTCTGGTTTCCTCGGGCCCTGTCGGGCTCCGTCGGGCCCTGTCAGATTTGCTTGGCCCCTGTCGGGTTTGCTGAAGCCCTGTCAGGCTTCGTCGGACCCTTTCGGGTTTGCTGGGGCCCTGTCGGGCTCTGTCGGGCCCTGTCGGGTTTGCTCGGGCCCTGTCGGGCTCCATCGGGCCCTGTCTGGTTTCCTCGGGCTCTGTCGGGCTCCGTCGGGCCCTGTCGGGTTTGTTCGGGCCATGTCGGGCTTGCTGAAGCCCTGTCAGGCTTCGTCGGACCCTGTCGGGTTTGCTCGAGCCCTGTCTGGCTCCATCGGGCCCTGTCGGGTTTGCTCGGGCCCTATCGGGCTCCGTCGGGCCCTGTCGGGTTTCCTCGGGCCCTGTCGGGCTCCATCGAGCCCTGTCAGGCTTCGTCGGGCCCTTTCGGGTTTACTCGGGCCCTGTCGGGCTCCGTCAGGCCCTGTCGGGTTTGCTCGGGCCCTATCGGGCTCCGTCGACCCCTGTCGGGTTTGCTCGGGCCCTGTCGGGCTCTGTCGGGCCCTGTCTGGTTTCCTCGGGCCCTGTCGGGCTCCGTTGGGCCCTGTCGGATTTGCTCGGGCCCTGTCAGGTTTGCTGAAGCCCTGTCAGGCTTCGTCGGACCCTGTCGGGTTTGCTCGGGCCCTGTCGGGCTCCGTCGAACCCTGTCGGGTTTGCTCGGGCCCTGTCAGGCTCAGTCGCGCCCTGTCGGGTTTCCTCGGGCCCTGTCGGGCTCCATCGAGCCCTGTCAGGTTTGCCCGGGCCCTGTCGGGTTTCCTCGGGCCCTGTCGGGCTCCATCGGACCCTATCAGGCTTTGGCGGGTCCTGTCGGGTTTGCTCAGGCCCTGTCGGGCCTTGTCAGCCCCTGTCAGGTTTGCTCGCGCCCTATCGGGCTCCGTCGGGCTCTGTCAGGTTCTCTCGGGCCCTGTCAGGTTTGCTCGGGCCCTGTCAGGCTCCGTCAGGACCTATCGGGTTTGCTCGAGCCCTGTCGGGCTCCGTCAGGCCCTGTCAGGTTTGCTCGGGCCCTGTCGGGCCTTGTCAGGCCCTGTCGGGTTTGCTCGGGACCTGTCGGGTTTGCCCGCGTCCTGTCGGGCTCCGTCAGGCCCTGTCAGATTCGCTCGGGCCCTGTCGGGTTTGCTCGGGCCCTGTCAGGCTCCGTCAGGCCCTGTTGGGTTTGCCGTGCCCTGTCGGGCTCCGTCGGGCCCTGTCAGGTTTGCTCAGGCCCTGTCGGGATCCGTTGGGCCTTGTCGGGTTTGCTCGGGCCCTGTCGGGCTCCTTCGTGCCCTGTCAGGTTTGCTCGGGCCCTGTCGGGTTTGCTCGGGCCCTGTCAGGCTCCGTCGGGCTCTGTCGGGTTTCCTCGGGCCCTGTCGGGCTCCATCGAGCCCTGTCAGGCTTTGTCGAACCCTGTCGGGTTTGCTCGGGCCCTGTCGGGTTTGCTCGGGTCCTGTCGGGCTCTGTCGGGCCCTGTCGGGTTTGCTCGGGCCCTATCAGGCTCCGTCGGGCCCTGTCGGATTTCCTCGGGCCCTCTCGGGTTCCGTCGGGCCCTCTCGGGTTCCGTCCGGCCCTGTCGGGTTTCCTCGGGCCCTGTCGGACTCTATCGAGCCCTGTCAGGCTCCGTCGGGCTCTTTCGGGTTTGCTCAGGCCCTGTTGGGCTCCGTCGGGCCCTGTCAGGCTTTGTCAGGTCCTGTCAGGTTTGCTCGGGCCCTGTCGGGCCTTGTCGGGCCCTGTTGGGTTTGCTCGGGCTCTGTCGGGCTCCAGCGTGCCCTGTCGGGTTTGCCCGGGCCCTGTCAGGCTCCATCAGGCCCTGTCGGGTTTGCTCGGGCCCTATCGGGCTCCGTGGGGCCCTGTCGGGTTTCCTCGGGCCCTGTCGGGCTCCATCGAGCCCTGTCAGGCTCCGTCGGGCCCTTTCGGGTTTGCTCGGGCCCTGTCGGGCTCTGTCGGGCCCTGTCGGATTTGCTCAGGCCCTGTCGGGTTTGCTCGAGCCCTGTCGGGCTCCGTCGGGTCCTGTCGGGTTTGCTCGGGCCCTATCGGGCTCCGTCGGGCCCTGTCGGGTTTCCTCGGGCCCTGTCGGGCTCCATCGAGCCCTGTCAGGCTTCGTCGGGCCTTTTCGGGTTTGCTCGGGCCCTATCGGGCTCCGTCGAGCCCTGTCGGGTTTCCTCGGGCCCTGTCGGGCTCCATCGAGCCCTGTCAGGCTCCGTCGGGCCCTGTCGGGTTTGCTCGGGCCCTGTCGGGTTTGCTCGGGCCCTGTCAGGCTTTGTCAAGCCCTGTCGGGTTTGCTAGGGCCCTGTCGGGCTCTGTCGGGCCCTGTCAGGCTTTGTCGAACCCTGTCGGGTTTGCTCGGGCCCTGACGGGTTTGCTCGGGCCCTGTCGGGCTCTGTCGGGCCCTGTCTGGTTTCCTCGGGCCCTGTCGGGCTCCGTCGGGCCCTGTCAGATTTGCTTGGCCCCTGTCGGGTTTGCTGAAGCCCTGTCAGGCTTCGTCGGACCCTTTCGGGTTTGCTGGGGCCCTGTCGGGCTCTGTCGGGCCCTGTCGGGTTTGCTCGGGCCCTGTCGGGCTCCATCGGGCCCTGTCTGGTTTCCTCGGGCTCTGTCGGGCTCCGTCGGGCCCTGTCGGGTTTGTTCGGGCCATGTCGGGCTTGCTGAAGCCCTGTCAGGCTTCGTCGGACCCTGTCGGGTTTGCTCGAGCCCTGTCTGGCTCCATCGGGCCCTGTCGGGTTTGCTCGGGCCCTATCGGGCTCCGTCGGGCCCTGTCGGGTTTCCTCGGGCCCTGTCGGGCTCCATCGAGCCCTGTCAGGCTTCGTCGGGCCCTTTCGGGTTTGCTCGGGCCCTGTCGGGCTCCGTCAGGCCCTGTCGGGTTTGCTCGGGCCCTATCGGGCTCCGTCGAGCCCTGTCGGGTTTCCTCGGGCCCTGTCGGGCTCCATCGAGCCCTGTCAGGCTCCGTCGGGCCCTTTCGGGTTTGCTCGGGCCCTGTCGGGCTCCGTCGGGCCCTGTCGGGTTTGCTCGGGCCCTGTCGGGTTTGCTCGGGCCCTGTCAGGCTTTGTCGAACCCTGTCGGGTTTGCTCGGGCCCTGTCGGGTTTGCTCGGGCCCTGTCGGGCTCTGTCGGGCCCTGTCTGGTTTCCTCGGGCCCTGTCGGGCTCCGTCGGGCCCTGTCGGATTTGCTCGAGCCCTGTCGGGTTTGCTGAAGCCCTGTCAGGCTTCGTCGGACCCTGTCGGGTTTGCTCGGGCCCTGTCGGGCTCCGTCGAACCCTGTCGGGTTTGCTCGGGCCCTGTCAGGCTCCGTCGCGCCCTGTCGGGTTTCCTCGGGCCCTGTCGGGCTCCATCGAGCCCTGTCAGGTTCTCTCGGGCCCTGTCAGGTTTGCTCGGGCCCTGTCAGGCTCCGTCAGGACCTATCGGGTTTGCTCGAGCCCTGTCGGGCTCCGTCAGGCCCTGTCAGGTTTGCTCGGGCCCTGTCGGGCCTTGTCAGGCCCTGTCGGGTTTGCTCGGGACCTGTCGGGTTTGCCCGCGTCCTGTCGGGCTCCGTCGGGCCCTGTCAGATTCGCTCGGGCCCTGTCGGGTTTGCTCGGGCCCTGTCAGGCTCCGTCAGGCCCTGTTGGGTTTGCTCGTGCCCTGTCGGGCTCCGTCGGGCCCTGTCAGGTTTGCTCAGGCCCTGTCGAGATCCGTTGGGCCTTGTCGGGTTTGCTCGGGCCCTGTCGGGCTCCTTCGTGCCCTGTCAGGTTTGCTCGGGCCCTGTCGGGTTTGCTCGGGCCCTGTCAGGCTCCGTCGGGCTCTGTCGGGTTTCCTCGGGCCCTGTCGGGCTCCATCGAGCCCTGTCAGGCTTTGTCGAACCCTGTCGGGTTTGCTCGGGCCCTGTCGGGTTTGCTCGGGTCCTGTCGGGCTCTGTCGGGCCCTGTCGGGTTTGCTCGGGCCCTGTCAGGCTCCGTCGGGCCCTGTCGGATTTCCTCGGGCCCTCTCGGGTTCCGTCGGGCCCTCTTGGGTTCCGTCCGGCCCTGTCGGGTTTCCTCGGGCCCTGTCGGACTCTATCGAGCCCTGTCAGGCTCCGTCGGGCTCTTTCGGGTTTGCTCAGGCCCTGTCGGGCTCCGTCGGGCCCTGTCAGGCTTTGTCAGGTCCTGTCAGGTTTCCTCGGGCCCTGTCGGGCCTTGTCGGGCCCTGTTGGGTTTGCTCGGGCTCTGTAGGGCTCCAGCGTGACCTGTCGGGTTTGCCCGGGCCCTGTCAGGCTCCATCAGGGCCTGTCAGGTTTGCTCGGGCCCTATCGGGCTCCGTGGGGCCCTGTCGGGTTTCCTCGGGCCCTGTCGAGCTCCATCGAGCCCTGTCAGGCTCCGTCGGGCCCTTTCGGGTTTGCTCGGGCCCTGTCAGGCTCCGTCGGGCCCTGTCGGGTTTGCTCGGGCCCTGTCGGGTTTGCTCGGGCCCTGTCAGGCTTTGTCAAGCCCTGTCGGGTTTGCTAGGGCCCTGTCGGGTTTGCTCGGGCCCTGTCGGGTTTGCTCGGGCCCTGTCGGGCTCTGTCGGGCCCTGTCTGGTTTCCTCGGGCCCTGTCGGGCTCCGTCGGGCCCTGTTGGATTTGCTCGGCCCCTGTCTGGTTTGCTGAAGCCCTGTCAGGCTTCGTCGGACCCTTTCAGGTTTGCTCGGGCCCTGTCGGGCTCTGTCGGGCCCTGTCGGGTTTGCTCGGGCCCTGTCGGGCTCCATCGGGCCCTGTCTGGTTTCCTCGGGCTCTGTCGGGCTCCGTCGGGCCCTGTCGGGTTTGCTCGGGCCATGTCGGGTTTGCTGAAGCCCTGTCAGGCTTCGTCGGACCCTGTCGGGTTTGCTCGAGCCCTGTCGGGCTCCATCGGGCCCTGTCGGGTTTGCTCGGGCCCTATCGGGCTCCGTCAAGCCCTGTCGGGTTTCCTCGGGCCCTGTCGGGCTCCATCGAGCCCTGTCAGGATTCGTCGGGCCCTTTCGGGTTTGCTCGGGCCCTGTCGGGCTCCGTCAGGCCCTGTCGGGTTTGCTCGGGCCCTATCGGGCTCCGTCGAGCCCTGTCGGGTTTCCTCGGGCCCTGTCGGGCTCCATCGAGCCCTGTCAGGCTCCGTCGGGCCCTGTCGGGTTTGCTCGGGCCCTGTCGGGCTCCGTCGGGCCCTGTCGGGTTTGCTCGGGCCCTGTCGGGTTTGCTCGGGCCCTGTCAGGCTTTGTCAAGCCCTGTCGGGTTTGCTAGGGCCCTGTCGGGCTCCGTCGGGCCCTGTCAGGCTTTGTCGAACCTTGTCGGGTTTGCTCGGGCCCTGTCGGGTTTGCTCGGGCCCTGTCGGGCTCTGTCGGGCCCTGTCGGGTTTCCTCGGGCCCTGTCGGGCTCCATCGAGCCCTGTCAGGCTCCGTCGGGCCCTTTCAGGTTTGCTCGGGCCCTGTCGGGCTCCGTCGGGCCCTGTCGGATTTGCTCAGGCCCTGTCGGGTTTGCTCGAGCCCTGTCGGGCTCCACCGGGTCCTGTCGGGTTTGCTCGGGCCCTATCGGGCTCCGTCGAGCCCTGTCGGGTTTGCTCGGGCCCTGTCGGGCTCTGTCGGGCCCTGTCTGGTTTCCTCGGGCCCTGTCGGGCTCCGTTGGGCCCTGTCGGATTTGCTCGGGCCCTGTCAGGTTTGCTGAAGCCCTGTCAGGCTTCGTCGGACCCTGTCGGGTTTGCTCGGGCCCTGTTGGGCTCCGTCGAACCCTGTCGGGTTTGCTCGGGCCCTGTCAGGCTCCTTCGCGCCCTGTCGGGTTTCCTCGGGCCCTGTCGGGCTCCATCGAGCCCTGTCAGGTTTGCTCGGGCCCTGTCGGGTTTGCTCGGGCCCTGTCGGGCTCCATCGGACCCTATCAGGCTTTGGCGGGTCCTGTCGGGTTTGCTCAGGCCCTGTCGGGCCTTGTCAGCCCCTGTCAGGTTTGCTCGCGCCCTGTCGGGCTCCGTCGGGCCCTGTCAGGTTCTCTCGGGCCCTGTCAGGTTTGCTCGGGCCCTGTCAGGCTCCGTCAGGACCTATCGGGTTTGCTCGAGCCCTGTCGGGCTCCGTCAGGCCCTGTCAGGTTTGCTCGGGCCCTGTCGGGCCTTGTCAGGCCCTGTCGGGTTTGCTCGGGACCTGTCGGGTTTGCCCGCGTCCTGTCGGGCTCCGTCGGGCCCTGTCAGATTCGCTCGGGCCCTGTCGGGCTCTGTCGGGCCCTGTCGGGTTTGCTCGGGCCCTGTCAGGCTCCGTCGGGCCCTGTCGGATTTCCTCGGGCCCTCTCGGGTTCCGTCGGGCCCTCTCGGGTTCCGTCCGGCCCTGTCGGGTTTCCTCGGGCCCTGTCGGACTCTATCGAGCCCTGTCAGGCTCCGTCGGGCTCTTTCGGGTTTGCTCAGGCCCTGTTGGGCTCCGTCCGGCCCTGTCAGGCTTTGTCAGGTCCTGTCAGGTTTGCTCGGGCCCTGTCGGGCCTTGTCGGGCCCTGTTGGGTTTGCTCGGGCTCTGTCGGGCTCCAGCGTGACCTGTCGGGTTTGCCCGGGCCCTGTCAGGCTCCATCAGGCCCTGTCGCGTTTGCTCGGGCCCTATCGGGCTCCGTGGGGCCCTGTCGGGTTTCCTCGGGCCCTGTCGGGCTCCATCGAGCCCTGTCAGGCTCCGTCGGGACCTTTCGGGTTTGCTCGGGCCCTGTCGGGCTCCGTCGGGCCCTGTCGGATTTGCTCAGGCCCTGTCGGGTTTGCTCGAGCCCTGTCGGGCTCCATCGGGTCCTGTCGGGTTTGCTCGGGCCCTATCGGGCTCCGTCGGGCCCTGTCGGGTTTCCTCGGGCCCTGTCGGGCTCCATCGAGCCCTGTCAGGCTCCGTCGGGCCCTTTCGGGTTTGCTCGGGCCCTGTCGGGCTCCTTCGGGCGCTGTCGGGTTTGCTCGGGCCCTATCGGGCTTCGTCGAGCCCTGTCGGGTTTCCTCGGGCCCTGTCGGGCTCCATCGAGCCCTGTCAGGCTCCGTCGGGCCCTGTCGGGTTTGCTCGGGCCCTGTCGGGCTCCGTCGGGCCCTGTCGGGTTTGCTTGGGCCCTGTCGGGTTTCCTCGGGCCCTGTCAGGCTTTGTCAAGCCCTGTCGGGTTTGCTAGGGCCCTGTCGGGCTCCGTCGGGCCCTGTCAGGCTTTGTCGAACCCTGTCGGGTTTGCTCGGGCCCTGTCGGGTTTGCTCGGGCCCTGTCGGGCTCTGTTGGGCCCTGTCGGGTTTCCTCGGGCCCTGTCGGGCTCCATCGAGCCCTGTCAGGCTCCGTCGGGCCCTTTCAGGTTTGCTCGGGCCCTGTCGGGCTCCGTCGGGCCCTGTCGGATTTGCTCAGGCCCTGTCGGGTTTGCTCGAGCCCTGTCGGGCTCCACCGGGTCCTGTCGGGTTTGCTCGGGCCCTATCGGGCTCCGTCGACCCCTGTCGGGTTTGCTCGGGCCCTGTCGGGCTCTGTCGGGCCCTGTCTGGTTTCCTCGGGCCCTGTCGGGCTCCGTCGGGCCCTGTCGGATTTGCTCGGGCCCTGTCAGGTTTGCTGAAGCCCTGTCAGGCTTCGTCGGACCCTGTCGGGTTTGCTCGGGCCCTGTCAGGCTCCGTCAGGCCCTGTTGGGTTTGCTCGTGCCCTGTCGGGCTCCGTCGGGCCCTGTCAGGTTTGCTCAGGCCCTGTCGGGATCCGTTGGGCCTTGTCGGGTTTGCTCGGGCCCTGTCGGGCTCCTTCGTGCCCTGTCAGGTTTGCTCGGGCCCTGTCGGGTTTGCTCGGGCCCTGTCAGGCTCCGTCGGGCTCTGTCGGGTTTCCTCGGGCCCTGTCGGGCTCTATCGAGCCCTGTCAGGCTTTGTCGAACCCTGTCGGGTTTGCTCGAGCCCTGTCGGGTTTGCTCGGGTCCTGTCGGGCTCTGTCGGGCCCTGTCGGGTTTGCTCGGGCTCTGTCAGGCTCCGTCGGGCCCTGTCGGATTTCCTCGGGCCCTCTCGGGTTCCGTCGGGCCCTCTCGGGTTCCGTCCGGCCCTGTCGGGTTTCCTCGGGCCCTGTCGGACTCTATCGAGCCCTGTCAGGCTCCGTCGGGCTCTTTCGGGTTTGCTCAGGCCCTGTTGGGCTCCGTCGGGCCCTGTCAGGCTTTGTCAGGTCCTGTCAGGTTTGCTCGGGCCCTGTCGGGCCTTGTCGGGCCCTGTTGGGTTTGCTCGGGCTCTGTCGGGCTCCAGCGTGACCTGTCGGGTTTGCCCGGGCCCAGTCAGGCTCCATCAGGCCCTGTCGCGTTTGCTCGGGCCCTATCGGGCTCCGTGGGGCCCTGTCGGGTTTCCTCGGGCCCTGTCGGGCTCCATCGAGCCCTGTCAGGCTCCGTCGGGACCTTTCGGGTTTGCTCGGGCCCTGTCGGGCTCCGTCGGGCCCTGTCGGATTTGCTCAGGCCCTGTCGGGTTTGCTCGAGCCCTGTCGGGCTCCATCGGGTCCTGTCGGGTTTGCTCGGGCCCTATCGGGCTCCGTCGGGCCCTGTCGGGTTTCCTCGGGCCCTGTCGGGCTCCATCGAGCCCTGTCAGGCTTCGTCGGGCCCTTTCGGGTTTGCTCGGGCCCTGTCGGGCTCAGTCGGGCCCTGTCGGGTTTGCTCGGGCCCTGTCGGGTTTGCTCGGGCCCTGTCAGGCTTTGTCAAGCCCTGTCGGGTTTGCTAGGGCCCTGTCGGGCTCCGTCGGGCCCTGTCAGGCTTTGTCGAACCTTGTCGGGTTTGCTCGGGCCCTGTCGGGTTTGCTCGGGCCCTGTCGGGCTCTGTCGGGCCCTGTCGGGTTTCCTCGGGCCCTGTCGGGCTCCATCGAGCCCTGTCAGGCTCCATCGGGCCCTTTCAGGTTTGCTCGGGCCCTGTCGGGCTCCGTCGGGCCCTGTCGGATTTGCTCAGGCCCTGTCGGGTTTGCTCGAGCCCTGTCGGGCTCCACCGGGTCCTGTCGGGTTTGCTCGGGCCCTATCGGGCTCCGTCGAGCCCTGTCGGGTTTGCTCGGGCCCTGTCGGGCTCTGTCGGGCCCTGTCTGGTTTCCTCGGGCCCTGTCGGGCTCCGTCGGGCCCTGTCGGATTTGCTCGGGCCCTGTCAGGTTTGCTGAAGCCCTGTCAGGCTTCGTCGGACCCTGTCGGGTTTGCTCGGGCCCTGTTGGGCTCCGTCGAACCCTGTCGGGTTTGCTCGGGCCCTGTCAGGCTCCTTCGCGCCCTGTCGGGTTTCCTCGGGCCCTGTCGGGCTCCATCGAGCCCTGTCAGGTTTGCTCGGGCCCTGTCGGGTTTGCTCGGGCCCTGTCGGGCTCCATCGGACCCTATCAGGCTTTGGCGGGTCCTGTCGGGTTTGCTCAGGCCCTGTCGGGCCTTGTCAGCCCCTGTCAGGTTTGCTCGCGCCCTGTCGGGCTCCGTCGGGCCCTGTCAGGTTCTCTCGGGCCCTGTCAGGTTTGCTCGGGCCCTGTCAGGCTCCGTCAGGACCTATCGGGTTTGCTCGAGCCCTGTCGGGCTCCGTCAGGCCCTGTCAGGTTTGCTCGGGCCCTGTCGGGCCTTGTCAGGCCCTGTCGGGTTTGCTCGGGACCTGTCGGGTTTGCCCGCGTCCTGTCGGGCTCCGTCGGGCCCTGTCAGATTCGCTCGGGCCCTGTCGGGTTTGCTCGGGCCCTGTCAGGCTCCGTCAGGCCCTGTTGGGTTTGCTCGTGCCCTGTCGGGCTCCGTCGGGCCCTGTCAGGTTTGCTCAGGCCCTGTCGGGATCTGTTGGGCCTTGTCGGGTTTGCTCGGGCCCTGTCGGGCTCCTTCGTGCCCTGTCAGGTTTGCTCGGGCCCTGTCGGGTTTGCTCGGGCCCTGTCAGGCTCCGTCGGGCTCTGTCGGGTTTCCTCGGGCCCTGTCGGGCTCCATCGAGCCCTGTCAGGCTTTGTCGAACCCTGTCGGGTTTGCTCGGGCCCTGTCGGGTTTGCTTGGGTCCTGTCGGGCTCTGTCGGGCCCTGTCGGGTTTGCTCGGGCCCTGTCAGGCTCCGTCGGGCCCTGTCGGATTTCCTCGGGCCCTCTCGGGTTCCGTCGGGCCCTCTCGGGTTCCGTCCGGCCCTGTCGGGTTTCCTCGGGCCCTGTCGGACTCTATCGAGCCCTGTCAGGCTCCGTCGGGCTCTTTCGGGTTTGCTCAGGCCCTGTTGGGCTCCGTCCGGCCCTGTCAGGCTTTGTCAGGTCCTGTCAGGTTTGCTCGGGCCCTGTCGGGCCTTGTCGGGCCCTGTTGGGTTTGCTCGGGCTCTGTCGGGCTCCAGCGTGACCTGTCGGGTTTGCCCGGGCCCTGTCAGGCTCCATCAGGCCCTGTCGCGTTTGCTCGGGCCCTATCGGGCTCCGTGGGGCCCTGTCGGGTTTCCTCGGGCCCTGTCGGGCTCCATCGAGCCCTGTCAGGCTCCGTCGGGACCTTTCGGGTTTGCTCGGGCCCTGTCGGGCTCCGTCGGGCCCTGTCGGATTTGCTCAGGCCCTGTCGGGTTTGCTCGAGCCCTGTCGGGCTCCATCGGGTCCTGTCGGGTTTGCTCGGGCCCTATCGGGCTCCGTCGGGCCCTGTCGGGTTTCCTCGGGCCCTGTCGGGATCCATCGAGCCCTGTCAGGCTCCGTCGGGCCCTTTCGGGTTTGCTCGGGCCCTGTCGGGCTCCTTCGGGCCCTGTCGGGTTTGCTCGGGCCCTATCGGGCTTCGTCGAGCCCTGTCGGGTTTCCTCGGGCCCTGTCGGGCTCCATCGAGCCCTGTCAGGCTCCGTCGGGCCCTGTCGGGTTTGCTCGGGCCCTGTCGGGCTCCGTCGGGCCCTGTCGGGTTTGCTCGGGCCCTGTCGGGTTTCCTCGGGCCCTGTCAGGCTTTGTCAAGCCCTGTCGGGTTTGCTAGGGCCCTGTCGGGCTCCGTCGGGCCCTGTCAGGCTTTGTCGAACCCTGTCGGGTTTGCTCGGGCCCTGTCGGGTTTGCTCGGGCCCTGTCGGGCTCTGTTGGGCCCTGTCGGGTTTCCTCGGGCCCTGTCGGGCTCCATCGAGCCCTGTCAGGCTCCGTCGGGCCCTTTCAGGTTTGCTCGGGCCCTGTCGGGCTCCGTCGAGCCCTGTCGGATTTGCTCAGGCCCTGTCGGGTTTGCTCGAGCCCTGTCGGGCTCCACCGGGTCCTGTCGGGTTTGCTCGGGCCCTATCGGGCTCCGTCGACCCCTGTCGGGTTTGCTCGGGCCCTGTCGGGCTCTGTCGGGCCCTGTCTGGTTTCCTCGGGCCCTGTCGGGCTCCGTCGGGCCCTGTCGGATTTGCTCGGGCCCTGTCAGGTTTGCTGAAGCCCTGTCAGGCTTCGTCGGACCCTGTCGGGTTTGCTCGGGCCCTGTTGGGCTCCGTCGAACCCTGTCGGGTTTGCTCGGGCCCTGTCAGGCTCCTTCGCGCCCTGTCGGGTTTCCTCGGGCCCTGTCGGGCTCCATCGAGCCCTGTCAGGTTTGCTCGGGCCCTGTCGGGTTTGCTCGGGCCCTGTCGGGCTCCATCGGACCCTATCAGTCTTTGGCGGGTCCTGTCGGGTTTGCTCAGGCCTTGTCGGGCCTTGTCAGCCCCTGTCAGGTTTGCTCGCGCCCTGTCGGGCTCCGTCGGGCCCTGTCAGGTTCTCTCGGGCCCTGTCAGGTTTGCTCGGGCCCTGTCAGGCTCCGTCAGGCCCTATCGGGTTTGCTCGAGCCCTGTCGGGCTCCGTCAGGCCCTGTCAGGTTTGCTCGGGCCCTGTCGGGCCTTGTCAGGCCCTGTCGGGTTTGCTCGGGACCTGTCGGGTTTGCCCGCGTCCTGTCGGGCTCCGTCGGGCCCTGTCAGATTCGCTCGGGCCCTGTCGGGTTTGCTCGGGCCCTGTCAGGCTCCGTCAGGCCCTGTTGGGTTTGCTCGTGCCCTGTCGGGCTCCGTCGGGCCCTGTCAGGTTTGCTCAGGCCCTGTCGGGATCCGTTGGGCCTTGTCGGGTTTGCTCGGGCCCTGTCGGGCTCCTTCGTGCCCTGTCAGGTTTGCTCGGGCCCTGTCGGGTTTGCTCGGGCCCTGTCAGGCTCCGTCGGGCTCTGTCGGGTTTCCTCGGGCCCTGTCGGGCTCCATCGAGCCCTGTCAGGCTTTGTCGAACCCTGTCGGGTTTGCTCGGGCCCTGTCGGGTTTGCTCGGGTCCTGTCGGGCTCTGTCGGGCCCTGTCGGGTCTGCTCGGGCCCTGTCAGGCTCCGTCGGGCCCTGTCGGATTTCCTCGGGCCCTCTCGGGTTCCGTCGGGCCCTCTCGGGTTCCGTCCGGCCCTGTCGGGTTTCCTCGGGCCCTGTCGGACTCTATCGAGCCCTGTCAGGCTCCGTCGGGCTCTTTCGGGTTTGCTCAGGCCCTGTTGGGCTCCGTCGGGCCCTGTCAGGCTTTGTCAGGTCCTGTCAGGTTTGCTCGGGCCCTGTCGGGCCTTGTCGGGCCCTGTTGGGTTTGCTCGGGCTCTGTCGGGCTCCAGCGTGACCTGTCGGGTTTGCCCGGGCCCAGTCAGGCTCCATCAGGCCCTGTCGCGTTTGCTCGGGCCCTATCGGGCTCCGTGGGGCCCTGTCGGGTTTCCTCGGGCCCTGTCGGGCTCCATCGAGCCCTGTCAGGCTCCGTCGGGACCTTTCGGGTTTGCTCGGGCCCTGTCGGGCTCCGTCGGGCCCTGTCGGATTTGCTCAGGCCCTGTCGGGTTTGCTCGAGCCCTGTCGGGCTCCATCGGGTCCTGTCGGGTTTGCTCGGGCCCTATCGGGCTCCGGCGGGCCCTGTCGGGTTTCCTCGGGCCCTGTCGGGCTCCATCGAGCCCTGTCAGGCTTCGTCGGGCCCTTTCGGGTTTGCTCGGGCCCTGTCGGGCTCCGTCAGGCCCTGTCGGGTTTGCTCGGGCCTTATCGGGCTTCGTCGAGCCCTGTCGGGTTTCCTCGGGCCCTGTCGGGCTCCATCGAGCCCTGTCAGGCTCCGTCGGGCCCTGTCGGGTTTGCTCGGGCCCTGTCGGGTTTGCTCGGGCCCTGTCAGGCTTTGTCAAGCCCTGTCGGGTTTGCTAGGGCCCTGTCGGGCTCCGTCGGGCCCTGTCAGGCTTTGTCGAACCCTGTCGGGTTTGCTCGGGCCCTGTCTCGTTTCCTCGGGCCCTGTCGGGCTCCGTCGGGCCCTGTCTGGTTTCCTCGGGCCCTGTCGAGCTCCGTCGAACCCTGTCGGGTTTGCTCGGGCCCTGTCAGGCTCCGTCGCGCCCTGTCGGATTTCCTCGGGCCCTGTCGGGCTCCATCGAGCCCTGTCAGGTTTGCTCGGGCCCTGTCGGGTTTGCTCGGGCCCTGTCGGGCTCCATCGGACCCTATCAGTCTTTGGCGGGTCCTGTCGGGTTTGCTCAGGCCCTGTCGGGCCTTGTCAGCCCCTGTCAGGTTTGCTCGCGCCCTGTCGGGCTCCGTCGGGCCCTGTCAGGTTCTCTCGGGCCCTGTCAGGTTTGCTCGGGCCCTGTCAGGCTCCGTCAGGCCCTATCGGGTTTGCTCGAGCCCTGTCGGGCTCCGTCAGGCCCTGTCAGGTTTGCTCGGGCCCTGTCGGGCCTTGTCAGGCCCTGTCGGGTTTGCTCGGGACCTGTCGGGTTTGCCCGCGTCCTGTCGGGCTCCGTTGGGCCCTGTCAGATTCGCTCGGGCCTTGTCGGGTTTGCTCGGGCCCTGTCAGGCTCCGTCAGGCCCTGTCGGGTTTGCTCGTGCCCTGTCGGGCTTTGTCGGGCCCTGTCAGGTTTGCTCAGGCCCTGTCGGGATCCGTTAGGCCTTGTCGGGTATGCTCGGGCCCTGTCGGGCTCCTTCGTGCCCTGTCAGGTTTGCTCGGGCCCTGTCGGGTTTGCTCGGGCCCTGTCAGGCTCCGTCGGGCCCTGTCGGGTTTCCTCGGGCCCTGTCGGGCTCCATCGAGCCCTGTCAGGCTTTGTCGAACCCTGTCTGGTTTCCTCGGGCCCTGTCGGGCTCCGTTGGGCCCTGTCGGATTTGCTCGGGCCCTGTCAGGTTTGCTGAAGCCCTGTCAGGCTTCGTCGGACCCTGTCGGGTTTGCTCGGGCCCTGTCGGGCTCCGTCGAACCCTGTCGGGTTTGCTCGGGCCCTGTCAGGCTCAGTCGCGCCCTGTCGGGTTTCCTCGGGCCCTGTCGGGCTCCATCGAGCCCTGTCAGGTTTGCCCGGGCCCTGTCGGGTTTCCTCGGGCCCTGTCGGGCTCCATCGGACCCTATCAGGCTTTGGCGGGTCCTGTCGGGTTTGCTCAGGCCCTGTCGGGCCTTGTCAGCCCCTGTCAGGTTTGCTCGCGCCCTGTCGGGCTCCGTCGGGCCCTGTCAGGTTCTCTCGGGCCCTGTCAGGTTTGCTCGGGCCCTGTCAGGCTCCGTCAGGCCCTATCGGGTTTGCTCGAGCCCTGTCGGGCTCCGTCAGGCCCTGTCAGGTTTGCTCGGGCCCTGTCGGGCCTTGTCAGGCCCTGTCGGGTTTGCTCGGGACCTGTCGGGTTTGCCCGCGTCCTGTCGGGCTCCGTTGGGCCCTGTCAGATTCGCTCGGGCCTTGTCGGGTTTGCTCGGGCCCTGTCAGGCTCCGTCAGGCCCTGTCGGGTTTGCTCGTGCCCTGTCGGGCTTTGTCGGGCCCTGTCAGGTTTGCTCAGGCCCTGTCGGGATCCGTTAGGCCTTGTCGGGTTTGCTCGGGCCCTGTCGGGCTCCTTCGTGCCCTGTCAGGTTTGCTCGGGCCCTGTCGGGTTTGCTCGGGCCCTGTCAGGCTCCGTCGGGCTCTGTCGGGTTTCCTCGGGCCCTGTCGGGCTCCATCGAGCCCTGTCAGGCTTTGTCGAACCCTGTCGGGTTTGCTCGGGCCCTGTCGGGTTTGCTCGGGTCCTGTCGGGCTCTGTCGGGCCCTGTCGGGTTTGCTCGGGCCCTATCAGGCTCCGTCGGGCCCTGTCGGATTTCCTCGGGCCCTCTCGGGTTCCGTCGGGCCCTCTCGGGTTCCGTCCGGCCCTGTCGGGTTTCCTCGGGCCCTGTCGGACTCTATCGAGCCCTGTCAGGCTCCGTCGGGCTCTTTCGGGTTTGCTCAGGCCCTGTTGGGCTCCGTCGGGCCCTGTCAGGCTTTGTCAGGTCCTGTCAGGTTTGCTCGGGCCCTGTCGGGCCTTGTCGGGCCCTGTTGGGTTTGCTCGGGCTCTGTCAGGCTCCTGCGTGCCCTGTCGGGTTTGCCCGGGCCCTATCGGGCTCCGTGGGGTCCTGTCGGGTTTCCTCGGGCCCTGTCGGGCTCCATCGAGCCCTGTCAGGCTTTGTCGAACCCTGTCGGGTTTGCTCGGGCCCTGTCGGGTTTGCTCGGGCCCTGTCGGGCTCTGTCGGGCCCTGTCTGGTTTCCTCGGGCCCTGTCGGGCTCCGTCTGGCCCTGTCGGGTTTGCTGAAGCCCTGTCAGGCTTCGTCGGACCCTGTCGGGTTTTCTCGGGCCCTGTCGGGCTCCGTCGAACCCTGTCGGGTTTGCTCAGGCCCTGTCAGGCTCCGTCGCGCCCTGTCGGGTTTGCTCGGGCCCTGTCGGGTTTGTTCGGGCCCTGTCGGGCTCCATCGGACCCTATCAGGCTTTGGCGGGTCCTGTCGGGTTTGCTCAGGCCCTGTCGGGCCTTGTCAGCCTCTGTCGGGTTTGCTCGCGCCCTGTCGGGCTCTGTCGGGCCCTGTCAGGTTCTCTCGGGCCCTGTCGGGTTTGCTCGGGCCCTGTCGGGCTCCTTCGTGCCCTATCAGGTTTGCTCAGGCCCTGTCGGGTTTGCTCGGGACCTGTCGGGTTTGCCCGCGTCCTGTCGGGCTCCGTCGGGCCCTGTCAGATTTACTCGGGCCCTGTCGGGTTTGCTCAGGCCCTGTCAGGCTCCGTCAGGCCCTGTCGGGTTTGCTCGTGCCCTGTCGGGCTCCGTCGGGCCCTGTCAGGTTTCCTCAGGCCCTGTCGGGATCCGTTGGGCCTTGTCGGGTTTGCTCGGGCCCTGTCGGGCTCCTTCGTGCCCTGTCAGGTTTGCTCGGGCCCTGTCGGGTTTGCTCGGGCCCTGTCAGGCTCCGTCGAGCCCTGTCGGGTTTGCTCGGGCCCTGTCAGGCTCCGTCGGGCCCTGTCGGGTTTCCTCGGGCCCTGTCGGGCTCCATCGAGCCCTGTCAGGCTTTGTCGAACCCTGTCGGGTTTGCTCGGGCCCTGTCCGGTTTGCTTGGGTCCTGTTGGGCTCTGTCGGGCCCTGTCGGGTTTGCTCGGGCCCTGTCGGGCTCCTTCGTTCCCTGTCAGGCTCCGTCGGGCCCTGTCAGGTTTGCTCGGGCCCTGTCAGGATCTGTCGGGCATGGAGACCCCCGCTTGTCCTCAGGGTCCATTGTGACATCTTGGGCACCTCCCATTGACCCCAGGACACATTGTGACACCATGGGGACCCCCCCTTGTCACTGGGGACCCATTGTGACACCATGGAGACCCCCGCTTGTCCTCAGGGTCCATTGTGACATCTTGGGCACCTCCCATTGTCCCCAGGACCTATTGTGACATCCTGGGGACCCCCTTGCTCCCAGGGCCCATTATGGCACCATGAGGACATCACCTTTATCCCCAGGAACCATTGTGACATCCCAGGACCCCGCTTTGTCCCCAGGGCCCATTGTAGCACCATGGGGACCCCTCCTTGTCACTGGGGACCCATTATGACACCATGGGGACCCCCCCTTCTTCTCAGGACTCATTCTCACATCCTGGGCACCCCCCATTGTCCCCAGGGCCCATTGTGACATCCTGGGGACCCTCATTGTCCCCAGGGCCCATTGTGACATCCTGGGCAACCCCAATGTCCCCAGGGCCCATTGTGACATCTGGGGGACCCCCTTGTCCCCAGGACCCATCGTGGCACCGTGGGTGCCCTCATTGTCACTTGGGCCCATTGTGACACCATGGGGACGCCCCCTTTGTCCCCAGTGCCCATTGTGACATCCTGCGGACCCTCCCTTTGTCCCCAGGGCCCATTTTGACATTCAGGGAACCCACCATTATCCCCAGGGCCCATTGTGACCTTCAAGGGACCCCCATTGTTCCCAGGGCCCATTGTGACGTACTGGGGACCCCCTCTGTTCCCAGGGCTCATTGTGACTTTCAGGGGACCCCCCCCTTGTCCCCAGGGCTGATTGTGACGTCCTAGGGCCCCTCTGTGTCCCCAGGGCCCATTGTGACACTTTAGAGACCCCTCTTTGTCCCCAGGGCCCATTGTGACATCCTGGGGACCCCCCCTTGTCCCCAGGGCCCATTGTGACATCCTCGGCACCCCCTTGTCCCCAGGGCCCATTGTGATATTCAGGGGACCCCTCTTTGTCCCCAGGGCACATTGTGACATCCTTGAGACCCCCTCTTGTCCCCAGGGCCCATTGTGACGTCCCAGGACCCCCCATTGTCCCCAGGGCCCATTGTGACATCCTGGGGATCCCTCCCTGTCCCCAGGGCCCATTGTGACGTCCCAGGACCCCAGATTGTCCCCAGGGCCCATTGTGACATCCTGGGGACCCCCTTTGTCACTGGGGCCCATTGTGACGTCCCAGGACCCTACATTGTCCCCAGGGCTCATTGTGACATCCTGGGGACCCCCTTTGTCTCCAGGGCCCATCGTGACACCATGGGGACCCTCCTTGTCACTGGGGACCCATTCCGACACCCTGGGGAGCCCCCCTTGTCCTCAGGGCCCATTGTGACATCCTGGGCATCCCCCTTTGTCCCCCGGGACCATTGTAACACCGTGGGGACCCCCTTTGTCCCCAGGGCCCATTGTGACACTGTGGGGACCCCCCTTGTCCCCAGGGCCTATTATTCCGTCCCGGGACCCCCATTGTCCCCAGGGCCCATTGTGACACCTTGGGGACCACCCCTTGTCCTCAGGGCCTATTGTGAACATCCTGGGGAACCTCCTTTGTCCCCAGAGCCCACTGTTAGTCCTGGGGACCCCCTTGTCCCCAGGTCCCATTGTGACATCCTGGGGAGCCTCTTTGTCCCCAGGGCCCATTGTGACATCCTGGGGACCCCCTTTGTCCCCAGGGCCCATTGTGATGTCCCAGGACCCCACATTTTCCCCAGGGCCCATTGTGACATCCTGGGGAGCCTCTTTGTCCCCAGGGCCCATTGTGACATTCAGGGGACCCCCTTTGTCCCCAGGGCCCATTGTGACGTCCCAGGACCCCCCATTGTCGCCAGGGCCCATTGTGACATCCTGGGAATCTCCCATTGTCCTCAGTGCCCATTGAGACATATTGGGGACCCCCTTTGTCACTGGGGACCCATTGCGACATTCCAGGAACCCCATTGTCCCAAGGGCCCATTGTGACATCCAGGGGACCCCCCTTTGTCTCCAGGACGCATTGTGACACCGTGGGGACCTCATTAGTCCCCGGGGACCATTGTGACATCCTAGGGACCTCCCTTTGTCCCCAGGGCTCATTGTGGCACCATGGGGACCCCCTTTGTCACTGTGGCACATTGTGATATCCCAGAACCCCACTTTGTCCCCATGGCCCATTTTGACATCCTGGGGACCCCCTTTCTCCCCAGGGGCCATTGTGACATTCAGGGGACCCCCCCCTTGTCCCCAGGGCCTATTGTTACGTCCCAGGACCCCCATTGTCCCCAGGGCCCATTGTGACACCATGGGGACCACCCCTTGTCCTCAGGGCCTATTGTGACATCCTGGGCACCCCCCATTGTCCCCAGGACCCATCGTGGCACTGTGGGGACCTCCCTTGTCACTGGGGACCCTTTGTGACACCATGGGGACCTCCCATTGTCCTCAGGGCCCATTGAGACATCCTGGGGACCCCCTTTGTCACTGGGGACCCATTGTGACATCCCAGGAACCCCATTGTGCCAAGAGCCCATTGTAACATCCTGGGGAGCCCCCTTTTTCTCCAGGACGCATTGTGACACAGTGGGGACCTCATTAGTCCCCAGGGCCCATTGTGACATCGTAGGGACCTCCCTTTGTCCCCAGGGCTCATTGTGGCACCATGGGGACCCCCCCTTGTCACTGGGGACCCATTGTGACACCATGGAGACCCCCCCTTGTCCTCAGGGTCCATTGTGACATCCTGGGCACCCCCCATTGTCCCCAGGACCCATTGTGACATCCTGGCCACCCCCTTGCTCCCAGGGCCCATTTTAGCACCATGGGGACCGCCTTTGACCCCAGGGCCCCTTGTGGCAGCATGGTAACCACTTTTGTTCCCAGGGCCCATTGTGACATTCAGGGGACCCTATTGTCCCCAGGGCCTATTGTGACACCATGGGGACCCCTCCTTGTCACTGGGGACCCATTGTGACAACATGGGGACCCCCCCATGTCCTCAGGACTCATTTTCACATCCTGGGCACCCCCCATTGTCCCCAGGGCCCATTGTGACATCCCAGAACCTCCTATTGTCCCCAAGGCCCATTGTGACATCCTGGGGACCCCCATAGTCCCCAGTGCCTATTGTGACATTCCAGGACCCCCCATTGTCCCCAGGGCCCATTGTGACATCCTCGGCACGCCCTTGTCCCCAGGGCCCATTGTGACATTCAGGGGACCCCTCTTTGTCCTCAGGGCACATTGTGACATCCTGGGGACCCCCCCTTGTCACTGGGGCCATTGTGACGTCCCAGGACCCCCCATTGTCCCCAGGGCCCATTGTGACATTTTGGGGATCCCTCCTTGTCCCCAGGGCCCATTGTGACGTCCCAGGACCCCACATTTTACCCAGGACCCATTGTGACATTCAGGGGACCCCCTTTGTCACTGGGGCCCATTGTGACATCCCAGGACCCCACATTGTCCCCAGGACCTATTGTGACATCCTGGGGACCCCACTTGTCCCCAGGACCCATTGTGACACTATGGGGACCACCCCTTGTGCCCAGGGCCCATTATGACACTGTGGGTACCACCCTTGTCCGCAGGGCTCATTGTGACATCCCAGGACCCCCATTGTCCCCAGGGCCCATTGTGACATTCAGGGGACCCCCCTTTGTCCCCAGGGCCCATTCTGATACCGTGGGGACCCCCTTTGTCCCCAGGGCATATTGTGACATCCTGGGGACGCCCTTTGTCCCCAGGGGACCCCCATTTTGACACCGTCAACACCCCCGTTTGTCCCCAGGGCCCATTGTGACATCCTGGGGACACTCCTTGTCCCCAGAGACCATTGTGACATCCAGGGGACCCCCTTTATCCCCAGGGCCCATTGTGACATCGCAGTACCCCACCTGGTCCCCACAGCCCATTGTGGCACCATGGGGACCCCCTTTTGTCACTGGAGCCCATTGTGACATCCCAGCACCCCACTTTGTCCCCAGGGCTTATTGTGACACCATGGGGACCTCCCTTGTCCCCAGGGCCCACTGTGACATCCCATGACCCCCATTTGTCCCCAGTGCTATTGTCAAATCCTGGGGACCCCCTTTGTCCCCAGGGGCCATTGTGGCACCATGGGGAACCCCTTTGTCACTGGGGCCCATTGTGACATCCCAGGACTCCACATTGTCCCCAGGACCCATTGTGACATCCTGGGGACCCCACTTGTCCCCAGGACCCATTGTGACACTATGGGGACCCCCCCTTGTTCCCAGGGCCCATTGTGACACCATCGACACCCCCCTTGTCCGCAGGGGTCATTGTGACATCCTGGGGACCCTCCTTGTCCCCAGAGCCCATTGTGACATCCAGGGGACCCCCTTTCTCCCCAGGGCCCATTGTGACATAGCAGGACCCACCTGGTCCCCAGGGCCCATTGTGACATCCTGGGGATCCCTCTTTGTCCCCAGGGTCCATTGTGACATCCTGGGCAACCCCATTGTCCCCAGGGCCCATTGTGACATCGCAGGACCCCCCTGGTCCCCAGGGCCCATTGTGACATCCTGGAGATCCCCCTTTGTCCCCAGGGTCCATTGTGACATCCTGGGCAACCCCATTGTCCCCACGGCCCATTGTGACATCTGGGGGACCCCCTTGTCCCCAGGACCCATCGTGGCACCGTGGGGACCCTCCTTGTCACTTGGGCCCATTATGACACCATGGGGACCTCCCCTTTGTCCCCAGTGCCCATTGTGACATCCTGCGGACCCCCCTTTGTCTCCAGGGCCCATTTTGACATTCAGGGGACCCACCATTGTCCCCAGGGCCCATTGTGACCTTCAAGGGACCCCCATTGTTCCCAGGGCCCATTGTGACGTCCTGGGGAGCCCCCTCTGCTCCCAAGGCTCATTGTGACTTTCAGGGGATCCCCCCTTGTACCCAGGGCTGATTGTGACGTTGTAGGGCCCCTCTTTGTCCCCAGGGCCCATTGTGACATCCTGGGGAACCCCCTTGTTCCCCGGGCCCATTGTGATGTCCTGGGACCCCCCATTGTCCCCATGGCCCATTGTGACATCCTGGGGATCCCTCCTTGTCCCCAGGCCCCATTGAGACGTCCCAGGACCCCCCATTGTCCCCAGGGCCTATTGTGACATCCTCTGCACCCCCTTGTCCCCAGGGCCCATTGTGACATTCAGGGGACACCTCTTTGTCCCCAGGGCCCATTGTGACATCCTGGGGACCCCCCCTTGTCCCCAGGGCCCATTGTGACGTCCCAGGACCCCCCATTGTCCCCAGGGCCCATTGTGACATCCTGGGGATCCCTCCTTGTCCCCAGGGCCCATTGTGACGTCCCAGGACCCCCCCATTGTCCCCAGGGCCCAATGTTAACATTCAGGGGACCCCCTTTGTCACTGGGGCCCATTGTGACATCCCAGGACCCCACATTGTCCCCAGGGCCCATTGTGACATCCTGGGGACCCCTCTTTGTCCTAAGGACCCATTGTGACGTCCCAGGACCCTGCATTGTCCCCAGACCCCATTGTGACATCCTGGAGACACCCTTTGTCCCCAGGACCCATTGTGACGTCCCAGGACCCCCCATTGTCCCCAGGGTTCATTCTTACATCCTGGGGACCCCCTTGTCCCCAGGACCCATCGTGACACCATGGGGACCCTCCTTGTCACTAGGGACCCATTGTGACACCATGGAGACCCCTCCTTGTCCTCAGGGCCCATTGTGACATTCTGGGCATCCCCCTTTGTCACCCGGGACCATAGTAACACCGTGGGGACCCCCTTTGTCCCTAGGGCCTATTGTTACGCCCCAGGACCCCCCATTGTTCCCAGGGCCCATTGTGACACCTTGGGGACCCCCTTGTCACTGGGGACCCATTGTGACACCATGGGGACCACCCCTTGTCCTCAGGGCCTATTGTGAACATCCTGGGGAACCTCCATTGTCCCCAGAGCCCATTGTGAGTTCCTGGGGACCCCCTTGTCCCCAGGTCCCATTGTGACATCCTGGGGAGTCTCTTTGTCCCCAGGGCCCATTGTGACATCCTGGGGACCCCCTTTGTCCCCAGGGCCCATGGTGACATCCTGGGGACTTCCTTGTCCGCAGGACCCATCCTGGCACCGTGGGGACCTCCCTTGTCACTGGGGACCCTTTGTGACACCATGGGGACCTCCCATTGTCCTCAGGGCCCATTGAGACATCCTGGGGACCCCCTTTGTCACTGGGGACCCGTTGTGACATCCCAGGAACCCCATTGTCCCAAGAGTCCATTGTGACATCCTAGGGACCTCCCTTTGTCCCCAGGGCTCATTGTGGCACCATGGGGACCCCCTTTGTCACTGTGTCACATTGTGATATCCAAGAACCCCACTTTGTCCCCAAGGCCCATTTTGACATCCTGGGGACCCCCTTTCTCCCCAGGGCCCATTGTGACATTCAGGGGACCCCCCCCCTTGTCCCCAGGGCCCATTGTGACTTCCCAGGACCCCCCATTGTCCCTAGAGCCCATTGTGACATCCTGGGGATCCCTCATTGTCCCCAGGGCCCATTGTGACATCCTGGGGATCCCTCCGTGTCCCCAGGGCCCATTCTGACGTCCCAGGATCCCCCATTGTCCCCAGGGCCCATTGTGACATTCAGGGGACCCCTTTTGTCACTGGGGGCCATTGTGACATCCCAGGACCCCACATTGTCCCCAGGGCCCATTGTGACATTCAGGGGTCCCCCCCTTGTCCCCAGGACCCATTGTGATGTCCCAGGCCCCCTCATTGTCCCCACGGCCCATTGTGACATCCTGGGTACCCCCCTTTGTCACTGGGGCTCATTGAGACATCGTGGGGACCAACTTTGTCCCCAGGGCCCATTGTGACGTCCCAGGACCTCCCGTTGTCCCCAGTGTCCATTGTGACATCCGAGGAGCCCACTTTGTCCCCAGGACCCATTTTGATATTGAGGGGAACAACGTTTGTCCCCAGAGCCCATTGTGACACCATGGGGACCCCCCCTTGTCACTGGGGACCCATTGTGACACCATGGAGACCCCTGCTTGTCCTCAGGGTCCATTGTGACATCTTGGGCACCTCCCATTGTCCCCAGGACCCATTGTGACATCCTGGGGACCCCCTTGCTCCCAGGGCCCATTGTGGCACCATGGGGACATCCCCTTTGTCCCCAGGGCCCATTGTGACATTCCAGGACCCCCCATTGTCCCCAGGGCCCATTGTGACATCCACTGCACCCCCTTGTCCCCAGGGCCCATTGTGACATTCAGGGGACCCCTCTTTGTCCCCAAGGCCCATTCTGACATCCTGGGGACCCCCCCTTGTCACTGGGGCCCATTGTGACGTCCCAGGACCCCCCATTGTCCCCAGGACGCATTGTGACATCCTGGGGATCCCTCCTTGTCCTCAGGGCCCATTGTGACGTCTTAGGACCCCCCATTGTCCCCAGGGCCCATTGTGACATTCAGGGGACGCCTCTTTGAAACCCAGGGCACATTGTGACATCCTGGGGACCCCCCCTTGTCCCCAGAGCCCATTGTGACGTCCCAGGACACCCCATTGTCCCCAGGGCCCATTGTGACAGTCAGGGGGCCCCTTTGTCATTGGGGCCCATTGTGACATCCCAGGACCCCACATTGTCCCCAGGACCTATAGTGACATCCTGGGGACCCCACTTGTCCCCAGGACCCATTGTGACACTATGGGGACCCCCCCTTGTTCCCAGGGCCCATTGTGACATCCTGGGTACCACCCTTGTCCGCAGGGCTCATTGTGACGTCCCAGGACCCCCCATTGTCCCCAGGGCCCATTGTGACATCCTGGGGATCCCTCCTTGTCCGCAGGGCCCATTGTGACGTCCCAGGACCCCCCATTGTCCCCAGGGCCCATTGTGACATCCTCGGCACCCCCTTGTCCCCAGGGCCCATTGTGACATTCAGGGGACCCCCTTTGTTCCCAGGGCCCATTGTGACATCCTGGGGACCCCCTCTTGTCACTGGGGCCCATTGTGACGTCCCAGGACCCCCCATTGTCCCCAGGGCCCATTGTGACATTCAGGGGACCCCTCTTTGTCCCCAGGGCCCATTGTGAAGTCAAAGGACCCCCCATTGTCCCCAGGGCCCATTGTGACATCCTGGGGATCCCTCCTTGTCCCCACGGCCCATTATGACATCCTGGGGACCCTCCTTGTCCCCAGAGCCCATTGTGACATCCAAGGGACCCCCTTTGTCTCCAGGGCCCATTGTGGCACCATGGGGACCCCCTTTGACACTGGGGCCCATTGTGACACCGTCGACACCCCCCTTTGTCCCCAGGGCCCATTGTGACATCCTGAGGACCCCCCTTGTCCCCAGAGCCCATTGTGACATCCAGGGGACCCCCTCTTGTCCCCAGGGCCCATTGTGACGTCCCAGGACCCTCCATTGTCCCCAGGGGCCCATTGTGACATCCTGGGGATCCCTCCTTGTCCCCAGGGCCCATTGTGACGTCCCAGGACCCCCCATTGTCCCCAGGACCCATTGTGACATTCAGGGGACCCCCTTTGTCACTGGGGCCCATTGTGACATCCCAGGACCCCACATTGTCCCCAGGGCCCATTGTGACATCCTGGGGACCCCACTTGTCCCCAGGGCCCATTGTGACATTCAGGGGACCCCTCTTTGTCCCCAGGGCCCATTGTGACATCCTGGGGATCCCTCATTGTCCCCAGGGCCCATTGTGACTTCCCAGCACCCCCCATTGTCCCCAGGACCTATTGTGACATTCAGGGGAGCCCCTTTGTCACTGGGGCCCATTGTGACACCATGGAGACCCCCGCTTGTCCTCAGGGTCCATTGTGTCATCCTGGGCACCCCCTTGCCTCCAGGGCCCGTTGTGGCACCATGGGGATACCCCCTTTGTCCCCAGGGCCCATTGTGACATCCCAGGACCCTCCTTTGTTCCCAGGGCCATTGTGAAATCCTGGGGACTCCCATTGTCCCCAGGGCCCATTGTGACATCCCAGGACCCCACTTTGTCCCCAGGGCTTATTGTGACATCTGGGGGACGCCCTTGTCCCCAGGACCCATCGTGGCACCGTGGGGACCCTCCTTGTCACTTGGGCCCGTTGTGACGTCCCAGAACCCGCCATTGTCCCCAGGGCCCATTGTGACATTCAGGGGACCCACCATTGTCCTCAGGGCCCATTGTGACGTCCCAGGACCCCCCATTGTCCCCAGGGCCCATTGTGACATCCTCAGCACCCCCTTGTCCCCAGGGCCCATTGTGACATTCAGGGGACCCCTCTTTTTCCCCAGGGCCCATTGTGACATCCTGGGGACCCCCCTTGTCCCCAGGGCCCATTGCGACGTCCCAGAACCCGCCATTGTCCCCAGGGCCCATTGTGACATCCTGGGGATCCCTGCTTGTCCCCAGGGCCCATTGGGACGTCCCAGGACCCGCTATTGTCCCCAGGGCCCATTGTGACATCCTGGGGATCCCTCCTAGTCCCCAGGGCCCATTGGGACGTCCCAGGACCCCCATTGTCCCCAGGGCCCATTCTGACATTCAGGGGCCCCTGTTTGTCACTGGGGCCCATTGTGACATCCCAGGACCCCACTTGTCCCCAGGACCCATTGTGACACTATAGGGACCCCCCCTTGTGCCCAGTGACCATTGTGACACCGTGGGTACCACCCTTGTCCGCACGGCCCATTGTGACATCCTGGAGACCCCCCCTTGTCCCCAGGGCCCATTGTGACGTCCCAGGACCCCCCTCTGTTCCCAGGGCTCATTGTGACTTTCAGGGGATCCCCCCTTGTCCCCAGGGCTGATTGTGACGTCCTAGGGCCCCTCTGTGTCCCCAAGGCCCATTGTGACGTCCCAGGACCCCCATTGTCCCCAGGGCCCATTGTGACATCCTCGGCACCCCCTTGTCCCCAGGGCCCATTGTGACATTCAGGGGACCCCTCTTTGTCCCCAGGGCCCATTGTGACATCCTGGGGACCCCCTCTTGTCCCCAGGGCCCATTGTGACGTCCCAGGACCCCCCATTGTCCCCAGGGCCCCCATCCTGGGGATCCCCCCTTGTCCCCAGGGCCCATTGTGACATTCAGGGGACCCCCCTTTGTCTCCAGGACATATTGTGAGACCGTGGGGACCTCATTAGTCCCCAGGGCCCATTGTGACGTCCCAGGACCCCCAATTGTCCCCAGGGCCCATTGTGACATTCACGGGACCCCCCATTGTCCCCAGGGCCCATTCTGATATGGTGGGGACCGCCTTTGTCTCCAGGGCCCATTGTGACATCCTGGGGACCCTCCTTGTCCCCAGAGCCCATTGTGACATCCAGGGGAACCCCCTTGTCTCCAGGGCCCATTGTGGCACCATGGGGACCCCCTTTGTCACTGAGGCCCATTGTGACATCCCAGGACCCCCCTTTGTCCCCAGGGCCCATTGTGACATCCTGGGGACCCCCATTGTCCCTAGGGCCCATTGTGACATTCCAGGACCCCCCATTGTCCCCAGGGCCCATTGTGACATCCACTGCACCCCCTTGTCCCCAGGGCCCATTGTGACATTCAGGGCACCCCCTTGTCCCCAGGGCCCATTGTGACATTCAGGGGACCCCTCTTTGTCCCCAGGGCCCATTGTGACATCCTGGGGACCCCCCCTTGTCACTCGGGCCCATTGTGATGTCCCAGGACCCCCCATTGTCCCCAGGGCCCATTGTGACATTCAGGGCACCCCCTTGTCCCCAGGGCCCATTGTGACATTCCAGGGACGCCTCTTTGTACCCAGGGCACACTGTGACATCCTGGGGACCCCCCCTTATCCCCAGGGCCCATTGTGACATCCCAGGACCCCCCATAGTCCCCAGGGCCCATTGTGACATCCTGGGGATCGCTCCTTGTCCCCAGGGCCCATTTTGACGTCCTAGGACCCCCCATTGTCCCCAGGACCCATTGTGACATTCAGGGGGACCCCCTTTGTCTCTGGGGCCCATTGTGACATCCCAGGACCCCACATTGTCCCCAGGGCCCATTGTGACATCCTGGGGACCCCACTTGTCCCCAGGACCCATTGTGACACTATGGGGACATCCACTTGTGCCCAGGGCCCATTGTGGCACTGTGGGTACCACCCTAGTCTGCAGGGCTCATTGTGACATCCCAGGACCCCCCATTGTCCCCAGGGCCCATTGTGACATTCAGGGGACCCCCCTTTGTCGCCAGGGCCCATTCTGATACCGTGGGGACCCCGTTTGTCCCCAGGGCCCATTGTGACAGCCTGGGGATCCTCCGTGTCTCCAGAGCCCATTGTGACATCCAGGGGACCCCCTTTGTCCCCAGGGCCCATTGTGGCACCATAGGGACCCACTTTGTCACTGGGGCCCATTGTGACATCCCAGGACCCCCCCTGGTCCCCAGGGCCCATTGTGACATCCGGCGGACCCCCTTTGTCCCTAGGGCCCATTGTGACATCCTGGGGACCCGTTTCTCCCCACGGCGTATTGTGGCACCATGGGGACTCCCCCTTGTCACTGGGGGCCCGTTGTGACACCATGGAGACCCCTGCTTGTCCTCAGGGTCCATTGTGACATCCTGGGCACCCCCTTGCTCCCAGGGCCCATTGTGGCACCATGGGGATACCCCCTTGTCCCCAGGGCCCATTGTGACATTCTAGGACCCCACTTTGTCCCCAGGGCCTATTGTGACACCATGGGGACCACTCCTTGTCCTCAGGACTCATTCTCACATCCTGGGTACCCCCCATTGTCCCCAGGGCCCATTGTGACATCGTGGGGACCCCACTTGTCCCCAGGTCCATGGTGACACTATGGGGACCCCCCCTTGTGCCCAGGGCCCATAGTGACACCGTGGGTGCCACCCTTGTCTGCAGGGCTCATTGTGACATCCCAGGACCCCCCATTTTCCCCAGGGCCCATTGTGACATTCAGGGGACCCCCTTTGTCCCCAGAGCCCATTGTGACATGCTGGGGACGCTCTTTGTCCCCAGGGCCCATTGTGACATCCTGGGGACCCCCTTTGTCCCCAGGGCCCATTGTGGCACCATAGGGACCCCCTATGTCACTGGGGCCCATTGTGACATCCCAGGACCCCCCCTGGTCCCCAGGCCCCATTGTGACATCCTGGGGACCCCCTTTGTCCCAAGACTTCATTGTGACATCCTGGGGACCCCCCTTGTCCTCAGGGTCCATTGTGACAGCCCAGGACCTTACATTGTCCCCAGGGCCCATTGTGTTATCTGGGGGAACCCCTTGTTCCCAAGGCCCATTGTGACATCCTGGGGACCCATCCTTGTCCCCAGGGCCCATTGTGACATCCCAGGACCCCCCATTGTCCCCAGGGCCCATTGTGACATCCTCGGCACCCCCTTGTCCCCAGGGCCCATTGTGACATTCAGGGGACCCCTCTTTGTCCCCAGGGCCCATTGTGACATCCTGGGGATCCCTCCTTGACCCCAGGGCCCATTGTGACGTCCCAGGACCCCCCATTGTCCCCAGGACCTATTGTGACATCCTGGCCACCCCCTTGCTCCCAGGGCCCATTGTGGCACCATGGGGACACCCCCTTGTCCCCGGTGCCCATTGTGACATCCCAGGACCCCCCTTTGTCCCCAGGAGCCATTGTAGCACCATGGGGACCACTTTTGTCCCCAGGGCCCATTGTGACATTCTAGGACCCCACTTTGTCCCCAGGGCCTATTGTGACACCATGGGGACCCCTCCTTGTCCTCAGGACTCATTCTCACATCCTGGGCACCCGCCATTGTCCCCAGGGCCCATTGTGACATCCTGGGGACCCTCATTGTCCTCAGGGTCCATTGTGACATCCTGGGCACCCCCCATTTTCCCCAGGACCCATTGTGACATCCTGGCCACCCCCTTGCTCCCAGGGCCCGTTGTGGCACCATGGGGACACCCCCTTTGACCCCAGGGCCCATTGTGGCACCATGGCAAGCCCTTTTGTCCCCAGGGCCCATTGTGACATTCTTGGACCCCACTTTGTCCCCAGGGCCTATTGTGACACCATGGGGACACCTCCTTGTCACTGGGGACCCATTGTGACACCATGGGGACCCCCCCTTGTCCTCAGGACTCATTCTCACATCCTGGACAGCCCCCATTGTCCCCAGGGCCCATTGTGACATCCACTGCACCCCCTTGTCCCCAGGGCCCATTGTGACATTCAGGGGACCCCTCTTTGTCCCCAGGGCCCATTGTGACATGCTGGGGACGCTCTTTGTCCCCAGGGCCCATTGTGACATCCTGGGGACCCTACTTGTCCCCAGAGCCCATTGTGACATCCAGGGGACCCCCTTTGTCCCCAGGGCCCATTGTGGCACCATGAGGACCCTCTTTGTCACTGGGCCCCATTGTGACATCCCAGGACCCCCCTTTGTCCCCAGGGCCCATTGTGACATCCCAGGACACCCCCTTTGTCCCCAGTGCTATTGTGAAATCCTGGGGACCCCTTATGTCCCCAGGGCCCATTGTGACACCATGGGGAACCCCTTTGTCACTGGGGCCCATTGTGACATTCCAGGACCCCCCATTGTCCCCAAGGCCCATTGTGACATCCACTGCACCCCCTTGTCCCCAGGGCCCATTGTGACATTCAGGGGACCCCTCTTTGTCCCCAGGGCCCATTGTGACATCCTGGGGACCCCCCCTTGTCACTGGGGCCCATTGTGACGTTCAGGGGACCCCCCATTGTCCCCAGGGCCCATTGTGACATTCAGGGCACCCCCTTGTCCCCAGGGCCCATTGTGACATTCCGGGGACGCCTCTTTGTACCCAGGGTCCATTGTGACATCCTGGGCACCCCCCATTTTCCGCAGGACCCATTGTGACATCCTGGCCACCCCCTTGCTCCCAGGGCCCGTTGTGGCACCATGGGGACACCCCCTTTGTCCCCAGGACCCATTGTGACATCCCAGGACCCCCCTTTGTCCCCAGGGCCATTGTAGCACCATGGGGACCCCCTTTGACCCCAGGGCCCATTGTGGCACCATGGCAACCCCTTTTGTCCCCAGGGCCCATTGTGACATTCTTGGACCCCACTTTGTCCCCAGGGCCTATTGTGACACCATGGGGACCCCTCCTTGTCACTGGGGACCCATTGTGACACCATGGGGACCCCCCCTTGTCCTCAGGACTCATTCTCACATCCTGGACACCCCCCATTGTCCCCAGGGCCCATTGTGACATCCACTGCACCCCCTTGTCCCCAGGGCCCATTGTGACATTCAGGGGACCCCTCTTGGTCCCCAGGGCCCATTGTGACATCCTGGGGACCCCCCCTTGTCCCCAGGGCCCATTGAGACGTCCCAGGACCCCCCACTGTCCCCAGGGCCCATTGTGACATTCAGGGGACCCCCTTTGTCCCCAGGGCCCATTCTGATACCGTGGGGACCCCCTTTGTCCCCAGGGCCCATTGTGACATCCTGGGGGACCCTCCTTGTCCCCAGAGCCCATTGTGACATCCCAGGACCCCACTTTGTCCCCAGGGCTTATTGTGACACCATGGGGATCTCCCTTGTCCCCAGGGCCCATTGTGACATCCCATGACCCCCCTTTGTCCCCAGTGCTATTGTGAAATCCTGGGGACCCCTTTTGTCCCCAGGGCCCATTGTGACACCGTGGGGAACCCCTTTGTCACTGGGGGCCATTTTGACATTCCAAGATTTTCACTTTGTCCCCAGGGCTCGTTCTGACACCTTGGGGACTCCCATTGTCCCCAGGGCCCATTGTGACATCCTGGGCAACCCCATTGTCCCCAGGGCCCATTGTGACATCCTGGGGACCCCCATTGTCCCCAAGGCCCATTCTGACATTCCAGGACCCCCCATTGTCCCCAGGGCCCATTCTGACATCCACTGCACCCCCTTGTCCCCAGGGCCCATTGTGACATTCAGGGGACCCCTCTTTGTCCCCAGGGCCCATTGTGACATCCTGGGGACCCCCGTTGTCACTGGAGCCCATTGTGACGTCCCAGGACCCCCCATTGTCCCCAGGGCCCATTGTGACGTCTTAGGACGCCCCATTGTCCCCAGGGCCCATTGCGACATTCAGGGGACCCCCCCTTGTCCCCAGGGCCCATTGTGACATCCTGGGGATCCCTCCTTGTCCCCAGGGCCTATTGTGACGTCCCAGGACCCCCCATTGTCCTCCGGACCCATTGTAACATTCAGGGAACCCCTTTGTCACTGGGGCCCATTGTGACATCCCAGGACCGCCCATTGTCCCCAGGGCCCATTGTGACATCCTGGGGACCCCATTTTCCCCAGGACCCATTGTGACCCTATGGGGACCCCCCCTTGTTCCCAGGGCCCATTGTGACACCGTGGGTACCACCCTTGACCGCAGGGCTCATTGTGACATCGCAGGACCCCCCTTTGTCCCCAGAGCCCATTGTGACATACAGGGGACCCCCTTTGTCCCCAGGGCCCATTGTGACATCGCAGGACCCACCCTGGTCCCCAGGGCTTATTGTGACATCCTGGGCACCCCTTTTGTCCCCACGGCCCATTGTGGCACCATGGGGACCCCCTTTGTCACTGGGGCCCATTGTGACATCCCAGGACCCCACTTTGTCCCCAGGGCTGATTGTGACGTCCCAGGACCCCCCACTGTCCCCAGGGCCCATTGTGACATTCAGGGGACCCCCTTTGTCCCCAGGGCCCATTGTGACATCCTGGAGACCCCCCCTTGTCCCCAGGGCCCATTGTGACGTCCCAGGACCCCCCTCTATTCCCAGGGCTCATTGTGACTTTCAGGGGATCCCCCCTTGTCCCCAGGGCTGATTGTGACGTCCTAGGGCCCCTCTGTGTCCCCAAGGCCCATTGTGACGTCCCAGGACCCCCATTGTCCCCAGGGCCCATTGTGACATCCTCGGCACCCCCTTGTCCCCAGGGCCCATTGTGACATTCAGGGGACCCCTCTTTGTCCCCAGGGCCCATTGTGACATCCTGGGGACCCCCTCTTGTCCCCAGGGCCCATTGTGACGTCCTAGGACCCCCCATTGTCCCCAGGGCCCATTGTGACATCCTGGGGATCCCCCCTTGTCACCAGGGCCCATTGTGACATTCAGGGGACCCCCCTTTGTCTCCAGGACATATTGTGAGACCGTGGGGACCTCATTAGTCCCCAGGGCCCATTGTGACGTCCCAGGACCCCCAATTGTCCCCAGGGCCCATTGTGACATTCACGGGACCCCCCATTGTCCCCAGGGCCCATTCTGATATGGTGGGGACCGCCTTTGTCTCCAGGGCCCATTGTGACATCCTGGGGACCCTCCTTGTCCCCAGAGCCCATTGTGACATCCAGGGGAACCCCCTTGTCTCCAGGGCCCATTGTGGCACCATGGGGACCCCCTTTGTCACTGAGGCCCATTGTGACATCCCAGGACCCCCCTTTGTCCCCAGGGCCCATTGTGACATCCTGGGGACCCCCATTGTCCCTAGGGCCCATTGTGACATTCCAGGACCCCCCATTGTCCCCAGGGCCCATTGTGACATCCACTGCACCCCCTTGTCCCCAGGGCCCATTGTGACATTCAGGGCACCCCCTTGTCCCCAGGGCCCATTGTGACATTCAGGGGACCCCTCTTTGTCCCCAGGGCCCATTGTGACATCCTGGGGACCCCCCCTTGTCACTCGGGCCCATTGTGATGTCCCAGGACCCCCCATTGTCCCCAGGGCCCATTGTGACATTCAGGGCACCCCCTTGTCCCCAGGGCCCATTGTGACATTCCAGGGACGCCTCTTTGTACCCAGGGCACACTGTGACATCCTGGGGACCCCCCCTTATCCCCAGGGCCCATTGTGACATCCCAGGACCCCCCATAGTCCCCAGGGCCCATTGTGACATCCTGGGGATCGCTCCTTGTCCCCAGGGCCCATTTTGACGTCCTAGGACCCCCCATTGTCCCCAGGACCCATTGTGACATTCAGGGGGACCCCCTTTGTCTCTGGGGCCCATTGTGACATCCCAGGACCCCACATTGTCCCCAGGGCCCATTGTGACATCCTGGGGACCCCACTTGTCCCCAGGACCCATTGTGACACTATGGGGACATCCACTTGTGCCCAGGGCCCATTGTGGCACTGTGGGTACCACCCTTGTCCGCAGGGCTCATTGTGACATCCCAGGACCCCCCATTGTCCCCAGGGCCCATTGTGACATTCAGGGGACCCCCCTTTGTCGCCAGGGCCCATTATGATACCGTGGGGACCCCGTTTGTCCCCAGGGCCCATTGTGACAGCCTGGGGATCCTCCGTGTCTCCAGAGCCCATTGTGACATCCAGGGGACCCCCTTTGTCCCCAGGGCCCATTGTGGCACCATAGGGACCCACTTTGTCACTGGGGCCCATTGTGACATCCCAGGACCCCCCCTGGTCCCCAGGGCCCATTGTGACATCCGGCGGACCCCCTTTGTCCCTAGGGCCCATTGTGACATCCTGGGGACCCGTTTCTCCCCACGGCGTATTGTGGCACCATGGGGACTCCCCCTTGTCACTGGGGGCCCGTTGTGACACCATGGAGACCCCTGCTTGTCCTCAGGGTCCATTGTGACATCCTGGGCACCCCCTTGCTCCCAGGGCCCATTGTGGCACCATGGGGATACCCCCTTGTCCCCAGGGCCCATTGTGACATTCTAGGACCCCACTTTGTCCCCAGGGCCTATTGTGACACCATGGGGACCACTCCTTGTCCTCAGGACTCATTCTCACATCCTGGGTACCCCCCATTGTCCCCAGGGCCCATTGTGACATCGTGGGGACCCCACTTGTCCCCAGGTCCATGGTGACACTATGGGGACCCCCCCTTGTGCCCAGGGCCCATAGTGACACCGTGGGTACCACCCTTGTCTGCAGGGCTCATTGTGACATCCCAGGACCCCCCATTTTCCCCAGGGCCCATTGTGACATTCAGGGGACCCCCTTTGTCCCCAGAGCCCATTGTGACATGCTGGGGACGCTCTTTGTCCCCAGGGCCCATTGTGACATCCTGGGGACCCCCTTTGTCCCCAGGGCCCATTGTGGCACCATAGGGACCCCCTATGTCACTGGCGCCCATTGTGACATCCCAGGACCCCCCCTGGTCCCCAGGCCCCATTGTGACATCCTGGGGACCCCCTTTGTCCCAGGACTTCATTGTGACATCCTGGGGACCCCCCTTGTCCTCAGGGTCCATTGTGACAGCCCAGGACCTTACATTGTCCCCAGGGCCCATTGTGTTATCTGGGGGAACCCCTTGTTCCCAAGGCCCATTGTGACATCCTGGGGACCCACCCTTGTCCCCAGGGCCCATTGTGACATCCCAGGACCCCCCATTGTCCCCAGGGCCCATTGTGACATCCTCGGCACCCCCTTGTCCCCAGGGCCCATTGTGACATTCAGGGGACCCCTCTTTGTCCCCAGGGCCCATTGTGACATCCTGGGGATCCCTCCTTGACCCCAGGGCCCATTGTGACGTCCCAGGACCCCCCATTGTCCCCAGGACCTATTGTGACATCCTGGCCACCCCCTTGCTCCCAGGGCCCATTGTGGCACCATGGGGACACCCCCTTGTCCCCGGTGCCCATTGTGACATCCCAGGACCCCCCTTTGTCCCCAGGAGCCATTGTAGCACCATGGGGACCACTTTTGTCCCCAGGGCCCATTGTGACATTCTAGGACCCCACTTTGTCCCCAGGGCCTATTGTAACGCCATGGGGACCCCTCCTTGTCCTCAGGACTCATTCTCACATCCTGGGCACCCGCCATTGTCCCCAGGGCCCATTGTGACATCCTGGGGACCCTCATTGTCCTCAGGGTCCATTGTGACATCCTGGGCACCCCCCATTTTCCCCAGGACCCATTGTGACATCCTGGCCACCCCCTTGCTCCCAGGGCCCGTTGTGGCACCATGGGGACACCCCCTTTGACCCCAGGGCCCATTGTGGCACCATGGCAAGCCCTTTTGTCCCCAGGGCCCATTGTGACATTCTTGGACCCCACTTTGTCCCCAGGGCCTATTGTGACACCATGGGGACACCTCCTTGTCACTGGGGACCCATTGTGACACCATGGGGACCCCCCCTTGTCCTCAGGACTCATTCTCACATCCTGGACAGCCCCCATTGTCCCCAGGGCCCATTGTGACATCCACTGCACCCCCTTGTCCCCAGGGCCCATTGTGACATTCAGGGGACCCCTCTTTGTCCCCAGGGCCCATTGTGACATGCTGGGGACGCTCTTTGTCCCCAGGGCCCATTGTGACATCCTGGGGACCCCCTTTGTCCCCAGGGCCCATTGTGGCACCATGAGGACCCTCTTTGTCACTGGGCCCCATTGTGACATCCCAGGACCCCCCTTTGTCCCCAGGGCCCATTGTGACATCCCAGGACACCCCCTTTGTCCCCAGTGCTATTGTGAAATCCTGGGGACCCCTTATGTCCCCAGGGCCCATTGTGACACCATGGGGAACCCCTTTGTCACTGGGGGCCATTGTGACATTCCAGGATTCCACTTTGTCCCCAGGGCTCGTTCTGACACCTTGGGGACTCCCATTGTCCCCAGGGCCCATTGTGACATCCTGGGGACCCCCATTGTCCCCAGGGCCCATTGTGACATTCCAGGACCCCCCATTGTCCCCAAGGCCCATTGTGACATCCACTGCACCCCCTTGTCCCCAGGGCCCATTGTGACATTCAGGGGACCCCTCTTTGTCCCCAGGGCCAATTGTGACATCCTGGGGACCCCCCCTTGTCACTGGGGCCCATTGTGACGTTCAGGGGACCCCCCATTGTCCCCAGGGCCCATTGTGACATCCTGGGGATCCCTCCTTGTCCCCAGGGCCCATTGTGACGTCTTAGGACCCCCCATTGTCCCCAGGGCCCATTGTGACATTCAGGGCACCCCCTTGTCCCCAGGGCCCATTGTGACATTCCGGGGACGCCTCTTTGTACCCAGGGTCCATTGTGACATCCTGGGCACCCCCCATTTTCCGCAGGACCCATTGTGACATCCTGGCCACCCCCTTGCTCCCAGGGCCCGTTGTGGCACCATGGGGACACCCCCTTTGTCCCCAGGACCCATTGTGACATCCCAGGACCCCCCTTTGTCCCCAGGGCCATTGTAGCACCATGGGGACCCCCTTTGACCCCAGGGCCCATTGTGGCACCATGGCAACCCCTTTTGTCCCCAGGGCCCATTGTGACATTCTTGGACCCCACTTTGTCCCCAGGGCCTATTTTGACACCATGGGGACCCCTCCTTGTCACTGGGGACCCATTGTGACACCATGGGGACCCCCCCTTGTCCTCAGGACTCATTCTCACATCCTGGACACCCCCCATTGTCCCCAGGGCCCATTGTGACATCCACTGCACCCCCTTGTCCCCAGGGCCCATTGTGACATTCAGGGGACCCCTCTTGGTCCCCAGGGCCCATTGTGACATCCTGGGGACCCCCCCTTGTCCCCAGGGCCCATTGAGACGTCCCAGGACCCCCCACTGTCCCCAGGGCCCATTGTGACATTCAGGGGACCCCCTTTGTCCCCAGGGCCCATTCTGATACCGTGGGGACCCCCTTTGTCCCCAGGGCCCATTGTGACATCCTGGGGGACCCTCCTTGTCCCCAGAGCCCATTGTGACATCCCAGGACCCCACTTTGTCCCCAGGGCTTATTGTGACACCATGGGGATCTCCCTTGTCCCCAGGGCCCATTGTGACATCCCATGACCCCCCTTTGTCCCCAGTGCTATTGTGAAATCCTGGGGACCCCTTTTGTCCCCAGGGCCCATTGTGACACCGTGGGGAACCCCTTTGTCACTGGGGGCCATTGTGACATTCCAGGATTTCACTTTGTCCCCAGGGATCGTTCTGACACCTTGGGGACTCCCATTGTCCCCAGGGCCCATTGTGACATCCTGGGCAACCCCATTGTCCCCAGGGCCCATTGTGACATCCTGGGGACCCCCATTGTCCCCAAGGCCCATTCTGACATTCCAGGACCCCCCATTGTCCCCAGGGCCCATTCTGACATCCACTGCACCCCCTTGTCCCCAGGGCCCATTGTGACATTCAGGGGACCCCTCTTTGTCCCCAGGGCCCATTGTGACATCCTGGGGACCCCCGTTGTCACTGGAGCCCATTGTGACGTCCCAGGACCCCCCATTGTCCCCAGGGCCCATTGTGACGTCTTAGGACGCCCCATTGTCCCCAGGGCCCATTGCGACATTCAGGGGACGCCTCTTTGTACCCAGGGCACATAGTGACATCCTGGGGACCCCCCCTTGTCCCCAGGGCCCATTGTGACATCCTGGGGATCCCTCCTTGTCCCCAGGGCCTATTGTGACGTCCCAGGACCCCCCATTGTCCTCCGGACCCATTGTAACATTCAGGGAACCCCTTTGTCACTGGGGCCCATTGTGACATCCCAGGACCGCCCATTGTCCCCAGGGCCCATTGTGACATCCTGGGGACCCCATTTTCCCCAGGACCCATTGTGACCCTATGGGGACCCCCCCTTGTTCCCAGGGCCCATTGTGACACCGTGGGTACCACCCTTGACCGCAGGGCTCATTGTGACATCGCAGGACCCCCCTTTGTCCCCAGAGCCCATTGTGACATACAGGGGACCCCCTTTGTCCCCAGGGCCCATTGTGACATCGCAGGACCCACCCTGGTCCCCAGGGCTTATTGTGACATCCTGGGCACCCCTTTTGTCCCCACGGCCCATTGTGGCACCATGGGGACCCCCTTTGTCACTGGGGCCCATTGTGACATCCCAGGACCCCACTTTGTCCCCAGGGCTGATTGTGACGTCCCAGGGCCCCTCTGTGTCCCCAGGGCCCATTGTGACACTTTAGGGACCCCTCTTTGTCCCCAGGGCCCATTGTGACATCCTGGAGACCCCCCCTTGTCCCCAGGGCCCATTGTGACGTCCCAGGACCCCCCTCTATTCCCAGGGCTCATTGTGACTTTCAGGGGATCCCCCCTTGTCCCCAGGGCTGATTGTGACGTCCTAGGGCCCCTCTGTGTCCCCAAGGCCCATTGTGACGTCCCAGGACCCCCATTGTCCCCAGGGCCCATTGTGACATCCTCGGCACCCCCTTGTCCCCAGGGCCCATTGTGACATTCAGGGGACCCCTCTTTGTCCCCAGGGCCCATTGTGACATCCTGGGGACCCCCTCTTGTCCCCAGGGCCCATTGTGACGTCCTAGGACCCCCCATTGTCCCCAGGGCCCATTGTGACATCCTGGGGATCCCCCCTTGTCACCAGGGCCCATTGTGACATTCAGGGGACCCCCCTTTGTCTCCAGGACATATTGTGAGACCGTGGGGACCTCATTAGTCCCCAGGGCCCATTGTGACGTCCCAGGACCCCCAATTGTCCCCAGGGCCCATTGTGACATTCACGGGACCCCCCATTGTCCCCAGGGCCCATTCTGATATGGTGGGGACCGCCTTTGTCTCCAGGGCCCATTGTGACATCCTGGGGACCCTCCTTGTCCCCAGAGCCCATTGTGACATCCAGGGGAACCCCCTTGTCTCCAGGGCCCATTGTGGCACCATGGGGACCCCCTTTGTCACTGAGGCCCATTGTGACATCCCAGGACCCCCCTTTGTCCCCAGGGCCCATTGTGACATCCTGGGGACCCCCATTGTCCCTAGGGCCCATTGTGACATTCCAGGACCCCCCATTGTCCCCAGGGCCCATTGTGACATCCACTGCACCCCCTTGTCCCCAGGGCCCATTGTGACATTCAGGGCACCCCCTTGTCCCCAGGGCCCATTGTGACATTCAGGGGACCCCTCTTTGTCCCCAGGGCCCATTGTGACATCCTGGGGACCCCCCCTTGTCACTCGGGCCCATTGTGATGTCCCAGGACCCCCCATTGTCCCCAGGGCCCATTGTGACATTCAGGGCACCCCCTTGTCCCCAGGGCCCATTGTGACATTCCAGGGACGCCTCTTTGTACCCAGGGCACACTGTGACATCCTGGGGACCCCCCCTTATCCCCAGGGCCCATTGTGACATCCCAGGACCCCCCATAGTCCCCAGGGCCCATTGTGACATCCTGGGGATCGCTCCTTGTCCCCAGGGCCCATTTTGACGTCCTAGGACCCCCCATTGTCCCCAGGACCCATTGTGACATTCAGGGGGACCCCCTTTGTCTCTGGGGCCCATTGTGACATCCCAGGACCCCACATTGTCCCCAGGGCCCATTGTGACATCCTGGGGACCCCACTTGTCCCCAGGACCCATTGTGACACTATGGGGACATCCACTTGTGCCCAGGGCCCATTGTGGCACTGTGGGTACCACCCTTGTCCGCAGGGCTCATTGTGACATCCCAGGACCCCCCATTGTCCCCAGGGCCCATTGTGACATTCAGGGGACCCCCCTTTGTCGCCAGGGCCCATTATGATACCGTGGGGACCCCGTTTGTCCCCAGGGCCCATTGTGACAGCCTGGGGATCCTCCGTGTCTCCAGAGCCCATTGTGACATCCAGGGGACCCCCTTTGTCCCCAGGGCCCATTGTGGCACCATAGGGACCCACTTTGTCACTGGGGCCCATTGTGACATCCCAGGACCCCCCCTGGTCCCCAGGGCCCATTGTGACATCCGGCGGACCCCCTTTGTCCCTAGGGCCCATTGTGACATCCTGGGGACCCGTTTCTCCCCACGGCGTATTGTGGCACCATGGGGACTCCCCCTTGTCACTGGGGGCCCGTTGTGACACCATGGAGACCCCTGCTTGTCCTCAGGGTCCATTGTGACATCCTGGGCACCCCCTTGCTCCCAGGGCCCATTGTGGCACCATGGGGATACCCCCTTGTCCCCAGGGCCCATTGTGACATTCTAGGACCCCACTTTGTCCCCAGGGCCTATTGTGACACCATGGGGACCACTCCTTGTCCTCAGGACTCATTCTCACATCCTGGGTACCCCCCATTGTCCCCAGGGCCCATTGTGACATCGTGGGGACCCCACTTGTCCCCAGGTCCATGGTGACACTATGGGGACCCCCCCTTGTGCCCAGGGCCCATAGTGACACCGTGGGTACCACCCTTGTCTGCAGGGCTCATTGTGACATCCCAGGACCCCCCATTTTCCCCAGGGCCCATTGTGACATTCAGGGGACCCCCTTTGTCCCCAGAGCCCATTGTGACATGCTGGGGACGCTCTTTGTCCCCAGGGCCCATTGTGACATCCTGGGGACCCCCTTTGTCCCCAGGGCCCATTGTGGCACCATAGGGACCCCCTATGTCACTGGCGCCCATTGTGACATCCCAGGACCCCCCCTGGTCCCCAGGCCCCATTGTGACATCCTGGGGACCCCCTTTGTCCCAGGACTTCATTGTGACATCCTGGGGACCCCCCTTGTCCTCAGGGTCCATTGTGACAGCCCAGGACCTTACATTGTCCCCAGGGCCCATTGTGTTATCTGGGGGAACCCCTTGTTCCCAAGGCCCATTGTGACATCCTGGGGACCCACCCTTGTCCCCAGGGCCCATTGTGACATCCCAGGACCCCCCATTGTCCCCAGGGCCCATTGTGACATCCTCGGCACCCCCTTGTCCCCAGGGCCCATTGTGACATTCAGGGGACCCCTCTTTGTCCCCAGGGCCCATTGTGACATCCTGGGGATCCCTCCTTGACCCCAGGGCCCATTGTGACGTCCCAGGACCCCCCATTGTCCCCAGGACCTATTGTGACATCCTGGCCACCCCCTTGCTCCCAGGGCCCATTGTGGCACCATGGGGACACCCCCTTGTCCCCGGTGCCCATTGTGACATCCCAGGACCCCCCTTTGTCCCCAGGAGCCATTGTAGCACCATGGGGACCACTTTTGTCCCCAGGGCCCATTGTGACATTCTAGGACCCCACTTTGTCCCCAGGGCCTATTGTGACACCATGGGGACCCCTCCTTGTCCTCAGGACTCATTCTCACATCCTGGGCACCCGCCATTGTCCCCAGGGCCCATTGTGACATCCTGGGGACCCTCATTGTCCTCAGGGTCCATTGTGACATCCTGGGCACCCCCCATTTTCCCCAGGACCCATTGTGACATCCTGGCCACCCCCTTGCTCCCAGGGCCCGTTGTGGCACCATGGGGACACCCCCTTTGACCCCAGGGCCCATTGTGGCACCATGGCAAGCCCTTTTGTCCCCAGGGCCCATTGTGACATTCTTGGACCCCACTTTGTCCCCAGGGCCTATTGTGACACCATGGGGACACCTCCTTGTCACTGGGGACCCATTGTGACACCATGGGGACCCCCCCTTGTCCTCAGGACTCATTCTCACATCCTGGACAGCCCCCATTGTCCCCAGGGCCCATTGTGACATCCACTGCACCCCCTTGTCCCCAGGGCCCATTGTGACATTCAGGGGACCCCTCTTTGTCCCCAGGGCCCATTGTGACATGCTGGGGACGCTCTTTGTCCCCAGGGCCCATTGTGACATCCTGGGGACCCCCTTTGTCCCCAGGGCCCATTGTGGCACCATGAGGACCCTCTTTGTCACTGGGCCCCATTGTGACATCCCAGGACCCCCCTTTGTCCCCAGGGCCCATTGTGACATCCCAGGACACCCCCTTTGTCCCCAGTGCTATTGTGAAATCCTGGGGACCCCTTATGTCCCCAGGGCCCATTGTGACACCATGGGGAACCCCTTTGTCACTGGGGGCCATTGTGACATTCCAGGATTCCACTTTGTCCCCAGGGCTCGTTCTGACACCTTGGGGACTCCCATTGTCCCCAGGGCCCATTGTGACATCCTGGGGACCCCCATTGTCCCCAGGGCCCATTGTGACATTCCAGGACCCCCCATTGTCCCCAAGGCCCATTGTGACATCCACTGCACCCCCTTGTCCCCAGGGCCCATTGTGACATTCAGGGGACCCCTCTTTGTCCCCAGGGCCAATTGTGACATCCTGGGGACCCCCCCTTGTCACTGGGGCCCATTGTGACGTTCAGGGGACCCCCCATTGTCCCCAGGGCCCATTGTGACATCCTGGGGATCCCTCCTTGTCCCCAGGGCCCATTGTGACGTCTTAGGACCCCCCATTGTCCCCAGGGCCCATTGTGACATTCAGGGCACCCCCTTGTCCCCAGGGCCCATTGTGACATTCCGGGGACGCCTCTTTGTACCCAGGGTCCATTGTGACATCCTGGGCACCCCCCATTTTCCGCAGGACCCATTGTGACATCCTGGCCACCCCCTTGCTCCCAGGGCCCGTTGTGGCACCATGGGGACACCCCCTTTGTCCCCAGGACCCATTGTGACATCCCAGGACCCCCCTTTGTCCCCAGGGCCATTGTAGCACCATGGGGACCCCCTTTGACCCCAGGGCCCATTGTGGCACCATGGCAACCCCTTTTGTCCCCAGGGCCCATTGTGACATTCTTGGACCCCACTTTGTCCCCAGGGCCTATTGTGACACCATGGGGACCCCTCCTTGTCACTGGGGACCCATTGTGACACCATGGGGACCCCCCCTTGTCCTCAGGACTCATTCTCACATCCTGGACACCCCCCATTGTCCCCAGGGCCCATTGTGACATCCACTGCACCCCCTTGTCCCCAGGGCCCATTGTGACATTCAGGGGACCCCTCTTGGTCCCCAGGGCCCATTGTGACATCCTGGGGACCCCCCCTTGTCCCCAGGGCCCATTGAGACGTCCCAGGACCCCCCACTGTCCCCAGGGCCCATTGTGACATTCAGGGGACCCCCTTTGTCCCCAGGGCCCATTCTGATACCGTGGGGACCCCCTTTGTCCCCAGGGCCCATTGTGACATCCTGGGGGACCCTCCTTGTCCCCAGAGCCCATTGTGACATCCCAGGACCCCACTTTGTCCCCAGGGCTTATTGTGACACCATGGGGATCTCCCTTGTCCCCAGGGCCCATTGTGACATCCCATGACCCCCCTTTGTCCCCAGTGCTATTGTGAAATCCTGGGGACCCCTTTTGTCCCCAGGGCCCATTGTGACACCGTGGGGAACCCCTTTGTCACTGGGGGCCATTGTGACATTCCAGGATTTCACTTTGTCCCCAGGGATCGTTCTGACACCTTGGGGACTCCCATTGTCCCCAGGGCCCATTGTGACATCCTGGGCAACCCCATTGTCCCCAGGGCCCATTGTGACATCCTGGGGACCCCCATTGTCCCCAAGGCCCATTCTGACATTCCAGGACCCCCCATTGTCCCCAGGGCCCATTCTGACATCCACTGCACCCCCTTGTCCCCAGGGCCCATTGTGACATTCAGGGGACCCCTCTTTGTCCCCAGGGCCCATTGTGACATCCTGGGGACCCCCGTTGTCACTGGAGCCCATTGTGACGTCCCAGGACCCCCCATTGTCCCCAGGGCCCATTGTGACGTCTTAGGACGCCCCATTGTCCCCAGGGCCCATTGCGACATTCAGGGGACGCCTCTTTGTACCCAGGGCACATAGTGACATCCTGGGGACCCCCCCTTGTCCCCAGGGCCCATTGTGACATCCTGGGGATCCCTCCTTGTCCCCAGGGCCTATTGTGACGTCCCAGGACCCCCCATTGTCCTCCGGACCCATTGTAACATTCAGGGAACCCCTTTGTCACTGGGGCCCATTGTGACATCCCAGGACCGCCCATTGTCCCCAGGGCCCATTGTGACATCCTGGGGACCCCATTTTCCCCAGGACCCATTGTGACCCTATGGGGACCCCCCCTTGTTCCCAGGGCCCATTGTGACACCGTGGGTACCACCCTTGACCGCAGGGCTCATTGTGACATCGCAGGACCCCCCTTTGTCCCCAGAGCCCATTGTGACATACAGGGGACCCCCTTTGTCCCCAGGGCCCATTGTGACATCGCAGGACCCACCCTGGTCCCCAGGGCTTATTGTGACATCCTGGGCACCCCTTTTGTCCCCACGGCCCATTGTGGCACCATGGGGACCCCCTTTGTCACTGGGGCCCATTGTGACATCCCAGGACCCCACTTTGTCCCCAGGGCTGATTGTGACGTCCCAGGACCCCCCACTGTCCCCAGGGCCCATTGTGACATTCAGGGGACCCCCTTTGTCCCCAGGGCCCATTCTGATACCGTGGGGACCCCCTTTGTCCCCAGGGCCCATTGTGACATCCTGGGGGACCCTCCTTGTCCCCAGAGCCCATTGTGACATCCCAGGACCCCACTTTGTCCCCAGGGCTTATTGTGACACCATGGGGATCTCCCTTGTCCCCAGGGCCCATTGTGACATCCCATGACCCCCCTTTGTCCCCAGTGCTATTGTGAAATCCTGGGGACCCCTTTTGTCCCCAGGGCCCATTGTGACACCGTGGGGAACCCCTTTGTCACTGGGGGCCATTGTGACATTCCAGGATTTCACTTTGTCCCCAGGGATCGTTCTGACACCTTGGGGACTCCCATTGTCCCCAGGGCCCATTGTGACATCCTGGGCAACCCCATTGTCCCCAGGGCCCATTGTGACATCCTGGGGACCCCCATTGTCCCCAAGGCCCATTCTGACATTCCAGGACCCCCCATTGTCCCCAGGGCCCATTCTGACATCCACTGCACCCCCTTGTCCCCAGGGCCCATTGTGACATTCAGGGGACCCCTCTTTGTCCCCAGGGCCCATTGTGACATCCTGGGGACCCCCGTTGTCACTGGAGCCCATTGTGACGTCCCAGGACCCCCCATTGTCCCCAGGGCCCATTGTGACGTCTTAGGACGCCCCATTGTCCCCAGGGCCCATTGCGACATTCAGGGGACGCCTCTTTGTACCCAGGGCACATAGTGACATCCTGGGGACCCCCCCTTGTCCCCAGGGCCCATTGTGACATCCTGGGGATCCCTCCTTGTCCCCAGGGCCTATTGTGACGTCCCAGGACCCCCCATTGTCCTCCGGACCCATTGTAACATTCAGGGAACCCCTTTGTCACTGGGGCCCATTGTGACATCCCAGGACCGCCCATTGTCCCCAGGGCCCATTGTGACATCCTGGGGACCCCATTTTCCCCAGGACCCATTGTGACCCTATGGGGACCCCCCCTTGTTCCCAGGGCCCATTGTGACACCGTGGGTACCACCCTTGACCGCAGGGCTCATTGTGACATCGCAGGACCCCCCTTTGTCCCCAGAGCCCATTGTGACATACAGGGGACCCCCTTTGTCCCCAGGGCCCATTGTGACATCGCAGGACCCACCCTGGTCCCCAGGGCTTATTGTGACATCCTGGGCACCCCTTTTGTCCCCACGGCCCATTGTGGCACCATGGGGACCCCCTTTGTCACTGGGGCCCATTGTGACATCCCAGGACCCCACTTTGTCCCCAGGGCTGATTGTGACGTCCCAGGGCCCCTCTGTGTCCCCAGGGCCCATTGTGACACTTTAGGGACCCCTCTTTGTCCCCAGGGCCCATTGTGACATCCTGGAGACCCCCCCTTGTCCCCAGGGCCCATTGTGACGTCCCAGGACCCCCCTCTATTCCCAGGGCTCATTGTGACTTTCAGGGGATCCCCCCTTGTCCCCAGGGCTGATTGTGACGTCCTAGGGCCCCTCTGTGTCCCCAAGGCCCATTGTGACGTCCCAGGACCCCCATTGTCCCCAGGGCCCATTGTGACATCCTCGGCACCCCCTTGTCCCCAGGGCCCATTGTGACATTCAGGGGACCCCTCTTTGTCCCCAGGGCCCATTGTGACATCCTGGGGACCCCCTCTTGTCCCCAGGGCCCATTGTGACGTCCTAGGACCCCCCATTGTCCCCAGGGCCCATTGTGACATCCTGGGGATCCCCCCTTGTCACCAGGGCCCATTGTGACATTCAGGGGACCCCCCTTTGTCTCCAGGACATATTGTGAGACCGTGGGGACCTCATTAGTCCCCAGGGCCCATTGTGACGTCCCAGGACCCCCAATTGTCCCCAGGGCCCATTGTGACATTCACGGGACCCCCCATTGTCCCCAGGGCCCATTCTGATATGGTGGGGACCGCCTTTGTCTCCAGGGCCCATTGTGACATCCTGGGGACCCCCATTGTCCCTAGGGCCCATTGTGACATTCCAGGACCCCCCATTGTCCCCAGGGCCCATTGTGACATCCACTGCACCCCCTTGTCCCCAGGGCCCATTGTGACATTCAGGGCACCCCCTTGTCCCCAGGGCCCATTGTGACATTCAGGGGACCCCTCTTTGTCCCCAGGGCCCATTGTGACATCCTGGGGACCCCCCCTTGTCACTCGGGCCCATTGTGATGTCCCAGGACCCCCCATTGTCCCCAGGGCCCATTGTGACATTCAGGGCACCCCCTTGTCCCCAGGGCCCATTGTGACATTCCAGGGACGCCTCTTTGTACCCAGGGCACACTGTGACATCCTGGGGACCCCCCCTTATCCCCAGGGCCCATTGTGACATCCCAGGACCCCCCATAGTCCCCAGGGCCCATTGTGACATCCTGGGGATCGCTCCTTGTCCCCAGGGCCCATTTTGACGTCCTAGGACCCCCCATTGTCCCCAGGACCCATTGTGACATTCAGGGGGACCCCCTTTGTCTCTGGGGCCCATTGTGACATCCCAGGACCCCACATTGTCCCCAGGGCCCATTGTGACATCCTGGGGACCCCACTTGTCCCCAGGACCCATTGTGACACTATGGGGACATCCACTTGTGCCCAGGGCCCATTGTGGCACTGTGGGTACCACCCTTGTCCGCAGGGCTCATTGTGACATCCCAGGACCCCCCATTGTCCCCAGGGCCCATTGTGACATTCAGGGGACCCCCCTTTGTCGCCAGGGCCCATTATGATACCGTGGGGACCCCGTTTGTCCCCAGGGCCCATTGTGACAGCCTGGGGATCCTCCGTGTCTCCAGAGCCCATTGTGACATCCAGGGGACCCCCTTTGTCCCCAGGGCCCATTGTGGCACCATAGGGACCCACTTTGTCACTGGGGCCCATTGTGACATCCCAGGACCCCCCCTGGTCCCCAGGGCCCATTGTGACATCCGGCGGACCCCCTTTGTCCCTAGGGCCCATTGTGACATCCTGGGGACCCGTTTCTCCCCACGGCGTATTGTGGCACCATGGGGACTCCCCCTTGTCACTGGGGGCCCGTTGTGACACCATGGAGACCCCTGCTTGTCCTCAGGGTCCATTGTGACATCCTGGGCACCCCCTTGCTCCCAGGGCCCATTGTGGCACCATGGGGATACCCCCTTGTCCCCAGGGCCCATTGTGACATTCTAGGACCCCACTTTGTCCCCAGGGCCTATTGTGACACCATGGGGACCACTCCTTGTCCTCAGGACTCATTCTCACATCCTGGGTACCCCCCATTGTCCCCAGGGCCCATTGTGACATCGTGGGGACCCCACTTGTCCCCAGGTCCATGGTGACACTATGGGGACCCCCCCTTGTGCCCAGGGCCCATAGTGACACCGTGGGTACCACCCTTGTCTGCAGGGCTCATTGTGACATCCCAGGACCCCCCATTTTCCCCAGGGCCCATTGTGACATTCAGGGGACCCCCTTTGTCCCCAGAGCCCATTGTGACATGCTGGGGACGCTCTTTGTCCCCAGGGCCCATTGTGACATCCTGGGGACCCCCTTTGTCCCCAGGGCCCATTGTGGCACCATAGGGACCCCCTATGTCACTGGCGCCCATTGTGACATCCCAGGACCCCCCCTGGTCCCCAGGCCCCATTGTGACATCCTGGGGACCCCCTTTGTCCCAGGACTTCATTGTGACATCCTGGGGACCCCCCTTGTCCTCAGGGTCCATTGTGACAGCCCAGGACCTTACATTGTCCCCAGGGCCCATTGTGTTATCTGGGGGAACCCCTTGTTCCCAAGGCCCATTGTGACATCCTGGGGACCCACCCTTGTCCCCAGGGCCCATTGTGACATCCCAGGACCCCCCATTGTCCCCAGGGCCCATTGTGACATCCTCGGCACCCCCTTGTCCCCAGGGCCCATTGTGACATTCAGGGGACCCCTCTTTGTCCCCAGGGCCCATTGTGACATCCTGGGGATCCCTCCTTGACCCCAGGGCCCATTGTGACGTCCCAGGACCCCCCATTGTCCCCAGGACCTATTGTGACATCCTGGCCACCCCCTTGCTCCCAGGGCCCATTGTGGCACCATGGGGACACCCCCTTGTCCCCGGTGCCCATTGTGACATCCCAGGACCCCCCTTTGTCCCCAGGAGCCATTGTAGCACCATGGGGACCACTTTTGTCCCCAGGGCCCATTGTGACATTCTAGGACCCCACTTTGTCCCCAGGGCCTATTGTGACACCATGGGGACCCCTCCTTGTCCTCAGGACTCATTCTCACATCCTGGGCACCCGCCATTGTCCCCAGGGCCCATTGTGACATCCTGGGGACCCTCATTGTCCTCAGGGTCCATTGTGACATCCTGGGCACCCCCCATTTTCCCCAGGACCCATTGTGACATCCTGGCCACCCCCTTGCTCCCAGGGCCCGTTGTGGCACCATGGGGACACCCCCTTTGACCCCAGGGCCCATTGTGGCACCATGGCAAGCCCTTTTGTCCCCAGGGCCCATTGTGACATTCTTGGACCCCACTTTGTCCCCAGGGCCTATTGTGACACCATGGGGACACCTCCTTGTCACTGGGGACCCATTGTGACACCATGGGGACCCCCCCTTGTCCTCAGGACTCATTCTCACATCCTGGACAGCCCCCATTGTCCCCAGGGCCCATTGTGACATCCACTGCACCCCCTTGTCCCCAGGGCCCATTGTGACATTCAGGGGACCCCTCTTTGTCCCCAGGGCCCATTGTGACATGCTGGGGACGCTCTTTGTCCCCAGGGCCCATTGTGACATCCTGGGGACCCCCTTTGTCCCCAGGGCCCATTGTGGCACCATGAGGACCCTCTTTGTCACTGGGCCCCATTGTGACATCCCAGGACCCCCCTTTGTCCCCAGGGCCCATTGTGACATCCCAGGACACCCCCTTTGTCCCCAGTGCTATTGTGAAATCCTGGGGACCCCTTATGTCCCCAGGGCCCATTGTGACACCATGGGGAACCCCTTTGTCACTGGGGGCCATTGTGACATTCCAGGATTCCACTTTGTCCCCAGGGCTCGTTCTGACACCTTGGGGACTCCCATTGTCCCCAGGGCCCATTGTGACATCCTGGGGACCCCCATTGTCCCCAGGGCCCATTGTGACATTCCAGGACCCCCCATTGTCCCCAAGGCCCATTGTGACATCCACTGCACCCCCTTGTCCCCAGGGCCCATTGTGACATTCAGGGGACCCCTCTTTGTCCCCAGGGCCAATTGTGACATCCTGGGGACCCCCCCTTGTCACTGGGGCCCATTGTGACGTTCAGGGGACCCCCCATTGTCCCCAGGGCCCATTGTGACATCCTGGGGATCCCTCCTTGTCCCCAGGGCCCATTGTGACGTCTTAGGACCCCCCATTGTCCCCAGGGCCCATTGTGACATTCAGGGCACCCCCTTGTCCCCAGGGCCCATTGTGACATTCCGGGGACGCCTCTTTGTACCCAGGGTCCATTGTGACATCCTGGGCACCCCCCATTTTCCGCAGGACCCATTGTGACATCCTGGCCACCCCCTTGCTCCCAGGGCCCGTTGTGGCACCATGGGGACACCCCCTTTGTCCCCAGGACCCATTGTGACATCCCAGGACCCCCCTTTGTCCCCAGGGCCATTGTAGCACCATGGGGACCCCCTTTGACCCCAGGGCCCATTGTGGCACCATGGCAACCCCTTTTGTCCCCAGGGCCCATTGTGACATTCTTGGACCCCACTTTGTCCCCAGGGCCTATTGTGACACCATGGGGACCCCTCCTTGTCACTGGGGACCCATTGTGACACCATGGGGACCCCCCCTTGTCCTCAGGACTCATTCTCACATCCTGGACACCCCCCATTGTCCCCAGGGCCCATTGTGACATCCACTGCACCCCCTTGTCCCCAGGGCCCATTGTGACATTCAGGGGACCCCTCTTGGTCCCCAGGGCCCATTGTGACATCCTGGGGACCCCCCCTTGTCCCCAGGGCCCATTGAGACGTCCCAGGACCCCCCACTGTCCCCAGGGCCCATTGTGACATTCAGGGGACCCCCTTTGTCCCCAGGGCCCATTCTGATACCGTGGGGACCCCCTTTGTCCCCAGGGCCCATTGTGACATCCTGGGGGACCCTCCTTGTCCCCAGAGCCCATTGTGACATCCCAGGACCCCACTTTGTCCCCAGGGCTTATTGTGACACCATGGGGATCTCCCTTGTCCCCAGGGCCCATTGTGACATCCCATGACCCCCCTTTGTCCCCAGTGCTATTGTGAAATCCTGGGGACCCCTTTTGTCCCCAGGGCCCATTGTGACACCGTGGGGAACCCCTTTGTCACTGGGGGCCATTGTGACATTCCAGGATTTCACTTTGTCCCCAGGGATCGTTCTGACACCTTGGGGACTCCCATTGTCCCCAGGGCCCATTGTGACATCCTGGGCAACCCCATTGTCCCCAGGGCCCATTGTGACATCCTGGGGACCCCCATTGTCCCCAAGGCCCATTCTGACATTCCAGGACCCCCCATTGTCCCCAGGGCCCATTCTGACATCCACTGCACCCCCTTGTCCCCAGGGCCCATTGTGACATTCAGGGGACCCCTCTTTGTCCCCAGGGCCCATTGTGACATCCTGGGGACCCCCGTTGTCACTGGAGCCCATTGTGACGTCCCAGGACCCCCCATTGTCCCCAGGGCCCATTGTGACGTCTTAGGACGCCCCATTGTCCCCAGGGCCCATTGCGACATTCAGGGGACGCCTCTTTGTACCCAGGGCACATAGTGACATCCTGGGGACCCCCCCTTGTCCCCAGGGCCCATTGTGACATCCTGGGGATCCCTCCTTGTCCCCAGGGCCTATTGTGACGTCCCAGGACCCCCCATTGTCCTCCGGACCCATTGTAACATTCAGGGAACCCCTTTGTCACTGGGGCCCATTGTGACATCCCAGGACCGCCCATTGTCCCCAGGGCCCATTGTGACATCCTGGGGACCCCATTTTCCCCAGGACCCATTGTGACCCTATGGGGACCCCCCCTTGTTCCCAGGGCCCATTGTGACACCGTGGGTACCACCCTTGACCGCAGGGCTCATTGTGACATCGCAGGACCCCCCTTTGTCCCCAGAGCCCATTGTGACATACAGGGGACCCCCTTTGTCCCCAGGGCCCATTGTGACATCGCAGGACCCACCCTGGTCCCCAGGGCTTATTGTGACATCCTGGGCACCCCTTTTGTCCCCACGGCCCATTGTGGCACCATGGGGACCCCCTTTGTCACTGGGGCCCATTGTGACATCCCAGGACCCCACTTTGTCCCCAGGGCTGATTGTGACGTCCCAGGACCCCCCACTGTCCCCAGGGCCCATTGTGACATTCAGGGGACCCCCTTTGTCCCCAGGGCCCATTCTGATACCGTGGGGACCCCCTTTGTCCCCAGGGCCCATTGTGACATCCTGGGGGACCCTCCTTGTCCCCAGAGCCCATTGTGACATCCCAGGACCCCACTTTGTCCCCAGGGCTTATTGTGACACCATGGGGATCTCCCTTGTCCCCAGGGCCCATTGTGACATCCCATGACCCCCCTTTGTCCCCAGTGCTATTGTGAAATCCTGGGGACCCCTTTTGTCCCCAGGGCCCATTGTGACACCGTGGGGAACCCCTTTGTCACTGGGGGCCATTGTGACATTCCAGGATTTCACTTTGTCCCCAGGGATCGTTCTGACACCTTGGGGACTCCCATTGTCCCCAGGGCCCATTGTGACATCCTGGGCAACCCCATTGTCCCCAGGGCCCATTGTGACATCCTGGGGACCCCCATTGTCCCCAAGGCCCATTCTGACATTCCAGGACCCCCCATTGTCCCCAGGGCCCATTGTGACATCCACTGCACCCCCTTGTCCCCAGGGCCCATTGTGACATTCAGGGGACCCCTCTTTGTCCCCAGGGCCCATTGTGACATCCTGGGGACCCCCGTTGTCACTGGAGCCCATTGTGACGTCCCAGGACCCCCCATTGTCCCCAGGGCCCATTGTGACGTCTTAGGACGCCCCATTGTCCCCAGGGCCCATTGCGACATTCAGGGGACGCCTCTTTGTACCCAGGGCACATAGTGACATCCTGGGGACCCCCCCTTGTCCCCAGGGCCCATTGTGACATCCTGGGGATCCCTCCTTGTCCCCAGGGCCTATTGTGACGTCCCAGGACCCCCCATTGTCCTCCGGACCCATTGTAACATTCAGGGAACCCCTTTGTCACTGGGGCCCATTGTGACATCCCAGGACCGCCCATTGTCCCCAGGGCCCATTGTGACATCCTGGGGACCCCATTTTCCCCAGGACCCATTGTGACCCTATGGGGACCCCCCCTTGTTCCCAGGGCCCATTGTGACACCGTGGGTACCACCCTTGACCGCAGGGCTCATTGTGACATCGCAGGACCCCCCTTTGTCCCCAGAGCCCATTGTGACATACAGGGGACCCCCTTTGTCCCCAGGGCCCATTGTGACATCGCAGGACCCACCCTGGTCCCCAGGGCTTATTGTGACATCCTGGGCACCCCTTTTGTCCCCACGGCCCATTGTGGCACCATGGGGACCCCCTTTGTCACTGGGGCCCATTGTGACATCCCAGGACCCCACTTTGTCCCCAGGGCTGATTGTGACGTCCCAGGACCCCCCACTGTCCCCAGGGCCCATTGTGACATTCAGGGGACCCCCTTTGTCCCCAGGGCCCATTGTGACATCCTGGAGACCCCCCCTTGTCCCCAGGGCCCATTGTGACGTCCCAGGACCCCCCTCTATTCCCAGGGCTCATTGTGACTTTCAGGGGATCCCCCCTTGTCCCCAGGGCTGATTGTGACGTCCTAGGGCCCCTCTGTGTCCCCAAGGCCCATTGTGACGTCCCAGGACCCCCATTGTCCCCAGGGCCCATTGTGACATCCTCGGCACCCCCTTGTCCCCAGGGCCCATTGTGACATTCAGGGGACCCCTCTTTGTCCCCAGGGCCCATTGTGACATCCTGGGGACCCCCTCTTGTCCCCAGGGCCCATTGTGACGTCCTAGGACCCCCCATTGTCCCCAGGGCCCATTGTGACATCCTGGGGATCCCCCCTTGTCACCAGGGCCCATTGTGACATTCAGGGGACCCCCCTTTGTCTCCAGGACATATTGTGAGACCGTGGGGACCTCATTAGTCCCCAGGGCCCATTGTGACGTCCCAGGACCCCCAATTGTCCCCAGGGCCCATTGTGACATTCACGGGACCCCCCATTGTCCCCAGGGCCCATTCTGATATGGTGGGGACCGCCTTTGTCTCCAGGGCCCATTGTGACATCCTGGGGACCCTCCTTGTCCCCAGAGCCCATTGTGACATCCAGGGGAACCCCCTTGTCTCCAGGGCCCATTGTGGCACCATGGGGACCCCCTTTGTCACTGAGGCCCATTGTGACATCCCAGGACCCCCCTTTGTCCCCAGGGCCCATTGTGACATCCTGGGGACCCCCATTGTCCCTAGGGCCCATTGTGACATTCCAGGACCCCCCATTGTCCCCAGGGCCCATTGTGACATCCACTGCACCCCCTTGTCCCCAGGGCCCATTGTGACATTCAGGGCACCCCCTTGTCCCCAGGGCCCATTGTGACATTCAGGGGACCCCTCTTTGTCCCCAGGGCCCATTGTGACATCCTGGGGACCCCCCCTTGTCACTCGGGCCCATTGTGATGTCCCACGACCCCCCATTGTCCCCAGGGCCCATTGTGACATTCAGGGCACCCCCTTGTCCCCAGGGCCCATTGTGACATTCCAGGGACGCCTCTTTGTACCCAGGGCACACTGTGACATCCTGGGGACCCCCCCTTATCCCCAGGGCCCATTGTGACGTCCCAGGACCCCCCATAGTCCCCAGGGCCCATTGTGACATCCTGGGGATCGCTCCTTGTCCCCAGGGCCCATTTTGACGTCCTAGGACCCCCCATTGTCCCCAGGACCCATTGTGACATTCAGGGGGACCCCCTTTGTCTCTGGGGCCCATTGTGACATCCCAGGACCCCACATTGTCCCCAGGGCCCATTGTGACATCCTGGGGACCCCACTTGTCCCCAGGACCCATTGTGACACTATGGGGACATCCACTTGTGCCCAGGGCCCATTGTGGCACTGTGGGTACCACCCTTGTCCGCAGGGCTCATTGTGACATCCCAGGACCCCCCATTGTCCCCAGGGCCCATTGTGACATTCAGGGGACCCCCCTTTGTCGCCAGGGCCCATTATGATACCGTGGGGACCCCGTTTGTCCCCAGGGCCCATTGTGACAGCCTGGGGATCCTCCGTGTCTCCAGAGCCCATTGTGACATCCAGGGGACCCCCTTTGTCCCCAGGGCCCATTGTGGCACCATAGGGACCCACTTTGTCACTGGGGCCCATTGTGACATCCCAGGACCCCCCCTGGTCCCCAGGGCCCATTGTGACATCCGGCGGACCCCCTTTGTCCCTAGGGCCCATTGTGACATCCTGGGGACCCGTTTCTCCCCACGGCGTATTGTGGCACCATGGGGACTCCCCCTTGTCACTGGGGGCCCGTTGTGACACCATGGAGACCCCTGCTTGTCCTCAGGGTCCATTGTGACATCCTGGGCACCCCCTTGCTCCCAGGGCCCATTGTGGCACCATGGGGATACCCCCTTGTCCCCAGGGCCCATTGTGACATTCTAGGACCCCACTTTGTCCCCAGGGCCTATTGTGACACCATGGGGACCACTCCTTGTCCTCAGGACTCATTCTCACATCCTGGGTACCCCCCATTGTCCCCAGGGCCCATTGTGACATCGTGGGGACCCCACTTGTCCCCAGGTCCATGGTGACACTATGGGGACCCCCCCTTGTGCCCAGGGCCCATAGTGACACCGTGCGTACCACCCTTGTCTGCAGGGCTCATTGTGACATCCCAGGACCCCCCATTTTCCCCAGGGCCCATTGTGACATTCAAGGGACCCCCTTTGTCCCCAGAGCCCATTGTGACATGCTGGGGACGCTCTTTGTCCCCAGGGCCCATTGTGACATCCTGGGGACCCCCTTTGTCCCCAGGGCCCATTGTGGCACCATGAGGACCCTCTTTGTCACTGGGCCCCATTGTGACATCCCAGGACCCCCCTTTGTCCCCAGGGCCCATTGTGACATCCCAGGACACCCCCTTTGTCCCCAGTGCTATTGTGAAATCCTGGGGACCCCTTATGTCCCCAGGGCCCATTGTGACACCATGGGGAACCCCTTTGTCACTGGGGGCCATTGTGACATTCCAGGATTCCACTTTGTCCCCAGGGCTCGTTCTGACACCTTGGGGACTCCCATTGTCCCCAGGGCCCATTGTGACATCCTGGGGACCCCCATTGTCCCCAGGGCCCATTGTGACATTCCAGGACCCCCCATTGTCCCCAAGGCCCATTGTGACATCCACTGCACCCCCTTGTCCCCAGGGCCCATTGTGACATTCAGGGGACCCCTCTTTGTCCCCAGGGCCCATTGTGACATCCTGGGGACCCCCCCTTGTCACTGGGGCCCATTGTGACGTTCAGGGGACCCCCCATTGTCCCCAGGGCCCATTGTGACATCCTGGGGATCCCTCCTTGTCCCCAGGGCCCATTGTGACGTCTTAGGACCCCCCATTGTCCCCAGGGCCCATTGTGACATTCAGGGCACCCCCTTGTCCCCAGGGCCCATTGTGACATTCCGGGGACGCCTCTTTGTACCCAGGGTCCATTGTGACATCCTGGGCACCCCCCATTTTCCGCAGGACCCATTGTGACATCCTGGCCACCCCCTTGCTCCCAGGGCCCGTTGTGGCAACATGGGGACACCCCCTTTGTCCCCAGGACCCATTGTGACATCCGAGGACCCCCCTTTGTCCCCAGGGCCATTGTAGCACCATGGGGACCCCCTTTGACCCCAGGGCCCATTGTGGCACCATGGCAACCCCTTTTGTCCCCAGGGCCCATTGTGACATTCTTGGACCCCACTTTGTCCCCAGGGCCTATTGTGACACCATGGGGACCCCTCCTTGTCACTGGGGACCCATTGTGACACCATGGGGACCCCCCCTTGTCCTCAGGACTCATTCTCACATCCTGGACACCCCCCATTGTCCCCAGGGCCCATTGTGACATCCACTGCACCCCCTTGTCCCCAGGGCCCATTGTGACATTCAGGGGACCCCTCTTGGTCCCCAGGGCCCATTGTGACATCCTGGGGACCCCCCCTTGTCCCCAGGGCCCATTGAGACGTCCCAGGACCCCCCACTGTCCCCAGGGCCCATTGTGACATTCAGGGGACCCCCTTTGTCCCCAGGGCCCATTCTGATACCGTGGGGACCCCCTTTGTCCCCAGGGCCCATTGTGACATCCTGGGGGACCCTCCTTGTCCCCAGAGCCCATTGTGACATCCCAGGACCCCACTTTGTCCCCAGGGCTTATTGTGACACCATGGGGATCTCCCTTGTCCCCAGGGCCCATTGTGACATCCCATGACCCCCCTTTGTCCCCAGTGCTATTGTGAAATCCTGGGGACCCCTTTTGTCCCCAGGGCCCATTGTGACACCGTGGGGAACCCCTTTGTCACTGGGGGCCATTGTGACATTCCAGGATTTCACTTTGTCCCCAGGGATCGTTCTGACACCTTGGGGACTCCCATTGTCCCCAGGGCCCATTGTGACATCCTGGGCAACCCCATTGTCCCCAGGGCCCATTGTGACATCCTGGGGACCCCCATTGTCCCCAAGGCCCATTCTGACATTCCAGGACCCCCCATTGTCCCCAGGGCCCATTGTGACGTCTTAGGACGCCCCATTGTCCCCAGGGCCCATTGCGACATTCAGGGGACGCCTCTTTGTACCCAGGGCACATAGTGACATCCTGGGGACCCCCCCCTTGTCCCCAGGGCCCATTGTGACATCCTGGGGATCCCTCCTTGTCCCCAGGGCCTATTGTGACGTCCCAGGACCCCCCATTGTCCTCCGGACCCATTGTAACATTCAGGGAACCCCTTTGTCCCCAGGGCCCATTGAGACATCCCAGGACCGCCCATTGTCCCCAGGGCCCATTGTGACATCCTGGGGACCCCATTTTCCCCAGGACCCATTGTGACCCTATGGGGACCCCCCCTTGTTCCCAGGGCCCATTGTGACACCGTGGGTACCACCCTTGACCGCAGGGCTCTTTGTGACATCGCAGGACCCCCCTTTGTCCCCAGAGCCCATTGTGACATACAGGGGACCCCCTTTGTCCCCAGGGCCCATTGTGACATCGCAGGACCCACCCTGGTCCCCAGGGCTTATTGTGACATCCTGGGCACCCCTTTTGTCCCCACGGCCCATTGTGGCACCATGGGGACCCCCTTTGTCACTGGGGCCCATTGTGACATCCCAGGACCCCACTTTGTCCCCAGGGCTGATTGTGACGTCCCAGGGCCCCTCTGTGTCCCCAGGGCCCATTGTGACACTTTAGGGACCCCTCTTTGTCCCCAGGGCCCATTGTGACATCCTGGAGACCCCCCCTTGTCCCCAGGGCCCATTGTGACGTCCCAGGACCCCCCTCTGTTCCCAGGGCTCATTGTGACTTTCAGGGGATCCCCCCTTGTCCCCAGGGCTGATTGTGACGTCCTAGGGCCCCTCTGTGTCCCCAAGGCCCATTGTGACGTCCCAGGACCCCCATTGTCCCCAGGGCCCATTGTGACATCCTCGGCACCCCCTTGTCCCCAGGGCCCATTGTGACATCCTGGGGACCCCCTCTTGTCCCCAGGGCCCATTGTGACGTCCCAGGACCCCCCATTGTCCCCAGGGCCCATTGTGACATCCTGGGGATCCCCCCTTGTCACCAGGGCCCATTGTGACATTCAGGGGACCCCCCTTTGTCTCCAGGACATATTGTGAGACCGTGGGGACCTCATTAGTCCCCAGGGCCCATTGTGACGTCCCAGGACCCCCAATTGTCCCCAGGGCCCATTGTGACATTCACGGGACCCCCCATTGTCCCCAGGGCCCATTCTGATATGGTGGGGACCGCCTTTGTCTCCAGGGCCCATTGTGACATCCTGGGGACCCTCCTTGTCCCCAGAGCCCATTGTGACATCCAGGGGAACCCCCTTGTCTCCAGGGCCCATTGTGGCACCATGGGGACCCCCTTTGTCACTGAGGCCCATTGTGACATCCCAGGACCCCCCTTTGTCCCCAGGGCCCATTGTGACATCCTGGGGACCCCCATTGTCCCTAGGGCCCATTGTGACATTCCAGGACCCCCCATTGTCCCCAGGGCCCATTGTGACATCCACTGCACCCCCTTGTCCCCAGGGCCCATTGTGACATTCAGGGCACCCCCTTGTCCCCAGGGCCCATTGTGACATTCAGGGGACCCCTCTTTGTCCCCAGGGCCCATTGTGACATCCTGGGGACCCCCCCTTGTCACTCGGGCCCATTGTGATGTCCCAGGACCCCCCATTGTCCCCAGGGCCCATTGTGACATTCAGGGCACCCCCTTGTCCCCAGGGCCCATTGTGACATTCCAGGGACGCCTCTTTGTACCCAGGGCACACTGTGACATCCTGGGGACCCCCCCTTATCCCCAGGGCCCATTGTGACATCCCAGGACCCCCCATAGTCCCCAGGGCCCATTGTGACATCCTGGGGATCGCTCCTTGTCCCCAGGGCCCATTTTGACGTCCTAGGACCCCCCATTGTCCCCAGGACCCATTGTGACATTCAGGGGGACCCCTTTTGTCTCTGGGGCCCATTGTGACATCCCAGGACCCCACATTGTCCCCAGGGCCCATTGTGACATCCTGGGGACCCCACTTGTCCCCAGGACCCATTGTGACACTATGGGGTCATCCACTTGTGCCCAGGGCCCATTGTGGCACTGTGGGTACCACCCTTGTCCGCAGGGCTCATTGTGACATCCCAGGACCCCCCATTGTCCCCAGGGCCCATTGTGACATTCAGGGGACCCCCCTTTGTCGCCAGGGCCCATTATGATACCGTGGGGACCCCGTTTGTCCCCAGGGCCCATTGTGACAGCCTGGGGATCCTCCGTGTCTCCAGAGCCCATTGTGACATCCAGGGGACCCCCTTTGTCCCCAGGGCCCATTGTGGCACCATAGGGACCCACTTTGTCACTGGGGCCCATTGTGACATCCCAGGACCCCCCCTGGTCCCCAGGGCCCATTGTGACATCCGGCGGACCCCCTTTGTCCCTAGGGCCCATTGTGACATCCTGGGGACCCGTTTCTCCCCACGGCGTATTGTGGCACCATGGGGACTCCCCCTTGTCACTGGGGGCCCGTTGTGACACCATGGAGACCCCTGCTTGTCCTCAGGGTCCATTGTGACATCCTGGGCACCCCCTTGCTCCCAGGGCCCATTGTGGCACCATGGGGATACCCCCTTGTCCCCAGGGCCCATTGTGACATTCTAGGACCCCACTTTGTCCCCAGGGCCTATTGTGACACCATGGGGACCACTCCTTGTCCTCAGGACTCATTCTCACATCCTGGGTACCCCCTATTGTCCCCAGGGCCCATTGTGACATCGTGGGGACCCCACTTGTCCCCAGGTCCATGGTGACACTATGGGGACCCCCCCTTGTGCCCAGGGCCCATAGTGACACCGTGGGTACCACCCTTGTCTGCAGGGCTCATTGTGACATCCCAGGACCCCCCATTTTCCCCAGGGCCCATTGTGACATTCAGGGGACCCCCTTTGTCCCCAGAGCCCATTGTGACATGCTGGGGACGCTCTTTGTCCCCAGGGCCCATTGTGAAATCCTGGGGACCCCCTTTGTCCCCAGGGCCCATTGTGGCACCATAGGGACCCACTTTGTCACTGGGGCCCATTGTGACATCCCAGGACCCCCCCTGGTCCCCAGGGCCCATTGTGACATCTGGCGGACCCCCCTTTGTCCCTAGGGCCCATTGTGACATCCTGGGGACCCGTTTCTCCCCACGGCGTATTGTGGCACCATGGGGACTCCCCCTTGTCACTGGCGCCCATTGTGACACCATGGAGACCCCTGCTTGTCCCCAGGCCCCATTGTGACATCCTGGGGACCCCCTTTGTCCCAGGACTTCATTGTGACATCCTGGGGACCCCCCTTGTCCTCAGGGTCCATTGTGACAGCCCAGGACCTTACATTGTCCCCAGGGCCCATTGTGTTATCTGGGGGAACCCCTTGTTCCCAAGGCCCATTGTGACATCCTGGGGACCCACCCTTGTCCCCAGGGCCCATTGTGACATCCCAGGACCCCCCATTGTCCCCAGGGCCCATTGTGACATCCTCGGCACCCCCTTGTCCTCAGGGCCCATTGTGACATTCAGGGGACCCCTCTTTGTCCCCAGGGCCCATTGTGGCATCCTGGGGATCCCTCCTTGACCCCAGGGCCCATTGTGACGTCCCAGGACCCCCCATTGTCCCCAGGACCTATTGTGACATCCTGGCCACCCCCTTGCTCCCAGGGCCCATTGTGGCACCATGGGGACACCCCCTTGTCCCCGGTGCCCATTGTGACATCCCAGGACCCCCCTTTGTCCCCAGGAGCCATTGTAGCACCATGGGGACCACTTTTGTCCCCAGGGCCCATTGTGACATTCTAGGACCCCACTTTGTCCCCAGGGCCTATTGTGACACCATGGGGACCCCTCCTTGTCCTCAGGACTCATTCTCACATCCTGGGCACCCGCCATTGTCCCCAGGGCCCATTGTGACATCCTGGGGACCCTCATTGTCCTCAGGGTCCATTGTGACATCCTGGGCACCCCCCATTTTCCCCAGGACCCATTGTGACATCCTGGCCACCCCCTTGCTCCCAGGGCCCGTTGTGGCACCATGGGGACACCCCCTTTGACCCCAGGGCCCATTGTGGCACCATGGCAAGCCCTTTTGTCCCCAGGGCCCATTGTGACATTCTTGGACCCCACTTTGTCCCCAGGGCCTATTGTGACACCATGGGGACACCTCCTTGTCACTGGGGACCCATTGTGACACCATGGGGACCCCCCCTTGTCCTCAGGACTCATTCTCACATTCTGGACACACCCCATTGTCCCCAGGGCCCATTGTGACATCCACTGCACCCCCTTGTCCCCAGGGCCCATTGTGACATTCAGGGGACCCCTCTTTGTCCCCAGGGCCCATTGTGACATGCTGGGGACGCTCTTTGTCCCCAGGGCCCATTGTGACATCCTGGGGACCCCCTTGTCCCCAGTGCCTATTGTGAAATCCTGGGCACCCCCTTTGTCCCCAGGGCCCATTGTGACATTCCAGGACCCCTCTTTGTCCCCAGGGTCCATTGTGACATCCTGGGGACCCTCTTTGTCCCCAGGGCCCATTGTGACAGGGTGGGGACTCCCTTTGTCCCCAGGGCCCATTGTGACATCTCAGGACACCCCAATTGTTTCCAGGGCCCATTGTGACATCCTGGGTACCCCTTTTATCCCCGGGGCCCATTGTGACATCCTGGGGACTCCCCTTGTCACTGGGGACCCATTGTGACACCATGGGGACCACCCCTTTCTCCCCAGTGCCCATTGTGACATCCTGGGGACCCCTTTGTCCCCAGAGCCCATTGTGACATCCTGGTGAGCCCCCTTTGTCCCCAGGGCCCATTGTGACATCCCAGGACCCCCCTTTGTCACCAGGGCCCATTGTGACGTCCCAGGACCCCTCTTTGTCCCCAGGGCCCATTGTGACATCCCCGGACCCCCCATTGTCCCCAGAGCCCATTGTGACATCCTTGGGACCCCCATTGTCCCCAGGGCCCATTGTGACATCCTGGGGACCCCCCTTGTCACTGGTGACCCATTGTGACACCATGGGGACCCCCGTTTGTCCCCAGGGCTCATTGTGACATCCCAGGACCTCCCATTGTCCCCAGGGCCCATTGTGACATCATGGGGACCGCCTTGTCCCTCTGGCCCGTTGTGGCACCGTGGGGACCTCCTTTGTCCCCAGGGCCCATTGTGACACCATGGGGACCCCTTTTGTCACTGTGGTCCAATGTGACATCCCAGGACCCCACTTTGTACCCAAGGCCCATTGTGACACCGTGGGGACCCCCCTTGTCTCCAGGACCCACCGTGGCACCGTGGGGACCACCCTTGTCACTGGGACCCATTGTAACACTATGGGGATCCCCCCTTGTCCCCAGAGCCCATTGTGACATCCTGGGGACCCCCTTGTTCCCCATGGCCCACTGTGATGTCCCAGGACCCCCCCCTTGTCCCCAGAGCCCATTGTGACATCCTGGGGACGCCCTTTTTCCCCAGGACCCATTGTGGCACCATTGGGACCCCCTTTGTCACTGGGGCCCATTGTGACTTCCCAGGACCTCACTTTGTCCCCAGGGCCCATTGTGACTTCCGGGGGACCCCCTTTGTCACCAGGGCCCATTGTGACGTCCCCGGACCCCCCATTGTCCCCAGACCCATTGTGACATCTTGGGGACCCCCTTTGTCCCCAGGGCCCATTGTGACATTCAGGGGACAGCCTTTGTCCCAAGGGCCCATTGTGACACCGTTGGAATCCCCGTTGTCCTCAGAGCCCATTGTGACATCCTGGGAACCCCCTTTGTGCCCAGGGCCCATTGTGACATTTCAGGACCCCACTTTGTCCCCAGGGCCCATTGTGACATCCTGGAGACGCCCTTTGTCCCCAGAGCCCGTTGTGACATCTAAGGACCCCCCAATTGTGCCCAGGACTCATTGTGACATCCCAGGACCCCCCATTGTCCCCAGGGCCCATTGTGATGTCCCAGGCCCCCCCTTTGTCCCCAGGGCCTATTTTGACATCCTGGGGACCCCCCTTTGTCCCTAGGGCCCGTTGTGACATCCTGGGGACCTCGTTTGTCACTAGGGTCCATTGTGGCACCATGGGGATGCCCTTTGTCCCCAGGACCCATTGTGACATCCTGGGCACCCCCTTTGTCCCCAGGGCCTATTGTGACAGGGTGGGGACTCCCTTTGTCCCTAGGGCCCATTGTGACATCCTGGGGACCTCCTTTGTCCCCAGGGTCCATTGTGGCACCATGGGGACCCCCTTTGTCCCCAGGGCCCATTGTGAAATCCTGGGGACCCCCTTTGTCCCCAGGACCCATTGTGACATCCTGGGCACACCCTTTGTCCCCAGGGCCTATTGTGAAATTCTGGGGACCCCCTTTGTCCCCAGGGCCCATTGTGACATCCTGGGGACCCCACTTTGTTCCCAGGACCCATTGTGATGTCCACAATGGCCCCGTTGTCCCAAGGGGTCATTGTGACATACTGGGGACCTCCTTTGTCCCCAGGGCCCATTGTGACGTCCCTGGAGCCTCCATTTTTCCAAGAGACCATTGTGACATGCTGGGGACCCCACTTTGTTCCCAGGACCCATTGTGATGTCCACAATGGCCCCGTTGTCCCAAGGGGTCATTGTGACATACTGGGGACCTCCTTTGTCCCCAGGGCCCATTGTGACGTCCCTGGAGCCTCCATTTTTCCAAGAGCCCATTGTGACATCCTGGCGACCCCGCTTTTTCCTCAGGGCCCATTGTGGCACCATGGGGAGCTCCTCTGTCTCCAGGGCCCATTGTGACATTTAGGGGACTCATCTTTGTCCCCAGGGCCCATTGTGACATCCCAGGACCCCCCTTTGTCCCCAGGGCCCGTTGTGACATCCTGGGGACCTCGTTTGTCACTAGGGTCCATTGTGGCACCATGGGGATGCCCTTTGTCCCCAGGACCCATTGTGACATCCTGGGGACCCCCTTTGTCCCCAGGGCCCATTTTGGCACCACAGGGACGCCCTTTGTCACTGGGGCCCATTGTGACAACCCAGGACACCCCTTGTCCCCAGGGCCCTTTGTGACATTCAGGGGACCCCTCTTTGTCCCCAGGGCCTGTTGTGACATCCTGGGGACCCCCTTTGTCACTGGGGCCCATTGTGACATCCCAGGACCCCCCTTTGTCTGCAGGCCCCAATGTGACATTCAGGGGACCCCACTTTGTCCCCAGGGCCCACTGTGACATCCTAGGACCTCCCTTTGTCCCCAGGGCCCATCGTGGAACCGTGGGGACCCTCCTTGTCACTAGGGCCCATTGTGACACCATGGGGACCACCCCTTTCTCCCCAGTGCCCATTGTGACATCCTGGGGACCCCACTTGTCCCCAGAGCCCATTATCACATCCTTGGGACCCCTGTGTCCCCAGGGCCCATTGTGACGTCCCAGGACCCCCCATTGTCCCCAGGGTGCATTGTGACACCGTGGGGACCCCCTTTGTCCCCAGAGCCCATTGTGACATCCTGGGGAGCCCCCTTTGTCCCCAGGGCCCATTGTGACATTTCTGGACCCCCCACTGTCTCCAGGGCCCATTGTGAACATCCTGGGGACCCCTCTTTGTCCCCAGGGCCCATTGTGACATCCTGGGCTGCCCCGTATGTCACCAGGGCCCATTTTGACACCGTGGGCACCCCCTGTTGTCCTCAGGGCCCATTGTGACATCCCAGGACCCCCAATTGTCCCCAGGGCCCATTGTGACACCATGGGGAACCCTCTTGTCACTGGGGATGCATTGTGACACAATGGGGACCCCACCTTTGTCTCAAGTGCCCATTGTGACATCCTGGGGACCCCCTTTATCCCCAGGACCCATTGTGACGTCCCAGGACCCCATTTGTCCCCAGGGCCCATTGTGACATCCCAGGGCCCCACTTTGTCCCCAGGGCCCATTGTTACAGGGTGGGACCCCCCTTGTCCCCAGGGCCCATTGTGACATCCTGGTGACTCCCTTTGTCCCCAGGGCCCATTGTGGCACCATGGGGACCCTCTTTGTCACTGGGGCCCATTGTGACATCCCAGGACCCCACTTTGTCTTAGAAGGTCACTGATCGGACTACTGGTACATCCTGACTCTGCTTTCTCAATAAACATTGAAGAACACCTGGGGTTTGTTTGCTCCAAGGGAAAACTTCCCTGCCACGGTTCCTGGTTCCCGGTCCTGTTTCCCGGTCCGGTTTGGCTTCGCTATCAGAACAGCTGCTGCCTCCACAGCCGCGCTCAAAGTCCCCGTTGTGACACCGGGATGGCGGGAGAAGGGGGGTGGCGGGGGCGGCAGCGGCGGCGATTGGGGGGGGGCAGTCGGGGCTGGGCGGACAAGCGGCGGCTGCTGCGGCTCCTCAGGCAGCGACAGCAGCAGCGATCGGGGGGACGTGGGGGGCGGACAAGCGGCGGCTGCTGCGGCTCCTCAGGCAGCGACAGCAGCAGCGATCGGGGGGACGCGGGGGGCGGACAAGCGGCGGCTGCTGCGGCTCCTCAGGCAGCGACAGCAGCAGCGATCGGGGGGACGTGGGGGGCGGACAAGCGGCGGCTCCTGCGGCTCCTCAGGCAGCGACAGCAGCAGCGATCGGGGGGACGTGGGGGGCGGACAAGCGGCGGCTGCTGCGGCTCCTCAGGCAGCGACAGCAGCAGCGATCGGGGGGACGTGGGGGGCGGACAAGCGGCGGCTGCTGCGGCTCCTCAGGCAGCGACAGCAGCAGCGGTCGGGGGGACGTGGGGGGCGGACAAGCGGCGGCTGCTGCGGCTCCTCAGGCAGCGACAGCAGCAGCGATCGGGGGGACGTGGGGGGCGGACAAGCGGCGGCTCCTCCGGCCGCGGCCAGGACGTGGCTTCGCCGGCACCGGGGCCCGAGACCGCGCGCTGTGGGGCTGCGGGGCGGCTGTGGGGCCGGGGGTCTCCGGGGGTCCCGCAGCGGCCGCTGTGGGGCGGGATGGGGCGGCTGTGGAATTACCTGTGGGGCACTCATGGGGCTGCTGTAGGGGTCTTAAGAGGCATGTCTGGAGCACTTATGGGGCGACTATGGGGCAGGTGCTGGGCTGCTACAGCGGGACCTGTGGGGCACCCAGGTATGTGCACCCAGCACCGCGTGCACGCACACGCAGCTACACACTGATGTGTAAGCAAACACGTGGCCACACACACGCACACTTCCACAAGCGTGCCCAGTCCCATCTATTGACAGAAAGACGTACGTGAAATGTACTGACATGCTTGAGGGTAAACACGTGCGTGGATGTTTGGCACACTGCACACACGCACACGTCTGAACGATGATGCTCCAGCTTTAGCATAAATGGAGCTGACATCAAGGCACTCACATGTGGACAGACCAACGTTTATAGGCACTGAGGCTTTCGCGCACAGGTTCGTCCAAGAACAGGCACATACCTGCAGGCACCTCCGAATGTGTGTTCTGTGCATTCTCTTAAGGGACGCTAGATGGCAGCAAAGACCATGAAATTATTAACCTCAGTCTAACCCTAGGTTTATGACATTTTTTCTTACTATAGATGCGTTTGATGCTAAAAATTCCCCCAAATTGTAATGAATATGCGAGAATTGTGTGAATACAAGCATCGCAAGAGCATCCAGTGTTTGGAGCACTTATGGAACATGATAAAGCCAGGCAGAGCCTGACAAAGCGCGACAGAGCCCAACAGGGCTTGACAGAGCCTGATAGAACTCAACAGGGGCCGACAAATCCCGACAGCGCCTGACAGCGAACAGTGGAGTCTGGCAGGGCCTGACAGAGGCTGTCACAGCACGACAGAGCCAGAGGAGCCTGACAGAGCCCAGCAAACCCGACAGGAATAGACAAGGCCTGGGTGCACAGACCTGGGTGCGTGTGGAAAGGTTTCTGCCTGTTTTCCAGTGGGGAATGGTGTGTGTGCACGTGGACAAACAGAAGGCGAAGCAGCTCGGTTCCGACACTGAAGAAGGCTGCACAGTCACGTAGAAACGGGGGCTGCTCCGCTCCTGCTCTCCTGCTCTCTTGCAGGACACAGAGGCCTCAGAGCCCTGTTCAGTTCAGTTCAGTTCCATACAATGTTCACTGACTGCAAGAAAATCCCTCAAATCCCCCACAATGTGGGGCTCAAAAGGGAGTCCCCCTGAAAAGAGGGGGTCACAGTCCAAAAATGCCTGAAAATTCCTGGGGGAGGATAAAACTTATTAAACCCTGTAAATATGAGCGTGAGAATTTCAAACAGAGAGAAGTCTGTCGTTTGTATTTATATATTGCAGAATGGTATTCATGTAGATATAAAATGATTTTAAAATAAAACCCCTTTTCTACTCTGTTATATAAAGGATTTTAGAATGTAAAAAATTTCTGTTGATGGTTTTAAGAATACAAACATCTTATCTATTTGTAGATTAAAAAGTGAAGGACTTGAAAAAGAAAAAAATATCTAGATAGGAACTTAAAATAGAAAAAAGTGTGAGTAGGCAGAGCTATGTATAATTACTACGTGTTACATAGTCTAAATAGGTAATAAATATCATCTATATATATCCACTCACACCCGTATACATGCCTTTAATTTATTAATAAATGTAAATCGATATCCCAGTCTAAATATATATAATTGTAAATATGTCAAAATCTGTAAATTTGAAAAGATACCTGAGTGTTAAAATGGAAGTTTAAATGTATTTAAGTGTAAATAGACACTGGATCAGAGCGCAGCGCGGGAGAAACGGGGACGGGTGATGATAGGCGGAGAGAATGGAAATTGACGTGCTTAGCTGGCCAATCAGATTGCGGAGAGGGAAGAGAAGGGGCGGGCCGCGGGGGAAGGGTTGTCTCGAGGGCTTCCCAATGCGCATGCGCAGAAATGGGCGCTGGGAGGTGCACGGGGCGCTCTCGGCGGCCACGTGCGCGCACCGTTGGAGCCCGGAGCGGACTCGCTGCGCCGCTGTTTCTGCGAGGCCCCGGGGAGTGCCCGGCCCGGCCCCGCCCGGCCCGCTCCGCTCCGTCTCAGAGCCGCCTGGAGAGCCGGGTCGGGCACCCCCTTCTCGGCTCCACCTCTTCCCGAGCTAAGCCACGCCCCCTTGGGGCCGTGCCATGCTGACCGCACCCTCTCCCTACCCCAAGAGGCTCCTCCCATGGGGGCGTGCCCCAGAGAATGCCCACCCCCAGACCACCTCCCATGGGGCGTGACACAGAGGCTCCGCCCCCCCGAGGGGCTCCCCGTGGGCGTGCCCTCTCAGTACCCGCCCCTCGGCACTGACCCCACCCCGTGTAGGCGGGGCCACACCCAGCTGCCCCCTCCCATCTGTGACCCATAATCAACCCCATAGCAGACCTATGGCTGCCCCACAGGTCCCGCTGTAGCAGCCCAGCACCTGCCCCATAGTCGCCCCATAAGTGCTCCAGACATGCCTCTTAAGAGCCCCTACAGCAGCCCCATGAGTGCCCCACAGGTAATTCCACAGCCGCCCCATCCCGCCCCACAGCGGCCGCTGCGGGACCCCCGGAGCCCCCCGGCCCCACACCCGCCCCGCAGCCCCACAGCGCGCGGTCTCGGGCCCCGGTGCCGGCGAAGCCACGTCCTGGCCGCGGCCGGAGGAGCCGCCGCTTGTCCGCCCCCCACGTCCCCCCGATCGCTGCTGCTGTCGCTGCCTGAGGAGCCGCAGGAGCCGCCGCTTGTCCGCCCCCCCACGTCCCCCCGATCGCTGCTGCTGTCGCTGCCTGAGGAGCCGCAGCAGCCGCCGCTTGTCCGCCCCCCCACGTCCCCCCGATCGCTGCTGCTGTCGCTGCCTGAGGAGCCGCAGGAGCCGCCGCTTGTCCGCCCCCCACGTCCCCCCGATCGCTGCTGCTGTCGCTGCCTGAGGAGCCGCAGCAGCCGCCGCTTGTCCGCCCAGCCCCGACTGCCCCCCCCCAATCGCCGCCGCTGCCGCCCCCGCCACCCCCCTTCTCCCGCCATCCCGGTGTCACAACGGGGACTTTGAGCGCGGCTGTGGAGGCAGCAGCTGTTCTGATAGCGAAGCCAAACCGGACCGGGAAACAGGACCGGGAACCAGGAACCGTGGCAGGGAAGTTTTCCCTTGGAGCAAACAAACCCCAGGTGTTCTTCAATGTTTATTGAGAAAGCAGAGTCAGGATGTACCAGTAGTCCGATCAGTGACCTTCTAAGACAAAGTGGGGTCCTGGGATGTCACAATGGGCCCCAGTGACAAAGAGGGTCCCCATGGTGCCACAATGGGCCCTGGGGACAAAGGGAGTCACCAGGATGTCACAATGGGTCCTGGGGACAAGGGGGGTCCCACCCTGTAACAATGGGCCCTGGGGACAAAGTGGGGCCCTGGGATGTCACAATGGGTCCTGGGGATAAAGGGGGTCCCCAGGATGTCACAATGGGCACTTGAGACAAAGGTGGGGTCCCCATTGTGTCACAATGCGTCCCCAGTGACAAGAGGGTTCCCCATGGTGTCACAATGGGCCCTGGGGACAATTGGGGTCCTGGGATGTCACAATGGGCCCTGAGGACAACAGGGGGTCCCCACGGTGTCAAAATGGGCCCTGGTGACATACGGGGCAGCCCAGGATGTCACAATGGGCCCTGGGGACAAAGAGGGGTCCCCAGGATGTTCACAATGGGCCCTGGAGACAGTGGGGGGTCCAGAAATGTCACAATGGGCCCTGGGGACAAAGGGGGCTCCCCAGGATGTCACAATGGGCTCTGGGGACAGAGGGGGTCCTCACGGTGTCACAATGCACCCTGGAGACAATGGGGGGTCCTGGGACGTCACAATGGGCCCTGGGGACACAGGGGTCCCAAGGATGTGATAATGGGCTCTGGGGACAAGTGGGGTCCCCAGGATGTCACAATGGGCACTGGGGAGAAAGGGGTGGTCCCCATGGTGTCACAATGGGCCCTAGTGACAAGGAGGGTCCCCACGGTTCCACGATGGGCCCTGGGGACAAGGGGGTCCACCAGATGTCACAATGGGCCCTGGGGAAAACAGGGGGTCCCCACGGTGTCACAATGGGCCCTGGGGACAAAGGGAGGTCCTAGGACGTCACAGTGGGCCCTGGGGACAAAGTGGGGTCCCCTGAATGTCACATTGGGACCTGCAGACAAAGGGGGGTCCTGGGATGCCACAATGGGCCCCAGTGACAAAGGGGGTCCCCAGGATGTCACAACAGGCCCTGGGGACAAAGAGGGCTCTCCTGAATGTCAAAATGGGCCCTGGGGACAAGGGGGGACCCCAGGATGCAACAACGGGCCCTGGGGACAAAGAGGGGTCCCCTGAATGTCACAAAGGGCCCTGGGGACAAGGGGGTGTCCTGGGATGTCACAATGGACCCTGGGGACAAATAGCAGTTCCCTGAATATCACAATGGGCCCTGGAGACAAGGGGTGTCCTGAGATGTCACAATGGGCCCCAGTGACAAAGGGCGTCCCTATGGTGCCAAAATGGGCCCTGGGGACAAAGGGGGTCCCCAGGAAGTCACAATGGGCCCTGGGGACAAAGGGAGGTCCCCAGGATGCCACAATGAGCCCTGGGGACAAGCAGGGTACCCACGGTGTCACAATGGGCCCTGGGGACAAAGGGGGGTCCCGAGGATGTCACAATGGGCCCTGGGGACAATTGGGGGATCCTGGGATGTCACAATGGGCCCTGGGGACAAAGATGAGTCCCCTAAATGTCACAATGGGCCCTGGAGACAGAGGGGCTCCCCATGGTGCCACAATGGGCCCTGACGAAAAAGCGGGGTTGCCAGGATGTCACAATGGGCTCTTGGAAAAATGGAGGGTCCTGGGACGTCACAATGGGCCCTGGGGACAAAGGAGGTCCCCAGGATGTCACAATGACCCCTTGGGACAACGGGGCCATTGTGGACATCACAATGGGTCCTGGGAACAAAGTGGGGTCCCCAGGATGTCACAATAGGCCCTGGGGACAAAGAGGGGTCCCCTGAATGTCACAATGGGCCCTGGGGACAAAGGGGTGTCCCCAGGATGTCACAATAAGCCCTGGAAACAATTGGGGGGTCCTGAGATGTCACAATGGGCCCTGGGGACAAAGGGGGTCCCCAGGATTTCACAATGGGCCTTGGGGACAAAGGGAGTCCCCACACTGTCACAATAGGCCCTGGGGACACAGGGGGTGCCCAGGATGTCACAATGGGTCCTGGGGACAAAGGGGGTCCTGTGATGTCACAATGGGTCCTGGGGACAAAGGGCATCCCCATGGTGCCACAATGGACCCTAGTGACAAACGGGGTCCCCAGGATGTCACAATGGGCCCTGGGGACAAGGGGGTCCCCAGGATCTCACAATGGACCCTGGGGACAAAGGGGGGTCCTGGGATGTCACAATGAGCCCTGGGCACAATTGGGGGGTCCTTAGATGTCACAACGGGCTCTGGGGACAAAGGGCGTCTCCAGGATGTCACAATGGGCCCTGGGGACAAAGTGGGGTCCTGAAATGTCACAATGGGCCCTGGGCACAAAGGGGGTTCCCAGGATGTCACAATGGGCTATGGGGACAACGGGGATTCCAACGGTGTCACAATGGGCCCTTGGGACAAAGGGGGTCCCCAGGATGTCACAATGGGCCCCAGTGACAAAGGGGGTCCCCAGGATGTCACAACAGGCCCTGGGGACAAAGAGGGCTCTCCTGAATGTCAAAATGGGCCCTGGGGACAAGGGGGGACCCCAGGATGCAACAACGGGCCCTGGGGACAAAGAGGGGTCCCCTGAATGTCACAAAGGGCCCTGGGGACAAGGGGGTGTCCTGGGATGTCACAATGGACCCTGGGGACAAATAGCAGTTCCCTGAATATCACAATGGGCCCTGGAGACAAGGGGTGTCCTGAGATGTCACAATGGGCCCCAGTGACAAAGGGCGTCCCTATGGTGCCAAAATGGGCCCTGGGGACAAAGGGGGTCCCCAGGAAGTCACAATGGGCCCTGGGGACAAAGGGAGGTCCCCAGGATGCCACAATGAGCCCTGGGGACAAGCAGGGTACCCACGGTGTCACAATGGGCCCTGGGGACAAAGGGGGGTCCCGAGGATGTCACAATGGGCCCTGGGGACAATTGGGGGATCCTGGGATGTCACAATGGGCCCTGGGGACAAAGATGAGTCCCCTAAATGTCACAATGGGCCCTGGAGACAGAGGGGCTCCCCATGGTGCCACAATGGGCCCTGACGAAAAAGCGGGGTCGCCAGGATGTCACAATGGGCTCTTGGAAAAATGGAGGGTCCTGGGACGTCACAATGGGCCCTGGGGACAAAGGAGGTCCCCAGGATGTCACAATGACCCCTTGGGACAACGGGGCCATTGTGGACATCACAATGGGTCCTGGGAACAAAGTGGGGTCCCCAGGATGTCACAATAGGCCCTGGGGACAAAGAGGGGTCCCCTGAATGTCACAATGGGCCCTGGGGACAAAGGGGTGTCCCCAGGATGTCACAATAAGCCCTGGAAACAATTGGGGGGTCCTGAGATGTCACAATGGGCCCTGGGGACAAAGGGGGTCCCCAGGATTTCACAATGGGCCTTGGGGACAAAGGGAGTCCCCACACTGTCACAATAGGCCCTGGGGACACAGGGGGTGCCCAGGATGTCACAATGGGTCCTGGGGACAAAGGGGGTCCTGTGATGTCACAATGGGTCCTGGGGACAAAGGGCATCCCCATGGTGCCACAATGGACCCTAGTGACAAACGGGGTCCCCAGGATGTCACAATGGGCCCTGGGGACAAGGGGGTCCCCAGGATCTCACAATGGACCCTGGGGACAAAGGGGGGTCCTGGGATGTCACAATGAGCCCTGGGCACAATTGGGGGGTCCTTAGATGTCACAACGGGCTCTGGGGACAAAGGGCGTCTCCAGGATGTCACAATGGGCCCTGGGGACAAAGTGGGGTCCTGAAATGTCACAATGGGCCCTGGGCACAAAGGGGGTTCCCAGGATGTCACAATGGGCTATGGGGACAACGGGGATTCCAACGGTGTCACAATGGGCCCTTGGGACAAAGGGGGTCCCCAGGATGTCACAATGGGCTCTGGGGACAAAGGGGGTCCCCAGGATGTCACAATGGGCTCTGGGGACAATGGGAGGTCCGGGGACGTCACAATGGGCCCTGGGGACAAAGGGGGGTCCTGGGACGTCACAATGGGCCCTGGGGACAAAGGGGGTCCCCCGGAAGTCACAATGGGCCCTGGGGACAAAGTGAGGTCCTGGGAAGTCACAATGGGCCCCAGTGACAAAGGGGGTCCCAATGGTGCCACAATGGGTCCTGGGGAAAAAGGGCGTCCCCAGGATGTCACAATGGGCTCTGGGGACAAGGGGGGGTTCTGGGACATCACAGTGGGCCCTGGGGAACAAGGGGGTCCCCAGGATGTCACAATGGGCTCTTGGGACAAGGGGGGGTCTCCATAGTGTTACAATGGGGCCCAGTGACAAGGGTTGTCCCCACGGTGCCACGGTGGGCCCTGGAGACAAGGGGGGTCCCCAGGATGTCACAATGGGCTCTGGGGACAAGGGGGGTCCCCACGGTGTCACAATGGGCCTTGGGTACAAAGTGGGGTCCTGGGATGTCACATTGGGCCACAGTGACAAAAGGGGTCCCCATGGTGTCACAACGGGCCCTGGGGACAAAGGAGGTCCCCACGGTGCCACAACGGGCCAGAGGGACAAGGCGGTCCCCATGATGTCACAATGGGCCCTGGGGACAATGGGAGGTCCTGGGATGTCACAATGAGCCCTGGGGACAAACGGGGGTCCCTATGGTGTCACAATGGGTCCCCAGTGACAAGTGGGGTCCTGAGATGTCACAATGGGTCCTTGGGACAATGGGGGGTCCTGGGATGTCACAATGGGTGCAAGGTTTCAGTTGTAGGGTTTAGGGGTGCAGAGTTTGGTAGGGCCGAATTTGGGGGTGCAGGGTTTGGGGTGCAGGGTTTGGGAAGACAGGATCGGGGTGGAGGATTTGGGGGTGCAGGATTGAGGGGCAGGGTTTTGGTGCAGGGCTTGGGGTCAGGATCTGGGGTGCAGGGTTTGGGAAGAGGATTTTGGGGTGCAGGATTTTGGGTGCCGTGTCTGCGGGGCAGGTTTGGGGTGATCACTGCACCTTTTCCTTTCTCCAGGTGCAGAGCCCGTGCCTCACTTGGTTCCGTCTGCAAACAGCGCCCATCCCAGCTCGAATCCCCCTGCCCCTCTCACCCTGTGCAGCTCTTTGTGCGCTGAGCTCCGCACTCAGCACCAGCGGGTGCGGCTCCTCCCGAGGGGCTGGGGGGAGGGGGCGGGGCCAAGGGCTGGTTTGAGGGGGCGGGGCTGAGGCGGCGAGCTGCGATTGGCCGGCCGGGCCGCAGCGGCCGTTCCCGCCTGAGCCTTGGGGCGGAGCCAGAGCGGGAGTGCGGGGGGCGGCCGGGCCAGGAGCCGCCCGCAGAGCGCCCGGAGAGCGGGCTTCGGGGACTCTGCCCGGGAACGAGCGGCAGGAGGAGAGGAGACGGCCCCAGCGGTACCGGGTGAGCTTCTGGCTGGAGCCTGGGAGCTGTTCCTCCCAGCGAGGGCTGTCGGGCACTGAACGGGCTGCCCAGGGCAGGGCTGGAGCCGCCATCCCTGGAGGGGTTTCCACAGGAGCTCCTGAGGGCCGTGGGCAGTGCCGGGGGGTTGTGCTTGGACTCCAGCACCTTCAAGGTGTTTGACACCCAAAGGGATTCTGTGGCACACTCCATTTTCACATTGCCATGGAGCCCGGAGGTCCCAGCGGGGTTTGGATCAGCGTGTTCTGGAACATTCTCAGTGGTCGGGTCTGTGTGCAGAGTGTGGTGGGAACGAGAAGAGAGGAGTGGAGAGAACAGTGGGGAGGTGAAGGAGCAGGAGTGGAGGTGAATACCAGAGAGAGCGAGTGTGTGCGGATCAGCAGTGATCACCCCAAACCTCAGGGGTGAATTGGAGAAACTGCCGGTTTGACCCGGAAGGATGGAGCCAGAATTTGAGGGCAGAAATCAGTTGCCCCAGGTCCTTGGGTCTGGAGGTTGTGGTTTTGGGCTTCACCTCCCGTCCGGGTACCCCGGGGTGACAGCGGGGCCTCTCCGGTCCTTCCGCGGGCTCTACCCGGTCGGAGCAGCAAGGCCGGCGATGGGGAGGGGTTCCCGGGGAGGGCAGAGCGCGTCCCGCGGGGCTGCGGGGACGTTTCTAGGCAGGCTCCGCGCTAAACAGCCCCGTTGCTAGGGCAGCGGGGCATTTCCAGCCCGGCGCTGCGGTAGACAGCCCCGTTGCTATGGGAACGGGGGCCTTGCGGGCCGGACCCCGCGCGGCGCGGCCCCCGTTGCTATGGGAACGGGGTCCTTCCAGTGCGGGCGGCGCGCAGCATGGCGGTGCCGCCCGAGCGCGGCGCTGAGCGGCGTCCGGAGCGGGCACGGCCGGTGAGTCCCGGGCCGGGGAGCCCCGGTTCCCCTGGGCGGGCAGCGGGAGCCGCTTGGGGGGTGGCGGGGAGAGCGCTCGGGCGGCTGAATTCCTGGCGCGGCCGGCTCGGGGAGGCGGGGGTGGCTCCGGCTCTTCCCGGGCTCTCTCGGCCTCGTCTCTTGCGCTCTGGAGAAAGCGGGAACTCTCTGGCAGCGAAGAGATGGAGTGAAGAGCAGAGGCAATGCCGCTGTTCGGCGGCATTCTTTATTTCATCAGCGCTGGGCAGCACTGGTAGAGTCTTGCACCTGGGCAGGAACAAGCCCAGGTTTCAGTCTAAGCTGGGGAAGGACCTGTTGGAGAGCAGCGTAGGGGAAAGGGAGCTGGGGGTCCTGGGGACAGCAGGGTGACCATGAGCCAGCACTGGGCCCTTGTGGCCAGGAAGCCAATGGTACCTGGGGTGGGTTAGAAGGGGGTGGTCAGTGGGTCAGAGAGGTTCTCCTGCCCCTCTGCTCTGCCCTGGTGAGACCACACCTGGAATGTTGTGTCCAGTTGTGGCCCCTCAGTTCCAGAAGGACAGGGAACTGCTGGAGAGAGTCCAGCGCAGCCACCAAGATGCTGAAGGGAGTGGAGCATCTCCCGTGTGAGGAAAGGCCCCATGCCCCAGATTCTTTCCTGATTCTCCCCCATTCCTCTTTACCCCTCCAAACCCCCTCCAGCTCCGTTGCCCTCCGCAGGACTTTGCTCCTGTCCCCTGCTCAATCACCTCCATCCCCACCAAGCACCTTCAGCTCGGCTCTGGTCCCTGCGTGCTCACTCCCACCCTGTGTGACACCCCCTGCACCCTCCCATCCCTTTCCCCCTCCCCATATACACTTGGATCCTCTCCGGACCCATCTCCAAGACCCTCCCTGCGTTTCTGTGCCCCCTGCTCTGCTCCAAGCTCCTCCGGGGCCACCCAGACCCCTCTGTCCCTTCCTCTGCTCCCCGCGAGCTCGGGCAGGATGTGCCCCCCATGTCCCCCATGGATGGGACCCTGCCCCACGGTCTCACAGCGATGGATGGAGGGATGGATGGATGGACGGATGGATGGACGGATGGATGGACGGACGGATGGACGGACGGATGGAGGGACGGATGGAGGGATGGATGGATGGAGGGATGGATGGAGGGATGGATGGAGGGATGGATGGAGGGATGGATGGAGGGAGGGATGGAGGGAGGGATGGAGGGAGGGATGGAGGGAGGGATGGAGGGAGGGATGGATGGAGGGAGGGATGGACGGAGGGATGGATGGAGGGAGGGATGGACGGAGGGATGGACGGAGGGATGGACGGAGGGATGGACGGACGGATGGACGGATGGAGGATGGAGGGATGGATGGAGGGATGGACGGATGGACGGATGGACGGATGGACGGATGGATGGATGGAGGACAGATGGATGGAGGACAGATGGATGGATGGACAGATGGATGGATGGACAGATGGATGGATGGACGGATGGATGGACGGATGGACGGATCCTCCTAAAACCCTCCTAAAACCAACATGGAAATGGTGGATGTTTGCGCCTCCTTGCGTGGAAGCAGCTCCGGCTCCCTCGTCCCGCATCCCACCCTTGCAGCTCCAGCACAGACCCCACCCTGGTATTTCGGCGTGGTCAACGCTCCCATGCCAATTCTCCCATGTCCTATTTTAGGTTTCTCGCCGGCACCGGCTGCGGACGACTGTGCTGGAGCTCCTGTCCAACCTTAGACAACGTCCTCAGGGATATGGGTCAGTGCCAGGGCTGGGTTATGCTTGGCCTCCATGACCTCGAGGGTCTTTTCCAACCAAAATGAGTTTTAGGGTTTATCCCAAATGATGGGAACCCCCGCTTCCATCTCTGCTCTTCACCAAACACCTTTTAGAGGATGAAGAGGAAGGAGACGCAACACCTCAGCATACGGAGGGTCTTCCCCAAAGGGGTGGTCTGGGGTATCCAAAACACAAGGGGTGGTCTGGGGTATCCAAAACACAAGGGGTGGTGTGGGCATCCAAAGCACAAGGGGTGGTCTGGGGCATCCAAAACACAAGGGGTGGTGTGGGCATCCAAAGCACAAGGGGTGGTCTGGGGTATCCAAAGCTCTCCTGGAGCGACTGCTGCTTCTTCTTGCTTTCCATCAGCTTCTTGATGTCTTCCCGCATGGGGCCGCGCTCGTCATCTTCGTCATCTTCGTCATCTTCGTCATCTTCGTCATCTTCGTCATCTTCGTCATCTTCACCATCAGATTCAGAGGATTCTGGAGGAGCGAACAGAGAGAAATGGGCTGGGGAGGGTCCAGCACCGGCCCTGGCTCTTCCTGCCCAGCATCCCAGGCCCATCCCCAGCTGCTCCAGCTTCATCCAAAAGAGGTGGCGAGCTCCAAAAACTCAGTGGCTCCTCCAAGAGCGTCCAATGGGAAGAGGCCCCAGGCAGAGAAGTCGTGGGCTCAAAAGAAAGCACCACGTTCCGAGGATCTCCAGAAGATCCCTGGCCTGCTCCAGGAGATCCCCATCATCAACAAGATGAGGTCGGCCGTGTTGTTTTCAAAGGCGAGGAGGAGCTCAAGGGCCCTCAGCATCTGGGCTCGCGTGCGGTTATGAGAGGGCAAGGAAGGAAGGAGGGAAGGAGGGAAGGAAGGAAGGAGGGAAGGAGGGAAGGAAGGAAGGAAGGAGGGAAGGAGGGAAGGAAGGAGGGAAGGAAGGAAGGAGGGAAGGAAGGAAGGAAGGAAGGAGGGAAGGAAGGAAGGAAGGAGGGAAGGAAGGAAGGAAGGAAGGAGGGAAGGAAGGAGCCGGGGGTTCCCATCATTTGGGATAAACCCTAAAAACTCATTAATCACTTTGGTTGGAAAAAACCACCCACCTCCATAGGACCCCATAGGGACCCATAGAGACCATAGAGGCCCATAGGGAGCCACAGAGCCCCATGGAACCCCATAGAGACCCATAGGGACCGTAGAGCCTGTAGAGACCCATAGGGACCCATAGAGACCCATAGAGCTCCATAGGACCCCATAGGGACCCATACAGACCATAGAGGCCCATAGGGAGCCACAGAGCCCCATGGAACCCCATAGAGACCCATAGGGACCGTAGAGCCTGTAGAGACCCATAGGGACCCATAGAGACCATAGAGGCCCATAGGGAGCCACAGAGCCCCATGGAACCCCATAGAGACCCATAGGGACCCATAGAGACCCATAGGGACCCATAGAGAGGGAGGGGTTTAGGACCCTGGGGGTTCCATAGAGACCCATAGAGCATCAAGGAGCCCCATAGGGACCCATAGAGCCCCAAAGAGCCCCATAGGGACCCACAGACACCCAAGGAGCCCCATAGAGACCCATTAAGACCCATAAGGACCCATAGGGACCCATAGGGACCCATAGAGCCCCATAGAGGCCCATAGGAAACCACAGAGCCCCATGGAACCCCATAGGGACCTATAGAGACCCATAGGACCCCATAGAGATCCAAGGAGCCCCATAGAGCTCCATAGGGACCCATAGAGCCCCATAGGGACCCATAGAGAGGGAGGGTTTTAGGACCCCGGGGGTTCCTGCTGGGCTCAACTATGGCAAGAAAACCTTAACGAATAATTAACCGAATATTAATGAATGCAAAAGGCCAGGAACCAATGAAGAGTGAGCACTGAGCCCTGGGACAGCGGGGACAGCGGGGACAGGGACAGCGGGAATGTGACCCTGGGACCCATTGACCCCGTTGACTCCCATTGACCCCATTGATCCCCATTGACCCATTGACCCATTGATCCCCATTGACCCCCATTGACCCCATTGACCCCCATTGACCCCCATTGACCCCATTGATCCCCATTGATCCCCATTGACCCCCATTGACCCCATTGACCCCATTGACCCCATTGACCCATTGACCCCATTGACTCCCATTGACCCCCATTGACCCATTGACCCCATTGACCCCATTGACCCATTGATCCCCATTGCCCCCCATTGATCCCCATTGACCCATTGACCCCATTGACCCATTGATCCCCATTGACCCCCATTGACCCCATTGACCCATTGACCCCATTGACTCCCATTGACCCCCATTGACCCATTGACCCCATTGACCCCATTGACCCATTGATCCCCATTGCCCCCCATTGATCCCCATTGACCCATTGACCCCATTGACCCATTGATCCCCTTTGACCCCATTGACCCATTGACCCATTGATCCCCATTGACCCCATTGAGCCATTGAGTCATTGACTTCATTGACCCCCCATTGACCCCCATTGCCCCCCATTGACTCCCATTGACCCCATTGACCCATTGACTCCCATTGCCCCCCATTGACCCCATTGACTCCCATTGCCCCCCATTGCCCCCATTGCCCCCATTGTCCCATTTCAGGTAAAAGAGGACATAAACAAGAGAGAAAAAACAAAACACAACACATTTGGGCACTCCTGGGTCCTTTGGGGCACTCCTGGGTCCTTTGGGGCACTCCTGGGTCCCTCCTGAACTCCTGGGTCCTTTGGGGCACTCCTGGGTCCCTCCTGAACTCCTGGGTCCTTTGGGGTACTCCTGGGTCCCTTGGGGTACTCCTGGGTCCCTCCTGAACTCCCCATAGACCCCCATAATTTCCCCCTTAGGGACCCAGGAGTGCCCCATAGTGACCCATAAGTGACTCATGGAGCCCCCTAAGTGCGTTCGGGTCCCCTCGGGTCCCTTCGGGTGAGTTCGGGCCCCACTCGGGTCCCTTCGGGTCCCTTCGGGTGTGTTCGGGTCCCCTCGGGTCCCTTCGGGTGCGTTCGGGTCCCTTCGGGTGCGTTCGGGCCCCACTCGGGTCCCTTCGGGTGCGTTCGGGTCCCTTCGGCTGCCTTAGGGTCCCCTCGGGTGCGTTCGGGCCCCACTCGGGTCCCTTCGGGTGCGTTCGGGTCCCTTCGGGTGCGTTCGGGTCCCTTCGGCTCCCTTCGTGTATCTTCGGCTCCTCTCGGAGCCGCCTCTGCGCACGCCACGCATAGTGGGCGTGGCCACGCACCTCCCCGCCGCTTCCCATTGGCCACCTCCTGAGGAAGGGGGCGTGGCCTCGCTCGCAGCCGCCGCCGCGGCGGGAAACGATCGTGAGGCGGAAAAAGGGGGAGAAAGTGGGGGGGGGGGGGGGGGGGGCGGGGAGGAAGAGGAGGGGCCGGGGGGGGAGCGGAACACGGGTTTTGGGGTAAAAAGGGGGGGATTTGGGAGTTTGGCGCCTTTTGGGGCACTTTCGGGTGGGTTCGGGTCCCTTCGGGGAGACTTCGGGCCCCTTCGGGTGGGTGCGGGTCCACTCGGGTGGGTTCGGGCTCCTTCGGGTGGGTTCGGGCCCCTTCGGGTGGGTTCGGGTCCACTCGGGTGGGTTCGGGTCCACTCGGGTGGGTTCGGGTCCCTTCGGGTGGGTTCGGGTCCACTCGGGTGGGTTCGGGTCCCTTCGGGTGCGTTCGGCTCCACTCGGACCCCTTCGGGTAGACTTCGGGTCCCTTCGGGTGCGTTCGGCCCCGGCCGGGACTCGGGCGCCGTTCGGCTCCGCTCGGGCGCCGTTCGGCTCCGCTCGGGCGCCGTTCGGCTCCGCTCGGGCCCGTTCGGCTCCGCTCGGGCGCCGCTCGGCTCCGCTCGGGCCCATTCGGCTCCGCTCGGGCGCCGTTCGGCTCCGCTCGGGCCCATTCGGCTCCGCTCGGGCCCATTCGGCTCCGCTCGGGCCCATTCGGCTCCGCTCGGCTCTTTCCGTCTCCGCTCGTTTTCCCGCGCTTTCCCTCAGAGCGCGAAACGAAGCGCGGGGACCCCCGGGGCCGCTTTTTTCGCGCTTTTCCCGAGGTGACAACAGCGGGGGCTTTGGGGACACAGCTCGGGGAGCCTCAGCGGGAGGGTTTTGGGTTGAAAAAGCGCTATTTTGGGTCAATTTTGAGGTGGTTTGTGGCCCTCCCGGCGGGGCAAGATGGCGGCTGCGGACATCGAGGGGCTGCTGGGTGAGTAATGAGGGGGAATTAGGGGTGATTAGCGCGAATTAGGGGGTAATTAGGGGGCAGCGGGGATATGGGGGGGTGGGGGGGGTGTTAATTAGCGCTGCTGAGGGTGTTAATTGTTAATGAATGCAGAGGAGGAGCCGTTGCAGGAGCTGCACCCCGGGCTGGCCCCGCTGAGGGGGATTGGGGGGGTGGGAGCGGAGCTGGAGAGGGAGGTGAGACAGGTAAGGGGGCATTGGGGACAATGGGGACAGAGAGAGAGAGTGTGTGCGGATCAGCAGTGATCACCCCAAACCTGCCCCGCAGACACGGCACCCAAAATCCTGCACCCCAAAATACTCTTCCCAAACCTGCACCCCAGATCCTGACCCCAAGCCCTGCACCAAAACCCTGCCCCTCAATCCTGCATCCCCAAATCCTCCACCCCCGATCCTGTCTTCCCAAACCCTGCACCCCAGATCCTGCACCCCCAAATTCGGCCCTACCAAACTCTGCACCCCTAAACCCTACAACTGAAACCTTGCACCCCCTAATCCTGCCCTCCCTACCTTCCTGAACCCCGAAACCTGCACCCCAAACCCTGCATTCCCAAATCTTTCCGTCCTATACCCTCCACCCCAAACCCTGCCCCCAAACCCTGCACCCCAAAGAATTCCCTCCCAAACCCTGCACCTCCAAATCCTGCACCTCAAAGGCCTGGCAACCCAAACCCTTCAACCCCATCCCTGCAACACCAAATCCTGTACCCCAAACCAGCACCCCAGAATCCTGCACCCCAAATCCTGCCTGCCAAACCTTTCACTGCAAACCCCTGCACCCCAAGATTGTGCTGCCCTAAACACTGAACCCCCAAATCCTGCAGACCCGGATCCTTGCCTCCCAAGACTCTGCACCCCCAAATCCTGCACCCAAATCTCTCACCCCCACCACCCTGCACTCCCAACCCCTGCACCCCAAAACTCCACACCTCCAAATCCTGAACCCTGAAACCCCGCACCCCCAAATCCTGTGCCCCAGTCCTGTGAACCCCACACTCTGCAACCTTAAATTTCCCCCCAAGCCCCTGCACCCCAAACGCTGCACTCTTAGACCTGACTTCTAAACCCCAAGGGCCCATTGTGACATCCCAGAACCTCCTATTGTCCCCAGGGCCCATTGTGACATCCTGGGGACCCCCATTGTCCCCAGGGCCCATTGTGACATTCAGGGGACTCCTCTTTGTCCCCAGGGCCCATTGTGACATCCTGGGGACCGCCCCTTGTCACTGGGGCCCATTGTGACGTCCCAGGACCCCCCGTTGTCCCCAGGGTTCATTGTGACGTCTTAGGACCCCCCATTGTCCCCAGGGCCCATTTTGACATCCTGGGGACCCCTCTTTGTCCCCAGGGCCCATTGTGACATCCTGGGGACCCCCCCTTGTCACTGGGGCCCATTGTGACATCCCAGGATCCCTCCTTGTCCCCAGGGCCCATTGTGACGTCTTAGGACCCCCCATTGTCCCCAGGGCCCATTGTGACATTCAGGGCACCCCCTTGTCCCCAGGGCCCATTGTGACATCCTGGGGATCCCTCCTTGTCCCCAGGGCCCATTGTGACGTCCCAGGACCCCCCATTTTCCCCAGGACCCATTGTGACATTCAGGGGGCCCCTTTGTCACTGGGGCCCATTGTGAAATCCCAGGACCCCACATTGTCCCCAGGGCCCATTGTGACATCGAAGGACCCCCCTGGTCCCCAGGGCCCATTATGACATCCTGGGGATGCCCCCTTATCACTGGGGCCCATTGTGACGTCCCAGGACCCCCCATTGTCCCCAGGGCCCATTGTGACATCCTGGGGATCCCTGTTTGGCCCCAGGGCCCATTGTGACATCCCAGGACCCCCCCTTGTCCCCAGGGCCCATTGCGACATTCAGGGGACGCCTCTTTGTACCCAGGGCACATTGTGACATCCTGGGGACCCCCCCTTGTCCCCAGGGCCCATTGTGACATCCTGGGGATCCCTCCTTGTCCCCAGGGCCCATTGTGACGTCCCAGGACCCCCCATTGTCTTCAGGACCCATTGTGACATTCAGGGCACCCCCTTTGTCACTGGGGCCCATTGTGACATCCCAGGACCCCACATTGTCCTCAGGGCCCATTGTGACATCCTGGGGACCCCACTTGTCCCCAGGACCCATTGTGACACTATGGGCACCCCGCCTTGTTCCCAGGGCCCATTGTGACACCGTGGGTACCACCCTTGTCCCCAGAGCCCATTGTGACATCCAGGGGACCCCCTTTGTCCCCAGGGCCCATTGTGACATCGCAGGACCCCCACTGGTCCCCAGGGCCCATTGTGACATCCTGCGGACCCCTTTTGTCCCCACGGCCCATTGTGGCACCATGGGGACCCCCTTTGTCACTGGGGCCCATTGTGACATCCCAGGACCCCACTTTGTCCCCAGGGCTTATTGTGACACCATGGGGACCTCCCTTGTCCCCAGGGCCCATTGTGACATCCCCTGACCCCCCTTTGTCCCCAGTGCTATTGTGAAATCCTGGGGACCCCCTTTGTGCCCAGGGCCCATTGTGGCACCATGGGGAACCCCTTTGTCACTGGGGACCATTGTGACATCCCAGGATTCCACTTTGTCCCCAGGGCTCGTTCTGACACCTTGGGGACTCCCATTGTCCCCAGGGCCCATTGTGACATCCTGGGGATCCCCCTTTGTCCCCAGGGTCCATTGTGACATCCTGGGCAACCCCATTGTCCCCAGGGCCCATTGTGACATCTGGGGGACCCCCTTGTCCCCAGGACCCATCGTGGCACCGTGGGGCCCTCCTTGTCACTTGGGCCAATTGTGACACCATGGGGACGCCCCCTTTGTCCCCAGTACCCATTGTGACATCCTGCTACCCCCCTTTGTCCCCAGGGCCCATTTTGACATTCAGGGGACCCACCATTGTCCCCAGGGCCCATTGTGACGTCCCAGGACCCCCCATTGTCCCCAGGGCCCATTGTGACATCTGGGGGACCCCCTTGTCCCCAGGACCCATCGTGGCACCGTGGCTGCCCTCCTTGTCACTTGGGCCCATTGTGACACCATGGGGACTCCCCCTTTGTCCCCAGTGCCCATTGTGACATCCTGCGGACCCCCCCTTTGTCCCCAGGGCCCATTTTGACATTCAGGACACCCACCATTGTCCCCAGGGCCCATTGTGACCTTCAAGGGACCCCCATTGTTCCTAGGGCCCATTGTGACGTCCTGGGGACCCCCTCTGTTCCCAGGGCTCATTGTGACTTTCAGGGGACCCCCCCCTTGTCCCCAGGGCTGATTGTGACGTCCTAGGGCCCCTCTGTGTCCCCAGGGCCCATTGTGACACTTTAGAGACCCCTCTTTGTCCCCAGGGCCCATTGTGACATCCTGGGGACCCCCCCTTGTCCCCAGGGCCCATTGTGACATCCTCGGCACCCCCTTGTCCCCAGGGCCCATTGTGACATTCAGGGGACCCCTCTTTGTCCCCAGGGCCCATTGTGACATCCTGGGGACCCCCTCTTGTCCCCAGGGCCCATTGTGATGTCCCAGGACCCCCCATTGTCCCCAGGGCCCATTGTGACATCCTGGGGATCCCTCCTTGTCCCCAGGGCCCATTGTGACGTCCCAGGACCCCAGATTGTCCCCAGGGCCCATTGTGACATCCTGGGGACCCCCTTTGTCACTGGGGCCCATTGTGACGTCCCAGGACCCCACATTGTCCCCAGGGCCCATTGTGACATCCTGGGGACCCCCTTTGTCTCCAGGGCCCATTGTGACGTCCCAGGACCCCCCATTGTCCCCAGGGTCCATTGTTACATCCTGGGGACCCCCTTGTCCCCAGGACCCATCGTGACACCATGGGGACCCTCCTTGTCACTGGGGACCCATTCCGACACCCTGGGGAGCCCCCCTTGTCCTCAGGGCCCATTGTGACATCCTGGGCATCCTCCTTTTTCCCCCTGGACCATTGTAACACCGTGGGGACCCCCTTTGTCCCCAGGGCCCATTGTGACACTGTGGCACCCCCCCTTTGTCCCCAGGGCCTATTATTCCGTCCCGGGACCCCCATTGTCCCCAGGGCCCATTGTGACACTTGGGGACCCCCCTTGTCACTGGGGACCCATTGTGACACCATGGGGACCACCCCTTGTCCTCAGGGCCTATTGTGAACATCCTGGGGAACCTCCATTGTCCCCAGAGCCCACTGTGAGTCCTGGGGACCCCCTTGTCCCCAGGTCCCATTGTGACATCCTGGGCAGCCTCTTTGTCCCCAGGGCCCATTGTGACGTCCCAGGACACCCCATTGTCCCCAGGGCCCATTGTGGCATCCTGGGGACCTCCTTGTCCCCAGGACCCATTGTGGCACCGTGGGGACCTCCCTTGTCACTGGGGACCCTTTGTGACACCATGGGGACCTCCCATTGTCCTCAGGGCCCATTGAGACATCCTGGGGACCCCCTTTGTCACTGGGGACCCATTGTGACATCCCAGGAACCCCATTGTCCCAAGGGCCCATTGTGACATCCTGGGGACCCCTCTTTGTCTCCAGGACATATTGTGACACCGTGGGGACCACATTAGTCCCCAGGGCCCATTGTGACATCCTAGGAATCCCCTCTTGTCCCCAGGGCCCATTGTGACATCCCAGGACCCCCCTTTGTCCCCAGGGCTCATTGTGACATTCTTGGACCCCACTTTGTCCCCAGGGCCTATTGTGACACCATGGGGAACCCTCCTTGTCACTGGGGACCCATTGTGACACCATGGGGACCCCCCCTTTGTCCCCAGTGCCCATTGTGACATCCTGCCCACCCCCCTTTGTCCCCAGGGTCCATTGTGACATCCTGGGCAACCCCATTGTCCCCAGGGCCCATTGTGACATCCCAGGAACCCCATTGTGCCAAGAGCAGATTGTAACATCCTGGGGACCCCCCTTTTTCTCCAGGACGCATTGTGACACCGTGGGGACCTCATTAGTCCCCAGGGCCCATTGTGACATTGTAGGGACCTCCCTTTGTCCCCAGGGCTCATTGTGGCACCATGGGGACCCCCCCGTGTCACTGGGGATTGTGACACCATGGGGACCTCCCCATGTCCTCAGGGTCCATTGTGACATCCTGGGCACCCCCCATTGTCCCCAGGACCCATTGTGACATCCTGGCCACCCCCTTGCTCCCAGGGCCCATTGTAGCACCATGGGGACCGCCTTTGACCCCAGGGCCCCTTGTGGCACCATGGCAACCACTTTTGTTCCCAGGGCCCATTGTGACATTCAGGGGACCCCATTGTCCCCAGGGCCTATTGTGACACCATGGGGACCCCTCCTTGTCACTGGGGACCCATTGTGACACCATGGGGACCCCCCCATGTCCTCAGGACTCATTTTCACATCCTGGGCACCCCCCATTGTCCCCAGGGCCCATTGTGACATCCCAGAACCTCCTATTGTCCCCAAGGCCCATTGTGACATCCTGGGGACCCCCATAGTCCCCAGTGCCCATTGTGACATTCCAGGACCCCCCATTGTCCCCAGGGCCCATTGTGACATCCTCGGCACGCCCTTGTCCCCAGGGCCCATTGTGACATTCAGGGGACCCCTCTTTGTCCTCAGGGCCCATTGTGACATCCTGGGGACCCCCCCTTGTCACTGGGGCCCATTGTGACGTCCCAGGACCCCCCATTGTCCCCAGGGCCCATTGTGACATCCTGGGGATCCCTCCTTGTCCCCAGGGCCCATTGTGACGTCCCAGGACCCCACATTGTACCCAGGACCCATTGTGACATTCAGGGGACCCCCTTTGTCACTGGGGCCCATTGTGACATCCCAGGACCCCACATTGTCCCCAGGACCTATTGTGACATCCTGGGGACCCCACTTGTCCCCAGGACCCATTGTGACACTATGGGGACCACCCCTTGTGCCCAGGGCCCATTGTGACACCGTGGGTACCACCCTTGTCCGCAGGGCTCATTGTGACATCCCAGGACCCCCATTGTCCCCAGGGCCCATTGTGACATTCAGGGGACCCCCCTTTGTCCCCAGGGCCCATTCTGATACCGTGGGGACCCCCTTTGTCCCCAGGGCATATTGTGACATCCTGGGGACGCCCTTTGTCCCCAGGACCCATTTTGACACCGTCGACACCCCCGTTTGTCCCCAGGGCCCATTGTGACATCCAGTGGACCCCCTTTCTCCCCAGGGCCCATTGTGACATTGCAGTACCCCCCGTGGTCCCCACGGCCCATTGTGGCACCATGGAGACCCCCTTTTGTCACTGGGGCCCATTGTGACATCCCAACACCCCACTTTGTCCCCAGGGCTTATTGTGACACCATGGGGACCTCCCTTGTCCCCAGGGCCCACTGTGACATCCCATGACCCCCATTTGTCCCCAGTGCTATTGTCAAATCCTGGGGACCCCCTTTGTCCCCAGGGACCATTGTGGCACCATGGGGAACCCCTTTGTCACTGGGGCCCATTGTGACATCCCAGGACCCCACATTGTCCCCAGGACCCATTGTGACATCCTGGGGACCCCACTTGTCCCCAGGACCCATTGTGACACTATGGAGACCCCACCTTGTTCCCAGGGCCCATTGTGAAACCATCGACACCCCCCTTGTCCGCAGGGTCATTGTGACATCCTGGGGACCCTCCTTGTCCCCAGATCCCATTGTGACATCCAGGGGACCCCCTTTCTCCCCAGGGCCCATTGTGACATCGCAGGACCCCCCTGGTCCCCAGGGCCCATTGTGACATCCTGGGGATCCCCCTTTGTCCCCAGGGTCCATTGTGACATCCTGGGGAACCCCATTGTCCCCAGGGCCCATTGTGACATCTGGTGGACCCCCTTGTCCCCAGGACCCATCGTGGCACCGTGGGGACCCTCCTTGTCACTTGGGCCCATTGTGACACCATGGGGACCTCCCCTTTGTCCCCAGTGCCCATTGTGACATCCTGCGGACCCCCCTTTGTCCCCAGGGCCCATTTTGACATTCAGGGGACCCACCATTGTTCCCAGGGCCCATTGTGACCTTCAAGGGACCCCCATTGTTCCCAGGGCCCATTGTGACGTCCTGGGGAGCCCCCTCTGCTCCCAAGGCTCATTGTGACTTTCAGGGGATCCCCCCATGTACCCAGGGCTGATTGTGACGTTGTAGGGCCCCTCTTTGTCCCCAGGGCCCATTGTGACATCCTGGGGAACCCCCTTGTTCCCCGGGCCCATTGTGATGTCCCGGGACCCCCCATTGTCCCCATGGCCCATTGTGACATCCTGGGGATCCCTCCTTGTCCCCAGGGCCCATTGTGACGTCCCAGGACCCCCCATTGTCCCCAGGGCCCATTGTGACATCCTGGGGATCCCTCCTTGTCCCCAGGGCCCATTGTGACGTCCCAAGACCCCCCCATTGTCCCCAGGGCCCATTGTGACATTCAGGGCACCCCCTTTGTCACTGGGGCCCATTGTGACATCCCAGGACCCCACATTGTCCCCAGGGCCCATTGTGACATCCTGGGGACCCCTCTTTGTCCTAAGGACCCATTGTGACGTCCCAGGACCCTGCATTGTCCCCAGGGCCCATTGTGACATCCTGGAGACACCCTTTGTCCCCAGGACCCATTGTGACGTCCCAGGACCCCCCATTGTCCCCAGGGTTCATTCTTACATCCTGGAGACCCCCTTGTCCCCAGGACCCATCGTGACACCATGGGGACCCTCCTTGTCACTGGGGACCCATTGTGACACCATGGAGACCCCTCCTTGCCTCAGGGCCCATTGTGACATCCTGGGCATCCCCCTTTGTCACCCGGGACCATTGTAACACCGTGGGGACCCCCTTTGTCCCTAGGGCCTATTGTTACGTCCCAGGACCCCCCGTTGTTCCCAGGGCCCATTGTGACACCTTGGGGACCCCCTTGTCACTGGGGACCCATTGTGACACCATGGGGACCACCCCTTGTCCTCAGGGCCTATTGTGAACATCCTGGGGAACCTCCATTGTCCCCAGAGCCCATTGTGAGTTCATGGGGACCCCCTTGTCCCCAGGTCCCATTGTGACATCCTGGGGAGTCTCTTTGTCCCCAGGGCCCATTGTGACATCCTGGGGACCCCCTTTGTCCCCAGGGCCCATGGTGACATCCTGGGGACCTCCTTGTCCGCAGGACCCATCCTGGCACCGTGGGGACCTCCCTTGTCACTGGGGACCCTTTGTGACACCATGGGGACCTCCCATTGTCCTCAGGGCCCATTGAGACATCCTGGGGACCCCCTTTTTCACTGGGGACCCGTTGTGACATCCCAGGAACCCCATTGTCCCAAGGGCCCATTGTGACATCCTAGGGACCTCCCTTTGTCCCCAGGGCTCATTGTGGCACCATGGGGACCCCCTTTGCACTGTGTCACATTGTGATATCCAAGAACCCCACTTTGTCCCCAAGGCCCATTTTGACATCCTGGGGACCCCCTTTCTCCCCAGTGCCCATTGTGACATTCAGGGGACACCCCCCTTGTCCCCAGGGCCCATTGTGACGTCCCAGGATCCCCCATTGTCCCCAGGGCCCATTGTGACATTCAGGGGACCCACTTTGGCACTGGGGCCCATTGTGACATCCCAGGACCCCACATTGTCCCCAGGGCCCATTGTGACATTCAGGGGTCCCCCCCTTGTCCCCAGGACCCATTGTGATGTCCCAGGACCCCTCATTGTCCCCACGGCCCATTGTGACATCCTGGGGACCCCCCTTTGTCACTGGGGCTCATTGAGACATCGTGGGGACCAACTTTGTCCCCAGGGCCCATTGTGACGTCCCAGGACCTCCCGTTGTCCCCAGTGTCCATTGTGACATCCGAGGAGCCCACTTTGTCCCCAGGACCCATTTTGATATTGAGGGGAACCACGTTTGTCCCCAGGGCCCATTGTGACACCATGGGGACCCCCCCTTGTCACTGGGGACCCATTGTGACACCATGGAGACCCCTGCTTGTCCTCAGGGTCCATTGTGACATCTTGGGCACCTCCCATTGTCCCCAGGACCCATTGTGACATCCTGGGGACCCCCTTGCTCCCAGGGCCCATTGTGGCACCATGTGGACATCCCCTTTGTCCCCAGGGCCCATTGTGACATTCCAGGACCCCCCATTGTCCCCAGGGCCCATTGTGACATCCACTGCACCCCCTTGTCCCCAGGGCCCATTGTGACATTCAGGGGACCCCTCTTTATCCCCAGGGCCCATTGTGACGTCCCACGACCCCCCATTGTCCCCAGGGCCCATTGTGACATCCTGGGGATCCCTCCTTGTCCTCAGGGCCCATTGTGACGTCTTAGGACCCCCCATTGTCCCCAGGGCCCATTGTGACATTCAGGGGACGCCTCTTTGAAACCCAGGGCACATTGTGACATCCTGGGGACCCCCCCTTGTCCCCACAGCCCACTGTGACGTCCCAGGACCCCCCATTGTTCCCAGGGCCCATTGTGACATCCTGGGGATCCCTCCTTGTCCCCAGGGCCCATTGTGACACTATGGGGACCCCCCCTTGTTCCCAGGGCTTATTGTGACATCCTGGGTACCACCCTTGTCCGCAGGGCTCATTGTGACGTCCCAGGACCCCCCATTGTCCCCAGGGCCCATTGTGACATCCTGGGGATCCCTCCTTGTCCGCAGGGCCCATTGTGACGTCCCAGGACCCCCCATTGTCCTCAGGGCCCATTGTGACATCCTCTGCACCCCCTTGTGCCCAGGGCCCATTGTGACATTCCGGGGACCCCTCTTTGTCCCCAGGGCCCATTGTGATATCCTGGTGACCCCCTCTTGTCACTGGGGCCCATTGTGACGTCCCAGGACCCCCCATTGTCCCCAGGGCCCATTGTGACATTCAGGGGACCCCTCCTTGTCCCCACGGCCCATTGTGACATCCTGGGGACCCTCCTTGTCCCCAGAGCCCATTGTGACATCCAAGGGACCCCCTTTGTCTCCAGGGCCCATTGTGGCACCATGGGGACCCCCTTTGACACTGGGGCCCATTGTGACACCGTCGACACCGCCCTTTGTCCCCAGGGCCCATTGTGACGTCCTGGGGACCCCCCTTGTCCCCAGAGCCCATTGTGACATCCAGGGGACCCCCTCTTGTCCCCAGGGCCCATTGTGACGTCCCAGGACCCTCCATTGTCCCCAGGGCCCATTGTGAAATCCTGGGGATTCCTCCTTGTCCTCAGGGCCCATTGTGACGTCCCAGGACCGCCCATTGTCCCCAGGGCCCATTGTGACATCCTGGGGATCCCTCCTTGTCCCCAGGGCCCATTGTGACGTCCCAGGACCCCCCATTGTCCCCAGGACCCATTTTGACATTCAGGGGACCCCCTTTGTCACTGGGGCCCATTGTGACATCCCAGGACCCCACATTGTCCCCAGGGCACATTGTGACATCCTGGGGACCCCACTTGTCCCCAGGACCCATTGTGACACTATGGGGACCCCCCCTTGTCCCCAGGGCCCATTGTGACGTCCTGGGCACCACCCTTGTCCGCAGGGCTCATTGTGACGTCTCAGGACCCCCCATTGTCCCCAGGGCCCATTGTGACATCCTGGGGATCCCTCCTTGTCCGCAGGGCCCATTGTGACGTCCCAGGACCCCCCATTGTCCCCAGGGCCCATTGTGACATCCTCGGCACCCCCTTGTCCCCAGGGCCCATTGTGACATTCAGGGGACCCCTGTTTGTCCCCAGGGCCCATTGTGACATCCTGGGGACCCCCTCTTGTCACTGGGGCCCATTGTGACGTCCCAGGACCCCCCATTTTCCCCAGGGCCCATTGTGACATTCAGGGGACCCCTCTTTGTCCCCAGGGGCCATTGTGATGTCTAACGACCCCCCATTGTCCCCAGGGCCCATTGTGACATCCTGTGGATCCTTCCTTGTCCTCAGGGCCCATTGTGACGTCCCAGGACCGCCCATTGTCCCCAGGGCCCATTGTGACATCCTGGGGATCCCTCCTTGTCCCCAGGGCCCATTGTGACGTCCCAGGACCCCCCATTGTCCCCAGGACCCATTGTGACATTCAGGGGACCCCCTTTGTCACTGGGGCCCATTGTGACATCCCAGGACCCCACATTGTCCCCAGGGCCCATTGTGACATCCTCAGCACCCCCTTGTCCCCAGGGCCCATTGTGACATCCTGGGGACCCCCCCTTGTCCCCAGGGCCCATTGTGACGTCCCAGAACCCGCCATTGTCCCCAGGGCCCATTGTGACATCCTGGGGATCCCTCCTTGTCCCCAGGGCCCATTGGGACGTCCCAGGACCTTACATTGTCCCCAGGGCCCATTGTGACATTCAGGGGCCCCCGTTTGTCACTGGGGCCCATTGTGACATCCCAGGACCCCACATTGTCCCCAGGGCCCTTGTGACATCCTGGGGACCCCACTTGTCCCCAGGACCCATTGTGACACTATAGGGACCCCCCCTTGTGCCCAGTGACCATTGTGACACCGTGGGTACCACCCTTGTCCGCACGGCCCATTGTGACATCCTAGGGACACCCCCTTGTCCCCAGGGCCCATTGTGACATTCAGGGGACCCCCCATTGTCCCCAGGGCCCATTGTGACATCCTCTGCACCCCCTTGTCCCCAGGGCCCATTGTGACATTCAGGGGACCCCTCTTTGTCCCCAGGGCCCATTGTGACATCCTGGGGATCCCTCGTTGTCCCCAGGGCCCATTGTGTCGTCCCAGGACCTCCCATTGTCCCCAGGACCTATTGTGACATTCAGGGGAGCCCCTTTGTCACTGGGGCCCATTGTGACACCATGGAGACCCCCGCTTGTCCTCAGGGTCCATTGTGACATCCTGGGCACCCCCCATTTTCCCCAGGACCCATTGTGACATCCTGGCCACCCCCTTGCTCCCAGGGCCCGTTGTGGCACCATGGGGACACCCCCTTTGTCCCCAGGACCCATTGTGACATCCCAGGACCCCCCTTTGTCCCAAGGGCCCATTGTAGCACCATGGGGACCCCCTTTGACCCCAGGGCCCATTGTGGCACCATGGCAACCCCTTTTGTCCCCAGGGCCCATTGTGACATTCTTGGACCCCACTTTGTCCCCAGGGCCCATTGTGACACCATGGGGACCCTTCCTTGTCCTCAGGACTCATTCTCACATCCTGGACACCCCCCATTGTCCCCAGGGCCCATTGTGACATCCACTGCACCCCCTTGTCCCCAGGGCCCATTGTGACATTCAGGGGACCCCTCTTTGTCCCCAGGGCCCATTGTGACATCCTGGGGACCCCCCCTTGTCCCCAGGGCTCATTGAGACGTCCCAGGACCCCCCACTGTCCCCAGGGCCCATTGTGACATTCAGGGGACCCCCTTTGTCCCCAGGGCCCATTCTGATACCGTGGGGACCCCCCATTGTCCCCAGGGCCCATTGTGACATGCTGGGGACGCTCTTTGTCCACAGGGCCCATTGTGACATCCTGGGGACCCTTCTTGTCCCCAGAGCCCATTGTGACATCCAGGGGACCCCCTTTGTCCCCAGGGCCCATTGTGGCACCATGAGGACCCTCATTGTCACTGGGGCCCATTGTGACATCCCAGGACCCCCCTTTGTCCCCAGGGCCCATTGTGACATCCTGGGGACCCTCCTTGTCCCCAGAGCCCATTGTGACATCCCAGGACCCCACTTTGTCCCCAGGGCTTATTGTGACGCCATGGGGATCTCCCTTGTCCCCAGGGCCCATTGTGACATCCCATGACCCCCCTTTGTCCCCAGTGCTATTGTGAAATCCTGGGGACCCCTTTTGTCCCCAGGGCCCATTGTGACACCGTGGGGAACCCCTTTGTCACTGGGGCCATTGTGACATTCCAGGATTTCACTTTGTTCCCAGGGCTCGTTCTGACACCTTGGGTACTCCCATTGTCCCCAGGGCCCATTGTGACATCCTGGGCAACCCCATTGTCCCCAGGGCCCATTGTGACATCCTGGGGACCCCCATTGTCCCCAAGGCCCATTGTGACATTCCAGGACCCCCCATTGTCCCCAGGGCCCATTGTGACATCCACTGTACCCCCTTGTCCCCAGGGCCCATTGTGACATTCAGGGGACCCCTCTTTGTCCCCAGAGCCCATTGTGACATCCTGGGGACCCCCCTTCTCACTGGGGCCCATTGTGACGTCCCAGGACCCCCCATTGTCCCCAGGGCCCATTGTGACATCCCAGGACCCCCCATTGTCCCCAGGACCCATTGTGACATTCAGGGGGCCCCTTTGTCACTGGGGCCCATTGTGACATCCCAGGACCCCACATTATCCCCAGGACACATTGTGACATGCTGGGGACGCTCTTTGTCCCCAGGGCCCATTGTGACATCCTGGGGACCCTCCTTGTCCCCAGAGCCCACTCTGACATCCAGGGGACCCCCTTTGTCCCCATGGCCCATTGTGGCACCATAGGGACCCCCTTTGTCACTGGGGCCATTGTGACATCCCAGGACACCCCCTGGTCCCCAGGCCCCATTGTGACATCCTGGGGACCCCCTTTGTCCCACGACTTCATTGTGACATCCTGGGGACCCCCCTTGTCCTCAGGGTCCATTGTGACAGCCCAGGACCTTACATTGTCCCCAGGGCCCATTGTGATATCTGGGGGACCCCCTTGTCCCCAGGGCCCATTGTGACATCCCAGGACCCCCCATTGTCCCCAGGGCCCATTGTGAACATCCCAGGACCCCCCATTGTCCCCAGGGCCCATTGTGACATCCTCGGCACCCCTTTGTCCCCCGGGCCCATTGTGACATCCTGGGGACCCCCCCTTGTCCCCAGGGCCCATTGTGACGTCCCAGGACCCCCTATTGTCCCCAGGGGCCATTGTGACATCCTGGGGATCCCTCCTTGTCCCCAGGACCCATTGTGACGTCCCAGGATCCCCATTGTCCCCAGGACCTATTGTGACATTCAGGGGACCCCCTTTGTCACTGGGGCCCATTGTGACACCATGGAGACGCCCGCTTGTCCCCAGGGCCCATTGTGACATCCCAGGACCCCCCTTTGTCCCCAGGGCCCATTGTAGCACCATGGGGACCCCCTTTGACCCCAGGGCCCATTGTGGCACCATGGCAACCCCTTTTGTCCCCAGGGCCCATTGTGACATTCTTGGACCCCACTTTGTCCCCAGGACCTATTGTGACACCATGGGGACCCCTCCTTGTCACTGGGGACCCATTGTGACACCATGGGGACCCCCCCTTGTCCTCAGGACTCATTCTCACATCCTGGACACCCCCCATTGTCCCCAGGGCCCATTGTGACATCCACTGCACCCCATTGTCCCCAGGGCCCATTGTGACATTCAGGGGACCCCTCTTTGTCCCCAGGGCCCATTGTGACATGCTGGGGACGCTGTTTGTCCCCAGGGCCCATTGTGACATCCTGGGGACCCCCTTTGTCCCCAGGGCCCATTGTGGCACCATGGGGACCCTCTTTGTCACTGGGCCCCATTGTGACATCCCAGGACCCCCCTTTGTCCCCAGGGCCCATTGTGACATCCCATGACCCCCCTTTGTCCCCAGTGCTATTGTGAAATCCTGGGGACCCCTTATGTCCCCAGGGCCCATTATGACACCATGGGGAACCCCTTTGTCACTGGGGGCCATTGTGACATTCCAGGATTCCACTTTGTCCCCAGGGCTCGTTCTGACACCTTGGGGACTCCCATTGTCCCCAGGGCCCATTGTGACATCCTGGGGACCCCCATTGTCCCCAGGGCCCATTGTGACATTCCAGGACCCCCCATTGTCCCCAAGGCCCATTGTGACATCCACTGCACCCCCTTGTCCCCAGGGCCCATTGTGACATTCAGGGCACCCCTCTTTGTCCCCAGGGCCCATTGTGACATCCTGGGGACCCCCACTTGTCACTGGGGCCCATTGTGACATCCCAGGACCCCCCATTGTCCCCAGGGCCCATTGTGACATTCAGGGCACCCCCTTGTCCCCAGGGCCCATTGTGACATTCCGGGGACGCCTCTTTGTAGCCAGGGCACACTGTGACATCCTGGCGACCCCCCCTTGTCACTGGGGCCCATTGTGACGTCCCAGGACCCCCCATTGTCGCCAGGGCCCATTGTGACATCCTGGGGATCCCTTCTTGTCCCCAGGACCCATTGTGACGTCCCAGGACCCCCCATTGTCCCCAGGACCCATTGTGACATTCAGGTGGCCCCTTTGTCACTGGGGCCCATTGTGACATCCCAGGACCCCACATTGTCCCCAGGACACATTGTCACATCCTGGGGACCCCACTTCTCCCCAGGACCCATTGTGACACTATGGGGACCCCCCCTTGTTCCCACGGCCCATTGTGACACCGTGGGTACCACCCTTGTCCGCAGGGCTCATTGTGACATCGCAGGACCCCCCTTTGTCCCCAGGGCCCATTCTGATACCGTGGGGATCCCCTTTGTCCCCAGAGTCCATTGTGACATCCAGGGGACCCCCTTTGTCCCCAGGGCCCATTGTGACATCGCAGGACCCCCCTGGGCCCCAGGGCGCATTTTGACATCCTGGGGATGCCCCCTTGTCAACGGGGCCCATTGTGACGTCCCAGGACCCCCCATTGTGTCCAGGGCCCATTGTGACATCCTGGGGATCCCTGCTTGGCCCCAGGGCCCATTGTGACGTCTTAGGACCCCCCGTTGTCCCCAGGGCCCATTGTGACATCCTGGGGATCCCTCCTTGTCCCCAGGGCCCATTGTGACGTCCCAGGACTCCCCACTGTCCTCAGGACCTATTGTAACATTCAGGGGACCCCCTTTGTCACTGGGGCCCATTGTGACATCCCAGGACCCCACATTGTCCCCAGGGCCCATTGTGACATCCTGGGTACCCCATTTTCCCCAGGACCCATTGTGACACTATGGGTACCCCCCCTTGTCCCCAGGGCCAATTGTGACGTCCCAGGACCCCCCATTGTTCCCAGGGCCCATTGTGATGTCCTTGGGAGCCCCCTCTCTTCCCAGGGCTCATTGTGACTCTCAGGGGACCCCACCTTGTCCCCAGGACTGATTGTGACGTCCTAGGGCCCCTCTGTGTCCCCAGGGCCCATTGTGACGTCCCAGGACCCCCATTGTCCCCAGGGCCCATTGTGACATCCTCAGCACCCCCTTGTCCCCAGGGCCCATTGTGACATTCAGGGGACCCCTCTTTGTCCCCAGGGCCCATTGTGACATCCTGGGGACCCCCTCTTGTCCCCAGGGCCCATTGTGACGTCCCAGGACCCCCCATTGTCCCCAGGGCCCATTGTGACATCCTGGGGATCCCTCCTTGTCCCCAGGGCCCATTGTGACGTCCCAGGAACCCCCATTGTCCCCAGGACCCATTGTGACATTCAGGGGACCCCCTTTGTCACTGGGGCCCATTGTGACATCCCAGGACCCCACATTGTCCCCAGGGCCCATTGTGACATCCTGGGGACCCCCATGTCACTGGGGCCCATTGTGACGTCCCAGGACCCCGCATTGTCCCCAGGGCCCATTGTGACACCTTGGGGACCCCCTTGTCACTGGAGACCCGTTGTGACATCATGGGGACCACCCCTTGTCCTCAGGGCCTATTGTTACGTCCCAGGACCCCCCATTGTCCCCAGGGCCCATTGTGACACCTTGGGGACCCCCTTGTCACTGGAGACCCGTTGTGACAGCATGGGGACCACCCCTTGTCCTCAGGGCCTATTGTGAACATCCTGGGGAACCTCCATTGTCCCCAGAGCCCATTGTGAGTTCCTGGAGACCCCCTTGTCCCCAGGTCCCATTGTGACATCCTGGGCAGCCTCTTTGTCCCCACGGCCCATTGTGACATCCTGGGGACCTCCTTGTCCCCAGGACCCATCCTGGCACCGTGGAGACCTCCCTTGTTACTGGGGACACATTGTGACACCATGGGGACCTCCCATTGTCCTCAGGGCCCATTGAGACATCCTGGGGACCCCCTTTGTCACTGGGGACCCAATGTGACATCCCAGGAACCCCATTGTCCCAAGGGCCCATTGTGACATCCTGGGGACCCCCCTTTGTCTCCAGGACATATTGTGACACCGTGGGGACCACATTAGTCCCCAGGGCCCATTGTGACATCCTAGGGATCCCCTCTTGTCCCCAGGGCCCATTGTGACGTCCCAGGACCCCCCATTGTCCCCAGGGCCCATTGTGACCTCCTCGGCACCCCCTTGTCCCTAGGGCCCATTGTGACATTCACGGGACCCCCCTTTGTCCCCAGGACCCATTGTGACATCCTGGGGACCCTCCTTGTCCCCAGAGCCCATTGTGACATCCAGGGGACCCCCTTTGTCCCCAGGGCCCATTGTGACATCCTGGGGTCCCCCCTTTGTCCCCAGGGCCCATTGAAATGTCCCAGGACCACCGTTTGTCCCCAGGGTTCATTATGACATCCTGGGGACCCCATTTGTCCCCACCGCCTATTGTGGCACCATGGGGACCCCCTTTGTCACTGGGGCCCATTGTGACATCCCATGACCCCCCTTTATCCCCAGTGCTATTGTGAAATCCTGGGGACCCCTTTTGTCCCCAGGGCCCATTGTGGCACCATGGGGATCTCCCTTGTCCCCAGGGCCCATTGTGACGTCCCATGACCCCCCTTTATCCCCAGTGCTATTGTGAAATCCTGGGGACCCCTTTTGTCCCCAGGGCCCATTGTGGCACCATAGGGACCCCCTTTGTCACTGGGGCCCATTGTGACATCCCAGGACCCCCCTGGTCCCCAGGCCCCATTGTGACATCCTGGGGACCCCCCTTGTCCTCAGGGTCCATTGTGACAGCCCAGGACCTTACGTTGTCCCCAGGGCCCATTGTGATATCTCGGGGAACCCCTTGTTCCCAAGGCCCATTGTGACATCCTGGGCACCCCCCATTTTCCCCAGGACCCATTGTGACATCCTGGCCACCCCCTTGCTCCCACGGCCCGTTGTGGCACCATGGGGACACCCACTTTGTCCCCAGGGCCCATTGTGACATACCAGGACCCCCCTTTGTCCCCTGGGCCATTGTAGCACCATGGGGACCCCCTTTGACCTCAGGGCCCATTGTGGCACCATGGCAACCCCTTTTGTCCCCAGGGCCCATTGTGACACCATGGGGACCCCCCCTTTGTCCCCAGTGCCCATTGTGACATCCTGCGGACCCCCCGTTGTCCCCAGGGCCCATTGTGACATTCAGGGGACCCACCATTGTCCTCAGGGCCCATTGTGACGTCCCAGGACCCCCCATTGTCCCCAGGGCCCATTGTGACATCCCTGGGATCCCTCCTTGTCCGCAGGGCCCATTGTGACGTCCCAGGACCCCCCATTGTCCCCAGGGCCCATTGTGACATCCTCGGCACCCCCTTGTCCCCAGGGCCCATTGTGACATTCAGGGGACCCCTGTTTGTCCCCAGGGCCCATTGTGACATCCTGGGGACCCCCTCTTGTCACTGGGGCCCATTGTGACGTCCCAGGACCCCCCATTTTCCCCAGGGCCCATTGTGACATTCAGGGGACCCCTCTTTGTCCCCAGGGGCCATTGTGACGTCTAACGACCCCCCATTGTCCCCAGGGCCCATTGTGACATCCTGGGGATCCCTCCTTGTCCTCAGGGCCCATTGTGACGTCCCAGGACCGCCCATTGTCCCCAGGGCCCATTGTGACATCCTGGGGATCCCTCCTTGTCCCCAGGGCCCATTGTGACGTCCCAGGACCCCCCATTGTCCCCAGGACCCATTGTGACATTCAGGGGACCCCCTTTGTCACTGGGGCCCATTGTGACATCCCAGGACCCCACATTGTCCCCAGGGCCCATTGTGACATCCTCTGCACCCCCTTGTCCCCAGGGCCCATTGTGACATTCAGGGGACCCCTCTTTGTCCCCAGGGCCCATTGTGACATCCTGGGGATCCCTCGTTGTCCCCAGGGCCCATTGTGACGTCCCAGCACCCCCCATTGTCCCCAGGACCTACTGTGACATTCAGGGGAGCCCCTTTGTCACTGGGGCCCATTGTGACACCATGGAGACCCCCGCTTGTCCTCAGGGTCCATTGTGACATCCTGGGCACCCCCCATTTTCCCCAGGACCCATTGTGACATCCTGGCCACCCCCTTGCTCCCAGGGCCCGTTGTGGCACCATGGGGATACCCCCTTTGTCCCCAGGGCCCATTGTGACATCCCAGGACCCCCCTTTGTCCCCAGGGCCATTGTGAAATCCTGGGGACCACTTTTGTCCCCAGGGCCCATTGTGGCACCGTGGGGAACCCCTTTGTCACTGGGGACCATTGTGACATTCCAGGATTCCACTTTGTCCCCAGGGCTTGTTCTGACACCTTGGGGACTCCCATTGTCCCCAGGGCCCATTGTGACATCCCAGGACCCCACTTTGTCCCCAGGGCTTATTGTGACATCTGGGGGACGCCCTTGTCCCCAGGACCCATCCTGGCACCGTGGGGACCCTCCTTGTCACTTGGGCCCATTGTGACACCATGGGGACCCCCCCTTTGTCCCCAGTGCCCATTGTGACATCCTGCGGACCCCCCGTTGTCCCCAGGGCCCATTGTGACATTCAGGGGACCCACCATTGTCCTCAGGGCCCATTGTGACGTCCCAGGACCCCCCATTGTCCCCAGGGCCCATTGTGACATCCTCAGCACCCCCTTGTCCCCAGGGCCCATTGTGACATTCAGGGGACCCCTCTTTTTCCCCAGGGCCCATTGTGACATCCTGGGGACCCCACTTGTCCCCAGGACCCATTGTGACACTATGGGGACCACCCCTTGTGCCCAGGGCCCATTGTGACACTGTGGGTACCACCCTTGTCCGCAGGGCTCATTGTGACATCCCAGGACCCCCATTGTCCCCAGGGCCCATTGTGACATTCAGGGGACCCCCCTTTGTCCCCAGGGCCCATTCTGATACCGTGGGGACCCCCTTTGTCCCCAGGGCATATTGTGACATCCTGGGGACGCCCTTTGTCCCCAGGACCCATTTTGACACCGTCGACACCCCCGTTTGTCCCCAGGGCCCATTGTGACATCCTGGGGACACTCCTTGTCCCCAGAGCCCATTGTGACATCCAGGGGACCCTCTTTCTCCCCAGGGCCCATTGTGACATTGCAGTACCCCCCCTGGTCCCCACGGCCCATTGTGGCACCATGGGGACCCCCTTTTGTCACTGGGGCCCATTGTGACATCCCAACACCCCACTTTGTCCCCAGGGCTTATTGTGACACCATGGGGACCTCCCTTGTCCCCAGGGCCCACTGTGACATCCCATGACCCCCATTTGTCCCCAGTGCTATTGTCAAATCCTGGGGACCCCCTTTGTCCCCAGGGACCATTGTGGCACCATGGGGAACCCCTTTGTCACTGGGGCCCATTGTGACATCCCAGGACCCCACATTGTCCCCAGGACCCATTGTGACATCCTGGGGACCCCACTTGTCCCCAGGACCCATTGTGACACTATGGGGACCCCACCTTGTTCCCAGGGCCCATTGTGAAACCATCGACACCCTCCTTGTCCGCAGGGGTCATTGTGACATCCTGGGGACCCTCCTTGTCCCCAGAGCCCATTGTGACATCCAGGGGACCCACTTTCTCCCCAGGGCCCATTGTGACATCGCAGGACCCCCCTGGTCCCCAGGGCCCATTGTGACATCCTGGGGATCCCCCTTTGTCCCCAGGGTCCATTGTGACATCCTGGGCAACCCCATTGTCCCCAGGGCCCATTGTGACATCTGGGGGACCCCCTTGTCCCCAGGACCCATCGTGGCACCGTGGGGACCCTCCTTGTCACTTGGGCCCATTGTGACACCATGGGGACCTCCCCTTTGTCCCCAGTGCCCATTGTGACATCCTGCGGACCCCCCTTTGTCCCCAGGGCCCATTTTGACATTCAGGGGACCCACCATTGTCCTCAGGGCCCATTGTGACCTTCAAGGGACCCCCATTGTTCCCAGGGCCCATTGTGACCTTCAAGGGACCCCCATTGTTCCCAGGGCCCATTGTGACGTCCTGGGGAGCCCCCTCTGCTCCCAAGGCTCATTGTGACTTTCAGGGGATCCCCCCATGTACCCAGGGCTGATTGTGACGTTGTAGGGCCCCTCTTTGTCCCCAGGGCCCATTGTGACATCCTGGGGAACCCCCTTGTTCCCCGGGCCCATTGTGATGTCCCGGGACCCCCCATTGTCCCCATGGCCCATTGTGACATCCTGGGGATCCCTCCTTGTCCCCAGGGCCCATTGTGACGTCGTAGGACCCCCCATTGTCCCCAGGGCCTACTGTGACATCCTCTGCACCCCCTTGTCCCCAGGGCCCATTGTGACATTCAGGGGACACCTCTTTGTCCCCAGGGCCCATTGTGACATCCTGGGGACCCCCTCTTGTCCCCAGGGCCCATTGTGACGTCCCAGGACCCCCCATTGTCCCCAGGGCCCATTGTGACATCCTGGCGATCCCTCCTTGTCCCCAGGGCCCATTGTGACGTCCCAAGACCCCCCCATTGTCCCCAGGGCCCATTGTGACATTCAGGGCACCCCCTTTGTCACTGGGGCCCATTGTGACATCCCAGGACCCCACATTGTCCCCAGGGCCCATTGTGACATCCTGGGGACCCCTCTTTGTCCTAAGGACCCATTGTGACGTCCCAGGACCCTGCATTGTCCCCAGAGCCCATTGTGACATCCTGGAGACACCCTTTGTCCCCAGGACCCATTGTGACGTCCCAGGACCCCCATTGTCCCCAGGGTTCATTCTTACATCCTGGGGACCCCCTTGTCCCCAGGACCCATCGTGACACCATGGAGACCCCTCCTTGCCTCAGGGCCCATTGTGACATCCTGGGCATCCCCCTTTGTCACCCGGGACCATTGTAACACCGTGGGGACCCCCTTTGTCCCTAGGGCCTATTGTTACGTCCCAGGACCCCCCGTTGTTCCCAGGGCCCATTGTGACACCTTGGGGACCCCCTTGTCACTGGGGACCCATTGTGACACCATGGGGACCACCCCTTGTCCTCAGGGCCTATTGTGAACATCCTGGGGAACCTCCATTGTCCCCAGAGCCCATTGTGAGTTCCTGGGGACCCCCTTGTCCCCAGGTCCCATTGTGACATCCTGGGGAGTCTCTTTGTCCCCAGGGCCCATTCTGACAGACTGGGGACCCCCTTTGTCCCCAGGGCCCATGGTGACATCCTGGGGACCTCCTTGTCCGCAGGACCCATCCTGGCACCGTGGGGACCTCCCTTGTCACTGGGGACCCTTTGTGACACCATGGGGACCTCCCATTGTCCTCACGCCCATTGAGACATCCTGGGGACCCCCTTTGTCACTGGGGACCCGTTGTGACATCCCAGGAACCCCATTGTCCCAAGGGCCCATTGTGACATCCTAGGGACCTCCCTTTGTCCCCAGGGTTCATTGTGGCACCATGGGGACCCCCTTTGCACTGTGTCACATTGTGATATCCAAGAACCCCACTTTGTCCCCAAGGCCCATTTTGACATCCTGGGGACCCCCTTTCTCCCCAGGGCCCATTGTGACATTCAGGGGACACCCCCCTTGTCCCCAGGGCCCATTGTGACTTCCCAGGACCCCCCATTGTCCCTAGAGCCCATTGTGACATTCAGGGGACCCCCTTTGTCACTGGGGCCCATTGTGACATCCCAGGACCCCACATTGTTCCCAGGGCCCATTGTGACATTCAGGGGACACCCCCCTTGTCCCCAGGGCCCATTGTGACGTCCCAGGATCCCCCATTGTCCCCAGGGCCCATTGTGACATTCAGGGGACCCTCTTTGGCACTGGGGCCCATTGTGACATCCCAGGACCCCACATTGTCCCCAGGGCCCATTGTGACATTCAGGGGTCCCCCCCTTGTCCCCAGGACCCATTGTGATGTCCCAGGACCCCTCATTGTCCCCACGGCCCATTGTGACATCCTGGGGACCCCCCTTTGTCACTGGGGCTCATTGAGACATCATGGGGACCGACTTTGTCCCCAGGGCCCATTGTGACGTCCCAGGACCTCCCGTTGTCCCCAGTGTCCATTGTGACATCCGAGGAGCCCACTTTGTCCCCAGGACCCATTTTGATATTGAGGGGAACCACGTTTGTCCCCAGGGCCCATTGTGACACCATGGGGACCCCCCCTTGTCACTGGGGACCCATTGTGACACCATGGAGACCCCTGCTTGTCCTCAGGGTCCATTGTGACATCTTGGGCACCTCCCATTGTCCCCAGGACCCATTGTGACATCCTGGGGACCCCCTTGCTCCCAGGGCCCATTGTGGAACCATGTGGACATCCCCTTTGTCCCCAGGGCCCATTGTGACATTCCAGGACCCCCCATTGTCCCCAGGGCCCATTGTGACATCCACTGCACCCCCTTGTCCCCAGGGCCCATTGTGACATTCAGGGGACCCCTCTTTGTCCCCAGGGCCCATTGTGACGTCCCAGGACCCCCCATTGTCCCCAGGGCCCATTGTGACATCCTGGGGATCCCTCCTTGTCCTCAGGGCCCATTGTGACGTCTTAGGACCCCCCATTGTCCCCAGGGCCCATTGTGACATTCAGGGGACGCCTCTTTGAAACCCAGGGCACATTGTGACATCCTGGGGACCCCCCCTTGTCCCCACAGCCCATTGTGACGTCCCAGGACCCCCCATTGTTCCCAGGGCCCATTGTGACATCCTGGGGATCCCTCCTGTCCCCAGGGCCCATTGTGACACTATGGGGACCCCCCCTTGTTCCCAGGGCCCATTGTGACATCCTGGGTACCACCCTTGTCCGCAGGGCTCATTGTGACGTCCCAGGACCCCCCATTGTCCCCAGGGCCCATTGTGACATCCTGGGGATCCCTCCTTGTCCGCAGGGCCCATTGTGACGTCCCAGGACCCCCCATTGTCCCCAGGGCCCATTGTGACATCCTCTGCACCCCCTTGTGCCCAGGGCCCATTGTGACATTCCGGGGACCCCTGTTTGTTCCCAGGGCCCATTGTGACATCCTGGGGACCCCCTCTTGTCACTGGGGCCCATTGTGACATCCCAGGACCCGCTATTGTCCCCAGGGCCGATTGTGACATTCAGGGGACCCCTCTTTGTCCCCAGGGCCCATTGTGACATCCTGGGGATCCCTCCTTGTCCCCACGACCCATTGTGACATCCTGGGGACCCTCCTTGTCCCCAGAGCCCATTGTGACATCCAAGGGACCCCCTTTGTCTCCAGGGCCCATTGTGGCCCCATGGGGACCCCCTTTGTCCCCAGGGCCCATTGTGACGTCCTGGGGACCCCCCTTGTCCCCAGAGCCCATTGTGACATCCAGGGGACCCCCTCTTGTCCCCAGGGCCCATTGTGACATCCTGGGGATTCCTCCTTGTCCTCAGGGCCCATTGTGACGTCCCAGGACCGCCCATTGTCCCCAGGGCCCATTGTGACATCCTGGGGATCCCTCCTTGTCCCCAGGGCCCATTGTGACGTCCCAGGACCCCCCATTGTCCCCAGGACCCCTTGTGACATTCAGGGGACCCCCTTTGTCACTGGGGCCCATTGTGACATCCCAGGACCCCACATTGTCCCCAGGGCCCATTGTGACATCCTGGGGACCCCACTTGTCCCCAGGACCCATTGTGACACTATGGGGACCCCCCCTTGTCCCCAGGGCCCATTGTGACGTCCTGGGTACCACCCTTGTCCGCAGGGCTCATTGTGACGTCTCAGGACCCCCCATTGTCCCCAGGGCCCATTGTGACATCCTGGGGATCCCTCCTTGTCCGCAGGGCCCATTGTGACGTCCCAGGACTCCCCATTGTCCCCAGGGCCCATTGTGACATCCTCGGCACCCCCTTGTCCCCAGGGCCCATTGTGACATTCAGGGGACCCCTGTTTGTCCCCAGGGCCCATTGTGACATCCTGGGGACCCCCTCTTGTCACTGGGGCCCATTGTGACGTCCCAAGACCCCCCATTTTCCCCAGGGCCCATTGTGACATTCAGGGGACCCCTCTTTGTCCCCAGGGGCCATTGTGACGTCTAACGATCCCCCATTGTCCCCAGGGCCCATTGTGACATCCTGGGGATCCCTCCTTGTCCTCAGGGCCCATTGTGACGTCCCAGGACCGCCCATTGTCCCCAGGGCCCATTGTGACATCCTGGGGATCCCTCCTTGTCCCCAGGGCCCATTGTGACGTCCCAGGACCCCCCATTGTCCCCAGGACCCATTGTGACATTCAGGGGACCCCCTTTGTCACTGGGGCCCATTGTGACATCCCAGGACCCCACATTGTCCCCAGGGCCCATTGTGACATCCTCTGCACCCCCTTGTCCCCAGGGCCCATTGTGACATTCAGGGGACCCCTCTTTGTCCCCAGGGCCCATTGTGACATCCTGGGGATCCCTCGTTGTCCCCAGGGCCCATTGTGACGTCCCAGCACCCCCCATTGTCACCAGGACCTACTGTGACATTCAGGGGAGCCCCTTTGTCACTGGGGCCCATTGTGACACCATGGAGACCCCCGCTTGTCCTCAGGGTCCATTGTGACATCCTGGGCACCCCCCATTTTCCCCAGGACCCATTGTGACATCCTGGCCAGCCCCTTGCTCCCAGGGCCCGTTGTGGCACCATGGGGATACCCCCTTTGTCCCCAGGGCCCATTGTGACATCCCAGGACCCCCCTTTGTCCCCAGGGCCATTGTGAAATCCTGGGGACCCCTTTTGTCCCCAGGGCCCATTGTGGCACCATGGGGAACCCCTTTGTCACTGGGGACCATTGTGACATTCCAGGATTCCACTTTGTCCCCAGGGCTTGTTCTGACACCTTGGGGACTCCCATTGTCCCCAGGGCCCATTGTGACATCCCAGGACCCCACTTTGTCCCCAGGGCTTATTGTGACATCTGGGGGACGCCCTTGTCCCCAGGACCCATCCTGGCACCGTGGGGACCCTCCTTGTCACTTGGGCCCATTGTGACACCATGGGGACCCCCCCTTTGTCCCCAGTGCCCATTGTGACATCCTGCGGACCCCCCTTTGTCCCCAGGGCCCATTGTGACATTCAGGGGACCCACCATTGTCCTCAGGGCCCATCGTGACGTCCCAGGGCCCCCCATTGTCCCCAGGGCCCATTGTGACATCCTCAGCACCCCCTTGTCCCCAGGGCCCATTGTGACATTCAGGGGACCCCTCTTTTTCCCCAGGGCCCATTGTGACATCCTGGGGACCCCCCCTTGTCCCCAGGGCCCATTGTGACGTCCCAGAACCCGCCATTGTCCCCAGGGCCCATTGTGACATCCTCGGCACGCCCTTGTCCCCAGGGACCATTGTGACATTCAGGGGACCCCTCTTTGTCCTCAGGGCCCATTGTGACATCCTGGGGACCCCCCCTTGTCACTGGGGCCCATTGTGACGTCCCAGGACCCCCCATTGTCCCCAGGGCCCATTGTGACATCCTGGGGATCCCTCCTTGTCCCCAGGGCCCATTGTGACATCCCAGGACCCCACATTGTACCCAGGACCCATTGTGACATTCAGGGGACCCCCTTTGTCACTGGGGCCCATTGTGACATCCCAGGACCACACATTGTCCCCAGGACCTATTGTGACATCCTGGGGACCCCACTTGTCCCCAGGACCCATTGTGACACTATGGGGACCACCCCTTGTGCCCAGGGCCCATTGTGACACTGTGGGTACCACCCTTGTCCGCAGGGCTCATTGTGACATCCCAGGACCCCCATTGTCCCCAGGGCCCATTGTGACATTCAGGGGACCCCCCTTTGTCCCCAGGGCCCATTCTGATACCGTGGGGACCCCCTTTGTCCCCAGGGCATATTGTGACATCCTGGGGACGCCCTTTGTCCCCAGGACCCATTTTGACATCGTCGACACCCCCGTTTGTCCCCAGGGCCCATTGTGACATCCTGGGGACACTCCTTGTCCCCAGAGCCCATTGTGACATCCAGGGGACCCCCTTTCTCCCCAGGGCCCATTGTGACATTGCAGTACCCCCCCTGGTCCCCACGGCCCATTGTGGCACCATGGGGACCCCCTTTTATCACTGGGGCCCATTGTGACATCCCAACACCCCACTTTGTCCCCAGGGCTTATTGTGACACCATGGGGACCTCCCTTGTCCCCAGGGCCCACTGTGACATCCCATGACCCCCATTTGTCCCCAGGGCTATTGTCAAATCCTGGGGACCCCCTTTGTCCCCAGGGACCATTGTGGCACCATGGGGAACCCCTTTGTCACTGGGGCCCATTGTGACATCCCAGGACCCCACATTGTCCCCAGGACCCATTGTGACATCCTGGGGACCCCACTTGTCCCCAGGACCCATTGTGACACTATGGGGACCCCACCTTGTTCCCAGGGCCCATTGTGAAACCATCGACACCCCCCTTGTCCGCAGGGGTCATTGTGACATCCTGGGGACCCTCCTTGTCCCCAGAGCCCATTGTGACATCCAGGGGACCCCCTTTCTCCCCAGGGCCCATTGTGACATCGCAGGACCCCCCTGGTCCCCAGGGCCCATTGTGACATCCTGGGCAACCCCATTGTCCCCAGGGCCCATTGTGACATCTGGGGGACCCCCTTGTCCCCAGGACCCATCGTGGCACCGTGGGGACCCTCCTTGTCACTTGGGCCCATTGTGACACCATGGGGACCTCCCCTTTGTCCCCAGTGCCCATTGTGACATCCTGCGGACCCCCATTTGTCCCCAGGGCCCATTTTGACATTCAGGGGACCCACCATTGTCCCCAGGGCCCATTGTGACCTTCAAGGGACCCCCATTGTTCCCAGGGCCCATTGTGACGTCCTGGGGAGCCCCCTCTGCTCCCAAGGCTCATTGTGACTTTCAGGGGATCCCCCCATGTACCCAGGGCTGATTGTGACGTTGTAGGGCCCCTCTTTGTCCCCAGGGCCCATTGTGACATCCTGGGGAACCCCCTTGTTCCCCGGGCCCATTGTGATGTCCCGGGACCCCGCATTGTCCCCATGGCCCATTGTGACATCCTGGGGATCCCTCCTTGTCCCCAGGGCCCATTGTGACGTCCCAGGACCCCCCATTGTCCCCAGGGCCTATTGTGACATCCTCTGCACCCCCTTGTCCCCAGGGCCCATTGTGACATTCAGGGGACACCTCTTTGTCCCCAGGGCCCATTGTGACATCCTGGGGACCCCCTCTTGTCCCCAGGGCCCATTGTGACATCCCAGGACCCCCCATTGTCCCCAGGGCCCATTGTGACATCCTGGGGATCCCTCCTTGTCCCCAGGGCCCATTGTGACGTCCTAAGACCCCCCCATTGTCCGCAGGGCCCATTGTGACTTTCAGGGCACCCCCTTTGTCACTGGGGCCCATTGTGACATCCCAGGACCCCACATTGTCCCCAGGGCCCATTGTGACATCCTGGGGACCCCTCTTTGTCCTAAGGACCCATTGTGACGTCCCAGGACCCTGCATTGTCCCCAGAGCCCATTGTGACATCCTGGAGACACCCTTTGTCCCCAGGACCCATTGTGACGTCCCAGGACCCCCCATTGTCCCCAGGGTTCATTCTTACATCCTGGGGACCCCCTTGTCCCCAGGACCCATCGTGACACCATGGGGACCCTCCTTGTCACTGGGGACCCATTGTGACACCATGGAGACCCCTCCTTGCCTCAGGGCCCATTGTGACATCCTGGGCATCCCCCTTTGTCACCCGGGACCATTGTAACACCGTGGGGACCCCCTTTGTCCCTAGGGCCTATTGTTACGTCCCAGGACCCCCCGTTGTTCCCAGGGCCCATTGTGACACCTTGGGGACCCCCTTGTCACTGGGGACCCATTGTGACACCATGGGGACCACCCCTTGTCCTCAGGGCCTATTGTGAACATCCTGGGGATCCTCCATTGTCCCCAGAGCCCATTGTGACATCCTGGGGAGTCTCTTTGTCCCCAGGGCCCATTGTGACATCCTGGGGACCCCCTTTGTCCCCAGGGCCCATGGTGACATCCTGGGGACCTCCTTGTCCGCAGGACCCATCCTGGCACCGTGGGGACCTCCCTTGTCACTGGGGACCCTTTGTGACACCATGGGGACCTCCCATTGTCCTCAGGGCCCATTGAGACATCCTGGGGACCCCCTTTGTCACTGGGGACCCGTTGTGACATCCCAGGAACCCCATTGTCCCAAGGGCCCATTGTGACATCCTAGGGACCTCCCTTTGTCCCCAGGGCTCATTGTGGCACCATGGGGACCCCCTTTGCACTGTGTCACATTGTGATATCCAAGAACCCCACTTTGTCCCCAAGGCCCATTTTGACATCCTGGGGACCCCCTTTCTCCCCAGTGCCCATTGTGACATTCAGGGGACACCCCCCTTGTCCCCAGGGCCCATTGTGACGTCCCAGGATCCCCCATTGTCCCCAGGGCCCATTGTGACATTCAGGGGACCCACTTTGGCACTGGGGCCCATTGTGACATCCCAGGACCCCACATTGTCCCCAGGGCCCATTGTGACATTCAGGGGTCCCCCCCTTGTCCCCAGGACCCATTGTGATGTCCCAGGACCCCTCATTGTCCCCACGGCCCATTGTGACATCCTGGGGACCCCCCTTTGTCACTGGGGCTCATTGAGACATCGTGGGGACCAACTTTGTCCCCAGGGCCCATTGTGACGTCCCAGGACCTCCCATTGTCCCCAGTGTCCATTGTGACATCCGAGGAGCCCACTTTGTCCCCAGGACCCATTTTGATATTGAGGGGAACCACGTTTGTCCCCAGGGCCCATTGTGACACCATGGGGACCCCCCCTTGTCACTGGGGACCCATTGTGACACCATGGAGACCCCTGCTTGTCCTCAGGGTCCATTGTGACATCTTGGGCACCTCCCATTGTCCCCAGGACCCATTGTGACATCCTGGGGACCCCCTTGCTCCCAGGGCCCATTGTGGCACCATGTGGACATCCCCTTTGTCCCCAGGGCCCATTGTGACATTCCAGGACCCCCCATTGTCCCCAGGGCCCATTGTGACATCCACTGCACCCCCTTGTCCCCAGGGCCCATTGTGACATTCAGGGGACCCCTCTTTGTCCCCAGGGCCCATTGTGACATCCTGGGGACCCCCCCTTGTCACTGGGGCACATTGTGACGTCCCAGGACCCCCCATTGTCCCCAGGGCCCATTGTGACATCCTGGGGATCCCTCCTTGTCCTCAGGGCCCATTGTGACGTCTTAGGACCCCCCATTGTCCCCAGGGCCCATTGTGACATTCAGGGGACGCCTCTTTGAAACCCAGGGCACATTGTGACATCCTGGGGACCCCCCCTTGTCCCCACAGCCCATTGTGACGTCCCAGGACCCCCCATTGTTCCCAGGGCCCATTGTGACATCCTGGGGATCCCTCCTTGTCCCCAGGGCCCATTGTGACACTATGGGGACCCCCCCTTGTTCCCAGGGCCCATTGTGACATCCTGGGTACCACCCTTGTCCGCAGGGCTCATTGTGACGTCCCAGGACCCCCCATTGTCCCCAGGGCCCATTGTGACATCCTCTGCACCCCCTTGTCCCCAGGGCCCATTGTGACATCCTGGGGACCCCCCCTTGTCCCCAGGGCCCATTGTGACATCCTCGGCACCCCCTTGTCCCCAGGGCCCATTGTGACATTCAGGGGACCCCTCTTTGTCCCCAGGGCCCATTGTGACATCCTGGGGACCCCCTCTTGTCCCCAGGGCCCATTGTGACGTCCCAGGACCCCCCATTGTCCCCAGGGCCCATTGTGACATCCTGGGGATCCCTCTTTGTCCCCAGGGCCCATTGTGACGTCCCAGGACCCCAGATTGTCCCCAGGGTCCATTGTGACATCCTGGGGACCCCCTTTGTCTCCAGGGCCCATTGTGACGTCCCAGGACCCCCCATTGTCCCCAGGGTCCATTGTTACATCCTGGGGACCCCCTTGTCCCCAGGACCCATCGTGACACCATGGGGACCCTCCTTGTCACTGGGGACCCATTCCGACACCCTGGGGAGCCCCCCTTGTCCTCAGGGCCCATTGTGACATCCTGGGCATCCCCCTTTTTCCCCCTGGACCACTGTAACACCGTGGGGACCCCCTTTGTCCCCAGGGCCCATTGTGACACTGTGGGACCCCCCCTTTGTCCCCAGGGCCTATTATTCCGTCCCGGGACCCCCATTGTCCCCAGGGCTCATTGTGACACTTGGGGACCCCCCTTGTCACTGGGGACCCATTGTGACACCATGGGGACCACCCCTTGTCCTCAGGGCCTATTGTGAACATCCTAGGGAACCTCCATTGTCCCCAGAGCCCACTGTGAGTCCTGGGGACCCCCTTGTCCCCAGGTCCCATTGTGACATCCTGGGGAGCCTCTTTGTCCCCAGGGCCCATTGTGACGTCCCAGGACCCCCCATTGTCCCCAGGGCCCATTGTGGCATCCTGGGGACCTCCTTGTCCCCAGGACCCATCGTGGCACCGTGGGGACCTCCCTTGTCACTGGGGACCCTTTGTGACACTATGGGGACCTCCCATTGTCCTCAGGGCCCATTGAGACATCCTGGGGACCCCCTTTGTCACTGGGGACCCATTGTGACATCCCAGGAACCCCATTGTGCCAAGAGCCCATTGTAACATCCTGGGGACCCCCCTTTTTCTCCAGGACGCATTGTGACACCGTGGGGACCTCATTAGTCCCCAGGGCCCATTGTGACATTGTAGGGACCTCCCTTTGTCCCCAGGGCTCATTGTGGCCCCATGGGGACCCCCCCGTGTCACTGGGGACCCATTGTGACACCATGGGGACCCCCCCATATCCTCAGGGTCCATTGTGACATCCTGGGCACCCTCCATTGTCCCCAGGACCCATTGTGACATCCTGGCCACCCCCTTGCTCCCAGGGCCCATTTTAGCACCATGGGGACCGCCTTTGACCCCAGGGTCCCTTGTGGCACCATGGCAACCACTTTTGTTCCCAGGGCCCATTGTGACATTCAGGGGACCCCATTGTCCCCAGGGCCTATTGTGACACCATGGGGACCCCCCCATGTCCTCAGGACTCATTTTCACATCCTGGGCACCCCCCATTGTCCCCAGGGCCCATTGTGACATGCCAGAACCTCCTATTGTCCCCAAGGCCCATTGTGACATCCTGGGGACCCCCATAGTCCCCAGTGCCCATTGTGACATTCCAGGACCCCCCATTGTCCCCAGGGCCCATTGTGACATCCTCGGCACGCCCTTGTCCCCAGGGCCCATTGTGACATTCAGGGGACCCCTCTTTGTCCTCAGGGCCCATTGTGACATCCTGGGGACGCCCCCTTGTCACTGGGGCCCATTGTGACGTCCCAGGACCCCCCATTGTCCCCAGGGCCCATTGTGACATCCTGGGGATCCCTCCTTGTCCCCAGGGCCCATTGTGACGTCCCAGGACCCCACATTGTACCCAGGACCCATTGTGACATTCAGGGGACCCCCTTTGTCACTGGGGCCCATTGTGACATCCCACGACCCCACATTGTCCCCAGGACCTATTGTGACATCCTGGGGACCCCACTTGTCCCCAGGACCCATTGTGACACTATGGGGACCACCCCTTGTGCCCAGGGCCCATTGTGACAATGTGGGTACCACCCTTGTCTGCAGGGCTCATTGTGACATCCCAGGACCCCCATTGTCCCCAGGGCCCATTGTGACATTCAGGGGACCCCCCTTTGTCCCCAGGGCCCATTCTGATACCGTGGGGACCCCCTTTGTCCCCAGGGCATATTGTGACATCCTGGGGACGCCCTTTGTCCCCAGGACCCATTTTGACACCGTCGACACCCCCGTTTGTCCCCAGGGCCCATTGTGACATCCTGGGGACACTCCTTGTCCCCAGAGCCCATTGTGACATCCAGGGGACCCCCTTTGTCCCCAGGGCCCATTGTGACATTGCAGTACCCCCCCTGGTCCCCACGGCCCATTGTGGCACCATGGGGACCCCCTTTTGTCACTGGGGCCCATTGTGACATCCCAACACCCCACTTTGTCCCCAGGGCTTATTGTGACACCATGGGGACCTCCCTTGTCCCCAGGGCCCACTGTGACATCCCATGACCCCCATTTGTCCCCAGTGCTATTGTCAAATCCTGGGGACCCCCTTTGTCCCCAGGGCCCATTGTGACATTGCAGTACCCCCCCTGGTCCCCACGGCCCATTGTGGCACCATGGGGACCCCCTTTTGTCACTGGGGCCCATTGTGACATCCCAGGACCCCACATTGTCCCCAGGACCCATTGTGACATCCTGGGGACCCACTTGTCCCCAGGACCCATTGTGACACTATGGGGACCCCACCTTGTTCCCAGGGCCCATTGTGAAACCATCGACACCCCCCTTGTCCGCAGGGGTCATTGTGACATCCTGGGGACCCTCCTTGTCCCCAGAGCCCATTGTGACATCCAGGGGACCCCCTTTCTCCCCAGGGCCCATTGTGACATCGCAGGACCCCCCTGGTCCCCAGGGCCCATTGTGACATCCTGGGCAACCCCATTGTCCCCAGGGCCCATTGTGACATCTGGGGGACCCCCTTGTCCCCAGGACCCATCGTGGCACCGTGGGGACCCTCCTTGTCACTTGGGCCCATTGTGACACCATGGGGACCTCCCCTTTGTCCCCAGGGCCCATTTTGACATTCAGGGGACCCACCATTGTCCCCAGGGCCCATTGTGACCTTCAAGGGACCCCCATTGTTCCCAGGGCCCATTGTGACGTCCTGGGGAACCCCCTCTGCTCCCAAGGCTCATTGTGACTTTCAGGGGATCCCCCCATGTACCCAGGGCTGATTGTGACGTTGTAGGGCCCCTCTTTGTCCCCAGGGCCCATTGTGACATCCTGGGGAACCCCCTTGTTCCCCGGGCCCATTGTGATGTCCCGGGACCCCGCATTGTCCCCATGGCCCATTGTGACATCCTGGGGATCCCTCCTTGTCCCCAGGGCCCATTGTGACATCCTGGGGATCCCTCCTTGTCCCCAGGGCCCATTGTGACGTCCCAGGACCCCCCATTGTCCCCAGGGCCTATTGTGACATCCTCTGCACCCCCTTGTCCCCAGGGCCCATTGTGACATTCAGGGGACACCTCTTTGTCCCCAGGGCCCATTGTGACATCCTGGGGACCCCCTCTTGTCCCCAGGGCCCATTGTGACATCCCAGGACCCCCCATTGTCCCCAGGGCCCATTGTGACATCCTGGGGATCCCTCCTTGTCCCCAGGGCCCATTGTGACGTCCCAAGACCCCCCCATTGTCCCCAGGGCCCATTGTGACATTCAGGGCACCCCCTTTGTCACTGGGGCCCATTGTGACATCCCAGGACCCCACATTGTCCCCAGGGCCCATTGTGACATCCTGGGGACCCCTCTTTGTCCTAAGGACCCATTGTGACGTCCCAGGACCCTGCATTGTCCCCAGAGCCCATTGTGACATCCTGGAGACACCCTTTGTCCCCAGGACCCATTGTGACGTCCCAGGACCCCCCATTGTCCCCAGGGTTCATTCTTACATCCTGGGGACCCCCTTGTCCCCAGGACCCATCGTGACACCATGGGGACCCTCCTTGTCACTGGGGACCCATTGTGACACCATGGAGACCCCTCCTTGCCTCAGGGCCCATTGTGACATCCTGGGCATCCCCCTTTGTCACCCGGGACCATTGTAACACCGTGGGGACCCCCTTTGTCCCTAGGGCCTATTGTTACGTCCCAGGACCCCCCGTTGTTCCCAGGGCCCATTGTGACACCTTGGGGACCCCCTTGTCACTGGGGACCCATTGTGACACCATGGGGACCACCCCTTGTCCTCAGGGCCTATTGTGAACATCCTGGGGAACCTCCATTGTCCCCAGAGCCCATTGTGAGTTCCTGGGGACCCCCTTGTCCCCAGATCCCATTGTGACATCCTGGGGAGTCTCTTTGTCCCCAGGGCCCATTGTGACATCCTGGGGACCCCCTTTGTCCCCAGGGCCCATGGTGACATCCTGGGGACCTCCTTGTCCGCAGGACCCATCCTGGCACCGTGGGGACCTCCCTTGTCACTGGGGACCCTTTGTGACACCATGGGGACCTCCCATTGTCCTCAGGGCCCATTGAGACATCCTGGGGACCCCCTTTGTCACTGGGGACCCGTTGTGACATCCCAGGAACCCCATTGTCCCAAGGGCCCATTGTGACATCCTAGGGACCTCCCTTTGTCCCCAGGGCTCATTGTGGCACCATGGGGACCCCCTTTCTCCCCAGTGCCCATTGTGACATTCAGGGGACACCCCCCTTGTCCCCAGGGCCCATTGTGACGTCCCAGGATCCCCCATTGTCCCCAGGGCCCATTGTGACATTCAGGGGACCCCCTTTGGCACTGGGGCCCATTGTGACATCCCGGGACCCCACATTGTCCCCAGGGCCCATTGTGACATTCAGGGGTCCCCCCCTTGTCCCCAGGACCCATTGTGATGTCCCAGGACCCCTCATTGTCCCCACGGCCCATTGTGACATCCTGGGGACCCCCCTTTGTCACTGGGGCTCATTGAGACATCGTGGGGACCAACTTTGTCCCCAGGGCCCATTGTGACGTCCCAGGACCTCCCGTTGTCCCCAGTGTCCATTGTGACATCCGAGGAGCCCACTTTGTCCCCAGGACCCATTTTGATATTGAGGGGAACCACGTTTGTCCCCAGGGCCCATTGTGACACCATGGGGACCCCCCCTTGTCACTGGGGTCCCATTGTGACACCATGGAGACCCCTGCTTGTCCTCAGGGTCCATTGTGACATCTTGGGCACCTCCCATTGTCCCCAGGACCCATTGTGACATCCTGGGGACCCCCTTGCTCCCAGGGCCCATTGTGGCACCATGTGGACATCCCCTTTGTCCCCAGGGCCCATTGTGACATTCCAGGACCCTCCATTGTCCCCAGGGCCCATTGTGACATCCACTGCACCCCCTTGTCCCCAGGGCCCATTGTGACATTCAGGGGACCCCTCTTTGAAACCCAGGGCACATTGTGACATCCTGGGGACCCCCCCTTGTCACTGGGGCACATTGTGACGTCCCAGGACCCCCCATTGTCCCCAGGGCCCATTGTGACATCCTCTGCACCCCCTTGTCCCCAGGGCCCATTGTGACATCCTCTGCACCCCCTTGTCCCCAGGGCCCATTGTGACATTCCGGGGACCCCTGTTTGTTCCCAGGGCCCATTGTGACATCCTGGGGACCCCCTCTTGTCACTGGGGCCCATTGTGACGTCCCAGGACCCCCCATTGTCCCCAGGGCCCATTGTGACATTCAGGGGACCCCTCTTTGTCCCCAGGGCCCATTGTGAAGTCTAAGGACCCCCCATTGTCCCCAGGGCCCATTGTGACATCCTGGGGATCCCTCCTTGTCCCCACGGCCCATTGTGACATCCTGGGGACCCTCCTTGTCCCCAGAGCCCATTGTGACATCCAAGGGACCCCCTTTGTCTCCAGGGCCCATTGTGGCACCATGGGGACCCCCTTTGACACTGGGGCCCATTGTGACACCGTCGACACCCCCCTTTGTCCCCAGGGCCCATTGTGACGTCCTGGGGACCCCCGTTGTCCCCAGAGCCCATTGTGACATCCAGGGGACCCCCTCTTGTCCCCAGGGCCCATTGTGACCTCCCAGGACCCTCCATTGTCCCCAGGGCCCATTGTGACATCCTGGGGATTCCTCCTTGTCCCCAGGGCCCATTGTGACGTCCCAGGACCGCCCATTGTCCCCAGGGCCCATTGTGACATCCTGGGGATCCCTCCTTGTCCCCAGGACCCATTGTGACATCCTGGGGACCCACTTGTCCCCAGGACCCATTGTGACACTATGGGGACCCCACCTTGTTCCCAGGGCCCATTGTGAAACCATCGACACCCCCCTTGTCCGCAGGGGTCATTGTGACATCCTGGGGACCCTCCTTGTCCCCAGAGCCCATTGTGACATCCAGGGGACCCCCTTTCTCCCCAGGGCCCATTGTGACATCGCAGGACCCCCCTGGTCCCCAGGGCCCATTGTGACATCCTGGGCAACCCCATTGTCCCCAGGGCCCATTGTGACATCTGGGGGACCCCCTTGTCCCCAGGACCCATCGTGGCACCGTGGGGACCCTCCTTGTCACTTGGGCCCATTGTGACACCATGGGGACCTCCCCTTTGTCCCCAGGGCCCATTTTGACATTCAGGGGACCCACCATTGTCCCCAGGGCCCATTGTGACCTTCAAGGGACCCCCATTGTTCCCAGGGCCCATTGTGACGTCCTGGGGAACCCCCTCTGCTCCCAAGGCTCATTGTGACTTTCAGGGGATCCCCCCATGTACCCAGGGCTGATTGTGACGTTGTAGGGCCCCTCTTTGTCCCCAGGGCCCATTGTGACATCCTGGGGAACCCCCTTGTTCCCCGGGCCCATTGTGATGTCCCGGGACCCCGCATTGTCCCCATGGCCCATTGTGACATCCTGGGGATCCCTCCTTGTCCCCAGGGCCCATTGTGACATCCTGGGGATCCCTCCTTGTCCCCAGGGCCCATTGTGACGTCCCAGGACCCCCCATTGTCCCCAGGGCCTATTGTGACATCCTCTGCACCCCCTTGTCCCCAGGGCCCATTGTGACATTCAGGGGACACCTCTTTGTCCCCAGGGCCCATTGTGACATCCTGGGGACCCCCTCTTGTCCCCAGGGCCCATTGTGACATCCCAGGACCCCCCATTGTCCCCAGGGCCCATTGTGACATCCTGGGGATCCCTCCTTGTCCCCAGGGCCCATTGTGACGTCCCAAGACCCCCCCATTGTCCCCAGGGCCCATTGTGACATTCAGGGCACCCCCTTTGTCACTGGGGCCCATTGTGACATCCCAGGACCCCACATTGTCCCCAGGGCCCATTGTGACATCCTGGGGACCCCTCTTTGTCCTAAGGACCCATTGTGACGTCCCAGGACCCTGCATTGTCCCCAGAGCCCATTGTGACATCCTGGAGACACCCTTTGTCCCCAGGACCCATTGTGACGTCCCAGGACCCCCCATTGTCCCCAGGGTTCATTCTTACATCCTGGGGACCCCCTTGTCCCCAGGACCCATCGTGACACCATGGGGACCCTCCTTGTCACTGGGGACCCATTGTGACACCATGGAGACCCCTCCTTGCCTCAGGGCCCATTGTGACATCCTGGGCATCCCCCTTTGTCACCCGGGACCATTGTAACACCGTGGGGACCCCCTTTGTCCCTAGGGCCTATTGTTACGTCCCAGGACCCCCCGTTGTTCCCAGGGCCCATTGTGACACCTTGGGGACCCCCTTGTCACTGGGGACCCATTGTGACACCATGGGGACCACCCCTTGTCCTCAGGGCCTATTGTGAACATCCTGGGGAACCTCCATTGTCCCCAGAGCCCATTGTGAGTTCCTGGGGACCCCCTTGTCCCCAGATCCCATTGTGACATCCTGGGGAGTCTCTTTGTCCCCAGGGCCCATTGTGACATCCTGGGGACCCCCTTTGTCCCCAGGGCCCATGGTGACATCCTGGGGACCTCCTTGTCCGCAGGACCCATCCTGGCACCGTGGGGACCTCCCTTGTCACTGGGGACCCTTTGTGACACCATGGGGACCTCCCATTGTCCTCAGGGCCCATTGAGACATCCTGGGGACCCCCTTTGTCACTGGGGACCCGTTGTGACATCCCAGGAACCCCATTGTCCCAAGGGCCCATTGTGACATCCTAGGGACCTCCCTTTGTCCCCAGGGCTCATTGTGGCACCATGGGGACCCCCTTTCTCCCCAGTGCCCATTGTGACATTCAGGGGACACCCCCCTTGTCCCCAGGGCCCATTGTGACGTCCCAGGATCCCCCATTGTCCCCAGGGCCCATTGTGACATTCAGGGGACCCCCTTTGGCACTGGGGCCCATTGTGACATCCCGGGACCCCACATTGTCCCCAGGGCCCATTGTGACATTCAGGGGTCCCCCCCTTGTCCCCAGGACCCATTGTGATGTCCCAGGACCCCTCATTGTCCCCACGGCCCATTGTGACATCCTGGGGACCCCCCTTTGTCACTGGGGCTCATTGAGACATCGTGGGGACCAACTTTGTCCCCAGGGCCCATTGTGACGTCCCAGGACCTCCCGTTGTCCCCAGTGTCCATTGTGACATCCGAGGAGCCCACTTTGTCCCCAGGACCCATTTTGATATTGAGGGGAACCACGTTTGTCCCCAGGGCCCATTGTGACACCATGGGGACCCCCCCTTGTCACTGGGGTCCCATTGTGACACCATGGAGACCCCTGCTTGTCCTCAGGGTCCATTGTGACATCTTGGGCACCTCCCATTGTCCCCAGGACCCATTGTGACATCCTGGGGACCCCCTTGCTCCCAGGGCCCATTGTGGCACCATGTGGACATCCCCTTTGTCCCCAGGGCCCATTGTGACATTCCAGGACCCTCCATTGTCCCCAGGGCCCATTGTGACATCCACTGCACCCCCTTGTCCCCAGGGCCCATTGTGACATTCAGGGGACCCCTCTTTGAAACCCAGGGCACATTGTGACATCCTGGGGACCCCCCCTTGTCACTGGGGCACATTGTGACGTCCCAGGACCCCCCATTGTCCCCAGGGCCCATTGTGACATCCTCTGCACCCCCTTGTCCCCAGGGCCCATTGTGACATCCTCTGCACCCCCTTGTCCCCAGGGCCCATTGTGACATTCCGGGGACCCCTGTTTGTTCCCAGGGCCCATTGTGACATCCTGGGGACCCCCTCTTGTCACTGGGGCCCATTGTGACGTCCCAGGACCCCCCATTGTCCCCAGGGCCCATTGTGACATTCAGGGGACCCCTCTTTGTCCCCAGGGCCCATTGTGAAGTCTAAGGACCCCCCATTGTCCCCAGGGCCCATTGTGACATCCTGGGGATCCCTCCTTGTCCCCACGGCCCATTGTGACATCCTGGGGACCCTCCTTGTCCCCAGAGCCCATTGTGACATCCAAGGGACCCCCTTTGTCTCCAGGGCCCATTGTGGCACCATGGGGACCCCCTTTGACACTGGGGCCCATTGTGACACCGTCGACACCCCCCTTTGTCCCCAGGGCCCATTGTGACGTCCTGGGGACCCCCCTTGTCCCCAGAGCCCATTGTGACATCCAGGGGACCCCCTCTTGTCCCCAGGGCCCATTGTGACCTCCCAGGACCCTCCATTGTCCCCAGGGCCCATTGTGACATCCTGGGGATTCCTCCTTGTCCCCAGGGCCCATTGTGACGTCCCAGGACCGCCCATTGTCCCCAGGGCCCATTGTGACATCCTGGGGATCCCTCCTTGTCCCCAGGGCCCATTGTGACGTCCCAGGACCCCCCATTGTCCCCAGGACCCATTGTGACATTCAGGGGACCCCCTTTGTCACTGGGGCCCATTGTGACATCCCAGGACCGCACATTGTCCCCAGGGCCCATTGTGACATCCTGGGGACCCCACTTGTCCCCAGGACCCATTGTGACACTATGGGGACCCCCCCTTGTCCCCAGGGCCCATTGTGACGTCCTGGGTACCACCCTTGTCCGCAGGGCTCATTGTGACGTCTCAGGACCCCCCATTGTCCCCAGGGCCCATTGTGACATCCTGGGGATCCCTCCTTGTCCGCAGGGCCCATTGTGACGTCCCAGGACCCCCCATTGTCCCCAGGGCCCATTGTGACATCCTCGGCACCCCCTTGTCCCCAGGGCACATTGTGACATTCAGGGGACCCCTGTTTGTCCCCAGGGCCCATTGTGACATCCTGGGGACCCCTCTTTGTGCCAGGGGCCATTGTGACCTCTAACGACCCCCCATTGTCCCCAGGGCCCATTGTGACATCCTGGGGATCCCTCCTTGTCCCCAGGGCCCATTGTGACGTCCCAGGACCGCCCATTGTCCCCAGGGCCCATTGTGACATCCTGGGGATCCCTCCTTGTCCCCAGGGCCCATTGTGACGTCCCAGGACCCCGCATTGTCCCCAGGACCCATTGTGACATTCAGGGGACCCCCTTTGTCACTGGGGCCCATTGTGACATCCCAGGACCCCACATTGTCCCCAGGGCCCATTGTGACATCCTCTGCACCCCCTTGTCCCCAGGGCCCATTGTGACATTCAGGGGACCCCTCTTTGTCCCCAGGGCCCATTGTGACATCCTGGGGATCCCTCGTTGTCCCCAGGGCCCATTGTGACGTCCCAGCACCCCCCATTGTCCCCAGGACCTACTGTGACATTCAGGGGAGCCCCTTTGTCACTGGGACCCATTGTGACACCATGGAGACCCCCGCTTGTCCTCAGGGTCCATTGTGACATCCTGGGCACCCCCCATTTTCCCCAGGACCCATTGTGACATCCTGGCCACCCCCTTGCTCCCAGGGCCCGTTGTGGCACCATGGGGACACCCCCTTTGTCCCCAGGGCCCATTGTGACATCCCAGGACCCCCCTTTGTCCCCAGGGCCATTGTGAAATCCTGGGGACCCCTTTTGTCCCCAGGGCCCATTGTGGCACCATGGGGAACCCCTTTGTCACTGGGGACCATTGTGACATTCCAGGATTCCACTTTGTCCCCAGGGCTCGTTCTGACACCTTGGGGACTGCCATTGTCCCCAGGGCCCATTGTGACATCCCAGGACCCCGCTTTGTCCCCAAGGCCCATTGTGACATCCTGGGGACCCTCCTTGTCCCCAGAGCCCATTGTGACATCCCAGGACCCCACTTTGTCCCCAGGGCTTATTGTGACGCCATGGGGATCTCCCTTGTCCCCAGGGCCCATTGTGACGTCCCAGGACCCCCCCTTGTCCCCAGGGCCCATTGTGACGTCCCAGGACCCCCCTTTGTCCCCAGGGCCCATACTGATACCGTGGGGACCCCCTTTGTCCCCAGGGCCCATTGTGGCACCATGAGGACCCTCTTTGTCACTGGAGCCCATTGTGACATCCCATGACCCCCCTTTGTCCCCAGTGCTATTGTGAAATCCTGGGGACCCCTTTTGTCCCCAGGGCCCATTGTGACACCGTGGGGAACCCCTTTGTCACTGGGGCCCATTGTGACGTCCCAGGACCCCCCATTGTCCCCAGGGCCCATTGTGACATCCTGGGGATCCCTCCTAGTCCCCAGGGCCCATTGTGACATCCCAGGACCCCCCATTGTCCCCAGGACCCATTGTGACATTCAGGGGGCCCCTTTGTCACTGGGGCCCATTGTGACATCCCAGGACCCCACATTGTCCCCAGGACACATTGTGACATTCAGGGCACCCCTCTTTGTCCCCAGGGCCCATTGTGACATCCTGGGGACCCCCACTTGTCACTGGGGCCCATTGTGACATCCCAGGACCCCCTATTGTCCCCAGGGCCCATTGTGACATTCAGGTTACCCCCTTGTCCCCAGGGCCCATTGTGACATTCCGGGGACGCCTCTTTGTACCCAGGGCACACTGTGACATCCTGGGGACCCCTGCTTGTCACTGCGGCCCATTGTGACGTCCCAGGACCCCCCATTGTCGCCAGGGCCCATTGTGACATCCTGGGGATCCCTTCTTGTCCCCAGGGCCCATTGTGACGTCCCAGGACCCCCCATTGTCCCTAGGACCCATTGTGACATTCAGGTGGCCCCTTTGTCACTGGGGCCCATTGTGACATCCCAGGACCCCACATTGTCCCCAGGACACATTGTCACATCCTGGGGACCCCACTTGTCCCCAGGACCCATTGTGACACTATGGGGACCCCCCCTTGTTCCCAGGGCCCATTGTGACACCGTGGGTACCACCCTTTTCCGCAGGGCTCATTGTGACATCGCAGGACCCCCCTTTGTCCCCAGGGCCCATTCTGATACCGTGGGGATCCCCTTTGTCCCCAGAGTCCATTGTGACATCCAGGGGACCCCCTTTGTCCCCAGGGCCCATTGTGACATCGCAGGACCCCCCTGGGCCCCAGGGCGCATTTTGACATCCTGGGGATGCCCCCTTGTCAACGGGGCCCATTGTGACGTCCCAGGACCCCCCATTGTGTCCAGGGCCCATTGTGACATCCTGGGGATCCCTGCTTGGCCCCAGGGCCCATTGTGACGTCTTAGGACCCCCCGTTGTCCCCAGGGCCCATTGTGACATCCTGGGGATCCCTCCTTGTCCCCAGGGCCCATTGTGACGTCCCAGGACCCCCCACTGTCCTCAGGACCTATTGTAACATTCAGGGGACCCCCTTTGTCACTGGGGCCCATTGTGACATCCCAGGACCCCACATTGTCCCCAGGGCCCATTGTGACATCCTGGGTACCCCATTTTCCCCAGGACCCATTGTGACACTATGGGTACCCCCCCTTGTCCCCAGGGCCAATTGTGACATCCCAGGACCCCCCATTGTTCCCAGGGCCCATTGTGATGTCCTTGGGAGCCCCCTCTCTTCCCAGGGCTCATTGTGACTCTCAGGGGACCCCACCTTGTCCCCAGGACTGATTGTGACGTCCTAGGGCCCCTCTGTGTCCCCAGGGCCCATTGTGACGTCCCAGGACCCCCATTGTCCCCAGGGCCCATTGTGACATCCTCGGCACCCCCTTGTCCCCAGGGCCCATTGTGACATTCAGGGGACCCCTCTTTGTCCCCAGGGCCCATTGTGACATCCTGGGGACCCCCTCTTGTCCCCAGGGCCCATTGTGACGTCCCAGGACCCCCCATTGTTCCCAGGGCCCATTGTGACATCCTGGGGATCCCTCCTTGTCCCCAGGGCCCATTGTGACGTCCCAGGAACCCCCATTGTCCCCAGGACCCATTGTGACATTCAGGGGACCCCCTTTGTCACTGGGGCCCATTGTGACATCCCAGGACCCCACATTGTCCCCAGGGCCCATTGTGACATCCTGGGGACCCCCATATCACTGGGGCCCATTGTGACGTCCCAGGACCCTGCATTGTCCCCAGGGCCCATTGTGACACCTTGGGGACCCCCTTGTCACTGGAGACCCGTTGTGACATCATGGGGACCACCCCTTGTCCTCAGGGCCTATTGTTACGTCCCAGGACCCCCCATTGTCCCCAGGGCCCATTGTGACACCTTGGGGACCCCCTTGTCACTGGAGACCCGTTGTGACAGCATGGGGACCACCCCTTTTCCTCAGGGCCTATTGTGAACATCCTGGGGAACCTCCATTGTCCCCAGAGCCCATTGTGAGTTCCTGGAGACCCCCTTGTCCCCAGGTCCCATTGTGACATCCTGGGCAGCCTCTTTGTCCCCACGGCCCATTGTGACATCCTGGGGACCTCCTTGTCCCCAGGACCCATCCTGGCACCGTGGAGACCTCCCTTGTTACTGGGGACCCATTGTGACACCATGGGGACCTCCCATTGTCCTCAGGGCCCATTGAGACATCCTGGGGACCCCCTTTGTCACTGGGGACCCATTGTGACATCCCAGGAACCCCATTGTCCCAAGGGCCCATTGTGACATCCTGGGGACCCCCCTTTGTCTCCAGGACATATTGTGACACCGTGGGGACCACATTAGTCCCCAGGGCCCATTGTGACATCCTAGGGATCCCCTCTTGTCCCCAGGGCCCATTGTGACGTCCCAGGACCCCCCATTGTCCCCAGGGCCCATTGTGACCTCCTCGGCACCCCCTTGTCCCTAGGGCCCATTGTGACATTCACGGGACCCCCCTTTGTCCCCAGGACCCATTGTGACATCCTGGGGACCCTCCTTGTCCCCAGAGCCCATTGTGACATCCAGGGGACCCCCTTTGTCCCCAGGGCCCATTGTGACATCCTGGGGTCCCCCCTTTGTCCCCAGGGCCCATTGAAATGTCCCAGGACCACCGTTTGTCCCCAGGGTTCATTGTGACATCCTGGGGACCCCATTTGTCCCCACGGCCCATTGCGGCACCATGGGGACCCCCTTTGTCACTGGGGCCCATTGTGACATCCCAACACCCCACTTTGTCCCCAGGGCTTATTGTGACACCATGGGGATCTCCCTTGTCCCCAGGGCCCATTGTGACATCCCATGACCCCCCTTTATCCCCAGTGCTATTGTGAAATCCTGGGGACCCCTTTTGTCCCCAGGGCCCATTGTGGCACCATGGGGAACCCCTTTGTCACTGGGGGCCATTGTGACATCCCAGGATTCCACTTTGTCCCCAGGGCTCGTTCTGACACCTTGGGGACTCCCATTGTCCCCAGGGCCCATTGTGACATCCTGGGCAACCCCATTGTCCCCAGGGCCCATTGTGACATCTGGGGGACGCCCTTGTCCCCAGGACCCATCGTGGCACCGTGGGGACCCTCCTTGTCAGTTGGGCCATTGTGACACCATGGGGATCCCCCCTTTGTCTCCAGTACCCATTGTGACATCCTGGGGATCCCTCCTTGTCCCCAGGGCCCATTGTGACGTCCCAGGACCCCCCATTGTCCCCAGGGCCCATTGTGACATTCAGGGGACCCCCTTTGTCACTGGGGCCCATTGTGAAATCCCAGGACCCCACATTGTCCCCAGGGCCCTTGTGACATCCTGGGGACCCCACTTGGGGACCCCACTTGTCCCCAAGACCCATTGTGACACTATAGGGACCCCCCCTTGTGCCCAGTGACCATTGTGACACCGTGGGTACCACCCTTGTCCGCAGGGCCCATTGTGACATCCTGGGGACACCCCCTTGTCTCCAGGGCCCATTGTGACATCCTGGGAATCCCTCCTTGTCCCCAGGGCCCATTTTGACATTCAGGGGACCCCACTTGTCCCCAGGACCCATTGTGACACTATGCGGACCCCCCCTTGTGCCCAGGGCCCATTGTGACACTGTGGGTACCACCCTTGTCTGCAGGGCTCATTGTTTCATCCCAGGACCCCCCATTGTCCCCAGGGCCCGTTGTGACATTCAGGGGAACCTCCTTGTCCCCAGAGCTCATTGTGACATCCAGGGGACCCCCTTTGTCCCCAGGGCCCATTGTGACATCCTGGGGACCCTCCTTGTCCCCAGAGCTCATTGTGACATCCAGGGGACCCCCTTTGTCCCCAGGGCCCATTGTGGCACCATAGGGACCCCCTTTGTCACTGGGGCCCATTGTGACATCCCAGGACCCCCCCTGGTCCCCAGGCCCCATTGTGACATCCTGGGGACCCCCCTTGTCCTCAGGGTCCATTGTGACAGCCCAGGACCTTACATTGTCCCCAGGGCCCATTGTGATATCTCGGGGAACCCCTTGTTCCCAAGGCCCATTGTGACATCCTGGGGACCCACCCTTGTCCCCAGGGCCCATTGTGACATCCCAGGACCCCCCATTGTCCCCAGGGCCCATTGTGACATCCTCGGCACCCCCTTGTCCCCAGGGCCCATTGTGACGTCTCACGACCCCCCATTGTCCCCAGGGCCCATTGTGACATCCTGGGGATCCCTCCTTGTCCCCAGGGCCCATTGTGACGTCCCAGGACCCCCCATTGTCCCCAGGACCTATTGTGACATTCAGAGGAGCCCCTTTGTCACTGGGGCCCATTGTGACACCATGGAGACCCCCGTTTGTCCTCAGGGTCCATTGTGACATCCTGGGGACCCCCCATTTTCCCCAGGACCCATTGTGACATCTTGGCCACCCCCTTGCTCCCAGGGCCCGTTGTGGCACGATGGGGACACCCCCTCTGTCCCCAGGGCTCATTGTGACATCCCAGGACCCCCCTTTGTCCCCAGGGCCATCGTAGCACCATGGGGACCCCCTTTGACCTCAGGGCCCATTGTGGCACCATGGCAACCCCTTTTGTCCCCAGGGCCCATTGTGACATTCTTGGAACCCACTTTGTCCCCAGGGCCTATTGTGACACCATGGGGACCCCTCCTTGTCACTGGGGACCCATTGTGACACCATGGGGACCCCTCCTTGTCCTCAGGACTCATTCTCACATCCTGGACACCCCCCATTGTCCCCAGGGCCCATTGTGACATCCTGGGGACCCTCCTTGTCCCCAGAGCCCATTGTGACATCCAGGGGACCCCCTTTGTCCCCAGGGCCCATTGTGGCACCATGAGGACCCTCTTTGTCACTGGGGCCCATTGTGACATCCCAGGACCCCCCTTTGTCCCCAGGGCCCATTGTGACATCCTGGGGACCCTCCTTGTCCCCAGAGCCCATTGTGACATCCCAGGACCCCACTTTGTCCCCAGGGCTTATTGTGACACCATGGGGATCTCCCTTGTCCCCAGGGCCCATTGTGACATCCCATGACCCCCCTTTGTCCCCAGTGCTATTGTGAAATCCTGGGGACCCCTTTTGTCCCCAGGGCCCATTGTGACACCATGGGGAACCCCTTTGTCACTGGGGGCCATTGTGACATTCCAGGATTCCACTTTGTCCCCAGGGCTCGTTCTGACACCTTGGGGACTCCCATTGTCCCAAGGGCCCATTGTGACATCCTGGGGACCCCCATTGTCCCCAAGGCCCATTGTGACATTCCAAGACCCCCCATTGTCCCCAGGGCCCATTGTGACATCCTCTGCACCCCCTTGTCCCCAGGGCCCATTGTGACTTTCAGGGGACCCCTCTTTGTCCCCAGGGCCCATTGTGACATCCTGGGGACCCCCCCTTGTCACTGGGGCCCATTGTGACGTCCCAGGACCCCCCACTGTCCCCAGGGCCCATTGTGACATCCTGGGGATCCCTCCCTGTCCCCAGGGCCCATTGTGACGTCCCAGGACCCCCCATTGTCCCCAGGACCCATTGTGACATTCAGGGGGCCCCTTTGTCACTGGGGCCAATTGTGACATCCCAGGACCCCACATTGTCCCCAGGACCCATTGTGACATTCAGGGGGCCCCTTTGTCACTGGGGCCAATTGTGACATCCCGGGACCCCACATTGTCCCCAGGACCCATTGTGACACTATGGGGACCCCCCCTTGTCCCCAGGGCCCATTGTGACATCCTGGGGATCCCTGCTTGGCCCCAGGGCCCATTGTGACGTCTTAGGACCCCCCTTGTCCCCAGGGCCCATTGCGACATTCAGGGGACGCCTCTTTGTACCCAGGGCACATTGTGACATCCTGGGGACCCCCCCTTGTCCCCAGGGCCCATTGTGACATCCTGGGCACCCCTTTTGTCCCCACGGCCCATTGTGGCACTATGGGGACCCCCTTTGTCACTGGGGCCCATTGTGACATCCCAGGACCCCACTTTGTCCCCAGGGTTGATTGTGACGTCCCAGGGCCCCTCTGTGTCCCCAGGGCCCATTGTGACACTTTAGGGACCCCTCTTTGTCCCCAGGGCCCATTGTGACGTCCCAGGATCCCCCATTGTTCCCAGGGCCCATTGTGATGTCCTGGGGAGCCCCCTCTGTTCCCAGGGCTCATTGTGACTTTCAGGGGACCCCCCCTTGTCCCCAGGGCTGATTGTGACGTCCTAGGGCCCCTCTGTGTCCCCAGGGCCCATTGTGGCACCATGGGGAACCCCTTTGTCACTGGGGGCCATTGTGACATTCCAGGATTCCACTTTGTCCCCAGGGCTCGTTCTGACACCTTGGGGACTCCCATTGTCCCCAGGGCCCATTGTGACGTCTTAGGACCCCCCATTTTCCCCAGGCCCCATTGTGACATTCAGGGGGCCCCTTTGTCCCCAGGGCCCATTGTGACATCCCACGACCCCCCATTGTCCCCAGGGCCCATTGTGACGTCCCAGGACCCCCCATTGTCCCCAGGGCCCATTGTGACATCCTCAGCACCCCCTTGTCCCCAGGGCCCATTGTGACATTCAGGGGACCCCTCTTTTTCCCCAGGGCCCATTGTGACATCCTGGGGACCCCCCCTTGTCCCTAGGGCCCATTGTGACGTCCCAGGACCCGCCATTGTCCCCAGGGCCCATTGTGACATCCTGGGGATCCCTGCTTGTCCCCAGGGGCCATTGGGACGTCCCAGGACCCGCCATTGTCCCCAGGGCCCATTGTGACATTCTGGGGATCCCTCCTTGTCCCCAGGGCCCATTGTGACGTCCCAGGACCCCCATTGTCCCCAGGGCCCATTGTGACATTCAGGGGCCTTGTTTGTCACTGGGGCCCATTGTGACATCCCAGGACCCCACATTGTCCCCAGGGCCCTTGTGACATCCTGGGGACACCCCCTTATCTCCAGGGCCCATTGTGACATCCTGGGAATCCCTCCTTGTCACTGGGGCCCATTTTGACATTCAGGGGACCCCCCATTGTCCCCAGGGCCCATTGTGACATCCTCTGCACCCCCTTGTCCCCAGGGCCCATTGTGACATTCAGAGGACCCCTCTTAGTCCCCAGGGCCCATTGTGACATCCTGGGGACCCCACTTGTCCCCAGGACCCATTGTGACACTATGGGGACCCCCCCTTGTCCCCAGGGCCCATTGTGACACCGTGGGTACCACCCTTGTCCGCAGGGCTCATTGTGACATCCCAGGACCCCCCATTGTCCCCAGGGCCCATTGTGACATTCAGGGGACCCCCCTTTGTCCCCAGGGCCCATTCTGATACCATGGGGACCCCCTTTGTCTCCAGGGCCCATTGTGACATGCTGGGGGCGCTCTTTGTCCCCAGGGCCCATTGTGACATCCTGGGGACCCTCCTTGTCCCCAGAGCCCATTGTGACATCCAGGGGACCCCCTTTGTCCCCAGGGCCCATTGTGGCACCATAGGGACCCCCTTTGTCACTGGGGCCCATTGTGACATCCCAGGACCCCCCCTGGTCCCCAGGCCCCATTGTGACATCCTGGGGACCCCTTTGTCCCAAGACTTCATTGTGACATCCTGGGGACCCCCCTTGTCCTCAGGGTCCATTGTGACAGCCCAGGACCTTACATTGTCCCCAGGGCCCATTGTGATATCTGGGGGACCCCCTTGTTCCCAAGGCCCATTGTGACATCCTGGGGCCACCCCCTTGCTCCCAGGGCCCGTTGTGGCACCGTGGGGACACCCCGTTTGTCCCCAGGGCCCATTGTGACATCCCAGGACCCCCCTTTGTACCCAGGGCCATTGTAGCACCATGGGGTCCCCTTTGACCCTATGGCCCATTGTGGCACCATGGCAACCCCTTTTGTCCCCAGGGCCCATTGTGACATTCTTGGGCCCCACTTTGTCCCCAGGGCCTATTGTGACTCCATGGGGACCCCCCCTTGTCCTCAGGACTCATTCTCACATCCTGGACACCCCCCATTGTCCCCAGGGCCCATTGTGACATCCACTGCACCCCCTTGTCCCCAGGGCCCATTGTGACATTCAGGGGACCCCTCTTTGTCCCCAGGGCCCATTGTGACATCCTGGGGACCCCCCCTTGTCCCCAGGGCCCATTGTGACGTCCCAGGACCCCACACTGTCCCCAGGGCCCATTGTGACATTCAGGGGACCCCCCTTTGTCCCCAGGGCCCATTGTGACATCCTGGGGACCCCCCCTTGTCCCCAGGGCCCATTGTGACGTCCCAGGACCCCCCACTGTCCCCAGGGCCCATTGTGACGTCCCAGGACCCCCCTTTGTCCCCAGGGCCCATTCTGATACCGTGGGGACCCCCTTTGTCCCCAGGGCCCATTCTGACATGCTGGGGACGCTCTTTGTCCACAGGGCCCATTGTGACATCCTGGGGACCCTCCTTGTCCCCAGAGCCCATTGTGACATCCTGGGGACCCCCTTTGTCCCCAGGGCCCATTGTGGCACCATGAGGACCCTCTTTGTCACTGGGGCCCATTGTGACATCCCATGACCCCCCTTTGTCCCCAGTGCTATTGTGAAATCCTGGGGACCCCTTTTGTCCCCAGGGCCCATTGTGACACCATGGGGAACCCCTTTGTCACTGGGGGCCATTGTGACATTCCAGGATTCCAATTTGTCCCCAGGGCTCGTTCTGACACCTTGGGGACTCCCATTGTCCCCAGGGCCCATTGTGACATCCTGGGCAACCCCATTGTCCCCAGGGCCCATTGTGACATCCTGGGGACCCCCATTGTCCCCAGGGCCCATTGTGACATTCCAGGACCCCCCATTGTCCCCAGGGCCCATTGTGACATCCACTGCACCCCCTTCTCCCCAGGGCCCATTGTGACATTCAGGGGACCCCTCTTTGTCCCCAGGGCCCATTGTGACATCCTGGGGACCGCCCCTTGTCACTGGGGCTCATTGTGACGTCCCAGGACCCCCCATTGTCCCCAGGGCCCATTGTGACATCCTGGGGATCCCTCCTTGTCCCCAGGGCCCGTTGTGACGTCCCAGGACCCCCCATTGTCCCTAGGACCCATTGTGACATTCAGGGGGCCCCTTTGTCACTGGGGCCCATTGTGACATCCCAGGACCCCACATTGTCCCCAGGACACATTGTCACATCCTGGGGACCCCACTTGTCCCCAGGACCCATTGTGACACTATGGGGACCCCCCCTTGTGCCCAGGGCCCATTGTGACACCGTGGGTACCACCCTTGTCCGCAGGGCTCATTGTGACATCCCAGGACCCCCCTTTGTCCCCAGGGCCCATTCTGATACCGTGGGGATCCCCTTTGTCCCCAGAGTCCATTGTGACATCCAGGGGACTCCCTTTGTCCCCAGGGCCCATTGTGACATCGCAGGACCCCCCTGGGCCCCAGGGCGCATTTTGACATCCTGGGGATGTCCCCTTGTCAACGGGGCCCATTGTTACGTCCCCGGACTCCCCATTGTGTCCAGGGCCCATTGTGACATCCTGGGGATCCCTGCTTGGCCCCAGGGCCCATTGTGACGTCTTAGGACCCCCCGTTGTCCCCAGGGCCCATTGTGACATCCTGGGGATCCCTCCTTGTCCCCAGGGCCCATTGTGACGTCCCAGGACCCCCCACTGTCCTCAGGACCTATTGTAACATTCAGGGGACCCCCTTTGTCCCCAGGGCCCATTGTGACATCCCAGGACCCCACATTGTCTCCAGGGCCCATTGTGACATCCTGGGGACCCCATTTTCCCCAGGACCCATTGTGACACTATGGGTACCCCCCCTTGTCCCCAGGGCCAATTGTGACGTCCCAGGACCCCCCATTGTTCCCAGGGCCCATTGTGATGTCCTTGGGAGCCCCCTCTCTTCCCAGGGCTCATTGTGACTCTCAGGGGACCCCACCTTGTCCCCAGGACTGATTGTGACGTCCTAGGGCCCCTCTGTGTCCCCAGGGCCCATTGTGACGTCCCAGGACCCCCATTGTCCCCAGGGCCCATTGTGACATCCTCGGCACCCCTTGTCCCCAGGGCCCATTGTGACATTCAGGGGACCCCTCTTTGTCCCCAGGGCCCATTGTGACATCCTGGGGACCCCCTCTTGTCCCCAGGGCCCATTGTGACGTCCCAGGACCCCCCATTGTCCCCAGGGCCCATTGTGACATCCTGGGGATCCCTCCTTGTCCCCAGGGCCCATTGTGACGTCCCAGGACCCCCCATTGTCCCCAGGGCCCATTGTGACATTCAGGGGACCCCGTTTGTCTCCAGGGCCCATTGTGACGTCCCAGGACCCCCCATTGTCCCCAGGGTCCATTGTTACATCCTGGGGACCCCCTTGTCACTGGGACCCATCATGACACCATGGGGACCCTCCTTGTCACTGGGGACCCATTGTGACACCATGGGGACCCCCCCTTGTCCTCAGGGCCCATTGTGACATCCTGGGCATCCCCCCTGTCCCCCGGGACCATTGTAACACCGTGCGGACCCCCTTTGTCCCCAGGGCCCATTGTGACACTGTGGGGAACCCCCTTGTCCCCAGGTCCTATTGTTAGGTCCCAGGAACCCCCATTGTCCCCAGGACCCATTGTGACACCTTGGGGACCCCCTTGTCACTGGAGACCCATTTTGACAGCATGGGGACCACCCCTTGTCCTCAGGGCCTATTGTGAACATCCTGGGGAACCTCCATTGTCCCCAGAGCCCACTGTGAGTTCCTGGAGACCCCCTTGTCCCCAGGTCCCATTGTGACATCCTGGGGAGCCTCTTTGTCCCCACGGCCCATTGTGACGTCCTGGGGACCTCCTTGTCCCCAGGACCCATCCTGGCACCGTGGAGACCTCCCTTGTCACTGGGGACCCATTGTGACACCATGGGGACCTCCCATTGTCCTCAGGGCCCATTGAGACATCCTGGGGACCCCCTTTGTCACTGGGGACCCATTGTGACATCCCAGGAACCCCATTGTCCCAAGGGCCCATTGTGACATCCTGGGGAACCCCTCTTGTCCCCAGGGCCCATTGTGACGTCCCAGGACCCCCCATTGTCCCCAGGGCCCATTGTGACATCCTGGGGACGCCCTTTGTCCCCAGGGCCCATTTTGGCACCGTCGACACCCCACTTTGTCCCCAGGGCCCATTGTGACTTCCCAGGACCCCCCATTGTCCCTAGAGCCCATTCTGACATCCAGGGGACCCCCTTTGTCCCCAGGGCCCATTGTGACACCCTGGGGATCCCTCCTTGTCCCCAGGGCCCATTGTGACGTCCCAGGACCCCCCATTGTCCCCAGGGCCCATTGTGACATTCAGGGGACCCCCTTTGTCCCCAGGGCCCATTGTGACATCCTGGGGATCCCCATGTCACTGGGGCCCATTGTGACGTCCCAGGACCCCGCATTGTCCCCAGAGCCCATTGTGACATCCTGGAGACCCCCTTTGTCTCCAGGGCCCATTGTGACGTCCCAGGACCCCCCATTGTCCCCAGGGTCCATTGTTACATCCTGGGGACCCCCTTTGTCCCCAGGGCCCATTGTGACACTGTGGGGAACCCCCTTGTCCCCAGGACCTATTGTTACGTCCCAGGACCCCCATTGTCCCCAGGGCCCATTGTGACACCTTGGGGACCCCCTTGTCACTGGAGACCCATTGTGACAGCATGGGGACCACCCCTTGTCCTCAGGGCCTATTGTGAACATCCTGGGGAACCTCCTTTGTCCCCAGGGCCCATTGTGACATCCTGGGGTCCCCCCTTTGTCCCCAGGGCCCATTGAAATGTCCCAGGATCACCGTTTGTCCCCAGGGTTCATTGTGACATCCTGGGGACCCCATTTGTCCCCACGGCCCATTGTGGCACCATGGGGAACCCCTTTGTCACTGGGGCCCATTGTGACATCCCAGGACCCCACTTTGTCCCCAGGGCTTATTGTGACACCATGGGGATCTCCCTTGTCCCCAGGGCCCATTGTGACATCCCATGACCCCCCTTTATCCCCAGTGCTATTGTGAAATCCTGGGGACTTCTTTTGTCCCCAGGGCCCATTGTGACATCCTGGGGAACCCCTTTGTCACTGGGGGCCATTGTGACATCCCAGGATTCCACTTTGTCCCCAGGGCTCGTTCTGACACCTTGGGGACTCCCATTGTCCCCAGGGCCCATTGTGACATCCTGGGCAACCCCATTGTCCCCAGGGCCCATTGTGACATCTGGGGAACGCCCTTGTCCCCAGGAGCCATCGTGGCACCGTGGGGACCCTCCTTGTCACTTGGGCCCATTGTGACACCATGGGGATCCCTCCTTGTCCCCAGGGCCCATTGTGACGTCCCAGGACCCCCCATTGTCCCCAGGACCCATTGTGACATTCAGGGGACCCCCTTTGTCACTGGGGCCCATTGTGACATCCCAGGACCCCACATTGTCCCCAGGGCCCATTGTGACATCCTGGGGACCCCACTTGTCCCCAGGACCCATTGTGACACTATGGGGACCCCGCCTTGTGCCCAGAGCCCATTGTGACACTGTGGGTACCACCCTTGTTCGCAGGGCTCATTGTGACATCCCAGGACCCCCCTTTGTCCCCAGGGCTCATTGTGACATTCTAAGACCCCACTTTGTCCCCAGGGCCTATTGTGACACCATGGGGAACCCTCCTTGTCACTGGGAACCCATTGTGACACCATGGGGACCCCCCCTTTGTCCCCAGTGCCCATTGTGACATCCTGCGCACCCCCCTTTGTCCCCAGGGCCCATTGTGACATCTAGGGGGACGCCCTTGTCCCCAGGACCCATCGTGGCACCGTGGGGACCCCCATTGTCCCCAGGGCCCATTGTGACGTCCCAGGACCCCCATTGTCCCCAGGGCCCATTGTGACATCCCAGGACCCCACTTTGTCCCCAGGGCCCATTGTGACATTCAGGGGCCCCCGTTTGTCACTGGGGCCCATTGTGACATCCCAGGACCCCACATTGTCCCCAGGGCCCATTGTGACTTTCAGGGGACCGGACTTGTCCCCAGGACCCATTGTGACACTATAGGGACCCCCCCTTGTGCCCAGTGCCCATTGTGACACCGTGGGTACCACCCTTGTCCCCAGGGCCCATTGTGACATCCTGGGGATCCCTCGTTGTCCCCAGGGCCCATTGTGACATCCCAGGACCCCGCATTGTCCCCAGGGCCCATTGTGATATTCAGGGGCCCCCGTTTGTCACGGGGGCCCATTGTAACATCCCAGGACCCCACATTGTCCCCAGGGCCCATTGTGACTTTCAGGGGACCCCACTTGTCCCCAGGACCCATTGTGACACTATAGGGACCCCCCCTTGTGCCCAGTGCCCATTGTGACACCGTGGGTACCACCCTTGTCCGCAGGGCCCATTGTGACATCCTGGGGACACCCCCTTGTCCCCAGGGCCCATTGTGACATCCTGGGGATCCCTCCTTGTCCCCAGGGCCCATTGTGATGTCCCAGGACCCCCCATTGTCTCCAGGACCCATTGTGACATTCAGGGGACCCCCTTTGTCACTGGGGCCCATTGTGAAATCCCAGGACCCCACATTGTCCCCAGGGCCCATTGTGACATCCTGGGGACCCCCCCTTTGTCCCCAGTGCCCATTGTGACATCCTGCGGACCCCCCTTTGTCCCCAGGGCCCATTTTGACATTCAGGGGACCCACCATTGTCCTCAGGGCCCATTGTGAGGTCCCAGGACCCCCCATTGTCCCCAGGGCCCATTGTGACATTCAGGGGACCCCACTTGTCCCCAGGGCCCATTCTGATACCGTGGGGACCCCCTTTGTCCCCAGGGCCCATTGTGACATGCTGGGGACGCTCTTTGTCCCCAGGGCCCATTGTGACATCCTGGGGACCCTCCTTATCCCCAGAGCACATTGTGACATCCAGGGGACTCCCTTTGTCCCCAGGGCCCATTGTGGCACCATAGGGACCCCCTTTGTCACTGGGGGCCATTGTGACATCCAAGGACCCCCCATTGTCCCCAGGGCACATTGTGATATCTGGGGGACCCCCTTGTTCCCAAGGCCCATTGTGACATCCTGGGGACCCCCCCTTGTCCCCAGGGCCCATTGTGACATCCTGGGGACCCTCCTTGTCCCCAGAGCACATTGTGACATCCAGGGGACCCCCTTTGTCCCCAGGGCCCATTGTGGCACCATAGGGACCCCCTTTGTCACTGGGGCCCATTGTGACATCCAACGACCCCCCATTGTCCCCAGGGCCCATTGTGACATCCAACGACCCCCCATTGTCCCCAGGGCCCATTGTGACATCCTCGGCACCCCCTTGGTACCAGGGCCCATTGTGACATCCTGGGGACACCCCCTTGTCCCCAGGGCCCATTGTGACGTCCCAGGACCCCCCATTGTCCCCAGGGCCCATTGTGACATTCTTGGACCCCACTTTGTCCCCAGGGCCCATTGTGGCACCATAGGGACCCCCCCTTGTCCCCAGGGCCCATTGTGACATCCCAGGACCCCCCCTGGTCCCCAGGCCCCGTTGTGACATCCTGGGGACCCCCTTTGTCCCAAGACTTCATTGTGACATCCTGGGGACCCCCCTTGTCCTCAGGGTCCATTGTGACAACCCAGGACCTTACATTGTCCCCAGGGCCCATTGTGATATCTGGGGGACCCCCTTGTTCCCAAGGCCCATTTTGACATCCTGGGGACCCCCCCTTGTCCCCAGGGCCCATTGTGACATCCCAGGACCCCCCATTGTCCCCAGGGCCCATTGTGACATCCTCGGCACCCCCTTGTCCCCAGGGCCCATTGTGACATTCAGGGGACCCCTCTTTGTCCCCAGGGCCCATTGTGACGTCCCAGGACCCCCCATTGTCCCCAGGGCCCATTCTGACATCCTGGGGATCCCTCCTTGTCCCCAGGGCCCATTGTGACGTCCCAGGACCCCCCATTGTCTTCAGGACCTATTGTGACATTCAGGGGACCCCCTTTGTCACTGGGGCCGATTGTGACACCATGGAGACCCCCGCTTGTCCTCAGGGTCCATTGTGACATCCTGGGGTCCCCCCATTTTCCCCAGGACCCATTGTGACATCCTGGCCATCCCCTTGCTCCCAGGGCCCGTTGTGGCACCATGGGGACACCCCCTTTGTCCCCAGGGCCCATTTTGACATCCCAGGACCCCCCTTTGTCCCCAGGGCCCATTGTAGCACCATGGGGACCCCCTTTTACCCCAGGGCCCATTGTGACATTCAGGGGACCCCTCTTTGTCCCCAGGGCCCATTGTGACATCCTGGGGACCCCCCCTTGTCCCCAGGGCCCATTGTGACGTCTCAGGACCCGACATTGTCCCCAGGGCCCATTGTGACATCCTCTGCACCCCCTTGTCCCCAGGGCCCATTGTGACATCCCAGGACCCCCCATTGTCCCCACGGCCCATTGTGACATTCAGGGGACACCACTTTGTCCCCAGGGCCCATTGTGACATCCTGGGGACCCCCTTTGTCGCCAGGGCCCATTGTGGCACCATGGGGAACCCCTTTGTCACTGGGGGCCATTGTGACATTCCAGGATTCCACTTTGTCCCCAGGGCTCGTTCTGAACACCTTGGGGCCTCCCATTGTCCCCAGGGCCCATTGTGACATCCTGGGCAACCCCATTGTCCCCAGGGCCCATTGTGACATCTGGGGGACGCCCTTGTCCCCAGGACCCATCGTGGCACCGTGGGGACCCTCCTTGTCACTTGGGCCCATTGTGACACCATGGGGACCCCCCCTTTATCCCCAGTGCCCATTGTGACATCCTGCGGACCCCCCATTGTCCCCAGGGCCCATTGTGACATTCAGGGGACCCCCCTTTGTCCCCAGGGCCCATTGTGACATCGTGGGGACCCCCTTTGTCCCAATACTTCATTGTGACATCCTGGGGTCCCCCCTTGTCCTCAGGGTCCATTGTGACAGCCCAGGACCTTACATTGTCCCCAGGGCCCATTGTGATATCTTGGGGACCCCCTTGTTCCCAAGGCCCATTGTGACATCCTGGGGACCCCCCCTTGTCCCCAGGGCCCATTGTGTCGTCCCAGGACCCCCCATTGTCTCCAGGGCCCATTGTGACATCCTGGGGATCCCTTCTTGTCCCCAGGGCCCATTGTGACATCCTCTGCACCCCCTTGTCCCCAGGGCCCATTGTGACATTCAGGGGACCCCTCTTTGTCCCCAGGGCCCATTGTGACATCCTGGGGACCCTCTTTGTCACTGGGGCCTATTATGACATCCCAGGACCCCCCTTTGTCCCCAGGGCCCATTGTAGCACCATGGGGACCCCCTTTGACCCCAGGGCCCATTGTGGCACCATGGCAACCGCTTTTGTCCCCAGGGCCCATTGTGACATTCTTGGACCCCACTTTGTCCCCAGGGCCTATTGTGACACCATGGGGACCCCTCCTTGTCACTGGGGACCCATTGTGATACCATGGGGACCCCGCCTTGTCCTCAGGACTCATTCTCACATCCTGGACGCCCCCCATTGTCCCCAGGGCCCATTGTGACATCCACTGCACCCCCTTGTCCCCAGGGCCCATTGTGACATTCAGGGGACCCCTCTTTGTCCCCAGGGCCCATTGTGACATCCTGGGGACCCCCCCTTGTCCCCAGGGCCCATTGTGACGTCCCAGGACCCCCCATTGTCCCCAGAGCCCATTGTGACATCCTGTGGATCCCTCCTTGTCCCCAGGGCCCATTGTGACGTCCCAGGACCCCCCATTGTCCCCAGGGCCCATTGTGATATGTTGGGGAGCCCTCTTTGTCCCCAGGGCCCATTGTGAAATTCAGGGGACCCCAACTTGTCCTCAGGGCCCATTCTGATATCCTGGGGACACTCTTTGTCCCCAGGGCCCATTGTGACATCCCAGGACCCCCCATTGTCCCCAGGGCCCATTGTGACATTCAGGGGACCCCCCTTGTCCCCAGGGCCCATTCTGATACCGTGGGGACCCCCTTTGTCCCCAGGGCCCATTGTGACATCCTGGGGACCCTCCTTGTCCCCAGAGCCCATTGTGACATCCAGGGGACCCCCTTTGTCCCCAGGGCCCATTGTGGCACCATAGGGACCCCCTTTGTTCACTGGGGCCCATTGTGACATCCCAGGACCCCCCCTGGTCCCCAGGGCCCATTGTGACATCCTGGGGACCCCCTTTGTCCCAAGACTTCATTGTGACATCCTGGGGACCCCCCTTGTCCTCAGGGTCCATTGTGACAGCCCAGGACCTTACATTGTCCCCAGGGCCCATTGTGATATCTGGGGGACCCCCTTGTTCCCAAGGCCCATTGTGACATCCTGGGGACCCCCCCTTGTCCCCAGGGCCCATTGTGACATCCCAGGACGTTACTTTGTCCCCAGGGCCCATTGTGACATCCTGCGGATCCCTCCTTGTCCCCAGGGCCCATTGTGACATCCCAGGACCCCCCATTGTCCCCAGGGCCCATTGTGACATCCTCTGCACCCCCTTGTCCCCAGGGCCCATTGTGACATTCAGGGGACCCCTCTTTGTCCCCAGGGCCCATTGTGTCGTCCCAGGACCCCCCCTTGTCCCCAGGGCCCATTGTGACATCCTGGGGATCCCTCCTAGTCCCCAGGGCCCATTGTGACGTCCCAGGACCCCCCATTGTCCCCAGGGCCCATTGTGACATTCAGGGGACCCCCTTTGTCACTGGGGCCCATTGTGACATCCCAGGACCCCACATTGTCCCTTGGGCCCATTGTGACATCCTGGGGACCCGCCCTTGTCCCCAGGGCCAATTGTGACGTCCCAGGACCCCCCATTGTTCCCAGGGCCCATTGTGATGTCCTTGGGAGCCCCCTCTCTTCCCAGGGCTCATTGTGACTCTCAGGGGACCCCATCTTGTCGCCAGGGCTGATTGTGACGTCCTAGGGCCCCTCTGTGTCCCCAGGGCCCATTGTGACGTCCCAGGACCCCCATTGTCCCCAGGGCCCATTGTGACATCCTCGGCACCCCCTTGTCCCCAGGGCCCATTGTGACATTCAGGGGACCCCTCTTTGTCCCCAGGGCCCATTGTGACATCCTGGGGACCCCCTCTTGTCCCTAGGGCCCATTGTGACGTCCCAGGACCCCCCATTGTCCCCAGGGCCCATTGTGACATCCTGGGGATCCCTCCTTGTCCCCAGGGCCCATTGTGACGTCCCAGGACCCCCCATTGTCCCCAGGGCCCATTGTGACATTCAGGGGACCCCCTTTGTCACTGGGGCCCATTGTGACATCCCAGGACCCCACATTGTCCCCAGGGCACATTGTGACATCCTGGGGACCCCCATGTCACTGGGACCCATTGTGACGTCCCAGGACCCCCCATTGTCCCCAGGGTCCATTGTTACATCCTGGGACCCCCTTGTCCCCAGGACCCATCATGACACCATGGGGACCCTCCTTGTCACTGGGGACCCATTGTGACACCATGGGGACCCCCCCTTGTCCTCAGGGCCCATTGTGACATCCTGGCGATCCCTCCTTGTCCCCAGGGCCCATTGTGACATCGCAGGACCCCCCCATTGTCCCCAGGGCCCATTGTGACATCCTCTGCACCCCCTTGTCCCCAGGGCCCATTGTGACATTCAGGGGACCCCTCTTTGTCCCCAGGGCCCATTGTGACATCCTGGGGACCCCCCCTTGTCCCCAGGGCCCATTGTGACATCCTGGGGATCCCTCCTAGTCCCCAGGGCCCATTGTGACGTCCCAGGACCCCCCATTGTCCCCAGGGCCCATTGTGACATTCAGGGGACCCCCTTTGTCCCTGGGGCCCATTGTGACATCCCAGGACCCCACATTGTCCCTAGGGCCCATTGTGACATCCTGGGGACCCGCCCTTGTCCCCAGGGCCAATTGTGACGTCCCAGGACCCCCCATTGTTCCCAGGGCCCATTGTGATGTCCTTGGGAGCCCCCTCTCTTCCCAGGGCTCATTGTGACTCTCAGGGGACCCCATCTTGTCGCCAGGGCTGATTGTGACGTCCTAGGGCCCCTCTGTGTCCCCAGGGCCCATTGTGACGTCCCAGGACCCCCATTGTCCCCAGGGCCCATTGTGACATCCTCGGCACCCCCTTGTCCCCAGGGCCCATTGTGACATTCAGGGGACCCCTCTTTGTCCCCAGGGCCCATTGTGACATCCTGGGGACCCCCTCTTGTCCCTAGGGCCCATTGTGACGTCCCAGGACCCCCCATTGTCCCCAGGGCCCATTGTGACATCCTGGGGATCCCTCCTTGTCCCCAGGGCCCATTGTGACGTCCCAGGACCCCCCATTGTCCCCAGGGCCCATTGTGACATTCAGGGGACCCCCTTGTCCCCAGGACCCATCATGACACCATGGGGACCCTCCTTGTCACTGGGGACCCATTGTGACACCATGGGGACCCCCCCTTGTCCTCAGGGCCCATTGTGACATCCTGGGCATCCCCCTTTGTCCCCCGGGACCATTGTAACACCGTGCGGATCCCCTTTGTCCCCAGGGCCCATTGTGACACTGTGGGGAACCCCCTTGTCACTGGAGACGCATTGTGACAGCATGGGGACCACCCCTTGTCCTCAGGGCCTATTGTGAACATCCTGGGGAACCTCCATTGTCCCCAGAGCCCATTGTGAGTTCCTGGAGACCCCCTTGTCCCCAGGTCCCATTGTGACATCCTGGGGAGCCTCTTTGTCCCCACGGCCCATTGTGACATCCTGGGGACCTCCTTGTCCCCAGGACCCATCCTGGCACTGTGGAGACCTCCCTTGTCACTGGGGACCCATTGTGACACCATGGGGACCTCCCATGGTCCTCAGGGCCCATTGAGACATCCTGGGGACCCCCTTTGTCACTGGGGACCCATTGTGACATCCCAGGAACCCCATTGTCCCAAGGGCCCATTGTGACATCCTGGGGACCCCTCTTTGTCTCCAGGACATATTGTGACACCGTGGGGACCACATTAGTCCCCAGGGCCCATTGTGACATCCTAGGAATCCCCTCTTGTCCCCAGGGCCCATTGTTACATCCTGGGGACACCCCCTTTGTCCCCAGTGCCCATTGTGACATCCTGCGGACCCCCCTTTGTCCCCAGGGCCCATTTTGACATTCAGGGGACCCACCATTGTCCTCAGGGCCCATTGTGACATCCTCGGCACCCCCTTGTCCCCAGGGCCCATTGTGACATCCTGGGGATCCCTCCTAGTCCCCAGGGCCCATTGTGACGTCCCAGGACCCCCCATTGTCCCCAGGGCCCATTGTGACATTCAGGGGACCCCCTTTGTCACTGGGGCCCATTGTGACATCCCAGGACCCCACATTGTCCCTAGGGCCCATTGTGACATCCTGGGGACCCGCCCTTGTCCCCAGGGCCAATTGTGACGTCCCAGGACCCCCCATTGTTCCCAGGGCCCATTGTGATGTCCTTGGGAGCCCCCTCTCTTCCCAGGGCTCATTGTGACTCTCAGGGGACCCCATCTTGTCGCCAGGGCTGATTGTGACGTCCTAGGGCCCCTCTGTGTCCCCAGGGCCCATTGTGACGTCCCAGGACCCCCATTGTCCCCAGGGCCCATTGTGACATCCTCGGCACCCCCTTGTCCCCAGGGCCCATTGTGACATTCAGGGGACCCCTCTTTGTCCCCAGGGCCCATTGTGACATCCTGGGGACCCCCTCTTGTCCCTAGGGCCCATTGTGACGTCCCAGGACCCCCCATTGTCCCCAGGGCCCATTGTGACATCCTGGGGATCCCTCCTTGTCCCCAGGGCCCATTGTGACGTCCCAGGACCCCCCATTGTCCCCAGGGCCCATTGTGACATTCAGGGGACCCCCTTGTCCCCAGGACCCATCATGACACCATGGGGACCCTCCTTGTCACTGGGGACCCATTGTGACACCATGGGGACCCCCCCTTGTCCTCAGGGCCCATTGTGACATCCTGGGCATCCCCCTTTGTCCCCCGGGACCATTGTAACACCGTGCGGATCCCCTTTGTCCCCAGGGCCCATTGTGACACTGTGGGGAACCCCCTTGTCACTGGAGACGCATTGTGACAGCATGGGGACCACCCCTTGTCCTCAGGGCCTATTGTGAACATCCTGGGGAACCTCCATTGTCCCCAGAGCCCATTGTGAGTTCCTGGAGACCCCCTTGTCCCCAGGTCCCATTGTGACATCCTGGGGAGCCTCTTTGTCCCCACGGCCCATTGTGACATCCTGGGGACCTCCTTGTCCCCAGGACCCATCCTGGCACTGTGGAGACCTCCCTTGTCACTGGGGACCCATTGTGACACCATGGGGACCTCCCATGGTCCTCAGGGCCCATTGAGACATCCTGGGGACCCCCTTTGTCACTGGGGACCCATTGTGACATCCCAGGAACCCCATTGTCCCAAGGGCCCATTGTGACATCCTGGGGACCCCTCTTTGTCTCCAGGACATATTGTGACACCGTGGGGACCACATTAGTCCCCAGGGCCCATTGTGACATCCTAGGAATCCCCTCTTGTCCCCAGGGCCCATTGTTACATCCTGGGGACACCCCCTTTGTCCCCAGTGCCCATTGTGACATCCTGCGGACCCCCCTTTGTCCCCAGGGCCCATTTTGACATTCAGGGGACCCACCATTGTCCTCAGGGCCCATTGTGACATCCTCGGCACCCCCTTGTCCCCAGGGCCCATTGTGACATCCTGGGGACCCCCCTTGTCCTCAGGGCCCATTGTGACATCCCAGGACCCCCCATTGTCCCGAGAGCCCATTGTGACATCCTGGGGACCCCCTTTGTCCCCAGACTTCATTGTGACATCCTCGGCACCCCCTTGTCCCCAGGGCCCATTGTGACATCCTGGGGACCCCCCTTGTCCCCAGGGCCCATTGTGACATCCCAGGACCCCCCATTGTCCCCAGAGCCCATTGTGACATCCTCGGCACCCCTTTGTCCCCAGGGCCCATTGTGACATCCCAGGACCCCCCTTTGTCCCCAGGGCCCATTGTAGCACCATGGGGACCCCCTTTGTCCCCAGGGCCCATTGTGACATCCCAGGACCCCCCTTTGACCCCAGGGCCCATTGTGGCACCATGGCAACCCGTTTTGTCCCCAGGGCCCATTGTGACATTCTTGGACCCCACTTTGTCCCCAGGGCCTATTGTGACACCATGGGGACCCCTCCTTGTCACTGGGGACCCATTGTGACACCATGGGGACCCCCCCTTGTCCTCAGGACTCATTCTCACATCCTGGACACCCCCCATTGTCCCCAGGGCCCATTGTAACATCCACTGCACCCCCTTGTCCCCAGGGCCCATTGTGACATTCAGGGGACCCCTCTTTGTCCCCAGGGCCCATTGTGACATCCTGGGGACCCCCCCTTGTCCCCAGGGCCCATTGTGACATCCTCTGCACCCCCTTGTCCCCAGGGCCCATTGTGACGTCCCAGGACCCCCCCTTGTCCCCAGGGCCCATTGTGACGTCCCAGGACCCCCCTTTGTCCCCAGGGCCCATACTGATACCGTGGAGACCCCCTTTGTCCCCAGGGCCCATTGTGACATGCTGGGGACCCTCCTTGTCCCCAGGGCCCATTGTGACATCCAGGGGACCCCCTTTGTCCCCAGGGCCCATTCTGGCACCATGAGGACCCTCTTTGTCACTGGAGCCCATTGTGACATCCCATGACCCCCCTTTGTCCTCAGTGCTATTGTGAAATCCTGGGGACCCCTTTTGTCCCCACGGCCCATTGTGACACCATGGGGAACCCCTTTGTCACTGGGGGCCATTGTGACATTCTAGGACTCCACTTTGTCCCCAGGGCTCGTTCTGACACCTTGGGGACTCCCATTGTCCCCAGGGCCCATTGTGACATTCAGGGCAACCCCATTGTCCCCAGGGCCCATTGTGACATCTGGGGGACGCCCTTGTCCCCAGGACCCATCGTGGCACCGTGGGGACCCTCCTTGTCACTTGGGCCCATTGTGACACCATGGGGACGCCCCCCTTTGTCCCCAGTGCCCATTGTGACATCCTGCGGACCCCCCTTTGTCCCCAGGGCCCATTGTGACATCCTCGGCACCCCCTTGTGCCCAGGGCCCATTGTGACATTCAGGGGACCCCTCTTTGTCCCCAGGGCCCATTGTGACATCCTGGGGACCCCCCCTTGTTCCCAGGGCCCACTGTGACGTCCCAGGACCCGCCATTGTCCCCAGGGCCCTGTGTGACATCCTGGGGTGCCCTCCTTGTCCCCAGGGCCCATTGTGACGTCCCAGGACCCCCCATTGTCCCCAGAGCCCATTGTGACATCCAGGGGACCCTCTTTGTCACTGGGGCCCATTGTGGCACCATGAGGACCCTCTTTGTCACTGGGGCCCATTGTGACATCCCAGGACCCCCCCTGGTCCCCAGGGCCCATTGTGACATCTGGGGGACCCCCCTTGTCCTCAGGGTCCATTGTGACAGCCCAGGACCTTACTTTGTCCCCAGGGCCCATTGCGATATCTGGGGGACCCCTTTGTCCCCAGGGCCCATTGTGACATCCTGGGGTCCCCCCTTTGTCCCCAGGGCCCATTGAAATGTCCCAGGACCACCCTTTTTCCCCAGGGCTTATTGTGACACCATGGGGATCTCCCTTGTCCCCAGGGCCCATTGTGACATCCCACGACCCCCCTTTGTCCCCAGTGCTATTGTGAAATCCTGGGGACCCCTTTTGTCCCCAGGGCCCATTGTGGCACCATGGGGAACCCCTTTGTCACTGGGGGCCATTGTGACATTCCAGGATTCTACTTTGTCCCCAGGGCTCGTTCTGAACACCTTGGGGCCTCCCATTGTCCCCAGGGCCCATTGTGACATCTGGGGGACGCCCTTGTCCCCAGGACCCATCGTGGCACCGTGGGGACCCTCCTTGTCACTTGGGCCCATTGTGACACCATGGGGACCCCCCCTTTATCCCCAGTGCCCATTGTGACATCCTGCGGACCCCCCATTGTCCCCAGGGCCCATTGTGACATTCAGGGGACCCCCCTTTGTCCCCAGGGCCCATTGTGACATCGTGGGGACCCCCTTTGTCCCAAGACTTCATTGTGACATCCTGGGGTCCCCCCTTGTCCTCAGGGTCCATTGTGACAGCCCAGGACCTTACATTGTCCCCAGGGCCCATTGTGATATCTTGGGGACCCCCTTGTTCCCAAGGCCCATTGTGACATCCTGCGGACCCCCCTTTGTCCCCAGGGCCCATTTTGACATTCAGGGGACCCACCATTGTCCTCAGGGCCCATTGTGAGGTCCCAGGACCGCCCATTGTCCCCAGGGCCCATTGTGACATCCTCGGCACCCCCTTGTCCCCAGGGTCCATTGTGACACTATGGGGACCCCCCCTTGTGCCCAGGGCCCATTGTGACACCGTGGGTACCACCCTTGTCCCCAGGGCTCATTGTGACATCCCAGGACCCCCCATTGTCCCCAGGGCCCATTGTGACATTCAGGGAACCTCCCTTGTCCCCAGGGCCCATTCTGACATCGTGGGGACCCCCTTTGTCCCCAGGGCCCATTGTGACATCCTGGGGACCCCCTTTGTCCCAAGATTTCATTGTGACATCCTGGGGACCCCCCTTGTCCTCAGGGTCCATTGTGACAGCCCAGGACCTTACATTGTCCCCAGGGCCCATTGTGATATCTGGGGGAACCCCTTGTTCCCAAGGCCCATTGTGACATCCTGGGGACCCCCCCTTGTCCCCAGGGCCCATTGTGACATCCCAGGACCCCCCATTGTCCCCAGGGCCCATTGTGACATCCTCGGCACGCCCTTGTCCCCAGGACCCATTGTGACATCCTGGGGACCCCCCCTTGTCCCCAGGGCCCATTGTGACGTCCCAGGACCCCCCATTGTCCCCAGGGCCCATTGTGACATTCAGGGGACCCCTCTTTGTCCCCAGAGCCCATTGTGACATCCTGGGGACCCCCCCTTGTCCCCAGGGCCCATTGTGACGTCCCAGGACCCCCTATTGTCCCCACGACCTATTGTGACATTCAGGGGACCCCCTTTGTCACTGGGGCCCATTGTGACACCATGGAGACCCCCGCTTGTCCTCAGGGTCCATTGTGACATCCTGGGCACCCCCCATTTTCCCCAGGACCCATTGTGACATCCTGGCCATCCCCTTCCTCCCAGGGCCCGTTGTGGCACCATGGGGACACCCCCTTTGTCCCCAGGGCTCATTGTGACATCCCAGGACCCCCCTTTGTCCCCAGGGCCCATTGTAGCACCATGGGGACCCCCTTTGACCCCAGGGCCCATTGTGGCACTATGGCAACCCCTTTTGTCCCCAGGGCCCATTGTGACATTCTTGGACCCCACTTTGTCCCCAGGGCCTATTGTGACACCATGGGGACCCCTCCTTGTCACTGGGGACCCATTGTGACACCATGGGGACCCCCCCTTGTCCTCATGACTCATTCTGATATCCTGGATGCCCCCCATTGTCCCCAGGGCCCATTGTGACATACACTGCACCCCCCTGTCCCCAGGGCCCATTGTGACATTCAGGGGACCCCTCTTTGTCCCCAGGGCCCATTGTGACATCCTGGGGACCCCCCCTTGTCCCCAGGGCCCATTGTGACGTCCCAGGACCCCCCATTGTCCCCAGGGCCCATTGTGATATGCTGGGGAGCCCTCTTTGTCCCCAGGGCCCATTGTGAAATTCAGGGGACCCCAACTTGTCCCCAGGGCCCATTGTGACATCCTGGGGACCCCATTGTCACCAGAGCCCATTGTGATATCCTGGCGACCGCCCTTTGTCCCCAGGGCCCATTGTGACATCCCAGGACCCCCTTTGTCCCTGTCGAGGGTTAGGATTGCGGGGTGACAATCAAACCCTGGCAGATGTGTTGTCAACCTCCTCTGCCCCCCACTCCCCCTTTTGCCCCTCCCTCTCCCCCCTTCCCACTCAGCACAGGCGAGCGGGAGGGGAAGAAGCACAGAGGGGAGAGAGCTGGAAAAGTTCAAGATGTTTTACTGATGCTACTGATGAGAACAGAGAAAATGATACAAATATACAAAACCCATCTTGTAAGTCTGAGCAACTGCAGAGCCAGCACCCAAAGTCCTGGATCAGACTCTGCAGCCAACCGGAGCTGGATTCAGTCTCTCACTGGCCTCCGTTCGCAGGGACGACCAGCAAGGTCCTCTCCTGATGTCGGCCATGAGGAAAAAAGGGAGAAAGGGAAAAGGGGCGAGATCCTCGTGATCTCCCACTTTTATATGAAGTATTCACGTGAATGGAATGTTATTCACCGTTGGTCAGTCTCTCGATCACCAGTTTCTCGTTGCCCCTCTCGCGAGATGTCCATCCGTGCTTGTCAATAAGTTTCCATTCCCTTGCTGGGTTTAACCAAAACATGTGTCTGGTTCTCCAGGAAAATGCAGCTGACATGAAGGCTTGAGCTGACAGGCAAATTCACTAAAAGAGAAACTTGTTTTTAACAAAACCAGGACATTCCACCCCTTATCATATGACATTCACTGAATACTTAAACCTTATCAATACAATCTATCAATACAATCTAATTAATCACTACTACTATATATATATACATATGTACATATATACACAGGAGTAATTAATCAGTGGACCATCCTTTGAAAAGTTCATTAAGTTCATTTTGTCACCACAGTCTCCCAGGGCAGGGAAAATGGTCCAAGTGCATCTCATGACCCCTGTTGGTGGGTTAAGGACACCAACTTCCAAGAAGGTGTCGGGCGCCACTCGAAGAAGCCAGCGCTGGTTTCATCACCATTGTCTTGATCTGAAAGACACTTATTAAACATTGTTAGTGCGGCAATTCACATCGTACAGTTCAGCATTGCATATTTTCACCTAAAATCAAATCCCCGTGAGGTGCACACCGAACTTCTCCATCCTTGAGCATCACCCACCAGGTGCTGCCAGGTCCCTGGGCAAAAACAATCCCACGAATAGGTTTGCCTGTGCCTGAGGCAGGAGGAACCCAGACTGCCTTTCCTAACATATTTTCCATGTGTACTACAGGGACTTTATCTCCTTCCACAGTCCATAGAATTTCTGATTGGGCAGGCCCGGCTCGATTGGTTGATCCCCTGGTGTTGACCAACCAAGTGGCTTTTGCTAAATGTGAATCCCAGTTTTTAAAGGCTCCACCACCCAGTGCCTTTAGTGTAGTTTTTAACAAACCATTGTACCTTTCAGTTTTCCCAGAGGCTGGTGCATGATATGGAATATGATACACCCACTCAATACCATGTTCTTTGGCCCAATTGTCTATAATACTGTTTTTGAAATGAGTACCATTGTCTGATTCAATTCTTTCTGGCGTACCCGGCCACCAAAGGACTTGCTTCTCAAGGCCCAAGATGGTATTTCGGGCTGTAGCAGGAGGTACGGCAGATGTTTCCAACCATCCAGTGGTTGCTTCCACCATTGTAAGTACATAACGCTTACCTTGACGTGTTTGTGGAAGTGTAATATAATCAATTTGCCAAGCTTCTCCATACTTACACTTTAACCATCGCCCCCCATACCATACAGGCTTTAACCGTTTTGCTTGTTTGATTTCGGCGCAAGTTTCACATTCATGAATAACCTGTGAAACAGTGTCCATAGTTAAATCCACCCCTCGATCACGAGCCCATTTTCATGTTGCATCTCTACCTTGATGCCCTGAAGCACCATGGGCCCACCGAGCTAGGAAAAGTTCACCTTTATGTTGCCAGTCCAAGTCCACCTCAGCTACTTTAATCTTAGCAGCTTGATCCGCTTGTTGGTTGTTTCGATGTTCCTCGGTGGCTTGACTTTTAGGCACATGAGCATCTACATGACCAACTTCCCCAGGCAGGCTCTCCAGCCGAGCAGCAATGTCTTGCCACAGCGTGGTTCCCAATGGTTTCACCTCTGCGCTGCCAGTTACTTTTCTTCCATTGCCGTAGCCACCCCCACAAGGCATTTGCTCCCATCCATGAGTCAGTATAGAGACAAAGCATTGGCCACTTCTCTCGTTCGGCAATGTCCAAAGCCAGCTGGATGGCTTTCACTGCTGCAAACTGACTGGATTCACCTTGTCCTTCAGTGGCTTCTGTAACTTGTCGTGTGGGACTCCACACAGCAGCTTTCACCGTCGATGTTTTCCTACAGACGACAGGATCCACCTGTGAACAATGCACACTGCTTATCAGTCTCTGAAAGCGGATTATATGGTGGTGCTTCTTCAGCACGTTTTACTTCCTCCTCATCTGCAGACATCCCAAAGTCTTTGCTTTCTGGCCAGTCTGTAATCACTTCTAATATCCCTGGACGGTTGGGACTCCCAATCCGAGCTCATTGCGTGATCAGTGCAATCCATTTACTCCATGTAACTTCGGCTGCATGATGTGGAGAGGGAACCGTCCCTTTGAACACCCAGCTCAGCACCGGCAGTCGAGGTGCAGGAGGAGCTGTGCTTCAGTGCCCATCACTTCTGAAGCAGCTCGAACTCCTTCATATGCTGCCAGTATCTCCTTTTCAGTTGCAGTACAGTTGGCCTCAGATCCTTTGTATCCTCGACTCCAAAAACCTAAGGGTCGACCTCGGGTTTCTCCTGGTGCTTTCTGCCAGAGGCTCCAGGTAAGTCCATTATCTCCGGCTGCGGTGTAGAGCACATTTTTAACACCTAGTCCAGTTCGGACTGGTCCAAGGGCCACCGCATGAGTTATCTCACGCTTCATTTGTTCAAAGGCTTGGCGTTGTTCAGGGCCCCACTCAAATTGGTTCTTTTTCGAGTCACTCGATAGAGAGGCTCACAATGTGGCTGTAGTCAGGAATGTGCATTCTCCAAAAACCTACAACGCCCAAGAAAGTCTGTGTCTCCTTTTTATTAGTAGGTGGAGACATTGCTGTAGTTTTGTTGATCACCTCCATTGGGATCTGACGACGGCCATCTTGCCATTTTATTCCTAAAAACTGGATCTCCTGTGCATGTCCCTTGACCTTGCTTCGTTTTATGGCAAAACCAGCATCCAAAAGAATATGAATTATTCTCTCACCTTTTTTGAAGACTTCTTTCGCTGTGTCGCCCCATACGATGATGTCATCAATATATTGCAAGTGTTCTGGAGCTTCACCTTGCTCCAGCGTGGTCTGGATCAGCCCATGGCAGATGGTAGCACTGTGGTCCCTGGGGTCATTGGTTGGGTCATGGAGTCACTGGTTGGGTGATGGGGTCATTAGTTGAATAATGGGGTCATTGGTTGAATGATGGGGTCATTGGTTGGGTCATGGGGTCACTGATTGCGTGATGGGGTCATTGGTTGAACGATGGAGTCATTGGTTGGGTTGTGGAGTCACTGATTGGGTGATGGGGTCACTGGTTGGGTTCAGGATTGGTTGGTTGGATGATGATGATGATGGTTGGATGATGATGGTGGTTGGATGATGATGGTGGTTGGATGATGATGGTGGTGGTTGGATGATGATGGTGGTGGTTGGATGATGATGGTGGTTGGATGATGATGGTGGTTGGATGATGATGGTGGTGGTTGGATGATGGTGGTGGTTGGATGATGATGGTGGTTGGATGATGATGGTGGTTGGATGATGATGGTGGTGGTTGGATGATGATGGTGGTGGTTGGATGATGATGATGGTGGTTGGATGATGATGGTGGTTGGATGATGATGATGGTGGTTGGATGATGATGGTGGTGGTTGGATGATGATGGTGGTGGTTGGATGATGATGGTGGTTGGATGATGATGGTGCTCTATGCCAAGGATGCACGGAGCATCTGGGCCAGTCACAAGAGGATGCTTTTGGATATTGGGGTGCAGGGCTTTGGTGTGAAGGTTCGGGAGACAGACTTTTGGGTGCAGGGATTTGGGCACCAAGAGTTCTGGGTGCAGCATTTGGGTCTGCAGGGTTCAGGTGTTCAGGACCTGGGGGTGCAGGACTTGTGGGCTGGAGGATTTGAGGGTGCAGGGATTTGGGGTGAGGGATTTCAGGGTGCCAGTTATGGGGGGGAAGGATCTGGGGTACAGGTTTTGGGGGTGCAGGGTTAAGGGGTTTAGGATTTTGGGGTGCACAGTTTAGGGTGCACGTTCTGGGCATGTATGATTTGAGAGTGCAGGGCTTTGGGGTACAGGATTTGGGATGCAGGGTTTTGGGGTCAGGATCTGGGGGTGCAGGGTGTTGGGGAGAAGGATTTGGGGGTGCAGCATTTTGAAGTGCAGGGTTTGGAGGAGGGAGGTTTTGGGGGTGAAGGATTTGGTGGTGCTGGTTTTGGGGGTGCAGTGTTAAGGGCGTGGAAGATTAGTGGTGCAGGATTTGTGGGGGTTCAGGATTTGGGGGTGCAGGGTATGGGAGGGAAGGATCTGGGGCTTCAGGATTTGGGGGTGCACTGTTGGGGGTGCAGGGTTTAGAAGTCAGGTCTCAGAGTGCAGCGTTTGGGGTGCAGGGGCTTGGGGGGAAATTTAAGGTTGCAGAGTGTGGGGTGCACAGGACTGGGGCACAGGATTTGGGGGTGCGGGGTTTCAGGGTTCAGGATTTGGAGGTGTGGAGTTTTGGGGTGCAGGGGATGGGGTGAAGGATTTGAGGCTGCAGGGTGGTGGGGGAAGGATTTGGGGGTGAGAGATTTGGGGTGCAGGATTTGGGGGTGCAGAGTTTTGGGAGGCAAGGATCTGGGGCTGCAGGACTTGGGGGTTCATTGTTTAGGGCAGCACAATCTTGGGGTGCAGGGGTCTGCACTGAAGGGTTTGGTAGAGCAGGATACGCAGGTGCAGGACTTTTGGGTGAGGTTTGGGGGTGCAGGGTTCATGTGTTCAGGAACTGGGGGTGCAGGATTTGAGGGTGCAGGGCTCTGGGTGCAGAGTTTGGGAGTTCAGGGTTTGGGGTGCAGGGTTTTTGGCAGGAGGATCTGAGGGTGCAGGATCTGGGGGGCAGGATTTGGGGTTCAGCATTTTCAGTGCAGGTTTTGGGGGGACTTGATTTTAGGGTGCTTGCTTTGGGCTGCAGGATCTGGGTGCAGGATTTGGGGTTTCAGGGTTTAGGGTAACCGGAATTTGGGGTGCAGGGGCTTGGGGTGAAGAGGATGGTAGAGCAGGATTGGTGGGGGCAGGATCTAGTGTTTGGGGTTCAGGGATGCAGTGTTTTGAAGTGCGGGATCTGGGGTGCTTGATTTTGGGGTGCAGAGTCTTGCAGGAAGGATCTGGGGGTGCAGGGTTTAGGGTGCAGAATTTGGGTTTGTAGGGTTTTAGGGAGAAAGGCTTGGGGGTGCAGGTCTAGGGGGGTAAAATTTGGGGGCAAAGGGTTTGAAGGAGCAGGATTTGGGGTGCAGGGTTTGGGCGTGCAGTGTTAAGGTGGTGGAGGGTGCAGGGTTTGTGGTGAAGGTTTTGGGGTGCAGGATCTGGGGGTGCAGGATTTGGGAATGCGGCATCTGGGGTACCTGATTTGGGGTGCAGGATTTAGGGTGCAGGTTTTTGGGTTTCATGGTTTTGGGGCACAGGGCTGGGTGAGGCCAGATTTGGGGTGCAGGTTTGGGTGAGGGATCTGGGGGTGCAGGGTTTGGTAGTGCGGGAATTGAGGGTGCAGAGTTTGGGGGGCAGGGCTTGGGGGAGCAGGAGTTTGGGGTTCAGAACCTGTGGGTGCAGAGTTTGGGGTGCAGAACCCATGGGTACCGGGTTTGGGGAGGCAGAATTGGGGGTGCAGGGTTTTGGGGTTCAGGACATGGGGTTGAGGATTTGGGGGTGCAAGGTTTGGAAGTGCATTGATTAGGGGGAAGGATTTAGGGTGGTGGGATTTGGGGGCACGGGGTTTGGGGGTCAGCATTTGGGGCTGCAAAGCTTAGGGGGCAGTGTTTTGAGTGCAAGTTGGGGGAGGACTTGATTTTGGGGTGCAGGGTTTGGGGTGCAAGTTTGGGGATGGCAGCATTTCGGGTATACAGTTTGGGGGTGCAGGGTTTTGGGGAGCAGTATCTGGGGGTACAGGATTATGGGATGTGCAGGGTTTGGGGGCGCAGGGTTCAGGGTTGCAGGGTTTGGTATCACAGGTTTGAGGGGTTCATGGCTTGGGAGGAAGGATTTGGGGGTGCAGAATTTAGGGGTGCACGTTTTAAGGGTGCAGAGCTTAGGGGGAAGAATCGGAGATGTAGGGGTTTTGGGGACATTATCTGGGGGTCAGGATTTGGGGTGCAGGGTTTTGAGGTGCAGGGTTCAGGTGTTCAGGGTTTGAGGGAAGGATCTGGAGGTGCAGGGCTTTGGAGTGGAGGATTTTGGGGTGCAGGGTTAGTTGGGATTTGGGGTTGCAGGGATTTGGGGTGCAGGGTTTGGTGGTGCATTGGTTTTGGGGGTGGAGGACTGGGGGACACAGGGTTTCAGGGTGCAGGATGTGGGGGTGCAGGATTTGGGAGTGCAGAGTTGGGGGGCAGAATTTTTGGTGCAGGGCTTTGGGGTACAGGACTTGGGGGTGCAGGGGTTTGGGTGGGGAATTTGGGGTGCAGGGTGTTGAGGAAGGATCTGGGGGTGCATTGTTTGGGGGGCTGGATGAGGAGGTGCACGATTTAGGGCTGCAGAGCCTGGGGGGCAGGGGTTTGTTGGCAGAATGTGGGGGTGCGGGGTTCTGGGGTGCAGAGTTTGGGAGATCAGGGGTTTGGGGTGCAGGGGTTTGGGGGGAAATTTAACGTTGCGCAGTGTGGGTTGCATTGGTTTGGGGGTGAAGGATTTGGGGGTGCGGGGTTTGGGGGTCAGGATCTGGGGGTGAAAGGCAGTGGGGAAGGATCTGGGGGTGAGATATTTGGGGTGCAGGGTTTGGGATGCCAGGTTTGGGGGTGAAGGGTTTGGGGGCAAGGATCTGGGGTGCAGGATTAGGGCAATCAGGGCTGGGGGGATAAGTTTGTGTGGGGCAGAATTTCGGGGTGCAGGGTCTGGGTGGGCAGGATTTCGGGGGATCCGGGCTTGGGAGTGCAGGATTTTGGAGTACAGGGTTTGGGGGTGCAGGCTTGGGGAGGCAGAATTTGGGGGTGCAGGTTTGGAAGGGTCAGGACCTCGGGGGGCACAGTTTGGACAGCACAATGTGGGGTGCAGGATTTGGGAGAGAAGGATCTGGGGGGGCAGGGTTTGGGCTGAAGGGTTTGGTAGGGCAGGGGTTGGGGGGGCAGGATTTGCGGGTTCAGAACCTGAGGGTGCAGGGTATTGGGGAGCAGGATCTAGAAGGGCAGGGTTTGGGGGTGCAGGATTTTGGGGAGCAGAGTTTGGGGGTTCATGACGTGGGGATGGAGGAATTCGGGGCGCAGGGTTTGTGGGTGCAGGGTTCACATGTTTAGGACCTGGGGGTGCAGAATTTAGGTGTGCAGGGGTCTGGGGTGCTGGGTTTTGGGGTGCAGGATCAGGGGGTGCAAGGTTTGGAAGTGCAGGGTTTTGGGGCGCAGGGTTTGGGAAATCAAGGTTTGGGGTTCCAGGATTTGGGGGTGCAGTGTTAGGGGGTGAATGCTTTCGAGGGGCAGGGTTTGGGGGTGTATGATCTGGGGGTGAAGGGTTTCAGGGTGCAGGGTCAGGGGGAAGGATTTGGGGGGCAGGGTTAGGTGGGATGTGGGGCTGCAGGGTTTAAGCGTGCAGGATTTTGGGGTGTAGGGGTTTGTAGTGCAAGGTTCGGTAGGGCAGGATTTGGGGGTGCAGGGCTTTGGGGTGAGGGATTTCAGGGTGCCGGGTTTGGGAGGGAAGGATCTGGGGGTACAGGTTTTGGGGCTTCGGGCTTTTAGGGTGCAACTTGTGGAGCACGGGGTTTCAGGGTGCAAGGTTCCGTGGTGTGGGGTTTGAGGGTGAAGGGTTTGGGGAGACAGAATTGGGGGTGCAGGGTTTGGGATTGCAGGGTGTGGGGGAAGGATCTAGGGGTACAAGGTTTGGGGTAGCAGGGTTTTGGGGAGCAGGGTTTCGGGGTCAGGCTTTAGGGGACAGGGTTTGGGGGGCAGGGCTGGGAGGGATGATGTGGGGGTGCAGGGTTTAGGGCAGCAGGATCTTGGGGTGAAGGGGTTTGGGCTGAAGGGTTGGGTAGGACAGGATTTGGGGTGCAGGATTTTAGGGTGCAACTTGTGGGGGCAGGATTTGGGGTACAGGAGGTTGGGGGTGCAGGGTTTGGGGTGTAGGATTTGTGGAGCAGGGACTGGGGGTGAAGGTCTTGTGGAGGCAGAATTGGGGGTGCAGATTTTGGGTGTTCAGGACCTGGGGCTTCAGGATTTGGGGGTGCACTGTTTGGGGGTGCAGGGTTTAGAAGTCAGGTCTAAGAGTGCAGCGTTTGGGGTGCAGAGTGTGGGGTGCACAGGACTGGGGCACAGGATTTGGGGGTGCAGGGTTTCAGGGTTCAGGATTTGGAGGTGTGGAGTTTTGGGGTGCAGGGGATGGGGGTGAAGGATCTGAGGGTGTAGGGTGGTGGGGGAAGGATTTGGGGGTGAGAGATTTGGGGTGCAGGATTTGGGGGTGCAGAGTTTTGGGAGGCAAGGATCTGGGGCTGCAGGATTTGGGGGTTCAGTGTTTGGGGCAGCACAATCTTGGGGTGCAGGGGTTTGCAGTGAAAGGTTTGGTAGGGCAGGATTTGGGGTGCAGGATTCTGGGGTGCTGGGTTTGGGGTACAGGATTTGGTGTTGCAGGGATGGGGTTGAAGGGCTTGGGTTTCCAGGCCTTTGAGGTGCAGGATTTGGAGGTGCAAGGTTTGGGAGGGAATTCTTTGGGGTGCAGGGTTTGGGGGCAGGGTTTGGGGCTGTAGGCAACGAGAAGAGAGGAGATGGAGAGAACAGTGGGGAGGTGGAGGAGCAGGAGTGGAGGTGAATACCAGAGAGAGCGAGTGTGTGCGGATCAGCAGTGATCACCCCAAACCTGCCCCGCAGACACGGCACCCAAAATCCTGCACCCCAAAATACTCTTCCCAAACCCGCACCCCAGATCCTGACCCCAAGCCCTGCACCAAAACCCTGCCCCTCAGTCCTGCACCCCCAAATCCTCCACCCCCGATCCTGTCTTCCCAAACCCTGCACCCCAGATCCTGCACCCCCAAATTCGGCCCTACCAAACTCTGCACCCCTAAACCCTACAACCGAAACCTTGCACCCCCTAATCCTGCCCTCCCTACCTTCCTGAACCCCGAAACCTGCACCCCAAACCCTGCATTCCCAAATCCTTCCATCCTATACCCTACACCCCCAAACCCTGCCCCCAAACCCTGCACCCCAAAGAATTCCCTTCCAAACCTTGCACCTCCAAATCCTGCACCTCAAAGGCCTGGAAACCCAAGCCCTTCAACCCCATCCCTGCAACACCAAATCCTGTGCCCCAAACCAGCACCCCAGAATCCTGCACCCCAAATCCTGCCTGCCAAACCTTTCACTGCAAACCCCTGCACCCCAAGATTGTGCTGCCCTAAACACTGAACCCCCAAATCCTGCAGCCCCAGATCCTTGCCTCCCAAAACTCTGCACCCCCAAATCCTGCACCCCAAATCTCTCACCCCCAAATCCTTCCCCCACTGCCCTGCAGCCTCAGATCCTTCACCCCCATCCCCTGCACCCCAAAACTCCACACCTCCAAATCCTGAACCCTGAAACCCCGCACCCCCAAATCCTGAGCCCCAGTCCTGTGCACCCCACACTCTGCAACCTTAAATTTCCCCCCAAGCCCCTGCACCCCAAACGCTGCACTCTGAGACCTGACTTCTAAACCCTGCACCCCCAAATCCTGAAGCCCCAGATCCTTCCCTCCCATACTCTGCAGCCCCAAATCCTGAACCCCCAAATCCTGCACCCCTAATCCTCCACCCTCTTAACACTGCACCCCCAAAACCTGAACCACCAAATCTTTCACCCCCAAAACCTCCCTCCTCCAAACCCTGCACTTCAAAATGCTGCACCCCCAAATCCTTCTCCCCAACACCCTGCACCCCCAGATCCTGACCCCAAAACCCTGCACCCCAAATCCTGTACCCCAAAGCCCTGCACTCTCAAATCATACATGCCCAGAACGTGCACCCTAAACTGTGCACCCCAAAATCCTAAACCCCTTAACCCTGCACCCCCAAATCCTCCAGACCCATGTGCCGAACCCAGCACCCCAAAATCTACCCCCCAAAACCTACATCCCCAAATCCTGCACCCCCAGGTCCTGAACAGCCAAAATCTGCACCCCCAATTCTGCCTCCCCAAGACCTGCACCCCCAATTCTGCCTCCACAAGACCTTCACCCCCAGTCCCTGCTCCACTAAATCCTACACCCCAAACCCTGCACCCCCAACCTCCTGTACCCCAAATCCTGCCCCCACAAGTTGCACCCCAAAACCCTGCTACCCCACATCTTGTACCCCCAGATCCTTCCCCCAACACCCTGCAATCCCACACCCTGCACCCCCAATTCTGGCGCTAAACCCTGCACCCCCAGAACCCTGCACCACTGAACCTTGCACCCTGAAACCCTGCTCCCCCAATCCTCCCCCACAAAACTCTGCACCCCAAAACCCTATACCCAAAACCCTGCACCCCACAAGTTGCACCCCATATCCCTGCACCCCCAAATCCTCCAGCCATCAGGTCCTGCACCCCCAGGTGCTGAACACCTGAACCCCTCACCCCAGACCCCTCACCCCAAAGCCCTGCACCCCCAAATCGTGCCTCTAAATGCTGAACTACAAGGTTCTGTACCCCAACAGCCTGCTCACCCAGATCCTGCACCCCAGAACCCTGCACCCCCATATTCTGATCCCTACAGCCTGCACCCCCAGCTCCTGCACCCCCAAAACCTGTACCCCTAAATCCTGCACCCTTCAACCCTGCAGCCCACAACGCTGCACCCCCAACCTCTGCAGCCCCAGTTCCTTAACGTGTGAAACCTGCGCCCCCAAGTCCTGCACCTCAAAACCTTACACCCGGAATCCTGCCCCCCAAACCATGCACCCCAAAATCAAGGCCCCTCAAACTTGCACTCAAAAGTCCGCACCAAGAAACCCTCCCCGCCCAGTTCCTAAAGACATGGAACCTGCACCCCCAAATCCCGCACCCCAAAACCCTGCACCCCAGTACCCCAGACCACCAAATCTTGCACCTCCAAATCCTGCCCCCTTTAGCCCTGCACTTCAAACCCTGCACCCCAAATCCTGCAACCAAACCCTGCACCCCAAATCCTGCAACCAGCCCTTGTACCCCTAAATCCTTGACCTCCACATCCCGAATCTCCAAACGCAGCAACCCCAAAACCCTACACCCCCAATCCCTGCACCCCCAAATCATTGTCCTTCAAATCCCACACCCAACGCTCGTACACCCCAAGATCTTGCACCCCCACACACTGCACCCCAAATCCTGCATCCCCAAATCCTCCAGCCCCATGTCCCAAACCCCCAAACCCTGCACCCTCAAGTCTTGCACCCCCAAACCATTCTCCTCGAAATCCTGCAACCCCAAACCCCACACCTCCTGCACCCCAAAATTCGACACCTCCAAATTCTAAACCCTTAAACCCTGCATCCCCCAAATCCTTCCCCCCAAAACAGTGCCCCCCAAACCCTGCACCCCAGATCCTGCAGCCCCTAACTCTGCACCCCAAACGCTGCACCCTCAGATCCTGCGTCCCCCAACCCTGCACCCCAAATCCTTTACCCCAAAATTCCCCAAACCTGCAAACCCAAATCCTGCACCCCCAGTTCCTGAACATGCGAACCCTGCACCCCCAAACCCTCAGCCCAAAGCCCTGCACCCCCAAATCCTGCCGTACACAACCCTTCCCCCCAAACCTCTTCAACCCAAGGTACTGAAACCCTAAGCCCTGCCCCCCCAAACCTACATCCCCAAATCCTGCACCCCCAGGTCCTGAACACCCAAAATCTGCACCCCCAAATCCCTTAACTCCAATAACCTGCACCCCCAATTCTGCTTCCCCAAGACCCGCACCCCCAAACCCTGCACCATTAAACCCTGCACACCGAAACCCTGTACCCCAAATCCTGACCCCCCACAAGTTGCACCCTAAAAACCTGCACCCCAAATCCTGTCCAACCCAACCCTTCACCCCAAACCCCTTCACCCCAAGATCCTGCTGACCTAAACCCTGCTCCCCAAAACCCTGCTACCCCCAATCTTGCACCCCCCAACTCTGCACCCCCAGATCGTGCTGCTCCAAACCCTGCACCCCCAAATCCTCCAGCCCCACGTACCGATCTCCCAAACCCTGCACCCCACAACCCTGCACCTCACAACCCCTTCAGCCCCAAATCCTGCACCCCCAGCCCTACCCAATAAAATTTCCACCCCCAAATCCTGCCCTACCAAGCCCTCCACCCCAAGCCCCTGCACCCCAAGATCCTGCTCTCCTATACCCTGCACCCCCATATCCTCCTTCCCCAAACCCTGCACTCCAAACCACTGCACCCCTAAATCCTGCAACCCCAAATCCTGGCCCCCAAACCCGGCACCCCAAACTCCTGCACCCAAATATCCTACTGCCCTAAACCGTGAACCCCCAAATCCTGCACCCCTGGAACCTGCAACCCCAGACTCTGCAGCCACAAATCAGGCCCCGCAAAATCCTTGCACCCGCAAATCCTGCACCACCTAATCCTCCAACCCCCTAAGACAACCCCCTAAACCCTTCTCCCCAGGGTCCATTGTGACACCCTGGGGATCCCCCTTGTCCCCAGGGCCCACTGTGACACCATGGGGGACCCCCTTCTCACTGAGGACCCATTGTGACACCATGGGGACCTCCCCTTGTCCTCAGGGCCCATTGTGACATCCTGGGGACTCCCCTTTGTCCCCAAGGCCCATTGTGGCACCATGGGGACCCCCTTTGTCCCCAGGGCCAATTGTGACATCCCAGGACCCCCCTTTGTCCCCAGGGCCCATTGTGACAGGGTGGAGATCCCCCTTGTCCCCAGGCCTGTTGTGATGTCCCAGGACTCCCCATTGTCCCCAGGGCCCATTGTGACACCTTGTGGACCCCCCTTGTCCTAAGGGCCCATTGTGACATCCTGGGGACCCCCTTTGTCACCAGGGCCCATTGTGACGTCCCAGGACCCCTCTTTGTCCCCAGGGCCCATTGTGACATCCCCGGACCCCCCATTGTCCCCAGAGCCCATTGTGACATCCTTGGGACCCCCATTGTCCCCAGGGCCCATTCTGACATTCAGGGGACAGCCTTTTTCCCAAGGGCCCATTGTGACACCATCGGGACCCCCGTTGTCCCCAGGACCAATTGTGACACCATGGGGACCCTCCTCGTCACTGCGGACCCATTGTGACACCATGGGGACCTGCCCTTGTCCTCAGGGCCAATTGTGACATCCTGGGGACCCTCTTGTCCCCAGGGCCCATAGTTGCACCCTGGGGACCCCCTCTTTATTCCCAGTGCCCATTGTGACATCCCAGGACCCCCCTATGTCCCCAGGGCCCATTGTGACACCATGGGGACCCCCCTTGTCACTGGGGACCCATTGTATACACCATGGGGACCCCCATTGTCCCCAGGGCCCATTGTGACATCCTGGGGACCCCCCCTTGTCACTGGTGACCCATTGTGAAACCATGGGGACCCCTGTTTGTTTGTCCCCAGGGCTCATTGTGACATCCCAGGACCCCCCATTGTCCCAAGGACCCATTGTGACATCTCAGGACCCCACTTGTCACTGGGGACCCATTGTGACACCATAGGGACCCCCGTTTGTCCCCAGGGCTCATTGTGACATCCCAGGACCTCCCATTGTCCCCAGGGCCCATTGTGACATCATGGGGACCGCCTTGTCCCTCTGGCCCGTTGTGGCACCGTGGGGACCTCCTTTGTCCCCAGGGCCCATTGTGACACCATGGGGACCCCTTTTGTCACTGTGGTCCAATGTGACATCCCAGGACCCCACTTTGTACCCAAGGCCCACCGTGGCACCGTGGGGACCACCCTTGTCACTGGGACCCATTGTAACACTATGGGGATCCCCCCTTGTCCCCAGAGCCCATTGTGACATCCTGGGGACCCCCTTGTTCCCCAGGGCCCACTGTGATGTCCCAGGACCCCCCCTTGTCCCCAGAGCCCATTGTGACATCCTGGGGACGCCCTTTTTCCCCAGGACCCATTGTGGCACCATTGGGACCCCCTTTGTCACTGGGGCCCATTGTGACTTCCCAGGACCTCACTTTGTCCCCAGGGCCCATTGTGACTTCCGGGGGACCCCCTTTGTCCACAGGGCCCATTGTGACGTCCCAGGACCCCCCATTGTCCCCAGGGTGCATTGTGACACCGTGGGGACCCCCTTTGTCCCCAGAGCCCATTGTGACATCCTGGGGAGCCCCCTTTGTCCCCAGGGCCCATTGTGACATTTCTGGACCCCCCACTGTCTCCAGGGCCCATTGTGAACATCCTGGGGACCCCTCTTTGTCCCCAGGGCCCATTGTGACATCCTGGGCTGCCCCGTATGTCACCAGGGCCCATTTTGACACCGTGGGGACCCCCTGTTGTCCTCAGGGCCCATTGTGACATCCCAGGACCCCCAATTGTCCCCAGGGCCCATTGTGACACCATGGGGAACCCTCTTGTCACTGGGGATGCATTGTGACACAATGGGGACCCCACCTTTGTCTCAAGTGCCCATTGTGACATCCTGGGGACCCCCTTTATCCCCAGGACCCATTGTGACGTCCCAGGACCCCGTTTGTCCCCAGGGCCCATTGTTACAGGGTGGGACCCCCCTTGTCCCCAGGGCCCATTGTGGCACCATGGGGACCCTCTTTGTCACTGGGGCCCATTGTGACATCCCAGGACCCCACTTTGTCTTAGAAGGTCACTGATGGGACTACTGGTACATCCTGACTCTGCTTTCTCAATAAACATTGAAGAACACCTGGGGTTTGTTTGCTCCAAGGGAAAACTTCCCTGCCACGGTTCCTGGTTCCCGGTCCTGTTTCCCGGTCCGGTTTGGCTTCGCTATCAGAACAGCTGCTGCCTCCACAGCCGCGCTCGAAGTCCCCGTTGTGACACCGGGATGGCGGGAGAAGGGGGGTGGCGGGGGCGGCAGCGGCGGCGATTGGGGGGGGGCAGTCGGGGCTGGGCGGACAAGCGGCGGCTGCTGCGGCTCCTCAGGCAGCGACAGCAGCAGCGATCGGGGGGACGTGGGGGGCGGACAAGCGGCGGCTGCTGCGGCTCCTCAGGCAGCGACAGCAGCAGCGATCGGGGGGACGTGGGGGGCGGACAAGCGGCGGCTGCTGCGGCTCCTCAGGCAGCGACAGCAGCAGCGATCGGGGGGACGTGGGGGGCGGACAAGCGGCGGCTGCTGCGGCTCCTCAGGCAGCGACAGCAGCAGCGATCGGGGGGACGTGGGGGGCGGACAAGCGGCGGCTGCTGCGGCTCCTCAGGCAGCGACAGCAGCAGCGATCGGGGGGACGTGGGGGGCGGACAAGCGGCGGCTGCTGCGGCTCCTCAGGCAGCGACAGCAGCAGCGATCGGGGGGACGTGGGGGGCGGACAAGCGGCGGCTCCTGCGGCTCCTCAGGCAGCGACAGCAGCAGCGATCGGGGGGACGTGGGGGGCGGACAAGCGGCGGCTCCTCCGGCCGCGGCCAGGACGTGGCTTCGCCGGCACCGGGGCCCGAGACCGCGCGCTGTGGGGCTGCGGGGCGGGTGTGGGGCCGGGGGGCTCCGGGGGTCCCGCAGCGGCCGCTGTGGGGCGGGATGGGGCGGCTGTGGAATTACCTGTGGGGCACTCATGGGGCTGCTGTAGGGGTCTTAAGAGGCATGTCTGGAGCACTTATGGGGCGACTATGGGGCAGGTGCTGGGCTGCTACAGCGGGACCTGTGGGGCACCCAGGTATGTGCACCCAGCACCGCGTGCACGCACACGCAGCTACACACTGATGTGTAAGCAAACACGTGGCCACACACACGCACACTTCCACAAGCGTGCCCAGTCCCATCTATTGACAGAAAGACGTACGTGAAATGTACTGACATGCTTGAGGGTAAACACGTGCGTGGATGTTTGGCACACTGCACACACGCACACGTCTGAACGATGATGCTCCAGCTTTAGCATAAATGGAGCTGACATCAAGGCACTCGCATGTGGACAGACCAACGTTTATAGGCACTAAGGCTTTCGCGCACAGGTTCGTCCAAGAACAGGCACATACCTGCAGGCACCCTCCGAATGTGTGTTCTGTGCATTCTCTTAAGGGACGCTAGATGGCAGCAAAGACCATGAAATTATTAACCTCAGTCTAACCCTAGGTTTATGACATTTTTTCTTACTATAGATGCGTTTGATGCTAAAAATTCCCCCAAATTGTAATGAATATGCGATAATTGTGTGAATACAAGCATCGCAAGAGCATCCAGTTTTTGGAGCACTTATGGAACATGATAAAGCCAGGCAGAGCCTGACAAAGCGCGACAGAGCCCAACAGGGCTTGACAGAGCCTGATAGAACTCAACAGGGGCCGACAAATCCCGACAGCGCCTGACAGCGAACAGTGGAGTCTGGCAGGGCCTGACAGAGGCTGTCACAGCACGACAGAGCCAGAGGAGCCTGACAGAGCCCAGCAAACCCGACAGGAATAGACAAGGCCTGGGTGCACAGACCTGGGTGCGTGTGGAAAGGTTTCTGCCTGTTTTCCAGTGAGGAATGGTGTGTGTGCACGTGGACAAACAGAAGGCGAAGCAGCTCGGTTCCAACACTGAAGAAGGCTGCACAGTCACGTAGACACGGGGGCTGCTCCGCTCCTGCTCTCCTGCTCTCTTGCAGGACACAGAGGCCTCAGAGCCCTGTTCAGTTCAGTTCAGTTCCATACAATGTTCACTGACTGCAAGAAAATCCCTCAAATCCCCCACAATGTGGGGCTCAAAAGGGAGTCCCCCTGAAAAGAGGGGGTCACAGTCCAAAAATGCCTGAAAATTCCTGGGGGAGGATAAAACTTATTAAACCCTGTAAATATGAGCGTGAGAATTTCAAACAGAGAGAAGTCTGTCGTTTGTATTTATATATTGCAGAATGGTATTCATGTAGATATAAAATGATTTTAAAATAAAACCCCTTTTCTACTCTGTTATATAAAGGATTTTAGAATGTAAAAAATTTCTGTTGATGGTTTTAAGAATACAAACATCTTATCTATTTGTAGATTAAAAAGTGAAGGACTTGAAAAAGAAAAAAATATCTAGATAGGAACTTAAAATAGAAAAAAGTGTGAGTAGGCAGAGCTATGTATAATTACTACGTGTTACATAGTCTAAATAGGTAATAAATATCATCTATATATATCCACTCACACACGTATACATACCTTTAATTTATTAATAAATGTAAATCGATATCCCAGTCTAAATATATATAATTGTAAATATGTCAAAATCTGTAAATTTGAAAAGATACCTGAGTGTTAAAATGGAAGTTTAAATGTATTTAAGTGTAAATAGACACTGGATCAGAGCGCAGCGCGGGGCAAACGGGGACGGGTGATGATAGGCGGAGAGAATGGAAATTGACGTGCTTAGCTGGCCAATCAGATTGCGGAGAGGGAAGAGAAGGGGCGGGCCGCGGGGGAAGGGTTGTCTCGAGGGCTTCCCAATGCGCATGCGCAGAAATGGGCGCTGCGAGGTGCACGGGGCGCTCTCGGCGGCCCCGTGCGCGCACCGTTGGAGCCCGGAGCGGACTCGCTGCGCCGCTGTTTCTGCGAGGCCCCGGGGAGTGCCCGGCCCGGCCCCGCCCGGCCCGCTCCGCTCCGTCTCAGAGCCGCCTGGAGAGCCGGGTCGGGCAGCCCCTTCTCGGCTCCACCTCTTCCCGAGCTAAGCCACGCCCCCTTGGGGCCGTGCCATGTTGACCGCACCCTCTCCCTACCCCAAGAGGCTCCTCCCATGGGGGCGTGCCCCAGAGAATGCCCGCCCCCAGACCACCTCCCATGGGGCGTGACACAGAGGCTCCGCCCCCCCGAGGGGCTCCCCGTGGGCGTGCCCTCTCAGTACCCGCCCCTCGGCACTGACCCCACCCCATGTAGGCGGGGCCACACCCAGCTGCCCCCTCCCATCTGTGACCCATAACCAACCCCATAGCAGCCCTATGGCTGCCCCACAGGTCCCGCTGTAGCAGCCCAGCACCTGCCCCATAGTCGCCCCATAAGTGCTCCAGACATGCCTCTTAAGAGCCCCTACAGCAGCCCCATGAGTGCCCCACAGGTAATTCCACAGCCGCCCCATCCCGCCCCACAGCGGCCGCTGCGGGACCCCCGGAGACCCCCGGCCCCACACCCGCCCCGCAGCCCCACAGCGCGCGGTCTCGGGCCCCGGTGCCGGCGAAGCCACGTCCTGGCCGCGGCCGGAGGAGCCGCCGCTTGTCCGCCCCCCACGTCCCCCCGATCGCTGCTGCTGTCGCTGCCTGAGGAGCCGCAGCAGCCGCCGCTTGTCCGCCCCCCACGTCCCCCCGATCGCTGCTGCTGTCGCTGCCTGAGGAGCCGCAGCAGCCGCCGCTTGTCCGCCCCCCACGTCCCCCCGATCGCTGCTGCTGTCGCTGCCTGAGGAGCCGCAGCAGCCGCCGCTTGTCCGCCCCCCACGTCCCCCCGATCGCTGCTGCTGTCGCTGCCTGAGGAGCCGCAGCAGCCGCCGCTTGTCCGCCCCCCCACGTCCCCCCGATCGCTGCTGCTGTCGCTGCCTGAGGAGCCGCAGCAGCCGCCGCTTGTCCGCCCAGCCCCGACTGCCCCCCCCAATCGCCGCCGCTGCCGCCCCCGCCACCCCCCTTCTCCCGCCATCCCGGTGTCACAACGGGGACTTTGAGCGCGGCTGTGGAGGCAGCAGCTGTTCTGATAGCGAAGCCAAACCGGACCGGGAAACAGGACCGGGAACCAGGAACCGTGGCAGGGAAGTTTTCCCTTGGAGCAAACAAACCCCAGGTGTTCTTCAATGTTTATTGAGAAAGCAGAGTCAGGATGCACCAGTAGTCCGATCAGTGACCTTCTAAGACAAAGTGGGGTCCTGGGATGTCACAATGGGCCCCAGTGACAAAGAGGGTCCCCATGGTGCCACAATGGGCCCTGGGGACAAAGGGAGTCACCAGGATGTCACAATGGGCCCTGGGGACAAAGTGGGGCCCTGGGATGTCACAATGGGCCCTGGGGACAAACGGGGGGCCCAGGATGTCATAATGGGCCCAGGGGACAAAGAGGGGTCCCCAGGATGTCACAATAGACCCTGGGGACAAGGGGGGTCCCCAGGATGTCACAATGGGCACCTGAGACAAAGGGGGGGTCCCCATTGTGTCACAATGCATCGCCAGTGACAAGGGGGTTCCCCATGGTGTCAAAATGGACCTTGGGGACAATTGGGGGTCCTGGGATGTCACTATGGGCCCTGGGGACAAAGGGAGGTTGCCAGGATGTCACAATGGGCCCTGGGGACAATGAGGGGTTCTGGGACGGCACAATGGGCCCTAGGGAAAAAGGGGGGTCCTGGGATGTCACAATGGGCCCTGGAGACAAAGGGGGCTCCCCAGGATGTCACAATGGGCCCTGGGGACAAAGAGGGGTCCCCTGAATGTCACAATGCGCCCTGGAGACAATGGGGGGTCCTGGGACGTCACAATGGGCCCTGGGGACATAGGGGTACCCAGGATGTCACAATGGGCACTGGGGACAAAGGGGGGGTCCCCATGGTGTCGCAATGGGCCCTGGGGACAAAGGGGGCTCCCCAGGATGTCACAATGGGCCCTGGGGACAAAGAGGGGTCCCCAGGATGTTCACAATGGGCCCTGGAGACAGTGGGGAGTTCAGAAATGTCACAATGGGCCCTGGGGACAAAGGGGGCTCCCCAGGATGTCACAATGGGCTCTGGGGACAGAGGGGGTCCCCACGGTGTCACAATGGGCCCTGGGGACAAATGGGGGTCCCCTGAATGTCACAATGCACCCTGAGGACAATGGGGGGTCCTGGGATGTCACAATGGGCCCTGGGGACACAGGGGTCCCCAGGATGTGATAATGGGTTCTGGGTACAAGTGGGGTCCCCAGGATGTCACAATGGGCACTGGGGGGAAAGGGGTGGTCCCCATGGTGTCACAATGGGCCCAAGTGACAAGGAGGGTCCCCACGGTTCCACGATGGGCCCTGGGGACAACGGGGTCCACTGGATGTCACAATGGGCCCTGGGGACATAGGGAGGTCCTAGGATGTCACAGTGGGCCCTGGGGACAAAGTAGGGTGCCCTGAATGTCAGAATGGGACCTGGGGACAAAGGGGGTCCTGGGATGTCACAATGGGCCCCAGTGACAAAGGGGGTCCCCATGGCGTCACAATGGGCCCTGGGGACAAAGGGGGTTCCCCAAGATGTCTCAATGGGCCCTAGAGACAATGGGGAGTCCTGGAACATCACAATGGGCCCTGGGGACAAAGTGGGGTCCTGGGACGTAACAATGTGCCCTGGGGAAAAGGGAGGGTCCCCAGGATGCAACAATGGGCCCTGGGGACAAAGTGGGGTCTCCTGAATGTCAAAATGGGCCCTGGGGACAAGGGGGGACCCCATGGTGTCACAATGGGCCCTGGGGACAAAGAGGGGTCCCCTGAATGTCACAATGGGCCCTGGGGACAAAGTGGGGTACCCTGAATGTCAGAATGCGAACTGGGGACAAAGGGGGTCCTGGGATGTCACAATGGGCTCCAGTGACAAAAGGGGTCCCCATGGTGCCAAAATGGGCCCTCAGGACAAAGTGGGTCCCCAGGATGTCACAATGGGCCCTGGGGACATAGGGGTACCCAGGATGTCACAATGGGCACTGGGGACAAAGGGGGGGTCCCCATGGTGTCGCAATGGGCCCTGGGGACAAAGGGGGCTCCCCAGGATGTCACAATGGGCCCTGGGGACAAAGAGGGGTCCCCAGGATGTTCACAATGGGCCCTGGAGACAGTGGGGAGTTCAGAAATGTCACAATGGGCCCTGGGGACAAAGGGGGCTCCCCAGGATGTCACAATGGGCTCTGGGGACAGAGGGGGTCCCCACGGTGTCACAATGGGCCCTGGGGACAAATGGGGGTCCCCTGAATGTCACAATGCACCCTGAGGACAATGGGGGGTCCTGGGATGTCACAATGGGCCCTGGGGACACAGGGGTCCCCAGGATGTGATAATGGGTTCTGGGTACAAGTGGGGTCCCCAGGATGTCACAATGGGCACTTGGGGGAAAGGGGTGGTCCCCATGGTGTCACAATGGGCCCAAGTGACAAGGAGGGTCCCCACGGTTCCACGATGGGCCCTGGGGACAACGGGGTCCACTGGATGTCACAATGGGCCCTGGGGACATAGGGAGGTCCTAGGATGTCACAGTGGGCCCTGGGGACAAAGTAGGGTGCCCTGAATGTCAGAATGGGACCTGGGGACAAAGGGGGTCCTGGGATGTCACAATGGGCCCCAGTGACAAAGGGGGTCCCCATGGCGTCACAATGGGCCCTGGGGACAAAGGGGGTTCCCCAAGATGTCTCAATGGGCCCTAGAGACAATGGGGAGTCCTGGAACATCACAATGGGCCCTGGGGACAAAGTGGGGTCCTGGGACGTAACAATGTGCCCTGGGGAAAAGGGAGGGTCCCCAGGATGCAACAATGGGCCCTGGGGACAAAGTGGGGTCTCCTGAATGTCAAAATGGGCCCTGGGGACAAGGGGGGACCCCATGGTGTCACAATGGGCCCTGGGGACAAAGAGGGGTCCCCTGAATGTCACAATGGGCCCTGGGGACAAAGTGGGGTACCCTGAATGTCAGAATGCGAACTGGGGACAAAGGGGGTCCTGGGATGTCACAATGGGCTCCAGTGACAAAAGGGGTCCCCATGGTGCCAAAATGGGCCCTCAGGACAAAGTGGGTCCCCAGGATGTCACAATGGGCCCTGGGGACATAGGGGTACCCAGGATGTCACAATGGGCACTGGGGACAAAGGGGGGGTCCCCATGGTGTCGCAATGGGCCCTGGGGACAAAGGGGGCTCCCCAGGATGTCACAATGGGCCCTGGGGACAAAGAGGGGTCCCCAGGATGTTCACAATGGGCCCTGGAGACAGTGGGGAGTTCAGAAATGTCACAATGGGCCCTGGGGACAAAGGGGGCTCCCCAGGATGTCACAATGGGCTCTGGGGACAGAGGGGGTCCCCACGGTGTCACAATGGGCCCTGGGGACAAATGGGGGTCCCCTGAATGTCACAATGCACCCTGAGGACAATGGGGGGTCCTGGGATGTCACAATGGGCCCTGGGGACACAGGGGTCCCCAGGATGTGATAATGGGTTCTGGGTACAAGTGGGGTCCCCAGGATGTCACAATGGGCACTGGGGGGAAAGGGGTGGTCCCCATGGTGTCACAATGGGCCCAAGTGACAAGGAGGGTCCCCACGGTTCCACGATGGGCCCTGGGGACAACGGGGTCCACTGGATGTCACAATGGGCCCTGGGGACATAGGGAGGTCCTAGGATGTCACAGTGGGCCCTGGGGACAAAGTAGGGTGCCCTGAATGTCAGAATGGGACCTGGGGACAAAGGGGGTCCTGGGATGTCACAATGGGCCCCAGTGACAAAGGGGGTCCCCATGGCGTCACAATGGGCCCTGGGGACAAAGGGGGTTCCCCAAGATGTCTCTATGGGCCCTAGAGACAATGGGGAGTCCTGGAACATCACAATGGGCCCTGGGGACAAAGTGGGGTCCTGGGACGTAACAATGTGCCCTGGGGAAAAGGGAGGGTCCCCAGGATGCAACAATGGGCCCTGGGGACAAAGTGGGGTCTCCTGAATGTCAAAATGGGCCCTGGGGACAAGGGGGGACCCCATGGTGTCACAATGGGCCCTGGGGACAAAGAGGGGTCCCCTGAATGTCACAATGGGCCCTGGGGACAAAGTGGGGTACCCTGAATGTCAGAATGCGAACTGGGGACAAAGGGGGTCCTGGGATGTCACAATGGGCTCCAGTGACAAAAGGGGTCCCCATGGTGCCAAAATGGGCCCTCAGGACAAAGTGGGTCCCCAGGATGTCACAATGGGCCCTGGGGACATAGGGGTACCCAGGATGTCACAATGGGCACTGGGGACAAAGGGGGGGTCCCCATGGTGTCGCAATGGGCCCTGGGGACAAAGGGGGCTCCCCAGGATGTCACAATGGGCCCTGGGGACAAAGAGGGGTCCCCAGGATGTTCACAATGGGCCCTGGAGACAGTGGGGAGTTCAGAAATGTCACAATGGGCCCTGGGGACAAAGGGGGCTCCCCAGGATGTCACAATGGGCTCTGGGGACAGAGGGGGTCCCCACGGTGTCACAATGGGCCCTGGGGACAAATGGGGGTCCCCTGAATGTCACAATGCACCCTGAGGACAATGGGGGGTCCTGGGATGTCACAATGGGCCCTGGGGACACAGGGGTCCCCAGGATGTGATAATGGGTTCTGGGTACAAGTGGGGTCCCCAGGATGTCACAATGGGCACTGGGGGGAAAGGGGTGGTCCCCATGGTGTCACAATGGGCCCAAGTGACAAGGAGGGTCCCCACGGTTCCACGATGGGCCCTGGGGACAACGGGGTCCACTGGATGTCACAATGGGCCCTGGGGACATAGGGAGGTCCTAGGATGTCACAGTGGGCCCTGGGGACAAAGTAGGGTGCCCTGAATGTCAGAATGGGACCTGGGGACAAAGGGGGTCCTGGGATGTCACAATGGGCCCCAGTGACAAAGGGGGTCCCCATGGCGTCACAATGGGCCCTGGGGACAAAGGGGGTTCCCCAAGATGTCTCAATGGGCCCTAGAGACAATGGGGAGTCCTGGAACATCACAATGGGCCCTGGGGACAAAGTGGGGTCCTGGGACGTAACAATGTGCCCTGGGGAAAAGGGAGGGTCCCCAGGATGCAACAATGGGCCCTGGGGACAAAGTGGGGTCTCCTGAATGTCAAAATGGGCCCTGGGGACAAGGGGGGACCCCATGGTGTCACAATGGGCCCTGGGGACAAAGAGGGGTCCCCTGAATGTCACAATGGGCCCTGGGGACAAAGTGGGGTACCCTGAATGTCAGAATGCGAACTGGGGACAAAGGGGGTCCTGGGATGTCACAATGGGCTCCAGTGACAAAAGGGGTCCCCATGGTGCCAAAATGGGCCCTCAGGACAAAGTGGGTCCCCAGGATGTCACAATGGGCCCTGGGGACATAGGGGTACCCAGGATGTCACAATGGGCACTGGGGACAAAGGGGGGGTCCCCATGGTGTCGCAATGGGCCCTGGGGACAAAGGGGGCTCCCCAGGATGTCACAATGGGCCCTGGGGACAAAGAGGGGTCCCCAGGATGTTCACAATGGGCCCTGGAGACAGTGGGGAGTTCAGAAATGTCACAATGGGCCCTGGGGACAAAGGGGGCTCCCCAGGATGTCACAATGGGCTCTGGGGACAGAGGGGGTCCCCACGGTGTCACAATGGGCCCTGGGGACAAATGGGGGTCCCCTGAATGTCACAATGCACCCTGAGGACAATGGGGGGTCCTGGGATGTCACAATGGGCCCTGGGGACACAGGGGTCCCCAGGATGTGATAATGGGTTCTGGGTACAAGTGGGGTCCCCAGGATGTCACAATGGGCACTGGGGGGAAAGGGGTGGTCCCCATGGTGTCACAATGGGCCCAAGTGACAAGGAGGGTCCCCACGGTTCCACGATGGGCCCTGGGGACAACGGGGTCCACTGGATGTCACAATGGGCCCTGGGGACATAGGGAGGTCCTAGGATGTCACAGTGGGCCCTGGGGACAAAGTAGGGTGCCCTGAATGTCAGAATGGGACCTGGGGACAAAGGGGGTCCTGGGATGTCACAATGGGCCCCAGTGACAAAGGGGGTCCCCATGGCGTCACAATGGGCCCTGGGGACAAAGGGGGTTCCCCAAGATGTCTCAATGGGCCCTAGAGACAATGGGGAGTCCTGGAACATCACAATGGGCCCTGGGGACAAAGTGGGGTCCTGGGACGTAACAATGTGCCCTGGGGAAAAGGGAGGGTCCCCAGGATGCAACAATGGGCCCTGGGGACAAAGTGGGGTCTCCTGAATGTCAAAATGGGCCCTGGGGACAAGGGGGGACCCCATGGTGTCACAATGGGCCCTGGGGACAAAGAGGGGTCCCCTGAATGTCACAATGGGCCCTGGGGACAAAGTGGGGTACCCTGAATGTCAGAATGCGAACTGGGGACAAAGGGGGTCCTGGGATGTCACAATGGGCTCCAGTGACAAAAGGGGTCCCCATGGTGCCAAAATGGGCCCTCAGGACAAAGTGGGTCCCCAGGATGTCACAATGGGCCCTGGGGACATAGGGGTACCCAGGATGTCACAATGGGCACTGGGGACAAAGGGGGGGTCCCCATGGTGTCGCAATGGGCCCTGGGGACAAAGGGGGCTCCCCAGGATGTCACAATGGGCCCTGGGGACAAAGAGGGGTCCCCAGGATGTTCACAATGGGCCCTGGAGACAGTGGGGAGTTCAGAAATGTCACAATGGGCCCTGGGGACAAAGGGGGCTCCCCAGGATGTCACAATGGGCTCTGGGGACAGAGGGGGTCCCCACGGTGTCACAATGGGCCCTGGGGACAAATGGGGGTCCCCTGAATGTCACAATGCACCCTGAGGACAATGGGGGGTCCTGGGATGTCACAATGGGCCCTGGGGACACAGGGGTCCCCAGGATGTGATAATGGGTTCTGGGTACAAGTGGGGTCCCCAGGATGTCACAATGGGCACTGGGGGGAAAGGGGTGGTCCCCATGGTGTCACAATGGGCCCAAGTGACAAGGAGGGTCCCCACGGTTCCACGATGGGCCCTGGGGACAACGGGGTCCACTGGATGTCACAATGGGCCCTGGGGACATAGGGAGGTCCTAGGATGTCACAGTGGGCCCTGGGGACAAAGTAGGGTGCCCTGAATGTCAGAATGGGACCTGGGGACAAAGGGGGTCCTGGGATGTCACAATGGGCCCCAGTGACAAAGGGGGTCCCCATGGCGTCACAATGGGCCCTGGGGACAAAGGGGGTTCCCCAAGATGTCTCAATGGGCCCTAGAGACAATGGGGAGTCCTGGAACATCACAATGGGCCCTGGGGACAAAGTGGGGTCCTGGGACGTAACAATGTGCCCTGGGGAAAAGGGAGGGTCCCCAGGATGCAACAATGGGCCCTGGGGACAAAGTGGGGTCTCCTGAATGTCAAAATGGGCCCTGGGGACAAGGGGGGACCCCATGGTGTCACAATGGGCCCTGGGGACAAAGAGGGGTCCCCTGAATGTCACAATGGGCCCTGGGGACAAAGTGGGGTACCCTGAATGTCAGAATGCGAACTGGGGACAAAGGGGGTCCTGGGATGTCACAATGGGCTCCAGTGACAAAAGGGGTCCCCATGGTGCCAAAATGGGCCCTCAGGACAAAGTGGGTCCCCAGGATGTCACAATGGGCCCTGGGGACATAGGGGTACCCAGGATGTCACAATGGGCACTGGGGACAAAGGGGGGGTCCCCATGGTGTCGCAATGGGCCCTGGGGACAAAGGGGGCTCCCCAGGATGTCACAATGGGCCCTGGGGACAAAGAGGGGTCCCCAGGATGTTCACAATGGGCCCTGGAGACAGTGGGGAGTTCAGAAATGTCACAATGGGCCCTGGGGACAAAGGGGGCTCCCCAGGATGTCACAATGGGCTCTGGGGACAGAGGGGGTCCCCACGGTGTCACAATGGGCCCTGGGGACAAATGGGGGTCCCCTGAATGTCACAATGCACCCTGAGGACAATGGGGGGTCCTGGGATGTCACAATGGGCCCTGGGGACACAGGGGTCCCCAGGATGTGATAATGGGTTCTGGGTACAAGTGGGGTCCCCAGGATGTCACAATGGGCACTTGGGGGAAAGGGGTGGTCCCCATGGTGTCACAATGGGCCCAAGTGACAAGGAGGGTCCCCACGGTTCCACGATGGGCCCTGGGGACAACGGGGTCCACTGGATGTCACAATGGGCCCTGGGGACATAGGGAGGTCCTAGGATGTCACAGTGGGCCCTGGGGACAAAGTAGGGTGCCCTGAATGTCAGAATGGGACCTGGGGACAAAGGGGGTCCTGGGATGTCACAATGGGCCCCAGTGACAAAGGGGGTCCCCATGGCGTCACAATGGGCCCTGGGGACAAAGGGGGTTCCCCAAGATGTCTCAATGGGCCCTAGAGACAATGGGGAGTCCTGGAACATCACAATGGGCCCTGGGGACAAAGTGGGGTCCTGGGACGTAACAATGTGCCCTGGGGAAAAGGGAGGGTCCCCAGGATGCAACAATGGGCCCTGGGGACAAAGTGGGGTCTCCTGAATGTCAAAATGGGCCCTGGGGACAAGGGGGGACCCCATGGTGTCACAATGGGCCCTGGGGACAAAGAGGGGTCCCCTGAATGTCACAATGGGCCCTGGGGACAAAGTGGGGTACCCTGAATGTCAGAATGCGAACTGGGGACAAAGGGGGTCCTGGGATGTCACAATGGGCTCCAGTGACAAAAGGGGTCCCCATGGTGCCAAAATGGGCCCTCAGGACAAAGTGGGTCCCCAGGATGTCACAATGGGCCCTGGGGACATAGGGGTACCCAGGATGTCACAATGGGCACTGGGGACAAAGGGGGGGTCCCCATGGTGTCGCAATGGGCCCTGGGGACAAAGGGGGCTCCCCAGGATGTCACAATGGGCCCTGGGGACAAAGAGGGGTCCCCAGGATGTTCACAATGGGCCCTGGAGACAGTGGGGAGTTCAGAAATGTCACAATGGGCCCTGGGGACAAAGGGGGCTCCCCAGGATGTCACAATGGGCTCTGGGGACAGAGGGGGTCCCCACGGTGTCACAATGGGCCCTGGGGACAAATGGGGGTCCCCTGAATGTCACAATGCACCCTGAGGACAATGGGGGGTCCTGGGATGTCACAATGGGCCCTGGGGACACAGGGGTCCCCAGGATGTGATAATGGGTTCTGGGTACAAGTGGGGTCCCCAGGATGTCACAATGGGCACTGGGGGGAAAGGGGTGGTCCCCATGGTGTCACAATGGGCCCAAGTGACAAGGAGGGTCCCCACGGTTCCACGATGGGCCCTGGGGACAACGGGGTCCACTGGATGTCACAATGGGCCCTGGGGACATAGGGAGGTCCTAGGATGTCACAGTGGGCCCTGGGGACAAAGTAGGGTGCCCTGAATGTCAGAATGGGACCTGGGGACAAAGGGGGTCCTGGGATGTCACAATGGGCCCCAGTGACAAAGGGGGTCCCCATGGCGTCACAATGGGCCCTGGGGACAAAGGGGGTTCCCCAAGATGTCTCTATGGGCCCTAGAGACAATGGGGAGTCCTGGAACATCACAATGGGCCCTGGGGACAAAGTGGGGTCCTGGGACGTAACAATGTGCCCTGGGGAAAAGGGAGGGTCCCCAGGATGCAACAATGGGCCCTGGGGACAAAGTGGGGTCTCCTGAATGTCAAAATGGGCCCTGGGGACAAGGGGGGACCCCATGGTGTCACAATGGGCCCTGGGGACAAAGAGGGGTCCCCTGAATGTCACAATGGGCCCTGGGGACAAAGTGGGGTACCCTGAATGTCAGAATGCGAACTGGGGACAAAGGGGGTCCTGGGATGTCACAATGGGCTCCAGTGACAAAAGGGGTCCCCATGGTGCCAAAATGGGCCCTCAGGACAAAGTGGGTCCCCAGGATGTCACAATGGGCCCTGGGGACATAGGGGTACCCAGGATGTCACAATGGGCACTGGGGACAAAGGGGGGGTCCCCATGGTGTCGCAATGGGCCCTGGGGACAAAGGGGGCTCCCCAGGATGTCACAATGGGCCCTGGGGACAAAGAGGGGTCCCCAGGATGTTCACAATGGGCCCTGGAGACAGTGGGGAGTTCAGAAATGTCACAATGGGCCCTGGGGACAAAGGGGGCTCCCCAGGATGTCACAATGGGCTCTGGGGACAGAGGGGGTCCCCACGGTGTCACAATGGGCCCTGGGGACAAATGGGGGTCCCCTGAATGTCACAATGCACCCTGAGGACAATGGGGGGTCCTGGGATGTCACAATGGGCCCTGGGGACACAGGGGTCCCCAGGATGTGATAATGGGTTCTGGGTACAAGTGGGGTCCCCAGGATGTCACAATGGGCACTGGGGGGAAAGGGGTGGTCCCCATGGTGTCACAATGGGCCCAAGTGACAAGGAGGGTCCCCACGGTTCCACGATGGGCCCTGGGGACAACGGGGTCCACTGGATGTCACAATGGGCCCTGGGGACATAGGGAGGTCCTAGGATGTCACAGTGGGCCCTGGGGACAAAGTAGGGTGCCCTGAATGTCAGAATGGGACCTGGGGACAAAGGGGGTCCTGGGATGTCACAATGGGCCCCAGTGACAAAGGGGGTCCCCATGGCGTCACAATGGGCCCTGGGGACAAAGGGGGTTCCCCAAGATGTCTCAATGGGCCCTAGAGACAATGGGGAGTCCTGGAACATCACAATGGGCCCTGGGGACAAAGTGGGGTCCTGGGACGTAACAATGTGCCCTGGGGAAAAGGGAGGGTCCCCAGGATGCAACAATGGGCCCTGGGGACAAAGTGGGGTCTCCTGAATGTCAAAATGGGCCCTGGGGACAAGGGGGGACCCCATGGTGTCACAATGGGCCCTGGGGACAAAGAGGGGTCCCCTGAATGTCACAATGGGCCCTGGGGACAAAGTGGGGTACCCTGAATGTCAGAATGCGAACTGGGGACAAAGGGGGTCCTGGGATGTCACAATGGGCTCCAGTGACAAAAGGGGTCCCCATGGTGCCAAAATGGGCCCTCAGGACAAAGTGGGTCCCCAGGATGTCACAATGGGCCCTGGGGACATAGGGGTACCCAGGATGTCACAATGGGCACTGGGGACAAAGGGGGGGTCCCCATGGTGTCGCAATGGGCCCTGGGGACAAAGGGGGCTCCCCAGGATGTCACAATGGGCCCTGGGGACAAAGAGGGGTCCCCAGGATGTTCACAATGGGCCCTGGAGACAGTGGGGAGTTCAGAAATGTCACAATGGGCCCTGGGGACAAAGGGGGCTCCCCAGGATGTCACAATGGGCTCTGGGGACAGAGGGGGTCCCCACGGTGTCACAATGGGCCCTGGGGACAAATGGGGGTCCCCTGAATGTCACAATGCACCCTGAGGACAATGGGGGGTCCTGGGATGTCACAATGGGCCCTGGGGACACAGGGGTCCCCAGGATGTGATAATGGGTTCTGGGTACAAGTGGGGTCCCCAGGATGTCACAATGGGCACTGGGGGGAAAGGGGTGGTCCCCATGGTGTCACAATGGGCCCAAGTGACAAGGAGGGTCCCCACGGTTCCACGATGGGCCCTGGGGACAACGGGGTCCACTGGATGTCACAATGGGCCCTGGGGACATAGGGAGGTCCTAGGATGTCACAGTGGGCCCTGGGGACAAAGTAGGGTGCCCTGAATGTCAGAATGGGACCTGGGGACAAAGGGGGTCCTGGGATGTCACAATGGGCCCCAGTGACAAAGGGGGTCCCCATGGCGTCACAATGGGCCCTGGGGACAAAGGGGGTTCCCCAAGATGTCTCAATGGGCCCTAGAGACAATGGGGAGTCCTGGAACATCACAATGGGCCCTGGGGACAAAGTGGGGTCCTGGGACGTAACAATGTGCCCTGGGGAAAAGGGAGGGTCCCCAGGATGCAACAATGGGCCCTGGGGACAAAGTGGGGTCTCCTGAATGTCAAAATGGGCCCTGGGGACAAGGGGGGACCCCATGGTGTCACAATGGGCCCTGGGGACAAAGAGGGGTCCCCTGAATGTCACAATGGGCCCTGGGGACAAAGTGGGGTACCCTGAATGTCAGAATGCGAACTGGGGACAAAGGGGGTCCTGGGATGTCACAATGGGCTCCAGTGACAAAAGGGGTCCCCATGGTGCCAAAATGGGCCCTCAGGACAAAGTGGGTCCCCAGGATGTCACAATGGGCCCTGGGGACATAGGGGTACCCAGGATGTCACAATGGGCACTGGGGACAAAGGGGGGGTCCCCATGGTGTCGCAATGGGCCCTGGGGACAAAGGGGGCTCCCCAGGATGTCACAATGGGCCCTGGGGACAAAGAGGGGTCCCCAGGATGTTCACAATGGGCCCTGGAGACAGTGGGGAGTTCAGAAATGTCACAATGGGCCCTGGGGACAAAGGGGGCTCCCCAGGATGTCACAATGGGCTCTGGGGACAGAGGGGGTCCCCACGGTGTCACAATGGGCCCTGGGGACAAATGGGGGTCCCCTGAATGTCACAATGCACCCTGAGGACAATGGGGGGTCCTGGGATGTCACAATGGGCCCTGGGGACACAGGGGTCCCCAGGATGTGATAATGGGTTCTGGGTACAAGTGGGGTCCCCAGGATGTCACAATGGGCACTGGGGGGAAAGGGGTGGTCCCCATGGTGTCACAATGGGCCCAAGTGACAAGGAGGGTCCCCACGGTTCCACGATGGGCCCTGGGGACAACGGGGTCCACTGGATGTCACAATGGGCCCTGGGGACATAGGGAGGTCCTAGGATGTCACAGTGGGCCCTGGGGACAAAGTAGGGTGCCCTGAATGTCAGAATGGGACCTGGGGACAAAGGGGGTCCTGGGATGTCACAATGGGCCCCAGTGACAAAGGGGGTCCCCATGGCGTCACAATGGGCCCTGGGGACAAAGGGGGTTCCCCAAGATGTCTCAATGGGCCCTAGAGACAATGGGGAGTCCTGGAACATCACAATGGGCCCTGGGGACAAAGTGGGGTCCTGGGACGTAACAATGTGCCCTGGGGAAAAGGGAGGGTCCCCAGGATGCAACAATGGGCCCTGGGGACAAAGTGGGGTCTCCTGAATGTCAAAATGGGCCCTGGGGACAAGGGGGGACCCCATGGTGTCACAATGGGCCCTGGGGACAAAGAGGGGTCCCCTGAATGTCACAATGGGCCCTGGGGACAAAGTGGGGTACCCTGAATGTCAGAATGCGAACTGGGGACAAAGGGGGTCCTGGGATGTCACAATGGGCTCCAGTGACAAAAGGGGTCCCCATGGTGCCAAAATGGGCCCTCAGGACAAAGTGGGTCCCCAGGATGTCACAATGGGCCCTGGGGACAAAGGGGGTCCTGGGACGTCACAATAGGCCCTGGGGACAAAGGCGGTCCCCATGGTGTCACAATGGCCGCTGGGGACAAAGGAGGGTCCCCAGGATCTCAAAATGGGCCCTGGGGACAAGGGGGGACCTGCAATGTCACAATAGGTTCTGGGGACTAAGGGGGTCCCCAGGATGTCACAATGGGCCCTGGGGATAACGGGGTGTCCTGGGACGTCACAATGGCCCCTGGGGATAATGGGGGATCCCCAGGGTGACACAATGGGCCCTGGGGACAATGGGGGTCCCCATGGTGCCACAATGGGCCCTGGGGACAATTGGGGGGTCCGGAGATGTTGCAATGGGCCCTGGGGACAAAGGGGGCCCCCAGGATCTCACAATGGGCCGTGGGGACAAAGAGGGGTCCCCAGGATGTCACAATGGACCCTGGGGACAATGGGGGGTCCTGGGACGTCACAATGGGCCCTGGGGACAAAGGGTTCCCCTGAATGTCAAAATGGGCCCTGGGGACAATGGGGGTCCCCAGGATGTCACAATGGGCTCTGGGGACCATGGGGGGTCCGGGAACGTCACAATGGGCCCTGGGGACAAAGGGGGGTCCTGGGACGTCACAATGGGCCCCAGTGACAAAGGGGGTCCCAATGGTGCCACAATGGGTCCTGGGGAAAAAGGGCGTCCCCAAGATGTCACAATGGGCTCTGGGGACAAGGGGGGTCCCCACGGTGTCACAATGGGTCTTGGGTACAAAGTGGGGTCCTGGGATGTCACATTGGGCCACAGTGACAAAAGGGGGCCCCATGGTGCCCCAATGGGCCCTGGGGACAAAGGAGGTCACCATGGTGCCACAGTGGGCCCCAGTGACAAAGGGGGTCCCCACAGTGTCACAATGGGCCTTGGGTACAAACTGGGGTCCTGGGGTGTCACACTGGGCCACAGTGACAAAAGGGGGCCCCATGGTGCCACAATGGGCCCTGGGGACAAAGGGGGTCCCCAGGATGTCACAATGGGCCCTGGGGAGAAAGAGGGGGTCCCCATGGTGTCACAATGGGTCCCGAGTGATAAGGGGGGTCCCCACGGTGCCACAATGGGCCAGAGGGACGAGGCGGTCCCCATGATGTCACAATGGGCCCTGGGGACAATGAGGTGTGCCCAGGATGTCACAATGGGCCCTGAGGACAAGGGGGGGTCCCCATGCTGTCACAATGGGTTACCAGTGACAAGGGGGGTCCACATGGTGTCACGATGGGCCCTGGGGACAAAGGTGGGTCCCCATGGTGTCACAATGGACCCTGGGGACAAACGGGGGTCCCAATGGTGTCACAATGGGTCCCCAGTGACAAGTGGGGTTCTGAGATGTCACAATGGGTCCTTGGGACAAAGGGGGGTCCCCAGGATGTCACAATGGGCCCTGGGGACAAAGGGGGTCCTGGGACTTCACAATGGGCCCTGCGTACAAGGGCGGGTCCCCAGGAGGTCACAATGGGCCCTGGGGGCAAAGGGGTGTCCCCATGGTGTCACAATGGGCCCTGAGGACAATGTGGGGTCCTGGGATGTCACAATGGGCACTGGGAAGAAAGAGGGGGTCCCCAGGGTGCCACTATGGGCCCTGGGGACAAGAGGGTCCCCAGGATATCACAATGGGCCCTGGGGACAACGAGGGTTCCGACGGTGTCACAATGGGCCCTTGGGAAAAAGGCTGTCCCCTGAATGTCACAATGGGCCCTGGGGACAATGGGGGTCCCCAGGATGTCACAATGGGCTCTGGGGAGAAAGGGGTGGTCCCCATGGTGTCACAATGGGCCCAAGTGACAAGGAGGGTCCCCATGGTTCCACGATGGGCCCTGCGGACAACGGGGTCCACCGGATGTCACAATGGGCCCTGGGGACAAAGGGAGGTCCTAGAATGTCACAGTGGGCCCTGGGGACAAAGTGGGGTCCCCTGACTGTCACAATGGGAGCTGGGGACAAAGGGGGTCCTGGGATGTCACAATGGGCCCCAGTGACAAAGGGGGTCCCCATGGTGTCACAATGGGCCATGGGGACAAAGGGGGGTCCTCGGATGCCACAATGGGCCCTCGGGACAACTGGGGGGTCCTGAGATGTCGCAATGGGCCCTGGGGACAAAGTGGGGTCCCCACGGTGCCACAATGGGTCCCCAGTGACAAGGGGAGTCCCCAGGATGTCACAATGGGCCCTGGGGATAAAGGGGGGTCCTGGGATGTCACAATGGGCCCTTGGGAAAAAGGCTGTCCCCTGAATGTCACAATGGGCCCTGGGGACAATGGGGGTCACCAGGATGTCACAATGGGCCTTCAGTATAAAGTGGGGTCCTGGGATGTCACAATGGGCCCTGGGGATCAAGGATGGTGCCCAGGATGTCACAATGGGCTCTGGGGACAATGGGGGGTCCTGGAATGTCACAATGGGCCCTAGGGACAAAGGTTGGTCCCCAGGTTGTCACAATGGGTCCTGGGGACAAGGGGGATACCCACGGTGTCAAAATGGGCCCTGGGGACAAAGGGAGGTCCCCAGGATGTCACAATGGGCCCTGGGGATGACGGGAGGTCCTGGGACGTCACAATGGGCCCTGGGGACAATGGGGCGTCCTGATATGTTACAATGAGCCCTGGGCACAACTGGGGGGTCCTTAGATGGGGGGTCCTTATGTGGGGGGTGATGGTTAAAGTGTAAGTATGGAGAAGCTTGGCAGATTGATTATATTACACTTCCACAAACACGTCAAGGTAAGCGTTATGTACTTACAATGGTGGAAGCAACCACTGGATGGTTGGAAACATCTGCCGTACCTCCTGCTACAGCCCGAAATACCATCTTGGGCCTTGAGAAGCAAGTCCTTTGGTGGCCGGGTACGCCAGAAAGAATTGAATCAGACTATGGTACTCATTTCAAAACCAGTGTTATAGACAATTGGGCCAAAGAACATGGTATTGAGTGGGTGTATCATATTCCATATCATGCACCAGCCTCTGGGAAAACTGAAAGGTACAATGGTTTGTTAAAAACTACACTAAAGGCACTGGGTGGTGGAGCCTTTAAAAACTGGGATTCACATTTAGCAAAAGCCACTTGGTTGGGTAACACCAGGGGATCAACCAATCGAGCCGGGCCTGCCCAATCAGAAATTCTATGGACTGTGGAAGGAGATAAAGTCCCTGTAGTACACATGAAAAATATGTTAGGAAAGGCAGTCTGGGTTCCTCCTGCCTCGGGCACAGGCAAACCTATTCGTGGGATTGTTTTTGCCCAGGGACCTGGCAGCACCTGGTGGGTGATGCTCAAGGATGGAGAAGTTCGGTGTGCACCTCAAGGGGATTTGATTTTAGGTGAAAATGTGCAATGCTGAACTGTACGATGTGAATTGCCGCACTAACAATGTTTAATAAGTGTCTTTCAGATCAAGACAATGGTGATGAAACCAGCGCTGGCTTCTTCGAGTGGCGCCCGACACCTTCTTGGAAGTTGGTGTCCTTAACCCACCAACAGGGGTCATGAGATGCACTTGGACCATTTTCCCTGCCCTGGGAGACTGTGGTGACAAAATGAACTTAATGAACTTTTCAAAGGATGGTCCACTGATTAATTACTCCTGTGTATATATGTACATATGTATATATATATAGTAGTAGTGATTAATTAGATTGTATTGATAGATTGTATTGATAAGGTTTAAGTATTCAGTGAATGTCATATGATAAGGGGTGGAATGTCCTGGTTTTGTTAAAAACAAGTTTCTCTTTTAGTGAATTTGCCTGTCAGCCAAAGCCTTCATGTCAGCTGCATTTTCCTGGAGAACCAGACACATGTTTTGGTTAAACCCAGCAATGGAATGGAAACTTATTGACAAGCACGGATGGACATCTCGCGAGAGGGGCAACGAGAAACCGGTGATCGAGAGACTGACCAACAGTGAATAACATTCCATTCACGTGAATACTTCATATAAAAGTGGGAGATCACGAGGATCTCGCCCCTTTTCCCTTTCTCCCTTTTTTCCTCATGGCCGACATCAGGAGAGGACCTTGCTGGTCGTCCCTGCGAACGGAGGCCAGTGAGAGACTGAATCCAGCTCCGGTTGGCTGCAGAGTCTGATCCAGGACTTTGGGTGCTGGCTCTGCAGTTGCTCAGACTTACAAGATGGGTTTTGTATATTTGTATTATTTTCTCTGTTCTCATCAGTAGCATCAGTAAAACATCTTGAACTTTTCCAACTCTCTCCCCTCTGTGCTTCTTCCCCTCCCGATCGCCTGTGCTGAGTGGGAAGGGGGGAGAGGGAGGGGCAGAAGGAAGAAGTGGGGGGCAGAGGAGGTTGACAACACATCTGCCAGGGTTTGATTGTCACCCCGCAATCCTAACCCTCGACAGGGACAAAGGGGGTCCTGGGATGTCACAATGGGCCCTGGGGACAAAGGGCGGTCGCCAGGATATCACAATGGGCTCTGGTGACAATGGGGTCCCCAGGATGTCACAATGGGCCCTGGGGACAAGTTGGGGTCCCCTGAATTTCACAATGGGCCCTGGGGACAAAGAGGGCTCCCCAGCATATCACAATGGGCCCTGGGGACAACGGGGGGTCCTGGGACGTCACAATGGGCCCTGGGGACAAGGGGGGGTCCCCAGGATGTCACAATGGGCCCTGGGGACAAAGAGCGTCCCCAGCATGTCACAATGGGCCCTGGGGACAAAGGGGGTCCCCACAGTATCAGAATGGGCCCTGGGAACAAAGGGGGGTCCCCTGAATGTCACAATGGGCCCTGGGGACAATGGAGGGTCCTGGGATGTCTCAATGAGCCCTGCGGACAACGGCAGTACCCACGGTGTCACAATGGGCCCTGGGCACAACGGGGGGTCCCCATAGTGTCACAATGGGTCCTGGGGACAATGGGGGGTCCTGGGACGTCACAATGGGCCCTGGGGACAAGGGGGGGTCCCCAGGATGTCACAATGGGCCCTGGGGAAAAAGAGGGGTCCCCTGAATGTCACAATGGGCCCTGGGGACAAGGGGGTGCAGAGGATGTCACAATGGGCCCTGGGGACAATGGGGGGTCCTGGGCTGTCACAATGGACCCTGAGGACAAGGGGGGTCCCCAGGATGTCACAATGAAGTCTTGGGACAAAGGGGGTCCCCAGGATGTCACAATGGGCCCTGGGGACAAAGCGGGGGTCCTGGAATCTCACAATGGGCCCCAGTGACAAAGGGGGTCCCTATGGTGCCACAATGGGCCCTGGGGACAAAGGGGGTCCCCTGGATGTCACAATGGGCTCTGGGGACAAGGAGGGTCCCCAGGATGTCACAATGGGCCCTGCAGACAAGGGTGGTACCCACAGTGTCACAATGGGCCCTGAACACAAGGGGGGGTCCCCATAGTGTCACAATGGGCCCTGGGGACAAGGGGGTGCAGAGGATGTCACAATGGGCCCTGGGGACAATGGGGGGTCCTGGGACATCACAATGGGCCCTGGGGACAAGGAGGGATCCCCAGGATGTCACAATGGGCCCTGGGGACAATGGGGGGTCGTGAGACGTCACAATGGGCCCTGGGGACAAGGGGGTGCCGAGGATGTCACAATGGGCCCTGGGGACAATGGGGGGTCCTGGGATGTCACAATGGGCCCTGGGGACAAGGAGGGTCCCCTGAATGTCACAATGGGCCCTGGGGACAATGGGGGGTCCTGGGATGTCACAATGGGCCCTGGGGACAAGGGTGGGTCCCCAGGATGTCACAATGGGCCCTGGGCACAAGGAGGGGTCCCCATAGTGTCACAATGGGTCCTGGGGACAAGTGGGGTCCACAGGATGTCACAATGGGCCCTGGGGACAATGTGGGGTCGCCTGAATGTCACAATGGGCCCTGTGGACAAGGGGGTGCCGAGGATGTCACAATGGGCCCTGGGGACAATGGGGGGTCCCCTGAATGTCAAAATGGGCCCTGGGGACAAGGAGGGATTCCCAGGATGTCACAATGGGCCCTGGGGACAAGGGGGTGTCCCCAGGATGTCACAATGGGCCCTGGGGACAAGGGAGATCCCCATGGTGTCACAATAAGCCCTGGGGACAAAGTGGGGTCCTGGGATGTCACAATGGGCCCCAGTGACAAAGGGGGTCCCCATGGTGCCACAATGGGCCGTGGGGACAAATGGGGTCCCCAGGATGTCACAATGAACCCTGGGGACAAACGGTGGTCCTGGGACATTTCAATGGGCCCTGGGGACAAAGGGGGGACCCCAGGATGTCACAATGGGCCCTGGGGACAAAGGGGGTCCCCTGGATGTCACAATGGGCTCTGGGGACAAGGAGGGTCCCCAGGATGTCACAATGGGTCCTGGGGACAAAGGGGGGTCCCGTGAATGTCACAATGGGCCCTGGGGACAAGAGGGGATCCCTAGGATGTCACAATGGGCCCTGGGGACTAATGTGGTCCCCACGGTGTCACAATATGTCCTGGAGACAAAGGGGGGTCCCCAGGATGTCACAATGGGCCCTTGGGACAATGGGGTTCCTAGGATGTCACAATGGGTCCCCAGTAACAAGGGAGGTCTCCACGGTGCCAGGATGGGTCCTGGAGACAAGGAGGTCCCCAGGATGTCACAATGGGCCGTGGGGACAAAGAGGCTGCCCAGGATGTCACAACGGGACCTGGGGACAAGGGGGTCTCCAGGAACTCACAATGGGCTCTGGGGACAATGGAGGTTCCCCAGGATGTTCACAATAGGCCCTGAGGACAAGGGGTGGTCCCCATGCTGTCACAACGGGTCTCCAGTGACAAGGGGGTCCCCAAGGTGTCACAATGGGCCCTGGGGACAATGCGGGGTCCTGGGACGTCACAATGGGCCCTGGGGACAAAGAGGGGTCCCCTGAATGTCACAATGGGCCCTTGGGACAAGGGGGTGCCGAGGATGTCACAATGGGCCCTGGGGACAATGGGGGTCCTGGGACGTCACAATGGGCCCTGGGGACACAGAGGGGCCCTAGGACGTCACAATCAGTCCTGGGGACAAGGTGGGGTCCCCTGAGAGTCACAATGAGCCCTGGGAAGAGAGGGGGCTCCCAAGGACATCACAATGGGCCCTGGGAACAATGGGGGGTCCTGGGACGTCACAATTGGCCCTGGGGACAAGAGGGGGTCCCCAGGATGTCACAATGGGCCCTGGGGACAAGGAGGGATCCCCAGGATGTCACAATGGGCCCTGGGGACAATGGGGGGTCCTGGGACGTCACAATGGGCCCTGGGGACTAGAGGGGGTCCCCAGGATGTCACAATGGGCCCTGGGGACAAAGAGGGGTCCCCTGAATGTCACAATGGGCCCTGGGGACAAGGGGGTGCCGAGGATGTCACAATGGGCCCTGGGGACAATGGGGGTCCTGGGACGTCACAATGGGCCCTGGGGACACAGAGGGGCCCTAGGACGTCACAATCAGTCCTGGGGACAAGGTGGGGTCCCCTGAGAGTCACAATGAGCCCTGGGAAGAGAGGGGGCTCCCAAGGACATCACAATGGGCCCTGGGAACAATGGGGGGTCCTGGGACGTCACAATTGGCCCTGGGGACAAGGGGGGGTACCCATAGTGTCACAATGGGTCCTGGGGAAAATGGGGTCCCCAGGATGTCACAATGGGCCCTGGGGACAATGTGGGGTCCTGGGATGTCACAATGGGCCCCAGTGACAAAGGGGGTCCTCTGAATGTTACAATAGGTCCTGAGGACAGTGGGGGGTCCTGGGACGTCACAATGGGACCTGGGGACAAAGAGGGATCCCCAGGATGTCACAATGGGCCCTGGGGACAATGGGGGGTCCTAAGACGTCACAATGGGCCCTGGGGCCAAGCAGGGATCCCCAGGATGTCACAATGGGCCCTGGACACAATGGGGGGTCCTGGGACGTCACAATGGGCCCCGTTGACAAGGGGGCATCCCCAGGATGTCAAAATGCGCCCTGGGGCCCAGGGGGGTCCTGCGATGTCACAATGAGCCCTGCGGAAAAGGGTGGTACCCACGGTGTCACAATGGGCCCTGGGAACAAGGGGGGGTCCCCATAGTGTCACAATGGGTCCTGGGGACAAGTGGGGTCCCCACGATGTCACAATGTGTCCTGGGGACAATGTGGGGTCCTGGGACGTCACAATGGGCCCCAGTGACAAAGGGGCCACCTGAATGTCACAATGGGTCCTGGGGACAATGGGGGGTCCTGGGACGTCACAATGGGCCCTGGGGACAAGAAGGGATCCCCAGGATGTCACAATGGGCCCTGGCGACAATGGGGGGTCCTGGGACGTCACAATGGGCCCCAGTGACAAGGGGGGGTCCCCAGGATGTCACAGTGTGCCCTGGGTACAAAGAGGCGTCCCCGGAATGTCACAATGGGCCCTGGGGACAAGGGGGTGCCCTGAATGTCACAATGGGCCCTGGGGACAATGGGGGGTCCTGGGATGTCACAATGGGCCCCAGTGACAAGTGGGGGTCCCCAGGATGTCACAATGGGCCCTGGGGACAAGGGGGTGTAGTGGATGTCACAATGGGCCTTGGGGACAATGGGGGGTCCTGGAATGTCACAATGGGCCCTGGGGACAATGGGGGTCCCCAGGATGTCACAATGGGTCCTGGGGACAATGGGAGTCCCCAAGGTGTCAGAACGAGCCCTGGGGACAAAGTGGAATCCTGGAATGTCACAATGGCCCCCAGTGACAAAGGGGTTCCCCATGGTGTCATAATGGGCCCTGGGGACATAAGGGGTCCCCAGGATTTCACAATAGCACTGGGGACAAAGGGGGGTCATGGGATGTCACAATGGGCCCTGGGGACAAGGGAGATCCCCATGGTGTCACAATAAGCCCTGGGGACAAAGTGGGGTCCTGGGATGTCACAATGGGCCCTGGGGACAAAGGGGGGTCCTGGGATGTCACAATGGGGCCCAGTGACAAAGAGGGGCCTCATGGTGCCACAATGGGCCCTGGGGACAAAGGGGGTCCCCTGGATGTCACAATGGGCTCTGGGGACAAGGAGGGTCCTCAGCATGTCACAATGGGCCCTGGGGACAAAGAGGGGTCCCCTGAATGTCACAATGGGCCCTGGGGACAATGGGGTGCAGTGGATGTCACAATGGGCCCTGGGGACAATGGGGGGTGTCCAGGATGTGAGAATGAGTCCTGAGGACAAGGGGGGGTCCCCATGGTGTCACAATGGGTCCCCAGTGACAAGGAGGGGTCCCCATGGTGTCACAATAGGTCCTGGGGACAAAGTGGGGTCCAAGAATGTCACAATGGGCCCTGGGGACAAAAGGGGTTGCCATGGTGCCACAATGGGCCCTGGGGTCAAAGGGGGTCCCCATGGTGCTACAATGGGCCCTGGGGACAAAGGGGGGTCCTGGGATGTCACAATGGGCCCTGGGGACAATGGGGGGTCCTGGGACGTCACAATGGGCCCTGGGGACAAGGGGGGGTCCCCAGAATGTCACAATGGGCCCGGGGGACAAAGGGGTGCCGAGGATGTCACAATGGGCCCTGGGGACAATGGGGGGTCCTGGGATGTCACAATGGGCCCTGGGGACAAGGGGGTCCCCCAGATATCACAATGGGCCCTGGGGACAATGTAAGGTCCTGGGCTGTCACAATGGGCCCTGGGGAGAAAGGGGGTCCCCTGGATGTCACAGTGGGCTCTGGGGACAAGGAGGGTCCCCAGAATGTCACAATGGGCCCTGGGGACAAAGAGCGTCCCCAGCATGTCACAATGTGTCCTGGGGACAATGTGGGGTCCTGGGATGTCACAATGGGCCCCAGTGACAAAGGGGCCCCCTGAATGTCACAATGGGTCCTGGGGACAATGGGGGGTCCTGGGATGTCACAATGGGCCCTGGGGACAATGGGGGGTCCTGGGACGTCACAATGGGCCCCAGTGAGAAGGGGGGTCCCCAGGATGTCACAATGGGCTCTGGGGACAAAGAGGGGTCCCCTGAATGTCACAATGGGCCCTGGGGACAATGGGGGGTCCTGGAATGTCACAATGGGCCTTGGGGACAATGGGGGTCCCCAGGATGTCACAATGGGCCCTGGGGACAATGGGGTTGCCCAGGATGTCACAATGGGCCCTGGGGACAAGGGAGATCCCCATGGCGTCACAATAAGCCCTGGGGACAAAGTGGGGTCCTGGGATGTCACAATGGGCTCTGGGGACAAGGAGGGTCCCCAGGATGTCACAATGGGCCCTGGGGCCAAAGGGGGGTCCTGGGATGTCACAATGGGCCCCAGTGACAAAGAGGGTCCTCATGGTGCCACAATGGGCCCTGGGGACAAAGGGGGTCCCCTGGATGTCACAATGGGCTCTGGGGACAAGGAGGGTCCCCAGGATGTCACAATGGGCCCTGTGGACAAAGAGCGTCCCCAGCATGTCACAATGCGCCCTGGGGACAATGGGGGGTCCCCACGGTATCAGAATGGGCCCTGGGGACAAAGGGGGTCCCCTGAATGTCACAATGGGCCCTGGGGACAGTGGGGGGTCCTGGGACGTCTCAATGAGCCCTGGGGACAAGGGGGGGTCCCCAGGATGTCACAATGGGCCCTGGGGACAAAGAGGGGTCCCCTGAATGTCACAATGGGCCCTGGGGACAAGGGGGTGCAGTGGATGTCACAATGGGCCCTGGGGACAATGGGGGGTGTCCAGGATGTGAGAATGAGTCCTGAGGACAAGGGGGGGTCCCCATGGTGTCATAATGGGTCCCCAGTGACAAGGAGGGGTCCCCATGGTGTCACAATAGGCCCTGGGGACAAAGTGGGGTCCAAGAATGTCACAATGGGCCGTGGGGACAAAAGGGGTTGCCATGGTGCCACAATGGGCCCTGGGGTCAAAGGGGACCCCATGGTGCTACAATGGGCCCTGGGGACAAAGGGGGGTCCTGGGATGTCACAATGGGTCCTGGGGACAAAGGGGGTGTCCCCATGGTGCCACAACGGGCCCTGGGAGCAAGGGGGTGGCGAGGATGTCACAATGGGTCCTGGGGAAAATGGGGGGTGCCCAGGATGTCACAATGGACCCTGAGGACAAGCGGGGGTCTCCATGGTGTCACAATGGGCCCCAGTGACAAAGGGGCTCCCATGAATGTCACAATAGGTCCTGGGGACAATGGGAGGTCCTGGGAAGTCACAATGGGCCCTGGGGACAACGAGGGATCCCCAGGATGTCACAATAGACCCTGAGGACAAGCGGGGGTCTCCATGGTGTCACAATGGGCCCCAGTGACAAAGGGGCTCCCCTGAATGTCACAATAGGTCCTGGGGACAATGGGAGGTCCTGGGAAGTCACAATGGGCCCTGGGGACAACGAGGGATCCCGAGGATGTCACAATGGGCCCTGGGGACAAAGAGGGGTCCCCTGAATGTCACAATGGGCCCTGGGGACAAGGGGGTGCAGAGGATGTCACAATGGGCCCTGGGGACAATGGGGGGTCCCCTGAATGTCAAAATGGGCCCTGGGGACAAGGAGGGATTCCCAGGATGTCACAATGGGCCCTGGAGACAAGGGGGTGTCCCTAGGATGTCACAATGGGCCCTGGGGACAAGTGGGGTCCCCAAGTGGGGTCCCCAGGATGTCACAAGGGCCCTGGGGACAATGTGGGGTCCTGGGATGTCACAATGGGCCCCAGTGACAAACGGGGGCCCCTGAATGTCACAATGGGCCCTGGGGACAATGGGGGTCCTGGGACGTCCCAATGGGCCCTGGGGACAAGGAGGGATCCCCAGGATGTCAAAATGGGCCCTGGGGACAATAGCGGGTCCTGGGACGTCCCAATGGGCCCTGGGGACAAGCAGGGATCGCCAGGATGTCACAATGGGCCCTGGGGACAAAGAGGGGTCCAATGAATGTCACAATGGGCCCTGGGGACAAGGGGGTGCAGAGGATGTCACAATGGGCCCTGGGGACAATGTGGGGTCCTGGGATGTCACAATGGGCCCCAGTGACAAAGGGGGTCCCCTGAATGTCACAATGGGCCCTGGGGACAATGGGCGGTCCTGGGACGTCACAATGGGCCCTGAGGACAAGGAGGGATCCCCAGGATGTCACAATGGGCCCTGGGGACAAATAGGGGTCCCCTGAATGTCACAATGGGCCCTGGGGAAAATGGGGGGTCCTGGGACGTCACAATGGGCCCCAGTGACAAGAGGGGGTCCCCAGGATGTCACAATGGGCCCTGGGAACAATGGGGGGTCCTGGGACGTCACAATGGGCTGTGGGGACAAGGGGGGGTCCCCAGGATGTCACAATGTGCCCTGGGTTTCAAAGAGGCGTCCCCTGAATGTCACAATGGGCCCTGGGGACAATGGGGGGTCCTAAGACGTCACAATGGGCCCTGAGGACAAGGAGGGATCCCCAGGATGTCACAATGGGCCCTGGGGACAATGGGGGGTCCTGGGACGTCACAATGGGCCCTGGGGACAAAGAGGGGTCCCCTGAATGTCACAATGGGCCCTGGGGACAATGGGGGGTCCTGGAATGTCACAATGGGCCCTGGGGACAAAGGGGATGTCCACATGGTGCCACAATGGGCCCTGGGAGCAAGGGGGTCCCCAGGATGTCACAATGGGTCCTGGGGACAATGGGAGGTGCCCAAGATGTCACAATGGACCCTGAGGACAAGCAGGGGTCTCCATGGTGTCACAATGGGCCCTGGGGACAAACGTGGTTCCCCTCAATATCAAAATGGGTCCTGGGGACAAAGTGGGCTCCTCGGATGTCACAATGGACACTGGGGACAACGGGAGGTCCTGGGACGTCACAATGGGCCCTGGGGACAAAGTTGGTCCCCACGATGTCTCAATGAGCCCCAGTGACAAAGGGGGGTCCCCAGGATGTCACAATGGGCCGTGGGGACAATGAGGGGTCCTGGGACATCACAATGGGTCCTGGGGACAAGGGGGGGACCCCTGAATGTCACAATGGGCCCTGGGGACAATGTGGGGTCCTGGGATGTCACAATGGGCCCCACTGCCAAAGGGGGTCCCCTGAATGTCACAATGGGCCCTGGGGACAATGGGGGATCCTGGGACGTCACAATGGGCCCTGGGGACAAGGGGGGTGTCCCCTGAATGTCACAATGGGCCCTGGGGACAATGTGGGGTCCTGGGATGTCACAATGGGCCCCAGTGACAAAGGGGGTCCCCTGAATGTCACAATGGGCTCTAGGGACAATGGGGGGTCCTGGGAAGTCACAATGGGCCCTGGGGACAAGGGGGGTGTCCCCTGAATGTCACAATGGGCCCTGGGGAGAAAGGGGGTCCCCAGGATGTCAAAATGGGCCTTGGGGACAAAGTGGGGTTCTTGGATATCACAATGTGACACAGTGCAAAGGGGGTCCCCATGGTGCCACAATGAACCCTGGGGACAAAGGGAGGTCCCTAGGATGTCACAATGGGCCCTTGGGACAATGGGGTTCCTGGGATGTCACAACGGGTCCCCAGTGACAAAGGGGGTCCCCAGGATGTCTCAATGGGCCCTGAGGACAATGGGAGGTCCCCATGATGTCACAAAGGGTCCCCAGTGACAAGGGAGGTCCCCACGGTGCCAGGATGGGTCCTGCGGACAAGGAGGTCCCCAGGATGTCACCATGGGCCCTGGGGACAAAGGGGGTCCCCAGGATGTCACAATGGGCCCTGGGGACAAAGAGATTCCCCAGGATGTCACAATGGGACCTGGGGACAAGGGGGTCCCCAGGAACTCACAATGGCCTCTGGGGACAATGGAGGTTCCCCAGGATGTTCACAATAGGCCCTGAGGACAAGGGGTGGTCCCCATGGTGTCACAATGGGTCCCCAGTGACAAGGGGGTCCCCAAGGTGTCACAATGGGCCCTGGGAACAACGGGGGGTCCTGGGACGTAACAATAGGCCCTAGGGACAAAGGGGGTCCCCACGGTGTTACAATGGTCCCGGGTGACAAAGGGGGATGCCCAGGATGTCACAATGGGCCCTGAGGCAAGGAGGGGTCTCCATGGTGTCACGATGGGTCCTGGGGACAAGGGGGTCCCCAGGATGTAAGAATGAACCCTGGGGACAATGGGGGGTCCTGGGACGTCACAATGGGTCCTGGGGACAAAGGGTGTCTCCAGGATGTCACAATGGGCTCTGGGGACAATGCAGGGTCCTGGGACGTCACAATGGGTCCTTAGGACAAAGAGGGGTCCCCAGGATGTCACAATGGGCCCTGGGGACAATGTGGGGTCCTGGGATGTCACAATGGGCCCCAGTGACAAAGGGGGTGCCCTGAATGTCACAATGGGCCCTGGGGACAATGGGGGGGTCTTGGGACGTCACAATGGGCCCTGGGGACAAGGAGGGATCGCCAGGATGTCACAATGGGCCCTGGGGACAATGGGGGGTCCTGGGACGTCACAATGGGCCCTGGGGACAAGAGGGGGTCCCCAGGATGTCACAATGGGCCCTGGGGACAAAGAGGTGTCCCCTGAAAGTCACAATGGGCCCTGGGGACAAGGGGGTGCAGAGGATGTCACAGTAGGCCCTGGGGACAATGGGGGGTCCTGGGACGTCACAATGGGCCCTGGGGACAAGAGGGGGTCCCCAGGATGTCACAATGGGCCCTGGGGACAAAGAGGTGTCCCCTGAATGTCACAATGGGCCCTGGGGACAAGGGGGTGCAGAGGATGTCACAATAGGCCCTGGGGACAATGGGGGGTCCTGGGACGTCACAATGGGCCCTGGGGACAAGGAGGGATCCCCAGGATGTCACAATGGGCCATGGGGACAATGGGGGGTCCCGGGACATCACAATGGGCCCGGGGAACAAGGGGGTTCCCCAGGATGTCACAATGGGCCCTGGGGACAAAGAGGGGCCCTACAACGTCACAATGGGCCCTGGGGACAATGGTGGGTCCCCTGAATGTCAAAATGGGCTCTGGGGACAAAGGGGGGTCCGCAGGATGTCACAATGGGCACTGGGGACAAAGGGGAGGTCCCCATGGTGTCACAATGGGCCCAAGTGACAAGGAGGGTCCCCACGGTACCACGATGGGTCCTGGGGACAAGGGGGTCCCCCAGATGTCACAATGGGCCCTGGGGACAATGGGGTTGCCCAGGATGTCACAATGGACCCTGGGGACAAAGGGGGATCCCCAGGATGTCACAATGGGCCCTGGGGACCAGGGGGGTCCTGCGATGTCACAATGGGCCCTGGGGAGAAAGTGGGTCCCCTGGATGTCACAATGGGCTCTGGGGACAAGGAGGGTCCCCAGGATGTCACAATGACCCCTGCGGACAAGGGGGGTGTCGATGGTTTCACAATGGGCCCTGGGAACAAGGTGGGGTCCCCATAGTGTCACAATGGGTCCTGGGGACAAGTGGGGTCCCCAGGATGTCACAATGGGTCCTGGGGAGAATGTGGGGTCCTGGGATGTCACAATGGGCCCCAGTGACAAAGGGGTTCCCTATGGTGCCACAATGGTCCCTGGGGACAAAGGGGGTCCCCAGGATTTGACAATAGCACTGGGGACAAATGGGGGTCATGGGATGTCACAGTGGGCCCTGGGGACAAGGGAGGTCCCCATGGTGTCACAATAAGCCCTGGGGACAAAGTGGGGTGTTGGGATGTCACAATGGGCCCCAGTGACAAAAGGGGGTCCCCATGGTGCCACAATGGGCCGTGGGGACCAGGGGGGGTACTGCAATGTCACAATGGGCCCTGGGGAGAAAGGGGGTCCCCTGGATGTCACAATGGGCTCTGGGGACAAGGAGTGTCCCCAGGATGTCACAATGGGCCCTGGGGACAAACGGGGGTGTCGACGGTGTCAAAATGGGTCCTGGGGACAAAGGGCGTCCCCAGGATGTCACAATATGCCCTGGGGACAAAGGGGGTCCCCACGGTATGAGAATGGGCCCTGGGGACAAAGGGGGGTCCCCTGAATGTCACAATGGGCCCTGGGGACAATGGGGGTCCTGGGATGTCACAATGAGCCCTGCGGACAAGGGTGGTACCCACAGTGTCACAATGGGCCCTGGGCACAAGGGGTGGTCCCCATAGTGTCACAATGGGTCCTGGGGACAAGTGGGGTCCCCAGGATGTCACAATAGGTCCTGGGGACAATGTGGGGTCCTGGGATGTCACAATGGGCCCCAGTGACAAAGGGGGTCCCCTGAATGTCACAATGGGTCCTGGGTACAATGTGGGGTCCTGGGACGTCACAATGGGCCCTGGGGACAAGGAGGGATCCCCAGGATGTCACAATGGGCCCTGGGGACAATGGGGGGTCCTGGAATGTCACAATGGGCACTGGGGACTATGGGGGTCCCCAGGATGTCACAATGGGCCTTGGGGATAATAGGAGGTTCTGGGATGTCACAATGGGCCCTGGGGACAATGGGGGGTGCCCAGGATGTGAAAATGAGTCCTGAGGACATGGGGGGGTCCCCATGGTGTCACAATGGGTCCCCAGTGACAAGGAGGGGTCCCCATGGTGTCACAATAGGCCCTGGGGACAATGGGGTCCCCTGAATGTCACAATGGGCCCTGGGAACAAAAGTGGTTGCCATGGTGCCACAATGAGCCCTGGGGACAAAGGGAGGTCCCTACAATGTCACAATGGGCCCTGGGGACTAATGAGGTCCCCACGGTGTCACAATGCGTCCTGGAGAAAAAGGGGGGTCCCCAGGATGTTACAATCTGCTCTTGGCACAATGGGGTTCCTGGGATGTCACAATGGGCCCTGGGGACAATGGGGGTCCCCACGGTGCCACGATGGGTCCTGGGGACAAGGGCGTCCCCCTAGATGTCACAATGGGCCCTGGGGACAATGGGGTTGCCCAGGATGTCACAATGGACCCTGGGGACAAAGGGGGGTGGGCAGGATGTCACAATGGGCACTGGGGACAAAGGGGGGGTCCCCATGGTGTCACAATGGGTCCCCAGTGACAAGGAGGGTTCCCCATGGTGTCACAATAGGCCCTGGGGACAAAGTGGGGTCCTAGAATGTCACAATGAGCCCTGGGGACAAAGGGGGGTCCTGGGATGTCACAATGGGCCCTGGGGACAAGAGGGGATTCCTAGGATGTCACAATGGGCCCTGGGGACTAATGTGGTCCCCACGGTGTCACAATATGTCCTGGAGACAAAGAGGGGTCCCCAGGATGTCACAATGGGCCCTTGGGACAATGGGGTTCCTGGGATGTCACAATGGGTCCCCAGTGACAAAGGGGGTCCCCAGGATGTCTCAATGGGCCCTGAGAACAATGGGAGGTCCCCATGGTGTCACAAAGGGTCCCCAGTGACAAGGGAGGTCCCCACGGTGCCACGATGGGTCCTGGGGACAAGGAGGTCCCCAGGATGCCACAATGGGCCCTGGGGACAATGGGGGGTCCTGGGACGTCACAATGGGCCCTGGGGACAAAGAGGCTCCCCAGGATGTCACAATGGGACCTGGGGACAAGGGGTGGTCCCCATGGTGTCACAATGGGTCCCCAGTGACAAGGGGGGTCCCCAAGTGTCACAATGGGCCCTGGGGACAATGGGGGTCCCGGGACGGAATAATAGGCCCTGGGGACAAAGGGGGGGTCCCACAGTGTCACAATGGGCCCTGGGGACAAAGGGGGTCCCCACGGTGTTACAATGGTCCAGGGGGAAAAAGGGGGATGCCCAGGATGTCACAATGGGCCCTGAGGACAAGGGGGTTCCCCAGGGTGTCGGAATGGGTCCCCAGTGACAAGGAGGGTCCCCATGGTGTCACGATGGGTCCTGGGGACAAGGGGGTCCCCAGGATGTAACAATGGACCCTAGGGACAATGGGGGGTCCTGGGACGTCACAATGGGCCCTGGAGACAAAGGGGGTCCCCAGGATGTCACAATGGGCCCTGGGGACAATGTGGGGTCCTGGGACGTCACAATGGGCCCCAGTGACAAAGGGGGTCCCCAGGATGTCACAATGGGCCCTGGGGACAATCTGGGGTCCTGGGACGTCACAATGGGCCCTGGGGACAAGGAGAGATCCCCAGGATGTCACAATGGGCCCTGGGGACAATGGGGGGTCCTGGGACGTCACAATGGGCCCTGGGGACAAGAGGGGGTCCCCAGGATGTCACAATGGGCCCTGGGGACAAAGAGGGGTCCCCTGAATGTCACAATGGGCCCTGGGGACAAGGGGGTGCCGAGGATGTCACAATGGGCCCTGGGGACAAGGGGGGGTCCCCAGGATGTCACAATGGGCCCTGGGTACAAAGAGGCGTCTCTAAAGTGTCACAATGGGCCCTGGGGACACAGAGGGGCCCTAGGACGTCACAATCAGCCCTGGGGACAAGGGGGGGGTCCCCTGAAAGTCACAATGAGCCCTGGGAACAGAGGGGGTCCCCAGGACGTCACAATGGGCCCTGGGAACAATGGGGGTCCCTTGAAGGTCACAATGGGCCCTGGGGACAATGGTGGGTGTCCTGAATGTCAAAATGGGCCCTGGGGACAAAGGGGGGGTCCGCAGGATGTCACAATGGGCACTGGGGACAAAGGGGGAGTCCCCATGGTGTCACAATGGGCCCAAGTGACAAGGAGGGCACCCACGGTGACACGATGGGTCCTGGGGACAAGGGGGTCCCCCAGATGTCACAATGGGCCCTGGGGACAAAGGGGGATCCCCAGGATGTCACAATGGGCCCTGGGGACAAAGGGGGATCCCCAGGATGTCACAATGGGCCCTGGGGACAATGGGAGTCCCCAAGGTGTCAGAACGAGCCCTGGGGACAAAGTGGAATCCTGGGATGTCACAATGGCCACCAGTGACAAAGGGGTTCCCCATGGTGCCACAATGGGCCCTGGGCACAAAGGGGGTCCCCAGGATTTCACAATAGCACTGGGGACAAAGGGGGGTCACGGGATGTCACAATGGGCCCTGGGGACAAGGGAGGTCCCCATGGTGTCACAATAAGCCCTGGGGACAAAGTGGGGTCCTGGGATGTCACAATGGGCCCCAGTGACAAAGGGGGTCCCCATGGTGCCACAATGGGCCGTGAGGACAAAAGGGGTCCGCAGGATGTCACAATGGGCCCTGGGGACAAAGGGGGTCCCCTGGATGTCACAATGGGCTCTGGGGACAAGGGTGGTACCCACGGTGTCACAATGGGCCCTGGGAACAAGGCGGGGTGCCCATAGTGTCACAATGGGTCCTGGGGACAAGTGGGGTCCCCAGGATGTCACAATGGGCCCTGAGGACAATGTGGGGTCCTGGGATGTCACAATGGGCCCCAGTGACAAAGGGGGTGCCCTGAATGTCACAATGGGTCCTGAAGACAATGGGGGGTCCTGGGACGTCACAATGGGCCCTGGGGACAAGGAGGGATCCCCAGGATGTCACAATGTGCCCTGGGGACAAGGGGGGGTCCCCAGGATGTCACAATGTGCCCTGGGGACAAGGGGGGGTCCCCTGAATGTCGCAATGGGCCCTGGGGACAAGGGGGGGTCCTGGGATGTCACAATGGGCCCTGGGGCCAAACAGGGATCCCCAGGATGTCACAATGGGCCCTGGGGACAATGGGGGGTCCTGGGACATCACAATGGGCCCCAGTAATAAGGGGGTATCCCCAGGATGTCATAATGGGCCCTGGGGACCAGGGGGGTCCTTCGATGTCACAATGGGCCCTGGGGACAAAGGGGGTCCCCTGGATGTCACAATGGGCCCTGGGGACAAAGGGGGGTCCTGGGATGTCTCAATGAGCCCTGCGGACAAGGGTGGTACCCACGGTGTCACAATGGGCCCTGGGAACAAGGGGGGGACCCCATAGTGTCACAATGGGTCCTGGGGAAAATGGGGGGTCCTGGGACGTCACAATGGGCCCTGGGGACAAGGAGGGATCCCCAGGATGTCACAATGGGCCCTGGGGACAAAGAGGCGTCCCCGGAATGTCACAATGGGCCCTGGGGACAAGGGGGTGCCCTGAATGTCGCAATGGGCCCTGGGGACAATGGGGGGTCCTAAGACGTCACAATGGGCCCTGGGGACAAGGAGGGATCCTGGGACGTCACAATGGGCCCCAGTGAAAAGGGGGGGTCCCCAGGATGTCACAATGGGCCCTGGGGACAAAGAGGGGTCCCCTGAATGTCACAATGGGCCCTGGGGACATGGGGGTGCAGTGGATGTTACAATGGGCCCTGGGGACAATGGGGGGTGTCCAGGATGTGAGAATGAGTCCTGAGGACAAGGGGGGGTCCCCATGGTGTCACAATGGGTCCCCAGTGACAAGGAGGGGTCCCCATGGTGTCACAATAGGCCCTGGGGACAAAGTGGGGTCCAAGAATGTCACAATGGGCCCTGGGGACAAAAGGGGTTGCCATGGTGCCACAATGGGCCCTGGGGTCAAAGGGGGGTCCTGGGATGTCACAATGGGCCCTGGGGACAAAGGGGGTGTCCCCATGGTGCCACAACGGGCCCTGGGAGCAAGGGGGTGGCCAGGATGTCACAATGGGTCCTGGGGAAAATGGGGGGTGCCCAGGATGTCACAATGGACCCTGAGGACAAGCGGGGGTCTCCATGGTGTCACAATGGGCCCCAGTGACAAAGGGGGTCCCCTGAATGTCACAATAGGTCCTGGGGACAATGGGGGGTCCTGGGACGTCACAATGGGCCCTGGGGACAAGGAGGGATCCCCAGGATGTCAGAATGGGCCCTGGGGACAATGGGGGGTCCTGGGACGTCACAATGGGCCCTGGGAAGAAGGGGGGGTCCCCAGGATGTCACAATGGGCCCTGGGGACAAGGGGGTGCCGAGGATGTCACAATGGGCTCTGGGGACAATGGGGGGTCCTGGGCTGTCACAATGGACCCTGAGGACAAGGGGGGTCCCCAGGATGTCACAATGGGCCCTGGGGACAAAGGGGGTCCCCACGGTATCAGAATGGGCCCTGGGTCAAGGGGGGTCCCCTGAATGTCACAATGGGCCCTGGGGACAATGGGGGGTCCTGGGATGTCACAATGAGCCCTGCAGACAAAGGGGGTACCCACAGTGTCACAATGGGCCCTGGGCACAAGGGGGGGTCCCCATAGTGTCACAATGGACCCTGGGGACAAGGGGGTGCCGAGGATGTCACAATGGGCCCTGGGGACAATGGGGGGTCCTGGGACCGCACAATGGGCCCTGAGGACAATGGTGGGTCCCCTGAATGTCAAAATGGGCCCTGGGGACAAAGGGGGGGTCCGCAGGATGTCACAATGGGCACTGGGGACAAAGGGGGTCCCCTGAATGTCACAATGGGTCCTGGGGACAATGGGGGGTCCTGGGACGTCACAATGGGCCCTGGGGACAAGGGGGGGTCCCCAGGATGTCACAATGGGCCCTGGGGACAAAGAGGGGTCCCCTGAATGTCACAATGGGCCCTGGGGACAGGGGGGTGCAGTGGATGTCACAATGGGCCCTGGGGACAATGGGGGGTCCTAAGACGTCACAATGAACCCTGGGGACAACGGGGGGTCCTGGGACGTCACAATGGGCCCCAGTGACAAGGGGCGGTCCCCAGGATGTCACAATGGGCCCTGGGGACAAAGGGGAGTCCCCTGAATGTCACAATGGGCCCTGGGGACAATGGGGGTCCCCAGGATGTCACAATGGGCCCTGGGGACAATAGGAGGTTCTGGGATGTCACAATGGGCCCTTGGGGTTTAGAAGTCAGGTCTCAGAGTGCAGCGTTTGGGGTGCAGGGGCTTGGGGGGAAATTTAAGGTTGCAGAGTGTGGGGTGCACAGGACTGGGGCACAGGATTTGGGAGTGCGGGGTTTCAGGGTTCAGGATTTGGAGGTGTGGAGTTTTGGGGTGCAGGGGTTGGGAGTGCAGGGTGGTGGGGGTGAGAGATTTGGGTGCAGGATTTGGGGGTGCAGAGTCTTGGGAGGCAAGGATCCGGGTCTGCAGGATTTGGGGGTTCAGTGTTTAGGGCAGCACAATCTTGGGGTGCAGGGGTTTGCAGTGAAAGGTTTGGTAGGCAGGATTTGGGGTGCAGGATTCTGGGGTGCTGGGTTTGGGGTACAGGATTTGGTGTTGCAGGGATGGGGTTGAAGGGTTTGGGTTGCCAGGCCTTTGAGGTGCAGGATTTGGAGGTGCAGGGTTTGGGAGGGAATTCTTTGGGGTGCAGGGTTTGGGGGCAGGTTTAGGGGTGGAGGGTATAGGACGGAAAGATTTGGGAATGCAGGGTTTGGGGTGCAGGTTTCGGGGTTCAGGAAGGTAGGGAGGGCAGGATTAGGGGGTGCAAGGTTTCAGTTGTAGGGTTTAGGGGTGCAGAGTTTGGTAGGGCCGAATTTGGGGGTGCAGGATCTGGGGTGCAGGGTTTGGGAAGACAGGATCGGGGGTGGAGGATTTGGGGATGCAGGATTGAGGGGCAGGGTTTTGGTGCAGGGCTTGGGGTCAGGATCTGGGGTGCGGGTTTGGGAAGAGTATTTTGGGGTGCAGGATTTTGGGTGCCGTGTCTGCGGGGCAGGTTTGGGGTGATCACTGCTGATCCGCACACACTCTCTCTCTCTGTCCCCATTGTCCCCAATGCCCCCTTACCTGTCTCACCTCCCTCTCCAGCTCCGCTCCCACCCCCCCAATCCCCCTCAGCGGGGCCAGCCCGGGGTGCAGCTCCTGCAACGGCTCCTCCTCTGCATTCATTAACAATTAACACCCTCAGCAGCGCTAATTAACACCCCCCCCACCCCCCCGTATCCCCGCTGCCCCCTAATTACCCCCTAATTCGCGCTAATCACCCCTAATTCCCCCTCATTACTCACCCAGCAGCCCCTCGATGTCCGGAGCCGCCATCTTGCCCCGCCGGGAGGGCCACAAACCACCTCAAAATTGACCCAAAATAGCGCTTTTTCAACCCAAAACCCTCCCGCTGAGGCTCCCCGAGCTGTGTCCCCAAAGCCCCCGCTGTTGTCACCTCGGGAAAAGCGCGAAAAAAGCGGCCCCGGGGGTCCCCGCGCTTCGCTTCGCGCTCTGAGGGAAAGCGCGGGAAAACGAGCGGAGACGGAAAGAGCCGAGCGGAGCCGAATGGGACCGAGCGGAGCCGAGCGGCGCCCGAGCGGAGCCGAGCGGCGCCCGAGCGGAGCCGAGCGGCGCCCGAGTCCCGGCCGGGGCCGAACGCACCCGAAGGGACCCGAAGTCTTCCCGAAGGGGTCCGAGTGGAGCCGAACGCACCCGAAGGGGCCGAACGCACCCGAAGGGACCCGAAGTCTTCCCGAAGGGGTCCGAGTGGAGCCGAACGCACCCGAAGGGACCCAAACCCACCCGAAGGGGCCCGAGTGGAGCCGAACAAACCCGAAGGGACCCGAACCCACCCGAAGGGACCCGAACCCACCCGAAGGGACCCGAACGCACCCGAAGGGGTCCGAGTGGAGCCGAACGCACCCGAAGGGACCCGAACGCACCCGAAGGGACGCGAAGTCTCCCCGAAGGGGCCCGAAGTCTCCCCGAAGGGACCCGAAGTCTCCCCGAAGGGACCCGAACCCACCCGAAAGTGCCCCAAAAGGCGCCAAACTCCCAAATCCCCCCCTTTTTACCCCAAAACCCGTGTTCCGCTCCCCCCCCGGCCCCTCCTCTTCCTCCCCCCGCCCCCTTTCTTCCCCTTTTCCCGCCTCACGATCGTTTCCCGCCGCGGCGGTGGCTGCGAGCGAGGCCACGCCCCCTTCCTCAGGCGGCGGCCAATGGGAAGCGGGGGGGGTGCGTGGCCACGCCCACTGTGCGTGGCGTGCGCGGAGGCGGCTCCGAGAGGAGCCGAAGATACACGAAGGGAGCCGAAGGGACCCGAGGGGACCCGAAGGGACCCGAACGCACCCGAAGGGACCCGAACGCACCCGAAGGGACCCGAGTGGGGCCCGAACGCACCCGAGGGGACCCGAAGGCACCCGAAGGGACCCGAACGCACCCGAAGGGACCCGAGTGGGACCCGAACACACCCGAAGGGACCCGAAGGGACCCGAGTGGGGCCCGCACTCACCCGAAGGGACCCGAAGGGACCCGAACACACTTAGGGGGCTCCATGAGTCACTTATGGGTCACTATGGGGCACTCCTGGGTCCCTAAGGGGGAAATTATGGGGGTCTATGGGGAGTTCAGGAGGGACCCAGGAGTACCCCAAGGGACCCAGGAGTGCCCCAAAGGACCCAGGAGTACCCAAATGTGTTGTGTTTTGTTTTTTCTCTCTTGTTTATGTCCTCTTTTACCTGAAATGGGACAATGGGGGCAATGGGGGGCAATGGGGTCAGTGGGGGGAAATGGGGTCAGTGGGGGGCAATGGGGTCAGTGGGGGGCAATGGGGGACAATGGGGGGCAATGGGGGCAGTGGGTACAATGGGGGGCAATGGGGGCAATGGGGGCAGTGGGGGGCAATGGGGGGCAATGGGGTCAATGGGGGCAATGGGAGTCAATGCGGTCAATGGGTCAATGGGTCAATGGGGTCAATGGGGGCAATGGGAGTCAATGGGGGGCAATGGGGATCAATGGGTCAACGGGGTCAATGGGGGTCAATGGGTCAATGGGGGCAATGGGGGCAATGGGGGGCAATGGGGGGCAATGGGGATCAATGGTGATCAATGGGGGGCAATGGGGGGTCAATGAAGTCAATGACTCAATGACTCAATGGGGGTCAATGGGGATCAATGGGTCAATGGGGTCAGTGGGGTCAATGGGTCAATGGGAGTCAATGGGGTCAATGGGGGTCAATGGGGTCAATGGGGGTCAATGGGGTCAATGGGGATCAATGGGGTCAATGGGGATCAATGGGTCAATGGGGTCAATGGGTCAATGGGGATCAATGGGGGGCAATGGGGGGCAATGGGTCAATGGGGTCAATGGGTCAATGGGGGTCAATCGGTCAATGGGGGTCAATGGGGGTCAATGGGGTCAGTCAATGGGGTCAATGGGAGTCAATGGGGTCAATGGGTCCCAGGGTCGCATTCCCGCTGTCCCTGTCCCCGCTGTCCCAGGGCTCAGTGCTCACTCCTCATTGGTTCCTGGCCTTTTGCATTCATTAATATTCGGTTAATTATTCGTTAAGGTTTTCTTGCCATAGTTGAGCCCAGCAGGAACCCCCGGGGTCCTAAAACCCTCCCTCTCTATGGGTCCCTATGGGGCTCTATGGGTCCCTATGGAGCTCTATGGGTCCCTATGGGTCCCTATGGAGCTCTCTAGGTCCCTATGGGGTTCCATGGGGCTCTGTGGTTTCCTATGGGCCTCTATGGGGCTCTATGGGTCCCTATGGGTCCCTATGGGTCCTTATGGGTCTTAATGGGTCTCTATGGGGCTCCTTGGGTCTCTATGGGTCCCTATGGGTCTCTATGGGTCCCTATGGGTCTCTATAGGCTCTATGGGTCCCTATGGGGCTCCTTGATGCTCTATGGGTCTCTATGGAACCCCCAGGGTCCTAAAACCCTCCCTCTCTATGGGTCCCTTTGGGTCTCTATGGGTCTCTATGGGGTTCCATGGGGCTCTGTGGCTCCCTATGGGCCTCTATGGTCTCTATGGGTCCCTATGGGGTCCTACGGAGCTCTATGGGTCCCTATGGGTCTCTACAGGCTCTACGGTCCCTATGGGTCTCTATGGGGTTCCATGGGGCTCTGTGGCTCCCTATGGGCCTCTATGGTCTCTATGGGTCCCTATGGGGTCCTACGGAGCTCTATGGGTCCCTATGGGTCTCTACAGGCTCTACGGTCCCTATGGGTCTCTATGGGGTTCCATGGGGCTCTGTGGCTCCCTATGGGCCTCTATGGTCTCTATGGGTCCCTCTGGGGTCCTATGGAGCTCTATGGGTCCCTATGGGTCTCTACAGGCTCTACGGTCCCTATGGGTCCCTATGGGTCTCTATGGTCTCTATGGGTCCCTATGGGTCCCTATGGGTCTCTATGGGTCCCTATGGGGTTCCATGGGGCTCTGTGGCTCCCTATGGGCCTCTATGGTCTCTATGGGTCCCTATGGGGTCCTATGGAGCTCTATGGGTCCCTATGGGTCTCTACAGGCTCTACGGTCCCTATGGGTCCCTATGGGTCTCTATGGTCTCTATGGGTCCCTATGGGTCCCTTTGGGTCTCTATGGGTCCCTATGGGGTTCCATGGGGCTCTGCGGCTCCCTATGGGCCTCTATGGTCTCTATGGGTCCCTATGGGGTCCCATGGAGCTCTACGGGTCTCTATGGGTCCCTATGGGTCTCTACAGGCTTTACGGTCCCTATGGGTCTCTATGGGGTTCCATGGGGCTCTGTGGCTCCCTATGGGCCTCTATGGTCTCTATGGGTCCCTATGGGGTCCTATGGAGGTGGCTGCTTTTTTCCAACCAAAGTGATTAATGAGTTTTTAGGGTTTATCCCAAATGATGGGAACCCCCGGTTCCTTCCTTCCTTCCTTCCTTCCTTCCTTCCTTCCTTCCTTCCTTCCCTCCTTGCCCTCTCATAACCGCACGCGAGCCCCGATGCTGAGGGCCCTTGAGCTCCTCCTCGCCTTTGAAAACAAAATGGACGTCCTCACCTTGTTGATGATGGGGATCTTCTGGAGCAGGCCAGGGATCCTCTGGAGATCCTCGCAACGTGGTGCTTTCCTTTGAGCCCACGACTTCTCTGCCTGGGGCCTCTTCCCATTGGACGCTCTTGGAGGAGCCACTGAGTTTTTGGAGCTCGCCACCTCTTTTGGATGAAGCTGGAGCAGCTGGGGATGGGCCTGGGATGCTGGGCAGGAAGAGCCAGGGCCGGTGCTGGACCCTCCCCAGCCCATTTCTCTCTGTTCGCTCCTCCAGAATCCTCGGAATCTGATGGCGAAGATGACGAAGATGACGAAGATGACGAAGATGACGAAGATGATGAAGATGATGAAGATGACGAGCGTGTCCCCACGCGGGAAGACATCAAGAAGCTGATGGAAAGCAAGAAGAAGCAGCAGTCGCTCCAGGAGAGCTTTGGATACCCCAGACCACCCCTTGTGCTTCGGATGCCCACACCACCCCTTGTGTTTTGGATACCCCAGACCACCCCTTTGGGGAAGACCCTCCGTATGCTGAGGTGTTGCGTCTCCTTCCTCTTCATCCTCTAAAAGGTGTTTGGTGAAGAGCAGAGCTGGAAGCGGGGGTTCCCATCATTTGGGATAAACCCTAAAAACTCATTTTGGTTGGAAAAGACCCTCGAGGTCATGGAGGCCAAGCATAACCCACCCCTGGCACTGACCCGTATCCCTGAGGACGGTGTTTTGTGACACCATGGGGACCCCGCCTTGTCCCCAGAGCCCATTGTGACATCCTGGGGACCCCCTTTGTCCCCAGGGCCCATTGGACGTCCCATGACTCCCCCTTGTCCCCAGGGCCCATTGTGACATCCAGAGGACCCCGCTTTCTCCCCTGGGCGCATTGTGACTTCCTAGGACCCCCCATTGTCCCCAGGGATCATTGGGACACCGTGGGGACCCCCTTTGTCCCCAGGGCCCATTGTGATATTCGGGGGACCCCCTTGTCCCCAGGGCCCATTGTGACATCCCAGGACCCCCCATTGTCCCCAGAGCCCATTGTGACATCCTAGGGACCCCCTTTGTCCCCAGGGCCCATTTTCGCACCATGGGGACCCCCTTTGTTACTGGGTCCCATTGTGACATTCCAGGACCTTACTTTGTCCCCAGGGCCCATTGTGACACCATCGGGACCCCCATTTGTCCCCAGGGCCCATTGTGACATTCAGAGGACCCCTCTTTGTCCCCAGGGCCCATTGTGAATTCCCAGGGCCCCATGTTGTCCCCAGGGCCCATTGTGACATCCTGGGGACCCCCTTTGTCCCTGTCGAGGGTTAAGATTCCTAACCCCAACTCCTAACCCAGACCATAACGCTAATCCTAATCCTAAACCTAAGCCTAATTCCTAACCCTAAACCCAATCCTAACCCAATCTCTTAACCCTTATCCCAATCCCTTAACCCTAACCCAAACTCCTAACTCTAAGCCTAAGCCCAACCCAGACGCCTAAGCCCAACCCAGACGCCTAAGCCAAACTCCTAACACTAAGCCTAACCCTAACGGAAACTCCTAACCCTAACCCAAACTCCTAGCCTTAAGACTAACCCTAAATCCTAACTCAAACTCCTAACCCTAAGTCTAAGCCTAAACCAAACTCCTAAGCTTAAGACTAAGCCTAACCCAAACTCCTAAGCCTAACCCTAACCCAAACTCCAAAACCTAAGCCTAACCCTAACCCAAACCCAAACTCAGTGGCCACTAAGCAGGCCTGGAGCTGTCAGGAGAAAGGACTCCCTGGAGCTCACCCAGCTCTAAACTCAGCCCCAACCTGCTGCTGCCTCGGCAGCCGGCACTGCGAGCGGCGCAGAGATGGAGCAGTTGGCAAAGAGCTTTGCAAGGCAGAGCCCTCTGGGGCACAGCACTGAGCTGGACCCACTTCCCCTCTGCGTGACCGAGCGTCAGCCAAGAAAGCAGCAAGCTAAATTTCACAGGAACGGAAAATTAACATGGAAACGCTCATTTGTTCCCAGGTCGTACCTGTGGGATGGCCCCGAGGCTCACGGACACACTCAGGTGAAGCAGTCAAGGAGCCGCTGCCTACAGGGACGGCTGGAATCGAGCAGAAAGGAAAAGCGTTTCCATTTCACGTTGTGAAATGACCTGCAGCGCCTGGACGGGGGTCAGGCAACAACACGGGACCCAGACGCATGCTGAAATTGCCAAAGCTGCAGAGGGGCTGCAGACCCCTTGTCTGGGACCTGGCAGCTTCCAAACTACTGTGTCCAGGCCACATGCAACACCCCTCAAGGACCAGATGGACCAACACGGGGCCTCTCAGGGCCTTCTGACCAGGAGACCTCTCACACACACAAAAGGAAACCCACACTAACGTGGGAGCATGGAGCACCAGGGCAAAAAATGATCATCCATGTTTCTCCTAAATCAGAGCCTGCTGGCTACTGCAAGGCTCAACTATTGCAAGAAAACGTTCACAAATAATAAACCAAATACTAACAAACGCAAAAGGCCAGTAACCAATGAACACTGAACACTTACCCCTGCGATTCCCCTCAGGCTCAGGAACAGGATAACACCAAGAGGCTTGATCAGCATGGACTGCAGGAACCAAACAGGGAGTCAAACACGGGTGGGGAGCTTCCATGGCACGTTGTGATCTCCTGCTTCCTCAGTCACCTGCTGTGATGGGAGAGGGTGAGATAATGACACGAGACACATACAGAGGTGTGTGTTCCCACAGCTAGAAACAGAGCACGGGTGACCTTTTTGCTGAGACCTAGCAGGTTTTCCGGCAAATTGAACATTCATGACTTGTCTGTGTAATACCACCAAGGCACAAAAAGCTTTTGGAAAGCCTCTGAGAGGATCTTGGGTACAATCACACACGAATAACCTATTAAAACACGAGTGTTTATTCGCTCAAGCAGACAGACAGTGACAACTCACCTCTGGGACAGCCCAAGGCTCCTAACCAGGACCCAGCTGAGAAGCTCGATCAACTCTGCCAATGCCATGTCCTGGAGTCAAGCACAGATCAGAGAGGTTTCCAGGCTCACCGAGCAACACTCCTGCATTCCAGGGAAAAGAGGACATAGACAAGAGAGAAAAAACAAAACACAACACAACATATTTAGGACAACAGTGCCCATATCTTGCAGAAAAATAGCCGTATTTGGGGAAAAAACTGGCAAAACGACAAAATATTCCAAATATTTGGGGGCTAAATTGGTCAACACAGGCAAAACAATCTGAGTATTTGGGCAAAAAGTGGCCCAAAGAGGCAAAAACATCCACACTTGGGTGCAAAGCTGTCGGCAAACATGAAAACATCCCATATTTGGGATCACAGTGCCCATATCAGGGGAAAAAATGGGCAAAAGCACCTGAGTATATCGGGTCAAGAGAGGCAGAAAAAAACAAAGCACCACTAGATTTGAGCAAAACTGGCCAAAAAGGGGTATAACATCCCCAGATTCAGGGTGAAACTGGACCAAAGAGTCGAAGTATGCCCAGATTTGGGTAAAAAAATGGCCAAAAATGGCCCAAACACCCCCAGATTTGGGTATAAACAAAACTGGAAAACCAAAGAACTCCCAGATATAGGCAGAAACGATCCCAAAGGGCACAAATGTGCCCAGGTTTAGCTCTAAAGTGGCCCAAAGTGCCAAAGCAATCCCAGCTTTGATTTGCAACGGGCCCAAAGGCTCAAAGCGCGCCCTGGGATGGGGCCGTGTGGCACGAGGCTGGGGGGCAGGGAGGGCCCCACAGGGACTCAGTGCTGGTTTCTGCCCTGTGCCAGCACTCCCAGCCCCTGCTTGCCCAGAACCTGCCCCTGAAGCAGCCGCAGCCCCTCTCCCCTCCCTGCGGGTGTCTGCCCCCTGCCCACACCCTGGTGCTGCCTGGCTCGCCCTGCCCGGCCCAGCCCGGCTGCTCTCCCGGCCCCAGCCCCAGCCCTGGCCCCACTGCTGCCCTGCTGAGCTGCTCGGGGCTGGGTGCTGCCCCTGCTCGCCCACCTGCTCCCTGCGCTCGGCTGGAGCAGCCTGGGCGTCCCGGGCTGGCAGGGACACCAGGAGGAGGAACAGGGTGAGGACCATGGCCCCCACGCTCGCCCCATGATGCTGCTGCTGCCAAGACACAGCACAGCACGTCACCGAGGGGCTCTGACCTCACAGTCACATTGGAATCACCACATCTGCACACTGCTGCATGGCCTTGTGCTACACCAGCATGGAAGGAACAGAAGTGGAGAAGGGGGCACCTATTTTGGGAGGCAGCTCTGCCTGTGGGAGTGCACAGGCTCTCACTTCTTGCTTCCCAGAAATCAATCAATCAATCAATCCCAAAAGCTACATATTAATAGTAAATTTAAATAAAAAAAGCCAACTTCAAGGGTCTTTACTTGTAGCTATATTTGTCAGGCAGCTCTCTGGGAAGAAACCAGCTTTTCCTGCTAGTTTGACCACAGCTTCAACGCCTTTAAAGCCACCACTTCTGACCTCTGCTGCTCCAACACAGCCTCACAGCCCAGCAAAATCATAGTGCAGGCAGAAAGCTTCACCATACAGAGATGGAGACAGTCAGGAATACGTTCCTCTCAAAAGCAGACACTGCAAGCCACTCTTCCTCTTGCTTACCAAATTCAGACAGCGTTAGAAAACAACAACAAGAAGGAAGCGAGATTCTTCTTTTATGCACCCCATTGTATGGACCATTCAACATCAAGTCCAACCGAAGTCTGAACCTCCGAATGAGAAATGCCATCTTCAAATTTCTAGGAAAATGAAGGGCTTTGAAGTGGCAAGACCATAAAATGTTCATTAAAGCACTGCCATGCAAGTCCGCACCCCTGATCACCGACCACCTGCCCTGGTACCAAAGGCAGTGATGTTCTCAGCTGACATCTGGAAAGCAGCACAAAGTCTCATGTTCTCCAGTGCCAAACATGTAGTTTGGAACTGAAACAGGGCAGTAAACCATCTCCAGTCAGTCTGTTTTCATTCGAGTACATCAGGACAAGTTCAGTTCACGTTCACCAGGAATCACAGCAGGTCCCACCCGTCCCTGCAGACCCCAACACCGCTCCTGTGCAGGGTCCCCAGGAGCAGTAAGCACAGAACAAGAAACCTCCCTTCCAAAGAAGGCCCACAGCTGCTCTTCCAACGAGCTGCATAAGCAGCAGCTGAGAACAACCTCTGCTGTAGCTGCACCAGGCTCTGCTGTCTGCAGAAGGAGAGCAGCTCCTAAATGATCCCCAGCCCCACAGACACAGCCCAGGGCAGTGATGAGGAACCACCAGAGTGCAGGGACACCTGGCCATTCAGTTGAAGCTGCTGGGGAGAAGGACAGAGGACCAGCAAGAGACAAATCAGACAAGAGAGAAGACAGAGGAGCTGAGAGAGAAACAAACACACAGGGAAAAGGACGGAGAGATGAAGGCAAAAAGGGACAATGAGCTGGGATGAGACAGGGAGGAAGAACCAGCAGGGCTGATGAGCAGGACAGAGGGATGGGGAGGGGGGAGGAGGAGAAGCAGGAAGGGGCTGGAGAAAGACAGGGAGGGGGATGCACAGATGGAGAGACAAAAAGAAAGACAGGGAACAGAACAAAGGGAGTGAGAAATAAAGCAAAGTTGGGATCCAAATGAAGAGACTGGAAAGGGGAAACATGCAGCAAGGAGCTGGAGAAAGAGGAAAAGAGGGCTGAGGAGCAGGAAAGAGGAAGAGAAGACAAAGAAAAGGCAGAGCCAGCTGGACAGGGGTGATATAGTGAGAAGGGATGGCACTGGGAACAGGGATGGGAGACAGAAAGAAAACCAGGACAGAAAGACATCAAAAGGAAGAGGGGCAGTAATCTGGACAGAGCTGGAGAAAGAAGCAGCCGGGAAAGGGAAGACAGGCAGAAAGACAGAAGGGGAGCAGGAGAGAGAAAGAACAACAAGGGTTGGGGGCAGGACAGAGATTGGGGAAAAAATCCTGGGGCAGGCAGCAAGATGGAGAGGGAGTAAAAAAGAAGAGGGGCAGGAATAGGTGCAGGGAGCAGGACAGAGGGATACAGTGAGAAATGATGGGGCAGGGAGCAGGACACAGCAACAGAGCAGAATGGTGACAAAGAGAAACCAGGGATGATGAGAAGCACAGAGCAGCGGAGACAGAGAGGGAGATACGAGAAACCCTGCACAGAGGTGGAGACGGGTGGAGGAAACGGTGAGGAAGAAGCAGAGAGGGGCAGAGAGAGAAGAGATGAAGAGGGAGAAGGACACGGTAGGAAAGAGGAGGGAGCAGGGAGGGAGGGAGGGGAGCACAAAACAGGACGAAATGAGCCCAAGGGCCCAGGACTCACCACAGTTCCTGCTCTCTGCACTGCCAGGCAAGCTGTGCAGTTCAGGCCCTTCTGTCTGCCTGTCTTTCCCTCCCCTCCTATTCTGTAGCTCCAGCCGTTTGTCCATCCCGCACCTAAGAGAACACATGGGTGTCTGACAGCTCTCACAGCACGAGGCTCCCCAGACGCACCCCACACACACACACACTATACGGCCGGACAGTGATTTTCCCCACTTACACAGGCCCTGCGGTGCACGTTTGTGATCTGCTCTGCTGAGGCTGCTCACAGGGACTCTTCCTCACCCAGAGGGGCAGCTGTCTCTGGTGCAGCTGCAGCAGCAGCTGTGGGGATCCCCTGCACTTCACCCTCCAGCTGCTTCCCCTTCTCCTGCTCTCTCCAGCTCCAGCCCCAGCCCCAGCTGCTCCTCTCCAGCAAGTGCCCCCTGCCCCCTCCCCCGCCCAGGAGAACAAGGCCAGAGCAGCCCACACACACCTGGGCCAGAGGCAGCAAGACATCTCCAGGGCCCCAGAGGGAGGAAAAAGGGCCCCAGGGCTGGGCCGGGCGCTGCTCGGCCTCGGGCAGCTCCACGGGCGCCATGGCAAACCTCACGCTGGCCGCCTGCAGAGCAACCGCCTGCTCAGCCTGGGCTGCGCCACCATTGGTCGGGAGGGCTGTCAGTCTCCTCCCCTGAGCTGATCCTGCAGCTGATTGGCTGCCTGGGCAGTGATTCTGTCCTGCTTTGGGGCTCGCCCTGCCCTGAGGTGATACTCTCTCTGATTGGCGGCCTGAGGGGTTACTCCCTCCACAGTGTCCGCCTTCCCTGACCCGCTGTTTCCTCTGATTGGCTGTCTGGGATTTCCCACTGGCTCCCCCCACCAAATGATTGGTCAGACTATTTGTCAATCATCCTGTGCTGCACTCCCACCAGGTGTGATTGGTGCAGTCAGCACAGCCCACCCCTCAGGGCTGCCCAGTTTGTCCAACTGTCCCCAACTGTCCTGCAGGTCTCAAAGCTCGATTGGCTGCTTACGTTTCAATCACATGACTTGCCCCGCCTCCTCAAATGTGATTGGCTGCATTTCATCCCCTGGCTGTCCACAGACTTCCGGGCGGTTGTTGCCAGGCAGCGGCTCCACCTGAAAATGAAGCTGTGGACCCTGACCAAAGGCCGTGGGTGATGAAAGATGCGTTGGGACCCTAAACATGAGGATTTGGCCCCAAGAAGAGGGCTCTGGGCACTCAGAAGGACGGGCAGATGCTACAGATGGCGCTTTGGGCCCTGCACACGAGGGGACCCTCTTGGCTCCACCCGAGCTGGGTTTGGTGCCCGTGACCCCACGTTCCAGCTCTGCTGTGCTTTCTGACCTCATGGGCCCTCTTGTCCTGCCAAACTTCTGCTGCCAAACCCTGCTGTGGGAAACAATCCCCTTGCCAAGAGAACAGCCCCGGGCAGGATCTCTCAGCAAAGCGTATTTTATAAACGATTTGGCAAGACCAGGTGTTCTACCCAAAGACAGCACAGGGAATGGGACAAAAAGCCCCCGCTTACACATCCACCAACCCCAGCTGCACATTCCCTGCCCTGCTCCCCAGCGCTTGGCACTGCAGGGGTTACAGACTCCCCAGGGCTGGCCTCAGTTTACCTGTCTCATTCATCTAATTAACAACCCTCTCACCTTATTGATTTATTTGAAATATGGATTCCTGGCTCTTTGGTTGCCCTTCCCCCTCGATTATCTTTTTAAACACAGTGATCAGTTTGGACTGTGAGCACCTCGGTGCCACCCTCGCCACCCTTGGCCACCGCCACCGCCACCCCAGTGACCCCCACGGCTCCACCAATAAACTGGAATGATGGCACGGGGCGTGCGTGTGTCTCTGGGGTCCCTGTGGCCAGCTGTGTGTCCCACGGGTGTGTGTCTGTGCTGGGGCACGTATCCCATGGCTGGCATGGCCAGGACAAGCACGTCTGCAGGATGGAGCTGCCCCAGCCTCCCTGCTCCTGTGCTGGCTCTGACTCGTGCCCATGACCCAGCCCGTCTGCACATCCCAGCAGTCTCTGTGACCCAGGCCATCCATGTCCCAGCCTATCTCTATGTCCCAGCCCACCCCCGTGTTCCAGTCCATCTCCATGTCTCAGCAGCCTCTGCGTCCCCAGGTGTCCTGGTTTTGGTAAAAACAAGTTTCTCTTTTAGTGAATTTTGCCTGTCAGCCAAAGCCTTCATGTCAGCTGCATTTTCCTGGAGAACCAGACACATGTTTTGGCAAACCCAGCAATGGAATGGAAACTTATTGATAAGCACAGATGGACATCTCGCGAGAGGGGCAACGAGAAACCGGTGACCAACTGTGTATAACATTCCGTTCACGTGAATACTTCATATAAAAGCGGGAGATCACGAGGATCTCGTCCCTTTTTCCCTTCCCTTTTGCCTTTTTCCTTCCCTTCTGCTCATGGCCGACATCAGGAGAGGACCTTGCTGGTCGTCCCTGCGAACGGAGGCCAGTGAGAGACTGAATCCAGCTCCGGTTGGCTGCAGAGTCTGATCCAGGACTTTGGGTGCTGGCTCTGCAGTTGCTCAGACTTAAAGATGGGTTTTGTATATTTGTATCATTTTCTCTGTTCTTATCAGTAGCATCAGTAAAACATCTTGAACTTTTCCAACTCTCTCCCCTCTGTGCTTCTTCCCCTCCCGATCGCCTGCCCTGAGTGGGAAGGGGGGAGAGGGAGGGGCAGAAGGAAGAAGTGGGGGGCAGAGGAGGTTGACAACACATCTGCCAGGGTTTGATTGTCACCCCGCAATCCTAACCCTCGACAGGGACAAAGGGGGACTCAGGATGTCACAATGGGCCCTGGGGACACCGGGGGGTCCTGGGATGTCACAATGGCCCCTGGGGACAACGGGGGGTCCTGGGATGTCACAATGAGCCCCAGTGACAAAGGGGTTCACCATGGTGCCACAATGGGCCCTGGGGACAAAGGGGGTCCCCATGGTACAACAATGGGCCCTGGGGACAAACGAGGTCCCAAGGATGTCACAATCGGCCCTGGAGACAAAGAGAGGGTCCCCTGAATGTCACAATGGGCTCTGGGGACAAGGGGGGTCCCCAGGATGTCACAATGGCCCCTGGGGACAAAGGGGGTCCCCAGGATGTAACAATGGGCCCTGGGGACAAACGGGATCCCCAGGATGTCACAATGGGCCCTGGGGACAAAGGGGGGTCCCCATGATGTCACAATGGGCCTTGGAGACAAGGGGTGTCCCACCCTGTCACAATGGTCCCTGGGGACAAAGGGGTCCCCAGGATGTCACAATGGGCCCTGGGGACAAGGGGGGGTCATGGGATGTCACAATGGGTCCTGGGGACAAAGGGGTCCCCACGGTGTCACAATGGGCCCTGGGGACAAAGTGGAGTCCTGGTATGCCACAATGGGCCTCAGTGACAAAGGGGGTCCCCACGGTGTCACAATGGGCCCTTGAGACAACAGGGTCCCCAGGATGTCACAATGGGGTCTGGAGACAAGGGGGGTCCTGGGATGTCACAATGGGCCCTGGGGACAAAGGGGGCTGCCCAGGATGTCACAATGGACTCTGGGGATAATGGGGGTCCCCAGGATGTCACAAAGGGCCCTGGGGACAAGGGTGGGTCCTGGTATGTCACAATGGCCCCTGGGGACAAAGGGGGTCCCCAGGATGTCACAATGCGCCCTGGGGAAAATGGGGGGTCCTGGGATGTCACAATGGGCCCTGGGGACAAAGGGGGGTCCTGGGACGTCACAATGGGCCCTGGGGACAAAGGGGGTCCCCATGGTGCCACAATGGGCCCTAGGGACAAACGGGGTCTCCAGGATGTCACAATCGGCCCTGGGGACAAAGGGGGCTCCCCAGGATGTCACAATGGGCTCTGAGGACAAGAGGGGTCCCAAGGATGTCACAATTGGCACTGGAGAAAAAGGGGAGGGTCCCCACGGTGCCACGATGGGCCCTGGGGACAAGGGGGTCCCCAGGATGTCACAATGGGCCCTGGGGACAAAGTGAGTCCCCAGGATGTCACAATGGGCCCTGGGGACAAAGGGGGTTCCCCTGAACGTCACAATGGGCCCAGGAGACAAAGGGGGGTCCCCAGGATGTCACAATGGGCACTGGAGAAAAAGGGGGGGTCCCCACGGTGTCACAATGAGCCCTGGGGACAATGGGGGATTCTGGGATGTCACAATAGGCCCTGGGGACAAAGAGGAGTCCCCTGAATGTCATAATGGGCCCTGAGGACAAGGAGGGTCTCCACGGTGTCACAATGGGCCCTGGGGACAAAGGGAGTCCCCACGGTGTCAGAATGAGCCCTGGGGACAAAGGGGGGTCCCCAGGATGTCACAATGGGCCCTGGGGACAATGGGGGGTCCTGGGATGTCACAATGGGCCCTGGGGACAAAGGGGGTTCCCATGGTGTCACAATGGCCCTGGGGATAAAGGGGGACCCCAGGATGTGTATAATGGGGCCTGGGGACAATGGGGGGTCCTGGGATGTCACAATGGGCTCTGGGGACAATAGGGGGTCCTGGGACGTCACAATGGGCCCTGGAGAAAAGGGGGGGTCCTGGGATGTCACAATAGGCCCTGGGGACAAATGGGGTCCCCAGGATATCACAATGGGCCCTGGGGACAAAGAGGGGTCCACAGGATGTTCACAATGGGTCCTGGGGACAAAGAGGGGTCCCCAGGACATCACAATGGGCTCTGGTGACATAGGGGTCCCCAAGATGTCACAACGGGTCCTGGGGACAAGGGGGGTCCCAAGGATGTCACAATGGGCACTGGAGACAAAGGGGGGGTCCCCACGGTGCCACGATGGGCCCTGGGGACAAGGGGGTCCCCAGGATGTAACAATGTGCCCTTGGGACAATGGGGGCTCCTGCGATGTCACAATGGGCCCTGGGGACAAAGGGAGGCCGCAGGATGTCACAATGGGCTCTGGGGACAAAAGGGGTCCCCAGGATGTCACAATGGGCCCTGGGGATAAAGGGGACTCCCCAGGATGTCACAATGGGCCCTGGGGACAAAGGGAGGCCGCAGGATGTCACAATGGGCTCTGGGGACAAAAGGGGTCCCCAGGATGTCACAATGGGCCCTGGGGATAAAGGGGACTCCCCAGGATGTCACAATAGGCCCTGGGGACAAAGGGGGTCCCCAAGATGTCACAATGGGCACTGGAGAAAAAGCGGGGGTCTCCACGGTGCCACAATGGGCCCTGGGGACAAGAGGGTCCCCACAGTTTCACAATGGGCCCTGGAAACAAGGGGGATCCCCGCCCTGTCACAATGGGCCCTGGGGCCAAAGGGAGTCCCCAAGATGTCACAATGGGCCTTGGTGACAAAGGGGTCCCCAGGATGTCACAGTGGGCCCTGGGGACAATGGGGCGTCCCTTGAAGGTCACAATGGGCCCATGGGACAAAGAGGGTGCCCACGGTGTCACAATGGGCCCTGGCGACAAAGGGGGATCCCCAGGATGTCACAATGGGCCCTGGGGACAAAGTAAAATCCTGGAATGTCACAATGGTCCCCAGTGACAAAGGCGCTCCCCATGGTGCCACAATGGGCCCTGGGGACAAAGTGGGTCCCCAGGATTTCACAATGAGCACTGGGGACAAAGGGGGGTCCCAGGATGTCACAATGGGCCCTGGGGACAAGGGGGGGTTCCCATGGAGTCACAACGGGTCCTGGGGACAACGAGGCGTCCTGGGACGTCAAAATGGGCCCTGGGGACAAAGGGGGTCTTCCACAGTGTCACAATGGGCCCTAGAGACAAGGGGGGATCCCCAGGATGACACAATAGGCCCTGGGGACAAAGAGGAGTCCCCCTGAATGTCACAATGGGCCCTGGGGACAAGGGGGGTCCCCATGGTATCACAATAAGCCCTGGGGACAAAGTGGGGTCCTGGGATGTCACAATTGGCCCCAGTGACAAAGGGTGTCCCCATGGTGCCACAATGGGCCCTGGGGATAAAGAGGGTCCCCAGGATGTCACAATGGGGTCTTGGGACAAAGGGGGTCCCCAGGATGTCACAATGGGCTCATGGGATAAAGGGGGTACCCACGGTGTCACTATAGGCCCTGGGGACAACAGGGGGTCCCCACGGTGTCACGATGGGTCGTGTGGACAAGGGGGTCCCCAGGATGTTCAAACGGACCCTGAGGACAAAGGGGGTCCCCACGGTGTCACAATGGTCCCTGGGGACAACTTGGGGTCCTGGGATGTCACAATAAGCCCTGGGGACAAGGGGGGTCCCCAGGATGTCACAATGGGCACTGGGGACAAAGGGGGTACCCACGGTGTCACTATAGGCCCTGGGGACAACGGGGGGTCCCCAAGGTGCCACGATGGGCCCTAGGGACAAGGGGGTCCCCAGGATGTTCACAATGGGCCCTGGAGACAATGGGGGGTCCCCAGGATGTCTCAATGGGCTCTGGGAACAAAGAGGGGTCCCCGGAATGTCACAATGGGCCCTGGGGACAAAGACGGTCCCTACAGTGTCACAATTCGACCTGGGGACAAGGTGGAGTCTTGGGATGTCACAATGGGCACTGGGGATGAGGGGGTCCCCAGGATGTCACAATGGGCCCTGGGGACAAAGAGGGTCCCCTGGATGTCACAATGGGCCCTGGGGACAAGGGGGGTCCCCAGGATGTCACAATCGGCCCTGGGCACAAAGGGGGGTGCCGATGGTGTCAAAATGGGTCCTGGGGACAAAGGGCGTCCCCAGGATGTCACAGTGGGCCCTGGGGACAAAGTGGTCCCCATGGTATCAGAATGGGCCCTGGGGACAAAGAGGGGTGCCCTGAATGTCACAATGGGCCCTGAGGACAAAGGGGGGTCCCCAGGATGTCGCAATGGGCCTTGGGGACAATGGGGGGTCCTGGGATGACACAATGGGCCCGAGTGACAAATGGGGTCTCCATGGTGTCACAATGGGCCCTGAAGACAAAGGGGGTCCCCTGAATGTCACAATGGGCCCTGAGGACAATGGGGGTTCCTGGAACGTCACAATGGGCCCTGGGGAGAAAGGGAGGTCCCCAGGATGTCACAATGGGCCCTGGAGACAATTGGGGGTTTTGGGATGTCACGATGGGCTCTGACGACAAGGGGAGGTGCCCATGGTGTCACAATGGGTCCTCAGTGACAAGGGGGGTCCCCATGGTGTCACAATGGGCTCTGCGTACAATGGGGGGTCCTGGGATGTCACAATGGGCACCAGTGACAAAGGGGGTCCTCATGGTGCCACAATGGGCCCTGGGGAGTAAGTGGGGTCCTGGGATGTCACAATGGGTCCTGGGGACAAAGGGTGATCCTTTGATGTCACAAGGGGCCCTGGAGGCAAGGGGGTCCCCAGGATGTTACAATGGGCCCTGGGCACAAAGGGGGGTCCCCATAGTGTCACAATGGGTCCCCAGTGACAAGGGGGTCCCCACGGTGCCACGATGGGCCCTGGGGACAAGAGGGGGTCCCCATGGTGTCACAATGGACCCTGGGGTCAAAGGGGGTTCCCAGGACATCACAATGGGCTCTGGGGACAATGGGGATCCTGGGACATCACAATGAGCCCTGGGGACAAGGGGGGGTCCTGGGACGTCACAATGGGTCCTGGGGACAAAGCGGTTCCCCAGGATGTCACAATGGGCCCCGGGGACAAAGCAGGGTCCTGGGACGTCACAATGGGCCCTGGAGACAAAGGGATTCCCCAGGATGTCACAATGGGCCCTGGGGACAAAGGGGGTCCCCACAGTGTCACAATGGTCCCTGGGGACAAAGGAGATCCCCACAGTGTCACAATGGGCCCAGGGGACAAAAGGGGGACCCCAGGATGTCACAATGGGCCCAGGGGACAATGGGGGGTCCTGGGACGTTATAATGGGCCCTCGGGAAAAAGGGGGTCCACATGGTGCCACAATGGGCCCTGGGGACAACGGGGGTCCCAGGATGCCACAATGGACACTGGGGACAAGGGGGTCCCCAGGATGTCACAATGGGCCCTGGGGACAACAGTGGCTCCTGGGATGTCACAATGGGCCCTGGGGACACAGGTGGTCCCCAGGATGTCACAATGGGCCCTGGGGACAAAGTGGGGTCCTAAGATGTCACAATGGGCACTGGGGACAAAGGGGGTCCCCATGGTGCCACAATGGGCCTTGGGGACAATGGGGTCTCCCCAGGATGTCACAATGGGCCTTGGGGACAAAGGGTTGTCCCCTGAATGTGCATAATGGGCCCTGGGGACAAAGGGTGGTCGCCAGGATGTCTCAGTGGGCCCTGGGGACAATGGGGTGTCCTGGGATGTCACAATGGGCCCCAGTGACAAATGGGGTCTCCACGGTGTCACAATGGGCCCTGGAGTAAAGGGGGGTCCCCAGGATGTCACAATAGTCCCTGGGGACAAAGAGGAGTCCCCTGAATGTCATAATGGGCCCTGAGGACAAGGAGGGTCTCCACGGTGTCACAATGGGCCCTGGGGACAATGGGGGGTCCTGGGATGTCACAATAGGCCCTGGGGACAAAGGGGGTCCCCATGATTTCACAATGGGCCCAGGGGACAATGGGGCATCCTGGGACGTCACAATGGGCCCTGGGGACAAAGGGGGTCCCCATGGTGTCACAATGGCCCTGGGGATAAAGGGGGACCCCAGGATATGTATAATGGGGCCTGGGGACAATGGGGGGTCCTGGAATGTCACAATGGGCTCTGGGGACAATAGGGGGTCCTGGGACGTCACAATGGGCCCTGGAGAAAAGGGGGGGTCCTGGGATGTCACAATAGGCCCTGGGGACAAAGGGGGTCTTCAGGATGTCACAATGGGCCCGGGGGACAAAGGGGGTCCCCAGGATGTCACAATAGGCCCTGGGGAAAAAGAGGGCTCCCCAGGATATCACAATGGGCCCTGGGGACAAAGAGGGGTCCACAGGATGTGCACAATGGGCCCTGGGGACAAAGGGGGCTCCCCAGGATATCACAATGGGCTCTGGTGACATAGGGGTCCCCAAGATGTCACAACGGGTCCTGGGGACAAGGGGGGTCCCAAGGATGTCACAATGGGCACTGGAGACAAAGGGGGGGTCCCCACGGTGCCACGATGGGCCCTGGGGACAAGGGGGTCCCCAGGATGTAACAATGTGCCCTTGGGACAATGGGGGCTCCTGCGATGTCACAATGGACCCTGGGGACAAAAGGGGTCCCCGGGATGTCACAATGGGCCCAGGGGACAACGAAGCATCCTGGGACGCCACAATGGGCCCGGGGAAAAAGGGGGGTCCCTAGGTTGTTCACAATGGGCCCTGGGGACAATGGGGGTCCTGGGATGTCACAATGAACCCTAGGGACAAAGGGGGTCCCCAGGATGTCACAATGGGCCCTGGGGATAAAGGGGACTCCCCAGGATGTCACAATAGGCCCTGGGGACAAAGGGGGTCCCCAGGATGTCACAACGGGCCCTGGGTACAAGGGGGGTCCCACCCTGTCACAATGAGCACTGGGGACAAAGGGGGTCCCCAGGATGTCACAATGGGCACTGGAGACAAAGGGGGGGTCTCCACGGTGCCACAATGGGCCCTGGGGACAAGAGGGTCCCCACGGTTTCACAATGGGCCCTGGGGACAAGGGGGATCCCCGCCCTGTCACAATGGGCCCTGGGGCCAAAGGGATCCCGAGGATGTCACAATGGGCCCTGGGGACTGCGGGGGGTACTAGGATGTCACAATGGGTCTTGGGGACAAAGGGGGTACCCAGGATGTCACAATGGGCCCTGGGGACAATGGGGGGTCCCTTGAAGGTCACAATGAGCCCATGGGACATAGAGGGTGCCCACGGTGTCACAGTGGGCCCTGGCGACAAAGGGGGATCCCCAGGATGTCACAATGGGCCCCGGGGACAAAGTAAAATCCTGGAATGTCACAATGGTCCCCAGTGACAAAGGCGCTCCCCATGGTGCCACAATGGGCCCTGGGGACAAAGTGGGTCCCCAGGATTTCACAATGAGCACTGGGGACAAAGGGGGGTCCCAGGATGTCACAATGGGCCCTGGGGACAAGGGGGGGTTCCCATGGAGTCACAATGGGTCCTGGGGACAACGAGGCGTCCTGGGACGTCACAATGGGACTTGGGGACAAAGGGGGTCTTCCACAGTCTCACAATGGGCCCTAGAGACAAGGGGAGATCCCCAGGATGACACAATAGGCCCTGGGGACAAAGAGGAGTCCCCCTGAATGTCACAATGGGCCCTGGGGACAAGGGGGGTCCCCATGGTATCACAATAAGCCCTGGGGACAAAGTGGGGTCCTGGGATGTCACAACTGGCCCCAGTGACAAAGGGTGTCCCCATGGTGCCACAATGGGCCCTGGGGACAAAGAGGGTCCCCAGGATGTCACAATGGGCTTTGGGGACAAGGCGGGGTCCCCAGGATGTCACAATGGGGTCTTGGGACAAAGGGGGTCCCCAGGATGTCACAATGGTCCCTGGGGACAATGGGGGGTCCTGGGACATCACAATGGGCCCTGGGGACAAAGGCGGTCCCAGGGTGTCACAATAAGCCATGGGGACAAGGGGGGTCCCCAGGATGTCACAATGGGCACTGGGGACAAAGGGGGGTCCCCACGGTGCCATGATGGGCCCTGGCGACAAGGGGGTCCCCAGGATGTCACAATGGGCCCATGGGACAAAGGGGGTACCCATGGTGTCACAATGGGCCCTGGGGACAACTTGGGGTCCTGGGATGTCACAATGGGCCCCGGTGACAAAGGGGGTCCCCGTGGTGCCACAATGTGCCCCTGGGACAAAGGGGGTCCCCAGAATGTCATAATGGGCACTGGGGACAAGGGGGGTCCCCAGGATGTCACAAGTGGCCCTGGGGATAAAGGGGGTCACCATGGTGCCACAATGTGCCCCTGGGACAAAGGGGTCCCCAGGATGTCACAATAAGCCCTGGGGACAAGGGGGGTCCCCAGGATGTTCACAACGGGCCCTGAGGACAAAGGGGGTCCCCACGGTGTCACAATGGTCCCTGGGGACAACTTGGGGTCCTGGGATGTCACAATGGGCCCTGGGGACAAAGGCGGTCCCCAGGATGTCACAATAAGCCCTGGGGACAAGGGGGGTCCCCAGGATGTCACAATGGGCCCTGGGGACAACGCGGGGTCCTGGGATGTCACAATGGGCCACGGGGACAAAGGCGATCCCCATGGTGTCACAATGGGCCCTGGGGACAAGGGGGTCCCCAGGATGTCACAATGGGCTCATGGGATAAAGGGGGTACCCACGGTGTCACTATAGGCCCTGGGGACAACGGGGGGTCCCCACGGTGCCACGATGGGTCGTGTGGACAAGGGGGTCCCCAGGATGTTCACAACGGGCCCTGAGGACAAAGGGGGTCCCCACGGTGTCACAATGGTCCCTGGGGACAACTTGGGGTCCTGGGATGTCACAATGGGCCCTGGGGACAAAGGCGGTCCCCAGGATGTCACAATAAGCCCTGGGGACAAGGGGGGTCCCCAGGATGTCACAATGGGCACTGGGGACAAAGGGGGTACCCACGGTGTCACTATAGGCCCTGGGGACAACGGGGGGTCCCCACGGTGCCACGATGGGCCCTGGGGACAAGGGGGTCCCCAGGATGTTCACAATGGGCCCTGGAGACAATGGGGTGTCCCCAGGATGTCACAATGGGCCCTGGGGACAAAGAGGGTCCCCAGGATGTCACAATCGGCCCTGGGCACAAAGCGGGGTGCACATGGTGTCAAAATGGGCCCTGGGGACAAAGGGCGTCCCCAGGATGTCACAGTGGGCCCTGGGGACAAAGTGGTCCCCATGGTATCAGAATGGGCCCTGGGGACAAAGAGGGGTGCCCTGAATGTCACAATGGGCCCTGAGGACAAAGGGGGGTCCCCAGGATGTCGCAATGGGCCTTGGGGACAATGGGGGGTCCTAGGATGTCACAATGGGCCCGAGTGACAAATGGGGTCTCCATGGTGTCACAATGGGCCCTGAAGACAAAGGGGGTCCCCTGAATGTCACAATGGGCCCTGAGGACAATGGGGGTTCCTGGAACGTCACAATGGGCCCTGGGGAGAAAGGGAGGTCCCCAGGATGTCACAATGGGCCCTGGAGACAATTGGGGGTTTTGGGATGTCACGATGGGCTCTGACGACAAGGGGAGGTGCCCATGGTGTCACAATGGGTCCTCAGTGACAAGGGGGGTCCCCATGGTGTCACAATGGGCTCTGCGTACAATGGGGGGTCCTGGGATGTCACAATGGGCACCAGTGACAAAGGGGGTCCTCATGGTGCCACAATGGGCCCTGGGGAGTAAGTGGGGTCCTGGGATGTCACAATGGGTCCTGGGGACAAAGGGTGATCCTTTGATGTCACAAGGGGCCCTGGAGGCAAGGGGGTCCCCAGGATGTTACAATGGGCCCTGGGCACAAAGGGGGGTCCCCATAGTGTCACAATGGGTCCCCAGTGACAAGGGGGTCCCCACGGTGCCACGATGGGCCCTGGGGACAAGAGGGGGTCCCCATGGTGTCACAATGGACCCTGGGGTCAAAGGGGGTTCCCAGGACATCACAATGGGCTCTGGGGACAATGGGGATCCTGGGACATCACAATGAGCCCTGGGGACAAGGGGGGGTCCTGGGACGTCACAATGGTGCCTGGGGACAAAGGGGTCCCCAGGATGTCACAATGGGCCCTGGGGACAAGGGGGGTCATGGGATGTCACAATGGGTCCTGGGGACAAAGGGGTCCCCACGGTGTCACAATGGGCCCTGGGGACAAAGTGGAGTCCTGGTATGCCACAATGGGCCCCAGTGACAAAGGGGATCCCCACGGTGTCACAATGGGCCCTTGAGACAACAGGGTCCCCAGGATGTCACAATGGGCCTGGGGACAAAGGGGGCTGCCCAGGATGTCACAATGGACTCTGGGGACAAGGGTGGGTCCTGGTATGTCACAATGGCCCCTGGGGACAAAGGGGGTCCCCAGGATGTCACAATGGGCTCTGAGGACAAGAGGGGTCCCAAGGATGTCACAATTGGCACTGGAGAAAAAGGGGAGGGTCCCCACGGTGCCACGATGGGCCCTGGGGACAAGGGGGTTCCCAGGATGTCACAATGGGCCCTGGGTACAATGGGGGGTCCTGGGATGTCACAATGGGCCCTGGGGACAAAGTGAGTCCCCAGGATGTCACAATGGGCCCTGGGGACAAAGGGGGTTCCCCTGAACGTCACAATGGGCCCTGGAGACAAAGGGGGTTCCCCAGGATGTCACAATGGGCACTGGAGAAAAAGGGGGGGTCCCCACGGTGTCACAATGAGCCCTGGGGACAATGGGGGATTCTGGGATGTCACAATAGGCCCTGGGGACAAAGGGGGTCCCCAGGATGTCACAATGGGTCCTGGGGACAACGGGGGTCCCCACAGTGTCAGAATGGGGCCGGGGAATAAAGGGGGACCGCAGGATGTGCATAATGGGGCCTGGGGACAATGGGGGGTCGTGGGATGTCACAATGGGCCTTGGGGAAAAAGAGGGGGTCCCCAGGATTTCACAATGGGCCGGGGGAACAACAGGGGGTCCTGGGACGTCACAATGGGCCCTGGAGAAAAGAGGGGTCCCCAGGATGTCACAATAGGCCCTGGGGACAAAGAGGAGTCCCCTGAATGTCATAATGGGCCCTGAGGACAAGGAGGGTCTCCACGGTGTCACAATGGGCCCTGGGGACAAAGGGAGTCCCCAGGATATCACAATGGGCCCTGGGGACAAAGAGGGTCCCCATGGTGTCAGAATGGGCCCTGGGGACAAGGGGGGGTCCCCAGGATGTCACAATGGGCCCTGGGGACAATGGGGGGTCCTGGGATGTCACAATAGGCCCTGGGGACAAAGGGGGTCCCCATGATTTCACAATGGGCCCAGGGGACAATGGGGCATCCTGGGACGTCACAATGGGCCCTGGGGACAAAGGGGGTCCCCATGGTGTCACAATGGGCCCTGGGGATAAAGGGGGACCCCAGGATGTGTATAATGGGGCCTGGGGACAATGGGGGGTCCTGGGATGTCACAATGGGCTCTGGGGACAATAGGGGGTCCTGGGACGTCACAATGGGCCCTGGAGAAAAGGGGGGGTCCTGGGATGTCACAATAGGCCCTGGGGACAAAGGGGGTCTTCAGGATGTCACAATGGGCCCGGGGGACAAAGGGGGTCCCCAGGATGTCACAATAGGCCCTGGGGAAAAAGAGGGCTCCCCAGGATATCACAATGGGCCCTGGGGACAAAGAGGGGTCCACAGGATGTGCACAATGGGCCCTGGGGACAAAGGGGGCTCCCCAGGATATCACAATGGGCTCTGGTGACATAGGGGTCCCCAAGATGTCACAACGGGTCCTGGGGACAAGGGGGGTCCCAAGGATGTCACAATGGGCACTGGAGACAAAGGGGGGGTCCCCACGGTGCCACGATGGGCCCTGGGGACAAGGGGGTCCCCAGGATGTAACAATGTGCCCTTGGGACAATGGGGGCTCCTGCGATGTCACAATGGGCCCTGGGGACAAAGGGAGGCCCCAGGATGTCACAATGGACCCTGGGGACAAAAGGGGTCCCCGGGATGTCACAATGGGCCCAGGGGACAACGAAGCATCCTGGGACGCCACAATGGGCCCGGGGAAAAAGGGGGGTCCCCAGGTTGTTCACAATGGGCCCTGGGGACAATGGGGGTCCTGGGATGTCACAATGAACCCTAGGGACAAAGGGGGTCCCCAGGATGTCACAATGGGCCCTGGGGATAAAGGGTACTCCCCAGGATGTCACAATAGGCCCTGGGGACAAAGGGGGTCCCCAGGATGTCACAACGGGCCCTGGGTACAAGGGGGGTCCCACCCTGTCACAATGAGCACTGGGGACAAAGGGGGTCCCCAGGATGTCACAATGGGCACTGGAGACAAAGGGGGGGTCTCCACGGTGCCACAATGGGCCCTGGGGACAAGAGGGTCCCCACGGTTTCACAATGGGCCCTGGGGACAAGGGGGATCCCCGCCCTGTCACAATGGGCCCTGGGGCCAAAGGGATCCCCAGGATGTCACAATGGGCCCTGGGGACTGCGGGGGGTACTAGGATGTCACAATGGGTCTTGGGGACAAAGGGGGTACCCAGGATGTCACAATGGGCCCTGGGGACAATGGGGGGTCCCTTGAAGGTCACAATGGGCCCATGGGACAAAGAGGGTGCCCACGGTGTCACAGTGGGCCCTGGCGACAAAGGGGGATCCCCAGGATGTCACAATGGGCCCCGGGGACAAAGTAAAATCCTGGAATGTCACAATGGTCCCCAGTGACAAAGGCGCTCCCCATGGTGCCACAATGGGCCCTGGGGACAAAGTGGGTCCCCAGGATTTCACAATGAGCACTGGGGACAAAGGGGGGTCCCAGGATGTCACAATGGGCCCTGGGGACAAGGGGGGGTTCCCATGGAGTCACAATGGGTCCTGGGGACAACGAGGCGTCCTGGGACGTCACAATGGGACTTGGGGACAAAGGGGGTCTTCCACAGTCTCACAATGGGCCCTAGAGACAAGGGGAGATCCCCAGGATGACACAATAGGCCCTGGGGACAAAGAGGAGTCCCCCTGAATGTCACAATGGGCCCTGGGGACAAGGGGGGTCCCCATGGTATCACAATAAGCCCTGGGGACAAAGTGGGGTCCTGGGATGTCACAACTGGCCCCAGTGACAAAGGGTGTCCCCATGGTGCCACAATGGGCCCTGGGGAGAAAGAGGGTCCCCAGGATGTCACAATGGGCTTTGGGGACAAGGCGGGGTCCCCAGGATGTCACAATGGGGTCTTGGGACAAAGGGGGTCCCCAGGATGTCACAATGGTCCCTGGGGACAATGGGGGGTCCTGGGACATCACAATGGGCCCTGGGGACAAAGGCGGTCCCAGGGTGTCACAATAAGCCATGGGGACAAGGGGGGTCCCCAGGATGTCACAATGGGCACTGGGGACAAAGGGGGGTCCCCACGGTGCCATGATGGGCCCTGGCGACAAGGGGGTCCCCAGGATGTCACAATGGGCCCATGGGACAAAGGGGGTACCCATGGTGTCACAATGGGCCCTGGGGACAACTTGGGGTCCTGGGATGTCACAATGGGCCCCGGTGACAAAGGGGGTCCCCGTGGTGCCACAATGTGCCCCTGGGACAAAGGGGGTTCCCAGAATGTCATAATGGGCACTGGGGACAAGGGGGGTCCCCAGGATGTCACAAGTGGCCCTGGGGATAAAGGGGGTCCCCATGGTGCCACAATGTGCCCCTGGGACAACGGGGTCCCCAGGATGTCACAATAAGCCCTGGGGACAAGGGGGGTCCCCAGGATGTTCACAACGGGCCCTGAGGACAAAGGGGGTCCCCACGGTGTCACAATGGTCCCTGGGGACAACTTGGGGTCCTGGGATGTCACAATGGGCCCTGGGGACAAAGGCGGTCCCCAGGATGTCACAATAAGCCCTGGGGACAAGGGGGGTCCCCAGGATGTCACAATGGGCCCTGGGGACAACGCGGGGTCCTGGGATGTCACAATGGGCCACGGGGACAAAGGCGATCTCCATGGTGTCACAATGGGCCCTGGGGACAAGGGGGTCCCCAGGATGTCACAATGGGCTCATGGGATAAAGGGGGTACCCACGGTGTCACTATAGGCCCTGGGGACAACGGGGGGTCCCCACGGTGCCACGATGGGTCGTGTGGACAAGGGGGTCCCCAGGATGTTCACAACGGGCCCTGAGGACAAAGGGGGTCCCCACGGTGTCACAATGGTCCCTGGGGACAACTTGGGGTCCTGGGATGTCACAATGGGCCCTGGGGACAAAGGCGGTCCCCAGGATGTCACAATAAGCCCTGGGGACAAGGGGGGTCCCCAGGATGTCACAATGGGCACTGGGGACAAAGGGGGTACCCACGGTGTCACTATAGGCCCTGGGGACAACGGGGGGTCCCCACGGTGCCACGATGGGCCCTGGGGACAAGGGGGTCCCCAGGATGTTCACAATGGGCCCTGGAGACAATGGGGTGTCCCCAGGATGTCACAATGGGCCCTGGGGACAAAGAGGGTCCCCAGGATGTCACAATCGGCCCTGGGCACAAAGGGGGGTGCACATGGTGTCAAAATGGGCCCTGGGGACAAAGGGCGTCCCCAGGATGTCACAGTGGGCCCTGGGGACAAAGTGGTCCCCATGGTATCAGAATGGGCCCTGGGGACAAAGAGGGGTGCCCTGAATGTCACAATGGGCCCTGAGGACAAAGGGGGGTCCCCAGGATGTCGCAATGGGCCTTGGGGACAATGGGGGGTCCTAGGATGTCACAATGGGCCCGAGTGACAAATGGGGTCTCCATGGTGTCACAATGGGCCCTGAAGACAAAGGGGGTCCCCTGAATGTCACAATGGGCCCTGAGGACAATGGGGGTTCCTGGAACGTCACAATGGGCCCTGGGGAGAAAGGGAGGTCCCCAGGATGTCACAATGGGCCCTGGAGACAATTGGGGGTTTTGGGATGTCACGATGGGCTCTGACGACAAGGGGAGGTGCCCATGGTGTCACAATGGGTCCTCAGTGACAAGGGGGGTCCCTATAGTGTCACAATGGGCTCTGCAGACAATGGGGGCCCTGGGATGTCACAATGGGCACCAGTGACAAAGGGGGTCCTCATGGTGCCACAATGGGCCCTGGGGAGTAAGTGGGGTCCTGGGATGTCACAATGGGTCCTGGGGACAAAGGGTGATCCTTTGATGTCACAAGGGGCCCTGGAGGCAAGGGGGTCCCCAGGATGTTACAATGGGCCCTGGGCACAAAGGGGGGTCCCCATAGTGTCACAATGGGTCCCCAGTGACAAGGGGGTCCCCACGGTGCCACGATGGGCCCTGGGGACAAGAGGGGGTCCCCATGGTGTCACAATGGACCCTGGGGCCAAAGGGGGTTCCCAGGACATCACAATGGGCTCTGGGGACAATGGGGATCCTGGGACATCACAATGAGCCCTGGGGACAAGGGGGGGTCCTGGGACGTCACAATGGTGCCTGGGGACAAAGGGGTCCCCAGGATGTCACAATGGGCCCTGGGGACAAGGGGGGTCATGGGATGTCACAATGGGTCCTGGGGACAAAGGGGTCCCCACGGTGTCACAATGGGCCCTGGGGACAAAGTGGAGTCCTGGTATGCCACAATGGGCCCCAGTGACAAAGGGGATCCCCACGGTGTCACAATGGGCCCTTGAGACAACAGGGTCCCCAGGATGTCACAATGGGCCTGGGGACAAAGGGGGCTGCCCAGGATGTCACAATGGACTCTGGGGACAAGGGTGGGTCCTGGTATGTCACAATGGCCCCTGGGGACAAAGGGGGTCCCCAGGATGTCACAATGGGCTCTGAGGACAAGAGGGGTCCCAAGGATGTCACAATTGGCACTGGAGAAAAAGGGGAGGGTCCCCACGGTGCCACGATGGGCCCTGGGGACAAGGGGGTTCCCAGGATGTCACAATGGGCCCTGGGTACAATGGGGGGTCCTGGGATGTCACAATGGGCCCTGGGGACAAAGTGAGTCCCCAGGATGTCACAATGGGCCCTGGGGACAAAGGGGGTTCCCCTGAACGTCACAATGGGCCCTGGAGACAAAGGGGGTTCCCCAGGATGTCACAATGGGCACTGGAGAAAAAGGGGGGGTCCCCACGGTGTCACAATGAGCCCTGGGGACAATGGGGGATTCTGGGATGTCACAATAGGCCCTGGGGACAAAGGGGGTCCCCAGGATGTCACAATGGGTCCTGGGGACAACGGGGGTCCCCACAGTGTCAGAATGGGGCCGGGGGATAAAGGGGGACCGCAGGATGTGCATAATGGGGCCTGGGGACAATGGGGGGTCGTGGGATGTCACAATGGGCCTTGGGGAAAAAGAGGGGGTCCCCAGGATTTCACAATGGGCCGGGGGAACAACAGGGGGTCCTGGGACGTCACAATGGGCCCTGGAGAAAAGGGGGGTCCCCAGGATGTCACAATAGGCCCTGGGGACAAAGAGGAGTCCCCTGAATGTCATAATGGGCCCTGAGGACAAGGAGGGTCTCCACGGTGTCACAATGGGCCCTGGGGACAAAGGGAGTCCCCAGGATATCACAATGGGCCCTGGGGACAAAGAGGGTCCCCATGGTGTCAGAATGGGCCCTGGGGACAAGGGGGGGTCCCCAGGATGTCACAATGGGCCCTGGGGACAATGGGGGGTCCTGGGATGTCACAATAGGCCCTGGGGACAAAGGGGGTCCCCATGATTTCACAATGGGCCCAGGGGACAATGGGGCATCCTGGGACGTCACAATGGGCCCTGGGGACAAAGGGGGTCCCCATGGTGTCACAATGGGCCCTGGGGATAAAGGGGGACCCCAGGATGTGTATAATGGGGCCTGGGGACAATGGGGGGTCCTGGGATGTCACAATGGGCTCTGGGGACAATAGGGGGTCCTGGGACGTCACAATGGGCCCTGGAGAAAAGGGGGGGTCCTGGGATGTCACAATAGGCCCTGGGGACAAAGGGGGTCTTCAGGATGTCACAATGGGCCCGGGGGACAAAGGGGGTCCCCAGGATGTCACAATAGGCCCTGGGGAAAAAGAGGGCTCCCCAGGATATCACAATGGGCCCTGGGGACAAAGAGGGGTCCACAGGATGTGCACAATGGGCCCTGGGGACAAAGGGGGCTCCCCAGGATATCACAATGGGCTCTGGTGACATAGGGGTCCCCAAGATGTCACAACGGGTCCTGGGGACAAGGGGGGTCCCAAGGATGTCACAATGGGCACTGGAGACAAAGGGGGGGTCCCCACGGTGCCACGATGGGCCCTGGGGACAAGGGGGTCCCCAGGATGTAACAATGTGCCCTTGGGACAATGGGGGCTCCTGCGATGTCACAATGGGCCCTGGGGACAAAGGGAGGCCCCAGGATGTCACAATGGACCCTGGGGACAAAAGGGGTCCCCGGGATGTCACAATGGGCCCAGGGGACAACGAAGCATCCTGGGACGCCACAATGGGCCCGGGGAAAAAGGGGGGTCCCCAGGTTGTTCACAATGGGCCCTGGGGACAATGGGGGTCCTGGGATGTCACAATGAACCCTAGGGACAAAGGGGGTCCCCAGGATGTCACAATGGGCCCTGGGGATAAAGGGGACTCCCCAGGATGTCACAATAGGCCCTGGGGACAAAGGGGGTCCCCAGGATGTCACAACGGGCCCTGGGTACAAGGGGGGTCCCACCCTGTCACAATGAGCACTGGGGACAAAGGGGGTCCCCAGGATGTCACAATGGGCACTGGAGACAAAGGGGGGGTCTCCACGGTGCCACAATGGGCCCTGGGGACAAGAGGGTCCCCACGGTTTCACAATGGGCCCTGGGGACAAGGGGGATCCCCGCCCTGTCACAATGGGCCCTGGGGCCAAAGGGATCCCCAGGATGTCACAATGGGCCCTGGGGACTGCGGGGGGTACTAGGATGTCACAATGGGTCTTGGGGACAAAGGGGGTACCCAGGATGTCACAATGGGCCCTGGGGACAATGGGGGGTCCCTTGAAGGTCACAATGGGCCCATGGGACAAAGAGGGTGCCCACGGTGTCACAGTGGGCCCTGGCGACAAAGGGGGATCCCCAGGATGTCACAATGGGCCCCGGGGACAAAGTAAAATCCTGGAATGTCACAATGGTCCCCAGTGACAAAGGCGCTCCCCATGGTGCCACAATGGGCCCTGGGGACAAAGTGGGTCCCCAGGATTTCACAATGAGCACTGGGGACAAAGGGGGGTCCCAGGATGTCACAGTGGGCCCTGGGGACAAGGGGGGGTTCCCATGGAGTCACAATGGGTCCTGGGGACAACGAGGCGTCCTGGGACGTCACAATGGGACTTGGGGACAAAGGGGGTCTTCCACAGTCTCACAATGGGCCCTAGAGACAAGGGGAGATCCCCAGGATGACACAATAGGCCCTGGGGACAAAGAGGAGTCCCCCTGAATGTCACAATGGGCCCTGGGGACAAGGGGGGTCCCCATGGTATCACAATAAGCCCTGGGGACAAAGTGGGGTCCTGGGATGTCACAACTGGCCCCAGTGACAAAGGGTGTCCCCATGGTGCCACAATGGGCCCTGGGGACAAAGAGGGTCCCCAGGATGTCACAATGGGCTTTGGGGACAAGGCGGGGTCCCCAGGATGTCACAATGGGGTCTTGGGACAAAGGGGGTCCCCAGGATGTCACAATGGTCCCTGGGGACAATGGGGGGTCCTGGGACATCACAATGGGCCCTGGGGACAAAGGCGGTCCCAGGGTGTCACAATAAGCCATGGGGACAAGGGGGGTCCCCAGGATGTCACAATGGGCACTGGGGACAAAGGGGGGTCCCCACGGTGCCATGATGGGCCCTGGCGACAAGGGGGTCCCCAGGATGTCACAATGGGCCCATGGGACAAAGGGGGTACCCATGGTGTCACAATGGGCCCTGGGGACAACTTGGGGTCCTGGGATGTCACAATGGGCCCCGGTGACAAAGGGGGTCCCCGTGGTGCCACAATGTGCCCCTGGGACAAAGGGGGTCCCCAGAATGTCATAATGGGCACTGGGGACAAGGGGGGTCCCCAGGATGTCACAAGTGGCCCTGGGGATAAAGGGGGTCCCCATGGTGCCACAATGTGCCCCTGGGACAAAGGGGTCCCCAGGATGTCACAATAAGCCCTGGGGACAAGGGGGGTCCCCAGGATGTTCACAACGGGCCCTGAGGACAAAGGGGGTCCCCACGGTGTCACAATGGTCCCTGGGGACAACTTGGGGTCCTGGGATGTCACAATGGGCCCTGGGGACAAAGGCGGTCCCCAGGATGTCACAATAAGCCCTGGGGACAAGGGGGGTCCCCGGGATGTCACAATGGGCCCTGGGGACAACGCGGGGTCCTGGGATGTCACAATGGGCCACGGGGACAAAGGCAATCCCCATGGTGTCACAATGGGCCCTGGGGACAAGGGGGTCCCCAGGATGTCACAATGGGCTCATGGGATAAAGGGGGTACCCACGGTGTCACTATAGGCCCTGGGGACAACGGGGGGTCCCCACGGTGCCACGATGGGTCGTGTGGACAAGGGGGTCCCCAGGATGTTCACAACGGGCCCTGAGGACAAAGGGGGTCCCCACGGTGTCACAATGGTCCCTGGGGACAACTTGGGGTCCTGGGATGTCACAATGGGCCCTGGGGACAAAGGCGGTCCCCAGGATGTCACAATAAGCCCTGGGGACAAGGGGGGTCCCCAGGATGTCACAATGGGCACTGGGGACAAAGGGGGTACCCACGGTGTCACTATAGGCCCTGGGGACAACGAGGGGTCCCCACGGTGCCACGATGGGCCCTGGGGACAAGGGGGTCCCCAGGATGTTCACAATGGGCCCTGGAGACAATGGGGTGTCCCCAGGATGTCACAATGGGCCCTGGGGACAAAGAGGGTCCCCAGGATGTCACAATCGGCCCTGGGCACAAAGGGGGGTGCACATGGTGTCAAAATGGGCCCTGGGGACAAAGGGCGTCCCCAGGATGTCACAGTGGGCCCTGGGGACAAAGTGGTCCCCATGGTATCAGAATGGGCCCTGGGGACAAATAGGGGTGCCCTGAATGTCACAATGGGCCCTGAGGACAAAGGGGGGTCCCCAGGATGTCGCAATGGGCCTTGGGGACAATGGGGGGTCCTAGGATGTCACAATGGGCCCGAGTGACAAATGGGGTCTCCATGGTGTCACAATGGGCCCTGAAGACAAAGGGGGTCCCCTGAATGTCACAATGGGCCCTGAGGACAATGGGGGTTCCTGGAACGTCACAATGGGCCCTGGGGAGAAAGGGAGGTCCCCAGGATGTCACAATGGGCCCTGGAGACAATTGGGGGTTTTGGGATGTCACGATGGGCTCTGACGACAAGGGGAGGTGCCCATGGTGTCACAATGGGTCCTCAGTGACAAGGGGGGTCCCTATAGTGTCACAATGGGCTCTGCAGACAATGGGGGGTCCTGGGATGTCACAATGGGCACCAGTGACAAAGGGGGTCCTCATGGTGCCACAATGGGCCCTGGGGAGTAAGTGGGGTCCTGGGATGTCACAATGGGTCCTGGGGACAAAGGGTGATCCTTTGATGTCACAAGGGGCCCTGGAGGCAAGGGGGTCCCCAGGATGTTACAATGGGCCCTGGGCACAAAGGGGGGTCCCCATAGTGTCACAATGGGTCCCCAGTGACAAGGGGGTCCCCACGGTGCCACGATGGGCCCTGGGGACAAGAGGGGGTCCCCATGGTGTCACAATGGACCCTGGGGTCAAAGGGGGTTCCCAGGACATCACAATGGGCTCTGGGGACAATGGGGATCCTGGGACATCACAATGAGCCCTGGGGACAAGGGGGGGTCCTGGGACGTCACAATGGTGCCTGGGGACAAAGGGGTCCCCAGGATGTCACAATGGGCCCTGGGGACAAGGGGGGTCATGGGATGTCACAATGGGTCCTGGGGACAAAGGGGTCCCCACGGTGTCACAATGGGCCCTGGGGACAAAGTGGAGTCCTGGTATGCCACAATGGGCCCCAGTGACAAAGGGGATCCCCACGGTGTCACAATGGGCCCTTGAGACAACAGGGTCCCCAGGATGTCACAATGGGCCTGGGGACAAAGGGGGCTGCCCAGGATGTCACAATGGACTCTGGGGACAAGGGTGGGTCCTGGTATGTCACAATGGCCCCTGGGGACAAAGGGGGTCCCCAGGATGTCACAATGGGCTCTGAGGACAAGAGGGGTCCCAAGGATGTCACAATTGGCACTGGAGAAAAAGGGGAGGGTCCCCACGGTGCCACGATGGGCCCTGGGGACAAGGGGGTTCCCAGGATGTCACAATGGGCCCTGGGTACAATGGGGGGTCCTGGGATGTCACAATGGGCCCTGGGGACAAAGTGAGTCCCCAGGATGTCACAATGGGCACTGGAGAAAAAGGGGGGGTCCCCACGGTGTCACAATGAGCCCTGGGGACAATGGGGGATTCTGGGATGTCACAATAGGCCCTGGGGACAAAGGGGGTCCCCAGGATGTCACAATGGGTCCTGGGGACAACGGGGGTCCCCACAGTGTCAGAATGGGGCCGGGGGATAAAGGGGGACCGCAGGATGTGCATAATGGGGCCTGGGGACAATGGGGGGTCGTGGGATGTCACAATGGGCCTTGGGGAAAAAGAGGGGGTCCCCAGGATTTCACAATGGGCCGGGGGAACAACACGGGGTCCTGGGACGTCACAATGGGCCCTGGAGAAAAGGGGGGTCCCCAGGATGTCACAATAGGCCCTGGGGACAAAGAGGAGTCCCCTGAATGTCATAATGGGCCCTGAGGACAAGGAGGGTCTCCGCGGTGTCACAATGGGCCCTGGGGACAAAGGGAGTCCCCAGGATATCACAATGGGCCCTGGGGACAATGGGGGGTCCTGGGATGTCACAATAGGCCCTGGGGACAAAGGGGGTCCCCATGATTTCACAATGGGCCCAGGGGACAATGGGGCATCCTGGGACGTCACAATGGGCCCTGGGGACAAAGGGGGTCCCCATGGTGTCACAATGGGCCCTGGGGATAAAGGGGGACCCCAGGATGTGTATAATGGGGCCTGGGGACAATGGGGGGTCCTGGGATGTCACAATGGGCTCTGGGGACAATAGGGGGTCCTGGGACGTCACAATGGGCCCTGGAGAAAAGGGGGGGTCCTGGGATGTCACAATAGGCCCTGGGGACAAAGGGGGTCTTCAGGATGTCACAATGGGCCCGGGGGACAAAGGGGGTCCCCAGGATGTCACAATAGGCCCTGGGGAAAAAGAGGGCTCCCCAGGATATCACAATGGGCCCTGGGGACAAAGAGGGGTCCACAGGATGTGCACAATGGGCCCTGGGGACAAAGGGGGCTCCCCAGGATATCACAATGGGCTCTGGTGACATAGGGGTCCCCAAGATGTCACAACGGGTCCTGGGGACAAGGGGGGTCCCAAGGATGTCACAATGGGCACTGGAGACAAAGGGGGGGTCCCCACGGTGCCACGATGGGCCCTGGGGACAAGGGGGTCCCCAGGATGTAACAATGTGCCCTTGGGACAATGGGGGCTCCTGCGATGTCACAATGGGCCCTGGGGACAAAGGGAGGCCCCAGGATGTCACAATGGACCCTGGGGACAAAAGGGGTCCCCGGGATGTCACAATGGGCCCAGGGGACAACGAAGCATCCTGGGACGCCACAATGGGCCCGGGGAAAAAGGGGGGTCCCCAGGTTGTTCACAATGGGCCCTGGGGACAATGGGGGTCCTGGGATGTCACAATGAACCCTAGGGACAAAGGGGGTCCCCAGGATGTCACAATGGGCCCTGGGGATAAAGGGTACTCCCCAGGATGTCACAATAGGCCCTGGGGACAAAGGGGGTCCCCAGGATGTCACAACGGGCCCTGGGTACAAGGGGGGTCCCACCCTGTCACAATGAGCACTGGGGACAAAGGGGGTCCCCAGGATGTCACAATGGGCACTGGAGACAAAGGGGGGGTCTCCACGGTGCCACAATGGGCCCTGGGGACAAGAGGGTCCCCACGGTTTCACAATGGGCCCTGGGGACAAGGGGGATCCCCGCCCTGTCACAATGGGCCCTGGGGCCAAAGGGATCCCCAGGATGTCACAATGGGCCCTGGGGACTGCGGGGGGTACTAGGATGTCACAATGGGTCTTGGGGACAAAGGGGGTACCCAGGATGTCACAATGGGCCCTGGGGACAATGGGGGGTCCCTTGAAGGTCACAATGGGCCCATGGGACAAAGAGGGTGCCCACGGTGTCACAGTGGGCCCTGGCGACAAAGGGGGATCCCCAGGATGTCACAATGGGCCCCGGGGACAAAGTAAAATCCTGGAATGTCACAATGGTCCCCAGTGACAAAGGCGCTCCCCATGGTGCCACAATGGGCCCTGGGGACAAAGTGGGTCCCCAGGATTTCACAATGAGCACTGGGGACAAAGGGGGGTCCCAGGATGTCACAATGGGCCCTGGGGACAAGGGGGGGTTCCCATGGAGTCACAATGGGTCCTGGGGACAACGAGGCGTCCTGGGACGTCACAATGGGACTTGGGGACAAAGGGGGTCTTCCACAGTCTCACAATGGGCCCTAGAGACAAGGGGAGATCCCCAGGATGACACAATAGGCCCTGGGGACAAAGAGGAGTCCCCCTGAATGTCACAATGGGCCCTGGGGACAAGGGGGGTCCCCATGGTATCACAATAAGCCCTGGGGACAAAGTGGGGTCCTGGGATGTCACAACTGGCCCCAGTGACAAAGGGTGTCCCCATGGTGCCACAATGGGCCCTGGGGACAAAGAGGGTCCCCAGGATGTCACAATGGGCTTTGGGGACAAGGCGGGGTCCCCAGGATGTCACAATGGGGTCTTGGGACAAAGGGGGTCCCCAGGATGTCACAATGGTCCCTGGGGACAATGGGGGGTCCTGGGACGTCACAATGGGCCCTGGGGACAAAGGCGGTCCCAGGGTGTCACAATAAGCCATGGGGACAAGGGGGGTCCCCAGGATGTCACAATGGGCACTGGGGACAAAGGGGGGTCCCCACGGTGCCATGATGGGCCCTGGCGACAAGGGGGTCCCCAGGATGTCACAATGGGCCCATGGGACAAAGGGGGTACCCATGGTGTCACAATGGGCCCTGGGGACAACTTGGGGTCCTGGGATGTCACAATGGGCCCCGGTGACAAAGGGGGTCCCCGTGGTGCCACAATGTGCCCCTGGGACAAAGGGGGTCCCCAGAATGTCATAATGGGCACTGGGGACAAGGGGGGTCCCCGGGATGTCACAAGTGGCCCTGGGGATAAAGGGGGTCCCCATGGTGCCACAATGTGCCCCTGGGACAAAGGGGTCCCCAGGATGTCACAATAAGCCCTGGGGACAAGGGGGGTCCCCAGGATGTTCACAACGGGCCCTGAGGACAAAGGGGGTCCCCACGGTGTCACAATGGGCCCTGGGGACAACGCGGGGTCCTGGGATGTCACAATGGGCCACGGGGACAAAGGCGATCCCCATGGTGTCACAATGGGCCCTGGGGACAAGGGGGTCCCCAGGATGTCACAATGGGCTCATGGGATAAAGGGGGTACCCACGGTGTCACTATAGGCCCTGGGGACAACGGGGGGTCCCCACGGTGCCACGATGGGTCGTGTGGACAAGGGGGTCCCCAGGATGTTCACAACGGGCCCTGAGGACAAAGGGGGTCCCCACGGTGTCACAATGGTCCCTGGGGACAACTTGGGGTCCTGGGATGTCACAATGGGCCCTGGGGACAAAGGCGGTCCCCAGGATGTCACAATAAGCCCTGGGGACAAGGGGGGTCCCCAGGATGTCACAATGGGCACTGGGGACAAAGGGGGTACCCACGGTGTCACTATAGGCCCTGGGGACAACGGGGGGTCCCCACGGTGCCACGATGGGCCCTGGGGACAAGGGGGTCCCCAGGATGTTCACAATGGGCCCTGGAGACAATGGGGTGTCCCCAGGATGTCACAATGGGCCCTGGGGACAAAGAGGGTCCCCAGGATGTCACAATCGGCCCTGGGCACAAAGGGGGGTGCACATGGTGTCAAAATGGGCCCTGGGGACAAAGGGCGTCCCCAGGATGTCACAGTGGGCCCTGGGGACAAAGTGGTCCCCATGGTATCAGAATGGGCCCTGGGGACAAAGAGGGGTGCCCTGAATGTCACAATGGGCCCTGAGGACAAAGGGGGGTCCCCAGGATGTCGCAATGGGCCTTGGGGACAATGGGGGGTCCTAGGATGTCACAATGGGCCCGAGTGACAAATGGGGTCTCCATGGTGTCACAATGGGCCCTGAAGACAAATGGGGTCTCCATGGTGTCACAATGGGCCCTGAGGACAATGGGGGTTCATGGAACGTCACAATGGGCCCTGGGGAGAAAGGGAGGTCCCCAGGATGTCACAATGGGCCCTGGAGACAATTGGGGGTTTTGGGATGTCACGATGGGCTCTGACGACAAGGGGAGGTGCCCATGGTGTCACAATGGGTCCTCAGTGACAAGGGGGGTCCCTATAGTGTCACAATGGGCTCTGCAGACAATGGGGGGTCCTGGGATGTCACAATGGGCACCAGTGACAAAGGGGGTCCTCATGGTGCCACAATGGGCCCTGGGGAGTAAGTGGGGTCCTGGGATGTCACAATGGGTCCTGGGGACAAAGGGTGATCCTTTGATGTCACAAGGGGCCCTGGAGGCAAGGGGGTCCCCAGGATGTTACAATGGGCCCTGGGCACAAAGGGGGGTCCCCATAGTGTCACAATGGGTCCCCAGTGACAAGGGGGTCCCCACGGTGCCACGATGGGCCCTGGGGACAAGAGGGGGTCCCCATGGTGTCACAATGGACCCTGGGGTCAAAGGGGGTTCCCAGGACATCACAATGGGCTCTGGGGACAATGGGGATCCTGGGACATCACAATGAGCCCTGGGGACAAGGGGGGGTCCTGGGACGTCACAATGGTGCCTGGGGACAAAGGGGTCCCCAGGATGCCACAATGGGCACTGGGGACAAGGGGGGTCATGGGATGTCACAATGGGTCCTGGGGACAAAGGGGTCCCCACGGTGTCACAATGGGCCCTGGGGACAAAGTGGAGTCCTGGTATGCCACAATGGGCCCCAGTGACAAAGGGGATCCCCACGGTGTCACAATGGGCCCTTGAGACAACAGGGTCCCCAGGATGTCACAATGGGCCTGGGGACAAAGGGGGCTGCCCAGGATGTCACAATGGACTCTGGGGACAAGGGTGGGTCCTGGTATGTCACAATGGCCCCTGGGGACAAAGGGGGTCCCCAGGATGTCACAATGGGCTCTGAGGACAAGAGGGGTCCCAAGGATGTCACAATTGGCACTGGAGAAAAAGGGGAGGGTCCCCACGGTGCCACGATGGGCCCTGGGGACAAGGGGGTTCCCAGGATGTCACAATGGGCCCTGGGTACAATGGGGGGTCCTGGGATGTCACAATGGGCCCTGGGGACAAAGTGAGTCCCCAGGATGTCACAATGGGCCCTGGGGACAAAGGGGGTTCCCCTGAACGTCACAATGGGCCCTGGAGACAAAGGGGGTTCCCCAGGATGTCACAATGGGCACTGGAGAAAAAGGGGGGGTCCCCACGGTGTCACAATGAGCCCTGGGGACAATGGGGGATTCTGGGATGTCACAATAGGCCCTGGGGACAAAGGGGGTCCCCAGGATGTCACAATGGGTCCTGGGGACAACGGGGGTCCCCACAGTGTCAGAATGGGGCCGGGGGATAAAGGGGGACCGCAGGATGTGCATAATGGGGCCTGGGGACAATGGGGGGTCGTGGGATGTCACAATGGGCCTTGGGGAAAAAGAGGGGGTCCCCAGGATTTCACAATGGGCCGGGGGAACAACAGGGGGTCCTGGGACGTCACAATGGGCCCTGGAGAAAAGGGGGGTCCCCAGGATGTCACAATAGGCCCTGGGGACAAAGAGGAGTCCCCTGAATGTCATAATGGGCCCTGAGGACAAGGAGGGTCTCCACGGTGTCACAATGGGCCCTGGGGACAAAGGGAGTCCCCAGGATATCACAATGGGCCCTGGGGACAAAGAGGGTCCCCATGGTGTCAGAATGGGCCCTGGGGACAAGGGGGGGTCCCCAGGATGTCACAATGGGCCCTGGGGACAATGGGGGGTCCTGGGATGTCACAATAGGCCCTGGGGACAAAGGGGGTCCCCATGATTTCACAATGGGCCCAGGGGACAATGGGGCATCCTGGGACGTCACAATGGGCCCTGGGGACAATGGGGCATCCTGGGACGTCACAATGGGCCCTGGGGATAAACGGGGACCCCAGGATGTGTATAATGGGGCCTGGGGACAATGGGGGGTCCTGGGATGTCACAATGGGCTCTGGGGACAATAGGGGGTCCTGGGACGTCACAATGGGCCCTGGAGAAAAAGGGGGGTCCTGGGATGTCACAATAGGCCCTGGGGACAAAGGGGGTCTTCAGGATGTCACAATGGGCCCGGGGGACAAAGGGGGTCCCCAGGATGTCACAATAGGCCCTGGGGAAAAAGAGGGCTCCCCAGGATATCACAATGGGCCCTGGGGACAAAGAGGGGTCCACAGGATGTGCACAATGGGCCCTGGGGACAAAGGGGGCTCCCCAGGATATCACAATGGGCTCTGGTGACATAGGGGTCCCCAAGATGTCACAACGGGTCCTGGGGACAAGGGGGGTCCCAAGGATGTCACAATGGGCACTGGAGACAAAGGGGGGGTCCCCACGGTGCCACGATGGGCCCTGGGGACAAGGGGGTCCCCAGGATGTAACAATGTGCCCTTGGGACAATGGGGGCTCCTGCGATGTCACAATGGGCCCTGGGGACAAAGGGAGGCCCCAGGATGTCACAATGGACCCTGGGGACAAAAGGGGTCCCCGGGATGTCACAATGGGCCCAGGGGACAACGAAGCATCCTGGGACGCCACAATGGGCCCGGGGAAAAAGGGGGGTCCCCAGGTTGTTCACAATGGGCCCTGGGGACAATGGGGGTCCTGGGATGTCACAATGAACCCTAGGGACAAAGGGGGTCCCCAGGATGTCACAATGGGCCCTGGGGATAAAGGGGACTCCCCAGGATGTCACAATAGGCCCTGGGGACAAAGGGGGTCCCCAGGATGTCACAACGGGCCCTGGGTACAAGGGGGGTCCCACCCTGTCACAATGAGCACTGGGGACAAAGGGGGTCCCCAGGATGTCACAATGGGCACTGGAGACAAAGGGGGGGTCTCCACGGTGCCACAATGGGCCCTGGGGACAAGAGGGTCCCCACGGTTTCACAATGGGCCCTGGGGACAAGGGGGATCCCCGCCCTGTCACAATGGGCCCTGGGGCCAAAGGGATCCCCAGGATGTCACAATGGGCCCTGGGGACTGCGGGGGGTACTAGGATGTCACAATGGGTCTTGGGGACAAAGGGGGTACCCAGGATGTCACAATGGGCCCTGGGGACAATGGGGGGTCCCTTGAAGGTCACAATGGGCCCATGGGACAAAGAGGGTGCCCACGGTGTCACAGTGGGCCCTGGCGACAAAGGGGGATCCCCAGGATGTCACAATGGGCCCCGGGGACAAAGTAAAATCCTGGAATGTCACAATGGTCCCCAGTGACAAAGGCGCTCCCCATGGTGCCACAATGGGCCCTGGGGACAAAGTGGGTCCCCAGGATTTCACAATGAGCACTGGGGACAAAGGGGGGTCCCAGGATGTCACAATGGGCCCTGGGGACAAGGGGGGGTTCCCATGGAGTCACAATGGGTCCTGGGGACAACGAGGCGTCCTGGGACGTCACAATGGGACTTGGGGACAAAGGGGGTCTTCCACAGTCTCACAATGGGCCCTAGAGACAAGGGGAGATCCCCAGGATGACACAATAGGCCCTGGGGACAAAGAGGAGTCCCCCTGAATGTCACAATGGGCCCTGGGGACAAGGGGGGTCCCCATGGTATCACAATAAGCCCTGGGGACAAAGTGGGGTCCTGGGATGTCACAACTGGCCCCAGTGACAAAGGGTGTCCCCATGGTGCCACAATGGGCCCTGGGGACAAAGAGGGTCCCCAGGATGTCACAATGGGCTTTGGGGACAAGGCGGGGTCCCCAGGATGTCACAATGGGGTCTTGGGACAAAGGGGGTCCCCGTGGTGCCACAATGTGCCCCTGGGACAAAGGCAGTCCCCAGAATGTCATAATGGGCACTGGGGACAAGGGGGGTCCCCAGGATGTCACAAGTGGCCCTGGGGATAAAGGGGGTCCCCATGGTGCCACAATGTGCCCCTGGGACAAAGGGGTCCCCAGGATGTCACAATAAGCCCTGGGGACAAGGGGGGTCCCCAGGATGTCACAATGGGCCCTGGGGACAACGCGGGGTCCTGGGATGTCACAATGGGCCACGGGGACAAAGGCGATCCCCATGGTGTCACAATGGGCCCTGGGGACAAGGGGGTCCCCAGGATGTCACAATGGGCTCATGGGATAAAGGGGGTACCCACGGTGTCACTATAGGCCCTGGGGACAACGGGGGGTCCCCACGGTGCCACGATGGGTCGTGTGGACAAGGGGGTCCCCAGGATGTTCACAACGGGCCCTGAGGACAAAGGGGGTCCCCACGGTGTCACAATGGTCCCTGGGGACAACTTGGGGTCCTGGGATGTCACAATGGGCCCTGGGGACAAAGGCGGTCCCCAGGATGTCACAATAAGCCCTGGGGACAAGGGGGGTCCCCAGGATGTCACAATGGGCACTGGGGACAAAGGGGGTACCCACGGTGTCACTATAGGCCCTGGGGACAACGGGGGGTCCCCACGGTGCCACGATGGGCCCTGGGGACAAGGGGGTCCCCAGGATGTTCACAATGGGCCCTGGAGACAATGGGGTGTCCCCAGGATGTCACAATGGGCCCTGGGGACAAAGAGGGTCCCCAGGATGTCACAATCGGCCCTGGGCACAAAGGGGGGTGCACATGGTGTCAAAATGGGCCCTGGGGACAAAGGGCGTCCCCAGGATGTCACAGTGGGCCCTGGGGACAAAGTGGTCCCCATGGTATCAGAATGGGCCCTGGGGACAAAGAGGGGTGCCCTGAATGTCACAATGGGCCCTGAGGACAAAGGGGGGTCCCCAGGATGTCGCAATGGGCCTTGGGGACAATGGGGGGTCCTAGGATGTCACAATGGGCCCGAGTGACAAATGGGGTCTCCATGGTGTCACAATGGGCCCTGAAGACAAAGGGGGTCCCCTGAATGTCACAATGGGCCCTGAGGACAATGGGGGTTCCTGGAACGTCACAATGGGCCCTGGGGAGAAAGGGAGGTCCCCAGGATGTCACAATGGGCCCTGGAGACAATTGGGGGTTTTGGGATGTCACGATGGGCTCTGACGACAAGGGGAGGTGCCCATGGTGTCACAATGGGTCCTCAGTGACAAGGGGGGTCCCTATAGTGTCACAATGGGCTCTGCAGACAATGGGGGGTCCTGGGATGTCACAATGGGCACCAGTGACAAAGGGGGTCCTCATGGTGCCACAATGGGCCCTGGGGAGTAAGTGGGGTCCTGGGATGTCACAATGGGTCCTGGGGACAAAGGGTGATCCTTTGATGTCACAAGGGGCCCTGGAGGCAAGGGGGTCCCCAGGATGTTACAATGGGCCCTGGGCACAAAGGGGGGTCCCCATAGTGTCACAATGGGTCCCCAGTGACAAGGGGGTCCCCACGGTGCCACGATGGGCCCTGGGGACAAGAGGGGGTCCCCATGGTGTCACAATGGACCCTGGGGTCAAAGGGGGTTCCCAGGACATCACAATGGGCTCTGGGGACAATGGGGATCCTGGGACATCACAATGAGCCCTGGGGACAAGGGGGGGTCCTGGGACGTCACAATGGTGCCTGGGGACAAAGGGGTCCCCAGGATGTCACAATGGTGCCTGGGGACAAAGGGGTCCCCAGGATGTCACAATGGGCCCTGGGGACAAGGGGGGTCATGGGATGTCACAATGGGTCCTGGGGACAAAGGGGTCCCCACGGTGTCACAATGGGCCCTGGGGACAAAGTGGAGTCCTGGTATGCCACAATGGGCCCCAGTGACAAAGGGGATCCCCACGGTGTCACAATGGGCCCTTGAGACAACAGGGTCCCCAGGATGTCACAATGGGCCTGGGGACAAAGGGGGCTGCCCAGGATGTCACAATGGACTCTGGGGACAAGGGTGAGTCCTGGTATGTCACAATGGCCCCTGGGGACAAAGGGGGTCCCCAGGATGTCACAATGGGCTCTGAGGACAAGAGGGGTCCCAAGGATGTCACAATTGGCACTGGAGAAAAAGGGGAGGGTCCCCACGGTGCCACGATGGGCCCTGGGGACAAGGGGGTTCCCAGGATGTCACAATGGGCCCTGGGTACAATGGGGGGTCCTGGGATGTCACAATGGGCCCTGGGGACAAAGTGAGTCCCCAGGATGTCACAATGGGCACTGGAGAAAAAGGGGGGGTCCCCACGGTGTCACAATGAGCCCTGGGGACAATGGGGGATTCTGGGATGTCACAATAGGCCCTGGGGACAAAGGGGGTCCCCAGGATGTCACAATGGGTCCTGGGGACAACGGGGGTCCCCACAGTGTCAGAATGGGGCCGGGGGATAAAGGGGGACCGCAGGATGTGCATAATGGGGCCTGGGGACAATGGGGGGTCGTGGGATGTCACAATGGGCCTTGGGGAAAAAGAGGGGGTCCCCAGGATTTCACAATGGGCCGGGGGAACAACAGGGGGTCCTGGGACGTCACAATGGGCCCTGGAGAAAAGGGGGGTCCCCAGGATGTCACAATAGGCCCTGGGGACAAAGAGGAGTCCCCTGAATGTCATAATGGGCCCTGAGGACAAGGAGGGTCTCCACGGTGTCACAATGGGCCCTGGGGACAAAGGGAGTCCCCAGGATATCACAATGGGCCCTGGGGACAAAGAGGGTCCCCATGGTGTCAGAATGGGCCCTGGGGACAAGGGGGGGTCCCCAGGATGTCACAATGGGCCCTGGGGACAATGGGGGGTCCTGGGATGTCACAATAGGCCCTGGGGACAAAGGGGGTCCCCATGATTTCACAATGGGCCCAGGGGACAATGGGGCATCCTGGGACGTCACAATGGGCCCTGGGGACAAAGGGGGTCCCCATGGTGTCACAATGGGCCCTGGGGATAAACGGGGACCCCAGGATGTGTATAATGGGGCCTGGGGACAATGGGGGGTCCTGGGATGTCACAATGGGCTCTGGGGACAATAGGGGGTCCTGGGACGTCACAATGGGCCCTGGAGAAAAGGGGGGGTCCTGGGATGTCACAATAGGCCCTGGGGACAAAGGGGGTCTTCAGGATGTCACAATGGGCCCGGGGGACAAAGGGGGTCCCCAGGATGTCACAATAGGCCCTGGGGAAAAAGAGGGCTCCCCAGGATATCACAATGGGCCCTGGGGACAAAGAGGGGTCCACAGGATGTGCACAATGGGCCCTGGGGACAAAGGGGGCTCCCCAGGATATCACAATGGGCTCTGGTGACATAGGGGTCCCCAAGATGTCACAACGGGTCCTGGGGACAAGGGGGGTCCCAAGGATGTCACAATGGGCACTGGAGACAAAGGGGGGGTCCCCACGGTGCCACGATGGGCCCTGGGGACAAGGGGGTCCCCAGGATGTAACAATGTGCCCTTGGGACAATGGGGGCTCCTGCGATGTCACAATGGGCCCTGGGGACAAAGGGAGGCCCCAGGATGTCACAATGGACCCTGGGGACAAAAGGGGTCCCCGGGATGTCACAATGGGCCCAGGGGACAACGAAGCATCCTGGGACGCCACAATGGGCCCGGGGAAAAAGGGGGGTCCCCAGGTTGTTCACAATGGGCCCTGGGGACAATGGGGGTCCTGGGATGTCACAATGAACCCTAGGGACAAAGGGGGTCCCCAGGATGTCACAATGGGCCCTGGGGATAAAGGGTACTCCCCAGGATGTCACAATAGGCCCTGGGGACAAAGGGGGTCCCCAGGATGTCACAACGGGCCCTGGGTACAAGGGGGGTCCCACCCTGTCACAATGAGCACTGGGGACAAAGGGGGTCCCCAGGATGTCACAATGGGCACTGGAGACAAAGGGGGGGTCTCCACGGTGCCACAATGGGCCCTGGGGACAAGAGGGTCCCCACGGTTTCACAATGGGCCCTGGGGACAAGGGGGATCCCCGCCCTGTCACAATGGGCCCTGGGGCCAAAGGGATCCCCAGGATGTCACAATGGGCCCTGGGGACTGCGGGGGGTACTAGGATGTCACAATGGGTCTTGGGGACAAAGGGGGTACCCAGGATGTCACAATGGGCCCTGGGGACAATGGGGGGTCCCTTGAAGGTCACAATGGGCCCATGGGACAAAGAGGGTGCCCACGGTGTCACAGTGGGCCCTGGCGACAAAGGGGGATCCCCAGGATGTCACAATGGGCCCCGGGGACAAAGTAAAATCCTGGAATGTCACAATGGCCCCCAGTGACAAAGGCGCTCCCCATGGTGCCACAATGGGCCCTGGGGACAAAGTGGGTCCCCAGGATTTCACAATGAGCACTGGGGACAAAGGGGGGTCCCAGGATGTCACAATGGGCCCTGGGGACAAGGGGGGGTTCCCATGGAGTCACAATGGGTCCTGGGGACAACGAGGCGTCCTGGGACGTCACAATGGGACTTGGGGACGAAGGGGGTCTTCCACAGTCTCACAATGGGCCCTAGAGACAAGGGGAGATCCCCAGGATGACACAATAGGCCCTGGGGACAAAGAGGAGTCCCCCGGAATGTCACAATGGGCCCTGGGGACAAGGGGGGTCCCCATGGTATCACAATAAGCCCTGGGGACAAAGTGGGGTCCTGGGATGTCACAACTGGCCCCAGTGACAAAGGGTGTCCCCATGGTGCCACAATGGGCCCTGGGGACAAAGAGGGTCCCCAGGATGTCACAATGGGCTTTGGGGACAAGGCGGGGTCCCCAGGATGTCACAATGGGGTCTTGGGACAAAGGGGGTCCCCAGGATGTCACAATGGTCCCTGGGGACAATGGGGGGTCCTGGGACATCACAATGGGCCCTGGGGACAAAGGCGGTCCCAGGGTGTCACAATAAGCCATGGGGACAAGGGGGGTCCCCAGGATGTCAGAATGGGCACTGGGGACAACGCGGGGTCCTGGGATGTCACAATGGGCCACGGGGACAAAGGCGATCCCCATGGTGTCACAATGGGCCCTGGGGACAACTTGGGGTCCTGGGATGTCACAATGGGCCCCGGTGACAAAGGGGGTCCCCGTGGTGCCACAATGTGCCCCTGGGACAAAGGCAGTCCCCAGAATGTCATAATGGGCACTGGGGACAAGGGGGGGTCCCCAGGATGTCACAAGTGGCCCTGGGGATAAAGGGGGTCCCCATGGTGCCACAATGTGCCCCTGGGACAAAGGGGTCCCCAGGATGTCACAATAAGCCCTGGGGACAAGGGGGGTCCCCAGGATGTCACAATGGGCCCTGGGGACAACGCGGGGTCCTGGGATGTCACAATGGGCCACGGGGACAAAGGCGATCCCCATGGTGTCACAATGAGCCCTGGGGACAAGGGGGTCCCCAGGATGTCACAATGGGCTCATGGGATAAAGGGGGTACCCACGGTGTCACTATAGGCCCTGGGGACAACGGGGGGTCCCCACGGTGCCACGATGGGTCGTGTGGACAAGGGGGTCCCCAGGATGTTCACAACGGGCCCTGAGGACAAAGGGGGTCCCCACGGTGTCACAATGGTCCCTGGGGACAACTTGGGGTCCTGGGATGTCACAATGGGCCCTGGGGACAAAGGCGGTCCCCAGGATGTCACAATAAGCCCTGGGGACAAGGGGGGTCCCCAGGATGTCACAATGGGCACTGGGGACAAAGGGGGTACCCACGGTGTCACTACAGGCCCTGGGGACAACGGGGGGTCCCCACGGTGCCACGATGGGCCCTGGGGACAAGGGGGTCCCCAGGATGTTCACAATGGGCCCTGGAGACAATGGGGTGTCCCCAGGATGTCACAATGGGCCCTGGGGACAAAGAGGGTCCCCAGGATGTCACAATCGGCCCTGGGCACAAAGGGGGGTGCACATGGTGTCAAAATGGGCCCTGGGGACAAAGGGCGTCCCCAGGATGTCACAGTGGGCCCTGGGGACAAAGTGGTCCCCATGGTATCAGAATGGGCCCTGGGGACAAATAGGGGTGCCCTGAATGTCACAATGGGCCCTGAGGACAAAGGGGGGTCCCCAGGATGTCGCAATGGGCCTTGGGGACAATGGGGGGTCCTAGGATGTCACAATGGGCCCGAATGACAAATGGGGTCTCCATGGTGTCACAATGGGCCCTGAAGACAAAGGGGGTCCCCTGAATGTCACAATGGGCCCTGAGGACAATGGGGGTTCCTGGAACGTCACAATGGGCCCTGGGGAGAAAGGGAGGTCCCCAGGATGTCACAATGGGCCCTGGAGACAATTGGGGGTTTTGGGATGTCACGATGGGCTCTGACGACAAGGGGAGGTGCCCATGGTGTCACAATGGGTCCTCAGTGACAAGGGGGGTCCCTATAGTGTCACAATGGGCTCTGCAGACAATGGGGGGTCCTGGGATGTCACAATGGGCACCAGTGACAAAGGGGGTCCTCATGGTGCCACAATGGGCCCTGGGGAGTAAGTGGGGTCCTGGGATGTCACAATGGGTCCTGGGGACAAAGGGTGATCCTTTGATGTCACAAGGGGCCCTGGAGGCAAGGGGGTCCCCAGGATGTTACAATGGGCCCTGGGCACAAAGGGGGGTCCCCATAGTGTCACAATGGGTCCCCAGTGACAAGGGGGTCCCCACGGTGCCACGATGGGCCCTGGGGACAAGAGGGGGTCCCCATGGTGTCACAATGGACCCTGGGGTCAAAGGGGGTTCCCAGGACATCACAATGGGCTCTGGGGACAATGGGGATCCTGGGACATCACAATGAGCCCTGGGGACAAGGGGGGGTCCTGGGACGTCACAATGGTGCCTGGGGACAAAGGGGTCCCCAGGATGTCACAATGGGCACTGGGGACAAGGGGGGTCATGGGATGTCACAATGGGTCCTGGGGACAAAGGGGTCCCCACGGTGTCACAATGGGCCCTGGGGACAAAGTGGAGTCCTGGTATGCCACAATGGGCCCCAGTGACAAAGGGGATCCCCACGGTGTCACAATGGGCCCTTGAGACAACAGGGTCCCCAGGATGTCACAATGGGCCTGGGGACAAAGGGGGCTGCCCAGGATGTCACAATGGACTCTGGGGACAAGGGTGGGTCCTGGTATGTCACAATGGCCCCTGGGGACAAAGGGGGTCCCCAGGATGTCACAATGGGCTCTGAGGACAAGAGGGGTCCCAAGGATGTCACAATTGGCACTGGAGAAAAAGGGGAGGGTCCCCACGGTGCCAAGATGGGCCCTGGGGACAAGGGGGTTCCCAGGATGTCACAATGGGCCCTGGGTACAATGGGGGGTCCTGGGATGTCACAATGGGCCCTGGGGACAAAGTGAGTCCCCAGGATGTCACAATGGGCCCTGGGGACAAAGGGGGTTCCCCTGAACGTCACAATGGGCCCTGGAGACAAAGGGGGTTCCCCAGGATGTCACAATGGGCACTGGAGAAAAAGGGGGGGTCCCCACGGTGTCACAATGAGCCCTGGGGACAATGGGGGATTCTGGGATGTCACAATAGGCCCTGGGGACAAAGGGGGTCCCCAGGATGTCACAATGGGTCCTGGGGACAACGGGGGTCCCCACAGTGTCAGAATGGGGCCGGGGGATAAAGGGGGACCGCAGGATGTGCATAATGGGGCCTGGGGACAATGGGGGGTCGTGGGATGTCACAATGGGCCTTGGGGAAAAAGAGGGGGTCCCCAGGATTTCACAATGGGCCGGGGGAACAACAGGGGGTCCTGGGACGTCACAATGGGCCCTGGAGAAAAGGGGGGTCCCCAGGATGTCACAATAGGCCCTGGGGACAAAGAGGAGTCCCCTGAATGTCATAATGGGCCCTGAGGACAAGGAGGGTCTCCACGGTGTCACAATGGGCCCTGGGGACAAAGGGAGTCCCCAGGATATCACAATGGGCCCTGGGGACAAAGAGGGTCCCCATGGTGTCAGAATGGGCCCTGGGGACAAGGGGGGGTCCCCAGGATGTCACAATTGGCCCTGGGGACAATGGGGGGTCCTGGGATGTCACAATAGGCCCTGGGGACAAAGGGGATCCCCATGATTTCACAATGGGCCCAGGGGACAATGGGGCATCCTGGGACGTCACAATGGGCCCTGGGGACAAAGGGGGTCCCCATGGTGTCACAATGGGCCCTGGGGATAAACGGGGACCCCAGGATGTGTATAATGGGGCCTGGGGACAATGGGGGGTCCTGGGATGTCACAATGGGCTCTGGGGACAATAGGGGGTCCTGGGACGTCACAATGGGCCCTGGAGAAAAGGGGGGGTCCTGGCATGTCACAATAGGCCCTGGGGACAAAGGGGGTCTTCAGGATGTCACAATGGGCCCGGGGGACAAAGGGGGTCCCCAGGATGTCACAATAGGCCCTGGGGAAAAAGAGGGCTCCCCAGGATATCACAATGGGCCCTGGGGACAAAGAGGGGTCCACAGGATGTGCACAATGGGCCCTGGGGACAAAGGGGGCTCCCCAGGATATCACAATGGGCTCTGGTGACATAGGGGTCCCCAAGATGTCACAACGGGTCCTGGGGACAAGGGGGGTCCCAAGGATGTCACAATGGGCACTGGAGACAAAGGGGGGGTCCCCACGGTGCCACGATGGGCCCTGGGGACAAGGGGGTCCCCAGGATGTAACAATGTGCCCTTGGGACAATGGGGGCTCCTGCGATGTCACAATGGGCCCTGGGGACAAAGGGAGGCCCCAGGATGTCACAATGGACCCTGGGGACAAAAGGGGTCCCCGGGATGTCACAATGGGCCCAGGGGACAACGAAGCATCCTGGGACGCCACAATGGGCCCGGGGAAAAAGGGGGGTCCCCAGGTTGTTCACAATGGGCCCTGGGGACAATGGGGGTCCTGGGATGTCACAATGAACCCTAGGGACAAAGGGGGTCCCCAGGATGTCACAATGGGCCCTGGGGATAAAGGGGACTCCCCAGGATGTCACAATAGGCCCTGGGGACAAAGGGGTTCCCAGGATGTCACAACGGGCCCTGGGTACAAGGGGGGTCCCACCCTGTCACAATGAGCACTGGGGACAAAGGGGGTCCCCAGGATGTCACAATGGGCACTGGAGACAAAGGGGGGGTCTCCACGGTGCCACAATGGGCCCTGGGGACAAGAGGGTCCCCACGGTTTCACAATGGGCCCTGGGGACAAGGGGGATCCCCGCCCTGTCACAATGGGCCCTGGGGCCAAAGGGATCCCCAGGATGTCACAATGGGCCCTGGGGACTGCGGGGGGTACTAGGATGTCACAATGGGTCTTGGGGACAAAGGGGGTACCCAGGATGTCACAATGGGCCCTGGGGACAATGGGGGGTCCCTTGAAGGTCACAATGGGCCCATGGGACAAAGAGGGTGCCCACGGTGTCACAGTGGGCCCTGGCGACAAAGGGGGATCCCCAGGATGTCACAATGGGCCCCGGGGACAAAGTAAAATCCTGGAATGTCACAATGGTCCCCAGTGACAAAGGCGCTCCCCATGGTGCCACAATGGGCCCTGGGGACAAAGTGGGTCCCCAGGATTTCACAATGAGCACTGGGGACAAAGGGGGGTCCCAGGATGTCACAATGGGCCCTGGGGACAAGGGGGGGTTCCCATGGAGTCACAATGGGTCCTGGGGACAACGAGGCGTCCTGGGACGTCACAATGGGACTTGGGGACAAAGGGGGTCTTCCACAGTCTCACAATGGGCCCTAGAGACAAGGGGAGATCCCCAGGATGACACAATAGGCCCTGGGGACAAAGAGGAGTCCCCCGGAATGTCACAATGGGCCCTGGGGACAAGGGGGGTCCCCATGGTATCACAATAAGCCCTGGGGACAAAGTGGGGTCCTGGGATGTCACAACTGGCCCCAGTGACAAAGGGTGTCCCCATGGTGCCACAATGGGCCCTGGGGACAAAGAGGGTCCCCAGGATGTCACAATGGGCTTTGGGGACAAGGCGGGGTCCCCAGGATGTCACAATGGGGTCTTGGGACAAAGGGGGTCCCCAGGATGTCACAATGGTCCCTGGGGACAATGGGGGGTCCTGGGACATCACAATGGGCCCTGGGGACAAAGGCGGTCCCAGGGTGTCACAATAAGCCATGGGGACAAGGGGGGTCCCCAGGATGTCAGAATGGGCACTGGGGACAACGCGGGGTCCTGGGATGTCACAATGGGCCACGGGGACAAAGGCGATCCCCATGGTGTCACAATGGGCCCTGGGGACAACTTGGGGTCCTGGGATGTCACAATGGGCCCCGGTGACAAAGGGGGTCCCCGTGGTGCCACAATGTGCCCCTGGGACAAAGGCAGTCCCCAGAATGTCATAATGGGCACTGGGGACAAGGGGGGTCCCCAGGATGTCACAAGTGGCCCTGGGGATAAAGGGGGTCCCCATGGTGCCACAATGTGCCCCTGGGACAAAGGGGTCCCCAGGATGTCACAATAAGCCCTGGGGACAAGGGGGGTCCCCAGGATGTCAGAATGGGCACTGGGGACAACGCGGGGTCCTGGGATGTCACAATGGGCCACGGGGACAAAGGCGATCCCCATGGTGTCACAATGGGCCCTGGGGACAAGGGGGTCCCCAGGATGTCACAATGGGCTCATGGGATAAAGGGGGTACCCACGGTGTCACTATAGGCCCTGGGGACAACGGGGGGTCCCCACGGTGCCACGATGGGCCCTGGGGACAAGGGGGTCCCCAGGATGTTCACAATGGGCCCTGGAGACAATGGGGTGTCCCCAGGATGTCACAATGGGCCCTGGGGACAAAGAGGGTCCCCAGGATGTCACAATCGGCCCTGGGCACAAAGGGGGGTGCACATGGTGTCAAAATGGGCCCTGGGGACAAAGGGCGTCCCCAGGATGTCACAGTGGGCCCTGGGGACAAAGTGGTCCCCATGGTATCAGAATGGGCCCTGGGGACAAATAGGGGTGCCCTGAATGTCACAATGGGCCCTGAGGACAAAGGGGTGTCTCCAGGATGTCGCAATGGGCCTTGGGGACAATGGGGGGTCCTAGGATGTCACAATGGGCCCGAGTGACAAATGGGGTCTCCATGGTGTCACAATGGGCCCTGAAGACAAAGGGGGTCCCCTGAATGTCTCAGTGGGCCCTGAGGACAATGGGGGTTCCTGGAACGTCACAATGGGCCCTGGGGACAAAGTGGGGTCCTAAGATGTCACAATGGGCACTGGGGACAAAGGGGGTCCCCATGGTGCCACAATGGGCCTTGGGGACAATGGGGTCTCCCCAGGATGTCACAATGGGCCTTGGGGACAAAGGGGTGTCCCCTGAATGTGCATAATGGGCCCTGGGGACAAAGGGTGGTCGCCGGGATGTCTCAGTGGGCCCTGGGGACAATGGGGTGTCCTGGGATGTCACAATGGGCCCCAGTGACAAATGGGGTCTCCACGGTGTCACAATGGGCCCTGGAGTAAAGGGGGGTCCCCAGGATGTCACAATAGTCCCTGGGGACAAAGAGGAGTCCCCTGAATGTCATAATGGGCTCTGAGGACAAGGAGGGTCTCCACGGTGTCACAATGGGCCCTGGGGACAATGGGGGGTCCTGGGATGTCACAATAGGCCCTGGGGACAAAGGGGATCCCCATGATTTCACAATGGGCCCAGGGGACAATGGGGCATCCTGGGACGTCACAATGGGCCCTGGGGACAAAGGGGGTCTCCATGGTGTCACAATGGCCCTGGGGATAAAGGGGGACCCCAGGATGTGTATAATGGGGCCTGGGGACAATGGGGGGTCCTGGGATGTCACAATGGGCTCTGGGGACAATAGGGGTTCCTGGGACGTCACAATGGGCCCTGGAGAAAAGGGGGGGTCCTGGCATGTCACAATAGGCCCTGGGGACAAAGGGGGTCTTCAGGATGTCACAATGGGCCCTGGGGACAAAGGGGGTCCCCAGGATGTCACAACGGGCCCTGGGTACAAGGGGGGTCCCACCCTGTCACAATGAGCACTGGGGACAAAGGGGGTCCCCAGGATGTCACAATGGGCACTGGAGACAAAGGGGGGGTCTCCACGGTGCCACAATGGGCCCTGGGGACAAGAGGGTCCCCACGGTTTCACAATGGGCCCTGGGGACAAGGGGGATCCCCGCCCTGTCACAATGGGCCCTGGGGCCAAAGGGATCCCCAGGATGTCACAATGGGCCCTGGGGACTGCGGGGGGTACTAGGATGTCACAATGGGTCTTGGGGACAAAGGGGGTACCCAGGATGTCACAATGGGCCCTGGGGACAAAGTGGGTCCCCAGGATTTCACAATGAGCACTGGGGACAAAGGGGGGTCCCAGGATGTCACAATGGGCCCTGGGGACAAGGGGGGGGTTCCCATGGAGTCACAATGGGTCCTGGGGACAACGAGGCGTCCTGGGACGTCACAATGGGACTTGGGGACAAAGGGGGTCTTCCACAGTCTCACAATGGGCCCTAGAGACAAGGGGAGATCCCCAGGATGACACAATAGGCCCTGGGGACAAAGAGGAGTCCCCCTGAATGTCACAATGGGCCCTGGGGACAAGGGGGGTCCCCATGGTATCACAATAAGCCCTGGGGACAAAGTGGGGTCCTGGGATGTCACAACTGGCCCCAGTGACAAAGGGTGTCCCCATGGTGCCACAATGGGCCCTGGGGACAAAGAGGGTCCCCAGGATGTCACAATGGGCTTTGGGGACAAGGCGGGGTCCCCAGGATGTCACAATGGGGTCTTGGGACAAAGGGGGTCCCCAGGATGTCACAATGGTCCCTGGGGACAATGGGGGGTCCTGGGACGTCACAATGGGCCCTGGGGACAAAGGCGGTCCCAGGGTGTCACAATAAGCCATGGGGACAAGGGGGGTCCCCAGGATGTCACAATGGGCACTGGGGACAAAGGGGGGTCCCCACGGTGCCATGATGGGCCCTGGCGACAAGGGGGACCCAGGATGTCACAATGGGCCCATGGGACAAAGGGGGTACCCATGGTGTCACAATGGGCCCTGGGGACAACTTGGGGTCCTGGGATGTCACAATGGGCCCCGGTGACAAAGGGGGTCCCCGTGGTGCCACAATGTGCCCCTGGGACAAAGGGGGTCCCCAGAATGTCATAATGGGCACTGGGGACAAGGGGGGTCCCCAGGATGTCACAAGTGGCCCTGGGGATAAAGGGGGTCCCCATGGTGCCACAATGTGCCCCTGGGACAAAGGGGTCCCCAGGATGTCACAATAAGCCCTGGGGACAAGGGGGGTCCCCAGGATGTCAGAATGGGCACTGGGGACAACGCGGGGTCCTGGGATGTCACAATGGGCCACGGGGACAAAGGCGATCCCCATGGTGTCACAATGAGCCCTGGGGACAAGGGGGTCCCCAGGATGTCACAATGGGCTCATGGGATAAAGGGGGTACCCACGGTGTCACTATAGGCCCTGGGGACAACGGGGGGTCCCCACGGTGCCACGATGGGTCGTGTGGACAAGGGGGTCCCCAGGATGTTCACAACGGGCCCTGAGGACAAAGGGGGTCCCCACGGTGTCACAATGGTCCCTGGGGACAACTTGGGGTCCTGGGATGTCACAATGGGCCCTGGGGACAAAGGCGGTCCCCAGGATGTCACAATAAGCCCTGGGGACAAGGGGGGTCCCCAGGATGTCACAATGGGCACTGGGGACAAAGGGGGTACCCAGGATGTCACTATAGGCCCTGGGGACAACGGGGGGTCCCCACGGTGCCACGATGGGCCCTGGGGACAAGGGGGTCCCCAGGATGTTCACAATGGGCCCTGGAGACAATGGGGTGTCCCCAGGATGTCACAATGGGCCCTGGGGACAAAGAGGGTCCCCAGGATGTCACAATCGGCCCTGGGCACAAAGGGGGGTGCACATGGTGTCAAAATGGGCCCTGGGGACAAAGGGCGTCCCCAGGATGTCACAGTGGGCCCTGGGGACAAAGTGGTCCCCATGGTATCAGAATGGGCCCTGGGGACAAAGAGGGGTGCCCTGAATGTCACAATGGGCCCTGAGGACAAAGGGGGGTCCCCAGGATGTCGCAATGGGCCTTGGGGACAATGGGGGGTCCTAGGATGTCACAATGGGCCCGAGTGACAAATGGGGTCTCCATGGTGTCACAATGGGCCCTGAAGACAAAGGGGGTCCCCTGAATGTCACAATGGGCCCTGAGGACAATGGGGGTTCCTGGAACGTCACAATGGGCCCTGGGGACAAAGTGGGTCCCCAGGATTTCACAATGAGCACTGGGGACAAAGGGGGGTCCCAGGATGTCACAATGGGCCCTGGGGACAAGGGGGGGGTTCCCATGGAGTCACAATGGGTCCTGGGGACAACGAGGCGTCCTGGGACGTCACAATGGGACTTGGGGACAAAGGGGGTCTTCCACAGTCTCACAATGGGCCCTAGAGACAAGGGGAGATCCCCAGGATGACACAATAGGCCCTGGGGACAAAGAGGAGTCCCCCTGAATGTCACAATGGGCCCTGGGGACAAGGGGGGTCCCCATGGTATCACAATAAGCCCTGGGGACAAAGTGGGGTCCTGGGATGTCACAACTGGCCCCAATGACAAAGGGTGTCCCCATGGTGCCACAATGGGCCCTGGGGACAAAGAGGGTCCCCAGGATGTCACAATGGGCTTTGGGGACAAGGCGGGGTCCCCAGGATGTCACAATGGGGTCTTGGGACAAAGGGGGTCCCCAGGATGTCACAATGGTCCCTGGGGACAATGGGGGGTCCTGGGACGTCACAATGGGCCCTGGGGACAAAGGCGGTCCCAGGGTGTCACAATAAGCCATGGGGACAAGGGGGGTCCCCAGGATGTCACAATGGGCACTGGGGACAAAGGGGGGTCCCCACGGTGCCATGATGGGCCCTGGCGACAAGGGGGACCCAGGATGTCACAATGGGCCCATGGGACAAAGGGGGTACCCATGGTGTCACAATGGGCCCTGGGGACAACTTGGGGTCCTGGGATGTCACAATGGGCCCCGGTGACAAAGGGGGTCCCCGTGGTGCCACAATGTGCCCCTGGGACAAAGGGGGTCCCCAGAATGTCATAATGGGCACTGGGGACAAGGGGGGTCCCCAGGATGTCACAAGTGGCCCTGGGGATAAAGGGGGTCCCCATGGTGCCACAATGTGCCCCTGGGACAAAGGGGTCCCCAGGATGTCACAATAAGCCCTGGGGACAAGGGGGGTCCCCAGGATGTCAGAATGGGCACTGGGGACAACGCGGGGTCCTGGGATGTCACAATGGGCCACGGGGACAAAGGCGATCCCCATGGTGTCACAATGAGCCCTGGGGACAAGGGGGTCCCCAGGATGTCACAATGGGCTCATGGGATAAAGGGGGTACCCACGGTGTCACTATAGGCCCTGGGGACAACGGGGGGTCCCCACGGTGCCACGATGGGTCGTGTGGACAAGGGGGTCCCCAGGATGTTCACAACGGGCCCTGAGGACAAAGGGGGTCCCCACGGTGTCACAATGGTCCCTGGGGACAACTTGGGGTCCTGGGATGTCACAATGGGCCCTGGGGACAAAGGCGGTCCCCAGGATGTCACAATAAGCCCTGGGGACAAGGGGGGTCCCCAGGATGTCACAATGGGCACTGGGGACAAAGGGGGTACCCAGGATGTCACTATAGGCCCTGGGGACAACGGGGGGTCCCCACGGTGCCACGATGGGCCCTGGGGACAAGGGGGTCCCCAGGATGTTCACAATGGGCCCTGGAGACAATGGGGTGTCCCCAGGATGTCACAATGGGCCCTGGGGACAAAGAGGGTCCCCAGGATGTCACAATCGGCCCTGGGCACAAAGGGGGGTGCACATGGTGTCAAAATGGGCCCTGGGGACAAAGGGCGTCCCCAGGATGTCACAGTGGGCCCTGGGGACAAAGTGGTCCCCATGGTATCAGAATGGGCCCTGGGGACAAAGAGGGGTGCCCTGAATGTCACAATGGGCCCTGAGGACAAAGGGGGGTCCCCAGGATGTCGCAATGGGCCTTGGGGACAATGGGGGGTCCTAGGATGTCACAATGGGCCCGAGTGACAAATGGGGTCTCCATGGTGTCACAATGGGCCCTGAAGACAAAGGGGGTCCCCTGAATGTCACAATGGGCCCTGAGGACAATGGGGGTTCCTGGAACGTCACAATGGGCCCTGGGGAGAAAGGGAGGTCCCCAGGATGTCACAATGGGCCCTGGAGACAATTGGGGGTTTTGGGATGTCACGATGGGCTCTGACGACAAGGGGAGGTGCCCATGGTGTCACAATGGGTCCTCAGTGACAAGGGGGGTCCCTATAGTGTCACAATGGGCTCTGCAGACAATGGGGGGTCCTGGGATGTCACAATGGGCACCAGTGACAAAGGGGGTCCTCATGGTGCCACAATGGGCCCTGGGGAGTAAGTGGGGTCCTGGGATGTCACAATGGGTCCTGGGGACAAAGGGTGATCCTTTGATGTCACAAGGGGCCCTGGAGGCAAGGGGGTCCCCAGGATGTTACAATGGGCCCTGGGCACAAAGGGGGGTCCCCATAGTGTCACAATGGGTCCCCAGTGACAAGGGGGTCCCCACGGTGCCACGATGGGCCCTGGGGACAAGAGGGGGTCCCCATGGTGTCACAATGGACCCTGGGGTCAAAGGGGGTTCCCAGGACATCACAATGGGCTCTGGGGACAATGGGGATCCTGGGACATCACAATGAGCCCTGGGGACAAGGGGGGGTCCTGGGACGTCACAATGGGTCCTGGGGACAAAGCGGTTCCCCAGGATGTCACAATGGGCCCCGGGGACAAAGCAGGGTCCTGGGACGTCACAATGGGCCCTGGAGACAAAGGGATTCCCCAGGATGTCACAATGGGCCCTGGGGACAAAGGGGGTCCCCACAGTGTCACAATGGGCCCTGGGGACAAAGGAGATCCCCACAGTGTCACAATGGGCCCAGGGGACAAAAGGGGGACCCCAGGATGTCACAATGGGCCCAGGGGACAATGGGGGGTCCTGGGACGTTATAATGGGCCCTCGGGAAAAAGGGGGTCCACATGGTGCCACAATGGGCCCTGGGGACAACGGGGGTCCCAGGATGCCACAATGGACACTGGGGACAAGGGGGTCCCCAGGATGTCACAATGGGCCCTGGGGACAACGGTGGCTCCTGGGATGTCACAATGGGCCCTGGGGACACAGGTGGTCCCCAGGATGTCACAATGGGCCCTGGGGACAAAGTGGGGTCCTAAGATGTCACAATGGGCACTGGGGACAAAGGGGGTCCCCACGGTGCCACAATGGGCCTTGGGGACAATGGGGTCTCCCCAGGATGTCACAATGGGCCTTGGGGACAAAGGGGTGTCCCCTGAATGTGCATAATGGGCCCTGGGGACAAAGGGTGGTCGCCGGGATGTCTCAGTGGGCCCTGGGGACAATGGGGTGTCCTGGGATGTCACAATGGGCCCCAGTGACAAATGGGGTCTCCACGGTGTCACAATGGGCCCGGGAGTAAAGGGGCATCCCCAGGATGTCACAATAGTCCCTGGGGACAAAGAGGAGTCCCCTGAATGTCATAATGGGCCCTGAGGACAAGGAGGGTCTCCACGGTGTCACAATAGGCCCTGGGGACAAAGGGGTCCCCATGATTTCACAATGGGCCCAGGGGAGAATGGGGCATCCTGGGACGTCACAATGGGCCCTGGGGACAAAGGGGGTCCCCATGGTGTCACAATGGCCCTGGGGATAAAGGGGGACCCCAGGATGTGTATAATGGGGCCTGGGGACAATGGGGGGTCCTGGGATGTCACAATGGGCTCTGGGGACAATAGGGGGTCCTGGGACGTCACAATGGGCCCTGGAGAAAAGGGGGGGTCCTGGGATGTCACAATAGGCCCTGGGGACAAAGGGGGTCTTCAGGATGTCACAATGGGCCCGGGGGACAAAGGGGGTCCCCAGGATGTCACAATAGGCCCTGGGGAAAAAGAGGGCTCCCCAGGATATCACAATGGGCCCTGGGGACAAAGGGGGCTCCCCAGGATATCACAATGGGCTCTGGTGACATAGGGGTCCCCAAGATGTCACAACGGGTCCTGGGGACAAGGGGGGTCCCAAGGATGTCACAATGGGCACTGGAGACAAAGGGGGGGTCCCCACGGTGCCACGATGGGCCCTGGGGACAAGGGGGTCCCCAGGATGTAACAATGTGCCCTTGGGACAATGGGGGCTCCTGCGATGTCACAATGGGCCCTGGGGACAAAGGGAGGCCCCAGGATGTCACAATGGACCCTGGGGACAAAAGGGGTCCCCGGGATGTCACAATGGGCCCAGGGGACAACGAAGCATCCTGGGACGCCACAATGGGCCCGGGGAAAAAGGGGGGTCCCCAGGTTGTTCACAATGGGCCCTGGGGACAATGGGGGTCCTGGGATGTCACAATGAACCCTAGGGACAAAGGGGGTCCCCAGGATGTCACAATGGGCCCTGGGGATAAAGGGGACTCCCCAGGATGTCACAATAGGCCCTGGGGACAAAGGGGGTCCCCAGGATGTCACAACGGGCCCTGGGTACAAGGGGGGTCCCACCCTGTCACAATGAGCACTGGGGACAAAGGGGGTCCCCAGGATGTCACAATGGGCACTGGAGACAAAGGGGGGGTCTCCACGGTGCCACAATGGGCCCTGGGGACAAGAGGGTCCCCACGGTTTCACAATGGGCCCTGGGGACAAGGGGGATCCCCGCCCTGTCACAATGGGCCCTGGGGCCAAAGGGATCCCCAGGATGTCACAATGGGCCCTGGGGACTGCGGGGGGTACTAGGATGTCACAATGGGTCTTGGGGACAAAGGGGGTACCCAGGATGTCACAATGGGCCCTGGGGACAAAGTGGGTCCCCAGGATTTCACAATGAGCACTGGGGACAAAGGGGGGTCCCAGGATGTCACAATGGGCCCTGGGGACAAGGGGGGGTTCCCATGGAGTCACAATGGGTCCTGGGGACAACGAGGCGTCCTGGGACGTCACAATGGGACTTGGGGACAAAGGGGGTCTTCCACAGTCTCACAATGGGCCCTAGAGACAAGGGGAGATCCCCAGGATGACACAATAGGCCCTGGGGACAAAGAGGAGTCCCCCTGAATGTCACAATGGGCCCGGGGGACAAGGGGGGTCCCCATGGTATCACAATAAGCCCTGGGGACAAAGTGGGGTCCTGGGATGTCACAACTGGCCCCAGTGACAAAGGGTGTCCCCATGGTGCCACAATGGGCCCTGGGGACAAAGAGGGTCCCCAGGATGTCACAATGGGCTTTGGGGACAAGGCGGGGTCCCCAGGATGTCACAATGGGGTCTTGGGACAAAGGGGGTCCCCAGGATGTCACAATGGTCCCTGGGGACAATGGGGGGTCCTGGGACGTCACAATGGGCCCTGGGGACAAAGGCGGTCCCAGGGTGTCACAATAAGCCATGGGGACAAGGGGGGTCCCCAGGATGTCACAATGGGCACTGGGGACAAAGGGGGGTCCCCACGGTGCCATGATGGGCCCTGGCGACAAGGGGGTCCCCAGGATGTCACAATGGGCCCATGGGACAAAGGGGGTACCCATGGTGTCACAATGGGCCCTGGGGACAACTTGGGGTCCTGGGATGTCACAATGGGCCCCGGTGACAAAGGGGGTCCCCGTGGTGCCACAATGTGCCCCTGGGACAAAGGGGGTCCCCAGAATGTCATAATGGGCACTGGGGACAAGGGGGGTCCCCAGGATGTCACAAGTGGCCCTGGGGATAAAGGGGGTCCCCATGGTGCCACAATGTGCCCCTGGGACAAAGGGGTCCCCAGGATGTCACAATAAGCCCTGGGGACAAGGGGGGTCCCCAGGATGTCAGAATGGGCCCTGGGGACAACGCGGGGTCCTGGGATGTCACAATGGGCCACGGGGACAAAGGCGATCCCCATGGTGTCACAATGGGCCCTGGGGACAAGGGGGTCCCCAGGATGTCACAATGGGCTCATGGGATAAAGGGGGTACCCACGGTGTCACTATAGGCCCTGGGGACAACGGGGGGTCCCCACGGTGCCACGATGGGTCGTGTGGACAAGGGGGTCCCCAGGATGTTCACAACGGGCCCTGAGGACAAAGGGGGTCCCCACGGTGTCACAATGGTCCCTGGGGACAACTTGGGGTCCTGGGATGTCACAATGGGCCCTGGGGACAAAGGCGGTCCCCAGGATGTCACAATAAGCCCTGGGGACAAGGGGGGTCCCCAGGATGTCACAATGGGCACTGGGGACAAAGGGGGGTACCCACGGTGTCACTATAGGCCCTGGGGACAACGGGGGGTCCCCACGGTGCCACGATGGGCCCTGGGGACAAGGGGGTCCCCAGGATGTTCACAATGGGCCCTGGGGACAAAGAGGGGTCCCCTGAATGTCACAATGGGCCCTGGGGACAAGGGGGTGCAGTGGATGTCAAAATGGGCCCTGGGGACAATGGGGGGTGTCCAGGATGTGAGAATGAGTCCTGACGACAAGGGGGGGTCCCCATGGTGTCACAATGGCCCTGGGGATAAAGGGGGACCCCAGGATGTGTATAATGGGGCCTGGGGACAATGGGGGGTCCTGGGATGTCACAATGGGCTCTGGGGACAATAGGGGGTCCTGGGACGTCACAATGGGCCCTGGAGAAAAGGGGGGGTCCTGGGATGTCACAATAGGCCCTGGGGACAAAGGGGGTCTTCAGGATGTCACAATAGGCCCTGGGGAAAAAGAGGGCTCCCCAGGATATCACAATGGGCCCTGGGGACAAAGAGGGGTCCACAGGATGTGCACAATGGGCCCTGGGGACAAAGGGGGCTCCCCAGGATATCACAATGGGCTCTGGTGACATAGGGGTCCCCAAGATGTCACAACGGGTCCTGGGGACAAGGGGGGTCCCAAGGATGTCACAATGGGCACTGGAGACAAAGGGGGGGTCCCCACGGTGCCACGATGGGCCCTGGGGACAAGGGGGTCCCCAGGATGTAACAATGTGCCCTTGGGACAATGGGGGCTCCTGTGATGTCACAATGGGCCCTGGGGACAAAGGGAGGCCCCAGGATGTAACAATGGACCCTGGGGACAAAAGGGGTCCCCGGGATGTCACAATGGGCCCAGGGGACAACGAAGCATCCTGGGACGCCACAATGGGCCCGGGGAAAAAGGGGGGTCCCCAGGTTGTTCACAATGGGCCCTGGGGACAATGGGGGTCCTGGGATGTCACAATGAACCCTAGGGACAAAGGGGGTCCCCAGGATGTCACAACGGGCCCTGGGTACAAGGGGGGTCCCACCCTGTCACAATGAGCACTGGGGACAAAGGGGGTCCCCAGGATGTCACAATGGGCACTGGAGACAAAGGGGGGGTCTCCACGGTGCCACAATGGGCCCTGGGGACAAGAGGGTCCCCACGGTTTCACAATGGGCCCTGGGGACAAGGGGGATCCCCGCCCTGTCACAATGGGCCCTGGGGCCAAAGGGATCCCCAGGATGTCACAATGGGCCCTGGGGACTGCGGGGGGTACTAGGATGTCACAATGGGTCTTGGGGACAAAGGGGGTACCCAGGATGTCACAACGGGCCCTGGGGACAATGGGGGGTCCCTTGAAGGTCACAATGGGCCCATGGGACATAGAGGGTGCCCACGGTGTCACAGTGGGCCCTGGCGACAAAGGGGGATCCCCAGGATGTCACAATGGGCCCCGGGGACAAAGTAAAATCCTGGAATGTCACAATGGTCCCCAGTGACAAAGGCGCGCCCCATGGTGCCACAATGGGCCCTGGGGACAAAGTGGGTCCCCAGGATTTCACAATGAGCACTGGGGACAAAGGGGGGTCCCAGGATGTCACAATGGGCCCTGGGGACAAGGGGGGGTTCCCATGGAGTCACAATGGGTCCTGGGGACAACGAGGCGTCCTGGGACGTCACAATGGGACTTGGGGACAAAGGGGGTCTTCCACAGTCTCACAATGGGCCCTAGAGACAAGGGGAGATCCCCAGGATGACACAATAGGCCCTGGGGACAAAGAGGAGTCCCCCTGAATGTCACAATGGGCCCTGGGGACAAGGGGGGTCCCCATGGTATCACAATAAGCCCTGAGGACAAAGTGGGGTCCTGGGATGTCACAACTGGCCCCAGTGACAAAGGGTGTCCCCATGGTGCCACAATGGGCCCTGGGGACAAAGAGGGTCCCCAGGATGTCACAATGGGCTTTGGGGACAAGGCGGGGTCCCCAGGATGTCACAATGGGGTCTTGGGACAAAGGGGGTCCCCAGGATGTCACAATGGTCCCTGGGGACAATGGGGGGTCCTGGGACGTCACAATGGGCCCTGGGGACAAAGGCGGTCCCAGGGTGTCACAATAAGCCATGGGGACAAGGGGGGTCCCCAGGATGTCACAATGGGCACTGGGGACAAAGGGGGGTCCCCACGGTGCCATGATGGGCCCTGGCGACAAGGGGGTCCCCAGGACGTCACAATGGGCCCATGGGACAAAGGGGGTACCCATGGTGTCACAATGGGCCCTGGGGACAACTTGGGGTCCTGGGATGTCACAATGGGCCCCGGTGACAAAGGGGATCCCCGTGGTGCCACAATGTGCCCCTGGGACAAAGGGGGTCCCCAGAATGTCATAATGGGCACTGGGGACAAGGGGGGTCCCCAGGATGTCACAAGTGGCCCTGGGGATAAAGGGGGTCCCCATGGTGCCACAATGTGCCCCTGGGACAAAGGGGTCCCCAGGATGTCACAATAAGCCCTGGGGACAAGGGGGGTCCCCAGGATGTCAGAATGGGCCCTGGGGACAACGCGGGGTCCTGGGATGTCACAATGGGCCACAGGGACAAAGGCGATCCCCATGGTGTCACAATGGGCCCTGGGGACAAGGGGGTCCCCAGGATGTCACAATGGGCTCATGGGATAAAGGGGGTACTCACGGTGTCACTATAGGCCCTGGGGACAACGGGGGGTCCCCACGGTGCCACGATGGGTCGTGTGGACAAGGGGGTCTCCAGGATGTTCACAACGGGCCCTGAGGACAAAGGGGGTCCCCACGGTGTCACAATGGTCCCTGGGGACAACTTGGGGTCCTAGGATGTCACAATGGGCCCTGGAGACAATGGGGTGTCCCCAGGATGTCACAATGGGCCCTGGGGACAAAGAGGGTCCCCAGGATGTCACAATCAGCCCTGGGCACAAAGGGGGGTGCACATGGTGTCAAAATGGGCCCTGGGGACAAAGGGGGGTCCCCAGGATGTCGCAATGGGCCTTGGGGACAATGGGGGGTCCTAGGATGTCACAATGGGCCCGAGTGACAAATGGGGTCTCCATGGTGTCACAATGGGCCCTGAAGACAAAGGGGGTCCCCTGAATGTCACAATGGGCCCTAAGGACAATGGGGGTTCCTGGAACGTCACAATGGGCCCTGGGGAGAAAGGGAGGTCCCCAGGATGTCACAATGGGCCCTGGAGACAATTGGGGGTTTTGGGATGTCACGATGGGCTCTGACGACAAGGGGAGGTGCCCATGGTGTCACAATGGGTCCTCAGAGACAAGGGGGGTCCCTATAGTGTCACAATGGGCTCTGCAGACAATGGGGGGTCCTGGGATGTCACAATGGGTCCTGGGGACAAAGGGTGATCCTTTGATGTCACAAGGGGCCCTGGAGGCAAGGGGGTCCCCAGGATGTTACAATGGGCCCTGGGCACAAAGGGGGGTCCCCATAGTGTCACAATGGGTCCCCAGTGACAAGGGGGTCCCCACGGTGCCACGATGGGCCCTGGGGACAAGAGGGGGTCCCCATGGTGTCACAATGGGCCCTGGGGACAAAGCGGTTCCCCAGGATGTCACAATGGGCCCCGGGGACAAAGCAGGGTCCTGGGATGTCACAATGGGCCCTGGAGACAAAGGGATTCCCCAGGATGTCACAATGGGCCCTGGGGACAAAGGGGGTCCCCACAGTGTCACAATGGGCCCTGGGGACAAAGGAGATCCCCACAGTGTCACAATGGGCCCAGGGGACAAAAGGGGGACCCCAGGATGTCACAATGGGCCCAGGGGACAATGGGGGGTCCTGGGACGTTATAATGGGCCCTCGGGAAAAAGGGGGTCCACATGGTGCCACAATGGGCCCTGGGGACAACGGGGGTCCCAGGATGCCACAATGGGCCCTGGGGACAAGGGGGTCCCCAGGATGTCACAATGGGCCCTGGGGACAAAGTGGGGTCCTAAGATGTCACAATGGGCACTGGGGACAAAGGGGGTCCCCATGGTGCCACAATGGGCCTTGGGGACAATGGGGTCTCCCCAGGATGTCACAATGGGCCTTGGGGACAAAGGGGTGTCCCCTGAATGTGCATAATGGGCCCTGGGGACAAAGGGTGGTCGCCGGGATGTCTCAGTGGGCCCTGGGGACAATGGGGTGTCCTGGGATGTCACAATGGGCCCCAGTGACAAATGGGGTCTCCACGGTGTCACAATGGGCCCTGGAGTAAAGGGGGGTCCCCAGGATGTCACAATAGTCCCTGGGGACAAAGAGGAGTCCCCTGAATGTCATAATGGGCCCTGAGGACAAGGAGGGTCTCCACGGTGTCACAATGGGCCCTGGGGACAATGGGGGGTCCTGGGATGTCACAATAGGCCCTGGGGACAAAGGGGGTCCCCATGATTTCACAATGGGCCCAGGGGACAATGGGGCATCCTGGGACGTCACAATGGGCCCTGGGGACAAAGGGGGTCCCCATGGTGTCACAATGGCCCTGGGGATAAAGGGGGACCCCAGGATGTGTATAATGGGGCCTGGGGACAATGGGGGGTCCTGGGATGTCACAATGGGCTCTGGGGACAATAGGGGGTCCTGGGACGTCACAATGGGCCCTGGAGAAAAGGGGGGGTCCTGGGATGTCACAATAGGCCCTGGGGACAAAGGGGGTCCCCAGGATGTCACAATAGGCCCTGGGGAAAAAGAGGGCTCCCCAGGATATCACAATGGGCCCTGGGGACAAAGAGGGGTCCACAGGATGTGCACAATGGGCCCTGGGGACAAAGGGGGCTCCCCAGGATATCACAATGGGCTCTGGTGACATAGGGGTCCCCAAGATGTCACAACGGGTCCTGGGGACAAGGGGGGTCCCAAGGATGTCACAATGGGCACTGGAGACAAAGGGGGGGTCCCCACGGTGCCACGATGGGCCCTGGGGACAAGGGGGTCCCCAGGATGTAACAATGTGCCCTTGGGACAATGGGGGCTCCTGCGATGTCACAATGGGCCCTGGGGACAAAGGGAGGCCCCAGGATGTCACAATGGACCCTGGGGACAAAAGGGGTCCCCGGGATGTCACAATGGGCCCAGGGGACAACGAAGCATCCTGGGACGCCACAATGGGCCCGGGGAAAAAGGGGGGTCCCCAGGTTGTTCACAATGGGCCCTGGGGACAATGGGGGTCCTGGGATGTCACAATGAACCCTAGGGACAAAGGGGGTCCCCGGGATGTCACAATGGGCCCTGGGGATAAAGGGGACTCCCCAGGATGTCACAATAGGCCCTGGGGACAAAGGGGGTCCCCAGGATGTCACAACGGGCCCTGGGTACAAGGGGGATCCCACCCTGTCACAATGAGCACTGGGGACAAAGGGGGTCCCCAGGATGTCACAATGGGCCCTGGGGATAAAGGGGACTCCCCAGGATGTCACAATGAGCACTGGAGACAAAGGGGGGGTCTCCACGGTGCCACAATGGGCCCTGGGGACAAGAGGGTCCCCACGGTTTCACAATGGGCCCTGGGGACAAGGGGGATCCCCGCCCTGTCACAATGGGCCCTGGGGCCAAAGGGATCCCCAGGATGTCACAATGGGCCCTGGGGACTGCGGGGGGTACTAGGATGTCACAATGGGTCTTGGGGACAAAGGGGGTACCCAGGATGTCACAATGGGCCCTGAGGACAATGGGGGGTCCCTTGAAGGTCACAATGAGCCCATGGGACAAAGAGGGTGCCCACGGTGTCACAGTGGGCCCTGGCAATAAAGGGGGATCCCCAGGATGTCACAATGGGCCCCGGGGACAAAGTAAAATCCTGGAATGTCACAATGGTCCCCAGTGACAAAGGCGCTCCCCATGGTGCCACAATGGGCCCTGGGGACAAAGTGGGTCCCCAGGATTTCACAATGAGCACTGGGGACAAAGGGGGGTCCCAGGATGTCACAATGGGCCCTGGGGACAAGGGGGGGTTCCCATGGAGTCACAATGGGTCCTGGGGACAACGAGGCGTCCTGGGACGTCACAATGGGACTTGGGGACAAAGGGGGTCTTCCACAGTCTCACAATGGGCCCTAGAGACAAGGGGAGATCCCCAGGATGACACAATAGGCCCTGGGGACAAAGAGGAGTCCCCCTGAATGTCACAATGGGCCCTGGGGACAAGGGGGGTCCCCATGGTATCACAATAAGCCCTGGGGACAAAGTGGGGTCCTGGGATGTCACAACTGGCCCCAGTGACAAAGGGTGTCCCCATGGTGCCACAATGGGCCCTGGGGACAAAGAGGGTCCCCAGGATGTCACAATGGGCTTTGGGGACAAGGCGGGGTCCCCAGGATGTCACAATGGGGTCTTGGGACAAAGGGGGTCCCCAGGATGTTACAATGGGCCCTGGGCACAAAGGGGGGTCCCCATAGTGTCACAATGGGTCCCCAGTGACAAGGGGGTCCCCACGGTGCCACGATGGGCCCTGGGGACAAGAGGGGGTCCCCATGGTGTCACAATGGACCCTGGGGTCAAAGGGGGTTCCCAGGACATCACAATGGGCTCTGGGGACAATGGGGATCCTGGGACATCACAATGAGCCCTGGGGACAAGGGGGGGTCCTGGGACGTCACAATGGGTCCTGGGGACAAAGCGGTTCCCCAGGATGTCACAATGGGCCCCGGGGACAAAGCAGGGTCCTGGGACGTCACTATGGGCCCTGGAGACAAAGGGATTCCCCAGGATGTCACAATGGGCCCTGGGGACAAAGGGGGTCCCCACAGTGTCACAATGGGCCCTGGGGACAAAGGAGATCCCCACAGTGTCACAATGGGCCCAGGGGACAAAAGGGGGACCCCAGGATGTCACAATGGGCCCAGGGGACAATGGGGGGTCCTGGGACGTTATAATGGGCCCTCGGGAAAAAGGGGGTCCACATGGTGCCACAATGGGCCCTGGGGACAACGGGGGTCCCAGGATGCCACAATGGGCCCTGGGGACAAGGGGGTCCCCAGGATATCACAATGGGCCCTGGGGACAACGGTGGCTCCTGGGATGTCACAATGGGCCCTGGGGACACAGGTGGTCCCCAGGATGTCACAATGGGCCCTGGGGACAAAGTGGGGTCCTAAGATGTCACAATGGGCACTGGGGACAAAGGGGGTCCCCACGGTGCCACAATGGGCCTTGGGGACAATGGGGTCTCCCCAGGATGTCACAATGGGCCTTGGGGACAAAGGGGTGTCCCCTGAATGTGCATAATGGGCCCTGGGGACAAAGGGTGGTCGCCGGGATGTCTCAGTGGGCCCTGGGGACAATGGGGTGTCCTGGGATGTCACAATGGGCCCCAGTGACAAATGGGGTCTCCACGGTGTCACAATGGGCCCTGGAGTAAAGGGGGGTCCCCAGGATGTCACAATAGTCCCTGGGGACAAAGAGGAGTCCCCTGAATGTCATAATGGGCCCTGAGGACAAGGAGGGTCTCCACGGTGTCACAATGGGCCCTGGGGACAATGGGGGGTCCTGGGATGTCACAATAGGCCCTGGGGACAAAGGGGATCCCCATGATTTCACAATGGGCCCAGGGGACAATGGGGCATCCTGGGACGTCACAATGGGCCCTGGGGACAAAGGGGGTCCCCATGGTGTCACAATGGCCCTGGGGATAAAGGGGGACCCCAGGATGTGTATAATGGGGCCTGGGGACAATGGGGGGTCCTGGGATGTCACAATGGGCTCTGGGGACAATAGGGGGTCCTGGGACGTCACAATGGGCCCTGGAGAAAAGGGGGGGTCCTGGCATGTCACAATAGGCCCTGGGGACAAAGGGGGTCTTCAGGATGTCACAATGGGCCCGGGGGACAAAGGGGGTCCCCAGGATGTCACAATAGGCCCTGGGGAAAAAGAGGGCTCCCCAGGATATCACAATGGGCCCTGGGGACAAAGAGGGGTCCACAGGATGTGCACAATGGGCCCTGGGGACAAAGGGGGCTCCCCAGGATATCACAATGGGCTCTGGTGACATAGGGGTCCCCAAGATGTCACAACGGGTCCTGGGGACAAGGGGGGTCCCAAGGATGTCACAATGGGCACTGGAGACAAAGGGGGGGTCCCCACGGTGCCACGATGGGCCCTGGGGACAAGGGGGTCCCCAGGATGTAACAATGTGCCCTTGGGACAATGGGGGCTCCTGCGATGTCACAATGGGCCCTGGGGACAAAGGGAGGCCCCAGGATGTCACAATGGACCCTGGGGACAAAAGGGGTCCCCGGGATGTCACAATGGGCCCAGGGGACAACGAAGCATCCTGGGACGCCACAATGGGCCCGGGGAAAAAGGGGGGTCCCCAGGTTGTTCACAATGGGCCCTGGGGACAATGGGGGTCCTGGGATGTCACAATGAACCCTAGGGACAAAGGGGGTCCCCAGGATGTCACAATGGGCCCTGGGGATAAAGGGGACTCCCCAGGATGTCACAATAGGCCCTGGGGACAAAGGGGGTCCCCAGGATGTCACAACGGGCCCTGGGTACAAGGGGGGTCCCACCCTGTCACAATGAGCACTGGGGACAAAGGGGGTCCCCAGGATGTCACAATGGGCACTGGAGACAAAGGGGGGGTCTCCACGGTGCCACAATGGGCCCTGGGGACAAGAGGGTCCCCACGGTTTCACAATGGGCCCTGGGGACAAGGGGGATCCCCGCCCTGTCACAATGGGCCCTGGGGCCAAAGGGATCCCCAGGATGTCACAATGGGCCCTGGGGACTGCGGGGGGTACTAGGATGTCACAATGGGTCTTGGGGACAAAGGGGGTACCCAGGATGTCACAATGGGCCCTGGGGACAAAGTGGGTCCCCAGGATTTCACAATGAGCACTGGGGACAAAGGGGGGTCCCAGGATGTCACAATGGGCCCTGGGGACAAGGGGGGGTTCCCATGGAGTCACAATGGGTCCTGGGGACAACGAGGCGTCCTGGGACGTCACAATGGGACTTGGGGACAAAGGGGGTCTTCCACAGTCTCACAATGGGCCCTAGAGACAAGGGGAGATCCCCAGGATGACACAATAGGCCCTGGGGACAAAGAGGAGTCCCCCTGAATGTCACAATGGGCCCGGGGGACAATGGGGGTCCCCATGGTATCACAATAAGCCCTGGGGACAAAGTGGGGTCCTGGGATGTCACAACTGGCCCCAGTGACAAAGGGTGTCCCCATGGTGCCACAATGGGCCCTGGGGACAAAGAGGGTCCCCAGGATGTCACAATGGGCTTTGGGGACAAGGCGGGGTCCCCAGGATGTCACAATGGGGTCTTGGGACAAAGGGGGTCCCCAGGATGTCACAATGGTCCCTGGGGACAATGGGGGGTCCTGGGACGTCACAATGGGCCCTGGGGACAAAGGCGGTCCCAGGGTGTCACAATAAGCCATGGGGACAAGGGGGGTCCCCAGGATGTCACAATGGGCACTGGGGACAAAGGGGGGTCCCCACGGTGCCATGATGGGCCCTGGCGACAAGGGGGTCCCCAGGATGTCACAATGGGCCCATGGGACAAAGGGGGTACCCATGGTGTCACAATGGGCCCTGGGGACAACTTGGGGTCCTGGGATGTCACAATGGGCCCCGGTGAGAAAGGGGGTCCCCGTGGTGCCACAATGTGCCCCTGGGACAAAGGGGGTCCCCAGAATGTCATAATGGGCACTGGGGACAAGGGGGGTCCCCAGGATGTCACAAGTGGCCCTGGGGATAAAGGGGGTCCCCATGGTGCCACAATGTGCCCCTGGGACAAAGGGGTCCCCAGGATGTCACAATAAGCCCTGGGGACAAGGGGGGTCCCCAGGATGTCAGAATGGGCCCTGGGGACAACGTGGGGTCCTGGGATGTCACAATGGGCCACGGGGACAAAGGCGATCCCCATGGTGTCACAATGGGCCCTGGGGACAAGGGGGTCCCCAGGATGTCACAATGGGCTCATGGGATAAAGGGGGTACCCACGGTGTCACTATAGGCCCTGGGGACAACGGGGGTTCCCCACGGTGCCACGATGGGTCGTGTGGACAAGGGGGTCCCCAGGATGTTCACAACGGGCCCTGAGGACAAAGGGGGTCCCCACGGTGTCACAATGGTCCCTGGGGACAACTTGGGGTCCTGGGATGTCACAATGGGCCCTGGGGACAAAGGCGGTCCCCAGGATGTCACAATAAGCCCTGGGGACAAGGGGGGTCCCCAGGATGTCACAATGGGCACTGGGGACAAAGGGGGGTACCCACGGTGTCACTATAGGCCCTGGGGACAACGGGGGGTCCCCACGGTGCCACGATGGGCCCTGGGGACAAGGGGGTCCCCAGGATGTTCACAATGGGCCCTGGGGACAAAGAGGGGTCCCCTGAATGTCACAATGGGCCCTGGGGACAAGGGGGTGCAGTGGATGTCAAAATGGGCCCTGGGGACAATGGGGGGTGTCCAGGATGTGAGAATGAGTCCTGACGACAAGGGGGGGTCCCCATGGTGTCACAATGGCCCTGGGGATAAAGGGGGACCCCAGGATGTGTATAATGGGGCCTGGGGACAATGGGGGGTCCTGGGATGTCACAATGGGCTCTGGGGACAATAGGGGGTCCTGGGACGTCACAATGGGCCCTGGAGAAAAGGGGGGGTCCTGGGATGTCACAATAGGCCCTGGGGACAAAGGGGGTCTTCAGGATGTCACAATGGGCCCGGGGGACAAAGGGGGTCCCCAGGATGTCACAATAGGCCCTGGGGAAAAAGAGGGCTCCCCAGGATATCACAATGGGCCCTGGGGACAAAGAGGGGTCCACTGGATGTGCACAATGGGCCCTGGGGACAAAGGGGGCTCCCCAGGATATCACAATGGGCTCTGGTGACATAGGGGTCCCCAAGATGTCACAACGGGTCCTGGGGACAAGGGGGGTCCCAAGGATGTCACAATGGGCACTGGAGACAAAGGGGGGGTCCCCACGGTGCCACGATGGGCCCTGGGGACAAGGGGGTCCCCAGGATGTAACAATGTGCCCTTGGGACAATGGGGGCTCCTGTGATGTCACAATGGGCCCTGGGGACAAAGGGAGGCCCCAGGATGTCACAATGGACCCTGGGGACAAAAGGGGTCCCCGGGATGTCACAATGGGCCCAGGGGACAACGAAGCATCCTGGGACGCCACAATGGGCCCGGGGAAAAAGGGGGGTCCCCAGGTTGTTCACAATGGGCCCTGGGGACAATGGGGGTCCTGGGATGTCACAATGAACCCTAGGGACAAAGGGGGTCCCCAGGATGTCACAACGGGCCCTGGGTACAAGGGGGGTCCCACCCTGTCACAATGAGCACTGGGGACAAAGGGGGTCCCCAGGATGTCACAATGGGCACTGGAGACAAAGGGGGGGTCTCCACGGTGCCACAATGGGCCCTGGGGACAAGAGGGTCCCCACGGTTTCACAATGGGCCCTGGGGACAAGAGGGATCCCCGCCCTGTCACAATGGGCCCTGGGGCCAAAGGGATCCCCAGGATGTCACAATGGGCCCTGGGGACTGCGGGGGGTACTAGGATGTCACAATGGGTCTTGGGGACAAAGGGGGTACCCAGGATGTCACAACGGGCCCTGGGGACAATGGGGGGTCCCTTGAAGGTCACAATGGGCCCATGGGACATAGAGGGTGCCCACGGTGTCACAGTGGGCCCTGGCGACAAAGGGGGATCCCCAGGATGTCACAATGGGCCCCGGGGACAAAGTAAAATCCTGGAATGTCACAATGGTCCCCAGTGACAAAGGCGCGCCCCATGGTGCCACAATGGGCCCTGGGGACAAAGTGGGTCCCCAGGATTTCACAATGAGCACTGGGGACAAAGGGGGGTCCCAGGATGTCACAATGGGCCCTGGGGACAAGGGGGGGTTCCCATGGAGTCACAATGGGTCCTGGGGACAACGAGGCGTCCTGGGACGTCACAATGGGACTTGGGGACAAAGGGGGTCTTCCACAGTCTCACAATGGGCCCTAGAGACAAGGGGAGATCCCCAGGATGACACAATAGGCCCTGGGGACAAAGAGGAGTCCCCCTGAATGTCACAATGGGCCCTGGGGACAAGGGGGGTCCCCATGGTATCACAATAAGCCCTGAGGACAAAGTGGGGTCCTGGGATGTCACAACTGGCCCCAGTGACAAAGGGTGTCCCCATGGTGCCACAATGGGCCCTGGGGGCAAAGAGGGTCCCCAGGATGTCACAATGGGCTTTGGGGACAAGGCGGGGTCCCCAGGATGTCACAATGGGGTCTTGGGACAAAGGGGGTCCCCAGGATGTCACAATGGTCCCTGGGGACAATGGGGGGTCCTGGGACGTCACAATGGGCCCTGGGGACAAAGGCGGTCCCAGGGTGTCACAATAAGCCATGGGGACAAGGGGGGTCCCCAGGATGTCACAATGGGCACTGGGGACAAAGGGGGGTCCCCACGGTGCCATGATGGGCCCTGGCGACAAGGGGGTCCCCAGGACGTCACAATGGGCCCATGGGACAAAGGGGGTACCCATGGTGTCACAATGGGCCCTGGGGACAACTTGGGGTCCTGGGATGTCACAATGGGCCCCGGTGACAAAGGGGATCCCCGTGGTGCCACAATGTGCCCCTGGGACAAAGGGGGTCCCCAGAATGTCATAATGGGCACTGGGGACAAGGGGGGTCCCCAGGATGTCACAAGTGGCCCTGGGGATAAAGGGGGTCCCCATGGTGCCACAATGTGCCCCTGGGACAAAGGGGTCCCCAGGATGTCACAATAAGCCCTGGGGACAAGGGGGGTCCCCAGGATGTCAGAATGGGCCCTGGGGACAACGCGGGGTCCTGGGATGTCACAATGGGCCACGGGGACAAAGGCGATCCCCATGGTGTCACAATGGGCCCTGGGGACAAGGGGGTCCCCAGGATGTCACAATGGGCTCATGGGATAAAGGGGGTACTCACGGTGTCACTATAGGCCCTGGGGACAACGGGGGGTCCCCACGGTGCCACGATGGGTCGTGTGGACAAGGGGGTCTCCAGGATGTTCACAACGGGCCCTGAGGACAAAGGGGGTCCCCACGGTGTCACAATGGTCCCTGGGGACAACTTGGGGTCCTAGGATGTCACAATGGGCCCTGGAGACAATGGGGTGTCCCCAGGATGTCACAATGGGCCCTGGGGACAAAGAGGGTCCCCAGGATGTCACAATCAGCCCTGGGCACAAAGGGGGGTGCACATGGTGTCAAAATGGGCCCTGGGGACAAAGGGGGGTCCCCAGGATGTCGCAATGGGCCTTGGGGACAATGGGGGGTCCTAGGATGTCACAATGGGCCCGAGTGACAAATGGGGTCTCCATGGTGTCACAATGGGCCCTGAAGACAAAGGGGGTCCCCTGAATGTCACAATGGGCCCTAAGGACAATGGGGGTTCCTGGAACGTCACAATGGGCCCTGGGGAGAAAGGGAGGTCCCCAGGATGTCACAATGGGCCCTGGAGACAGTTGGGGGTTTTGGGATGTCACGATGGGCTCTGACGACAAGGGGAGGTGCCCATGGTGTCACAATGGGTCCTCAGAGACAAGGGGGGTCCCTATAGTGTCACAATGGGCTCTGCAGACAATGGGGGGTCCTGGGATGTCACAATGGGTCCTGGGGACAAAGGGTGATCCTTTGATGTCACAAGGGGCCCTGGAGGCAAGGGGGTCCCCAGGATGTTACAATGGGCCCTGGGCACAAAGGGGGGTCCCCATAGTGTCACAATGGGTCCCCAGTGACAAGGGGGTCCCCACGGTGCCACGATGGGCCCTGGGGACAAGAGGGGGTCCCCATGGTGTCACAATGGGCCCTGGGGACAAAGCGGTTCCCCAGGATGTCACAATGGGCCCCGGGGACAAAGCAGGGTCCTGGGATGTCACAATGGGCCCTGGAGACAAAGGGATTCCCCAGGATGTCACAATGGGCCCTGGGGACAAAGGGGGTCCCCACAGTGTCACAATGGGCCCTGGGGACAAAGGAGATCCCCACAGTGTCACAATGGGCCCAGGGGACAAAAGGGGGACCCCAGGATGTCACAATGGGCCCAGGGGACAATGGGGGGTCCTGGGACGTTATAATGGGCCCTCGGGAAAAAGGGGGTCCACATGGTGCCACAATGGGCCCTGGGGACAACGGGGGTCCCAGGATGCCACAATGGGCCCTGGGGACAAGGGGGTCCCCAGGATGTCACAATGGGCCCTGGGGACAAAGTGGGGTCCTAAGATGTCACAATGGGCACTGGGGACAAAGGGGGTCCCCATGGTGCCACAATGGGCCTTGGGGACAATGGGGTCTCCCCAGGATGTCACAATGGGCCTTGGGGACAAAGGGGTGTCCCCTGAATGTGCATAATGGGCCCTGGGGACAAAGGGTGGTCGCCGGGATGTCTCAGTGGGCCCTGGGGACAATGGGGTGTCCTGGGATGTCACAATGGGCCCCAGTGACAAATGGGGTCTCCACGGTGTCACAATGGGCCCTGGAGTAAAGGGGGGTCCCCAGGATGTCACAATAGTCCCTGGGGACAAAGAGGAGTCCCCTGAATGTCATAATGGGCCCTGAGGACAAGGAGGGTCTCCACGGTGTCACAATGGGCCCTGGGGACAATGGGGGGTCCTGGGATGTCACAATAGGCCCTGGGGACAAAGGGGGTCCCCATGATTTCACAATGGGCCCAGGGGACAATGGGGCATCCTGGGACGTCACAATGGGCCCTGGGGACAAAGGGGGTCCCCATGGTGTCACAATGGCCCTGGGGATAAAGGGGGACCCCAGGATGTGTATAATGGGGCCTGGGGACAATGGGGGGTCCTGGGATGTCACAATGGGCTCTGGGGACAATAGGGGGTCCTGGGACGTCACAATGGGCCCTGGAGAAAAGGGGGGGTCCTGGGATGTCACAATAGGCCCTGGGGACAAAGGGGGTCCCCAGGATGTCACAATAGGCCCTGGGGAAAAAGAGGGCTCCCCAGGATATCACAATGGGCCCTGGGGACAAAGAGGGGTCCACAGGATGTGCACAATGGGCCCTGGGGACAAAGGGGGCTCCCCAGGATATCACAATGGGCTCTGGTGACATAGGGGTCCCCAAGATGTCACAACGGGTCCTGGGGACAAGGGGGGTCCCAAGAATGTCACAACGGGCACTGGAGACAAAGGGGGGGTCCCCACGGTGCCACGATGGGCCCTGGGGACAAGGGGGTCCCCAGGATGTAACAATGTGCCCTTGGGACAATGGGGGCTCCTGCGATGTCACAATGGGCCCTGGGGACAAAGGGAGGCCCCAGGATGTCACAATGGACCCTGGGGACAAAAGGGGTCCCCGGGATGTCACAATGGGCCCTGGGGATAAAGGGGACTCCCCAGGATGTCACAATAGGCCCTGGGGACAAAGGGGGTCCCCAGGATGTCACAACGGGCCCTGGGTACAAGGGGGATCCCACCCTGTCACAATGAGCACTGGGGACAAAGGGGGTCCCCAGGATGTCACAATGGGCCCTGGGGATAAAGGGGACTCCCCAGGATGTCACAATGAGCACTGGAGACAAAGGGGGGGTCTCCACGGTGCCACAATGGGCCCTGGGGACAAGAGGGTCCCCACGGTTTCACAATGGGCCCTGGGGACAAGGGGGATCCCCGCCCTGTCACAATGGGCCCTGGGGCCAAAGGGATCCCCAGGATGTCACAATGGGCCCTGGGGACTGCGGGGGGTACTAGGATGTCACAATGGGTCTTGGGGACAAAGGGGGTACCCAGGATGTCACAATGGGCCCTGAGGACAATGGGGGGTCCCTTGAAGGTCACAATGAGCCCATGGGACAAAGAGGGTGCCCACGGTGTCACAGTGGGCCCTGGCAATAAAGGGGGATCCCCAGGATGTCACAATGGGCCCCGGGGACAAAGTAAAATCCTGGAATGTCACAATGGTCCCCAGTGACAAAGGCGCTCCCCATGGTGCCACAATGGGCCCTGGGGACAAAGTGGGTCCCCAGGATTTCACAATGAGCACTGGGGACAAAGGGGGGTCCCAGGATGTCACAATGGGCCCTGGGGACAAGGGGGGGTTCCCATGGAGTCACAATGGGTCCTGGGGACAACGAGGCGTCCTGGGACGTCACAATGGGACTTGGGGACAAAGGGGGTCTTCCACAGTCTCACAATGGGCCCTAGAGACAAGGGGAGATCCCCAGGATGACACAATAGGCCCTGGGGACAAAGAGGAGTCCCCCTGAATGTCACAATGGGCCCTGGGGACAAGGGGGGTCCCCATGGTATCACAATAAGCCCTGGGGACAAAGTGGGGTCCTGGGATGTCACAACTGGCCCCAGTGACAAAGGGTGTCCCCATGGTGCCACAATGGGCCCTGGGGACAAAGAGGGTCCCCAGGATGTCACAATGGGCTTTGGGGACAAGGCGGGGTCCCCAGGATGTCACAATGGGGTCTTGGGACAAAGGGGGTCCCCAGGATGTTACAATGGGCCCTGGGCACAAAGGGGGGTCCCCATAGTGTCACAATGGGTCCCCAGTGACAAGGGGGTCCCCACGGTGCCACGATGGGCCCTGGGGACAAGAGGGGGTCCCCATGGTGTCACAATGGACCCTGGGGTCAAAGGGGGTTCCCAGGACATCACAATGGGCTCTGGGGACAATGGGGATCCTGGGACATCACAATGAGCCCTGGGGACAAGGGTGGGTCCTGGGACGTCACAATGGGTCCTGGGGACAAAGCGGTTCCCCAGGATGTCACAATGGGCCCCGGGGACAAAGCAGGGTCCTGGGACGTCACTATGGGCCCTGGAGACAAAGGGATTCCCCAGGATGTCACAATGGGCCCTGGGGACAAAGGGGGTCCCCACAGTGTCACAATGGGCCCTGGGGACAAAGGAGATCCCCACAGTGTCACAATGGGCCCAGGGGACAAAAGGGGGACCCCAGGATGTCACAATGGGCCCAGGGGACAATGGGGGGTCCTGGGACGTTATAATGGGCCCTCGGGAAAAAGGGGGTCCACATGGTGCCACAATGGGCCCTGGGGACAACGGGGGTCCCAGGATGCCACAATGGGCCCTGGGGACAAGGGGGTCCCCAGGATATCACAATGGGCCCTGGGGACAACGGTGGCTCCTGGGATGTCACAATGGGCCCTGGGGACACAGGTGGTCCCCAGGATGTCACAATGGGCCCTGGGGACAAAGTGGGGTCCTAAGATGTCACAATGGGCACTGGGGACAAAGGGGGTCCCCACGGTGCCACAATGGGCCTTGGGGACAATGGGGTCTCCCCAGGATGTCACAATGGGCCTTGGGGACAAAGGGGTGTCCCCTGAATGTGCATAATGGGCCCTGGGGACAAAGGGTGGTCGCCGGGATGTCTCAGTGGGCCCTGGGGACAATGGGGTGTCCTGGGATGTCACAATGGGCCCCAGTGACAAATGGGGTCTCCACGGTGTCACAATGGGCCCTGGAGTAAAGGGGGGTCCCCAGGATGTCACAATAGTCCCTGGGGACAAAGAGGAGTCCCCTGAATGTCATAATGGGCCCTGAGGACAAGGAGGGTCTCCACGGTGTCACAATGGGCCCTGGGGACAATGGGGGGTCCTGGGATGTCACAATAGGCCCTGGGGACAAAGGGGATCCCCATGATTTCACAATGGGCCCAGGGGACAATGGGGCATCCTGGGACGTCACAATGGGCCCTGGGGACAAAGGGGGTCCCCATGGTGTCACAATGGCCCTGGGGATAAAGGGGGACCCCAGGATGTGTATAATGGGGCCTGGGGACAATGGGGGGTCCTGGGATGTCACAATGGGCTCTGGGGACAATAGGGGGTCCTGGGACGTCACAATGGGCCCTGGAGAAAAGGGGGGGTCCTGGCATGTCACAATAGGCCCTGGGGACAAAGGGGGTCTTCAGGATGTCACAATGGGCCCGGGGGACAAAGGGGGTCCCCAGGATGTCACAATAGGCCCTGGGGAAAAAGAGGGCTCCCCAGGATATCACAATGGGCCCTGGGGACAAAGAGGGGTCCACAGGATGTGCACAATGGGCCCTGGGGACAAAGGGGGCTCCCCAGGATATCACAATGGGCTCTGGTGACATAGGGGTCCCCAAGATGTCACAACGGGTCCTGGGGACAAGGGGGGTCCCAAGGATGTCACAATGGGCACTGGAGACAAAGGGGGGGTCCCCACGGTGCCACGATGGGCCCTGGGGACAAGGGGGTCCCCAGGATGTAACAATGTGCCCTTGGGACAATGGGGGCTCCTGCGATGTCACAATGGGCCCTGGGGACAAAGGGAGGCCCCAGGATGTCACAATGGACCCTGGGGACAAAAGGGGTCCCCGGGATGTCACAATGGGCCCAGGGGACAACGAAGCATCCTGGGACGCCACAATGGGCCCAGGGAAAAAGGGGGGTCCCCAGGTTGTTCACAATGGGCCCTGGGGACAATGGGGGTCCTGGGATGTCACAATGAACCCTAGGGACAAAGGGGGACCCCAGGATGTCACAATGGGCCCTGGGGATAAAGGGGACTCCCCAGGATGTCACAATAGGCCCTGGGGACAAAGGGGGTCCCCAGGATGTCACAACGGGCCCTGGGTACAAGGGGGATCCCACCCTGTCACAATGAGCACTGGGGACAAAGGGGGTCCCCAGGATGTCACAATGGGCACTGGAGACAAAGGGGGGGTCTCCACGGTGCCACAATGGGCCCTGGGGACAAGAGGGTCCCCACGGTTTCACAATGGGCCCTGGGGACAAGGGGGATCCCCGCCCTGTCACAATGGGCCCTGGGGCCAAAGGGATCCCCAGGATGTCACAATGGGCCCTGGGGACTGCGGGGGGTACTAGGATGTCACAATGGGCTTTGGGGACAAGGCGGGGTCCCCAGGATGTCACAATGGGGTCTTGGGACAAAGGGGGTCCCCAGGATGTCACAATGGTCCCTGGGGACAATGGGGGGTCCTGGGACGTCACAATGGGCCCTGGGGACAAAGGCGGTCCCAGGGTGTCACAATAAGCCATGGGGACAAGGGGGGTCCCCAGGATGTCACAATGGGCACTGGGGACAAAGGGGGGTCCCCACGGTGCCATGATGGGCCCTGGCGACAAGGGGGTCCCCAGGACGTCACAATGGGCCCATGGGACAAAGGGGGTACCCATGGTGTCACAATGGGCCCTGGGGACAACTTGGGGTCCTGGGATGTCACAATGGGCCCCGGTGACAAAGGGGATCCCCGTGGTGCCACAATGTGCCCCTGGGACAAAGGGGGTCCCCAGAATGTCATAATGGGCACTGGGGACAAGGGGGGTCCCCAGGATGTCACAAGTGGCCCTGGGGATAAAGGGGGTCCCCATGGTGCCACAATGTGCCCCTGGGACAAAGGGGTCCCCAGGATGTCACAATAAGCCCTGGGGACAAGGGGGGTCCCCAGGATGTCAGAATGGGCCCTGGGGACAACGCGGGGTCCTGGGATGTCACAATGGGCCACGGGGACAAAGGCGATCCCCATGGTGTCACAATGGGCCCTGGGGACAAGGGGGTCCCCAGGATGTCACAATGGGCTCTGGTGACATAGGGGTCCCCAAGATGTCACAACGGGTCCTGGGGACAAAGAGGGGTCCACAGGATGTCACAATGGGCCCTGGGGACAAAGGGGGCTCCCCAGGATATCACAATGGGCTCTGGTGACATAGGGGTCCCCAAGATGTCACAACGGGTCCTGGGGACAAGGGGGGTCCCAAGGATGTCACAATGGGCACTGGAGACAAAGGGGGGGTCCCCACGGTGCCACGATGGGCCCTGGGGACAAGGGGGTCCCCAGGATGTAACAATGTGCCCTTGGGACAATGGGGGCTCCTGCGATGTCACAATGGGCCCTGGGGACAAAGGGAGGCCCCAGGATGTCACAATGGACCCTGGGGACAAAAGGGGTCCCCGGGATGTCACAATGGGCCCAGGGGACAACGAAGCATCCTGGGACGCCACAATGGGCCCAGGGAAAAAGGGGGGTCCCCAGGTTGTTCACAATGGGCCCTGGGGACAATGGGGGTCCTGGGATGTCACAATGAACCCTAGGGACAAAGGGGGACCCCAGGATGTCACAATGGGCCCTGGGGATAAAGGGGACTCCCCAGGATGTCACAATAGGCCCTGGGGACAAAGGGGGTCCCCAGGATGTCACAACGGGCCCTGGGTACAAGGGGGATCCCACCCTGTCACAATGAGCACTGGGGACAAAGGGGGTCCCCAGGATGTCACAATGGGCACTGGAGACAAAGGGGGGGTCTCCACGGTGCCACAATGGGCCCTGGGGACAAGAGGGTCCCCACGGTTTCACAATGGGCCCTGGGGACAAGGGGGATCCCCGCCCTGTCACAATGGGCCCTGGGGCCAAAGGGATCCCCAGGATGTCACAATGGGCCCTGGGGACTGCGGGGGGTACTAGGATGTCACAATGGGTCTTGGGGACAAAGGGGGTACCCAGGATGTCACAATGGGCCCTGGGGACAAAGTGGGTCCCCAGGATTTCACAATGAGCACTGGGGACAAAGGGGGGTCCCAGGATGTCACAATGGGCCCTGGGGACAAGGGGGGGTTCCCATGGAGTCACAATGGGTCCTGGGGACAACGAGGCGTCCTGGGACGTCACAATGGGACTTGGGGACAAAGGGGGTCTTCCACAGTCTCACAATGGGCCCTAGAGACAAGGGGAGATCCCCAGGATGACACAATAGGCCCTGGGGACAAAGAGGAGTCCCCCTGAATGTCACAATGGGCCCGGGTGACAAGGGGGGTCCCCATGGTATCACAATAAGCCCTGGGGACAAAGTGGGGTCCTGGGATGTCACAACTGGCCCCAGTGACAAAGGGTGTCCCCATGGTGCCACAATGGGCCCTGGGGACAAAGAGGGTCCCCAGGATGTCACAATGGGCTTTGGGGACAAGGCGGGGTCCCCAGGATGTCACAATGGGGTCTTGGGACAAAGGGGGTCCCCAGGATGTCACAATGGTCCCTGGGGACAATGGGGGGTCCTGGGACGTCACAATGGGCCCTGGGGACAAAGGCGGTCCCAGGGTGTCACAATAAGCCATGGGGACAAGGGGGGTCCCCAGGATGTCACAATGGGCACTGGGGACAAAGGGGGGTCCCCACGGTGCCATGATGGGCCCTGGCGACAAGGGGGTCCCCAGGATGTCACAATGGGCCCATGGGACAAAGGGGGTACCCATGGTGTCACAATGGGCCCTGGGGACAACTTGGGGTCCTGGGATGTCACAATGGGCCCCGGTGACAAAGGGGGTCCCCGTGGTGCCACAATGTGCCCCTGGGACAAAGGGGGTCCCCAGAATGTCATAATGGGCACTGGGGACAAGGGGGGTCCCCAGGATGTCACAAGTGGCCCTGGGGATAAAGGGGGTCCCCATGGTGCCACAATGTGCCCCTGGGACAAAGGGGTCCCCAGGATGTCACAATAAGCCCTGGGGACAAGGGGGGTCCCCAGGATGTCAGAATGGGCCCTGGGGACAACGCGGGGTCCTGGGATGTCACAATGGGCCACGGGGACAAAGGCGATCCCCATGGTGTCACAATGGGCCCTGGGGACAAGGGGGTCCCCAGGATGTCACAATGGGCTCATGGGATAAAGGGGGTACCCACGGTGTCACTATAGGCCCTGGGGACAACGGGGGGTCCCCACGGTGCCACGATGGGTCGTGTGGACAAGGGGGTCCCCAGGATGTTCACAACGGGCCCTGAGGACAAAGGGGGTCCCCACGGTGTCACAATGGTCCCTGGGGACAACTTGGGGTCCTGGGATGTCACAATGGGCCCTGGGGACAAAGGCGGTCCCCAGGATGTCACAATAAGCCCTGGGGACAAGGGGGGTCCCCAGGATGTCACAATGGGCACTGGGGACAAAGGGGGGTACCCACGGTGTCACTATAGGCCCTGGGGACAACGGGGGGTCCCCACGGTGCCACGATGGGCCCTGGGGACAAGGGGGTCCCCAGGATGTTCACAATGGGCCCTGGGGACAAAGAGGGGTCCCCTGAATGTCACAATGGGCCCTGGGGACAAGGGGGTGCAGTGGATGTCAAAATGGGCCCTGGGGACAATGGGGGGTGTCCAGGATGTGAGAATGAGTCCTGACGACAAGGGGGGGTCCCCATGGTGTCACAATGGCCCTGGGGATAAAGGGGGACCCCAGGATGTGTATAATGGGGCCTGGGGACAATGGGGGGTCCTGGGATGTCACAATGGGCTCTGGGGACAATAGGGGGTCCTGGGACGTCACAATGGGCCCTGGAGAAAAGGGGGGGTCCTGGGATGTCACAATAGGCCCTGGGGACAAAGGGGGTCTTCAGGATGTCACAATGGGCCCGGGGGACAAAGGGGGTCCCCAGGATGTCACAATAGGCCCTGGGGAAAAAGAGGGCTCCCCAGGATATCACAATGGGCCCTGGGGACAAAGAGGGGTCCACTGGATGTGCACAATGGGCCCTGGGGACAAAGGGGGCTCCCCAGGATATCACAATGGGCTCTGGTGACATAGGGGTCCCCAAGATGTCACAACGGGTCCTGGGGACAAGGGGGGTCCCAAGGATGTCACAATGGGCACTGGAGACAAAGGGGGGGTCCCCACGGTGCCACGATGGGCCCTGGGGACAAGGGGGTCCCCAGGATGTAACAATGTGCCCTTGGGACAATGGGGGCTCCTGTGATGTCACAATGGGCCCTGGGGACAAAGGGAGGCCCCAGGATGTCACAATGGACCCTGGGGACAAAAGGGGTCCCCGGGATGTCACAATGGGCCCAGGGGACAACGAAGCATCCTGGGACGCCACAATGGGCCCGGGGAAAAAGGGGGGTCCCCAGGTTGTTCACAATGGGCCCTGGGGACAATGGGGGTCCTGGGATGTCACAATGAACCCTAGGGACAAAGGGGGTCCCCAGGATGTCACAACGGGCCCTGGGTACAAGGGGGGTCCCACCCTGTCACAATGAGCACTGGGGACAAAGGGGGTCCCCAGGATGTCACAATGGGCACTGGAGACAAAGGGGGGGTCTCCACGGTGCCACAATGGGCCCTGGGGACAAGAGGGTCCCCACGGTTTCACAATGGGCCCTGGGGACAAGAGGGATCCCCGCCCTGTCACAATGGGCCCTGGGGCCAAAGGGATCCCCAGGATGTCACAATGGGCCCTGGGGACTGCGGGGGGTACTAGGATGTCACAATGGGTCTTGGGGACAAAGGGGGTACCCAGGATGTCACAACGGGCCCTGGGGACAATGGGGGGTCCCTTGAAGGTCACAATGGGCCCATGGGACATAGAGGGTGCCCACGGTGTCACAGTGGGCCCTGGCGACAAAGGGGGATCCCCAGGATGTCACAATGGGCCCCGGGGACAAAGTAAAATCCTGGAATGTCACAATGGTCCCCAGTGACAAAGGCGCGCCCCATGGTGCCACAATGGGCCCTGGGGACAAAGTGGGTCCCCAGGATTTCACAATGAGCACTGGGGACAAAGGGGGGTCCCAGGATGTCACAATGGGCCCTGGGGACAAGGGGGGGTTCCCATGGAGTCACAATGGGTCCTGGGGACAACGAGGCGTCCTGGGACGTCACAATGGGACTTGGGGACAAAGGGGGTCTTCCACAGTCTCACAATGGGCCCTAGAGACAAGGGGAGATCCCCAGGATGACACAATAGGCCCTGGGGACAAAGAGGAGTCCCCCTGAATGTCACAATGGGCCCTGGGGACAAGGGGGGTCCCCATGGTATCACAATAAGCCCTGAGGACAAAGTGGGGTCCTGGGATGTCACAACTGGCCCCAGTGACAAAGGGTGTCCCCATGGTGCCACAATGGGCCCTGGGGACAAAGAGGGTCCCCAGGATGTCACAATGGGCTTTGGGGACAAGGCGGGGTCCCCAGGATGTCACAATGGGGTCTTGGGACAAAGGGGGTCCCCAGGATGTCACAATGGTCCCTGGGGACAATGGGGGGTCCTGGGACGTCACAATGGGCCCTGGGGACAAAGGCGGTCCCAGGGTGTCACAATAAGCCATGGGGACAAGGGGGGTCCCAGGATGTCACAATGGGCACTGGGGACAAAGGGGGGTCCCCACGGTGCCATGATGGGCCCTGGCGACAAGGGGGTCCCCAGGACGTCACAATGGGCCCATGGGACAAAGGGGGTACCCATGGTGTCACAATGGGCCCTGGGGACAACTTGGGGTCCTGGGATGTCACAATGGGCCCCGGTGACAAAGGGGATCCCCGTGGTGCCACAATGTGCCCCTGGGACAAAGGGGGTCCCCAGAATGTCATAATGGGCACTGGGGACAAGGGGGGTCCCCAGGATGTCACAAGTGGCCCTGGGGATAAAGGGGGTCCCCATGGTGCCACAATGTGCCCCTGGGACAAAGGGGTCCCCAGGATGTCACAATAAGCCCTGGGGACAAGGGGGGTCCCCAGGATGTCAGAATGGGCCCTGGGGACAACGCGGGGTCCTGGGATGTCACAATGGGCCACGGGGACAAAGGCGATCCCCATGGTGTCACAATGGGCCCTGGGGACAAGGGGGTCCCCAGGATGTCACAATGGGCTCATGGGATAAAGGGGGTACTCACGGTGTCACTATAGGCCCTGGGGACAACGGGGGGTCCCCACGGTGCCACGATGGGTCGTGTGGACAAGGGGGTCTCCAGGATGTTCACAACGGGCCCTGAGGACAAAGGGGGTCCCCACGGTGTCACAATGGTCCCTGGGGACAACTTGGGGTCCTAGGATGTCACAATGGGCCCTGGAGACAATGGGGTGTCCCCAGGATGTCACAATGGGCCCTGGGGACAAAGAGGGTCCCCAGGATGTCACAATCAGCCCTGGGCACAAAGGGGGGTGCACATGGTGTCAAAATGGGCCCTGGGGACAAAGGGGGGTCCCCAGGATGTCGCAATGGGCCTTGGGGACAATGGGGGGTCCTAGGATGTCACAATGGGCCCGAGTGACAAATGGGGTCTCCATGGTGTCACAATGGGCCCTGAAGACAAAGGGGGTCCCCTGAATGTCACAATGGGCCCTAAGGACAATGGGGGTTCCTGGAACGTCACAATGGGCCCTGGGGAGAAAGGGAGGTCCCCAGGATGTCACAATGGGCCCTGGAGACAATTGGGGGTTTTGGGATGTTCACGATGGGCTCTGACGACAAGGGGAGGTGCCCATGGTGTCACAATGGGTCCTCAGAGACAAGGGGGGTCCCTATAGTGTCCCAATGGGCTCTGCAGACAATGGGGGGTCCTGGGATGTCACAATGGGTCCTGGGGACAAAGGGTGATCCTTTGATGTCACAAGGGGCCCTGGAGGCAAGGGGGTCCCCAGGATGTTACAATGGGCCCTGGGCACAAAGGGGGGTCCCCATAGTGTCACAATGGGTCCCCAGTGACAAGGGGGTCCCCACGGTGCCACGATGGGCCCTGGGGACAAGAGGGGGTCCCCATGGTGTCACAATGGGCCCTGGGGACAAAGCGGTTCCCCAGGATGTCACAATGGGCCCCGGGGACAAAGCAGGGTCCTGGGATGTCACAATGGGCCCTGGAGACAAAGGGATTCCCCAGGATGTCACAATGGGCCCTGGGGACAAAGGGGGTCCCCACAGTGTCACAATGGGCCCTGGGGACAAAGGAGATCCCCACAGTGTCACAATGGGCCCAGGGGACAAAAGGGGGACCCCAGGATGTCACAATGGGCCCAGGGGACAATGGGGGGTCCTGGGACGTTATAATGGGCCCTCGGGAAAAAGGGGGTCCACATGGTGCCACAATGGGCCCTGGGGACAACGGGGGTCCCAGGATGCCACAATGGGCCCTGGGGACAAGGGGGTCCCCAGGATGTCACAATGGGCCCTGGGGACAAAGTGGGGTCCTAAGATGTCACAATGGGCACTGGGGACAAAGGGGGTCCCCATGGTGCCACAATGGGCCTTGGGGACAATGGGGTCTCCCCAGGATGTCACAATGGGCCTTGGGGACAAAGGGGTGTCCCCTGAATGTGCATAATGGGCCCTGGGGACAAAGGGTGGTCGCCGGGATGTCTCAGTGGGCCCTGGGGACAATGGGGTGTCCTGGGATGTCACAATGGGCCCCAGTGACAAATGGGGTCTCCACGGTGTCACAATGGGCCCTGGAGTAAAGGGGGGTCCCCAGGATGTCACAATAGTCCCTGGGGACAAAGAGGAGTCCCCTGAATGTCATAATGGGCCCTGAGGACAAGGAGGGTCTCCACGGTGTCACAATGGGCCCTGGGGACAATGGGGGGTCCTGGGATGTCACAATAGGCCCTGGGGACAAAGGGGGTCCCCATGATTTCACAATGGGCCCAGGGGACAATGGGGCATCCTGGGACGTCACAATGGGCCCTGGGGACAAAGGGGGTCCCCATGGTGTCACAATGGCCCTGGGGATAAAGGGGGACCCCAGGATGTGTATAATGGGGCCTGGGGACAATGGGGGGTCCTGGGATGTCACAATGGGCTCTGGGGACAATAGGGGGTCCTGGGACGTCACAATGGGCCCTGGAGAAAAGGGGGGGTCCTGGGATGTCACAATAGGCCCTGGGGACAAAGGGGGTCCCCAGGATGTCACAATAGGCCCTGGGGAAAAAGAGGGCTCCCCAGGATATCACAATGGGCCCTGGGGACAAAGAGGGGTCCACAGGATGTGCACAATGGGCCCTGGGGACAAAGGGGGCTCCCCAGGATATCACAATGGGCTCTGGTGACATAGGGGTCCCCAAGATGTCACAACGGGTCCTGGGGACAAGGGGGGTCCCAAGGATGTCACAATGGGCACTGGAGACAAAGGGGGGGTCCCCACGGTGCCACGATGGGCCCTGGGGACAAGGGGGTCCCCAGGATGTAACAATGTGCCCTTGGGACAATGGGGGCTCCTGCGATGTCACAATGGGCCCTGGGGACAAAGGGAGGCCCCAGGATGTCACAATGGACCCTGGGGACAAAAGGGGTCCCCGGGATGTCACAATGGGCCCTGGGGATAAAGGGGACTCCCCAGGATGTCACAATAGGCCCTGGGGACAAAGGGGGTCCCCAGGATGTCACAACGGGCCCTGGGTACAAGGGGGATCCCACCCTGTCACAATGAGCACTGGGGACAAAGGGGGTCCCCAGGATGTCACAATGGGCCCTGGGGATAAAGGGGACTCCCCAGGATGTCACAATGAGCACTGGAGACAAAGGGGGGGTCTCCACGGTGCCACAATGGGCCCTGGGGACAAGAGGGTCCCCACGGTTTCACAATGGGCCCTGGGGACAAGGGGGATCCCCGCCCTGTCACAATGGGCCCTGGGGCCAAAGGGATCCCCAGGATGTCACAATGGGCCCTGGGGACTGCGGGGGGTACTAGGATGTCACAATGGGTCTTGGGGACAAAGGGGGTACCCAGGATGTCACAATGGGCCCTGAGGACAATGGGGGGTCCCTTGAAGGTCACAATGAGCCCATGGGACAAAGAGGGTGCCCACGGTGTCACAGTGGGCCCTGGCAATAAAGGGGGATCCCCAGGATGTCACAATGGGCCCCGGGGACAAAGTAAAATCCTGGAATGTCACAATGGTCCCCAGTGACAAAGGCGCTCCCCATGGTGCCACAATGGGCCCTGGGGACAAAGTGGGTCCCCAGGATTTCACAATGAGCACTGGGGACAAAGGGGGGTCCCAGGATGTCACAATGGGCCCTGGGGACAAGGGGGGGTTCCCATGGAGTCACAATGGGTCCTGGGGACAACGAGGCGTCCTGGGACGTCACAATGGGACTTGGGGACAAAGGGGGTCTTCCACAGTCTCACAATGGGCCCTAGAGACAAGGGGAGATCCCCAGGATGACACAATAGGCCCTGGGGACAAAGAGGAGTCCCCCTGAATGTCACAATGGGCCCTGGGGACAAGGGGGGTCCCCATGGTATCACAATAAGCCCTGGGGACAAAGTGGGGTCCTGGGATGTCACAACTGGCCCCAGTGACAAAGGGTGTCCCCATGGTGCCACAATGGGCCCTGGGGACAAAGAGGGTCCCCAGGATGTCACAATGGGCTTTGGGGACAAGGCGGGGTCCCCAGGATGTCACAATGGGGTCTTGGGACAAAGGGGGTCCCCAGGATGTCACAATGGTCCCTGGGGACAATGGGGGGTCCTGGGACGTCACAATGGGCCATGGGGACAAAGGCGGTCCCAGGGTGTCACAATAAGCCATGGGGACAAGGGGGGTCCCCAGGATGTCACAATGGGCACTGGGGACAAAGGGGGGTCCCCACGGTGCCATGATGGGCGTGGCGACAAGGGGGTCCCCAGGACGTCACAATGGGCCCATGGGACAAAGGGGGTACCCATGGTGTCACAATGGGCCCTGGGGACAACTTGGGGTACTGGGATGTCACAATGGGCCCCGGTGACAAAGGGGATCCCCGTGGTGCCACAATGTGCCCCTGGGACAAAGGGGGTCCCCAGAATGTCATAATGGGCACTGGGGACAAGGGGGGTCCCCAGGATGTCAGAATGGGCCCTGGGGACAACGCGGGGTCCTGGGATGTCACAATGGGCCACGGGGACAAAGGCGATCCCCATGGTGTCACAATGGGCCCTGGGGACAAGGGGGTCCCCAGGATGTCACAATGGGCTCATGGGATAAAGGGGGTACCCACGGTGTCACTATAGGCCCTGGGGACAACGGGGGTCCCCACGGTGCCACGATGGGTCGTGTGGACAAGGGGGTCCCCAGGATGTTCACAACGGGCCCTGAGGACAAAGGGGGTCCCCACGGTGTCACAATGGTCCCTGGGGACAACTTGGGGTCCTGGGATGTCACAATGGGCCCTGGGGACAAAGGCGGTCCCCAGGATGTCACAATAAGCCCTGGGGACAAGGGGGGTCCCCAGGATGTCACAATGGGCACTGGGGACAAAGGGGGGGTCCCCACGGTGCCACGATGGGCCCTGGGGACAAGGGGGTCCCCAGGATGTAACAATGTGCCCTTGGGACAATGGGGGCTCCTGCGATGTCACAATGGGCCCTGGGGACAAAGGGAGGCCCCAGGATGTCACAATGGACCCTGGGGACAAAAGGGGTCCCCGGGATGTCACAATGGGCCCAGGGGACAACGAAGCATCCTGGGACGCCACAATGGGCCCGGGGAAAAAGGGGGGTCCCCAGGTTGTTCACAATGGGCCCTGGGGACAATGGGGGTCCTGGGATGTCACAATGAACCCTAGGGACAAAGGGGGTCCCCAGGATGTCACAATGGGCCCTGGGGATAAAGGGGACACCCCAGGATGTCACAATAGGCCCTGGGGACAAAGGGGGTCCCCAGGATGTCACAACGGGCCCTGGGTACAAGGGGGGTCCCACCCTGTCACAATGAGCACTGGCGACAAAGGGGGTCCCCAGGATGTCACAATGGGCACTGGAGACAAAGGGGGGGTCTCCACGGTGCCACAATGGGCCCTGGGGACAAGAGGGTCCCCACGGTTTCACAATGGGCCCTGGGGACAAGGGGGATCCCCGCCCTGTCACAATGGGCCCTGGGGCCAAAGGGATCCCCAGGATGTCACAATGGGCCCTGGGGACTGCGGGGGGTACTAGGATGTCACAATGGGTCTTGGGGACAAAGGGGGTACCCAGGATGTCACAATGGGCCCTGGGGACAATGGGGGGTCCCTTGAAGGTCACAATGGGCCCATGGGACAAAGAGGGTGCCCACGGTGTCACAGTGGGCCCTGGCGACAAAGGGGGATCCCCAGGATGTCACAATGGGCCCCGGGGACAAAGTAAAATCCTGGAATGTCACAATGGTCCCCAGTGACAAAGGCGCTCCCCATGGTGCCACAATGGGCCCTGGGGACAAAGTGGGTCCCCAGGATTTCACAATGAGCACTGGGGACAAAGGGGGGTCCCAGGATGTCACAATGGGCCCTGGGGACAAGGGGGGGTTCCCATGGAGTCACAATGGGTCCTGGGGACAATGAGGCGTCCTGGGACGTCACAATGGGACTTGGGGACAAAGGGGGTCTTCCACAGTCTCACAATGGGCCCTAGAGACAAGGGGAGATCCCCAGGATGACACAATAGGCCCTGGGGACAAAGAGGAGTCCCCCTGAATGTCACAATGGGCCCTGGGGACAAGGGGGGTCCCCATGGTATCACAATAAGCCCTGGGGACAAAGTGGGGTCCTGGGATGTCACAACTGGCCCCAGTGACAAAGGGTGTCCCCATGGTGCCACAATGGGCCCTGGGGACAAAGAGGGTCCCCAGGATGTCACAATTGGCTTTGGGGACAAGGCGGGGTCCCCAGGATGTCACAATGGGGTCTTGGGACAAAGGGGGTCCCCAGGATGTCACAATGGTCCCTGGGGACAATGGGGGGTCCTGGGACGTCACAATGGGCCATGGGGACAAAGGCGGTCCCAGGGTGTCACAATAAGCCATGGGGACAAGGGGGGTCCCCAGGATGTCACAATGGGCACTGGGGACAAAGAGGGGTCCCCACGGTGCCATGATGGGCGTGGCGACAAGGGGGTCCCCAGGACGTCACAATGGGCCCATGGGACAAAGGGGGTACCCATGGTGTCACAATGGGCCCTGGGGACAACTTGGGGTACTGGGATGTCACAATGGGCCCCGGTGACAAAGGGGATCCCCGTGGTGCCACAATGTGCCCCTGGGACAAAGGGGGTCCCCAGAATGTCATAATGGGCACTGGGGACAAGGGGGGTCCCCAGGATGTCAGAATGGGCCCTGGGGACAACGCGGGGTCCTGGGATGTCACAATGGGCCACGGGGACAAAGGCGATCCCCATGGTGTCACAATGGGCCCTGGGGACAAGGGGGTCCCCAGGATGTCACAATGGGCTCATGGGATAAAGGGGGTACCCACGGTGTCACTATAGGCCCTGGGGACAACGGGGGTCCCCACGGTGCCACGATGGGTCGTGTGGACAAGGGGGTCCCCAGGATGTTCACAACGGGCCCTGAGGACAAAGGGGGTCCCCACGGTGTCACAATGGTCCCTGGGGACAACTTGGGGTCCTGGGATGTCACAATGGGCCCTGGGGACAAAGGCGGTCCCCAGGATGTCACAATAAGCCCTGGGGACAAGGGGGGTCCCCAGGATGTCACAATGGGCACTGGGGACAAGGGGGGTCCCCAGGATGTCACAATAAGCCCTGGGGACAAGGGGGGTCCCCAGGATGTCACAATGGGCCCTGGGGACAAAGGCGGTCCCCAGGATGTCACAATAAGCCCTGGGGACAAGGGGGGTCCCCAGGATGTCACAATGGGCACTGGGGACAAGGGGGGTCCCAAGGATGTCACAATGGGCACTGGAGACAAAGGGGGGGTCCCCACGGTGCCACGATGGGCCCTGGGGACAAGGGGGTCCCCAGGATGTAACAATGTGCCCTTGGGACAATGGGGGCTCCTGCGATGTCACAATGGGCCCTGGGGACAAAGGGAGGCCCCAGGATGTCACAATGGACCCTGGGGACAAAAGGGGTCCCCGGGATGTCACAATGGGCCCAGGGGACAACGAAGCATCCTGGGACGCCACAATGGGCCCGGGGAAAAAGGGGGGTCCCCAGGTTGTTCACAATGGGCCCTGGGGACAATGGGGGTCCTGGGATGTCACAATGAACCCTAGGGACAAAGGGGGTCCCCAGGATGTCACAATGGGCCCTGGGGATAAAGGGGACACCCCAGGATGTCACAATAGGCCCTGGGGACAAAGGGGGTCCCCAGGATGTCACAACGGGCCCTGGGTACAAGGGGGGTCCCACCCTGTCACAATGAGCACTGGGGACAAAGGGGGTCCCCAGGATGTCACAATGGGCACTGGAGACAAAGGGGGGGTCTCCACGGTGCCACAATGGGCCCTGGGGACAAGAGGGTCCCCACGGTTTCACAATGGGCCCTGGGGACAAGGGGGATCCCCGCCCTGTCACAATGGGCCCTGGGGCCAAAGGGATCCCCAGGATGTCACAATGGGCCCTGGGGACTGCGGGGGGTACTAGGATGTCACAATGGGTCTTGGGGACAAAGGGGGTACCCAGGATGTCACAATGGGCCCTGGGGACAATGGGGGGTCCCTTGAAGGTCACAATGGGCCCATGGGACAAAGAGGGTGCCCACGGTGTCACAGTGGGCCCTGGCGACAAAGGGGGATCCCCAGGATGTCACAATGGGCCCCGGGGACAAAGTAAAATCCTGGAATGTCACAATGGTCCCCAGTGACAAAGGCGCTCCCCATGGTGCCACAATGGGCCCTGGGGACAAAGTGGGTCCCCAGGATTTCACAATGAGCACTGGGGACAAAGGGGGGTCCCAGGATGTCACAATGGGCCCTGGGGACAAGGGGGGGTTCCCATGGAGTCACAATGGGTCCTGGGGACAATGAGGCGTCCTGGGACGTCACAATGGGACTTGGGGACAAAGGGGGTCTTCCACAGTCTCACAATGGGCCCTAGAGACAAGGGGAGATCCCCAGGATGACAAAATAGGCCCTGGGGACAAAGAGGAGTCCTCCTGAATGTCACAATGGGCCCTGGGGACAAGGGGGGTCCCCATGGTATCACAATAAGCCCTGGGGACAAAGTGGGGTCCTGGGATGTCACAACTGGCCCCAGTGACAAAGGGTGTCCCCATGGTGCCACAATGGGCCCTGGGGACAAAGAGGGTCCCCAGGATGTCACAATTGGCTTTGGGGACAAGGCGGGGTCCCCAGGATGTCACAATGGGGTCTTGGGACAAAGGGGGTCCCCAGGATGTCACAATGGTCCCTGGGGACAATGGGGGGTCCTGGGACGTCACAATGGGCCCTGGGGACAAAGGCGGTCCCAGGGTGTCACAATAAGCCATGGGGACAAGGGGGGTCCCCAGGATGTCACAATGGGCACTGGGGACAAAGGGGGGTCCCCACAGTGCCATGATGGGCCCTGGCGACAAGGGGGTCCCCAGGATGTCACAATGGGCCCATGGGACAAAGGGGGTACCCATGGTGTCACAATGGGCCCTGGGGACAACTTGGGGTCCTGGGATGTCACAATGGGCCCCGGTGACAAAGGGGGTCCCCGTGGTGCCACAATGTGCCCCTGGGACAAAGGGGGTCCCCAGAATGTCATAATGGGCACTGGGGACAAGGGGGGTCCTGGGATGTCACAATGGGCCCTGGGGACAAAGGGGGTGTCCATGGTGCCACAATGGGCCCTGGGGACTAGGGGGGGGGGGGTCCCCTCAGTGCCACGATGGGCCCTGGGGACAAAGGGGGTCCCCAGAATGTCACAATGGGCCCTGGGGACATTTGGGGTCCCCAGAATGTCACAATCGGCCCTGGGGACAATGGGGGATCCTGAGACGTCACAATGGGCCCTGGGGACAAAGTGGGTCCCCATGGTGTCACAACACCCTGGGGACAATGCAGGGTCCCCAGGATGTCACAATGGCCCCTGGGGACATTAGGGGTCCCCACGGTTTCACGATCTTAACCCTTGACACCCCCCAACTACTGGGTCCTTAGGGTTACTCCCGGGTCCCTCCTGAACTGAATCCCCGCCCGAACTCCTGGGTCTGATAGAGGGCACGAACATTTTAAGGGTTAACAAAACATAATTGGGTGCCCACTAACGAGCCAACACTTTAGGGCTGAGCCACACGAGCCCTTAGTTCAGAGCTTTAGGTGAACTCATGGTAAGGAAACCAGAACCCAGCAGTGCCAGGATCAGGAGTTTTACGGCACCAGCTGTGAACTCGAGGGGACGAGAGAACCGAGATTTACAGCAAAAAGGGGGCGCCAGGCTGGGTTCAACCGACCTGGAGCTTGGGTCCCAGCCCATTCAACACAAGGAGCCAAACCTGAGGAAGCTGAAGGAGCCTTCATCCAAAGACCCCTCCTCCAGAGCACCAGGTGGCGCCGCGCAGGCGAACAGGGGGCGTCCAGGCGGAGACCACGGCAGTGATGAGCGGGAAAGGTTCTGGATGTGTGCGGGCGCTCCGGGGTCGTTGGGACACGAGCACCTCGCTGTATTTAAACGCAGCTCCTGCCGCTCGGAGCGGCGCACGAGGGGTGGAACCATCGCTCCCCTTGCGCCCGACGGCGAAACGAACGCAGCTGCTCTGGAGCCCTGCGGGGTGTGGAGGTTCATGGCTCCGGAGGCTGTAAAGTTGTTTCTGCGCCTCCGTTCCCCTCATGGCCCCCCCATTCCCTTCACACCGACCCTCAATCCACCCCCCACCCGACCCCCAGCTCCCCCCAAACCCCGACCCCCAGCTCCCCCCCACCGACCCCCAAATGCCCCCCCGACCCCCAATTCCTCCCCAGACTGACCCCCAATGCCCCCTCACACCGACCCCCAAGGCCGCCCCCGCACACCAACCCCCCAGTTCCCCCCTCAAACACCGACCCCCAATCCCCCCCCGGACCCTAATTCCCCCTCGCACTGACCCCCAACGCCCCCCACACCAACCCCTAATGCCCCTCACATCGACCCCCAAATCCTCCCCAGACTGACCCCTCAAATCCTCCCCAGACCAACCCCCAACTTCCCCCCCACACCGACCCCCAATTCCCCTTCACACCGACCCCCAATGTCCCCCCCCACACACCAGACCCCAATTCCCCCCCACACCGACCCCCAACTCCCCCCACACTGATCCCCAATGCCCCCCCCCACACCGACCCCCAATTCCTCCCCAGACTGACCCCCAATGCCCCCTCACACCGACCCCCAAGGCCCCCCCTGCACTGACCCCCCCACACCGACGCCCCAATTCCCCCCTCAAACACCGACCCCCAGTGCCCCCCCACTGGACCCTAATTCCCCCTCGCACCGACCCCCAATGCCCCCCCACACACTGACCCCCAGTTCCTGCCCCCACACCAACCCCTAATGCCCCTCACATCGACCCACAAATCCTCCCCACACTGACCCCTCAAATCCTCCCCAGACCAACCCCCAACTTCCCCCACACCGACCCCCAATTCCCCCTCACACCGACCCCCCAAGCCCCCCCCACCGATCCTCAATTCCTCCCCACACCGACCCCCAATGTCCCGCTCACACCGACCCTCAGTTCCTCCCCCACACCGCCCCCCAATTCCCCCCTCACACCGACCCCAAATCCCCACCACCACACTGCCCCCCAAATCCCCCCCTCACACCGACCCCCAATGCCCCTCACACCGACCCCAATTCCTCCCCCCACACCGACCCCCAATGCCCCTCACGCCGACCCCCAGTTCCCCTCACAACCTCCACCAAAACGGCGGCGCCTCCCTCTCCTCCCTCCCGCCTTTTCCCGCCACACACTCCCGGACGTGACGCCGGCGAGGGGGCGTGGCCGGCGGCGAGGGGGCGTGGCCGCGGCGCCGGCGGGCGGGAAGCACCGGGGCGGGAAACGCCGGGTGAGGAGATCGCGTCCCCTCGGGTCCCTCGTGTCTCTTCATGTCCCATCGCGTCCCCTCGTGTCCCTCGGGTCCCCTCATCGTCCCCTCGTGTCCCTCGGGTCCCCTCGTGTCCCCTCATCTCCTCAGCACCCCCGCTGGAGCCCGCCCGTCCCTCCCCTCCAGGAGAGACCCCGGGGCTGGGGCGGATCCGCCATCAATCCCCCCACAGACTTTTTCTCTCTTTCCTCCCCCTTTTCCCTCTTTTCCCTCTTTCCCCCTTTATGCCTCTTTCCCCCCTTTTTCCCTTCCCCCCTTTTTCCCTCTTTTCCCTCTTTCCACCGTTTTTTCCTCTTTTCGCTCTTTCCCCCTTTATCCCTGTTTCCCCCCTTTTTACCCCTTTCCCCCCTTTTTCCCTCTTCCCCCTCTTTTCTCCCTTTTCCCTCTTTCCCCCTTTATCCCTCTTTTCCCTCTTTCCGCCCTTTTCCCTCTTCCCCCCTTTTTCCCTCTTTTCCCTCTTTCCCCTTTATCCCTCTTTGCCCCCTTTTTCCCTCTTTTTCCTCTTCCCCCCCTCTTCCCCCTCTTTTCCCTCTTCCCCCTTTTTCCCTTTTCCCCCCTTTTCCCCCTTTTTCCTCTTTCCCCCCTTTTCTCCCCTTTTCCCTCTTCCCTCTTTTCCCTTCTTTCCCCCCTCTTTCCATCTTATCCCTCTTTTCCCCCTTTATCCCTGTTTCTTCCCTTTTCCCCCCCTTTCCCTCTTTCCTTGCTTTTTCCCTCTTTTTCCCTCTTTCCCCCCTTTTTCCCTCTTTTCCCTCTTTCCTCGCTTTTTCCCTCTTTTTCCCTCTTTCCCCCCCTTTTCCCTCTTTCCCTCCTTTTTCCCCCTTTTCCCTCTTTCTCCCCTTTTTCCCCCTTTCCCCCCTTTTCCCTCTTCCCCGTTTCCCTCTCCCGTTTTCCCGTCCCTCCTCCCATTCCCATGCAGCCCAACCCCTTCCCCCCTTTTCCCCAGAGCAGTTTTCATACAGATCCCCCCTTTCCCCCCAGCCCCGAACCCCCGGGGGTTTCTCAGCATCAGCAGCCACTTCACTCCCCCCAATTTAACTCTTTGTGTCCCTTTTCCAGGCTCTTTGGGAGCCCGGGTGTCCTGGGGCCGCTCTGGTTTTTGCTCCGGGGTGTTTGGAGCCCGGTGACCATGGACCTGTTTCCCTTGGGCGACGAGCTGCGTGGCTTTGCCCAGAGCCCCGGGCTGCTCTGCGGGGAAGCGCTGGAGCCCGACCTGGAGCCCAGTCTGAGCCTGGAGCCCGACCTGGAGCCCAACCTGAGCCTGGAGCCCGACCTGAGCCTGGAGCCCAACCTGGAGCCCAACCTGAACCTGGAGCCCATCCTGAGCCTTGAGCCTGACCTGGAGCCCAACCTGAGCCTGGTTACTAATGATCAGTATTTACCAATGATGGTCATAATTTATTAATAGTGATCAGTATTTATTAATAACAACCAGTATTTATTAATGATGGTTAGTATTTATTAATGACAATTAGTATTTATTAATAACCACCAGTATTTATTAATAACGGCCAGTATTTATTAATGGCGGTCAGTATTTCTTAATGACAATCAGTATTGATTAATGATGGTATTTATTAAGGATGATTATTATTTATTAATGATGATCAGTATTTGTTAATGGTGATCGGCATTTATTAATAATGGTTAGTATTTATTAATGACGATCAGTATTTATTAATGACCGTCACTATTAATGATGATCAGTATTGATTAATGATGGCGAGTATTTATTAATGATGATCAGTATTTCTTAATAACAGTCAGTATTTATTAATGACAATCAGTATCGATTAATGATTGTGAGTATTTATTAATGATGATCAGTATTTATTAATGATGGTCAGTATTTATTAATAACGATCAGTATTTATTAGTGACGGTCACTATTTATTAATGACAATCAGTAATTATTAATGAGGGTCAGTATTTATTAATCCTTGCTATTTAACCCTTTTGGGTTGAAACCTTTGAGACCGAACGCCGATTGATTCCACCGGGCAAGCTCCACCTGCCTGGAGCTTCAGTGCCGACTACGCCATCTGTTCTAAAAGCGCCGCGGCTTTATCATGTTGATTTTTTTACCTATTTATCCTGATTTTTGTCACTTCAGCCACTTGGCGGCTGCTCCGGTTGAGGATGGCGGCGTCTCCATGTGCCGGAACCACGGGTGGTCGGTGGACGCCGAGAGGGGGCAGGTAACGGGCACCCGTGGGTGCTGCTCATTGAGCGGGGATCTGAGCGAAGGCGGCGAGGGGGTTGGCGGTGCCGTCGAAGCCCTTTGCGGGGGTCGTTACCAAATTGTGCGTAACTGGATGATTTGTGAAAGTCGCTGCCGATTGAGTGGAGATGACGGGGTGAGAAAACGAGAAATAGGGAATCGCTGCGGTGTAAAGATTCGCGTTGCGCGCTCCCGCCCGGTTCGGGTCGTGTTTAGCGTAGCGGGTTTTATTATCCTCGTTATATAATGGAGAAATAATTGGGAAGAGCAGTTTGCAAAGCGCTTTGATATCCTCCAGCGCCACCGACGCTCCCGGTTCCGTTTGTGCTCAGGTGCGCGACGCGGGCGATGCAAACACCGCGAAACCATCGTTGGGAGATGGAAACGGCGCCTCCGAACCCCCGACGCTGTCCGAAAACCCCCCTGGTGATCCCGGTGTTGGTTCCGGTGACAAGAAACAAGGTGGGTGAGGAGTACTTGGATGGTTGTGCGATGATTCGGCAACCGGCGGCGCCGGAGTCGCTTCCCGGAGCACCCGTGTGTGTGTCCCTGGCTGAACCAAGGGTGCTACGTGCCCCAAAACCCCCCAAATTACACCCAAATAATGCTATGGGGACGCGCTCGGCGGCCGCTACCCCAGGGACGGGCTCTGGGAGGCTCCAGGCTCCCGCTGGGTTATTGATCCGAAATACGGAACCCGGCGATCGCCTCGAGTTGGGTGGAAGGGAGGAAGCATCAGCAGGACCGGAGGGTCCCCAGACCCCTCATTTTGGGGTTCGCCGCTTGCTTTTGAGCCAAAAAAGGAGGAAAAGCAGATAAACGCCCGTGTGATTTTGTGCGTTTTCCACCTTTAACCCTTTTCTCGTTCGATGTTGCCCAGGTCACCGAAAATGCGTCTCCGGATGGGAAGATCTCGCAGCAAAAAGGCGACGGAGGCCGAAACCCCTCGTGATCCCGACACCGGGATTGAAGCGCTTTCGGCCGCCCCGCGGGGTTAATTCGGTGCGATGCGGATGTCCCCACGTAGCGCTTTGGGGGGAACACCCCGCTTTATGGTTGTGGTTTACGGGGGGTTTATCTCAACCCGGGCCGAGCGATCCCGGTGTAAAACCGCCCGGTGAACCCGGTTTGGGTTCGGCGTCCCCTCGCTGGTTTGTGGTGGCAAACGCAGAGCTTGTGCTCCCCAAAAACCCCCAAAATGGGTGATTTTGTGGAATATGGGATGGAAACAACCCCCCCAGGGTTTCGCTGCGATATCGGGTGTAAAAACCACCCGAGTGCTGCGATCGACTGCGAAACCCCATTGGGATGATCCATCAGCGACCGATTTCACCAAAACGATGGGAATTGGGACAATTTGTGGTTGTGACGCCGAGGAACGGTCTCGGCACGATGATTTTGATCCTGAGCGTTGCTTTTCCCCTCTATTTCTCAATATCCCGCAGGCAGAATGGACGGCGACTTGGGATTGTGCCTGGTGAAGGACGCCCCCAAAATCAGCGTCCGGCCGTGAGTCCCCAAACCACCAAAAACGGGCGCAAAACGGGTGCGTCGCGCTTTTCCTGCCCCTCGTTTGGCCCACCAGGACCCATTGACGTCCATTCCGAACGGAACACGAGGCGCTGATGTCACCGGCGGCGCTGATGTCGCGGCGGAACCCCGGCAACGCTTTGTTGTTCCGAGCCCTCGCAGGGCGTCTCTCCCACTCTGCCGCGTCTCGGAGCGAATCCCTGTGGTTTTCGGCCGAACCGCGCGGTTTCGGTGCCGATCGGAGCACGATGATGCCGTGAGCGCTCAGAACGCCCCCGTCCCCCCCGCCGCGCCGCCGCGGTCCCCGTCACCGCCTCCCGTCCCCTCTCCAGGCAGATCAACGTGGGGAGCGGCTTCCAGGCGGAGCTGCCGGCCCTGCGCGACCCAGCGCAGGCGCAGCAGGACGAGGAGCGCGCGGAGCTGGTCTGGAAGCCCTGGGGGGACATGGACACCGACCCGCAGGCGCCCGACCCAGGTATCGCACGCATTGGGTGCCTGGCCCACCCCACCTGGGCCCCGGGGGGGTCGTCGCTGCTCTTGGGGCTCCCAACGCTGCCTTTTGGGTAGAAATAGTGACGTTTTTCCGTGTCTTTCTTGCTCTCCGCTCCACCTGGTTGGCTCGTTTTCCGCTGTCCCGTATCGCACCTTTTGTCCCCAAAACCCAACTTTTCCTTCTCGTATCGTACCCATTATCATGTCGCACCTCTTCTTGACCAAACCCAACGTTTCCATTGTCCTATCGCACCTTTTCTTGACAAAACCCAACTTTTCCTTGTTGTAGCGCGTCTTTTCTTGACATAAACCCAACTTTTCCTTCTCGTATCGTACCCATTGTTGTATCGCACCTTTTCTTGACGAAACCTGACGTTTCCATTGTCCTATTGCATCTTTTCTCAACAAAACCCAACTTTTCCTTGTCCTATCGCATTTTTTCTCAACAAAACCCAACTTTTCCTTGTCTTATCATGTCTTTTCTTGACAGAACCCAACGTTTCTGTTGTCCTATTGCATCTTTTCTTGACATACACCCAACTTTTCCTTGTCCTATTGGTTCTTATCTTGACCAACTCCAACTTTTCCTTGACCTATCGTGTCTTTTCTTGACAAAAGCCAACTTTTCCTTGTCCTATTGTCTTTTCTTGACATAAACCCAACTTTTCCTTGTCCTATCGCATCTTTTCTCAACCAAACCCAACTTTTCCTTGTCCTATCGTGTCTTTTCTTGACATAAACCCAACTTTTGCTTGTCCTATCGTGTCTTTTCTTGACAAAACCCAACGTTTCCATTGTCCTATCACGTCTTTTCTCAACAAAACCCAACTTTTCCTTATCCTATCACACCTTTTCTTGACAAACCCCAACATTTCCTTTATCATATCGCATCTTTTCTTGACCAACTCCAACTTTTCCTTGAATCGTACCCATTGTCGTATCACACTTTTCCTTGAAAAACCCCAGCTTTTCCTTGTTGGATCCCATATTTCCACCCCCAAACCCCAACACCCCCATGTCACATCCCCCTTTCCCCAAACCCCAACACCCCCATGTCACATCCCCCTTTCCCCAAACCCCAACACCCCCATGTCACATCCCCCTTTCCCCCAACACCCCCATGTCACATCCCCCTTTCCCCAAACCCCAACACCCCCATGTCACATCCCCCTTTCCCCCAACACCCCCATGTCACATCCCCCTTTCCCCCCCAAACCCCAACATCCCCACCTCATATCACCCCATTTCCCCCCCGAACCCCAACATCCCCATGTCCCATCAGCCCGTTTCCCCCACCCCGTGTCGGTTGCAGTGTTGACCCTGCTGTCCATGGCGAGCTCCAGCACCATCCCCGGGAGCTCCAGCACCGTCCCCGGAAGCTCCAGCGCCGTCCCCGGGAGCTCCAGCGCCGTCCCCGGGAACTCCAGCACCATCCCCGGGAGCTCCAGCACCATCCCCGGGAGCTCCAGTGCTGTCCCCGGGAGCTCCAGTGCCATCCTCGGGAGCTCCAGTGCCATCCCTGGGAGCTCCAGTGCCATCCCTGGGAGCTCCAGTGCCATCCCTGGGAGCTCCAGTGCCGTCCCTGGGAGCTCCAGCTCCATCCCCAGGAGCTCCAGCGCCATCCCTGGGAGCTCCAGCGCCATCCCTGGGAGCTCCAGTGCTGTCCCTGGGAGCTCCAGCGCCATCCCCGGGAGCTCCAGTGCTGTCCCCGGGAGCTCCAGTGCCATCCCTGGAAACTCCAGCGCCATCCCTGGGAGCTCCAGTGCCGTCCCTGGGAGCTCCAGCGCTGTCCCCGGCGCCGTCCTTAACCTGGAGCTGGCCCTGCACTGCCTGCACGCAGCGCGCGGCGACCTGATGGTGAGTGACCCCAAAACCCCCAATATCACCCCAACCCCCCCGATATCACCCCAAACCCCCCGATATCACCCCAAAACCCCCTGATATCACCCCCAAAAGCCCCAATATCACCCCCATGCCCCCGATATCACTCCAAAAGCCCCGATATCACCCCAAAACCGCTGATATTTCCCCAAAACACCCTGGTATTTCCCCAAATCCCCGATATCTCCCCAAACCCCCCGATATCACCCCAAAACCCCGATATCACCCCAAAACCTCTCGATATCACCCCAAAACCCCTGATATCTCCCCAAAACCCCCCGATATCACCCCAAAACCCCGATATCTCCCCAAAACACCCCGATATCACCCCCAAAAGCCCCTGGTATCTCCCCAAAACCCCCGATATCTCCCAAAACCCCTTGATATCACCCCAAAAGCCCCCGATATCACCCCAACCCCCCCGATATCACCCCAAACCCCCCTGATATCTCCCCAAAACCCCTTGATATCACCCCAGAACCCCCCGATATCACCCCAAAATCCCCGATATCTCCCCAAAACCCCCCAATATCACCTCAAAACCCCCCTGATATCACCCCAAACCCCCCTGATATCACCCCAAACCCCCTTGATATCTCCCCAGAACCCGCTGATATCACCCCAAACCCCTCTGGTATCTCCCCAAACCCCCCGATATCACCCCAAAACCCCCTGATATCACCCCAAACCCCCTTGATACCTCCCCAGAACCCCTTGATATCTCCCCAGAACCCGCTGATATCATCCCAAACCACCCCGGTATCTCCCCAAAACCCCCTGATATCTCCCCAAACCCCCCGATATCTCCCCAAAACCCCCTGATATCACCCCCATGCCCCCGATATCACTCCAAAACCCCCCGATATCTCCCCCAAACCCCCGATATCTCCCCAAAAGCCCCGATATCTCCCCAAAACCCCCCGATATCACCTCAAAATCTCCCGATATCACCCCAAACCCCCTTGATATCTCCCCAAAACCCCTTGATATCTCCCCAGAACCCCCTGATATTACCCCAAAACCCCCCGATATCTCCCCAAAACCCCCCTATATCACCCCAAACCCTCCCGATATCACCCCAAACCCCCCGATATCTCCCCAAAACCCCTGATATCACCCCAAAACCCCCCCGATATGACCCCAAATCCCCATGATACCACCCCAAAACCCCCCGATATCACCCCAAAGCCCCCTGATATCACCCCCAAAAGCCACAGTATCACCCCCATGCCCTCGATATCACTCCAAAACCCCCGATATCACCCCAAACCCCCCAATATCTCCCCCAAGCCCCCCGATATCACCCTAAAACCCCCTGATATCTCCCCAAAACCCCCTGATATCACCCCAGAACCCCCCGATATCACCCCAAAAGCCCCAATATCACCCCCATGCCCCCGATATCTCCCCAAACCCCCCGATATCACCTCAAAATCTCCCGATATCACCCAAAACTCCCCCGATATCACCCCAAACCCCCTTGATATCTCCCCAAAACCCCTTGATAACTCTCCAGAACCCCCTGATATCACCCCAAAACCCCCCGGTATCTCCCCAAACCCCCCGATGTCACCCCAAAACCCCCTGATATCACCCCAAAATCCCCTGATATCTCCCCAAACCCCCCTGATATCACCCCAAAACCTCCTGATATCTCCCCAAAACCCCTTGATACCAGCCCAGAACCCCCTAATATCACCCCCAAACCCACCAATATCATCCCCAAAAGCCCCAGTATCACCCCCATGCCCCCGATATCACCCCAAACCCCCCGATATCACCCCAAAACCCCCTGATATCTCCCCAGAACCCCCAGATATCACCCCAAAACCCCCTGATATCTCCCCAAATCCCATTGATATCACCCCAAAAACCCCCGATATCTCCCCAAAACCCCGATATCTCCCCAAAACCCCCCGATATCACCCCAAATCCCGCTGATATCTCCCCAAAACACCCCAATATCTCCCCAAAACACCCTGGTATCTGCCCAAATCCCCTTGATATCACCCCAGAACCCCTTGATATCACCCCAAAACCCTATGATATCTCCCCAAAACCCCCCGATATCACCTCAAAATCTCCCGATATCACCCCAAACCCCCCGATATCACCCCAAAACCTCCCGATATCTCCCCAAACCCCCTGATATCACCCCAAAGCCCCCGATATCACCCCAAAACCCCTTGTTATCACCCCAGAACCCCCCGATATCACCCCCAAGCCACCCGATATCACCCCCAAAAGCCCCAATATCACCCCCATGCCCCCGATATCTCCCCAAAACCCCCGATATCTCCCCAAACCCCCCTGATATCTCCCCAAAACCCCCCGATATCTCCCCAAAACACCTTGATATCACCCCAAAACCCCCTGATATCTCCCCAAATCCCCTGATATCACCCCAAAACCCCTCAATATCACCACAAAACCCCCTGATATCTCCCCAAAACCCCTCGATATCTCTTCATAACCCCCTGATATCTCCCCAATGCCCCTCAATGTTACCCCAAAACCCCCGATATCACCCCAAAACCCCCCGATATCTCCCCAAAACACCCCGATATCTCCCCAAAACACCTCGATATCACCCCAAACCCCGAAATATCAGCCCAAAACCCCCTGATATCTCCTCAAATCCCCTGATATCACCCCAGAACCCCTCGATATCACCCCAAACCCCCTGATATCTCCCCAAAACCCCTTGATATCACCTCAGAACCCCCTGATTTCACACCAAACCCCCCGATATCACCCCAAAACCCCCTGATATCTCCCCAAATCCCCTGATATCACCCCAAAACCCCTCAATATCACCACAAAACCCCCTGATATCTCCCCAAAACCCCTCGATATCTCTTCATAACCCCCTGATATCTCCCCAATGCCCCTCAATGTTACCCCAAAACCCCCGATATCACCCCAAAACCCCCCGATATCTCCCCAAAACACCCCGATATCTCCCCAAAACACCTCGATATCACCCCAAACCCCCCAATATCAGCCCAAAACCCCCTGATATCTCCTCAAATCCCCTGATATCACCCCAGAACCCCTCGATATCACCCCAAACCCCCTGATATCTCCCCAAAACCCCTTGATATCACCTCAGAACCCCCTGATTTCACACCAAACCCCCCGATATCACCCCAAACCCCCCAATATCTCCCCAAAGCCCCCTGATATCACCCCCAAACCTCCTGATATCGCCCCAAAACCCCCCGATATCTCCCCAAGCCCCCCGATACCTCCCCAAACCCCCCGATATCTCCCCAAAACCCCCCCGATATCACCCAAAACCCCCAAAATCACAACTTGGGGCGTCCTGCTCCGAATGGAAGGCGAACCCCGAGCCTTTTCCTCTTGCAGAAGGCGCTGGAGATGCTGCTTTCGGGGGGGCCCCCCAAGTCCGAATCGGACCCTCTGGCCAATTATCATTACGCAGGTAAACGAGGAACGGGGCCCATTCCCCCCCCAGGACACAAACAGACACCACGATACCCTTTCCACGCTGATTTAAACATCTTGGGCTGCCGATAACGACCCCCCCGCCCCATTTGCTAATTGCGTTCCCCATAACGAACCCGCTCATTGCCCCGCAGGCTCGGACACGTGGACGCCATTGGAGCAGCAGCTTTTCCACCGTGCTTTTGCCACCCACAAGAAGGACTTTTATCGCATCCACAAGAAGGTAAATCCCCCAAAATCATCGGTTTTTAACCCAAAAAGCCGCGTTTTTGAGTCACGCATCGAACTCCCGTTCTCCAAATGTCATTTTGCTGCTTAACGCTGCAAAAAAGGCACCGGAATGAGACAAAACGAGGCGTAAATGTGATTTACCGCGGCGTTTCCATCCTAAACCGCCCCTATCCCCTCGCTTAGGTCCAGACTAAGACTGTGGCCCAGTGTGTTGAATATTACTACATCTGGAAGAAAACGACCAAACTCAAGTCCTACCGAGCAAAAGGGACGGGCAAAAAAGCCAAGAGAAACAAGGAAAAGGCCGAGGAGAAGGTAGAAAACGCGTTTACGCGGAATTTGCGCCACGGGAAAACCGCCTTGAGGCCAAAAAAGCGGCTTTTTGGGCCCGAAATGGGCTCGATTGGCTGCAGGTTGATTGCAGTGATTCCAGGTATTAACGATCCTGGTGGGGTTTGAATGGTTTGGGGGATATTCTGTGGTTTTGGCTTCGCCGCCGAAGGGAATTGCTGTGCGTTCCCTGCCAAAAAGCGGTGGTTTGTGTCACAAAAAGAGCCGGTTTTGGCTCTTTTAGCCTCACCTGGCTGAGTTGTCTCTATGGGCTGTTCCATAGGGTCTTGTTTCCAAGCTGGTTTATTCTCAGTGCTCTCGACCTTTGGTGAAAGGGGGGAATGAGGGGAATCTCTGCTTTCCAGGCCACTTTCCAGCCCCCGAAGAAGAAGCCCCGTCCCTCGCCCGAGGAAAGGGCCAAAACGAAGCAGCAAATGGCCCAAAATGAGGGCGCCGGGGAGTCCTTTCCATGCACGGAGTGCGGCAGGTGAGTTGTTGCTTATTTGGGGATAAAGAGGTTAAAAGGTGTTAAAGCCACCCGGCGCGGAGCCGAGAAACGGCGCCGGGCCCGCGCCAAAACGCACCCAGAGAGGGTGAAGCCAAAAAGCACTAAAACCTGGGTTTTCCGCCCCGTTTCCAGGGCGTTTGCCACGATGCGGGGCAAGAACGCACACATGAGGTGGCACCGGGCGCGGGAGCTGCAGGCGGGGACCGAGCTGACCCCAAAGGGCTTGGAAATTGAGGACAAACCAGCCGAAATGGTGATTGCTGCGCTGGTTCTGGAGCCGCAGGCCGGGACCGAGCTGCCCATAAAGTGCTTGAAGATTGAGGAGAAACCAGCTGAAATGGCGATTGCGGGACCGGAGCTGCAGGTCGGTGTGGGGGGGAATTGGGGTCTGGTGTGGGGGGGGGACATTGGGGGTCGGTGTGAGGGGGAATTGGGGGTCGGTGTGGGGGGGAAGTTGGGGGTCAGTCTGGGGAGGATTTGAGGGGTCAGTCTGGGGAGGATTTGGGGGTCGATGTGAGGGGCATTAGGGGTTGGTGTGGGGGGCGTTGGGGGTCAGTGCGAGGGGGAATTAGGGTCCGGGGGGGGATTGGGGGTCGGTGTTTGAGGGGGGAACTGGGGGGTTGGTGTGCGGGGGCGGCCTTGGGGGTCGGTGTGAGGGGGCATTGGGGGTCAGTCTGGGGAGGAATTGGGGGTCGGGGGGGCATTTGGGGGTCGGTGGGGGGGAGCTGGGGGTCGGGGTTTGGGGGGAGCTGGGGGTCGGGTGGGGGGTGGATTGAGGGTCGGTGTGAAGGGAATGGGGGGGCCATGAGGGGAACGGAGGCGCAGAAACAACTTTACAGCCTCCAGAGCCATGAACCTCCACACCCCGCAGGGCTCCAGAGCAGCTGCGTTCGTTTCGCCGTCGGGCGCAAGGGGAGCGATGGTTCCACCCCTCGTGCGCCGCTCCGAGCGGCAGGAGCTGCGTTTAAATACAGCGAGGTGCTCGTGTCCCAACGACCCCGGAGCGCCCGCACACATCCATAACCTTTCCCGCTCATCACTGCCGTAGTCTCCGCCTGGACGCCCCCTGTTCGCCTGTGCGGCGCCACCTGGTGCTCTGGAGGAGGGGTCTTTGGATGAAGGCTCCTTCAGCTTCCTCAGGTTTGGCTCCTTGTGTTGAATGGACTGGGACCCAAGCTCCAGGTCGGTTGAACCCAGCCTGGCACCCCCTTTTTGCTGTAAATCTCGGTTCTCTCGTCCCCTCGAGTTCACAGCTGGTGCCGTAAAACTCCTGATCCTGGCACTGCTGGGTTCTGGTTTCCTTACCATGAGTTCACCTAAAGCTCTGAACTAAGGGCTCGTGTGGCTCAGCCCTAAAGTGTTGGCTCGTTAGTGGGCACCCAATTATGTTTTGTTAACCCTTAAAATGTTCGTGCCCTCTATCAGACCCAGGAGTTCGGGCGGGGATTCAGTTCAGGAGGGACCCGGGAGTAACCCTAAGGACCCAGTAGTTGGGGGGTGTCAAGGGTTAAGATCGTGAAACTGTGGGGACCCCTAATGTCCCCAGGGGCCATTGTGACATCCTGGGGACCCTGCATTGTCCCCAGGGTGTTGTGACACCATGGGGACCCACTTTGTCCCCAGGGCCCATTGTGACGTCTCAGGATCCCCCATTGTCCCCAGGGCCCATTGTGACATGCTGGGGACCCCAAATGTCCCCAGGGCCCATTGTGACATGCTGGGGACCCCAAATGTCCCCAGGGCCCATTGTGACATTCTGGGGACCCCCTTTGTCCCCAGGGCCCATTGTGACATCCCAGAACCCCAATTTGTCCTCAGGGCCCATTGTGACATCCTGGGGACCCCCTTGTCCCCAGGGCCCATCGTGGCACCGAGGGGACCCCCCCCCCCTAGTCCCCAGGGCCCATTGTGGCACCATGGACACCCCCTTTGTCCCCAGGGCCCATTGTGACATCCCAGGACCCCACCTTGTCCCCAGGGTCCCTTCTGACAGGGTGGGGACCCCCCTTTCTCCCCAGGGCTCATTGTGACGTCCCAGGACCCCTCGTTGTCCCCAGTGCCCATTGTGACATCCTGGGGACCCCCCTTGTCCCCAGGGCCCATTGTGAAATCCGGGGAACCCCCTGGTCTCCAGGGCCCATAGTGGTACCGTGGGGACTCGTCCTGTCACTTGGGTCCATTGTGACACCATGGGGACCCCGCCTTTGTCCCCAGTACCCATTGTGACATCCTGGGGACCCCTTTGTCCCCGGGGCCCATTGTGACATCCTGGGGACCCCCCTTTGTCCCCAAGGCCCATTGTGACACCGTGGGGACCCCACTTCTTTCCAGGACCCATTGTGGCATTCTGGGGACTTCCTTTGTCCCCAGGGCCCATTGTGACATCCTGGAGACCCCCTTTATCCCCAGAGCTCGTTGTCGCACCATGGGGACCCCCTTTGTCACTGGGGCCCATTGTGACATCCCAGGACCCCCCATTGTCCCCAGGGCCCATTGTGACACCGTGGGGACCCCGCCTTTTCCCCAGGGCCCATTGTGACGTCTCAGGACCCCCTTTGTCCCCAGGGCCCACTGTGGCACCATGGGGACCCCCTTTGTCCTCTGGGCCCATTGTGACATTCCAGGACCCCACTTTGTCCCCAGGGCCCATTGTGACAATTAAGGGACCCCCCTTGTCCCCAGGGCCCATTGTGACAATTAAGGGACCCCCTTTGTCCCCAGGGCCCATTTTGACATCCCAGGACCCCACTTTGTCCCCAGTGCTCATTGTGAAATTCTGGGGACCCCCCTTGTCCTCAGGGCTCATTGTGACAGCCGAGGACCTTACTTTGTCCCCAGGGCCCATTGTGACATCCCAGGACCCCCCACTGTCTCCAGTGCCCATTGTGACATCATGGGGACCACCCTTTTTCCCCAGGGCTCATTGTGACGTCCCAGGACCCCTCGTTGTCCCCAGGCCCCATCGTGACATCCTGGGGACCCCCCTTGTCTCCAGGGCCCATAGTGGCACTGTGGGGACTCATCACTTGGGCCCATTGTGACATCCTGGAGACCCCCCTTTATCCCCAGGGCCCATTGTGACACCGTGGAGACTCCATTTGTCACTGGGGCCCATTGTGACATCCCAGGACACCCCATTGTACCCAGGGCCCACTGAGACATCCCGGCGACCACCCTCTGTCCCCAGGGCCCATTATGCACATTCAGGGGACACCCCTTTGTCCCCAAGGCCCATTGTGACATCCTGGGGAGACCCCATTGTCCCCAAGGCCCATTGTGGCACCATGGGGACCCCCTTTGTCCCCAGTGCCCATTGTGACATCTTAGGACCCCACTTTGTCCCCAGGGCCCATTGTGACATCCTGGGGACCACCTGTGTCCCCAGGGCCCATTGTGACATCCCAGGAGCCACCGTTGTCCCCAGGGCCCATTGTGACATCCTGGGGACCCCCTTGTCCCCAGGGCCCATTGTGACATCCTGGGGACCCCCTTGTCCCCAGTGTCCATTGTGGCATCCTGGGACCCCCGTTGTCCCCAGGGCCCATTGTGGCACCATGTGGACCCCCTTTTTCCCGAGGGCCCATTATAACGTCCCAGGACCCCCCATTGTCCCCTGGGCCCATTGTGACGCTGTGGGGATCTCCTTTGTCCCCAGGGACCATTGTGACACTGTGGGGACCCCCTTTGTCCCCAGGGCCCATTGTGACATCCTGGGGAATCCCTTTGTCTCCAGGGCCCATTGTGACGTCCCAGGACCCTGCTTTGTCCCCGGGGCCCATTGTGACATCCTGGGGAACCGCTTTGTCCCCAGGACCAATTGTGACGTCCCAGGACCCCCCCTTGTCCCCAGGGCTCATTGTGATGTCCCAGGATCCCCATTGTCCCCAGAGCCCATTGTGATGTCCTGGGAACCCCCTTTGACCCCAGGGTCCATTGTGACACCATGGGGACCCCCTCTTGTCCCCAGGGCCCATCGTGGCACCGTGGGGACCCCCTTGTCACTGGGGACCCATTGTGACACTATGGGGACCCCCCTTTGTGCCCAGGGCCCATTGTAACATCCTGGGGACCCCCTTGCCTCCAGGGCCCCTTGTGACATCAAAGGATCACCCTTTGTCCCCAGGACCCATTGTGACATCCCAGGACCCCACTTACTCCCCAGGGCCCATTGTGGCACCATGAGGACCCCCTTTGTCACTGGTGCCCATTGTGACATCCCAGGACCCCCCATTGTCTGCAGAGCCCATTGTGACACTATAGGGACCCCCCTTGTCACTGAGGACCCATTGTGACACCATGGGCACCTCCCCTTGTCGTCAGAGCCCATCGTGACATCCCAAAACCCCCAATTGTCTCCAGGGCCCATTGTGACATCCTGGGGACCTCCCTTTCTCCCCAGGGCCCATTGTGACGTTCCAGGAACCCCCATTGTCCTCAGGGCCCATTGTGACATTCAGGGGACCCCCTTTGTCTTCAGGGCCCATTGTGACACCATGGAGACCCCATTTGTCACTCGGGCGCATTGTGACATCCTAGGACCCCCCATTGTCCCCAAGGCCCATTGCGACATCCTGGGGACCCCCCTTTGTCCTCAGGGCCCATTGTGACATTCAGGGCACCCCTCTTTGTCCCCAGGGCCCATTCTGATACCATGGGGACCACTTTGTCCCCAGGGCCCACTGTGACATCCTGGGGACGCCCTTTGTCCCCAGGGCCCATTTTGACACCATGTGCACCGCCCTTTGTGCCCAGGGCCGATTGTGACATCCTGGGGACCCTCTTTGTCCCCAGGGCCCATTCTGACATCCTGGGGACACCCCATTGTCTCCAGGGCCCATTGTGAACATCCTGGGGACCCCCTTGTCCCCAGGGCCCATCGTGGCACCGTGGGCCCCCCCGTTGTCCCCAGGGCCTATAGTGACACCGTGGGTACCCCCTTTGTCCCCAGTGCCCATTGTGACATCCTGGGGACCCCCCTTGTCCCCAGGGCTTATTGTGACATCCTGGGGACCGCCTTTGTCCCCAGGGCCCATTGTGACATCCCAGGACCCCAAGTTGTCCCCAGGGACCATTGTGACACCGTGGGGACCCCCTTTGTCCTCAGGGCCCGTTGTGAACATCCTGGGGACCCCCTTGTCCACACGACCCATCGTGGCACCGTGGGGACCCCCCGTTGTCCCCAGGGCCTATAGTGACACCGTGGGTACCCCCTTTATCCCATGAGCCCATTGTGACATCCTGGGGACCCCCTTGTCCCCAGGGCCCATTGTGACACCATGGGGATCGCCTTTGTCCCCGTGGCCCATTGTGACATCCCAGGACCCCGCGTTGTCCCCAGGGCCCATTCTGACATCCTGGGGACCCCCCTTGTCCCCAGGGCTTATTGTGACATCCTGGGGACCCCTTTGTCCCAGGGGCACATTGTGGCACCATGGGGACCCCCTTTATCCCCAGGGCCACTTGTGACATCCTGGGGACCCCCCTTGTCCCCAGTGCCCATTATGACATTCTGGGGACCCCCTTTGTCCCAGGGGCACATTGTGGCACCACGGGGACCCCCTTTGTCACCGGGGCCCATTGTGACATCCCAGGACCCCAAGTTGTCCCCAGGGCCCATTGTGACACCATGGGTACCCCCTTTGTCCCATGGGCCCATTGTGACATCCTGGGGACCCCCTTGTCGCCAGGGCCCATCATGGCACCGTGGGGACCCCCCTTTGTCCCCAGTGCCCATTGTGACATCCTGGGGACCCCCCTTGTCCCCATGGCTTATTGTGACACCCTGGGACCGCCTTTGTCCCCAGGGCCCATTGTGATGTCCCAGGACCCCCCATTGTCCCCAGGGACCATTGTGACATCCTGGGGACCCCCTTTGTCCCAAGACCCCATTGTGACATCCTGGGGACCCCGCCTTGTCCCCAAAGCCCATTGTGACATCCTGGGGACCCTCTTTCTCCCCAGGGCCCATTGTGGCACCATGGGGACACCCGTTGTCACTGGGGCCAGTTGTGACATCCCAGGACCCCACTTTGTCCCCAGGGCTTATTGTGATACCATGGGGACCCCCCTTGTCCCCAGGGCCCATTGTGACATTCAGGGGGACTCCTCTTTGTCCCCAGGGCCTATTGTGTCATCCTGGGGATCTCCCCTTGTCTCTAGGGCCCATTGTGAGACTGTGGAAGACCCCCTTTGTCCCCAAGTCCCATTGTGACGTCCCAGGACGCCTCGTTGTCCCCAGGACCCATTGTGACTCCCTGGGAACCCCCCCTTGTCCCCAGTGCTCATTGTGAAATCCTGGGGACCCACTTTGTCCCCAGGGCCCATTGTGGCACCATGGGGAGCGCCTTTGTCACTGGGGACCATTGTGACATTCCAGGATTTTACTTTGTCCCCGGGGCCCATTGTGACATCCTGGGGATCCCCCTTTGTCGCCAGGGCCCACTGTGACACCGTGGGCACCCTCTTTGTCCCATGGGCCCATTGTGACCTTCAAGGGACCCCCCACTGTCCCCAGGGCCCATTGTGACATCCTGGGTACCCCCTTTGTCCCCAAGACCCATTGTGACATCCTAGTACCCCCCGCAGTCCCCAGGGCCCATTGTGACATCCTGGGGATCCCTTTGGCCCCAGGGCCCATTGTGACAGGGCGGGGATCCCCCTTGTCCCCAGGGCCCATTGTGAAACCGTGGGGACCCTCTTGTCCCCAGGGCCCATTGTGACAGGGCGGGGATCCCCCTTGTCCCCAGGGCCCATTGTGAAACCGTGGGGACCCTCTTGTCCCCAGGGCCCATTGTGGCACCGTGGAGACCCCCCCTTTGTCTCCAGTGCCCATTGTGACATCCTGGGGACCCCCTTTGTCCCCAGTGCTCATTGTGACAGGGTGGGACCCCCCTTGTACCCAGGGCCCGTTGTGACATCCTGGGGACCCCCTTTGTCCCCAGGGCCTATTGTGACATCCTGGGGAGTCCCCTTTATCCCCAGGGCCCATTGTGACATCCTCGGGACCCCCTTTGTCCCTAGGGTTCATTGTGACATCCCAGGACCCCCATTGTCCCCAGGGCCCATTGTGAACAACCTGGGGACCCCCCTTTTTCCCCGGGCCCATTGTGGCGTCCCAGGATGCTTCGTTGTCCCCTGGGCCCATTGTGACATCCCGGGGACCCCTTTTGTCCCCAGGGTCCATTGTGACATCCTGGGGCCTCCCTTTGTCCCCAGGGCCCATTATGACATCGCAGGAGCCCCCATTGTCCCAAGGGCACATTGTTACATCCTGGGGACCCCCTTGTCCCCAGGGCCCATTGTGGCACCGTGGGGACCCCCCCTTTGTCTCCAGTGCCCATTGTGACATCCTTGGGACCCCCCTTGTCCCCAGGACCCGTTGTGACATCTTGGGGACCCCTATGTCACCAGAGCCCATTGTGATATCCTGGGGAGCCCCCTTTGTCCCCAGGGCCCATTGTGCACATCCAGTGGACCCCTCTTTGTCCCCAGGGCCCATTGTGATATCCTGGGGAGCCCTCTTTTTCCCCAGGGCCTATTGTGACATCCTGGGGACCCCCTTTGTCCCCCGGGCCCATTGTGACATCCTGAAGACCCCCTTTGTCCCCAGGGCCTATTGTGACATCCCAGGACCCCCCATTGTCCCCAGGGCCCATTGTGACACCGTGAAGACCCTCCTTGTCCCCAGGGCCCATTATGACATTCAGGGGACTCCTCTTTGTCCCCAGGGCCTATTGTGACATCCTGGGGACCCCCCTTTACTCCAGGGCCCATTGTGACGTCCCAGGACCCCCTATTGTTCCCAGGGCCCATTGTGACATTCTGGGGACCCCTCTTTGTCCCCAGGGCCTATTGTGGCACCATGGGGACCCCCTTTGTCCCCAGGGCCCATTGTGACATCCCAGAACCCCAATTTGTCCTCAGGGCCCATTGTGACATCCTGGGGACCCCCTTGTCCCCAGGGCCCATCGTGGCACCGAGGGGACCCCCCCTCCCTAGTCCCCAGGGCCCATTGTGGCACCATGGACACCCCCTTTGTCCCCAGGGCCCATTGTGACATCCCAGGACCCCACCTTGTCCCCAGGGTCCCTTCTGACAGGGTGGGGACCCCCCTTTCTCCCCAGGGCTCATTGTGACGTCCCAGGACCCCTCGTTGTCCCCAGTGCCCATTGTGACATCCTGAAGACCCCCTTTGTCCCCAGGGCCCATTGTGACATCCCAGGACACCCCATTGTCCCCAGGGCCCATTATGCACATTCAGGGGACACCCCTTTGTCCCCAAGGCCCATTGTGACATCCTGGGGAGACCCCATTGTCCTCAAGGCCCATTGTGGCACCATGGGGACCCCCTTTGTCCCCAGTGCCCATTGTGACATCTTAGGACCCCACTTTGTCCCCAGGGCCCATTGTGACATCCTGGGGACCACCTGTGTCCCCAGGGCCCATTGTGACATCCCAGGAGCCACCTGTGTCCCTAGGGCCCATTGTGACATCCTGGGGACCCCCTTGTCCCCAGTGTCCATTGTGGCATCCTGGGACCCCCGTTGTCCCCAGGGCCCATTGTGGCACCATGTGGACCCCCTTTTTCCCGAGGGCCCATTATAACGTCCCAGGACCCCCCATTCTCCCTGGGCCCATGGTGACATCCTGGGGTCCCCCTTTTGTCCCCTGGGCCCATTGTGACACTATGGGGACCTCCTTTGTCCCCAGGGCCCATTGTGACACTGTGGGGACCCCCTTTGTCCCCAGGGCCCATTGTGACGTCCTGGGGAACCGCTTTGTCCCCAGGACCCATTGTGAGGTCCCAGGACCCCCCCTTGTCCCCATGGCTCATGTCCCAGGATCCCCATTGTCCCCAGAGCCCATTGTGATGTCCTGGGAACCCCCTTTGACCCCAGGGTCCATTGTGACACCATGGGGACCCCCTCTTGTCCCCAGGGACCATCGTGGCACCGTGGGGACCCCCTTGTCACTGGGGACCCATTGTGACACTATGGGGACCCCCCTTTGTGCCCAGGGCCCATTGTAACATCCTGGGGACCCCCTTGCCTCCAGGGCCCCTTGTGACATCAAAGGATCACCCTTTGTCCCCAGGACCCATTGTGACATCCCAGGACCCCACTTACTCCCCAGGGCCCATTGTGGCACCATGTAGGACCCCCTTTGTCACTGGTGCCCATTGTGACATCCCAGGACCCTCCATTGTCTGCAGAGCCCATTGTGACACTATAGGGACCCCCCTTGTCACTGAGGACCCATTGTGACACCATGGGCACCTCCCCTTGTCGTCAGAGCCCATCGTGACATCCCAAAACCCCCAATTGTCTCCAGGGCCCATTGTGACATCCTGGGGACCTCCCTTTCTCCCCAGGGCCCATTGTGACGTTCCAGGAACCCCCATTGTCCTCAGGGCCCATTGTGACATTCAGGGGACCCCCTTTGTCTTCAGGGCCCATTGTGACACCATGGAGACCCCATTTGTCACTCGGGCCCATTGTGACTCCTAGGACCCCCCATTGTCCCCAAGGCCCATTGCGACATCCTGGGGACCCCCCTTTGTCCTCAGGGCTTATTGTGACATCCTGGGGACCGCCTTTGTCCCCAGGGCCCATTGTGACATCCCAGGACCCCAAGTTGTCCCCAGGGACCATTGTGACATCCTGGGGACCCTCTTTGTCCCCAGGGCCCGTTGTGAACATCCTGGGGACCCCCTTGTCCACACGACCCATCGTGGCACCGTGGGGACCCCCCGTTGTCCCCAGGGCCTATAGTGACACCGTGGGTACCCCCTTTATCCCATGAGCCCATTGTGACATCCTGGGGACCCCCTTGTCCCCAGGGCCCATTGTGACACCTTGGGGATCGCCTTTGTCCCCGTGGCCCATTGTGACATCCCAGGACCCCGCATTGTCCCCAGGGCCCATTCTGACATCCTGGGGACCCCCCTTGTCCCCAGGGCTTATTGTGACATCCTGGGGACCCCTTTGTCCCAGGGGCACATTGTGGCACCATGGGGACCCTCTTTATCCCCAGGGCCACTTGTGACATCCTGGGGACCCCCCTTGTCCCCAGTGCCCATTATGACATTCTGGGGACCCCCTTTGTCCCAGGGGCACATTGTGGCACCACGGGGACCCCCTTTGTCACCGGGGCCCATTGTGACATCCCAGGACCCCAAGTTGTCCCCAGGGCCCATTGTGACACCATGGGTACCCCCTTTGTCCCATGGGCCCATTGTGACATCCTGGGGACCCCCTTGTCGCCAGGGCCCATCATGGCACCGTGGGGACCCCCCTTTGTCCCCAGTGCCCATTGTGACATCCAGGGGACCCCCCTTGTCCCCATGGCTTATTGTGACACCCTGGGACCGCCTTTGTCCCCAGGGCCCATTGTGACATCCTGGGGACCCCCCTTGTCCCCAGGGCTTATTGTGACATCCTGGGGACCGCCTTTGTCCCCAGGGCCCATTGTGACATCCCAGGACCCCAAGTTGTCCCCAGGGACCATTGTGACACCGTGGGGACCCCCTTTGTCCTCAGGGCCCGTTGTGAACATCCTGGGGACCCCCTTGTCCACACGACCCATCGTGGCACCGTGGGGACCCCCCGTTGTCCCCAGGGCCTATAGTGACACCGTGGGTACCCCCTTTATCCCATGAGCCCATTGTGACATCCTGGGGACCCCCTTGTCCCCAGGGCCCATTGTGACACCATGGGGATCGCCTTTGTCCCCGTGGCCCATTGTGACATCCCAGGACCCCGCGTTGTCCCCAGTGCCCATTCTGACATCCTGGGGACCCCCCTTGTCCCCAGGGCTTATTGTGACATCCTGGGGACCCCTTTGTCCCAGGGGCACATTGTGGCACCATGGGGACCCCCTTTATCCCCAGGGCCACTTGTGACATCCTGGGGACCCCCCTTGTCCCCAGTGCCCATTATGACATTCTGGGGACCCCCTTTGTCCCAGAGGCACATTGTGGCACCACGGGGACCCCCTTTGTCACCGGGGCCCATTGTGACATCCCAGGACCCCAAGTTGTCCCCAGGGCCCATTGTGACACCATGGGTACCCCCTTTGTCCCATGGGCCCATTGTGACATCCTGGGGACCCCCTTGTCGCCAGGGCCCATCATGGCACCGTGGGGACCCCCCTTTGTCCCCAGTGCCCATTGTGACATCCTGGGGACCCCCCTTGTCCCCATGGCTTATTGTGACACCCTGGGACCGCCTTTGTCCCCAGGGCCCATTGTGATGTCCCAGGACCCCCCATTGTCCCCAGGGACCATTGTGACATCCTGGGGACCCCCTTTGTCCCAAGACCCCATTGTGACATCCTGGGGACCCCGCCTTGTCCCCAAAGCCCATTGTGACATCCTGGGGACCCTCTTTCTCCCCAGGGCCCATTGTGGCACCATGGGGACACCCTTTGTCACTGGGGCCAGTTGTGACATCCCAGGACCCCACTTTGTCCCCAGGGCTTATTGTGATACCATGGGGACCCCCCTTGTCCCCAGGGCCCATTGTGACATTCAGGGGGACTCCTCTTTGTCCCCAGGGCCTATTGTGTCATCCTGGGGATCTCCCCTTGTCTCTAGGGCCCATTGTGAGACTGTGGAAGACCCCCTTTGTCCCCAAGTCCCATTGTGACGTCCCAGGACGCCTCGTTGTCCCCAGGACCCATTGTGACTCCCTGGGAACCCCCCCTTGTCCCCAGTGCTCATTGTGAAATCCTGGGGACCCACTTTGTCCCCAGGGCCCATTGTGGCACCATGGGGAGCGCCTTTGTCACTGGGGACCATTGTGACATTCCAGGATTTTACTTTGTCCCCGGGGCCCATTGTGACATCCTGGGGATCCCCCTTTGTCGCCAGGGCCCACTGTGACACCGTGGGCACCCTCTTTGTCCCATGGGCCCATTGTGACCTTCAAGGGACCCCCCACTGTCCCCAGGGCCCATTGTGACATCCTGGGTACCCCCTTTGTCCCCAAGACCCATTGTGACATCCTAGTACCCCCCGCAGTCCCCAGGGCCCATTGTGACATCCTGGGGATCCCTTTGGCCCCAGGGCCCACTGTGACAGGGCGGGGATCCCCCTTGTCCCCAGGGCCCATTGTGAAACCGTGGGGACCCTCTTGTCCCCAGGGCCCATTGTGGCACCGTGGAGACCCCCCCTTTGTCTCCAGTGCCCATTGTGACATCCTGGGGACCCCCTTTGTCCCCAGTGCTCATTGTGACAGGGTGGGACCCCCCTTGTACCCAGGGCCCGTTGTGACATCCTGGGGACCCCCTTTGTCCCCAGGGCCTATTGTGACATCCTGGGGAGTCCCCTTTATCCCCAGGGCCCATTGTGACATCCTGGGGACCCCCTTTGTCCCTAGGGTTCATTGTGACATCCCAGGACCCCCATTGTCCCCAGGGCCCATTGTGAACAACCTGGGGACCCCCCTTTTTCCCCGGGCCCATTGTGGCGTCCCAGGATGCTTCGTTGTCCCCTGGGCCCATTGTGACATCCCGGGGACCCCTTTTGTCCCCAGGGTCCATTGTTACATCCTGGGGACCCCCTTGTCCCCAGGGCCCATCGTGGCACCGTGGGGACCCCCCCTTTGTCTCCAGTGCCCATTGTGACATCCTTGGGACCCCCCTTGTCCCCAGGACCCGTTGTGACATCTTGGGGACCCCTATGTCACCAGAGCCCATTGTGATATCCTGGGGAGCCCCCTTTGTCCCCAGGGCCCATTGTGCACATCCAGTGGACCCCTCTTTGTCCCCAGGGCCCATTGTGATATCCTGGGGAGCCCTCTTTTTCCCCAGGGCCTATTGTGACATCCTGGGGACCCCCTTTGTCCCCCGGGCCCATTGTGACATCCTGAAGACCCCCTTTGTCCCCAGGGCCTATTGTGACATCCCAGGACCCCCCATTGTCCCCAGGGCCCATTGTGACACCGTGAAGACCCTCCTTGTCCCCAGGGCCCATTATGACATTCAGGGGACTCCTCTTTGTCCCCAGGGCCTATTGTGACATCCTGGGGACCCCCCTTTACTCCAGGGCCCATTGTGACGTCCCAGGACCCCCTATTGTTCCCAGGGTCCATTGTGACATTCTGGGGACCCCTCTTTGTCCCCAGGGCCTATTGTGGCACCATGGGGACCCCCTTTGTCCCCAGGGCCCATTGTGACATCCCAGAACCCCAATTTGTCCTCAGGGCCCATTGTGACATCCTGGGGACCCCCTTGTCCCCAGGGCCCATCGTGGCACCGAGGGGACCCCCCCTCCCTAGTCCCCAGGGCCCATTGTGGCACCATGGACACCCCCTTTGTCCCCAGGGCCCATTGTGACATCCCAGGACCCCACCTTGTCCCCAGGGTCCCTTCTGACAGGGTGGGGACCCCCCTTTCTCCCCAGGGCTCATTGTGACGTCCCAGGACCCCTCGTTGTCCCCAGTGCCCATTGTGACATCCTGAAGACCCCCTTTGTCCCCAGGGCCCATTGTGACATCCCAGGACACCCCATTGTCCCCAGGGCCCATTATGCACATTCAGGGGACACCCCTTTGTCCCCAAGGCCCATTGTGACATCCTGGGGAGACCCCATTGTCCTCAAGGCCCATTGTGGCACCATGGGGACCCCCTTTGTCCCCAGTGCCCATTGTGACATCTTAGGACCCCACTTTGTCCCCAGGGCCCATTGTGACATCCTGGGGACCACCTGTGTCCCCAGGGCCCATTGTGACATCTCAGGAGCCACCTGTGTCCCTAGGGCCCATTGTGACATCCTGGGGACCCCCTTGTCCCCAGGGCCCATTGTGGCACCATGTGGACCCCCTTTTTCCCGAGGGCCCATTATAACGTCCCAGGACCCCCCATTCTCCCTGGGCCCATGGTGACATCCTGGGGTCCCCCTTTTGTCCCCTGGGCCCATTGTGACACTATGGGGACCTCCTTTGTCCCCAGGGCCCATTGTGACACTGTGGGGACCCCCTTTGTCCCCAGGGCCCATTGTGACGTCCTGGGGAACCGCTTTGTCCCCAGGACCCATTGTGAGGTCCCAGGACCCCCCCTTGTCCCCATGGCTCATGTCCCAGGATCCCCATTGTCCCCAGAGCCCATTGTGATGTCCTGGGAACCCCCTTTGACCCCAGGGTCCATTGTGACACCATGGGGACCCCCTCTTGTCCCCAGGGACCATCGTGGCACCGTGGGGACCCCCTTGTCACTGGGGACCCATTGTGACACTATGGGGACCCCCCTTTGTGCCCAGGGCCCATTGTAACATCCTGGGGACCCCCTTGCCTCCAGGGCCCGTTGTGACATCAAAGGATCACCCTTTGTCCCCAGGACCCATTGTGACATCCCAGGATCCCACTTACTCCCCAGGGCCCATTGTGGCACCATGTAGGACCCCCTTTGTCACTGGTGCCCATTGTGACATCCCAGGACCCTCCATTGTCTGCAGAGCCCATTGTGACACTATAGGGACCCCCCTTGTCACTGAGGACCCATTGTGACACCATGGGCACCTCCCCTTGTCGTCAGAGCCCATCGTGACATCCCAAAACCCCCAATTGTCTCCAGGGCCCATTGTGACATCCTGGGGACCTCCCTTTCTCCCCAGGGCCCATTGTGACGTTCCAGGAACCCCCATTGTCCTCAGGGCCCATTGTGACATTCAGGGGACCCCCTTTGTCTTCAGGGCCCATTGTGACACCATGGAGACCCCATTTGTCACTCGGGCCCATTGTGACTCCTAGGACCCCCCATTGTCCCCAAGGCCCATTGCGACATCCTGGGGACCCCCCTTTGTCCTCAGGGCTTATTGTGACATCCTGGGGACCGCCTTTGTCCCCAGGGCCCATTGTGACATCCCAGGACCCCAAGTTGTCCCCAGGGACCATTGTGACATCCTGGGGACCCTCTTTGTCCCCAGGGCCCGTTGTGAACATCCTGGGGACCCCCTTGTCCACACGACCCATCGTGGCACCGTGGGGACCCCCCGTTGTCCCCAGGGCCTATAGTGACACCGTGGGTACCCCCTTTATCCCATGAGCCCATTGTGACATCCTGGGGACCCCCTTGTCCCCAGGGCCCATTGTGACACCTTGGGGATCGCCTTTGTCCCCGTGGCCCATTGTGACATCCCAGGACCCCGCATTGTCCCCAGGGCCCATTCTGACATCCTGGGGACCCCCCTTGTCCCCAGGGCTTATTGTGACATCCTGGGGACCCCTTTGTCCCAGGGGCACATTGTGGCACCATGGGGACCCTCTTTATCCCCAGGGCCACTTGTGACATCCTGGGGACCCCCCTTGTCCCCAGTGCCCATTATGACATTCTGGGGACCCCCTTTGTCCCAGGGGCACATTGTGGCACCACGGGGACCCCCTTTGTCACCGGGGCCCATTGTGACATCCCAGGACCCCAAGTTGTCCCCAGGGCCCATTGTGACACCATGGGTACCCCCTTTGTCCCATGGGCCCATTGTGACATCCTGGGGACCCCCTTGTCGCCAGGGCCCATCATGGCACCGTGGGGACCCCCCTTTGTCCCCAGTGCCCATTGTGACATCCAGGGGACCCCCCTTGTCCCCATGGCTTATTGTGACACCCTGGGACCGCCTTTGTCCCCAGGGCCCATTGTGATGTCCCAGGACCCCCCATTGTCCCCAGGGACAATGCCCAGTGTCTCCAGTGTCTCCAGTGCCCATTCTGACATCCTGGGGACCCCCTTTGTCCCCAGTGCTCATTGTGACAGGGTGGGACCCCCCTTGTACCCAGGGCCCGTTGTGACATCCTGGGGACCCCCTTTGTCCCCAGGGCCTATTGTGACATCCTGGGGAGTCCCCTTTTTCCCCAGGGCCCATTTTGACATCCTGGGGACCCCCTTTGTCCCTTGGGTTCATTGTGACATCCCAGGACCCCCATTGTCCCCAGGGCCCATTGTGAACAACCTGGGGACCCCCCTTTTTCCCCGGGCCCATTGTGGCGTCCCAGGATGCTTCGTTGTCCCCTGGGCCCATTGTGACATCCCGGGGACCCCTTTTGTCCCCAGGGTCCATTGTGACATCCTGGGGCCTCCCTTTGTCCCCAGGGCCCATTGTGACATCGCAGGAGCCCCCATTGTCCCAAGAGCACATTGTTACATCCTGGGGACCCCCTTGTCCCCAGGGCCCATCGTGGCACCGTGGGGACCCCCCCTTTGTCTCCAGTGCCCATTGTGACATCCTTGGGACCCCCCTTGTCCCCAGGACCCGTTGTGACATCTTGGGGACCCCTATGTCACCAGAGCCCATTGTGATATCCTGGGGAGCCCCCTTTGTCCCCAGGGCCCATTGTGCACATCCTGTGGACCCCTCTTTGTCCCCAGGGCCCATTGTGATATCCTGGGGAGCCCTCTTTTTCCCCAGGGCCTATTGTGACATCCTGGGGACCCCCTTTGTCCCCCGGGCCCATTGTGACATCCTGAAGACCCCCTTTGTCCCCAGGGCCCATTGTGACGTCCCAGGACCCCCTATTGTCCCCAGAGCCCATTGTGACATCCCAGGACCCCCCATTGTCCCCAGGCCCCATAATACACATCCTGGGGTCCCCCTTTATCCCCAGGGCCATTGTGACACCATGGGGACCCCCTTTGTCCCCAGGGCCCATTGTGACGTCCCAGGATGCCCCATTGTCCCCTGGGCCCATTGTGAAATCATGGGGACCCCCTTTGTCCCCAGGGCCTATTGTGACATCCCAGGACCCCCCATTGTCCCCAGGGCCCATTGTGACATCCTGGGGTCCCCCCTTTGTCCCCAGGGCCCATTCTGACACCATGGGGACCCTCTTTGTCCCCAGGTCCCATTGTGATATCCTGGGGACTCCCTTTGTCCCCAGGGCCCATTGTGACACCGTGGAGACCCTCCTTGTCCTCAGGGCCCATTCTGACATTCAGGGGACTCCTCTTTGTCCCCAGGGCCCATTGTGACATCCTGGGGACCCCCCTTTTCTCCAGGGCCCATTGTGACGTCCCAGGACCCCCTGTTGTTCCCCCGGCCCATTGTGAAATCCTGGAGACCCCCTCTTTTTCCCCAAGGCCCATTGTGACATCCCACGACCCCCCATTGTCCCCAGGCCCCATTATGCACATCCTGCGGTCCCCCTTTATCCCCCGGCCCCATTCTGACACTGTGGGGACCCCCGTTGTCCCCAGGACCCATTGTGACATCCTGGGGACCCCCTTTGTCCCCAGGGCCTATTGTGACATCCCAGAATCCCCCATTGTCCCCAGGGCTCATTGTGACACCGTGGGGACCCCCCCTTTTTCTCCAGTGCCCATTGTGACATCCTGGGGACCCCCCTTTGTCTCCAGGGCCCATTGTGACGTTCAGGGGAACCCCCTTTGTCCCCAGGGCCCATTGTGACATCCTGGGGACTCACTTTGTCCCCTGGGCCCATTGTGACATCCCAGGACCCCCCATTGTACCCAGGGCCCATTGTGACATCCTGGGAACCCCCTTGTCCCCAGGGCCCATCGTGGCACCGTGGGGACCCTCCCCTTTTTCTCCAGTGCCAATTGTGACATCCTTGGGACCCCTCTTGTCCTCAGAGCCCATTGTGACATCCTGGGGAGCCCCCTTTGTCCCCAGGGCCCATTGTGACATCCCAGGACCCCCCATTTTCCCCAGGGCGCATTGTGACATCCTGGGGACCCTCTTTGTCCCCAGGGGCCATTGTGACATACCAGGACCCACCCTTGTCCCCAGAGTCCATTGTGACATCCTGGGCAGCCCCCTTTGTCCCCAGGCCCATTGTGACATCCTGGGGACCCTGTTGTCTCAAGGGCCCATTGTGACACCGTGGGGACCCCCTTTGTCACTGGGGCCCATTGTGGCATACCAGGACTCCACTTTGTCCCCAGGGCCCATTGTGACACCGTGGGGACCCGTTTGTCCCCAGGACCCATTGTGACATCCCATGACCCCCCTTGTCCCCAGGGCCCATTGTGACATCCTGGGGACCCCCTTTGTCCCTAGGGTTCATTGTGACATCCCAGGACCCCCATTGTCCCCAGGGCCCATTGTGAACAACCTGGGGACCCCCCTTTTTCCCCGGGCCCATTGTGGCGTCCCAGGATGCTTCGTTGTCCCCTGGGCCCATTGTGACATCCCGGGGACCCCTTTTGTCCCCAGGGTCCATTGTGACATCCTGGGGCCTCCCTTTGTCCCCAGGGCCCATTGTGACATCGCAGGAGCCCCCATTGTCCCAAGGGCACATTGTTACATCCTGGGGACCCCCTTGTCCCCAGGGCCCATCGTGGCACCGTGGGGACCCCCCCTTTGTCTCCAGTGCCCATTGTGACATCCTTGGGACCCCCCTTGTCCCCAGGACCCGTTGTGACATCTTGGGGACCCCTATGTCACCAGAGCCCATTGTGATATCCTGGGGAGCCCCCTTTGTCCCCAGGGCCCATTGTGCACATCCTGTGGACCCCTCTTTGTCCCCAGGGCCCATTGTGATATCCTGGGGAGCCCTCTTTTTCCCCAGGGCCTGTTGTGACATCCTGGGGACCCCCTTTGTCCCCCGGGCCCATTGTGACATCCTGAAGACCCCCTTTGTCCCCAGGGCCTATTGTGACATGCCAGGACCCCCCCTTTTCTCCAGGGCCCATTGTGACGTCCCAGGACCCCCTATTGTCCCCAGAGCCCATTGTGACATCCCAGGACCCCCCATTGTCCCCAGGCCCCATTATACACATCCTGGGGTCCCCCTTTATCCCCAGGGCCATTGTGACACCATGGGGACCCCCTTTGTCCCCAGGGCCCATTGTGACGTCCCAGGACGCCCCATTGTCCCCTGGGCCCATTGTGAAATCATGGGGACCCCCTTTGTCCCCAGGGCCTATTGTGACATCCCAGGACCCCCCATTGTCCCCAGGGCCCATTGTGACATCCTGGGGACCCCCCTTTGTCCCCAGGGCCCATTCTGACACCATGGGGACCCTCTTTGTCCCCAGGGCCCATTGTGATATCCTGGGGACTCCCTTTGTCCCCAGGGCCCATTGTGACACCGTGGAGACCCTCCTTGTCCTCAGGGCCCATTATGACATTCAGGGGACTCCTCTTTGTCCCCAGGGCCTATTGTGACATCCTGGGGACCCCCCTTTTCTCCAGGGCCCATTGTGACGTCCCAGGACCCCCTGTTGTTCCCCCGGCCCATTGTGAAATCCTGGGGACCCCCTCTTTTTCCCCAAGGCCCATTGTGACATCCCACGACCCCCCATTGTCCCCAGGCCCCATTATGCACATCCTGCGGTCCCCCTTTATCCCCCGGCCCCATTCTGACACTGTGGGGACCCCCGTTGTCCCCAGGACCCATTATGACATCCTGGGGACCCCCTTTGTCCCCAGGGCCTATTGTGACATCCCAGAATCCCCCATTGTCCCCAGGGCTCATTGTGACACCGTGGGGACCCCCCCTTTTTCTCCAGTGCCCATTGTGACATCCTGGGGACCCCTCTTTGTCCCCAGGGCCCATTGTGATATCCTGGGGAGCCCTCTTTTTCCCCAGGGCCTATTGTGACATCCTGGGGACCCCCTTTGTCCGCCGGGCCCATTGTGACATCCTGAAGACCCCCTTTGTCCCCAGGGCCTATTGTGACATCCCAGGACCCCCCCTTTTCTCCAGGGCCCATTGTGACGTCCCAGGACCCCCTATTGTCCCCAGAGCCCATTGTGACATCCCAGGACCCCCCATTGTCCCCAGGCCCCATTATACACATCCTGGGGTCCCCCTTTATCCCCAGGGCCATTGTGACACCATGGGGACCCCCTTTGTCCCCAGGGCCCATTGTGACGTCCCAGGATGCCCCATTGTCCCCTGGGCCCATTGTGAAATCATGGGGACCCCCTTTGTCCCCAGGGCCTATTGTGACATCCCAGGACCCCCCATTGTCCCCAGGGCCCATTGTGACACCGTGGAGACCCTCCTTGTCCTCAGGGCCCATTATGACATTCAGGGGACCCCCTTTGTCCCCAGGGACTATTGTGACATCCTGGGGACCCCCCTTTACTCCAGGGCCCATTGTGACACCGTGGAGACCCCATTTGTCACTGGGGCCCATTGTGACATCCCAGGACACCCCATTGTCCCCAGGGCCCACTGAGACATCCCAGCGACCACCCTTTGTCCCCAGGGCCCATTATGCACATTCAGGGGACACCCCTTTGTCCCCAAGGCCCATTGTGACATCCTGGGGAGACCCCATTGTCCCCAAGGCCCATTGTGGCACCATGCGACCCCCTTTGTCCCCAGTGCCCATTGTGACATCTTAGGACCCCACTTTGTCCCTAGGGCCCATTGCGACATCCTGGGGACCACCGTTGTCCCCAGGGCCCATTGTGGCACTATGTGGACCCCCTGTTGTTCCCGAGGGCCCATTATAACGTCCCAGGACCCCCCATTGTCCCCTGGGCCCATTGTGACATCCTGGGGTCCCCCTTTTGTCCCCTGGGCCCATTGTGACACTGTGGGGATCTCCTTTGTCCCCAGGGAGCATTGTGACACTGTGGGGACCCCCTTTGTCCCCAGGGCCCATTGTGACATCCTGGGGAATCCCTTTGTCTCCAGGGCCCATTGTGACGTCCCAGGACCCTGCTTTGTCCCCGGGGCCCATTGTGACATCCTGGGGAACCGCTTTGTCCCCAGGACCCATTGTGACGTCCCAGGACCCCCCCTTGTCCCCAGGGCTCATTGTGATGTCCCAGGATCCCCATTGTCCCCAGAGCCCATTGTGATGTCCTGGGAACCCCCTTTGACCCCAGGGTCCATTGTGACACCATGGGGACCCCCTCTTGTCCCCAGGGCCCATCGTGGCACCGTGGGGACCCCCTTGTCACTGGGGACCCATTGTGACACTATGGGGACCCCCCTTTGTGCCCAGGGCCCATTGTAACATCCTGGGGACCCCCTTGCCTCCAGGGCCCATTGTGGCACCATGAGGACCCCCTTTGTCACTGGTGCCCATTGTGACATCCCAGGACCCCCCATTGTCTGCAGAGCTCATTGTGACACTATAGGGACCCCCCTTGTCACTGAGGACCCATTGTGACACCATGGGCACCTCCCCTTGTCGTCAGAGCCCATCGTGACATCCCAAAACCCCCAATTGTCTCCAGGGCCCATTGTGACATCCTGGGGACCTCCCTTTCTCCCCAGGGCCCATTGTGACGTTCCAGGAACCCCCATTGTCCTCAGGGCCCATTGTGACATTCAGGGGACCCCCTTTGTCTTCAGGGCCCATTGTGACACCATGGAGACCCCATTTGTCACTCGGGCGCATTGTGACATCCTAGGACCCCCCATTGTCCCCAAGGCCCATTGCGACATCCTGGGGACCCCCCTTTGTCCTCAGGGCCCATTGTGACATTCAGGGCACCCCTCTTTGTCCCCAGGGCCCATTCTGATACCATGGGGACCACTTTGTCCCCAGGGCCCACTGTGACATCCTGGGGACGCCCTTTGTCCCCAGGGCCCATTTTGACACCATGTGCACCCCCCTTTGTGCCCAGGGCCGATTGTGACATCCTGGGGACCCTCTTTGTGCCCAGGGCCCATTGTGACATCCTGGGGACACCCCATTGTCTCCAGGGCCCATTGTGAACATCCTGGGGACCCCCTTGTCCCCAGGGCCCATCGTGGCACCGTGGGGACCCCCCGTTGTCCCCAGGGTCTATAGTGACACCGTGGGTACCCCCTTTGTCCCCAGTGCCCATTGTGACATCCTGGGGACCGCCTTTGTCCCCAGGGCCCATTGTGACATCCCAGGACCCCAAGTTGTCCCCAGGGACCATTGTGACACCGTGGGGACCCCCTTTGTCCTCAGGGCCCGTTGTGAACATCCTGGGGACCCCCTTGTCCACACGACCCATCGTGGCACCGTGGGGACCCCCCGTTGTCCCCAGGGCCTATAGTGACACCGTGGGTACCCCCTTTATCCCATGAGCCCATTGTGACATCCTGGGGACCCCCTTGTCCCCAGGGCCCATTGTGACACCATGGGGATCGCCTTTGTCCCCGTGGCCCATTGTGACATCCCAGGACCCCGCGTTGTCCCCAGTGCCCATTCTGACATCCTGGGGACCCCCCTTGTCCCCAGGGCTTATTGTGACATCCTGGGGACCCCTTTGTCCCAGGGGCACATTGTGGCACCATGGGGACCCCCTTTATCCCCAGGGCCACTTGTGACATCCTGGGGACCCCCCTTGTCCCCAGTGCCCATTATGACATTCTGGGGACCCCCTTTGTCCCAGGGGCACATTGTGGCACCACGGGGACCCCCTTTGTCACCGGGGCCCATTGTGACATCCCAGGACCCCAAGTTGTCCCCAGGGCCCATTGTGACACCATGGGTACCCCCTTTGTCCCATGGGCCCATTGTGACATCCTGGGGACCCCCTTGTCGCCAGGGCCCATCATGGCACCGTGGGGACCCCCCTTTGTCCCCAGTGCCCATTGTGACATCCTGGGGACCCCCCTTGTCCCCATGGCTTATTGTGACACCCTGGGACCGCCTTTGTCCCCAGGGCCCATTGTGATGTCCCAGGACCCCCCATTGTCCCCAGGGACCATTGTGACATCCTGGGGACCCCCTTTGTCCCAAGACCCCATTGTGACATCCTGGGGACCCCGCCTTGTCCCCAAAGCCCATTGTGACATCCTGGGGACCCTCTTTCTCCCCAGGGCCCATTGTGGCACCATGGGGACACCCTTTGTCACTGGGGCCAGTTGTGACATCCCAGGACCCCACTTTGTCCCCAGGGCTTATTGTGATACCATGGGGACCCCCCTTGTCCCCAGGGCCCATTGTGACATTCAGGGGGACTCCTCTTTGTCCCCAGGGCCTATTGTGTCATCCTGGGGATCTCCCCTTGTCTCTAGGGCCCATTGTGAGACTGTGGAAGACCCCCTTTGTCCCCAAGTCCCATTGTGACGTCCCAGGACGCCTCGTTGTCCCCAGGACCCATTGTGACTCCATGGGAACCCCCCCTTGTCCCCAGGGCCCATTGTGACATCCTGGGTACCCCCTTTGTCCCCAAGACCCATTGTGACATCCTAGTACCCCCCGCAGTCCCCAGGGCCCATTGTGACATCCTGGGGATCCCTTTGGCCCCAGGGCCCATTGTGACAGGGCGGGGATCCCCCTTGTCCCCAGGGCCCATTGTGAAACCGTGGGGACCCTCTTGTCCCCAGGGCCCATTGTGGCACCGTGGAGACCCCCCCTTTGTCTCCAGTGCCCATTGTGACATCCTGGGGACCCCCTTTGTCCCCAGTGCTCATTGTGACAGGGTGGGACCCCCCTTGTACCCAGGGCCCGTTGTGACATCCTGGGGACCCCCTTTGTCCCCAGGGCCTATTGTGACATCCTGGGGAGTCCCCTTTATCCCCAGGGCCCATTGTGACATCCTGGGGACCCCCTTTGTCCCTAGGGTTCATTGTGACATCCCAGGACCCCCATTGTCCCCAGGGCCCATTGTGAACAACCTGGGGACCCCCCTTTTTCCCCGGGCCCATTGTGGCGTCCCAGGATGCTTCGTTGTCCCCTGGGCCCATTGTGACATCCCAGGGACCCCTTTTGTCCCCAGGGTCCATTGTGACATCCTGGGGCCTCCCTTTGTCCCCAGGGCCCATTGTGACATCGCAGGAGCCCCCATTGTCCCAAGGGCACATTGTTACATCCTGGGGACCCCCTTGTCCCCAGGGCCCATCGTGGCACCGTGGGGACCCCCCCTTTGTCTCCAGTGCCCATTGTGACATCCTTGGGACCCCCCTTGTCCCCAGGACCCGTTGTGACATCTTGGGGACCCCTATGTCACCAGAGCCCATTGTGATATCCTGGGGAGCCCCCTTTGTCCCCAGGGCCCATTGTGCACATCCTGTGGACCCCTCTTTTTCCCCAGGGCCTATTGTGACATCCTGGGGACCCCCTTTGTCCCCCGGGCCCATTGTGACATCCTGAAGACCCCCTTTGTCCCCAGGGCCTATTGTGACATGCCAGGACCCCCCCTTTTCTCCAGGGCCCATTGTGACGTCCCAGGACCCCCTATTGTCCCCAGAGCCCATTGTGACATCCCAGGACCCCCCATTGTCCCCAGGGCCCATTGTGACATCCTCGGCACCCCCTTGTCCCCAGGGCCCATTGTGACATCCTGGGGACCCCCCCTTGTCCCCAGGGCCCATTGTGACGTCCCAGGATGCCCCATTGTCCCCAGGGCCCATTGTGACATCCTGGGGATCCCTCCTTGTCCTCAGGCCCCATTGTGATGTCCCAGGACCCCCCATTGTCCCCAGGGCCCATTGTGACATCCACTGCACTACCTTGTCCCCAGGGCCCATTGTGACATTCAGGGGACCCCTCTTTTTCCCCAGGGCCCATTGTGACATCCTGGGGACCCCCCCTTGTCCCCAGGGCCCATTGTGACGTCCCAGGACCCCCCTTTGTCCCCAGGGCCCATTGTGACATCCTGGGGACCCTCCTTGTCCCCAGAGCCCATTGTGACATCCAGGGGACCCCCTTTGTCCCCAGGGCCCATTGTGGCACCATGAGGACCCTCTTTGTCACTGGAGCCCATTGTGACATCCCAGGACCCCCCTTTGTCCCCAGGGCCCATTGTGACATCCTGGGGACCCTCCTTGTCCCCAGAGCCCATTGTGACATCCCAGGACCCCACTTTGTCCCCAGGGCTTATTGTGACACCATGGGGATCTCCCTTGTCCCCAGGGCCCATTGTGACATCCCATGACCCCCCTTTGTCCCCAGTGGTATTGTGAAATCCTGGGGACCCCTTTTGTCCCCAGGGCCCATTGTGGCACCATTGGCAACCTCTTTGTCACTGGGGGCCATTGTGACATTCCAGGATTCCACTTTGACCCCAGGGCTCGTTCTGACACCTTGGGGCCTCCCATTGTCCCCAGGGCCCATTGTGACATCTGGGGGACGCCCTTGTCCCCAGGACCCATCGTGGCACCGTGGGGACCCTCCTTGTCACTTGGGCCCATTGTGACACTATGGGGACCCCCCCTTTGTCCCCAGTGCCCATTGTGACATTCTGCGGACCCCCCTTTGTCCCCAGGGCCCATTGTGACCTTCAGGGGACCCACCATTGTCCTCAGGGCCCATTGTGAGGTCCCAGGACCCCCCATTGTCCCCAGGACCGATTGTGACATTCAGGGGATCGCCTTTGTCACTGGGGCCCATTGTGACACCATGGAGACCCCCGCTTGTCCTCAGGGTCCATTGTGACATCCTGGGCACCCCCCATTTTCCCCAGGACCCATTGTGACATCCTGGCCATCCCCTTGCTCCCAGGGCCTGTTGTGGCACCATGGGGACACCCCCTTTGTCCCCAGGGCCCGTTGTGACATCCCAGGACCCCCCTTTGTCCCCAGGGCCCATTGTAGCACTATGGGGACCCCCTTTGACCCCAGGGCCCATTGTGGCACCATGGCAACCCCTTTTGTCCCCAGGGCCCATTGTGACATTCTTGGACCCCACTTTGTCCCCAGGGCCTATTGTGACACCATGGGGACCCCTCCTTGTCACTGGGGACCCATTGTGACACCATGGGGACCCCCCCTTGTCCTCAGGACTCATTCTCACATCCTGGACACCCCCCATTGACCCCAGGGCCCATTGTGACATCCACTGCACTACCTTGTCCCCAGGGCCCATTGTGACATTCAGGGGACCCCTCTTTGTCCCCAGGGCCCATTGTGACATCCTAGGGACCCCCCCTTGTCCCCAGGGCCCATTGTGACGTCCCAGGACCCCCCATTGTCCCCAGGGCCCATTGTGACATTCAGGGGACCCCCCTTTGTCCCCAGGGCCCATTCTGATACCGTGGGGACCCCCTTTGTCCCCAGGGCCCATTGTGACATCCTGGGGACCCTCCTTGTCCCCAGAGCCCATTGTGACATCCAGGGGACCCCCTTTGTCCCCAGGGCCCATTGTGGCACCATGAGGACCCTCTTTGTCACTGGAGCCCATTGTGACATCCCAGGACCCCCTTTGTCCCCAGTGCTATTGTGAAATCCTGGGGACCCCTTTTGTCCCCAGGGCCCATTGTGGCACCATGGGGAACCCCTTTGTCACTGGGGGCCATTGTGACATTCCAGGATTCCACTTTGTCCCCAGGGCTCGTTCTGACACCTTGGGGACTCCCATTGTCCCCAGGGCCTATTGTGACATCCTGGGCAACCCCATTGTCCCCAGGGCCCATTGTGACATCTGGGGGACGCCCTTGTCCCCAGGACCCATCGTGGCACCGTGGGGACCCTCCTTGTCACTTGAGCCCATTGTGACACCATGGGGACGCCCCCCTTTGTCCCCAGTGCACATTGTGACATCCTGCGGACCCCCCTTTGTCCCCAGGGCCCATTGTGACATTCAGGGGACCCACCATTGTCCCCAGGGCCCATTGTGACATCCTCGGCACCCCCTTGTGCCCAGGGCCCATTGTGACATTCAGGGGACCCCTCTTTGTCCCCAGGACCCATTGTGACATCCTGGGGACCCCCCCTTGTCCCCACGGCCCATTGTGACGTCCCAGGACCCGCGATTGTCCCCAGGGCCCATTGTGACATCCTGGGGATCCCTCCTTGTCCCCAGGACCCATTGTGACATCCCAGGACCCCCCATTGTCCCCAGGGCCCATTGTGACATTCAGGGGCCCCCGTTTGTCACGGGGGCCCATTGTGACATCCCAGGACCCCACATTGTCCCCAGGGCCCATTGTGACATTCAGGGGACCCCACATTGTCCCCAGGACCTATTGTGACATCCTGGGGAACCCACTTGTCCCCAGGACCCATTGTGACACTATGCGGACCCCCCCTTGTGTCCAGGGCCCATTGTGACACCGTGGGTACCACCCTTCTCCGCAGGGCTCATTGTGACATCCCAGGACCCCCTATTGTCCTCAGGGCCCATTGTGACATCCTGGGGACGCCCTTTGTCCCCAGGGCCCATTTTGACACCGTCGACACCCCCCTTTGTCCCCAGAGCCCATTGTGACATCCAGGGGACCCTCTTTATCCCCAGGGCCCATTGTGGCACCATGAGGACCCTCTTTGTCACCGGGGCCCATTGTGACATCCCAGGACCCACCCTGGTCCCGAGGGCCCGTTGAAATGTCCCAGGACCACCCTTTGTTCCCAGGGTTCATTGTGACATCCTGGGGACCCCATTTGTCCCCACGGCCCATTGTGGCACCATGGAGACCCCGTTTGTCACTGGGGCCCATTGTGACATCCCAGGACCCCACTTTGTCCCCAGGGCTTATTGTGACACCATGGGGATCTCCCTTGCCCCCAGGGCCCATTGTGACATCCCATGACCCCCCTTTATCCCCAGTGCTATTGTGAAATCCTGCGGACCCCTTTTGTCCCCAGGGCCCATTGTGGCACCATGGGGAACCCCTTTGTCACTGGGGACCATTGTGACATCCCAGGATTCCACTTTGTCCCCAGGGCTCGTTCTGACACCTTGGGGACTCCCATTGTCCCCAGGGCCCATTGTGGCACCATGGGGAACCCCTTTGTCACTGGGGGCCATTGTGACATCCCAGGATTCCACTTTGTCCCCAGGGCTCGTTCTGACACCTTGGGGACTCCCATTGTCCCCAGGGCCCATTGTGGCACCATGGGGAACCCCTTTGTCACTGGGGGCCATTGTGACATCCCAGGATTCCACTTTGTCCCCAGGGTTCGTTCTGACACCTTGGGGACTCCCATTGTCCCCAGGGCCCATTGTGACATCCTGGGCAACCCCATTGTCCCCAGGGCCCATTGTGACATCTGGGGGACGCCCTTGTCCCCAGGACCCATCGTGGCACCGTGGGGACCCTCCTTGTCACTTGGGCCCATTGTGACACCTTGGGGACCCCCCCTTTATCCCCAGTGCCCATTGTGACATCCTGTGGACCCCCCTTTGTCCCCAGGGCCCATTTTGACATTCAGGGGACCCACCATTGTCCTCAGGGCCCATTGTGAGGTCCCAGGACCCCCCATTGTCCCCAGGGCCCATTGTGACATACTCGGCACCCCCTTGTCCCCAGGGTCCATTGTGACACTATGGGGACCCCCCCTTTTGCCCAGGGCCCATTGTGACACCGTGGGTACCACCCTTGTCCCCAGGGCTCATTGTGACATCCCAGGACCCCCCATTGTCCCCATGGCCCATTGTGATATTCAGGGGACCCCCCTTGTCCCCAGGGCCCATTCTGACACCGTGGGGACCCCCTTTGTCCCCAGGGCCCATTGTGACATCCTGGGGACCCCCTTTGTCCCAAGACTTCATTGTGACATCCTGGGGTCCCCCCTTGTCCTCAGGGTCCATTGTGACAGGCCAGGACCTTACATTGTCCCCAGGGCCCATTGTGATATCTGGGGGACCCCCTTGTTCCCAAGGCCCATTGTGACTTCCTGGGGACCCCCCCTTGTCCCCAGGGCCCATTGTGACATCCCAGGACCCCCCATTGTCTCCAGGGCCCATTGTGACATCCTCGGCACGCCCTTGTCCCCAGGGCCCATTGTGACATCCTGGGGACCCCCCCTTGTCCCCAGGGCCCATTGTGACGTCCCAGGACCCCCCATTGTGTCCAGGGCCCATTGTGACATCCTGGGGATCCCTCCTTTTCCCCAGGGCCCATTGTTGCGTCCCAGGACCCCCCATTGTCCCCAGGACCTATTGTGACATTCAGGGGACCCCCTTTTTCACTGGGGCCCATTGTGACACCATGGAGACCCCCGCTTGTCCTCAGGGTCCATTGTGACATCCTGGCCACCCCCTTGCTCCCAGGGCCCATTGTGGCACCATGGGGATACCGCCTTTGTCCCCAGGGCCCATTGTGACATCCCAGGACCCCCCTTTGTCCCCAGGGCCCATTATGACTTTCAGGGGACTCCACTTGTCCCCAGGACCCATTCTGATACTGTGGGGACCCCCTTTGTCCCCAGGGCCCATTGTGACATGCTGGGGACTCTCTTTGTCCCCAGCGCACATTGTGACATGCTGGGGACCCCCCCTTTGTCCCCAGGGCCCATTGTGACATGCTGGGGACCCTCCTTGTCCCCAGAGCCCATTGTGACATCCTGGGGACCCCCCCTTGTCCCCAGGGCCCATTGTGACGTCCCAGGACCCCCCATTGTCCCCAGGGCCCATTGTGATATGCTGGGGAGCCCTCTTTGTCCCCAGGGCCCATTGTGAAATTCAGGGGACCCCAACTTGTCCCCAGGGCCCATTCTGACATCCTGGGGACCCCATTGTCACCAGAGCCCATTGTGATATCCTGGCGACCACCCTTTGTCCCCAGGGCCCATTGTGATATCCTGAGGACCGCCCTTTGTCCCCAGGGCCGATTTTGACATTCCGGGGACGCCTCTTTGTACCCAGGGCACACTGTGACATCCTGGGGACCCCCCCTTGTCACTGGGGCCCATTGTGACGTCCCAGGACCCCCCATTGTCCCCAGGGCCCATTGTGACATCCTGGGGATCCCTCCTTGTCCCCAGGGCCCATTGTGACGTCCCAGGACCCCCCATTGTCCCCAGGGCCCATTGTGACATCCTGGGGATCCCTCCTTGTCCCCAGGGCCCATTGTGACGTCCCAGGACCCCCCATTGTTCCCAGGACCCATTGTGACATTCAGGGGGCCCCTTTGTCACTGGGGCCCATTGTGGCACCATGGGGACCCCATTTGTCACTGGGGCCCATTGTGACATCCCAGGACCCCCCTTTATCCCCAGTGCTATTGTGAAATCCTGGGGACCCCTTTTGTCCCCAGGGCCCACTGTGACATCTGGGGAACGCCCTTGTCCCCAGGACCCATCGTGGCACTGTGGGGACCCTCCTTGTCACTTGGGCCCATTGTGACACCATGGGGACCCCCTCTTTGTCTCCAGTACCCATTGTGACATCCTGGGGACCCCACATTGTCCCCAGGGCCCATTGTGACATCCTCGGGACTTCCTTGTCCCCAAGGCCCATTGTGACATCCTGGGGACCCACCCTTGTCCCCAGGGCCCATTGTGACGTCCCAGGACCCCCCATTGTCTCCAGGGCCCATTGTGACATCCTGGGGATCCCTCCTTGTCCCCAGGGCCTATTGTGATGTCCCAGGACCCCCCATTGTCCCCAGGGCCCTTTGTGACATCCTCTGCACCCCCTTGTCCCCAGGGCCCATTGTGACATTCAGGGGCCCCCGTTTGTCACTGGGGCCCATTGTGACATCCCAGGACTCCACATTGTCCCCAGGGCCCATTGTGACTTTCAGGGGACCCCACTTGTCCCCAGGACCCATTGTGATACTATAGGGACCCCCCCTTGTGCCCAGTGACCATTGTGACACCGTGGGTACCACCCTTGTCCGCAGGGCTCATTGTGACATCCCTGGGACACCCCCTTGTCCCCAGGGCCCATTGTGACATCCTGGGAATCCCCCCTTGTCCCCAGGGCCCATTGTGACATCCTGGGAATCCCTCCTTATCCCCAGGGCCCATTGTGACATCCAGGGGACCCCCCCTTGTCCCCAGGGCCCATTGTGACATCCTGGGAATCCCTCCTTATCCCCAGGGCCCACTGTGACATCCTGGGGACACCCCCTTTGTCCCCAGTGCCCATTGTGACATCCTGCGGACCCCCCTTTGTCCCCAGGGCCCATTGTGACATTCAGGGGACCCCACATTGTCCCCAGGACCCATTGTGACATTCAGGGGGCCCCTTTGTCACTGGGGCCCATTGTGACATCCCAGGACCCCACATTGTCCCCAGGACACATTGTCACATCCTGGGGACCCCACTTGTCCCCAGGACCCATTGTGACACTATGGGGACCCCCCCTTGTGCCCAGGGCCCATTGTGACACCGTGGGTACCACCCTTGTCCGCAGGGCTCATTGTGACATCCCAGGACCCCCCTTTTTCCCCAGGGCCCATTCTGATACCGTGGGGATCCCCTTTGTCCCCAGAGTCCATTGTGACATCCAGGGGACCCCCTTTGTCCCCAGGGCCCATTGTGACATCGCAGGACCCCCCTGGGCCCCAGGGCGCATTTTGACATCCTGGGGATGCCCCCTTGTCAACGGGGCCCATTGTGACGTCCCAGGACCCCCCATTGTGTCCAGGGCCCATTGTGACATCCTGGGGATCCCTGCTTGGCCCCAGGGCCCATTGTGACGTCTTAGGACCCCCCGTTGTCCCCAGGGCCCATTGTGACATCCTGGGGACCCCCCCTTGTCCCCAGGGCCCATTGTGACATCCTGGGGATCCCTGCTTGGCCCCAGGGCCCATTGTGACGTCTTAGGACCCCCCGTTGTCCCCAGGGCCCATTGTGACATCCTGGGGACCCCCCCTTGTCCCCAGGGCCCATTGTGACATCCTGGGGATCCCTCCTTGTCCCCAGGGCCCATTGTGACATCCCAGGACCCCCCACTGTCCTCAGGACCCATTGTAACATTCAGGGGACCACCTTTGTCACTGGGGCCCATTGTGACATCCCAGGACCCCACATTGTCCCCAGGGCCCATTGTGACATCCTGGGGACCCCATTTTCCCCAGGACCCATTGTGACACTATGGGTACCCCCCCTTGTTCCCAGGGCCCATTGTGACATCCTGGAGACCCGCCCTTGTCTCCAGGGCCAATTGTGACGTCCCAGGACCCCCCATTGTTCCCAGAGCCCATTGTGATGTCCGTGGGAGCCCCCTCTCTTCCCAGGGCTCATTGTGACTCTCAGGGGACCCCACCTTGTCCCCAGGGCTGATTGTGACGTCCTAGGGCCCCTCTGTGTCCCCAAGGCCCATTGTGACGTCCCAGGACCCCCATTGTCCCCAGGGCCCATTGTGACATCCTGGGGTCCCCCCTTTGTCCCCAGGGCCCATTGAAATGTCCCAGGACCACCGTTTGTCCCCAGGGTTCATTGTGACATCCTGGCGACCCCATTTGTCCCCACGGCCCATTGTGGCACCATGGGGACCCCGTTTGTCACTGGGGCCCATTGTGACATCCCAGGACCCCACTTTGTCCCCAGGGCTTATTGTGACACCATGGGGATCTCCCTTGTCCCCAGGGCCCATTGTGACATCCCATGACCCCCCTTTATCCCCAGTGCTGTTGTGAAATCCTGGGGACCCCTTTTGTCCCCAGGGCCCACTGTGACATCTGGGGAACGCCCTTGTCCCCAGGACCCATCGTGGCACTGTGGGGACCCTCCTTGTCACTTGGGCCCATTGTGACACCATGGGGACCCCCTCTTTGTCTCCAGTACCATTGTGACATCCTGGGGACCCCACATTGTCCCCAGGGCCCATTGTGACATCCTCGGGACCCCCTTGTCCCCAAGGCCCATTGTGACATCCTGGGGACCCACCCTTGTCCCCAGGGCCCATTGTGACGTCCCAGGACCCCCCATTGTCTCCAGGGCCCATTGTGACATCCTGGGGATCCCTCCTTGTCCCCAGGGCCTATTGTGATGTCCCAGGACCCCCCATTGTCCCCAGGGCCCATTGTGACATCCTCTGCACCCCCTTGTCCCCAGGGCCCATTGTGACATTCAGGGGCCCCCGTTTGTCACTGGGGCCCATTGTGACATCCCAGGACCCCACATTGTCCCCAGGGCCCATTGTGACTTTCAGGGGACCCCACTTGTCCCCAGGACCCATTGTGATACTATAGGGACCCCCCCTTGTGCCCAGTGCCCATTGTGACACCGTGGGTACCACCCTTGTCCGCAGGGCCCATTGTGACATCCCTGGGACACCCCCTTGTCCCCAGGGCCCATTGTGACATCCTGGGAATCCCCCCTTGTCCCCAGGGCCCATTGTGACATCCTGGGAATCCCTCCTTATCCCCAGGGCCCATTGTGACATCCAGGGGACCCCCCCTTGTCCCCAGGGCCCATTGTGACGTCCCAGGACCCGCCATTGTCCCCAGGGCCCACTGTGACATCCTGGGGACACCCCCTTTGTCCCCAGTGCCCATTGTGACATCCTGCGGACCCCCCTTTGTCCCCAGGGCCCATTGTGACATTCAGGGGACCCCACATTGTCCCCAGGGCCCATTGTGACATCCTGGGGACCCCACTTGTCCCCAGGACCCATTGTGACACTATGGGGACCCCCCCTTGTGCCCAGGGCCCATTGTGACACCGTGGGTACCACCCTTGTCCGCAGGGCCCATTGTGACATCCTGGGGACACCCCCTTGTCCCCAGGGCCCATTCTGATACCGTGGGGACCCCCTTTGTCCCCAGGGCCCATTGTGACATCCTGGGGACCCTCCTTGTCCCCAGAGTCCATTGTGACATCCAGGGGACCCCCTTTGTCCCCAGGGCCCATTGTGGCACCATAGGGACCCCTTATGTCACTGGGGCCCATTGTGACATCCCAGGACCCCCCCTGGTTTCCAGGCCCCATTGTGACATCCTGGGGACCCCCTTTGTCCCAAGACTTCATTGTGACATCCTGGGGACCCCACATTGTCCCTAGGGCCCATTGTGACATCCCAGGACCCCCCATTGTCCCCAGGGCCCATTGTGACATCCTCGGGACCCCCTTGTCCCCAAGGCCCATTGTGACATCCTGGGGACCCACCCTTGTCCCCAGGGCCCATTGTGACGTCCCAGGACCCCCCATTGTCTCCAGGGCCCATTGTGACATCCTGGGGATCCCTCCTTGTCCCCAGGGCCTATTGTGATGTCCCAGGACCCCCCATTGTCCCCAGGGCCCATTGTGACATCCTCTGCACCCCCTTGTCCCCAGGGCCCATTGTGACATTCAGGGGACCCCTCTTTGTCCCCAGGGCCCATTGTGAGATCCTGGGGACCCCCCCTTGTCCTCAGGGCCCATTGTGAGGTCCCAGGACCCCCCATTGTCCCCAGGGCCCATTGTGACATCCTCGGCACCCCCTTGTCCCCAGGGTCCATTGTGACACTATAGGGACCCCCCCTTGTGCCCAGGGCCCATTGTGACACCGTGGGTACCACCCTTGTCCCCAGGGCTCATTGTGACATCCCAGGACCCCCCATTGTCCCCATGGCCCATTGTGATATTCAGGGGACCCCCCTTGTCCCCAGGGCCCATTCTGACACCGTGGGGACCCCCTTTGTCCCCAGGGCCCATTGTGACATCCTGGGGACCCCCTTTGTCCCATGACTTCATTGTGACATCCTGGGGTCCCCCCTTGTCCTCAGGGTCCATTGTGACAGGCCAGGACCTTACATTGTCCCCAGGGCCCATTGTGATATCTGGGGGACCCCCTTGTTCCCAAGGCCCATTGTGACTTCCTGGGGACCCCCCCTTGTCCCCAGGGCCCATTGTGACATCCCAGGACCCCCCATTGTCTCCAGGGCTTATTGTGACACCATGGGGATCTCCCTTGTCCCCAGGGCCCATTGTGGCATCCTCGGCACCCCCTTGTCCCCAGGGCCCATTGTGACATCCTGGGGATCCCTACTTGTCCCCAGGGCCCACTGTGACATCCCAGGACCCCCCATTTTCCCCAGGGCCCATTGTGACATTCAGGGGCCCCCGTTTGTCACGGGGCCCCATTGTGACATCCCAGGACCCCACATTGTCCCCAGGGCCCATTGTGACTTTCAGGGGACCCCACTTGTCCCCAGGACCCATTGTGACACTATAGGGACCCCCCCTTGTGCCCAGTGCCCATTGTGACACCGTGGGTACCACCCTTGTCCGCAGGGCTCATTGTGACATCCCAGGACCCCCCTTTGTCCCCAGGGCTCATTGTGACATTCTAGGACCCCACTTTCTCCCCAGGGCCTATTGTGACACCATGGGGAACCCTCCTTGTCACTGGGGACCCATTGTGACACCATGGGGACCCTCCCTTTGTCCCCAGTGCCCATTGTGACATCCTGCGCACCCCCCTTTGTCCCCAGGGTCCATTGTGACATCCTGGGCAACCCCATTGTCCCCAGGGCCCATTGTGACATCTAGGGGGACGCCCTTGTCCCCAGGACCCATCGTGGCACCGTGGGGACCCCCATTGTCCCCAGGGCCCATTGTGACGTTTCAGGGCCCCCATTGTCCCCAGGGCCCATTGTGACATCCTCTGCACCCCCTTGTCCCCAGGGCCCATTGTGACATCCCAGGACCCCACTTTGTCCCCAGGGCTTATTGTGACACCATGGGGATCTCCCTTGTCCCCAGGGCCCATTGTGGCATCCTCGGCACCCCCTTGTCCCCAGGGCCCATTGTGACATTCAGGGGACGCCTCTTTGTCCCCAGGGCCCATTGTGACATCCTGGGGATCCCTACTTGTCCCCAGGGCCCACTGTGACATCCCAGGACCCCCCATTTTCCCCAGGGCCCATTGTGACATTCAGGGGCCCCCGTTTGTCACGTGGCCCCATTGTGACATCCCAGGACCCCACATTGTCCCCAGGGCCCATTGTGACTTTCAGGGGACCCCACTTGTCCCCAGGACCCATTGTGACACTATAGGGACCCCCCCTTGTGCCCAGTGCCCATTGTGACACCGTGGGTACCACCCTTGTCCGCAGGGCTCATTGTGACATCCCAGGACCCCCCTTTGTCCCCAGGGCTCATTGTGACATTCTAGGACCCCACTTTCTCCCCAGGGCCTATTGTGACACCATGGGGAACCCTCCTTGTCACTGGGGACCCATTGTGACACCATGGGGACCCTCCCTTTGTCCCCAGTGCCCATTGTGACATCCTGCGCACCCCCCTTTGTCCCCAGGGTCCATTGTGACATCCTGGGCAACCCCATTGTCCCCAGGGCCCATTGTGACATCTAGGGGGACGCCCTTGTCCCCAGGACCCATCGTGGCACCGTGGGGACCCCCATTGTCCCCAGGGCCCATTGTGACGTTTCAGGGCCCCCATTGTCCCCAGGGCCCATTGTGACATCCTCTGCACCCCCTTGTCCCCAGGGCCCATTGTGACATCCCAGGACCCCACTTTGTCCCCAGGGCTTATTGTGACACCATGGGGATCTCCCTTGTCCCCAGGGCCCATTGTGGCATCCTCGGCACCCCCTTGTCCCCAGGGCCCATTGTGACATTCAGGGGACGCCTCTTTGTCCCCAGGGCCCATTGTGACATCCTGGGGATCCCTACTTGTCCCCAGGGCCCACTGTGACATTCCAGGACCCCCCATTTTCCCCAGGGCTCATTGTGACATTCAGGGGCCCCCGTTTGTCACGGGGCCCCATTGTGACATCCCAGGACCCCACATTGTCCCCAGGGCCCATTGTGACTTTCAGGGGACCCCACTTGTCCCCAGGACCCATTGTGACACTATAGGGACCCCCCCTTGTGCCCAGTGCCCATTGTGACACCGTGGGTACCACCCTTGTCCGCAGGGCTCATTGTGACATCCCAGGACCCCCCTTTGTCCCCAGGGCCCATTCTGATACCGTGGGGATCCCCTTTGTCCCCAGAGTCCATTGTGACATCCAGGGGACCCCCTTTGTCCCCAGGGCCAATTGTGACATCGCAGGACTCCCCTCGGCCCCAGGGCGCATTTTGACATCCTGGGGATGCCCCCTTGTCAACGGGGCCCATTGTGACGTCCCAGGACCCCCCATTGTGTCCAGGGCCCATTGTGACATCCTGGGGATCCCTGCTTGGCCCCAGGGCCCATTGTGACATCCTGGGGATCCCTGCTTGGCCCCAGGGCCCATTGTGACGTCTTAGGACCCCCCGTTGTCCCCAGGGCCCATTGTGACATCCTGGGGACCCCCCCTTGTCCCCAGGGCCCATTGTGACATCCTGGGGATCCCTCCTTGTCCCCAGGGCCCATTGTGACGTCCCAGGACCCCCCACTGTCCTCAGGACCCATTGTAACATCCTGGGGACCCCATTTTCCCCAGGACCCATTGTGACACTATGGGTACCCCCCCTTGTTCCCAGGGCCCATTGTGACATCCTGGAGACCCGCCCTTGTCTCCAGGGCCAATTGTGACGTCCCAGGACCTCCCATTGTTCCCAGGGCCCATTGTGATGTCTGTGGGAGCCCCCTCTCTTCCCAGGGCTCATTGTGACTCTCAGGGGACCCCACCTTGTCCCCAGGGCTGATTGTGGCGTCCTAGGGCCCCTCTGTGTCCCCAGGGCCCATTGTGACGTCCCAGGACCCCCATTGTCCCCAGGGCCCATTGTGACATCCTGGGGTCCCCCCTTTGTCCCCAGGGCCCATTGAAATGTCCCAGGACCACCCTTTGTCCCCAGGGTTCATTGTGACATCCTGGGGACCCCATTTGTCCCCACGGCCCATTGTGGCACCATGGGGACCCCGTTTGTCACTGGGGCCCATTGTGACATCCCAGGACCCCACTTTGTCCCCAGGGCTTATTGTGACACCATGGGGATCTCCCTTGTCCCCAGGGCCCATTGTGACATCCCATGACCCCCCTTTATCCCCAGTGCTATTGTGAAATCCTGGGGACCCCTTTTGTCCCCAGGGCCCATTGTGACATCTGGGGGACGCCCTTGTCCCCAGGACCCATCGTGGCCCCGTGGTGACCCTCCTTGTCACTTGGGCCCATTGTGACACCATGGGGACGCCCCCCTTTGTCTCCAGTGCCCATTGTGACATCCCAGGACCCCCCTTTGTCCCCAGGGCCCATTGTAGGACCATGGGGACCCCCTTTGACCCCAGGGCCCATTGTGGCACCATGGCAACCCCTTTTGTCCCCAGGGCCCATTGTGACATTCTTGGACCCCACTTTGTCCCCAGGGCCTATTGTGACACCATGGGGACCCCTCCTTGTCACTGGGGACCCATTGTGACACCATGGGGACCCCCCCTTGTCTTCAGGACTCATTCTCACATCCTGGACACCCCCCATTGTCCCCAGGGCTCATTGTGACATCCAATGCACCCCCTTGTCCCCAGGGCCCATTGTGACATTCAGGGGACCCCTCTTTGTCCCCAGGGCCCATTGTGACATCCTAGGGACCCCCCCTTGTCCCCAGGGCCCATTGTGACGTCCCAGGACCCCCCATTGTCCCCAGGGCCCATTGTGACATTCAGGGGACCCCCCTTTGTCCCCAGGGCCCATTCTGATACCGTGGGGACCCCCTTTGTCCCCAGGGCCCATTGTGACATGCTGGGGACGCTCTTTGTCCCCAGGGCCCATTGTGACATCCTGGGGACCCTCCTTGTCCCCAGAGCCCATTGTGACATCCAGGGGACCCCCTTTGTCCCCAGGGCCCATTGTGGCACCATGACGACCCTCTTTGTCACTGGAGCCCATTGTGACATCCCATGACCCCCCATTGTCCCCAGTGCTATTGTGAAATCCTGGGGACCCCTTTTGTCCCCAGGGCCCATTATGACACCATGGGGAACCCCTTTGTCACTGGGGGCCATTGTGACATTCCAGGATTCCACTTTGTCCCCAGGGCTCGTTCTGACACCTTGGGGACTCCCATTGTCCCCAGGGCCCATTGTGACATCCTGGGCAACCCCATTGTCCCCAGGGCCCATTGTGAGATCTGGGGGACGCCCTTGTCCCCAGGACCCATCGTGGCACCGTGGGGACCCTCCTTGTCACTTGAGCCCATTGTGACACCATGGGGACGCCCCCCTTTGTCCCCAGTGCCCATTGTGACATCCTGCGGACCCCCCTTTGTCCCCAAGGCCCATTGTGACATTCAGGGGACCCACCATTGTCCTCAGGGCCCATTGTGAGGTCCCAGGACCCTCCATTGTCCCCAGGGCCCATTGTGACATCCTCGGCACCCCCTTGTGCCCAGGGCCCATTGTGACATTCAGGGGACCCCTCTTTGTCCCCAGGGCCCATTGTGACATCCTGGGGACCCCCCCTTGTCCCCAGGGCCCATTGTGACGTCCCAGGACCCGCCATTGTCCCCAGGGCCCATTGTGACATCCTGGGGATCCCTCCTTGTCCCCAGGACCCATTGTGACGTCCCAGGACCCCCCATTGTCCCCAGGGCCCATTGTGACATTCAGGGGCCCCCGTTTGTCACGGGGGCCCATTGTGACATCCCAGGACCCCACATTGTCCCCAGGGCCCATTGTGACATTCAGGGGACCCCACATTGTCCCCAGGACCTATTGTGACATCCTGGGGACCCCACTTGTCCCCAGGACCCATTGTGACACTATGCGGACCCCCGCTTGTGTCCAGGGCCCATTGTGACACCGTGGGTACCCCCCTTGTCCGCAGGGCTCATTGTGACATCCCAGGACCCCCTATTGTCCCCAGGGCCCATGGTGACATCCTGGGGACGCCCTTTGTCTCCAGTGCCCATTTTGACACCGTCGACACCCCCCTTTGTCCCCAGAGCCCATTGTGACATCCAGGGGACCCCCTTTGTCCCCAGGGCCCATTGTGGCACCATGAGGACCCTCTTTGTCACTGGGGCCCATTGTGACATCCCAGGACCCACCCTGGTCCCAAGGGCCCATTGTGACATCCGGGGGACCCACCTTGTCCCCAGGGCCCGTTGAAATGTCCCAGGACCACCCTTTGTCCCCAGGGTTCATTGTGACATCCTGGGGACCCCATTTATCCCCACGGCCCATTGTGGCACCATGGAGACCCCGTTTGTCACTGGGGCCCATTGTGACATCCCAGGACCCCACTTTGTCCCCAGGGCTTATTGTGACACCATGGGGATCTCCCTTGTCCCCAGGGCCCATTGTGACATCCCATGACCCCCCTTTATCCCCAGTGCTATTGTGAAATCCTGGGGACCCCTTTTGTCCCCAGGGCCCATTGTGGCACCATGGGGAACCCCTTTGTCACTGGGGGCCATTGTGACATTCCAGGATTCCACTTTGTCCCCAGGGCTCGTTCTGACACCTTGGGGACTCCCATTGTCCCCAGGGCCCATTGTGACATCCTGGGCAACCCCATTGTCCCCAGGGCCCATTTTGACATTCAGGGGACCCACCATTGTCCTCAGGGCCCATTGTGAGGTCCCAGGACCCCCCATTGTCCCCAGGGCCCATTGTGACATACTCGGCACCCCCTTGTCCCCAGGGTCCATTGTGACACTATGGGGACCCCCCCTTTTGCCCAGGGCCCATTGTGACACCGTGGGTACCACCCTTGTCCCCAGGGCTCATTGTGACATCCCAGGACCCCCCATTGTCCCCATGGCCCATTGTGATATTCAGGGGACCCCCCTTGTCCCCAGGGCCCATTCTGACACCGTGGGGACCCCCTTTGTCCCCAGGGCCCATTGTGACATCCTGGGGACCCCCTTTGTCCCAAGACTTCATTGTGACATCCTGGGGTCCCCCCTTGTCCTCAGGGTCCATTGTGACAGGCCAGGACCTTACATTGTCCCCAGGGCCCATTGTGATATCTGGGGGACCCCCTTGTTCCCAAGGCCCATTGTGACTTCCTGGGGACCCCCCCTTGTCCCCAGGGCCCATTGTGACATCCCAGGACCCCCCATTGTCTCCAGGGCCCATTGTGACATCCTCGGCACGCCCTTGTCCCCAGGGCCCATTGTGACATCCTGGGGACCCCCCCTTGTCCCCAGGGCCCATTGTGACGTCCCAGGACCCCCCATTGTCCCCAGGGCCCATTGTGACATCCTGGGGATCCCTCCTTGTCCCCAGGGCCCATTGTGATGTCCCAGGACCCCCCATTGTCCCCAGGGCCCATTGTGACATCCTCTGCACCCCCTTGTCCCCAGGGCCCATTGTGACATTCAGGGGACCCCTCTTTGTCCCCAGGGCCCATTGTCACATCCTGGGGACCCCCCCTTGTCCCCAGGGCCCATTGTGACATCCTGGGGACCCCCCCTTGTCCCCAGGGCCCATTGTGACGTCCCAGGACCCCCCATTGTCCCCAGGGCCCATTGTGACATCCTGGGGATCCCTCCTTTTCCCCAGGGCCCATTGTTGCGTCCCAGGACCCCCCATTGTCCCCAGGACCTATTGTGACATTCAGGGGACCCCCTTTGTCACTGGGGCCCATTGTGACACCATGGAGACCCCCGCTTGTCCTCAGGGTCCATTGTGACATCCTGGCCACCCCCTTGCTCCCAGGGCCCATTGTGGCACCATGGGGACACCGCCTTTGTCCCCAGGGCCCATTGTGACATCCCAGGACCCCCCTTTGTCCCCAGGACCCATTGTGACTTTCAGGGGACTCCACTTGTCCCCAGGACCCATTCTGATACCGTGGGGACCCCCTTTGTCCCCAGGGCCCATTATGACATGCTGGGGACTCTCTTTGTCCCCAGCGCACATTGTGACATCCTGGGGACCCCCCCTTTGTCCCCAGGGCCCATTGTGACATGCTGGGGACCCTCCTTGTCCCCAGAGCCCATTGTGACATCCTGGGGACCCCCCCCTGTCCCCAGGGCCCATTGTGACGTCCCAGGACCCCCCATTGTCCCCAGGGCCCATTGTGATATGCTGGGGAGCCCTCTTTGTCCCCAGGGCCCATTGTGAAATTCAGGGGACCCCAACTTGTCCCCAGGGCCCATTGTGACATCCTGGGGACCCCATTGTCACCAGAGCCCATTGTGATATCCTGGCGACCACCCTTTGTCCCCAGGGCCCATTGTGATATCCTGAGGACCGCCCTTTGTCCCCAGGGCCCATTGTGACATTCCGGGGACGCCTCTTTGTACCCAGGGCACACTGTGACATCCTGGGGACCCCCCCTTGTCACTGGGGCCCATTGTGACGTCCCAGGACCCCCCGTTGTCCCCAGGGCCCATTGTGACGTCCCAGGACCCCCGATTGTTCCCACGACCCATTGTGACATTCAGGGGGCCCCTTTGTCACTGGGGCCCATTGTGACATCCCAGGACCCCACATTGTCCCCAGGACACATTGTCACATCCTGGGGACCCCACTTGTCCCCAGGACCCATTGTGACACTATGGGGACCCCCCCTTGTGCCCAGGGCCCATTGTGACACCGTGGGTACCACCCTTGTCCGCAGGGCTCATTGTGACATCCCAGGACCCCCCTTTTTCCCCAGGGCCCATTCTGATACCGTGGGGATCCCCTTTGTCCCCAGAGTCCATTGTGACATCCAGGGGACCCCCTTTGTCCCCAGGGCCCATTGTGACATGCTGGGGACCCTCCTTGTCCCCAGAGCCCATTGTGACATCCTGGGGACCCCCCCCTGTCCCCAGGGCCCATTGTGACGTCCCAGGACCCCCCATTGTCCCCAGGGCCCATTGTGATATGCTGGGGAGCCCTCTTTGTCCCCAGGGCCCATTGTGAAATTCAGGGGACCCCAACTTGTCCCCAGGGCCCATTGTGACATCCTGGGGACCCCATTGTCACCAGAGCCCATTGTGATATCCTGGCGACCACCCTTTGTCCCCAGGGCCCATTGTGATATCCTGAGGACCGCCCTTTGTCCCCAGGGCCCATTGTGACATTCCGGGGACGCCTCTTTGTACCCAGGGCACACTGTGACATCCTGGGGACCCCCCCTTGTCACTGGGGCCCATTGTGACGTCCCAGGACCCCCCGTTGTCCCCAGGGCCCATTGTGACATCCTGGGGATCCCTCCTTGTCCCCAGGGCCCATTGTGACGTCCCAGGACCCCCGATTGTTCCCACGACCCATTGTGACATTCAGGGGGCCCCTTTGTCACTGGGGCCCATTGTGACATCCCAGGACCCCACATTGTCCCCAGGACACATTGTCACATCCTGGGGACCCCACTTGTCCCCAGGACCCATTGTGACACTATGGGGACCCCCCCTTGTGCCCAGGGCCCATTGTGACACCGTGGGTACCACCCTTGTCCGCAGGGCTCATTGTGACATCCCAGGACCCCCCTTTTTCCCCAGGGCCCATTCTGATACCGTGGGGATCCCCTTTGTCCCCAGAGTCCATTGTGACATCCAGGGGACCCCCTTTGTCCCCAGGGCCCATTGTGACATCGCAGGACCCCCCTGGGCCCCAGGGCGCATTTTGACATCCTGGGGATGCCCCCTTGTCAACGGGGCCCATTGTGACGTCCCAGGACCCCCCATTGTGTCCAGGGCCCATTGTGACATCCTGGGGATCCCTGCTTGGCCCCAGGGCCCATTGTGACGTCTTAGGACCCCCCGTTGTCCCCAGGGCCCATTGTGACATCCTGGGGACCCCCCCTTGTCCCCAGGGCCCATTGTGACATCCTGGGGATCCCTGCTTGGCCCCAGGGCCCATTGTGACGTCTTAGGACCCCCCGTTGTCCCCAGGGCCCATTGTGACATCCTGGGGACCCCCCCTTGTCCCCAGGGCCCATTGTGACATCCTGGGGATCCCTCCTTGTCCCCAGGGCCCATTGTGACGTCCCAGGACCCCCCACTGTCCTCAGGACCCATTGTAACATTCAGGGGACCACCTTTGTCACTGGGGCCCATTGTGACATCCCAGGACCCCACATTGTCCCCAGGGCCCATTGTGACATCCTGGGGACCCCATTTTCCCCAGGACCCATTGTGACACTATGGGTACCCCCCCTTGTTCCCAGGGCCCATTGTGACATCCTGGAGACCCGCCCTTGTCTCCAGGGCCAATTGAGACGTCCCAGGACCCCCATTGTCTCCAGGGCCCATTGTGACATCCTGGGGTCCCCCCTTTGTCCCCAGGGCCCATTGAAATGTCCCAGGACCACCGTTTGTCCCCAGGGTTCATTGTGACATCCTGGCGACCCCATTTGTCCCCACGGCCCATTGTGGCACCATGGGGACCCCGTTTGTCACTGGGGCCCATTGTGACATCCCAGGACCCCACTTTGTCCCCAGGGCTTATTGTGACACCATGGGGATCTCCCTTGTCCCCAGGGCCCATTGTGACATCCCATGACCCCCCTTTATCCCCAGTGCTATTGTGAAATCCTGGGGACCCCTTTTGTCCCCAGGGCCCACTGTGACATCTGGGGAACGCCCTTGTCCCCAGGACCCATCGTGGCACTGTGGGGACCCTCCTTGTCACTTGGGCCCATTGTGACACCATGGGGACCCCCTCTTTGTCTCCAGTACCCATTGTGACATCCTGGGGACCCCAAATTGTCCCCAGGGCCCATTGTGACATCCCAGGACCCCCCATTGTCCCCAGGGCCCATTGTGACATCCTCGGGACCCCCTTGTCCCCAAGGCCCATTGTGACATCCTGGGGACCCACCCTTGTCCCCAGGGCCCATTGTGACGTCCCAGGACCCCCCATTGTCTCCAGGGCCCATTGTGACATCCTGGAGATCCCTCCTTGTCCCCAGGGCCTATTGTGATGTCCCAGGACCCCCCATTGTCCCCAGGGCCCATTGTGACATCCTCTGCACCCCCTTGTCCCCAGGGCCCATTGTGACATTCAGGGGCCCCCATTTGTCACTGGGGCCCATTGGGACATCCCAGGACCCCACATTGTCCCCAGGGCCCATTGTGACTTTCAGGGGAACCCACTTGTCCCCAGGACCCATTGTGACACTATAGGGACCCCCCCTTGTGCCCAGTGCCCATTGTGACACCGTGGGTACCACCCTTGTCCGCAGGGCCCATTGTGACATCCTGGGGACACCCCCTTGTCCCCACGGCCCATTGTGACATCCTGGGAATCCCCCCTTGTCCCCAGGGCCCATTGTGACATCCTGGGAATCCCTCCTTATCCCCAGGGCCCATTGTGACATCCAGGGGACCCCCCCTTGTCCCCAGGGCCCATTGTGACGTCCCAGGACCCGCCATTGTCCCCAGTGCCCACTGTGACATCCTGGGGACACCCCCTTTGTCCCCAGTGCCCATTGTGACATCCTGCGGACCCCCCTTTGTCCCCAGGGCCCATTTTGACATTCAGGGGACCCACCATTGTCCTCAGGGCCCACTGTGAGGTCCCAGGACCCCCAATTGTCCCCAGGGCCCATTGTGACATTCAGGGGACCCCACATTGTCCCCAGGGCCCATTGTGACATCCTGGGGACCCCACTTGTCCCCAGGACCCATTGTGACACTATGGGGACCCCCCCTTGTGCCCAGGGCCCATTGTGACACCGTGGGTACCACCCTTGTCCGCAGGGGCCATTGTGACATCCTGGGGACACCCCCTTGTCCCCAGGGCCCATTCTGATACCGTGGGGACCCCCTTTGTCCCCAGGGCCCATTGTGACATCCTGGGGACCCTCCTTGTCCCCAGAGTCCATTGTGACATCCAGGGGACCCCCTTTGTCCCCAGGGCCCATTGTGGCACCATAGGGACCCCTTTTGTTCACTGGGGCCCATTGTGACATCCCAGGACCCCCCCTGGTTTCCAGGCCCCATTGTGACATCCTGGGGACTCCCTTTGTCCCAAGACTTCATTCTGACATCCTGGGGACCCCACATTGTCCCTAGGGCCCATTGTGACATCCCAGGACCCCCCATTGTCCCCAGGGCCCATTGTGACATCCTCGGGACCCCCTTGTCCCCAAGGCCCATTGTGACATCCTGGGGACCCACCCTTGTCCCCAGGGCCCATTGTGACGTCCCAGGACCCCCCATTGTCTCCAGGGCCCATTGTGACATCCTGGGGATCCCTCCTTGTCCCCAGGGCCTATTGTGATGTCCCAGGACCCCCCATTGTCCCCAGGGCCCATTGTGACATCCTCTGCACCCCCTTGTCCCCAGGGCCCATTGTGACATTCAGGTGACCCCTCTTTGTCCCCAGGGCCCATTGTGAGATCCTGGGGACCCCCCATTGTCCCCAGGGCCCATTGTGACGTCCCAGGACCCCCCATTGTCCCCAGGGCCCATTGTGACATCCTCGGCACCCCCTTGTCCCCAGGGCCCATTGTGACATCCTGGGGACCCCCCCTTGTCCCCAGGGCCCATTGTGACGTCCCAGGACCCCCCATTGTCCCCAGGGCCCATTGTGACATCCTGAGGATCCCTCCTTGTCCTCAGGGCCCATTGTGATGTCCCAGGACCCCCCATTGTCGCCAGGGCCCATTGTGACATCCTCTGCACCCCCTTGTCCCCAGGGCCCATTGTGACATTCAGGGGACCCCTCTTTTTCCCCAGGGCCCATTGTGACATCCTGGGGACCCCCCCTTGTCCCCAGGGCCCATTGTGACGTCCCAGGACCCCCCATTGTCCCCAGGGCCCATTGTGACATTCAGGGGACCCCCCTTTGTCCCCAGGGCCCATTCTGATACCGTGGGGACCCCCTTTGTCCCCAGGGCCCATTGTGACATGCTGGGGACACTCTTTGTCCCCAGGGCCCATTGTGACATCCTGGGGACCCTCCTTGTCCCCAGAGCCCATTGTGACATCCCAGGACCCCACTTTGTCCCCAGGGCTTATTGTGACACCATGGGGATCTCCCTTGTCCCCAGGGCCCATTGTGACATCCCATGACCCCCCTTTATCCCCAGTGCTATTGTGAAATCCTGGGGACCCCTTTTGTCCCCAGGGCCCATTGTCGCACCATGGGGAACCCCTTTGTCACTGGGGACCATTGTGACATTCCAGGATTCCACTTTGTCCCCAGGGTTCGTTCTGACACCTTGGGGACTCCCATTGTCCCCAGGGCCCATTGTGACATCCTGTGCACCCCCCTTTGTCCCCAGGGTCCATTGTGACATCCTGGGTAACCCCATTGTCCCCAGGGCCCATTGTGAGATCTGGGGGACGCCCTTGTCCCCAGGACCCATCGTGGCACCGTGGGGACCCTCCTTGTCACTTGGGCCCATTGTGACACCATGGGGACCCCCCCTTTGTCTCCAGTACCCATTGTGACATCCTGGGGATCCCTCCTTGTCCCCAGGGCCCATTGTGACGTCCCAGGACCCCCCATTGTCCCCAGGGCCCATTGTGACCTTCAGGGGACCCCCTTTGTCACTAGGGCCCATTGTGACTTTCAGGGGACCCCACTTGTCCCCAGGGCCCATTGTGACATCCTGGGGACCCCACTTGTCCCCAGGACCCATTGTGACACTATGGGGACCCCCCCTTGTGCCCAGAGCCCATTGTGACAATGTGGGTACCACCCTTGTCCGCAGGGCTCATTGTGACATCCCAGGACCCCCCTTTGTCCCCAGGGCTCATTGTGACATTCTAGGACCCCACTTTCTCCCCAGGGCCTATTGTGACACCATGGGGAACCCTCCTTGTCACTGGGGACCCATTGTGACACCATGGGGACCCTCCCTTTGTCCCCAGTGCCCATTGTGACATCCTGCACACCCCCCTTTGTCCCCAGGGCCCATTGTGACATCCTGGGGATCCCTCCTTGTCCCCAGGGCCCACTGTGACATCCCAGGACCCCCCATTTTCCCCAGGGCCCATTGTGACATTCAGGGGCCCCCGTTTGTCACGGGGCCCCATTGTGACATCCCAGGACCCCACATTGTCCCCAGGGCCCATTGTGACTTTCAGGGGACCCCACTTGTCCCCAGGACCCATTGTGACACTATAGGGACCCCCCCTTGTGCCCAGTGCCCATTGTGACACCGTGGGTACCACCCTTGTCCGCAGGGCTCATTGTGACATCCCAGGACCCCCCTTTGTCCCCAGGGCCCATTCTGATACCGTGGGGATCCCCTTTGTCCCCAGAGTCCATTGTGACATCCAGGGGACCCCCTTTGTCCCCAGGGCCAATTGTGACATCGCAGGACTCCCCTGGGCCCCAGGGCGCATTTTGACATCCTGGGGATGCCCCCTTGTCAACGGACCCATTGTGACGTCCCAGGACCCCCCATTGTGTCCAGGGCCCATTGTGACATCCTGGGGATCCCTGCTTGGCCCCAGGGCCCATTGTGACGTCTTAGGACCCCCCGTTGTCCCCAGGGCCCATTGTGACATCCTGGGGATCCCTCCTTGTCCCCAGGGCCCATTGTGACGTCCCAGGACCCCCCACTGTCCTCAGGACCCATTGTAACATCCTGGGGACCCCATTTTCCCCAGGACCCATTGTGACACTATGGGTACCCCCCCTTGTTCCCAGGGCCCATTGTGACATCCTGGAGACCCGCCCTTGTCTCCAGGGCCAATTGTGACGTCCCAGGACCTCCCATTGTTCCCAGGGCCCATTGTGATGTCCTTGGGAGCCCCCTCTCTTCCCAGGGCTCATTGTGACTCTCAGGGGACCCCACCTTGTCCCCAGGGCTGATTGTGACGTCCTAGGGCCCCTCTGTGTCCCCAGGGCCCATTGTGACGTCCCAGGACCCCCATTGTCCCCAGGGCCTATTGTGACATCCTGGGGTCCCCCCTTTGTCCCCAGGGCCCATTGAAATGTCCCAGGACCACCGTTTGTCCCCAGGGTTCATTGTGACATCCTGGGGACCCCATTTGTCCCCACGGCCCATTGTGGCACCATGGGGACCCCGTTTGTCACTGGGGCCCATTGTGACATCCCAGGACCCCACTTTGTCCCCAGGGCTTATTGTGACACCATGGGGATCTCCCTTGTCCCCAGGGCCCATTGTGACATCCCATGACCCCCCTTTATCCCCAGTGCTATTGTGAAATCCTGGGGACCCCTTTTGTCCCCAGGGCCCACTGTGACATCTGGGGGACGCCCTTGTCCCCAGGACCCATCGTGGCCCCGTGGTGACCCTCCTTGTCACTTGGGCCCATTGTGACACCATGGGGACGCCCCCCTTTGTCTCCAGTGCCCATTGTGACATCCTGCGGACCCCCCTTTGTCCCCAGGGCCCATTGTGACGTCCCAGGACCCCCCATTGTCCCCAGGGCCCATTGTGAGGTCCCAGGACCCCCCATTGTCCCCAGGGCCCATTGTGACATCCTCGGCACCCCCTTGTGCCCAGGGCCCATGGTGACATTCAGGGGACCCCTCTTTGTCCCCAGGACCCATTGTGACGTCCCAGGACCCCCATTATACCCAGGGCCCATTGTGACATCCCAGGACCCCACTTTGTCCCCAGGGCTTATTGTGACACCATGAGGATCTCCCTTGTCCCCAGGGCCCATTGTGACATCCTCGGCACCCCCTTGTCCCCAGGGCCCATTGTGACATTCAGGGGACGCCTCTTTGTCCCCAGGGCCCATTGTGACATCCTGGGGATCCCTCATTGTCCCCAGGACCCATTGTGACGTCCCAGGACCCCCCATTGTCCCCAGGGCCCATTGTGACATTCAGGGATCCCCGTTTGTCACAGGGGCCCATTGTGACATCCCAGGACCCCACATTGTCCCCAGGGCCCATTGTGACTTTCAGGGGACCCCACTTGTCCCCAGGACCCATTGTGACACTATAGGGACCCCACCTTGTGCCCAGAGCCCATTGTGACACCGTGGGTACCACCCTTGTCCGCAGGGCCCATTGTGACATCATGGGGACACCCCCTTGTCCCCAGGGCCCATTGTGACATCCTGGGAAGCCCTCCTTGTCCCCAGGGCCCATTGTGACGTCCCAGGACCCGCCATTGTCCCCAGGGCCCATTGTGACATCCTCGGGATCCCTCCTTGTCCCCAGGGCCCATTGTGACATCCCAGGACCCCCCATTGTCCCCAGGGCCCATTGTGACATTCAGGGGCCCCCGTTTGTCACAGGGCCCCATTGTGACATCCCAGGACCCCACATTGTCCCCAGGGCCCATTGTGACATCCTGGGGACCCCACTTGTCCCCAGGGCCCATTGTGACTTTCAGGGGACCCCACTTGTCCCCAGGACCCATTGTGACACTATAGGGACCCCCCCTTGTGCCCAGTGCCGATTGTGACACCGTGGGTACCACCCTTCTCCTCAGGGCCCATTGTGACATCCTGGGGACACCCCCTTGTCCCCAGGGCCCATTGTGACATCCTGGGGATCCCTCCTTGTCCCCAGGGCCCATTGTGACGTCCCAGGACCCCCCATTGTCCCCAGGACCCATTGTGACATTCAGGGGACCCCCTTTGTCACTGGGGCCCATTGTGAAATCCCAGGACCCCACATTGTCCCCAGGGCCCATTCTGACATCCCAGGACCCCACTTTGTCCCCAGGGCTTATTGTGACACCATGGGGATCTCCCTTGTCCCCAGGGCCCATTTTGACATCCCATGACCCCCCTTTGTCCCCAGTGCTATTGTGAAATCCTGGGGACCCCTTTTGTCCCCAGGGCCCATTGTGACACCATGGGGAACCCCTTTGTCACTGGGGGCCATTGTGACATTCCAGGATTCCACTTTGACCCCAGGGCTCGTTCTGACACCTTGGGGACTCCCATTGTCCCCAGGGCCCATTGTGACATCCTGGGCAACCCCATTGTCCCCAGGGCCCATTGTGACATCTGGAGGACGCCCGTGTCCCCAGGACCCATCATGGCACCGTGGTGACCCTCCTTGTCACTTGGGCCCATTGTGACACCATGGGGACCCCTCCTTTGTCCCCAGGGCCCATTGTGACATCCTCGGCACCCCCTTGTCCCCAGGGCCCATTGTGACATTCAGGGGACCCCTCTTTGTCCCCAGGGCCCATTCTGACATCCTGGGGATCCCTCCTTGTCCCCAGGGCCCATTGTGATGTCCCAGGACCCCCCATTGTCCCCAGGACCTATTGTGACATTCAGGGGATCCCCTTTGTCACTGGGGCCCATTGTGACACCATGGAGACCCCCGCTTGTCCTCAGGGTCCATTGTGACATCCTGGGCACCCCCCATTTTCCCCAGGACCCATTGTGACATCCTGGCCATCCCCTTGCTCCCAGGGCCCATTGTGGCACCATGGGGACACCCCCTTTGTCCCCAGGGCCCATTGTGACATCCCAGGACCCCCCTTTGTCCCCAGGGCCCATTGTAGCACCATGGGGACCCCCTTTGACCCCAGGGCCCATTGTGGCACCATGGCAACCCCTTTTGTCCCCAGGGCCCATTGTGACATTCTTGGACCCCACTTTGTCCCCAGGGCCTATTGTGACACCATGGGGACCCCTCCTTGTCACTGGGGACCCATTGTGACACCATGGGGACCCCCCCTTGTCCTCAGGACTCATTCTCACATCCTGGACACCCCCCATTGTCCCCAGGGCCCATTGTGACATCCAATGCACCCCCTTGTCCCCAGGGCCCATTGTGACATTCAGGGGACCCCTCTTTGTCCCCAGGGCCCATTGTGACATCCTGGGAACCCCCCCTTGTCCCCAGGGCCCATTGTGACGTCCCAGGACCCGACATTGTCCCCAGGGCCCATTGTGACATCCTCTGCACCCCCTTGTCCCCAGGGCCCATTGTGACGTCCCAGGACCCCCCATTGTCCCCAGGGCCCATTGTGACATTCAGGGGACCCCCCTTTGTCCCCAGGGCCCATTCTGATACCGTGGGGACCCCCTTTGTCCCCAGGGCCCATTGTGACATGCTGGGGACGCTCTTTGTCCCCAGGGCCCATTGTGACATCCTGGGGACCCTCCTTGTCCCCAGAGCCCATTGTGACATCCAGGGGACCCCCTTTGTCCCCAGGACCCATTGTGGCACCATGAGGACCCTCTTTGTCACTGGAGCCCATTGTGACATCCCATGACCCCCCTTTGTCCCCAGTGCTATTGTGAAATCCTGGGGACCCCTTTTGTCCCCAGGGCCCATTGTGACATCTGGGGGACGCCCTTGTCCCCAGGACCCATCGTGGCCCCGTGGTGACCCTCCTTGTCACTTGGGCCCATTGTGACACCATGGGGACGCCCCCCTTTGTCTCCAGTGCCCATTGTGACATCCTGCGGACCCCCCTTTGTCCCCAGGGCCCATTGTGACATTCAGGGGACCCACCATTGTCCTCAGGGCCCATTGTGAGGTCCCAGGACCCCCCATTGTCCCCAGGGCCCATTGTGACATCCTGGGAATCCCTCCTTGTCCCCAGGGCCCATCGTGACGTCCCAGGTCCCCCGTTTTCCCCAGGGCCCATTGTGACATCCTCGGCACCCCCTTGTCCCCAAGGCCCATTGTGACATTCAGGGGACCCCTCTTTGTCCCCAGGGCCCATTGTGACATCCTGGGGACCCCCCCTTGTTCCCAGGGCCCACTGTGACGTCCCACGACCCGCCATTGTCCCCAGGGCCCTGTGTGACATCCTGGGGTGCCCTCCTTGTCCCCAGGGCCCATTGTGACGTCCCAGGACCCCCCATTGTCCCCGGGGCCCATTGTGACATTCAGGGGCCCCCGTTTGTCATGGGGCCCATTGTGACATCCCAGGACCCCACATTGTCCCCAGGGCCCATTGTGACTTTCAGGGGACCCCACTTGTCCCCAGGAACCATTGTGACACTATAGGGACCCCCCCTTGTGCCCAGTGACCATTGTGACACCGTGAGTACCACCCTTGTCCCCAGGGCCCATTGTGACATCCTGGGAATCCCTCCTTGTCCCCAGGGCCCATTGTGACGTCCCAGGACCCCCCAGTGTCCCCGGGGCCCATTGTGACATTCAGGGGACCCCCTTTGTCACTGGGGCCCTTTGTGACATCCCAGGACCCCACATTGTCCCCAGGACCTATTGTGACATCCTGGGGACCCCACTTGTCCCCAGGACCCATTGTGACACTATGGGGACCCCCCCTTGTGCCCAGGGCCCATTTTGACACCGTCGACACACGCCTTTGTCCCCAGAGCCCATTGTGACATCCAGGGGACCCCCTTTGTCCCCAGGGCCCATTGTGGCACCATGAGGACCCTCTTTGTCACTGGGGCCCATTGTGACATCCCAGGACCCCCCCTGGTCCCCAGGGCCCATTGTGACATCCGGGGGACCCCCTTGTCCCCAGGGCCCATTGTGACACCATGGGGTCCCACTTTGTCCCCAGGGCCCATTGAAATGTCCCAGGACCACCCTTTGTCCCCAGGGCTTATTGTGACACCATGGGGATCTCCCTTGTCCCCAGGGCCCATTGTGACATCCCACGACCCCCCTTTGTCCCCAGTGCTATTGTGAAATCCTGGGGACCCCTTTTGTCCCCAGGGCCCATTGTGACACCATGGGGAACCCCTTTGTCACTGGGGGCCATTGTGACATTCCAGGATCCACTTTGTCCCCAGGGTTCGTTCTGACACCTTGGGGACTCCCATTGTCCCCAGGGCCCATTGTGACATCCTGGGCAACCCCATTGTCCCCAGGGCCCATTGTGACATCTGGGGGACGCCCTTGTCCCCAGGACCCATCGTGGCACCGCGGGGACCCTCCTTGTCACTTGGGCCCATTGTGACACCATGGGGACGCCCCCCTTTCTCCCCAGGGCCCATTGTGACATGCTGCGGACCCCCCTTTGTCCCCAGGGCCCATTGTGACATTCAGGGGACCCACCATTGTCCTCAGGGCCCATTGTGAGGTCCCAGGACCCCCCATTGTCCCCAGGGCCCATTGTGACATCCTGGGAATCCCTCCTTGTCCCCAGGGCCCATCGTGACGCCCCAGGTCCCCCGTTTTCCCCAGGGCCCATTGTGACATCCTCGGCACCCCCTTGTCCCCAAGGCCCATTGTGACATTCAGGGGACCCCTCTTTGTCCCCAGGGCCCATTGTGACATCCTGGGGACCCCCCCTTGTTCCCAGGGCCCACTGTGACGTCCCACGACCCGCCATTGTCCCCAGGGCCCTGTGTGACATCCTGGGGTGCCCTCCTTGTCCCCAGGGCCCATTGTGATGTCCCAGGACCCCCCATTGTCCCCGGGGCCCATTGTGACATTCAGGGGCCCCCGTTTGTCACTGGGGCCCATTGTGACATCCCAGGACCCCACATTGTCCCCAGGGCCCATTGTGACTTTCAGGGGACCCCACTTGTCCCCAGGAACCATTGTGACACTATAGGGACCCCCCCTTGTGCCCAGTGACCATTGTGACACCGTGAGTACCACCCTTGTCCCCAGGGCCCATTGTGACATCCTGGGAATCCCTCCTTGTCCCCAGGGCCCATTGTGACGTCCCAGGACCCCCCAGTGTCCCCGGGGCCCATTGTGACATTCAGGGGACCCCCTTTGTCACTGGGGCCCTTTGTGACATCCCAGGACCCCACATTGTCCCCAGGACCTATTGTGACATCCTGGGGACCCCACTTGTCCCCAGGACCCATTGTGACACTATGGGGACCCCCCCTTGTGCCCAGGGCCCATTTTGACACCGTCGACACCCGCCTTTGTCCCCAGAGCCCATTGTGACATCCAGGGGACCCCCTTTGTCCCCAGGGCCCATTGTGGCACCATGAGGACCCTCTTTGTCACTGGGGCCCATTGTGACATCCCAGGACCCCCCCTGGTCCCCAGGGCCCATTGTGACATCCGGGGGACCCCCTTGTCCCCAGGGCCCATTGTGACACCATGGGGTCCCACTTTGTCCCCAGGGCCCATTGAAATGTTCCAGGACCACCCTTTGTCCCCAGGGCTTATTGTGACACCATGGGGATCTCCCTTGTCCCCAGGGCCCATTGTGACATCCCACGACCCCCCTTTGTCCCCAGTGCTATTGTGAAATCCTGGGGACCCCTTTTGTCCCCAGGGCCCATTGTGACACCATGGGGAACCCCTTTGTCACTGGGGGCCATTGTGACATTCCAGGATCCACTTTGTCCCCAGGGTTCGTTCTGACACCTTGGGGACTCCCATTGTCCCCAGGGCCCATTGTGACATCCTGGGCAACCCCATTGTCCCCAGGGCCCATTGTGACATCTGGGGGACGCCCTTGTCCCCAGGACCCATCGTGGCACCGCGGGGACCCTCCTTGTCACTTGGGCCCATTGTGACACCATGGGGACGCCCCCCTTTCTCCCCAGGGCCCATTGTGACATGCTGCGGACCCCCCTTTGTCCCCAGGGCCCATTTTGACATTCAGGGGACCCACCATTGTCCTCAGGGCCCATTGTGAGGTCCCAGGACCCCCCATTGTCCCCAGGGTCCATTGTGACATCCTCGGCACCCCCTTGTCCCCAGGGTCCATTGTGACACTATGGGGACCCCCCCTTGTGCCCAGGGCCCATTGTGACACCGTGGGTACCACCCTTGTCTGCAGGGCTCATTGTGACATCCCAGGACCCCCCATTGTCCCCAGGGCCCATTGTGATATCTGGGGGACCCCCTTGTTCCCAAGGCCCATTGTGACATCCTGGGGACCCCCCCTTGTCCCCAGGGCCCATTGTGACATCCCAGGACCCCCCATTGTCCCCAGGGCCCATTGTGACATCCTCGGCACGCCCTTGTCCCCAGGGCCCATTGTGACACTATGGGGACCCCCCCTTGTGCCCAGGGCCCATTGTGACGTCCCAGGACCCCCCATTGTCCCCAGGGCCCATTGTGACATCCTGGGGATCCCTCCTTGTCCCCAGGGCCCATTGTGATGTCCCAGGACCCCCTATTGTCCCCAGGGCCCATTGTGACATCCTCTGCACCCTCTTGTCCCCAGGGCCCATTGTGACATTCAGGGGACCCCTCTTTGTCCCCAGGGCCCATTGTGACATTCAGGGGACCCCTCTTTGTCCCCAGGGCCCATTGTGACATCCTGGGGACCCCCCCTTGTCCCCAGGGCCCATTGTGACATCCTGGGGACCCCCCCTTGTCCCCAGGGCCCATTGTGACGTCCCAGGACCCCCCATTGTCCCCAGGGCCCATTGTGACATCCTGGGGATCCCTCCTTGTCCGCAGGGCCCATTGTGACGTCCCAGGACCCCCCATTGTCCCCAGGACCTATTGTGACATTCAGGGGACCCCCTTTGTCACTGGGGCCCATTGTGACACCATGGAGACCCCCGCTTGTCCTCAGGGTCCATTGTGACATCCTGGGCACCCCCCATTTTCCCCAGGACCCATTGTGACATCCTGGCCATCCCCTTCCTCCCTGGGCCCATTGTGGCACCATGGGGACACCCCCTTTGTCCCCAGGGCCCATTGTGACATCCCAGGACCCCCCTTTGTCCCCAGGGCCCATTGTAGCATCATGGGGACCCCCTTTAACCCCAGGGCCCATTGTGGCACTATGGCAACCCCTTTTGTCCCCAGGGCCCATTGTGACATTCTTGGACCCCACTTTGTCCCCAGGGCCTATTGTGACACCATGGGGACCCCTCCTTGTCACTGGGGACCCATTATGACACCATGGGGACCCCCCCTTGTCCTCAGGACTCATTCTCACATCCTGGACACCCCGCATTGTCCCCAGGGCCCATTGTGACATCCACTGCACCCCCTTGTCCCCAGGGCCCATTTTGACATTCAGGGGACCCCTCTTTGTCCCCAGGGCCCATTGTGACATCCTGGGGACTCCCCCTTGTCCCCAGGGCCCATTGTGACGTCCCAGGACCCCCCATTGTCCCCAGGGCCCATTGTGACATCCTGTGGATCCCTCCTTGTCCCCAGGGCCCATTGTGACGTCCCAGGACCCCCCCTGGTCCCCAGGGCCCATTGTGACATCCGGGGGACCCCCTTGTCCCCAGGGCCCATTGTGACACCATGGGGTCCCACTTTGTCCCCAGGGCCCATTGAAATGTCCCAGGACCACCCTTTGTCCCCAGGGCTTATTGTGACACCATGGGGATCTCCCTTGTCCCCAGGGCCCATTGTGACATCCCACGACCCCCCTTTGTCCCCAGTGCTATTGTGAAATCCTGGGGACCCCTTTTGTCCCCAGGGCCCATTGTGACACCATGGGGAACCCCTTTGTCACTGGGGGCCATTGTGACATTCCAGGATCCACTTTGTCCCCAGGGTTCGTTCTGACACCTTGGGGACTCCCATTGTCCCCAGGGCCCATTGTGACATCCTGGGCAACCCCATTGTCCCCAGGGCCCATTGTGACATCTGGGGGACGCCCTTGTCCCCAGGACCCATCGTGGCACCGCGGGGACCCTCCTTGTCACTTGGGCCCATTGTGACACCATGGGGACGCCCCCCTTTCTCCCCAGGGCCCATTGTGACATGCTGCGGACCCCCCTTTGTCCCCAGGGCCCATTTTGACATTCAGGGGACCCACCATTGTCCTCAGGGCCCATTGTGAGGTCCCAGGACCCCCCATTGTCCCCAGGGTCCATTGTGACATCCTCGGCACCCCCTTGTCCCCAGGGTCCATTGTGACACTATGGGGACCCCCCCTTGTGCCCAGGGCCCATTGTGACACCGTGGGTACCACCCTTGTCTGCAGGGCTCATTGTGACATCCCAGGACCCCCCATTGTCCCCAGGGCCCATTGTGATATCTGGGGGACCCCCTTGTTCCCAAGGCCCATTGTGACATCCTGGGGACCCCCCCTTGTCCCCAGGGCCCATTGTGACATCCCAGGACCCCCCATTGTCCCCAGGGCCCATTGTGACATCCTCGGCACGCCCTTGTCCCCAGGGCCCATTGTGACACTATGGGGACCCCCCCTTGTGCCCAGGGCCCATTGTGACGTCCCAGGACCCCCCATTGTCCCCAGGGCCCATTGTGACATCCTGGGGATCCCTCCTTGTCCCCAGGGCCCATTGTGATGTCCCAGGACCCCCTATTGTCCCCAGGGCCCATTGTGACATCCTCTGCACCCTCTTGTCCCCAGGGCCCATTGTGACATTCAGGGGACCCCTCTTTGTCCCCAGGGCCCATTGTGACATTCAGGGGACCCCTCTTTGTCCCCAGGGCCCATTGTGACATCCTGGGGACCCCCCCTTGTCCCCAGGGCCCATTGTGACATCCTGGGGACCCCCCCTTGTCCCCAGGGCCCATTGTGACGTCCCAGGACCCCCCATTGTCCCCAGGGCCCATTGTGACATCCTGGGGATCCCTCCTTGTCCGCAGGGCCCATTGTGACGTCCCAGGACCCCCCATTGTCCCCAGGACCTATTGTGACATTCAGGGGACCCCCTTTGTCACTGGGGCCCATTGTGACACCATGGAGACCCCCGCTTGTCCTCAGGGTCCATTGTGACATCCTGGGCACCCCCCATTTTCCCCAGGACCCATTGTGACATCCTGGCCATCCCCTTCCTCCCTGGGCCCATTGTGGCACCATGGGGACACCCCCTTTGTCCCCAGGGCCCATTGTGACATCCCAGGACCCCCCTTTGTCCCCAGGGCCCATTGTAGCATCATGGGGACCCCCTTTAACCCCAGGGCCCATTGTGGCACTATGGCAACCCCTTTTGTCCCCAGGGCCCATTGTGACATTCTTGGACCCCACTTTGTCCCCAGGGCCTATTGTGACACCATGGGGATCCCTCCTTGTCACTGGGACCCATTATGACACCATGGGGACCCCCCTTGTCCTCAGGACTCATTCTCACATCCTGGACACCCCGCATTGTCCCCAGGGCCCATTGTGACATCCACTGCACCCCCTTGTCCCCAGGGCCCATTTTGACATTCAGGGGACCCCTCTTTGTCCCCAGGGCCCATTGTGACATCCTGGGGACTCCCCCTTGTCCCCAGGGCCCATTGTGACGTCCCAGGACCCCCCATTGTCCCCAGGGCCCATTGTGACATCCTGTGGATCCCTCCTTGTCCCCAGGGCCCATTGTGACGTCCCAGGACCCCCCATTGTCCCCAGGGCCCATTGTGATATGCTGGGGAGCCCTCTTTGTCCCCAGGGCCCATTTTGAAATTCAGGGGACCCCAACTTGTCCTCAGGGCCCATTCTGATATCCTGGGGACACTCTTTGTCCCCAGGGCCCATTGTGACATCCCAGGACCGCCTGTTGTCCCCAGGGCCCATTGTGACATCCTGGGGACCCCATTGCCACCAGAGCCCATTGTGATATCCTGGCGACCACCCTTTGTCCCCAGGGCCCATTGTGATATCCTGAGGACCGCCCTTTGTCCCCAGGGCCCATTGTGACGTCCCAGGACCCCCCATTGTTCCCAGGGCCCATTGTGACATTCAGGGGCCCCCGTTTGTCATTGGGGCCCATTGTGACATCCCAGGACCCCACATTGTCCCCAGGGCCCATTGTGACATCCTGGGGACCCCACTTGTCCCCAGGGCCCATTGTGACTTTCAGGGGACCCCACTTGTCCCCAGGACCCATTGTGACACTATAGGGACCCCCCCTTGTGCCCAGTGCCGATTGTGACACCGTGGGTACCACCCTTCTCCTCAGGGCCCATTGTGACATCCTGGGGACACCCCCTTGTCCCCAGGGCCCATTGTGACATCCTGGGGATCCCTCCTTGTCCCCAGGGCCCATTGTGACGTCCCAGGACCCCCCATTGTCCCCAGGACCCATTGTGACATTCAGGGGACCCCCTTTGTCACTGGGGCCCATTGTGAAATCCCAGGACCCCACATTGTCCCCAGGGCCCATTGTGACATCCTGGGGACCCCCCCTTTGTCCCCAGTGCCCATTGTGACATCCTGCGGACCCCCCTTTGTCCCCAGGGCCCATTTTGACATTCAGGGGACCCACCATTGTCCTCAGGGCCCATTGTGAGGTCCCAGGACCCCCCATTGTCCCCAGGGCCCATTGTGACATCCTCGGCACCCCCTTGTCCCCAGGGTCCATTGTGACACTATGGGGACCCCCCCTTGTGCCCAGGGCCCATTGTGACACCGTGGGTACCACCCTTGTCTGCAGGGCTCATTGTGACATCCCAGGACCCCCCATTGTCCCCAGGGCCCATTGTGACATTCACGGGACCCCCCTTGTCCCCAGGGCCCATTCTGATACCGTGGGGACCCCCTTTGTCCCCAGAGCCCATTGTGACATGCTGGGGACGCTCTTTGTCCCCAGGGCCCATTGTGACATCCTGGGGACCCTCCTTGTCCCCAGAGCCCATTGTGACATCCAGGGGACCCCCTTTGTCCCCAGGGCCCATTGTGGCACCATAGGGACTCCCTTTGTCACTGGGGCCCATTCTGACATCCCAGGACCCCCCCTGGTCCCCAGGGCCCATTGTGACATCCTGGGGACCCCCTTTGTCCCAAGACTTCATTGTGACATCCTGGGGACCCCCCTTGTCCTCAGGGTCCATTGTGACAGCCCTGGACCTTACATTGTCCCCAGGGCCCATTGTGATATCTGGGGGACCCCCTTGTCCCCAGGGCCCATTGTGACATCCCAGGACCTTACTTTGTCCCCAGGGCCCATTGTGACATCCTGGGGACCCCCCCTTGTCCCCAGGGCCCATTGTGACGTCCCAGGACCCCCCATTGTCCCCAGGGCCCATTGTGACATCCTGGGGATCCCTCCTTGTCCCCAGGGCCCATTGTGACATCCCAGGACCCCCCATTGTCCCCAGGTCCCATTGTGACATCCTCTGCACCCCCTTGTCCCCAGGGCCCATTGTGACATCCTGGGGATCCCTCCTTGTCCCCAGGGCCCATTCTGACGTCCCAGGACCCCCCATTGTCCCCAGGGCCCGTTGTGACATTCAGGGGCCCCCGTTTGTCACTGGGGCCCATTGTGACATCCCAGGACCCCACTTGTCCCCAGGACCCATTGTGACACTATAGGGACCCCCCCTTGTGCCCAGTGACCATTGTGGCACCGTGGGTACCACCCTTGTCCCCAGGGCCCATTGTGACATCCTGGGAATCCCTCCTTGTCCCCAGGGCCCATCGTGACGTCCCAGGTCCCCCGTTTTCCCCAGGGCCCATTGTGACATCCTCGGCACCCCCTTGTCCCCAAGGCCCATTGTGACATTCAGGGGACCCCCTTTGACCCCAGGGCCCATTGTGGCACCATGGCAACCCCTTTTGTCCCCAGGGCCCATTGTGACATTCTTGGACCCCACTTTGTCCCCAGGGCCTATTGTGACACCATGGGGACCCCCCCTTGTCCTCAGGACTCATTCTCACATCCTGGACACCCCCCATTGTCCCCAGGGCCCATTGTGACATCCAATGCACCCCCTTGTCCCCAGGGCCCATTGTGACATTCAGGGGACCCCTCTTTGTCCCCAGGGCCCATTGTGACATCCTGGGGACCCCCCCTTGTCCCCAGGGCCCATTGTGACGTCCCAGGACCCGACATTGTCCCCAGGGCCCATTGTGACATCCTCTGCACCCCCTTGTCCCCAGGGCCCATTGTGACGTCCCAGGACCCCCCATTGTCCCCAGGGCCCATTGTGACATTCAGGGGACCCCCCTTTGTCCCCAGGGCCCATTCTGATACCGTGGGGACCCCCTTTGTCCCCAGGGCCCATTGTGACATGCTGGGGACGCTCTTTGTCCCCAGGGCCCATTGTGACATCCTGGGGACCCTCCTTGTCCCCAGAGCCCATTGTGACATCCAGGGGACCCCCTTTGTCCCCAGGACCCATTGTGGCACCATGAGGACCCTCTTTGTCACTGGAGCCCATTGTGACATCCCATGACCCCCCTTTGTCCCCAGTGCTATTGTGAAATCCTGGGGACCCCTTTTGTCCCCAGGGCCCATTGTGACATCTGGGGGACGCCCTTGTCCCCAGGACCCATCGTGGCCCCGTGGTGACCCTCCTTGTCACTTGGGCCCATTGTGACACCATGGGGACGCCCCCCTTTGTCTCCAGTGCCCATTGTGACATCCTGCGGACCCCCCTTTGTCCCCAGGGCCCATTGTGACATTCAGGGGACCCACCATTGTCCTCAGGGCCCATTGTGAGGTCCCAGGACCCCCCATTGTCCCCAGGGCCCATTGTGACATCCTCGGCACCCCCTTGTGCCCAGGGCCCATTGTGACATTCAGGGGACCCCTCTTTGACCCCAGGGCCCATTGTGACATCCTGGGGACCCCCCCTTGTTCCCAGGGCCCACTGTGACGTCCCACGACCCGCCATTGTCCCCAGGGCCCTGTGTGACATCCTGGGGTGCCCTCCTTGTCCCCAGGGCCCATTGTGACGTCCCAGGACCCCCCATTGTCCCCGGCGCCCATTGTGACATTCAGGGGCCCCCGTTTGTCACTGGGGCCCATTGTGACATCCCAGGACCCCACATTGTCCCCAGGGCCCATTGTGACTTTCAGGGGACCCCACTTGTCCCCAGGAACCATTGTGACACTATAGGGACCCCCCCTTGTGCCCAGTGACCATTGTGACACCGTGAGTACCACCCCTGTCCCTAGGGCCCATTGTGACATCCTGGGAATCCCTCCTTGTCCCCAGGGCCCATTGTGATGTCCCAGGACCCCCCAGTGTCCCCGGGGCCCGTTGTGACATTCAGGGGACCCCCTTTGTCACTGGGGCCCTTTGTGACATCCCAGGACCCCACATTGTCCCCAGGGCCCATTGTGACATCCTCGGCACCCCCTTGTCCCCAGGGTCCATTGTGACACTATGGGGACCCCCCACCTGTGCCCAGGGCCCATTGTGACACCGTGGGTACCACCCTTGTCTGCAGGGCTCATTGTGACATCCCAGGACCCCCCATTGTCCCCAGGGCCCATTGTGACATTCAGGGGACCCCCCTTGTCCCCAGGGCCCATTCTGATACCGTGGGGACTCCCTTTGTCCTCAGAGCCCATTGTGACATGCTGGGGACGCTCTTTGTCCCCAGGGCCCATTGTGACATCCTGGGGACCCTCCTTGTCCCCAGAGCCCATTGTGACATCCAGGGGACCCCCTTTGTCCCCAGGGCCCATTGTGGCACCATAGGGACCCCCTTTGTCACTGGGGCCCATTCTGACATCCCAGGACCCCCCCTAGTCCCCAGGGCCCATTGTGACATCCTGGGGACCCCCTTTGTCCCAAGACTTCATTGTGACATCCTGGGGACCCCCCTTGTCCTCAGGGCCCATTGTGACAGCCCAGGACCTTACATTGTCCCCAGGGCCCATTGTGATATCTGGGGGACCCCCTTGTTCCCAAGGCCCATTGTGACATCCTGGGGACCCCCCCTTGTCCCCAGGGCCCATTGTGACATCCCAGGACCTTACTTTGTCCCCAGGGCCCATTGTGACATCCTGGGGACCCCCCCTTGTCCCCAGGGCCCATTGTGACGTCCCAGGACCCCCCATTGTCCCCAGGGCCCATTGTGACATCCTGGGGATCCCTCCTTGTCCCCAGGGCCCATTGTGACATCCCAGGACCCCCCATTGTCCCCAGGTCCCATTGTGACATCCTCTGCACCCCCTTGTCCCCAGGGCCCATTGTGACATCCTGGGGATCCCCCCTTGTCCCCAGGGCCCATTGTGACGTCCCAGGACCCCCCATTGTCCCCAGGGCTCGTTGTGACATTCAGGGGCCCCTGTTTGTCACCAGGGCCCATTGTGACATCCCAGGACCCCACTTGTCCCCAGGACCCATTGTGACACTATAGGGACCCCCCCTTGTGCCCAGTGACCATTGTGGCATCGTGGGTACCACCCTTGTCCCCAGGGCCCATTGTGACATCCTGGGAATCCCTCCTTGTCCCCAGGGCCCATCGTGACGTCCCAGGTCCCCCGTTTTCCCCAGGGCCCATTGTGACATCCTCGGCACCCCCTTGTCCCCAAGGCCCATTGTGACATTCAGGAGACCCCTCTTTGTCCCCAGGGCCCATTGTGACATCCTGGGTCCCCCCCTTGTTCCCAGGGCCCACTGTGACGTCCCACGACCCGCCATTGTCCCCAGGGCCCTGTGTGACATCCTGGGGTGCCCTCCTTGTCCCCAGGGCCCATTGTGACGTCCCAGGACCCCCCATTGTCCCCGGGGCCCATTGTGACATTCAGGGGCCCCCGTTTGTCACTGGGGCCCATTGTGACATCCCAGGACCCCACAATGTCCCCAGGGCCCATTGTGACTTTCCCGGGGACCCCACTTGTCCCCAGGAACCATTGTGACACTATAGGGACCCCCCCTTGTGCCCAGTGACCATTGTGACACTGTGAGTACCACCCTTGTCCCCAGGGCCCATTGTGACATCCTGGGAATCCCTCCTTGTACCCAGGGCCCATTGTGACGTCCCAGGACCCCCCAGTGTCCCCGGGGCCCATTGTGACATTCAGGGGACCCCCTTTGTCACTGGGGCCCTTTGTGACATCCCAGGACCCCACATTGTCCCCAGGACCTATTGTGACATCCTGGGGACCCCACTTGTCCCCAGGACCCATTGTGACACTATGGGGACGCCCCCTTGTGCCCAGGGCCCATTTTGACATCCAGGGGACCCCCTTTGTCCCCAGGGCCCATTGTGGCACCATGAGGACCCTCTTTGTCACTGGGGCCCATTGTGACATCCCAGGACCCCCCCTGGTCCCCAGGGCCCATTGTGACATCCGGGGGACCCCCTTGTCCCCAGGGCCCATTGTAACACCATGGGGTCCCACTTTGTCCCCAGGGCCCATTGAAATGTCCCAGGACCACCCTTTGTCCCCAGGGCTTATTGTGACAACATGGGAATCTCCCTTGTCCCCAGGGCCCATTGTGACATCCCACGACCCCGCTTTGTCCCCAGTGCTATTGTGAAATCCTGGGGACCCCTTTTGTCCCCAGGGCCCATTGTGGCACCATGGGGAACCCCTTTGTCACTGGGGGCCATTGTGACATTCCAGGATTCCACTTTGTCCCCAGGGTTCGTTCTGACACCTTGGGGACTCCCATTGTCCCCAGGGCCCATTGTGACATCCTGGGCAACCCCATTGTCCCCAGGGCCCATTGTGACATCTGGGGGACGCCCTTGTCCCCAGGACCCATCGTGGCACCACGGGGACCCTCCTTGTCACTTGGGCCCATTGTGACACCATGGGGACGCCCCCCTTTGTCCCCAGTGCCCATTGTGACATGCTGCGGACCCCCCTTTGTCCCCAGGGCCCATTTTGACATTCAGGGGACCCACCATTGTCCTCAGGGCCCATTGTGAGGTCCCAGGACCCCCCATTGTCCCCAGGGTCCATTGTGACATCCTCGGCACCCCCTTGTCCCCAGGGTCCATTGTGACACTATGGGGACCCCCCCTTGTGCCCAGGGCCCATTGTGACACCGTGGGTACCACCCTTGTCCCCAGGGCTCATTGTGACATCCCAGGACCCCCCGTTGTCCCCAGGGCCCATTGTGACATTCAGGGGACCCCCCTTGTCCCCAGGGCCCATTCTGACACCGTGGGGACCCCCTTTGTCCCCAGGGCCCATTGTGACATCCTGGGGACCCCCTTTGTCCCAAGACTTCATTGTGACATCCTGGGGTCCCCCCTTGTCCTCAGGGTCCATTGTGACAGCCCAGGACCTTACATTGTCCCCGGGGCCCATTGTGATATCTGGGGGACCCCCTTGTTCCCAAGGCCCATTGTGACATCCTGGGGACCCCCCCTTGTCCCCAGGGCCCATTGTGACATCCCAGGACCCCCCATTGTCCCCAGGGCCCATTGTGACATCCTCGGCAGGCCCTTGTCCCCAGGGCCCATTGTGACATCCTGGGGACCCCCCCTTGTCCCCAGGGCCCATTGTGACGTCCCAGGACCCCCCATTGTCCCCAGGGCCCATTGTGACATCCTGGGGATCCCTCCTTGTCCCCAGGGCCCATTGTGATGTCCCAGGACCCCCCATTGTCCCCAGGGCCCATTGTGACATCCTCTGCACCCCCTTGTCCCCAGGGCCCATTGTGACATTCAGGGGACCCCTCTTTGTCCCCAGGGCCCATTGTCACATCCTGGGGACCCCCCCTTGTCCCCAGGGCCCATTGTGACATCCTTGGGACCCCCCCTTGTCCCCAGGGCCCATTGTGACGTCCCAGGACCCCCCATTGTCCCCAGGACCTATTGTGATATTCAGGGGACCCCCTTTGTCACTGGGGCCCATTGTGACACCATGGAGACCCCCGCTTGTCCTCAGGGTCCATTGTGACATCCTGGGCACCCCCCATTTTCCCCAGGACCCATTGTGACATCCTGGCCATCCCCTTCCTCCCAGGGCCCATTGTGGCACCATGGGGACATCCTCTTTGTCCCCAGGGCCCATTGTGACTTTCAGGGGACCCCCCTTTGTCCCCAGGGCCCATTGTAGCACCATGGGGACCCCCTTTGACCCCAGGGCCCATTGTGGCACTATGGCAACCCCTTTTGTCCCCAGGGCCCATTGTGACATTCTTGGACCCCACTTTGTCCCCAGGGCCTATTGTGACACCATGGGGATCCCTCCTTGTCACTGGGGACCCATTATGACACCATGGGGACCCCCGTTGTCCTGAGGACTCATTCTCACATCCTGGACACCCCGCATTGTCCCCAGGGCCCATTGTGACATCCACTGCACCCCCTTGTCCCCAGGGCCCATTTTGACATTCAGGGGACCCCTCTTTGTCCCCAGGGCCCATTGTGACATCCTGGGGACTCCCCCTTGTCCCCAGGGCCCATTGTGACGTCCCAGGACCCCCCATTGTCCCCAGGGCCCATTGTGACATCCTGTGGATCCCTCCTTGTCCCCAGGGCCCATTGTGACGTCCCAGGACCCCCCATTGTCCCCAGGGCCCATTGTGATATCCTGTGGATCCCTGCTTGTCCCCAGGGCCCATTGTGACGTCCCAGGACCCCCCATTGTCCCCAGGGCCCATTGTGATATGCTGGGGAGCCCTCTTTGTCCCCAGGGCCCATTTTGAAATTCAGGGGACCCCAACTTGTCCTCAGGGCCCATTCTGATATCCTGGGGACACTCTTTGTCCCCAGGGCCCATTGTGACATCCCAGGACCGCCTGTTGTCCCCAGGGCCCATTGTGACATCCTGGGGACCCCATTGCCACCAGAGCCCATTGTGATATCCTGGCGACCGCCCTTTGTCCCCAGGGCCCATTGTGACGTCCCAGGACCCCCCATTGTCCCCAGGGCCCATTGTGACATTCAGGGGCCCCCGTTTGTCATTGGGGCCCATTGTGAGATCCCAGGACCCCACATTGTCCCAAGGGCCCATTGTGACTTTCAGGAGACTCCACTTGTCCCCAGGAACCATTGTGACACTATAGGGACCCCCCCTTGTGCCCAGTGCCCATTGTGACACCGTGGGTACCACCCTTGTCCGCAGAGCCCATTGTGACATCCTGGGGACACCCCCTTGTCCCCAGGGCCCATTGTGACATCCTGGGGATCCCTCCTTGTCCCCAGGGCCCATTGTGACGTCCCAGGACCCGCCATTGTCCCCAGGACCCATTGTGACATTCAGGGGTCCCCCTTTGTCACTGGGGCCCATTGTGAAATCCCAGGACCCCACATTGTCCCCAGGGCCCATTGTGACATCCTGGGGACCCCCCCCTTTGTCCCCAGTGCCCATTGTGACATCCTGCGGACCCCCCTTTGTCCCCAGGGCCCATTTTGACATTCAGGGGACCCACCATTGTCCTCAGGGCCCATTGTGAGGTCCCAGGAACCCCATTGTCCCCAGGGCCCATTGTGACATCCTCGGCACCCCCTTGTCCCCAGGGTCCATTGTGACACTATGGGGACCCCCCCTTGTGCCCAGGGCCCATTGTGACACTGTGGGTACCACCCTTGCCTGCAGGGCTCTTTGTGACATCCCAGGACCTCCCATTGTCCCCAGGGCCCATTGTGACATTCAGGGGACCCCCCTTGTCCCCAGGGCCCATTCTGATACCGTGGGGACCCCCTTTGTCCCCAGGGCCCATTGTGACGTGCTGGGGATGCTCTTTGTCCCCAGGGCCCATTGTGACATCCTGGGGACCCCCTTTGTCCCCAGGGCCCATTGTGGCACCATAGGGACCCCCTTTGTCACTGGGGCCCATTCTGACATCCCAGGACCCCCCCTGGTCCCCAGGGCCCATTTTGACATCCTGGGGACCCCCTTTGTCCCAAGACTTCATTGTGACATCCTGGGGACCCCCCTTGTTCTCAGGGTCCATTGTGACAGCCCAGGACCTTACATTGTCTCCAGGGCCCATTGTGATATCTGGGGGACCCCCTTGTTCCCAAGGCCCATTGTGACATCCTGGGGACCCCCCCTTGTCCCCAGGGCCCATTGTGACATCCCAGGACCTTACTTTGTCCCCAGGGCCCATTGTGACATCCTGGGGACCCCCCCTTGTCCCCAGGGCCCATTGTGACGTCCCAGGACCCCCCATTGTCCCCAGGGCCCATTGTGACATCCTGGGGATCCCTCCTTGTCCTCAGGGTCCATTGTGACATCCCAGGACCCCCCATTGTCCCCAGGGCCCATTGTGACATCCTCTGCACCCCCTTGTCCCCAGGGCCCATTGTGACATTCAGGGGACCCCTCTTTGTCCCCAGGGCCCATTGTGACATCCTGGGGACCCCCCCTTGTCCCCAGGGCCCATTGTGATGTCCCAGGAACCCCCATTGTCCCCAGGGCCCATTGTGACATCCTGGGGATCCCTCCTTGTCCCCAGGGCCCATTGTGACGTCCCAGGACCCCCCATTGTCCCCAGGACCTATTGTGACATTCAGGGGACCCCCTTTGTCCCCAGGGCCCATTGTGACACCATGGAGACCCCCGCTTGTCCTCAGGGTCCATTGTGACATCCTGGGCACCCCCCATTTTCCCCAGGACCCATTGTGACATCCTGGCCACCCCCTTGCTCGCAGGGCCCGTTGTGGCACCACGGGGACACCCCCTTTGTCCCCAGGGCCCATTGTGACATCCCAGGACCCCCCTTTGTCCCCAGGGCCCATTGTAGCACCATGGGGACCCCCTTTGACCCCAGGGCCCATTGTGGCACCATGGCAACCCCTTTTGTCCCCAGGGCCTATTGTGACACCATGGGGACCCCTCCTTGTCACTGGGGACCCATTGTGACACCATGGGGACCCCGCCTTGTCCTCAGGACTCATTCTGACATCCTGGACGCCCCCCATTGTCCCCAGGGCCCATTGTGACATCCACTGCACCCCCTTGTCCCCAGGGCCCATTGTGACATTCAGGGGACCCCTCTTTGTCCCCAGGGCCCATTGTGACATCCTGGGGAACCCCCGTTGTCCCCAGGGCCCATTGTGATGTCCCAGGACCCCCCATTGTCCCCAGGGCCCATTGTGACATCCTGTGGATCCCTCCTTGTCCCCAGGGCCCATTGTGACGTCCCAGGACCGCCTGTTGTCTTCAGGGCCCATTGTGACATCCTGGGGACCCCATTGTCACCAGAGCCCATTGTGATATCCTGGCGACCACCCTTTGTCCCCAGGGCCCATTGTGATATCCTGAGGACCGCCCTTTGTCCCCAGGGCCCATTGTGACGTCCCAGGACCCCCCATTGTCCCCAGGGCCCATTGTGACATTCAGGGGCCCCCGTTTGTCATTGGGGCCCATTGTGAGATCCCAGGACCCCACATTGTCCCAAGGGCCCACTGTGACTTTCAGGGGACTCCACTTGTCCCCAGGACCCATTGTGACACTATAGGGACCCACCCTTGTGCCCAGTGCCCATTGTGACACCGTGGGTACCACCCTTGTCCGCAGGGCCCATTGTGACATCCTGGGGACACCCCCTTGTCCCCAGGGCCCATTGTGACATTTTGGGAATCCCTCCTTGTCCCCAGGGCCCATTGTGACGTCCCAGGACCCCCCATTTTCCCCAGGACCCATTGTGACATTCAGGGGACCCCCTTTGTCACTGGGGCCCATTGTGAAATGCCAGGACCCCACATTGTCCCCAGGGCCCATTCTGACATCCTGGGGACCCCCCCTTTGTCCCCAGTGCCAATTGGCACATCCTGCGGACCCCCCTTTGTCCCCAGGGCCCATTTTGACATTCAGGGGACCCACCATTGTCCTCAGGGCCCATTGTGAGGTCCCAGGACCCCCCATTGTCCCCAGGGCCCATTGTGACATCCTCGGCACCCCCTTGTCCCCAGGGTCCATTGTGACACTATGGGGACCCCCCCTTGTGCCCAGGGCCCATTGTGACACTGTGGGTACCACCCTTGTCTGCAGGGCTCATTGTGACATCCCAGGACCCCCCATTGTCCACAGGGCCCATTGTGACATTCAGGGGACCCCCCTTTGTCCCCAGGGCCCATTCTGATACCATGGGGACCCCCTTTGTCCCCAGGGCCCATTGTGACATGCTGGGGATGCTCTTTGTCCCCAGGGCCCATTGTGACATCCCAGGACCCTCCTTGTCCCCAGAACCCATTGTGACATCCAGGTGACCCGCTTTGTCCCCAGGGCCCATTGTGGCACCATAGGGACGCCCTTTGTCACTGGGGCCCATTGTGACATCCCAGGACACCCCATTGTCCCCAGGGCCCATTGTGACATCCTCTGCACACCCTTGTCCCCAGGGCCCATTGTGACATCCTGGGGACCCCCCCTTGTCCCCAGGGCCCATTGTGACGTCCCAGGAACCCCCATTGTCCCCAGGGCCCATTGTGACATCCTGGGGATCCCTCCTTGTCCCCAGGGCCCATTGTGACGTCCCAGGACCCCCCATTGTCCCCAGGACCTATTGTGACATTCAGGGGACCCCCTTTGTCACTGGGGCCCATTGTGACACCATGGAGACCCCCGCTTGTCCTCAGGGTCCATTGTGACATCCTGGGCACCCCCCATTTTCCCCAGGACCCATTGTGACATCCTGGCCACCCCCTTGCTCGCAGGGCCAGTTGTGGCACCATGGGGACACCCCCTTTGTCCCCAGGGCCCATTGTGACATCCTAGGACCCCCCTTTGTCCCCAGGGCCCATTGTAGCACCATGGGGACCCCCTTTGACCCCAGGGCCCATTGTGGCACCATGGCAACCCCTTTTGTCCCCAGGGCCCATTGTGACATTCTTGGACCCCACTTTGTCCCCAGGGCCTATTGTGACACCATGGGGACCCCTCCTTGTCCTCAGGACTCATTCTGACATCCTGGACACCCCCCATTGTCCCCAGGGCCCATTGTGACATCCACTGCACCCCCTTGTCCCCAGGTCCCATTGTGACGTCCCAGGATCCCCCATTGTCCCCAGGGCCCATTGTGACACTATGGGGACCCCCCCTTGTCCCCAGGGCCCATTGTGACGTCCTGGGGACCCCCCCTTGTCCCCAGGGCCCATTGTGACGTCCCAGGATCCCCCATTGTCCCCAGGGCCCATTGTGACACTATGGGGACCCCCCATTGTGCCCAGGGCCCATTGTGACACCGTGGGTACCACCCTTGTCCGCAGGGCTCATTGAGACATCCCAGGACCCCCCATTGTCCCCAGGGCCCATTGTGACATCCTGGGGACCCCGCTTTGTCCCCAGGGCCCATTCTGATACCGTGGGGACCCCCTTTGTCCCCAGGGCCCATTGTGACATCCTGGGAACCCTCCTTGTCCCCAGAGCCCATTGTGACATCCTGGGGACCCCATTTGCCCCAGGACCCATTGTGACACTATGGGTACCCCCCCTTGTCCCCAGGGCCAATTGTGACATCGCAGGACCCCCATTGGCCCCAGGGTGCATTTTGACATCCTGGGGATGCCCCCTTGTCACCGGGACCCATTGTGACGTCCCAGGACCCCCCATTGTGTCCAGGGCCCATTGTGACATCCTGGGGATCCCTGCTTGACCCCAGGGCCCATTGTGACGTCTTAGGACGCCCCGTTGTCCCCAGGGCCCATTGTGACATCCTGGGGACCCCCCCTTGTCCCCAGGGCCCATTGTGACATTCTGGGGATCTCTCCTTGTCCCCAGGGCCCATTGTGACGTCCCAGGACCCCCCACTGTCCTCAGGACCCATTGTAACATTCAGGGGACCCCCTTTGTCACTGGGGCCCATTGTGACATCCCAGGACCCCACATTGTCCCCAGGGCCCATTGTGACATCCTGGGGACCCCATTTTCCCCAGGACCCATTGTGACACTATGGGTACCCCCCCTCGTCCCCAGGGCCAATTGTGACGTCCCAGGACCCCCCATTGTTCCCAGGGCCCATTGTGATGTCCTTGGGAGACCCCTCTCTTCCCAGGGCTCATTGTGACTCTCAGGGGACCCCACCTTGTCCCCAGGACTGATTGTGACGTCCTAGGGCCCCTCTGTGTCCCCAGGGCCCATTGTGACGTCCCAGGACCCCCATTGTCCCCAGGGCCCATTGTGACATCCTCGGCACCCCCTTGTCCCCAGGGCCCATTGTGACATTCAGCGGACCCCTCTTTGTCCCCAGGGCCCATTGTGACATCCTGGGGACCCCCTCTTGTCCCCAGGGCCCATTGTGACGTCCCAGGACCCCCCATTGTCCCCAGGGCCCATTGTGACATCCTGGGGATCCCTCCTTGTCCCCAGGGCCCATTGTGACGTCCCAGGAACCCCCATTGTCCCCAGGGCCCATTGTGACATTCAGGGGACCCCCTTTGTCAATGGGGCCCATTGTGACATCCCAGGACCCCCCATTGTCCCCAGGGCCCATTGTGACATCCTGGGGACCCCCATGTCACTGGGGCCTATTGTGATGTCCCAGGACCCCCCATTGTCCCCAGGGCCCATTGTGACATCCTGGGGACCCCCATGTCACTGGGGCCCATTGTGATGTCCCAGGACCCCGCATTGTCCCCAGAGCCCATTGTGACATCCTGGAGACCCCCTTTGTCTCCAGGGCCCATTGTGACGTCCCAGGACCCCCCATTGTCCCCAGGGTCCATTGTTACATCCTGGGGACCCCCTTGTCCCCAGGACCCATTATGACACCATGGGGACCCTCCTTGGCACTGGGGACCCATTGTGACACCATGGGGACCCCCCCTTGTCCTCAGGGCCCATTGTGACATCCTGGGCATCCCCCTTTGTCCCCCGGGACCATTGTAACACCGTGGGGACCCCCTTTGTCCCCAGGGCCCATTGTGACACTGTGGGGAACCCCCTTGTCCCCAGGGCCTATTGTTTCGTCCCAGGACCCCCCATTGTCCCCAGGGCCCATTGTGACACCTTGGGGACCCCCTTGTCACTGGAGACCCATTGTGACAGCATGGGGACCACCCCTTGTCCTCAGGGCCTATTTTGAACATCCTGGGGAACCTCCATTGTCCCCAGAGCCCATTGTGAGTTCCTGGAGACCCCCTTGTCCCCAGGTCCCATTGTGACATCCTGGGGAGCCTCTTTGTCCCCAGGGCCCATTGTGACATCCTGGGGACCTCCTTGTCCCCAGGACCCATCCTGGCACCGTGGAGACCTCCCTTGTCACTGGGGACCCATTGTGACACCATGGGGACCTCCCATTGTCCTCAGGGCCCATTGAGACATCCTGGGGACCCCCTTTGTCACTGGGGACCCATTGTGACATCCAACGAACCCCATTTTCCCAAGGGCCCATTGTGACATCCTGGGGACCCCCCTTTGTCTCCAGGACATATTGTGACACCGTGGGGACCTCATTAGTCCCCAGGTCCCATTGTGACATCCTAGGGATCCCCTCTTGTCCCCAGGGCCCATTGTGACGTCCCAGGACCCCCCATTGTCCCCAGGGCCCATTGTGACCTCCTCGGCACCCCCTTGTCCCTAGGGCCCATTGTGACATTCACGGGACCCCCCTTTGTCCCCAGGGCCCATTGTGACATTCAGGGGACCCCACATTGTCCCCAGGGCCCATTGTGACATTCAGGGGACCCCACATTGTCCCCAGGACCCATTGTGACACTATGGGGACCCCCACCTGTGCCCAGGGCCCATTGTGACACCGTGGGTACCACCCTTGTCTGCAGGGCTCATTGTGACATCCCAGGACCCCCCATTGTCCCCAGGGCCCATTCTGATACCGTGGGGACCCCCTTTGTCCCCAGGGCCCATTGTCACATGCTGGGGACGCTCTTTGTCCCCAGGGCCCATTGTGACATCCTGGGGACCCTCCTTGTCCCCAGAGCCCATTGTGACATCCAGGGGACCCCCTTTGTCCTCAGGGCCCATTGTGGCACCATAGGGACCCCCTTTGTCACTAGGGCCCATTGTGACATCCCAGGACCCCCCCTAGTCCCCAGGGCCCATTGTGACATCCTGGGGACGCTCTTTGTCCCCAGGGCCCATTGTGACATCCTGGGGACCCTCCTTGTCCCCAGAGCCCATTGTGACATCCAGGGGACCCCCTTTGTCCCCAGGGCCCATTGTGGCACCATAGGGACCCCCTTTGTCACTGGGGCCCATTGTGACATCCCAGGACCCCCCCTGGTCCCCAGGCCCCATTGTGACATCCTGGGGACCCCCTTTGTCCCAAGACTTCATTGTGACATCCTGGGGACCCCCCTTGTCCTCAGGGTCCATTGTGACAGCCCAGGACCTTACATTGTCCCCAGGGCCCATTGTGATATCTGGGGGACCCCCTTGTTCCCAAGGCCCATCGTGACATCCTGGGGACCCACCCTTGTTCCCAGGGCCCATTGTGACATCCCAGGACCCCCCATTGTCCCCAGGGGCCATTGTGACATCCTGGGGATCCCTCCTTGTCCCCGGACCCATTGTGATGTCCCAGGACCCCCCATTGTCCCCAGAGCCCATTGTGACATCCTCTGCACCCCCTTGTCCCCAGGGCCCATTGTGACATTCAGGGGACCCCTCTTTGTCCCCAGGGCCCATTCTGACATCCAGGGGACCCCTCCTTGTCCCCAGGGCCCATTGTGACGTCCCAGGACCCCCCATTGTCCCCAGGACCTATTGTGACATTCAGGGGACCCCCTTTGTCACTGGGGCCCATTGTGACACCATGGAGACCCCCGCTTGTCCTCAGGGTCCATTGTGACATCCTGGGCACCCCCCATTTTCCCCAGGACCCATTGTGACATCCTGGCCATGCCCTTGCTCCCAGGGCCCGTTGTGGCACCATGGGGATTCCCCCTTTGTCCCCAGGGCCCATTGTGACTTTCAGGGGACCCCCCTTTGTCCCCAGGGCCCATTGTGGCACCATGGCAACCCCTTTTGTCCCCAGGGCCCATTGTGACATTCTTGGACCCCACTTTGTCCCCAGGGCCTATTGTGACACCATGGGGACCCCTCCTTGTCACTGGGGACCCATTGTGACACCATGGGGACCCCCCCTTGTCCTCAGGACTCATTCTCACATCCTGGACACCCCCCATTGTCCCCAGGGCCCATTTTGACATCCACTGCACCCCCTTGTCTCCAGGGCCCATTGTGACATTCAGGGGACCCCTCTTTGTCCCCAGGGCCCATTGTGACATCCTGGGGAACCCCCTTGTCCCCAGGGCCCATTGTGACGTCCCAGGACCCCCCATTGCCCCAGGGCCCATTGTCACATCCTCGGCAGCCCCTTGTCCCCAGGGCCCATTGTGACATTCAGGGGACCCCTCTTTGTCCCCAGGGCCCATTGTGACATCCTGGGGACCCCCCCTTGTCCCCAGGGCCCATTGTGACGTCCCAGGACCCCCATTGTCCCCAGGGCCCATTGTGACATTCAGGGGACCCCCCTTTGTCCCCAGGGCCCATTCTGATACCGTGGGGACCTCCTTTGTCCCCAGGGCCCATTGTGACATCCTGGGGACCCTCCTTGTCCGCAGAGCCCATTGTGACATCCAGGGGACCCCCTTTGTCCCCAGGGCCCATTGTGGCACCATGAGGACCCTCTTTGTCACTGGAGCCCATTGTGACATCCCATGACCCCCCTTTGTCCCCAGTGCTATTGTGAAATCCTGGGGACCCCTTTTGTCCCCAGGGCCCATTATGACACCATGGGGAACCCCTTTGTCACTGGGGGCCATTGTGACATTCCAGGATTCCACTTTGTCCCCAGGGCTCGTTCTGACACCTTGGGGACTCCCATTGTCCCCAGGGCCCATTGTGACATCCTGGGCAACCCCATTGTCCCCAGGGCCCATTGTGACATCTGGGGGACGCCCTTGTCCCCAGGACCCATCGTGGCACCGTGGGGACCCTCCTTGTCACTTGGGCCCATTGTGACACCATGGGGACGCCCCCGTTTGTCCCCAGTGCCCATTGTGACATCCTGCGGACCCCCCTTTGCCCCCAGGGCCCATTGTGACATTCAGGGGACCCACCATCGTCCTCAGGGCCCATTGTGAGGTCCCAGGACCCCCCATTGTCCGCAGGGCCCATTGTGACATCCTCGGCACCGCCTTGTGCCCAGGGCCCATTGTGACATTCAGGGGACCCCTCTTTGTCCCCAGGGCCCATTGTGACATCCTGGGGACCCCCCCTTGTCCCCAGGGCCCATTGTGACGTCCCAGGACCCGCCATTGTCCCCAGGGCCCTGTGTGACATCCTGGGGTGCCCTCCTTGTCCCCAGGGACCATTGTGACGTCCCAGGACCCCCCATTGTCCCCGGGGCCCATTGTGACATTCAGGGGCCCCCGTTTGTCACTGGGGCCCATTGTGACATCCCAGGACCCCACTTGTCCCCAGGACCCATCGTGACACTATAGGGACCCCACCTTGTGCCCAGTGACCATTGTGACACCGTGAGTACCACCCTTGTCCGCAGGGCTCATTGTGACATCCCAGGACCCCCTATTGTCTCCAGGGGCCATGGTGACATCCTGGGGACGCCCTTTGTCCCCAGGGCCCATTTTGACACCGTCGACACCCCCCTTTGTCCCCAGAGCCCATTGTGACATCCAGGGGACCCCCTTTGTCCCCAGGGCCCATTGTGGCACCATGAGGACCCCCTTTGTCACTGGGGCCCATTGTGACATCCCAGGACCCCCCCTGGTCCCCAGGGCCCATTGTGACATCCCGGGGACCCCGCTTGTCCTCATGGTCCATTGTGACAGCCCAGGACCTTACTTTGTCCCCAGGGCCCATTGCGATATCTGGGGGACCCCCTTGTCCCCAGGGCCCATTGTGACACCATGGGGACCCCCCTTTTCCCCAGGGCCCATCGTGACATCCTGGGGACCCCCCTTTGTCCCCAGGGCCCATTGTGACATCCTGGGGTCCCCCCTTTGTCCCCAGGGCCCATTGAAATGTCCCAGGACCACCCTTTGTCCCCAGGGTTCATTGTGACATCCTGGGGACCCCATTTGTCCCCACGGCCCATTGTGGCACCATGGGGACCCCGTTTGTCGCTGGGGCCCATTGTGACATCCCAGGACCCCACTTTGTCCCCAGGGCTTATTGTGACACCATGGGGATCTCCCTTGTCCCCAGGGCCCATTGTGACATCCCATGACCCCTCTTTGTCCCCAGTGCTATTGTGAAATCCTGGGGACCCCTTTTGTCCCCAGGGCCCATTGTGGCACCATGGGGAACCCCTTTGTCACTGGGGGCCATTGTGACATTCCAGGATTCCACTTTGTCCCCGGGGCTCGTTCTGACACCTTGGGGACTCCCATTGTCCTCAGGGCCCATTTTGACATCTGGGGGACGCCCTTGTCCCCAGGACCCATCGTGGCACCGTGGGGACCCTCCTTGTCACTTGGGCCCATTGTGACACCATGGGGACCCCCCCTTTGTCCCCAGTGCCCATTGTGACATCCTGCGGACCCCCCTTTGTCCCCAGGGCGCATTGTGACATTCAGGGGACCCACAATTGTCCTCAGGGCCCATTGTGACGTCCCAGGACCCCCCATTGTCCCCAGGGCCCATTGTAACATCCTCGGCACCCCCTTGTCCCCAGGGCCCATTGTGACATTCAGGGGACCCCTCTTTGTCCCCAGGGCCCATTGTGACATCCTGGGGACCCCCCTTGTCCCCAGGGCCCATTGTGACGTCCCAGGACCCGCCATTGTCCCCAGGGCCCATTGTGACATCCTGGGGATCCCTCCTTGTCCCCAGGGCCCATTGTGACGTCCCAGGACCCCCCATTGTCCCCAGGGCCCATTGTGACATTCAGGGGCCCCCGTTTGTCACTGGGGCCCATTGTGACATCCCAGGACCCCACATTGTCCCCAGGGCCCATTGTGACATCCTGCGGACCCCCCTTTGCCCCCAGGGCCCATTTTGACATTCAGGGGACCCACCATTGTCCCCAGGGCCCATTGTGACATCCTGGGGATCCGTCCTTGTCCCCAGGGCCCATTGTGACGTCCCAGGACCCCCCATTGTCCCCAGTACCTATTGTGACATTCAGGGGACCCCCTTTGTCACTGGGGCCCATTGTGACACCATGGAGACCCCCGCTTGTCCTCAGGGTCCATTGTGACATCCTGGGCACCCCCCATTTTCTCCAGGACCCATTGTGACATCCTGGCCACCCCCTTGCTCCCAGGGCCCGTTGTGGCACCATGGGGACACCCGCTTTGTCCCCAGGGCCCATTGTGGCACCATGGGGACCCCCTTTGACCCCAGGGCCCATTGTGGCACCATGGCAACCCCTTTTGTCCCCAGGGCCCATTGTGACATTCTTGGACCCCACTTTGTCCCCAGGGCCTATTGTGACACCATGAGGACCCCTCCTTGTCACTGGGGACCCATTGTGACACCATGGGGACCCCCCCTTGTCCTCAGGACTCATTCTCACATCCTGGACACCCCCCATTGTCCCCAGGGCCCATTGTGACATCCACTGCACCCCCTTGTCCCCAGGGCCCATTGTGACATTCAGGGGACCCCTCTTTGTCCCCAGGGCCCATTGTGACATCCTGGGGACCCCCCATTGTCCCCAGGGCCCATTGTGACGTCCCAGGACCCCCCATTGTCCCCAGGGCCCATTGTGACATCCTGTGGATCCCTCCTTGTCCCCAGGGCCCATTGTGACGTTTCAGGACCCCCCATTGTCCCCAGGACCCATTGTGAAATTCGGGGGACCCCAACTTGTCCCCAGGGCCCATTCTGATATCCTGGGGACACTCTTTGTCCCCAGGGCCCATTGTGACATCCCAGGACCCCCTTTGTCCCTGTCGAGGGTTAAGATTGCGGGGTGACAATCAAACCCTGGCAGATGTGTTGTCAACCTCCTCTCCCCCCCCAATTCCCCCTTTTTCCCCTCCCTCTCCCCCCTTCCCACTCAGCACAGGCGATCGGGAGGGGAAGAAGCACAGAGGGGAGAGAGCTGGAAAAGTTCAAGATGTTTTACTGATGCTACTGATAAGAACAGAGAAAATAATACAAATATACAAAACCAATCTTGTAAGTCTCAGCAACTGCGGAGCCAGCACCCAAAGTCCTGGATTGGACTCTGTAGCCAACCGGAGCTGGATTCAGTCTCTCACTGGCCTCCGTTCGCAGGGACGACCAGCAAGGTCCTCTCCTAATGTCAGCCATGAGGAAAAAAGGGCCGAGATCCTCGTGATCTCCCGCTTTTATATGAAGTATTCACGTGAATGGAATGTTATACACAGTTGGTCACCGGTTTCTCGTTGCCCCTCTCGCGAGATGTCCATCCGTGCTTATCAATAAGTTTTCATTCCATTGCTGGGTTTGCCAAAACATGTGTTGGGTTCTCCAGGAAAATGCAGCTAATATGAAGCTTGAGCTGACAGGCAAATTCACTAAAAGAGAAACTTGTTTTTAACAAAACCAGGACATTCCACCCCTTATAATATGACATTCACTGAATACTTAAACCTTATCAATACAATCTATCAATACAATCTAATTAATCACTACTACTATATATATATATATATATATATATACATATGTACATATATACACAGGAGTAATTAATCAGTGGACCATCCTTTGAAAAGTTCATTAAGTTCATTTTGTCACCACAGTCTCCCAGGGCAGGGAAAATGGTCCAAGTGCATCTCATGACCCCTGTTGGTGGGTTAAGGACACCAACTTCCAAGAAGGTGTCGGGCGCCACTCGAAGAAGCCAGCGCTGGTTTCATCACCATTGTCTTGATCTGAAAGACACTTATTAAACATTGTTAGTGCGGCAATTCACATCGTACAGTTCAGCATTGCACATTTTCACCTAAAATCCAATCCCCTTGAGGTGCACACCGAACTTCTCCATCCTTAAGCATCACCCACCAGGTGCTGCCAGGTCCCTGGGCAAAAACAATCCCACGAATAGGTTTGCCTGTGCCTGAGGCAGGAGGAACCCAGACTGCCTTTCCTAAGATATTTTTCATGTGTACTACAGGGACTTTATCTCCTTCTACAGTCCATAGAATTTCTGATTGGGCAGGCCCGGCTCGATTGGTTGATCCCCTGGTGTTGACCAACCAAGTGGCTTTTGCTAAATGTGAATCCCAGTTTTTAAAGGCTCCACCAGCCAGTGCCTTTAGTGTAGTTTTTAACAAACCATTGTACCTTTCAGTTTTCCCAGAGGCTGGTGCATGATATGGAATATGATATACCCACTCAATACCATGTTCTTTGGCCCAATTGTCTATAATACTGTTTTTGAAATGAGTACCATTGTCTGATTCAATTCTTTCTGGCGTACCCGGCCACCAAAGGACTTGCTTCTCAAGGCCCAAGATGGTATTTCGGGCTGTAGCATGAGGTACGGCAGATGTTTCCAACCATCCAGTGGTTGCTTCCACCATTGTAAGTACATAACGCTTACCTTGACGTGTTTGTGGAAGTGTAATATAATCAATCTGCCAAGCTTCTCCATACTTATACTTTAACCATCGCCCCCCATACCATACAGGCTTTAACCGTTTCGCTTGTTTGATTTCGGTGCAAGTTTCACATTCATGAATAACGTGTGAAACAGTGTCCATAGTTAAATCCACCCCTCGATCACGAGCCCATTTTCATGTTGCATCTCTACCTTGATGCCCTGAAGCACCATGGGCCCACCGAGCTAGGAAAAGTTCACCTTTATGTTGCCAGTCCAAGTCCACCTCAGCTACTTTAATCTTAGCAGCTTGATCTGCTTGTTGGTTGTTTCGATGTTCCTCGGTGGCTTGACTTTTAGGCACATGAGCATCTACATGACCAACTTCCCCAGGCAGGCTCTCCAGCCGAGCAGCAATGTCTTCCCACAGCGTGGTTCCCAATGGTTTCACCTCTGCGCTGCCAGTTACTTTTCTTCCATTGCCGTAGCCACCCCCACAAGGCATTTGCTCCCATCCATGAGTCAGTATAGAGACAAAGCATTGGCCACTTCTCTCGTTCAGCAATGTCCAAAGCCAGCTGGATGGCTTTCACTGCTGCAAACTGACTGGATTCACCTTGTCCTTCAGTGGCTTCTGTAACTTGTCGTGTGGGACTCCACACAGCAGCTTTCACCGTCGATGTTTTCCTACAGACGACAGGATCCACCTGTGAACAGTGCACACTGCTTATCAGTCTCTGAAAGCGGATTATATGGTGGTGCTTCTTCAGCACGTTTTACTTCCTCCTCATCTGGAGACATCCCAAAGTCTTTGCTTTCTGGCCAGTCTGTAATCACTTCTAATATCCCTGGACGGTTGGGACTTCCAATCCGAGCTCATTGCGTGATCAGTGCAATCCATTTACTCCATGTAACTTCGGCTGCATGATGTGGAGAGGGAACCGTCCCTTTGAACACCCAGCTCAGCACCGGCAGTCGAGGTACCAGGAGGAGCTGTGCTTCAGTGCCCATCACTTCTGAAGCAGCTCGAACTCCTTCATATGCTGCCAGTATCTCCTTTTCAGTTGCAGTACAGTTGGCCTCAGATCCTTTGTATCCTCGACTCCAAAAACCTAAGGGTCGACCTCGGGTTTCTCCTGGTGCTTTCTGCCAGAGGCTCCAGGTAAGTCCATTATCTCCGGCTGCGGTGTAGAGCACATTTTTAACATCTAGTCCAGTTCGAACTGGTCCAAGGGCCACCGCATGAGTTATCTCATGCTTCATTTGTTCAAAGGCTTGGCGTTGTTCAGGGCCCCACTCAAATTGGTTCTTTTTTACGAGTCACTCGATAGAGAGGCTCACAATGTGGCTGTAGTCAGGAATGTGCATTCTCCAAAAACCTACAACGCCCAAGAAAGTCTGTGTCTCCTTTTTATTAGTAGGTGGAGACATTGCTGCAGTTTTGTTGATCACCTCCATTGGGATCTGACAATGGCCATCTTGCCATTTTATTCCTAAAAACTGGATCTCCCGTGCATGTCCCTTGACCTTGCTTCGTTTTATGGCAAAACCAGCATCCCAAATAATCTGAATTATTCTCTCACCTTTTTTGAAGACTTCTTTCGCTGTGTCGCCCCATACGATGATGTCATCAATATACTGCAAGTGTTCTGGAGCTTCACCTTGCTCCAGCGTGGTCTGGATCAGCCCATGGCAGATGGTAGCACTGTGGTCCCTGGGGTCATTGGTTGGGTCATGGAGTCACTGGTTGGGTGATGGGGTCATTAGTTGAATAATGGGGTCATTGGTTGAATGATGGGGTCATTGGTTGGGTCATGGGGTCACTGATTGGGTGATGGGGTCATTGGTTGAATGATGGGGTCATTGGTTGGGTTGTGGAGTCACTGATTGGGTGATGGGGTCACTGGTTGGGTTCAGGATTGGTTGGTTGGATGATGATGATGGTGGTTGGATGATGATGGTGGTGGTTGGATGATGATGGTGGTGGTTGGATGATGATGGTGGTTGGATGATGATGGTGCTCTATGCCAAGGATGCACGGAGCATCTGGGCCAGTCCCAAGGGGATGCTTTTGGATATTGGGGTGCAGGGCTTTGGTGTGAAGGTTCGGGAGACAGACTTTTGGGTGCAGGGATTTGGGCACCAAGAGTTCTGGGTGCAGCATTTGGGTCTGCAGGGTTCAGGTGTTCAAGACCTGGGGGTGCAGGACTTGTGGGCTGGAGGATTTGAGGGTGCAGGGATTTGGGGTGAGGGATTTCAGGGTGCCAGTTATGGGGGGGAAGGATCTGGGGTACAGGTTTTGGGGGTGCAGGGTTAAGGGGTTTAGGATTTTGGGGTGCACAGTTTAGGGTGCACGTTCTGGGCATGTATGATTTGAGAGTGCAGGGCTTTGGGGTACAGGATTTGGGGTGCAGGGTTTTGGGGTCAGGATCTGGGGGTGCAGGGTGTTGGGGAGAAGGATTTGGGGGTGCAGCATTTTGAAGTGCAGGGTTTGGAGGAGGGAGGTTTTGGGGGTGAAGGATTTGGTGGTGCTGGTTTTGGGGGTGCAGTGTTAAGGGCGTGGAGGATTAGTGGTGCAGGATTTGTGGGGTTCAGGATTTGGGGGTGCAGGGTATGGGAGGGAAGGATCTGGGGCTTCAGGATTTGGGGGTGCACTGTTGGGGGTGCAGGGTTTAGAAGTCAGGTCTAAGAGTGCAGAGTTTGGGGTGCAGGGATTTGGGGGGAAATTTAAGGTTGCAGAGTGTGGGGTGCACAGGACTGGGGCACAGGATTTGGGGGTGCGGGGTTTCAGGGTTCAGGATTTGGAGGTGTGGAGTTTTGGGGTGCAGGGGATGGGGTGAAGGATTTGAGGCTGCAGGGTGGTGGGGGAAGGATTTGGGGGTGAGAGATTTGGGGTGCAGGATTTGGGGGTGCAGAGTTTTGGGAGGCAAGGATCTGGGGCTGCAGGATTTGGGGGTTCAGTGTTTAGGGCAGCACAATCTTGGGGTGCAGGGGTCTGCACTGAAGGGTTTGGTAGAGCAGGATTTGGGGGTGCAGGACTTTCGGGTGAGGTTTGGGGGTGCAGGGTTCATGTGTTCAGGAACTGGGGGTGCAGGATTTGAGGGTGCAGGGCTCTGGGTGCAGAGTTTGGGAGTTCAGGGTTTGGGGTGCAGGGTTTTTGGCAGGAGGATCTGAGGGTGCAGGATCTGGGGGGCAGGATTTGGGGTTCAGCATTTTCAGTGCAGGTTTTGGGGGGACTTGATTTTAGGGTGCTCGCTTTGGGCTGCAGGATCTGGGTGCAGGATTTAGGGTTCGGGGTTCAGGGATGCAGTGAAGTGCGGGATCTGGGGTGCTCGATTTTGGGGTGCAGAGTCTTGCAGGAAGGATCTGGGGGTGCAGGGTTTAGGGTGCAGAATTTGGGGGTGTAGGGTTTTAGGGAGAAAGGCTTGGGGGTGCAGGTCTAGGGGGGTAAAATTTGGGGGCAAAGGGTTTGAAGGAGCAGGATTTGGGGTGCAGGATTTGGGGGTGCAGAGTTTGGGCGTGCAGTGCTAAGGTGGTGGAGGGTGCAGGGTTTGTAGTGAAGGTTTTGGGGTGCAGGATCTGGGGGTGCAGGATTTGGGCATGAATACTTTCGGGGTGCAGGATTTGAGGATGCAAAATCTGATGGTGCAAGGTTTGGGTGTTCAAGATGTAGGCGAGCAGGATCTTGGGTTTTGGGGCACAGGGCTGGGTGAGGCCAGATTTGGGGTGCAGGTCTGGGTGAGGGATCTGGGGGTGCAGGGTTTGGTAGTGCGGGAATTGAGGGTGCAGAGTTTGGGCGGCAGGGCTTGGGGGAGCAGGAGTTTGGGGTTCAGAACCTGTGGGTGCAGAGTTTGGGGTGCAGAACCCGTGGGTACCGGGTTTGGGGAGGCAGAATTGGGGGTGCAGGGTTTTGGAGTTCAGGACATGGGGTTGAGGATTTGGGGGTGCAAGGTTTGGAAGTGCATTGATTAGGGGGAAGGATTTAGGGTGGTGGGATTTGGGGGCACGGGGTTTGGGGGTCAGCATTTGGGGGTGCAAAGCTTAGGGGGCAGCGTTTTGAGTGCAAGTTGGGGGAGGACTTGATTTTAGGGTGCAGGGTTTGGGGTGCGAGTTTGGGGATGGCAGCATTTCGGGTATACAGTTTGGGGGTGCAGGGTTTTGGGGAGCAGTATCTGGGGGTACAGGATTATGGGATGTGCAGGGTTTGGGGGCGCAGGGTTCAGGGTTGCAGGGTTTGGTATCACAGGTTTGAGGGGTTCATGGCTTGGGAGGAAGGATTTGGGGGTGCAGAATTTAGGGGTGCACGTTTTAAGGGTGCAGAGCTTAGGGGGAAGAATCGGAGATGTAGGGGTTTTGGGGACATTATCTGGGGGTCAGGATTTGGGGTGCAGGGTTTTGAGGTGCAGGGTTCAGGTGTTCAGGGTTTGAGGAAAGGATCTGGAGGTGCAGGGCTTTGGAGTGGAGGATTTTGGGGTGCAGGGTTAGTTGGGATTTGGGGTTGCAGGGATTTGGGGTGCAGGGTTTGGTGGTGCATTGGTTTTGGGGGTGGAGGACTGGGGGACACAGGGTTTCAGGGTGCAGGATGTGGGGGTGCAGGATTTGGGAGTGCAGAGTTGGGGGGCAGAATTTTTGGTGCAGGGCTTTGGGGTACAGGACTTGGGGGTGCAGGGGTTTGGGTGGGGAATTTGGGGTGCAGGGTGTTGAGGAAGGATCTGGGGGTGCATTGTTTGGGGGGCTGGATGAGGAGGTGCACGATTTAGGGCTGCAGAGCCTGGGGGGCAGGGGTTTGTTGGCAGAATGTGGGGCTGCGGGGTTCTGGGGTGCAGAGTTTGGGAGATCAGGGGTTTGGGGTGCAGGGGTTTGGGGGGAAATTTAACGTTGCGCAGTGTGGGTTGCATTGGTTTTGGGGTGAAGGATTTGGGGGTGCGGGGTTTGGGGGTCAGGATCTGGGGGTGAAAGGCAGTGGGGAAGGATCTGGGGGTGAGATATTTGGGGTGCAGGGTTTGGGATGCCAGGTTTGGGGTGAAGGGTTTGGGGGCAAGGATCTGGGGTGCAGGATTAGGGCAATCAGGGCTGGGGGGATAAGTTTGTGTGGGGCAGAATTTCGGGGTGCAGGGTCTGGGTGGGCAGGATTTCGGGGCATCCGGGCTTGGGAGTGCAGGATTTTGGAGTACAGGGTTTGGGGGTGCAGGCTTGGGGAGGCAGAATTTGGGGGTGCAGGTTTGGAAGGGTCAGGACCTCGGGGGGCACAGTTTGGACAGCACAATGTGGGGTGCAGGATTTGGGAGAGAAGGATCTGGGGGGGCAGGGTTTGGGCTGAAGGGTTTGGTAGGGCAGGGGTTGGGGGAGCAGGATTTGCGGGTTCAGAACCTGAGGGTGCAGGGTATTGGGGAGCAGGATCTAGAAGGGCAGGGTTTGGGGGTGCAGGATTTTGGGGAGCAGAGTTTGGGGGTTCATGACGTGGGGATGGAGGAATTCGGGGTGCAGGGTTTGTGGGTGCAGGGTTCACATGTTTAGGACTTGGGGGTGAAGAATTTAGGTGTGCAGGGGTCTGGGGTGCTGGGTTTTGGGGTGCAGGATCAGGGGGTGCAAGGTTTGGAAGTGCAGGGTTTTGGGGCGCAGGGTTTGGGAAATCAAGGTTTGGGGTTCCAGGATTTGGGGGTGCAGTGTTAGGGGGTGAATGCTTTCGAGGGGCAGGGTTTGGGGGTGTATGATCTGGGGGTGAAGGGTTTCAGGGTGCAGGGTCAGGGGGAAGGATTTGGGGGGCAGGGTTAGGTGGGATGTGGGGCTGCAGGGTTTAAGTGTGCAGGATTTTGGGATGTAGGGGTTTGTAGTGCAAGGTTCGGTAGGGCAGGATTTGGGGGTGCAGGGCTTTGGGGTGAGGGATTTCAGGGTGCCGGGTTTGGGAGGGAAGGATCTGGGGGTACAGGTTTTGGGGCTTCGGGCTTTTAGGGTGCAACTTGTGGAGTACGGGGTTTCAGGGTGCAAGGTTCAGTGGTGCAGGGGTTTGGGGGTGAAGGGTTTGGGGAGACAGAATTGGGGGTGCAGGGTTTGGGATTGCAGGGTGTTGGGGGAAGGATCTGGGGGTACAAGGTTTGGGGTAGCAGGGTTTTGGGGAGCAGGGTTTCGGGGTCAGGCTTTAGGGGGACAGGGTTTGGGGGGCAGGGCCGGGAGGGATGATTTGGGGGTGCAGGGTTTAGGGCAGCAGGATCTTGGGGTGAAGGGGTTTGGGGTGAAGGGTTGGGTAGGACAGGATTTGGGGTGCAGGTTTTTAGGGTGCAACTTGTGGGGGCAGGATTTGGGGTACAGGGGTTTGGGAGTGCAGGTCTTGGGAAGGCAGAATTGGGGTGTAGATTTTGGGTGTTCAAGACCTTGGGGTGCAGGGTTAAGGGGTGCAGGGTTCTGGGGTGCAGTGTTCTGGGGGTGCAGGGTATTGGGGTGCAGGACTTGGGGTTGCAGGAGGCAGGATCTGGGGCGCAGCTTTTGAAGTTGCAGGTTTTGGGGGTGCAAGATCTGGAGAGTCAGGATTTGGGGTGCACTGTTTGGGGGAGCATGGTTTAGGGTGCACAAGTTTTGGGAGTGCGTGATTTGAGAGTGCAGGGCTTTGGGGTGCAGGATCTGGGGGTGCAGGGTGTTGGGGAGAAGGATTTGGGGGTGCAGCATTTTGAAGTGCAGGGTTTGGAGGAGGGAGGTTTTGGGGGTGCAAGATTTGGTGGTTCAGGTTTTGGGGGTGCAGTGTTAAGGGGGTGGAGGATTAGGGGTGCAGGGTTTGGGGGTTCAGGATTTGGGGGTGCAGGGTATGGGAGGGAAGGATCTGGGGCTTCAGGATTTGGGGTTGCACTGTTTGGGGTGCAGGGTTTAGAAGTCAGGTCTCAGAGTGCAGGGTTTGGGGTGCAGGGGCTTGGGGGGAAATTTAAGGTTGCAGAGTGTGGGGTGCACAGGACTGGGGCACAGGATTTGGGGGTGCGGGGGTTCAGGGTTCAGGATTTGGAGGTGTGGAGTTTTGGGGTGCAGGGTATGGGGGTGTAGGGCTGGGGCTGCAGGCTTTGGGGGGAAGAATATTGGGGTGCATGGTTTAGGGGCACAGGGGCTTGGGGGGAACGATTTGGGGCTGCAGGGTTTGAAGTGCAGGGTTTAAGGGGGCAGGGTTTGAAGTGCAAGGTTCGGTGGTTCGGGATTCTGGGGTGCTGGGATTTGAGGTGAAGGATCTGGGGGTGCAGGATTTAGAGGTGCAGGATCTGAGGATGCAGGATCTGGGGAGCAGGACCTTGGGGAGCAGCACCTTGGGGTGAGGGTTCGGGGTGCAGGGTTTGAGGGTGCAGGGTTTCAGGGTGCAGGGTTCGGGGTGCAGGGTTTGAGGGTGCAGGGTTTCGGGGTGCAGGGTTCCCGTGTTCAGGGAGTGTGGCTGCCAGGTTTGGGGGCACAATTTGCAGGTGCAGGGTTTGAAGGTTCAGGACTTGAGGCTGCAGGATGTGGGGGTTCAAGGTTTGGGGTGCAGGGTTTGGGGGTGGATGATTAGGGGGTGCAGACTTTGGAATTCAGGATCTTGGGGTGCAGGGGTCTGCACTGAAGGGTTTGGTAGAGTAGGATATGGGGGTGCAGGACTTTAGGGTGGGGTTTGGGGGTGCAGGGTTCATGTGTTCAGGAACTGGGGGTGCAGGGTTTGAGGGCTTTGGGTGCCGAGTTTGGGAGTTCAGGGTTTGGGGTGCAGGATTTTTGGCAGGAGGATCTGAGGGTGCAGGATCTGGGGGGGAGGATTTGGGGTTTCAGGGTTCAGGGATGCATTGGTTTGAAGTGCGGGATCTGGGGTGCCCTATTTTGGGGTGCAGAGTCTTGCAGGAAGGATCTGGGGGTGCAAGAATTGGGTGAGCAGGATATGGGGGTGTAGGGTTTTAGGGTGAAGGGCTTGGGGGTGAAGGTCTTAGGGGACAAAATGGGAGGGCAAAGGGTTTGGAGGAGCAGGATTTGGGGGTGCAGGATTTGGGGGTGCAGGATTTGAGTATGGCGTGTGGGGAGGCAGGATTGGGGGGGCTGCATTTGGGGTGCAGGATTTGAGGGTTCAGTGCTTACAGTATCTGGATCTGGGGGTGCAGTTTTTGGAGGTGCAGTTTGGGTGAGAAGGATCTGGGGATGCAGGATTTGGGGGTGCAGGGTTTGGGGGTGCAGGGTGTTGAGGTGTAGGGTTTGGGGGGCAGGATCTGGGGGTGTGGGATTTAGGGGTGTAGGGTTGGGGGTGAAGGGTTTGGGGGACAGAATTTTGAGGTGAAGGGTTTGTCAGTACAGGGTCTTGGGGTGAGGGGGTTTGGGGTGAAGGGTTGGGTAGGGCAGGATTTGGGGGTGCAGGACTATGGGCTGAGGGTTTGGGGTTGCAGGGTTCACATGTTCAGGAACCAGGGTTGCAGGGTTTTGGGGTGCAGGGTTGGGGGAATATTTGAGGTACAGGATTTGGGGTGTAGGGTTTGGAGGTGGAAGAATTTGGAGGTTCGTGGTTGGGGCACGCAGAGTTAGGGGCTGCAGGATCTGGGGTGCAGGGTTTGGGGGGCACTGTTTTGGGGGGAAGGATTTGTCGGATACAGGGTTTAAGGCTTTAGGATTTGGAGATGTAAAATTTTGGGGTGCAGGAGGTGCAGGGTCTGGGGTTGCAGGATTTGGGGTGCAGTGTGTGGGGGTGCAAGATCTTGGGGTGTACGAGCTTTGGGTGTGGGATTTGAAGGAAAATTATTTGGGGGTGCAGGGACTGGGGGTATAGGGTTTTGGGGTTGCTGTGTTTGGAGATTTGTGACTTGGGTGTCAAGGATTTGGGGTGCAGGGTTTGAAGTGCAGGGCTAAAGGGGGCAGGATTTGGAGGTGCAAGATTTGGTGGTCTGGGGTACTGGGGTGCAGGGTTTTGGGGTGCGGGATTTCGGGGTGCAGGTTTCACGTCTTTAGGAACTGGGCGGGGAGGGTTTCTTGGTGCGGACTTTTGAGTGCAAGTTTGAGGGGCCTTGATTTTGGGGTGCATGGTTTGGGGGGCAGGATTCCGGGTGTAAGGTTTTGAGGTGCAGGACTTGGGGGTGCAGGTTTCACACGTTAAGGAACTGGGGCTGCAGAGGTTGGGGGTGCAGCGTTGTGGGCTGCAGGGTTGAAGGGTGCAGGATTTAGGGGTACAGGTTTTGGGGGTGCAGGAGCTGGGGGTGCAGACTGTAGGGATCAGAATTTGGGGGTGCAGGGTTCTGGGGTGCAGGATCTGGGTGAGCAGGCTGTTGGGGTACAGAACCTTGTAGTTCAGTGTTTAGAGGCAGGATTTGGGGGTGCAGGGTTTGGGGTGAGGGGTTCAGGTGTTCAGCACCTGGGGGTGCAGGACCTGAGGGTTGGAGGATTTGGGGGTGCAGGAATTTGGGGGTGCAGGGATATGGGTGCAACTTGTGGGGTGCAAGGTTTTGGGTATAGGGTTTTGGGGTGCAGAGTTTTGGGGGGGAGGATTGGGGGAGCAGGGTTTTGGGGTGCAAGGTTCAGTGGTGCAGGGTTCTGGGGGTGCAGGGTTTAGCGCCAGAATTGGGGGTGCAGGGTTTGGGATTGCAGGGTGTTGGGGGAAGGATCTGGGGGTACAAGATTGGGGGTAGCAGGGTTTTGGGGAGCAGGGTTTCGGGGTCAGGCTTTAGGGGGACAGGGTTTGGGGGGCAGGGTTGGGAGGGATGATTTGGGGGTGCAGGGTTTAGGGCAGCAGGATTTTGGGGTGAAGGGGTTTGGGCTGAAGGGTGGGTAGGACAGGATTTGGGGGTGCAGGATTTTAGGATGCAACTTGTGGGGGCAGGATTTGGGGTCCAGGAGGTTGGGGGTGCAGGGTTTGGGGTGTAGGATTTAGTGGAGCAGGGACTGGGGGTGAAGGTCTTGTGGAGGCAGAATTGGGGGTGCAGATTTTGGGTGTTCAGGACCTGGGGGTGCAGGATTTGGGGATGTAGGTTTTGGGGGGTAGATTTTGGGGTGCTGGGTTCGGGACATGGGTCTGGAGGATTTGGGGGTGCAGGGTTAAGGGGTTTAGGATTTTGGGGTGCACAGTTTAGGGTGCACGTTCTGGGCCTGTATGATTTGAGAGTGCAGGGCTTTGGGGTACAGGATTTGGGGTGCAGGGTTTTGGGGTCAGGATCTGGGGGTGCAGGGTGTTGGGGAGAAGGATTTGGGGGTGCAGCATTTTGAAGTGCAGGGTTTGGAGGAGGGAGGTTTTGGGGGTGAAAGATTTGGTGGTTCAGGTTTTGGGGGTGCAGTGTTAAGGGGGTGGAAGTTTAGGGGTGCAGGGTTTGGGGGTTCAGGATTTGGGGGTGCAGGGTATCGGAGGGAAGGATCTGGGGCTTCAGGATTTGGGGGTGTACCGTTTGGGGGTGCAGGGTTTAGAAGTCAGGTCTAAGAGTGCAGGGTTTGGGGTGCAGAGTGTGGGGTGCATAGGACTGGTGCACAGGATTTGGAGGTGTGGAGTTTTGGGGTGCAGGGGTTGGGGGTGAAGGATTTGAGTCTGCAGGGTGGTGGGGGAAGGATTTGGGGGTGAGAAATTTGGGGTGCAGGATTTGGGGGTGCAGAGTTTTGGGAGGCAAGGATCTGGGGCTGCAGGATTTGGGGGTTCAGTGTTTAGGGCAGCACAACCTCGGGGTGCAGGGGTTTGCAGTGAAAGGTTTGGTAGGCAGGATTTGGGGTGCAGGATTCTGGGGTGCTGGGTTTGGGGTACAGGATTTGGTGTTGCAGGGATGGGGTTGAAGGGCTTGGGTTTCCAGGCCTTTGAGGTGCAGGATTTGGAGGTGCAAGGTTTGGGAGGGAATTCTTTGGGGTGCAGGGTTTGGGGTTCCAGGAGGTGGGGGAAGGACCTTGGGGTGTAGGGTTTGGGGGGGCGGGGTTTTGGGGGAAGGATTTGGGGGTGCAGGGTTTTGAAGTGCAGCGTTTCAGGGGAGCATGATTTTGGGGGTGCACATGTGGGGTCCAGGTTTGGGGGGTGCAGAGTTTGTGAATGGAGGATTTTGGGGTGCAGGGTTTGGGACTGCCTAATTTGGGGGTGCAGTGTTTGGGTGTTCAGGACCTGGGGGTGCTGCGTTTGGGAATGCAGGCTTTGGGGGTGCAGGGCTCAGGATTTGGGAGGGCAGGATTAGGGGTGTGAGATTTCAGGGTTTAGGGGTGCAAAGTTTGGTAGGGCTGAATTTAGGGGTGCAGGATTTGGGGTGTAGGGTTTGGTGCTGTGAGATTTGGGGGTGCAGGGTTTGGGGGTGCAAGATTTGAGGGTGCAAGGTTTGGGTGTTCAAGATTTAGGGGAGCAGGATCTTGGGATGCAGGGTTTGGGGGTGCAGGGCTTTTGGGTGAGGGATTTAGGGTTCAGGCTTAGGGGTGCAGGGTTTGGGGGTGCAGGGTGTTGGGGAAGGATTTGGGGGTACAGGGTTTGGAGGTGCAGTCGTTCAGGGATCAGGGTTTGGGGGGCAGAATTTGGGGTGCAGGGTTTGGGATGGCAGCATTAGGGGGAGCAAGACTGTGGGGTGCAGGGGTTTGGGGTGAAGGGTTTGGTAGGGCACGATTTGGGGTGCAGGCTTTAGGAAGGAAGGAAGGAAAGAAGGATCTGGAGGTGCAGGATTTGGTGTGCAGGGTTTAGGGGTGCAGGATTTAAGGGTGCGGGGGTTTGGGTGAAGGGCTTGGTAGGGCAGGAATTTGGGGTGCAGGGTTTGGGGGTGCAGGGTTGTGAAGTGCAGAGATTTGCAGGTGCAAGATCTGGGATTGTAGGGTTTGGGGGTGTAGGATCCGGGGAGCAGGGTTTGGGGTGCAGAACCTTGTTGTTCAGGGTTTAGAGGCAGGATTTGGGGGTGCAGGGCTTTGGGGTGAGGAGTTGCGGGTGCAGGGTTCAGGACTTGGGGGTTGCAGGATTTGGGGGTGCAGGGTTGGGTAAGGAAGGATCTGAGGGCGCAGGGTTTGAAGTTTCAGGACTTGGGGTGCAGGATTTGGGGGTACAGGATTAATGGGTGTAGGGTGTTTGGGGAAAGGATTTGGGGGTGCAGGGTTTTGAAGTGCAGGGTTTAAAGGGGCAGGATATGGGGTGAACGATTTGGGGGTGCACATTTTTGGGGTGTGCAAGATTTGAGAGTGCAGGGATTTGGGGTGAGCGATTTCAGGGTGCCAGGTTTGGGGGGGAAGGATCTGCGGGTGCAGGGTTTGTCAGTGCATTGATTGGGGGTCAGAATTTGGGGGTGCAGGGTTTGTGGGGTAGGATTTTGGGTGCAGGGTTTGGGGAGCAGGATCTGGGGGTGATGGAATTGGTTGAAAGGTTTCGTGGTGCCGGCTTTGGGGGAGCAGAGTTCAGGGGTGCAAGGTTTTGGGGGACAGGTTTGGACATAAAAGATTCGGGGGCGAATGGTTTGGGGGAACGATTTGGGGGTGCAGGATTTGGGGGTGCAGGATTTGGTATTACAGGTTTTGGGGAATCATGGCTTGGGAGGAAGGATTTAGGGGTGCAGGGTTTCAAGATGCAGGATTTGGGGTGCAGTATTTGGGGTTGCAGGTTTGGGGGTGCAAGTTGTGGGGCGGCAGGATATCGGGTATAGGGTTCTGGGCTGCAGGGTTTGGGGGTGCAGGATTTCAACGTGCAGGGTTCTGGGGTGCAGTATCTGGGGGTCCAGGGTTTGGCAGTGCATTGGCTTTGGGGGTTGAAGGATTTGGGGGTGCAGGGTTTAGGAATGCAGGATTTGGGGGTGCAGGATTTGGGGGTGCAGAGTTAGGGGGCAGGATTTTCAGTGCAGGGCTTCAGGGCACAGAACTTGGTGGTGCAGGATCTGGGGGTGCAGGTTTGCGGTGGGGAATTTGGGGGTGCAGGGTGATGAGGAAGGATCTGGGGGTGCAATATTTGGGCTTTAAGGGCTTAGGGGGGCAGGATCTGGCAGTGCAGAGTTTGGGGACAGGATCTGGGGGTGCAGCGATTGGGGTTACAGGTTTTGGGGGTGCAGGGTTAAGGGAATTGTTTGAGGTGCAGGGTTATGAGAGTGCAGGATTTCTGGGTGCAGAGTTTGGGGTGCTGGGTATGGGGCAGCAGGATCTGGGGGTGCAGGTTTTGGGGGTGCATTCATTTGGGGGGAGGATCTGGGGGTGCAGGGTTTAAGGGTTCAGGATTTGGAGGTGTAGGGTTTTGGGGTACAGGGTTCTGGGTGGAGGTTTTGGGGTGAAAGATTTGGGGGTGCAGTGTTAAGGGGTGGAGGCTTAGAGGTGCAAGATTTGGGGGTGCAGAGTTTTCGTGTGTCTGATTTGGGGGTGCAGGGTCTGGGAGTGCAAGATCCTGGAATTCAGGATCTGGGGGTTCAGGATTTGGGGGTGCAGGGTATGGGAGGGAAGGATCTGGGGCTTCAGGATTTGGGGGTGCACTGTTTGGGGGTGCAGGGTTTAGAAGTCAGGTCTAAGAGTGCAGCGTTTGGGGTGCAGGGGCTTGGGGGGAAATTTAAGGTTGCAGAGTGTGGGGTGCACAGGACTGGGGCACAGGATTTGGGGGTGCGAGGTTTCAGGGTTCAGGATTTGGAGGTGTGGAGTTTTGGGGTGCAGGGGATGGGGGTGAAGGATTTGAGGCTGCAGGGTGGTGGGGGGAGGATTTGGGGGTGAGAGATTTGGGGTGCAGGATGTGGGGGTGCAGAGTTTTGGGAGGCAGGGATCTGGGGCTGCAGGATTTGGGGGTTCAGTGTTTAGGGCAGCACAACCTCGGGGTGCAGGGGTTTGCAGTGAAAGGTTTGGTAGGCAGGATTTGGGGTGCAGGATTCTGGGGTGCTGGGTTTGGGGCACAGGATTTGGTGTTGCAGGGATGGGGTTGAAGGGCTTGGGTTTCCAGGCCTTTGAGGTGCAGGATTTGGAGGTGCAAGGTTTGGGAGGGAATTCTTTGGGGTGCAGGGTTTGGGGTTCCAGGAGGTGGGGGAAGGACCTTGGGGTGTAGGGTTTGGGGGGCAGGGTTTTGGGGGAAGGATTTAGGGGTGCAGGGTTTTGAAGTGCAGCGTTTCAGGGGGGCATGGTTTTGGGGGTGCACATGTGGGGGTCCAGGTTTGGGGGGTGCAGAGTTTGTGAATGGAGGATTTTGGGGTGCTGGGTTTGGGACTGCCTAATTTGGGGGTGCAGTGTTTGGGTGTTCAGGACCTGGGGGTGCTGCGTTTGGGAATGCAGGCTTTGGGGGTGCAGGGCTCAGGATTTGGGAGGGCAGGATTAGGGGGTGTGAGATTTCAGGGTTTAGGGGTGCAAAGCTTGGTAGGGCTGAATTATAGGGGTGCAGGATTTGGGGGGCAGGGTTTGGTGCTGCAGGATTTCGGGGTGCAGGGTTTGGGGGCTTAAGGTTAGGGTGTTCAAGATTTAGGGGAGCAGGATCTTGGGGTGCAGGGTTTGGGGGTGCAGGGCTTTTGGGTGAGGGATTTAGGGTTCAGGCTTAGGGGTGCAGGGTTTGGGGGTGCAGGGTGTTGGGGAAGGATTTGGGGGTACAGGGTTTGGAGGTGCAGTGTTTCAGGGATCGGGGTTTGGGGGGCAGAATTTGGGGTGCAGGGTTTGGGATGGCAGGATTAGGGGGAGCAAGACTGTGGGGTGCAGGGGTTTGGGGTGAAGGGTTTGGTAGGGCACGATTTGGGGTGCAAGCTTTAGGAAGGAAGGAAGGAAAGAAGGATCTGGAGGTGCAGGATTTGGTGTGCAGGGTTTAGGGGTGCAGGATTTAAGGGTGCGGGGGTTTGGGTGAAGGGCTTGGTAGGGCAGGAATTTGGGGTGCAGGGTTTGGGGGTGCAGGGTGTTTTGGGAACGATCTGGGGGTACAGGGTTTGGGGTGCTGGGTTTGGGGGTTAAAGGATTTGCGGGGGCAGGGTTCAGGTGTTCAGGACCTGGGCGTGCAGGCTTTGCGGGTTCAAGGTTCCAGGTGCATTGTTTGGGGGGAGAGGACTTGGGGGTGCAGAGTTTTGGGGTGCAGGGCTTGTGAGAGAGGAATCGGGGGTGCAGGATTTGGGGGTTCAGGGTTTAGGGTAGCAGGATCTTGGGGTGCAGGATATGGGGGTGCAGTGTTTTGGGGGTCAGGATCTGGGGGTGCATGATTTGGGGGCTCAGGGTTTGGGGATGAAGGGTCTTGGGGTGCTGGGCTTTGGGCTGCAGTGTTGGGGGGCAGGTTTTGGGGTGCAGGGTTTGGGGGCAGGTTTTGCGTGTTCAGGAACTGGGGATGCAGGATTTTGCGTTGAAGGGCTCTGGGGTGCCGGGGTTGGCCTGCAGGGATTGGGGTGCAGTATTTTGGGGTGCAGGGGTTTGGGGTTCAGGACCTGGGGGTGCAGGGTCTTAGGGAACCGGATTTCAGGGGTGCAGGATTTAAGGGGTGCAGGGGCTTTGGGAGAGGGATTTGGGCTTCAGGGTCTGAGGGGTGCAGGGTTTGGTGGGGAAGGGTTTGGGGTGCCTGGTTTAGGGTTGCAGGATCTGGGGTGCAGGGTTTGGAGGTGCCGGGGTTTTGGGGGGCAGGATATAGGGGTGCAGGATTTGAGGGTGCAGGGTTGTGGAGTGCAGAGATTTGCAGGTGCAAGATCTGGGATTGTAGGGTTTTGGGGTGCAGGTTTTGGGGAGGAAGGATTTGGGGTGCAGGGTTTAAAGGTTCACGATCTGGAGGTGCAGCGTTTTGGGGTGCAGGGTTATGGGGCTACAGGTTTTGGGAGGGAAGGGTCTGGGGGTGCAGGGTGCAGGGATCACAGTATGGGGGTGCAGGATTCTGGGGTGCAGGATCTGGGGAGCAGGATATGGGCGATATCACCCCAAACCTGCCCCGCAGACACGGCACCCAAAATCCTGCACCCCAAAATACTCTTCTCAAACCCGCACCCCAGATCCTGACCCCAAGCCCTGCACCAAAACCCTGCCCCTCAATCCTTCACCCCAAATCCTCCACCCCCGATCCTGTCTTCCCAAATCCTGCACCCCCAAATTCGGCCCTACCAAACTCTGCACCCCTAAACCCTACAACTGAAACCTTGCACCCCCTAATCCTGCCCTCCCTACCTTCCTGAACCCCGAAACGTGCACCCCAAACCCTGCATTCCCAAATCCTTCCGTCCTATACCCTACACCCCTAAACCTGCCCCCAAACCCTGCACCCCAAAGAATTCCCTCCCAAACCTTGCACCTCCAAATCCTGCACCTCAAAGGCCTGGAAACCCAAGCCCTTCAACCCCATCCCTGCAACACCAAATCCTGTACCCCAAACCCAGCACCCCAGAATCCTGCACCCCAAATCCTGCCTACCAAACCTTTCACTGCAAACCCCTGCACCCCAAGATTGTGCTGCCCTAAACACTGAACCCCCAAATCCTGCAGCCCCAGATCCTGACCCCAAGCCCTGTACCAAAACCCTGCCCCTCAATCCTGCACCCCCAAATCCTCCACCCCCGATCCTGTCTTCCCAAACCCTGCACCCCAAATCCTGCCCCCCCAGCTTGCACTCTGCACCCCCAAACCCTGCACTCCCAATCCCTGAACGCCCAAGTCCTGCACCCCCACGTCCTTAGCGCCCAAAATGTGCACCCCAGATCCTCCCCACCCAGTCCTGCACCCCTAATATTCCACCCTCTAATAATGCACCCCTAAGCCTCGCACCCTGAAAGCTGCACCCCCAGGTCCTGAGTCCCCAAACCCTGCACCCCCAAATCCCGCGCCTTTAAATCCTGTCCTCCTAAAACCCAGGACCCCCATAATTTGCCTCCCCAAACCCTGCTCCCCAAAACCCTGCACCCCCAAACCCAGCACCCCCAGGTCCTGAACACCCAAACCCTGCACCCCAAAACCCTGCACCCCCAAAGGCAGCACCCCCAGGTCCTGAACACGCAAACTCTGCACCCCAAATCCTTCCCCCCAACACAGTGCCCCCCAAACCCTGCACCCCCAGTTCCTGCAGCCGCTAACTCTGCACCCCAAACGCTGCACCCTCAGATCCTGCGTCCCCCAACCCTACACCCCAAATCCTTTACCCCAAAATTCCCCAAACCTGCAAACCCAAATCCTGCACCCCCAGTTCCTGAACATGCGAACCCTGCACCCCCAAACCTGCAGCCCAAAGCCCTGCACCCCCAAATCCTGCCGTACACAACCCTTCACCCCAAACCTCTTCAACCCAAGATACTGAAACCCTAAGCCCTGCCCCCACCAAACCTACATCCCCAAATCCTGCACCCCCAGGTCCTGAACACCCAAAATCTGCACCCCCAAATCCCTTAACTCCAAAAACCTGCACCCCCAATTCTGCCTCCACAAGACCTGCACCCCCAAACCCTGCACCACTAAACCCTGCACCCCAAACCCTGTACCCCAAATCCTGACCCCCACAAGTTGCACCCTAAAAACCTGCACCCCAAATCCTGTCCTACCAAACCCTTCACCCCAAACCCCTTCACCCCAAGATCCTGCTGCCCTAAACCCTGCACCCCAAAATCATCCCTCCCAGCCCTGCCCCCCAAACCCTGTCCCCCTAAAGCCTGACCCCGAAACCCTGCTCCCCAAAACCCTGCTACCCCCAATCTTGAACCCCCCAACTCTGCACCCCCAGATCCTGCTGCTCCAAACCCTGCACCCCCAAATCCTCCAGCCCCACGTACCGATCTCCCAAACCCTGCACCCCACAACCCTGCACCCCACAACCCCTTCACCCCCAAATCCTGCACCCCCAGCCCTACCCCCAAAACTTTCCACCCCCAAATCCTGCCCTACCAAGCCCCCCACCCCAAACCCCTGCACCCCAAGATCCTGCTCCCCTAAACCCTGCACCCCCATATCCTCCTTCCCCAAACCCTGCACCCCAAAACACTGCACTCCAAACCACTGCACCCCTAAATCCTGCAACCCCAAATCCTGGCCCCCAAACCCGGCACCCCAAACTCCTGCACCCAAAGACCCTACTGCCCTACACCCTGAACCCCCAAAACCTGCACCCCTGGAACCTGCAACCCCAGACCCTGTAGCCCCAAATCAGGCCCCGCAAAATCCTGCTCCCCCGGCCTTGCACCCCCAAATCCTGCACCACCTAATCCTCCAACCCCCTAACCCCTTCTCCCCAGGGCCCATTGTGAACCATGGGGGACCCCCTTGTCACTGGGGACCCATTGTGACACCACGGGGAACTCCCCTTGTCCTCAGGGACCATTGTGACATCCTGGGGACCCCCCTTTGTCCCAGGGCCCCTTGTGGCACCATGGGGACCCCCTTTGTCCCCAGGGAAAGTTGTGACATCCCAGCACCACCCATTGCCCCCAGGGCCCATGGTGACATCCCAGGACCCCCCATTGTCCCCAAGGCCCATTGTGACATTCAGGGGACTCCACTTTCTCCCCAAGGTCGATGGTAACACCCTGGAACACAGTTTCAAACAGACTGTCTCCACACAAACAGGCACCTGTCTGCAGGTATCCTAGATCTTGATTCTTGAACTTGAGGAAACACGCGTCTGAGCAAAACTCCCAAACGCTTCCAGGAAAGACACAGGCTCTCCCACAAGCACACAAGTGTTTGCCCTCCTGCACTCCAAAATCATACACCCTGAAACACTGAAACCCCAAATCCTACCCCTCAAACACTGCACCCCAAATCCTTCCTCCAGAACACTGCAGCCCTAAACCCTGCACCCTAAATCCCTGCAGCCCCAAATCCCGTCTAACCTTGGACCCCCAAAACCTGCACCCCTAGATCCATCCCCCCAAGTGAATGCACCCCCAGAACCTGAACCCCCAGATGCTGCTGCCCCATACCCAGCACCCCAAACTCTGCACCTGGAAATCCTGTACTCTCATAACCCTGCACCTCAAATAATTCCCTCCACCCTGCACCCCCAAAACCTGTAACCCCAGACGCTGCACCCCCAGGTCCTGTCCCCAAACTCTGCACTGCCAGATCCTGCCCCCCGTAACCCTTAAAGCCCAAATATTGCACCCCCAGATCCTTCCTCAACACCCTGTACCCCCAAATTCCCCACCCAAAACCTGCAGCCCCAAACCCTGCACCCCCAAATCCTGACCCCCCAGATAATGCCCCCAAAACCCTGAATCCCCAATCCTGCACCCCAAAACCCTGAACCCCAAAATACTGCACCCCTAAATTCTGCACCCCAAACCCTGCAGACCAACCCCGGCACCCCGACGCCCTGCACCCCCAGTTCCTGTCAATGGAAACCCCAAACCCTGCAGCCCAAATCACTTTCCTTCAAATCCCACACCCAAAACTCATACACCCCAAGATGCTGCACCCCAAAACCCTGCCCCCTAAACTTTGTACCCCACACCCTGCCCCCAAACCCTACACCCCAAAACCTGCAGTCCCAAACCCTGCACCCGAAAACTCTACACCCCCAAATCCTTCACCCCAAAATCCTGCCCTACCAAGCCCTGCACCCTCAGATTCTGCACCCCAAAACCTTCACCCCAAAACCTTCACTGCAAACCTTTCACCCCAAACCCTTCACCTGCAGCTCTGTCCCCCAAACCCTTCAACCCCCAACCCTACACCCCCAAATCCTCCACCCCAAAACCCTGTACCCCAAAACCCTTTACCCTAAAAGCTGCACCAGCAGATCCTTCCCCCAACTCCCTGCACCCCCAATTCCTGCCCCACCAGACCCTGCACCCCCAACCCTGCTCCTCTGTTCCTGCTCTCCACAAACCTGCACCCCAAATCCTGCAACCCCAAACGCTGCACCCCCAAATCCCACCTTCCACAACCGTGCACCCAAAAACCCTGCACCCTGCAAACCCTGCACCCCAGTACTCCAGCGCACCAAATCTTGCACCTGCAAATCCTGTCCCCTTCAAACCCCTGTACCCCCAAATCCTGCACCCAAACCCTGTACCCCCAAATCCTTGACACCCACAACCCGAATCTCCAAAAGCTGCAACCCCAAACCCTGCCCCCCCAAACCCTGCCCCCCTGAACCCTGCACCCCAGATCCTGCACCACTGAACTCTCATCCCCAAATCCCTTAACTCTCAAAAGCTGCACCCCCAGACCCTGTAGCACCAAATCAGGCCCCCCAAAACCCTGCAGCCCCACACGCCTTGCACCCCCAAATCCTGCACTACCTGATCCTCCACCCCCATAGCACTGCACCCCAAAATCCTGCCCTACCAACCCTTCACCCCAAACCCTTCACGTCGAAATTCTATTCCCCAAACCCTTCACCCTCCAACCCTACACCCTAAATCCCGCACCCCCAATTCTGCACCAGAAAATCCTGAACCCCCAGATCTTGAACCAACAGATCCTTCCCCCAAATCCTGCACCCCCAAACCTTCACCCCCAAATCCTCCACCCCGCAACCCTGCACCGCAAACCCCTTTACCCTAAAGCCTGCACCAGCAAATCCTTCCCCCAACACCCTGCACCCCCAATTCCTGCCCACCAAACCCTGCACCCCCTAACCCTGAACCCCAAATCCCTCACCCAAAACCCATGCACCCCTCAAATCTTGCACCCCCTAACCCTGAACCCCAAATCCCTCACCCGAACACCCTGCACCCCCAAAGCCTGCACCCCCTAACTCTGAACCTCCAATCCCTCACTCAAAATCCCTGCACCCCACAACACCCTGCACCCATAAATCCTGTACCCCCAGATCTTGCACCCAACACCCTGCCCCCCAGAACCCTGAACCTCCAAACTCAGCCCTACCAAACCTTCACCCTAAAATCCTGCACACTAAAATCCTTCTCCCCAACCCCCAACCCTGCACACCCAAATCCTGCACCCCAAAACCCAGCACCACAGAACCCTTTGCCCCAAAGGCCTGCACCCCAAAATTCCTGCCACCCTAGACCCTGAACCCCCAAACCCTGCACTCTAAATCCTGCTCTCTAAACCCTTCGCCCCAAAACCCTGCGCCCTCAAATCCTGCCTCCCAAAAATGTACATCCCGAACCCTGAACCCCAAACCCTGCACCCCAAGATCCTGCCCTACCAAACCCTGCACCCAAAGTCCCTGCTACCCTAAACCCTGCACCCCCAAATCCTTGCCCCCCAATCCTGCTGCCCAAAAGTCGGCTCCTCTAAATCCTGCACCCCAATATCCTGCCCCTCCAAAACCCTACACCCCCTAAACCCTGCACCCCAAATCTGCACCCCCAAACCCTGCACTCCCCAATCCTTCATCCCCAAGGCCGTCACCCCTCAAATGCTGCACCCCTGAAATCCTGTTCCCTGAGACCCTGCACCCCCAGGTCCTGAAACCCAAACCCCTGCACCCCAAAATACTGCACCCCAACCCCTGCAGGCCAACCCCGGCACCCCAGAGCCCTTCAACGCAAAATCCCGCACCCCCAGTTCCTGAACACGCAAAACCTGCCCCCCAAACCCTGCACCCCAAAACCTTGCACCACAAATCATTTTCCTTCAAATCCCACACCCAAAACTCGTACACCCCAAGATCCTGCACCCCAAAACCCTGCCCCCTAAACTTTGTACCCCCAAACCCTGCCCCCCAAACCCTGCACCCCAAAATCTACAGTCCCAAACCATGCACCCCAAAATACTGCACTCCAAAATCCTGCACGCCCAGATTTTACACTCCCAAACCCTTCACCCCCAAAACATTCACCTCCTAACACTGAGCCCCCAAATCCTGCACCCCCAAATCCTGCCTCATCAAGCCCTGTACCCTGAAGCCGTGCATCCCAAAAGCCTGCACTGTAAATCCTGCCCCCCAAACCTGCACCCCAAAATTGTCCCCCATACAACCTTAACCCCCCCAATCCTGAATCCCCCTAATCCTGCACCCCAGATCCTTGCCCCCAAGCCCTTCACCCCCAAACCTGGCATCCCAAACCCTGCCCCCCAAATATCTCGCCCCCAGATCCTTCCCCCAAACCATTTCCCCCGAATCTTGTAGGTCCAAACCCATCCCCCAAACCCCTGAACTCTGCTCCTCCAAACCTTGTCACCCAAATCCATCACCCCCAGATCCTGCTCCCCAAAACCTGCACCCAAAATCGTGCCCCACGAACCCTGCACCCCCAAATTCTGACCCCCAATCAATGCACTGACAAACCCTGCACCCGCAGATCCTTCCCCCCCCAACCCGGCACCCTGAAATCCCTCACCCCAAATCCCTGCACTCTCAAATCTTGCATCCTCACAAAATGTGCACCCCAAGTTCTACCCCCAGACACCCTGCCCCCATTAATCCTGTACCCCCAAATCCTGCACCCCCAAGTGCTGAAACTTCAAACACTGCACATTCAAAGCCTTCCTTGCCCTGCCCTGCACCCCCAAATCCTGCAACCCCCTAAATCCTCCGACCCCCAGGTCCTGGAGCCCTGAACCCTGCACCCCAACCCCTCACCCCAAAGCCCTGCACCCCCAAATCCTGCCTCTAAACCCTGAACAACAAGGTTCTGCACCCCAAGCCCTGTTCGCTGATATCCTGCACCCCAAACCCTGTACCCCCAAATTCTGATCCCTGCACCCCCAGATCCTGCACCCCAAGATCCTGCTACTGTAAACCCTGCAACCCCAGGTCTTCCTTCCTTCCTTCCTTCCTTCCTTCCTTCCTTCCTTCCTTCCTTCCTTCCTTCCTTCCTTCCTTCCTTCCTTCCTTCCTTCCTTCCTTCCTTCCTTCCTTCCTTCCTTCCTTCCTTCCTTCCTTCCTTTTTTTCCCCAATCCTGCCCCCCCAAATCCTGCCCTACCATGCTCTTCACCCCAAGCCCCTGCACCCCAAATTCCTGTTACCCTCAACCCTGAAACCCCAAATCCTGCCCCCAGATCCTGCAGCCCCACAGCGAGCACCTCAAAATCAAGTCCCCCCAAAACCTGCACTGAAAACGCTGCAGCCCCAGATCCAGCATCCCCAGATCCTGCACCCTCAGATGCTCCTGCCAAAAACCCTGCACCCCAAACCCTGAACTCCCAAACTCTGCACCCAGAGCCCTGCACCCTCAAATCCTGCACCCCTAACCCTGAACACACAAACCCTGCACCCCAAACCTCACCCGAAAGTCCTGCACCCCCAGACCCTGCTCTACCAAACCCTTCACTGCAGACCCCTGCACCCCAAGATCCTGAATTCCAAAGTCTGCACCCCGTGATCATCCATCCCCAAACCCTGCACCCCCAAATCCTTCACCTCAAAACCCGGCACCCCAGAATCCCGAACCACCAAATCTTGCACCCCCAAATCCTGCCCCCTCAAACCCTGCACTTCAAAACCCTGCAGCCCCAAATTGTCCCCCCCAAGCCCCTGTACCCCTAAACCATGCACCCCATTATTCTTTCCCTCAAACCCTTCACCCCCCAGCCGTACAACCCCAAGTCCTGCACCCTAAATCCTACATCCCCAAACCCTGGACCCCCAAATCCGGTCCCCCAACAATGCACCCCCAAACCCTGCACCCCAAATCCTGCCCCCCAGCTTGCACTCTGCACCCCCAAACCGTGCACTCCCAATCCCTGAACGCCCAAGTCCTGCACCCCCACGTCCTTAACGCCCAAAATGTGCACCCCAGATCCTCCCCACCCAGTCCTGCACCCCTAATATTCCACCCTCTAATAATGCACCCCTAAGCCTCGCACCCTGAAAGCTGCATCCCCAGGTCCTGAGTCCCCAAACCCTGCACCCCCAAATCCCGCGCCTTTAAATCCTGTCCTCCTAAAACCCAGGACCCCCATAATTTGCCTCCCTAAACCCTGCTCCCCAAACCACTGCACCCCCAATGCAGCACCCCCAGGTCCTGAACACCCAAACCCTGCACCCCCAAACCCTGCACCCCCAAACACAGCACCCCGAAAGAATTCCCTCCCAAACCTTGCACCTCCAAATCCTGCACCTCCAAGGCCTGGAAACCCAAGCCCTTCAACCCCATCCCTGCAACACCAAATCCTGTGCCCCAAAACCCAGCACCCCAGAATCCTGCACCCCAAATCCTGCCCTACCAAACCTTTCACTGCAAACTCCTGCACCCCAAGATTGTGCTGCCCTAAACAATGAACCCCCAAATCCTGCAGCCCCAGGTCCTTGCCTCCCAAAACTCTGCACCCCCAAATGCTGCACCCCAAATCTCTCACCCCCAAATCCTTCCGCACAGAGTCCCAGAATGTCAGGGGTTGGAAGGGACCTGGAAAGCTCATCCGGTGCAATCCCCCCGTGGAGCAGGAACACCCAGCTGAGGTGACACAGGAAGGCCTGTACCCCACCACCCTGCACCCCCAAATCCTTCACCCCCAAACCCTGCCCCCCAAAACTCCACCCCTCCACATCCTGAACCCTGAAACCCCGCACCCCCAAATCCTCTGCCCCAATGCTCTGCACCCTTAACACTCTGCAACCTTAAACTTCCCCCCAAACCCTGAACTCTGAAACTCTGCACCCCAAAACCCTGATCCCCCAAATTCTTTCCCAAACCCTGCACCCTTGATTCCTGCACCCCCAGTTCCTGAACTCATGAAACCTGCACCCCCAAACCCCTGCACCCCAAACCCTGCACTCTTAGACCTGACTTCTAAACCCTGCACCCCCAAACGGTGCACCCCCAAATCCTGAAGCCCCAGATCCTTCCCTCCCATACCCTGCACCCCCACATCCTGAACCCCCAAATCCTGAACTCCAGGATCTTGCACCCCCAGACCCTGTACCCCCAAATCAGGCCCCAAAAACCCTGCACTCCCAACCCTGCACCCCCAAATCCTGCACCTCTAATCCTCCACCCCCTTAACACTGCACCCCCAAAACCTGCACCACCATATCTTGCACCCTCAAAACCTGAAGCACCAAACCTTGCACCTCCAAAACCTCCCTCCTCCAAACCCTGCCCTTCAAAATGCTGCACCCCGAATCCTTCTCCCCAACACCCTGCACCCCCAGATCCTGACCCCAAAACCCTGCACCCCAAATCCTGTACCCCAAAGCCCTGCACTCTCAAATCATACACACCCAAAACGTGTGCACCCTAAACCGTGCACCCCAAAATCCTAAACCCCTTAACCCTGCACCCTCAAATCCTCCAGACCCATGTCCCGAACCCAGCACCCCAAAATCTACCCCCCAAAACCTACATCCCCAAATAATGCACCCCCAGGTCCTGAACACCCAAAATCTGCACCCCCAAACCCTTAACTCCCAAAACCTGCACCCCCAATTCTGCCTCCCCAGGATCTGCAACTCAATCCCTGCTCCACTAAATCCTGCACCCACAAACCCTGGACCCCCAATCCCCTGTACCCCAAATCCTGAACCCCACAAGTTGCACCCTAAAATCCTGCACCCCAAATCCTGTCCTACCCAACCCTTCACCCCAAACCCCTTCACCCCAAGATCCTGCTGAACTAAACCCTGCACCCCCAAATCATCCCTCCCAGCCCTGCCCCCCAAACCCTGTCCCCCTAAAGCCTGACCCCGAAACCCTGCTCCCCAAAACCCTGCTACCCCAAACCTTGTACCCTCAGATCCTGCACCCAATATCCTGCAATCCCAAACAATGCACCCCCATATTCTGATCCCTACAACCTGCACCCCCAGATCCTTATCTCCCAAAACCTGTACCCCTGAATCCTGCACCCTTCAACCCTGCACCCCAAAACGCTGCACCCCCAACTTCTGCAGCCCCCAGTTCCTTAATGTGTGAAACCCACACCCCCAAGTTCTGCACCCCAAAACCTTACACCCGGAATCCTGCCCCCCCAAACCGTGCACCCCAAAATCAAGGCCCCTCAAACTTGCACTCAAAAGTCCGCACCACAAAATCCTGCCCCCCCAGTTCCTAAAGACATGAAACCTGCGCCCCCAAAGCCTCACCCTAAAGCCCTGCAGCCCCAAATCCGGCCCTACCAAACCCTTCAGCCCCGCACCCCACGATCCTCCTACCCTGAACCCCAAGAGCCTGCACCCATAAATCCTGGAGCCCCAGATCCTGCACCCAACACCCTGCACCCCAGAACTCTGCACCTCCAGATCTAAACCCTTCAACCCTGCACCCCAAATCCTCCCCAAAACACTCCACCCCCAAAGCCTACAGCCCTAAATGCTGCCCCACAAACCCTGCACCCCCAGATCTGTCCCCCGAAACTCTGTGCCCCAACAGCACGCACGCTCAAATCCTCCACCCCACATCCTGACCCCCAAATCCCCCACCCCAAAACCCTGCACCCCAATACCCCAGACCACCAAATATTGCACCTCCAAATCCTGCCCCCTTTAGCCCTGCACTTCAAACCCTGCACCCCAAATCCTGCAACCAAACCCTGTACCCCTAAATCCTTGACCTCCACATCCCGAATCTCCAAACGCAGCAACCCCAAACCCTGCACCCCCAATCTCTGCACCCCCAAATCATTGTCCTTCAAATCCCACACCCAAAGCTCGTACACCCCAAGATTTTGCACCCCCACACACTGCACCCCAAATCCTGCACCCCCGAATCCTCCAGCCCCATGTCCCAAACCCCGAAACCCTGCAGCCTCAAATCTTGCATCCCCAAAACCCCAGCACCCCAAACTGTTCTCTCCCAAATCCTGCAAACTGCAAATCCTGCACCTCCTGCACCCCAAAATTCGACACCTCCAAATCTTAAACCCTTAAACCCTGCATCCCCCAAATCCTTCCCCCCAACACAGTGCCCCCCAAACCCTGCACCCCCAGTTCCTGCAGCCGCTAACTCTGCACCCCAAACGCTGCACCCTCAGATCCTGCGTCCCCCAACCCTACACCCCAAATCCTTTACCCCAAAATTCCCCAAACCTGCAAACCCAAATCCTGCACCCCCAGTTCCTGAACATGCGAACCCTGCACCCCCAAACCTGCAGCCCAAAGCCCTGCACCCCCAAATCCTGCCGTACACAACCCTTCACCCCAAACCTCTTCAACCCAAGATACTGAAACCCTAAGCCCTGCCCCCACCAAACCTACATCCCCAAATCCTGCACCCCCAGGTCCTGAACACCCAAAATCTGCACCCCCAAATCCCTTAACTCCAAAAACCTGCACCCCCAATTCTGCCTCCACAAGACCTGCACCCCCAAACCCTGCACCACTAAACCCTGCACCCCAAACCCTGTACCCCAAATCCTGACCCCCACAAGTTGCACCCTAAAAACCTGCACCCCAAATCCTGTCCTACCAAACCCTTCACCCCAAACCCCTTCACCCCAAGATCCTGCTGCCCTAAACCCTGCACCCCAAAATCATCCCTCCCAGCCCTGCCCCCCAAACCCTGTCCCCCTAAAGCCTGACCCCGAAACCCTGCTCCCCAAAACCCTGCTACCCCCAATCTTGCACCCCCCAACTCTGCACCCCCAGATCCTGCTGCTCCAAACCCTGCACCCCCAAATCCTCCAGCCCCACGTACCGATCTCCCAAACCCTGCACCCCACAACCCTGCACCCCACAACCCCTTCACCCCCAAATCCTGCACCCCCAGCCCTACCCCCAAAACTTTCCACCCCCAAATCCTGCCCTACCAAGCCCCCCACCCCAAACCCCTGCACCCCAAGATCCTGCTCCCCTAAACCCTGCACCCCCATATCCTCCTTCCCCAAACCCTGCACCCCAAAACACTGCACTCCAAACCACTGCACCCCTAAATCCTGCAACCCCAAATCCTGGCCCCCAAACCCGGCACCCCAAACTCCTGCACCCAAAGACCCTACTGCCCTACACCCTGAACCCCCAAAACCTGCACCCCTGGAACCTGCAACCCCAGACCCTGTAGCCCCAAATCAGGCCCTGCAAAATCCTGCTCCCCCGGCCTTGCACCCCCAAATCCTGCACCACCTAATCCTCCAACCCCCTAACCCCTTCTCCCCAGGGCCCATTGTGAACCATGGGGGACCCCCTTGTCACTGGGGACCCATTGTGACACCATGGGGACCTCCCCTTGTCCTCAGGGACCATTGTGACATCCTGGGGACCCCCCTTTGTCCCAGGGCCCCTTGTGGCACCATGGGGACCCCCTTTGTCCCCAGGGAAAGTTGTGACATCCCAGCACCACCCATTGCCCCCAGGGCCCATGGTGACATCCCAGGACCCCCCATTGTCCCCAAGGCCCATTGTGACATTCAGGGGACCCCACTTTCTCCCCAAGGTCGATGGTGACACCCTGGAACACAGTTTCAAACAGACTGTCTCCACACAAACAGGCACCTGTCTGCAGGTATCCTAGATCTTGATTCTTGAACTTGAGGAAACACGCGTCTGAGCAAAACTCCCAAACGCTTCCAGGAAAGACACAGGCTCTCCCACAAGCACACAAGTGTTTGCCCTCAGCTATAGATCAGGGACAAGCTTGTGAAGAGATGCCCTGCTATTCTTTCGCCTTATGGCATCATGTGTTTCGTTTCTCTTGGAGATCGATTGTTAAACGTCTTTCCTCGGGCGACTGTGAAGCATTTGCCAGCGGAGGAGAAGTAGCACGGAGCAGCATTCAGTACTGCCTACGAGTGTCTTTGCTACCCTACTAGCGGAGCTCCAAGAACAGGCACACATCTTCAGGTACCTTCCAAATGTGGATTCCCCTGCAGCCCCGTAGGCGGGCGTGCAGTACGCCAACCATCAACGGACGTTTTTCCCCTCAAGCCTGTCAGGACGTTGCTCGTCCGTCTTTCCCTCAATAGATGGGAGTAGGCGCGCTTGCGGATGTGTGCGTGTGTGTGGCCACGCGTTTGCTTAGGCATCAGTGTGTGAAAAGGTAGGTGCTTTTCTCTAGCTGCGTGTGCGTGCACATGGTGCTGGGTGCACATCCCTGGGTGCTCGTGGAAAGGTTTCTGCATGGTTTTCGCTGAGGAATCGTGTGTGTGCACATGGACAAAGAGAAGGCGCAGCAACCAGGTTCCAGCGCCAAAGAAGGCAAAAGGCAAGGTTTCCGGCGCTATCTCCTTCTCTCCGCAGACCTAGTCGCGCAAAGCAAGCCGCTAAGCCGGCGACCGGCAAGAGAGCTACAACGAAGCATGCCGAACGGAGAAAATAGCAGCAGCACATATGTTCACACCTTGTTTCTGCCATGTGCTTGAACGCCAAGACGTTCGTGCTTCTGCAGACAGGTGCCTGTTTGTGTGGAGATAGTCTGCTTGAAACTGTGTTCCTCAGCGCCCGCTCTTTCTCCCCGTCGCTCCACACGCCTGGGAGTCCCTTTCTTTCTCTCCACAAGCACGTGTGTTGACTTCGTCGCACATGTGCATCTGCACAAGCGTTGAGCTCAGCAGAGTGTGTCTCTTGACACTTGATGTGCATTGGCTGTGTCTGCGTGCTCCAGTGAAGAGAGAAACGGGAAATCATCTTGGTAGAGGCAACAAAGCAAAAGCGAGGCAGGATTGACATCTGCTCAACAGAGACGGATTCCCTGCGCTGACACAGTTCACAGTTACACGAGAAGCAATCTGAGCGGTCCATCGACCGGAGACGTGTTTCCCAAGAGGTCGTTTAGCGAGTGAACAGCAGTGTGCGTGACTTTCAGGAGTGTGCCTGGAAAGTGCCAGAATCACCAGAGCATCTGTGCAAAAGCTGCTGCCTCTGTGACCGCATTGAGGCACGTTCCCGTGTCTGCGAGTATATAGACGGCTCTTCCGCGTTCACTCCGAGGGAAACGGTCCGCTATTGCTTCTGTGCGTACAGACGCGATTCCCTTGTCTCTTGCGAACACAGGGAACTCTGTGCATCCAAATCTACAGGCTAAGGACGCGTCTGCATATGTTTTGGTGAACAATCGAGTGTGCGTGTTCTGACAGCTGCCTCTATGCAGACGTCTCCACAGAGCCACTTCTGAATGCCCCGCAGCCCAGGACTGAATGGATACACTAACAAGTGCACCGGTGTGAGCAACCACATATGCAGAAGGACGTCTTTCATCTCACAGAAGCGCGAACGTCTTGGCGTTCAAGCACATGGCAGAAACAAGGTGTGAACAGATGAGCTGCTGCTATTTTCTCCGTTCGGCATGCTTCGTTGTAGCTCTCTTGCCGGTCGCCGGCTTAGCGGCTTGCTTTGCGCGACTAGGTCTGCGGAGAGAAGGAGATAGCGCCGGAAACCTTGCCTTTTGCCTTCTTCGGCGCTGGAACCTGGTTGCTGCGCCTTCTCTTTGTCCATGTGCACACACACGATTCCTCAGCGAAAACCATGCAGAAACCTTTCCACGAGCACCCAGGGATGTGCACCCAGCACCACGTGCACGCACACGCAGCTAGAGAAAAGCACCTACCTTTTCACACACTGATGCCTAAGCAAACGCGTGGCCACACACACGCACACATCCGCAAGCGCGCCTACTCCCATCTATTGAGGGAAAGACGGACGAGCAACGTCCTGACAGGCTTGAGGGGAAAAACGTCCGTTGATGGTTGGCGTACTGCACGCCCGCCTACGGGGCTGCAGGGGAATCCACATTTGGAAGGTACCTGAAGATGTGTGCCTGTTCTTGGAGCTCCGCTAGTAGGGTAGCAAAGACACTCGTAGGCAGTACTGAATGCTGCTCCGTGCTACTTCTCCTCCGCTGGCAAATGCTTCACAGTCGCCCGAGGAAAGACGTTTAACAATCGATCTCCAAGAGAAACGAAACACATGATGCCATAAGGCGAAAGAATAGCAGGGCATCTCTTCACAAGCTTGTCCCTGATCTATAGCTGAGGGCAAACACTTGTGTGCTTGTGGGAGAGCCTGTGTCTTTCCTGGAAGCGTTTGGGAGTTTTGCTCAGACGCGTGTTTCCTCAAGTTCAAGAATCAAGATCTAGGATACCTGCAGACAGGTGCCTGTTTGTGTGGAGACAGTCTGTTTGACACTGTGTTCCTCAGCGCCCGCTCTTTCTCCCCGTCGCTCCACACGCCTGGGAGTCCCTTTCTTTCTCTCCACAAGCACGTGTGTTGACTTCGTCGCACATGTGCATCTGCACAAGCGTTGAGCTCAGCAGAGTGTGTCTCTTGACACTTGATGTGCGTTGGCTGTGTCTGCGTGCTCCAGTGAAGAGAGAAACGGGAAATCATCTTGGTAGAGGCAACAAAGCAAAAGCGAGGCAGGATTGACATCTGCTCAACAGAGACGGATTCCCTGCGCTGACACAGTTCACAGTTACACGAGAAGCAATCTGAGCGCTCCATCGACCGGAGACGTGTTTCCCAAGAGGTCGTTTAGCGAGTGAACAGCAGTGTGCGCGACTTTCAGGAGTGTGCCTGGAAAGTGCCAGAATCACCAGGAGCATCTGTGCAAAAGCTGCTGCCTCTGTGACCGCATTGAGGCACGTTCCCGTGTCTGCGAGTACATAGACGGCTCTTCCGCGTTCACTCCGAGGGAAACGGTCCGCTATTGCTTCTGTGCGTACAGACGCGATTCCCTTGTCTCTTGCGAACACAGGGAACTCTGTGCATCCAAATCTACCGGCTAAGGACGCGTCTGCATATGTTTTGGTGAACAATCGAGTGTGCGTGTTCTGACAGCTGCCTCTATGCAGACGTCTCCACAGAGCCACTTCTGAATGCCCCGCAGCCCAGGACTGAATGGATACACTAACAAGTGCACCGGTGTGAGCAACCACATATGCAGAAGGACGTCTTTCATCTCACAGAAGCGCGAACGTCTTGGCGTTCAAGCACATGGCAGAAACAAGGTGTGAACAGATGAGCTGCTGCTATTTTCTCCGTTCGGCATGCTTCGTTGTAGTTCTCTTGCCGGTCGCCGGCTTAGCGGCTTGCTTTGCGCGACTAGGTCTGCGGAGAGAAGGAGATAGCGCCGGAAACCTTGCCTTTTGCCTTCTTCGGCGCTGGAACCTGGTTGCTGCGCCTTCTCTTTGTCCATGTGCACACACACGATTCCTCAGCGAAAACCATGCAGAAACCTTTCCACGAGCACCCAGGGATGTGCACCCAGCACCACGTGCACGCACACGCAGCTAGAGAAAGGCACCTACCTTTTCACACACTGATGCCTAAGCAAACGCGTGGCCACACACACGCACACATCCGCAAGCGCGCCTACTCCCATCTATTGAGGGAAAGACGGACGAGCAACGTCCTGACAGGCTTGAGGGGAAAAACGTCCGTTGATGGTTGGCGTACTGCACGCCCGCCTACGGGGCTGCAGGGGAATCCACATTTGGAAGGTACCTGAAGATGTGTGCCTGTTCTTGGAGCTCCGCTAGTAGGGTAGCAAAGACACTCGTAGGCAGTACTGAATGCTGCTCCGTGCTACTTCTCCTCCAGTGGCAAATGCTTCACAGTCGCCCAAGGAAAGACGTTTAACAATCGATCTCCAAGAGAAACGAAACACATGATGCCATAAGGCGAAAGAATAGCAGGGCATCTCTTCACAAGCTTGTCCCTGATCTATAGCTGAGGGCAAACACTTGTGTGCTTGTGGGAGAGCCTGTGTCTTTCCTGGAAGCGTTTGGGAGTTTTGCTCAGACGCGCGTTTCCTCAAGTTCAAGAATCAAGATCTAGGATACCTGCAGACAGGTGCCTGTTTGTGTGGAGACAGTCTGTTTGAAACTGTGCTCCTCAGCGCCCGCTCTTTCTCCCCGTCGCTCCACACGCCTGGGAGTCCCTTTCTTTCTCTCCACAAGCACGTGTGTTGACTTCGTCGCACATGTGCATCTGCACAAGCCTTGAGCTCAGCAGAGTGTGTCTCTTGACACTTGATGTGCGTTGGCTGTGTCTGCGTGCTCCAGTGAAGAGAGAAACGGGAAATCACCTTGGTAGAGGCAACAAAGCAAAAGTGAGGCAGGATTGACATCTGCTCAACAGAGACGGATTCCCTGTGCTGACACAGTTCACAGTTACACGAGAAGCAATCTGAGCGGTCCATCGACCGGAGACGTGTTTCCCAAGAGGTCGTTTAGCGAGTGAACAGCAGTGTGCGCGACTTTCAGGAGTGTGCCTGGGAAGTGCCAGAATCACCAGAGCATCTGTGCAAAAGCTGCTGCCTCTGTGACCGCATTGAGGCACGTTCCCGTGTCTCCGAGTACATAGACGGCTCTTCCGCGTTCACTCCGAGGGAAACGGTCCGCTATTGCTTCTGTGCGTACAGACGCGATTCCCTTGTCTCTTGCGAACACAGGGAACTCTGTGCATCCAAATCTACCGGCTAAGGACGCGTCTGCATATGTTTTGGTGAACAATCGAGTGTGCGTGTTCTGACAGCTGCCTCTATGCAGACGTCTCCACAGAGCCACTTCTGAATGCCCCGCAGCCCAGGACTGAATGGATACACTAACAAGTGCACCGGTGTGAGCAACCACATATGCAGAAGGACGTCTTTCATCTCACAGAAGCGCGAACGTCTTGGCGTTCAAGCACATGGCAGAAACAAGGTGTGAACAGATGAGCTGCTGCTATTTTCTCCGTTCGGCATGCTTCGTTGTAGCTCTCTTGCCGGTCGCCGGCTTAGCGGCTTGCTTTGCGCGACTAGCTCTGGGGAGAGAAGGAGATAGCGCCGGAAACCTCGCCTTTTGCCTTCTTCGGCGCTGGAACCTGGTTGCTGCGCCTTCTCTTTGTCCATGTGCACACACACGATTCCTCAGCGAAAACCATGCAGAAACCTTTCCACGAGCATCCAGGGATGTGCACCCAGCACCACGTGCACGCACACGCAGCTAGAGAAAAGCACCTACCTTTTCACACACTGATGCCTAAGCAAACGCGTGGCCACACACACGCACACATCCGCAAGCGCGCCTACTCCCATCTATTGAGGGAAAGACGGACGAGCAATGTCCTGACAGGCTTGAGGGGAAAAACGTCCGTTGATGGTTGGCGTACTGCACACCCGCCTACGGGGCTGCAGGGGAATCCACATTTGGAAGGTACCTGAAGATGTGTGCCTGTTCTTGGAGCTCCGCTAGTAGGGTAGCAAAGACACTCGTAGGCAGTACTGAATGCTGCTCCGTGCTACTTCTCCTCCGCTGGCAAATGCTTCACAGTCGCCCGAGGAAAGACGTTTAACAATCGATCTCCAAGAGAAACGAAACACATGATGCCATAAGGCGAAAGAATAGCAGGGCATCTCTTCACAAGCTTGTCCCTGATCTATAGCTGAGGGCAAACACTTGTGTGCTTGTGGGAGAGCCTGTGTCTTTCCTGGAAGCGTTTGGGAGTTTTGCTCAGACGCGTGTTTCCTCAAGTTCAAGAATCAAGATCTAGGATACCTGCAGACAGGTGCCTGTTTGTGTGGAGACAGTCTGTTTGAAACTGTGTTCCTCAGCGCCCGCTCTTTCTCCCCGTCGCTCCACACGCCTGGGAGTCCCTTTCTTTCTCTCCACAAGCACGTGTGTTGACTTCGTCGCACATGTGCATCTGCACAAGCGTTGAGCTCAGCAGAGTGTGTCTCTTGACACTTGATGTGCGTTGGCTGTGTCTGCGTGCTCCAGTGAAGAGAGAAACGGGAAATCATCTTGGTAGAGGCAACAAAGCAAAAGCGAGGCAGGATTGACATCTGCTCAACAGAGACGGATTCCCTGCGCTGACACAGTTCACAGTTACACGAGAAGCAATCTGAGCGGTCCATCGACCGGAGACGTGTTTCCCAAGAGGTCGTTTAGCGAGTGAACAGCAGTGTGCGCGACTTTCAGGAGTGTGCCTGGAAAGTGCCAGAATCACCAGAGCACCTGTGCAAAAGCTGCTGCCTCTGTGACCGCATTGAGGCACGTTCCCGTGTCTGCGAGTACATAGACGGCTCTTCCGCGTTCACTCCGAGGGAAACGGTCCGCTATTGCTTCTGTGCGTACAGACGCGATTCCCTTGTCTCTTGCGAACACAGGGAACTCTGTGCATCCAAATCTACCGGCTAAGGACGCGTCTGCATATGTTTTGGTGAACAATCGAGTGTGCGTGTTCTGACAGCTGCCTCTATGCAGACGTCTCCACAGAGCCACTTCTGAATGCCCCGCAGCCCAGGACTGAATGGATACACTAACAAGTGCACCGGTGTGAGCAACCACATATGCAGAAGGACGTCTTTCATCTCACAGAAGCGCGAACGTCTTGGCGTTCAAGCACATGGCAGAAACAAGGTGTGAACAGATGAGCTGCTGCTATTTTCTCCGTTCGGCATGCTTCGTTGTAGCTCTCTTGCCGGTCGCCGGCTTAGCGGCTTGCTTTGCGCGACTAGGTCTGCGGAGAGAAGGAGATAGCGCCGGAAACCTTGCCTTTTGCCTTCTTCGGCGCTGGAACCTGGTTGCTGCGCCTTCTCTTTGTCCATGTGCACACACACGATTCCTCAGCGAAAACCATGCAGAAACCTTTCCACGAGCACCCAGGGATGTGCACCCAGCACCACGTGCACGCACACGCAGCTAGAGAAAAGCACCTACCTTTTCACACACTGATGCCTAAGCAAACGCGTGGCCACACAAACGCACACATCCGCAAGCGCGCCTACTCCCATCTATTGAGGGAAAGACGGACGAGCAACGTCCTGACAGGCTTGAGGGGAAAAACGTCCGTTGATGGTTGGCGTACTGCACGCCCGCCTACGGGGCTGCAGGGGAATCCACATTTGGAAGGTACCTGAAGATGTGTGCCTGTTCTTGGAGCTCCGCTAGTAGGGTAGCAAAGACACTCGTAGGCAGTACTGAATGCTGCTCCGTGCTACTTCTCCTCCGCTGGCAAATGCTTCACAGTCGCCCGAGGAAAGACGTTTAACAATCGATCTCCAAGAGAAACGAAACACATGATGCCATAAGGCGAAAGAATAGCAGGGCATCTCTTCACAAGCTTGTCCCTGATCTATAGCTGAGGGCAAACACTTGTGTGCTTGTGGGAGAGCCTGTGTCTTTCCTGGAAGCGTTTGGGAGTTTTGCTCAGACGCGTGTTTCCTCAAGTTCAAGAATCAAGATCTAGGATACCTGCAGACAGGTGCCTGTTTGTGTGGAGACAGTCTGTTTGAAACTGTGTTCCTCAGCGCCCGCTCTTTCTCCCCGTCGCTCCACACGCCTGGGAGTCCCTTTCTTTCTCTCCACAAGCACGTGTGTTGACTTCGTCGCACATGTGCATCTGCACAAGCGTTGAGCTCAGCAGAGTGTGTCTCTTGACACTTGATGTGCGTTGGCTGTGTCTGCGTGCTCCAGTGAAGAGAGAAACGGGAAATCATCTTGGTAGAGGCAACAAAGCAAAAGCGAGGCAGGATTGACATCTGCTCAACAGAGACGGATTCCCTGCGCTGACACAGTTCACAGTTACACGAGAAGCAATCTGAGCGGTCCATCGACCGGAGACGTGTTTCCCAAGAGGTCGTTTAGCGAGTGAACAGCAGTGTGCGCGACTTTCAGGAGTGTGCCTGGAAAGTGCCAGAATCACCAGAGCACCTGTGCAAAAGCTGCTGCCTCTGTGACCGCATTGAGGCACGTTCCCGTGTCTGCGAGTACATAGACGGCTCTTCCGCGTTCACTCCGAGGGAAACGGTCCGCTATTGCTTCTGTGCGTACAGACGCGATTCCCTTGTCTCTTGCGAACACAGGGAACTCTGTGCATCCAAATCTACCGGCTAAGGACGCGTCTGCATATGTTTTGGTGAACAATCGAGTGTGCGTGTTCTGACAGCTGCCTCTATGCAGACGTCTCCACAGAGCCACTTCTGAATGCCCCGCAGCCCAGGACTGAATGGATACACTAACAAGTGCACCGGTGTGAGCAACCACATATGCAGAAGGACGTCTTTCATCTCACAGAAGCGCGAACGTCTTGGCGTTCAAGCACATGGCAGAAACAAGGTGTGAACAGATGAGCTGCTGCTATTTTCTCCGTTCGGCATGCTTCGTTGTAGCTCTCTTGCCGGTCGCCGGCTTAGCGGCTTGCTTTGCGCGACTAGGTCTGCGGAGAGAAGGAGATAGCGCCGGAAACCTTGCCTTTTGCCTTCTTCGGCGCTGGAACCTGGTTGCTGCGCCTTCTCTTTGTCCATGTGCACACACACGATTCCTCAGCGAAAACCATGCAGAAACCTTTCCACGAGCACCCAGGGATGTGCACCCAGCACCACGTGCACGCACACGCAGCTAGAGAAAAGCACCTACCTTTTCACACACTGATGCCTAAGCAAACGCGTGGCCACACAAACGCACACATCCGCAAGCGCGCCTACTCCCATCTATTGAGGGAAAGACGGACGAGCAACGTCCTGACAGGCTTGAGGGGAAAAACGTCCGTTGATGGTTGGCGTACTGCACGCCCGCCTACGGGGCTGCAGGGGAATCCACATTTGGAAGGTACCTGAAGATGTGTGCCTGTTCTTGGAGCTCCGCTAGTAGGGTAGCAAAGACACTCGTAGGCAGTACTGAATGCTGCTCCGTGCTACTTCTCCTCCGCTGGCAAATGCTTCACAGTCGCCCGAGGAAAGACGTTTAACAATCGATCTCCAAGAGAAACGAAACACATGATGCCATAAGGCGAAAGAATAGCAGGGCATCTCTTCACAAGCTTGTCCCTGATCTATAGCTGAGGGCAAACACTTGTGTGCTTGTGGGAGAGCCTGTGTCTTTCCTGGAAGCGTTTGGGAGTTTTGCTCAGACGCGTGTTTCCTCAAGTTCAAGAATCAAGATCTAGGATACCTGCAGACAGGTGCCTGTTTGTGTGGAGACAGTCTGTTTGAAACTGTGTTCCTCAGCGCCCGCTCTTTCTCCCCGTCGCTCCACACGCCTGGGAGTCCCTTTCTTTCTCTCCACAAGCACGTGTGTTGACTTCGTCGCACATGTGCATCTGCACAAGCGTTGAGCTCAGCAGAGTGTGTCTCTTGACACTTGATGTGCGTTGGCTGTGTCTGCGTGCTCCAGTGAAGAGAGAAACGGGAAATCATCTTGGTAGAGGCAACAAAGCAAAAGCGAGGCAGGATTGACATCTGCTCAACAGAGACGGATTCCCTGCGCTGACACAGTTCACAGTTACACGAGAAGCAATCTGAGCGGTCCATCGACCGGAGACGTGTTTCCCAAGAGGTCGTTTAGCGAGTGAACAGCAGTGTGCGCGACTTTCAGGAGTGTGCCTGGAAAGTGCCAGAATCACCAGAGCACCTGTGCAAAAGCTGCTGCCTCTGTGACCGCATTGAGGCACGTTCCCGTGTCTGCGAGTACATAGACGGCTCTTCCGCGTTCACTCCGAGGGAAACGGTCCGCTATTGCTTCTGTGCGTACAGACGCGATTCCCTTGTCTCTTGCGAACACAGGGAACTCTGTGCATCCAAATCTACCGGCTAAGGACGCGTCTGCATATGTTTTGGTGAACAATCGAGTGTGCGTGTTCTGACAGCTGCCTCTATGCAGACGTCTCCACAGAGCCACTTCTGAATGCCCCGCAGCCCAGGACTGAATGGATACACTAACAAGTGCACCGGTGTGAGCAACCACATATGCAGAAGGACGTCTTTCATCTCACAGAAGCGCGAACGTCTTGGCGTTCAAGCACATGGCAGAAACAAGGTGTGAACAGATGAGCTGCTGCTATTTTCTCCGTTCGGCATGCTTCGTTGTAGCTCTCTTGCCGGTCGCCGGCTTAGCGGCTTGCTTTGCGCGACTAGGTCTGCGGAGAGAAGGAGATAGCGCCGGAAACCTTGCCTTTTGCCTTCTTCGGCGCTGGAACCTGGTTGCTGCGCCTTCTCTTTGTCCATGTGCACACACACGATTCCTCAGCGAAAACCATGCAGAAACCTTTCCACGAGCACCCAGGGATGTGCACCCAGCACCACGTGCACGCACACGCAGCTAGAGAAAAGCACCTACCTTTTCACACACTGATGCCTAAGCAAACGCGTGGCCACACAAACGCACACATCCGCAAGCGCGCCTACTCCCATCTATTGAGGGAAAGACGGACGAGCAACGTCCTGACAGGCTTGAGGGGAAAAACGTCCGTTGATGGTTGGCGTACTGCACGCCCGCCTACGGGGCTGCAGGGGAATCCACATTTGGAAGGTACCTGAAGATGTGTGCCTGTTCTTGGAGCTCCGCTAGTAGGGTAGCAAAGACACTCGTAGGCAGTACTGAATGCTGCTCCGTGCTACTTCTCCTCCGCTGGCAAATGCTTCACAGTCGCCCGAGGAAAGACGTTTAACAATCGATCTCCAAGAGAAACGAAACACATGATGCCATAAGGCGAAAGAATAGCAGGGCATCTCTTCACAAGCTTGTCCCTGATCTATAGCTGAGGGCAAACACTTGTGTGCTTGTGGGAGAGCCTGTGTCTTTCCTGGAAGCGTTTGGGAGTTTTGCTCAGACGCGTGTTTCCTCAAGTTCAAGAATCAAGATCTAGGATACCTGCAGACAGGTGCCTGTTTGTGTGGAGACAGTCTGTTTGAAACTGTGTTCCTCAGCGCCCGCTCTTTCTCCCCGTCGCTCCACACGCCTGGGAGTCCCTTTCTTTCTCTCCACAAGCACGTGTGTTGACTTCGTCGCACATGTGCATCTGCACAAGCGTTGAGCTCAGCAGAGTGTGTCTCTTGACACTTGATGTGCGTTGGCTGTGTCTGCGTGCTCCAGTGAAGAGAGAAACGGGAAATCATCTTGGTAGAGGCAACAAAGCAAAAGCGAGGCAGGATTGACATCTGCTCAACAGAGACGGATTCCCTGCGCTGACACAGTTCACAGTTACACGAGAAGCAATCTGAGCGCTCCATCGACCGGAGACGTGTTTCCCAAGAGGTCGTTTAGCGAGTGAACAGCAGTGTGCGCGACTTTCAGGAGTGTGCCTGGAAAGTGCCAGAATCACCAGAGCATCTGTGCAAAAGCTGCTGCCTCTGTGACCGCATTGAGGCACGTTCCCGTGTCTGCGAGTATATAGACGGCTCTTCCGCGTTCACTCCGAGGGAAACGGTCCGCTATTGCTTCTGTGCGTACAGACGCGATTCCCTTGTCTCTTGCGAACACAGGGAACTCTGTGCATCCAAATCTACAGGCTAAGGACGCGTCTGCATATGTTTTGGTGAACAATCGAGTGTGCGTGTTCTGACAGCTGCCTCTATGCAGACGTCTCCACAGAGCCACTTCTGAATGCCCCGCAGCCCAGGACTGAATGGATACACTAACAAGTGCACCGGTGTGAGCAACCACATATGCAGAAGGACGTCTTTCATCTCACAGAAGCGCGAACGTCTTGGCGTTCAAGCACATGGCAGAAACAAGGTGTGAACAGATGAGCTGCTGCTATTTTCTCCGTTCGGCATGCTTCGTTGTAGCTCTCTTGCCGGTCGCCGGCTTAGCGGCTTGCTTTGCGCGACTAGGTCTGCGGAGAGAAGGAGATAGCGCCGGAAACCTTGCCTTTTGCCTTCTTCGGCGCTGGAACCTGGTTGCTGCGCCTTCTCTTTGTCCATGTGCACACACACGATTCCTCAGCGAAAACCATGCAGAAACCTTTCCACGAGCACCCAGGGATGTGCACCCAGCACCACGTGCACGCACACGCAGCTAGAGAAAAGCACCTACCTTTTCACACACTGATGCCTAAGCAAACGCGTGGCCACACACACGCACACATCCGCAAGCGCGCCTACTCCCATCTATTGAGGGAAAGACGGACGAGCAACGTCCTGACAGGCTTGAGGGGAAAAACGTCCGTTGATGGTTGGCGTACTGCACGCCCGCCTACGGGGCTGCAGGGGAATCCACATTTGGAAGGTACCTGAAGATGTGTGCCTGTTCTTGGAGCTCCGCTAGTAGGGTAGCAAAGACACTCGTAGGCAGTACTGAATGCTGCTCCGTGCTACTTCTCCTCCGCTGGCAAATGCTTCACAGTCGCCCGAGGAAAGACGTTTAACAATCGATCTCCAAGAGAAACGAAACACATGATGCCATAAGGCGAAAGAATAGCAGGGCATCTCTTCACAAGCTTGTCCCTGATCTATAGCTGAGGGCAAACACTTGTGTGCTTGTGGGAGAGCCTGTGTCTTTCCTGGAAGCGTTTGGGAGTTTTGCTCAGACGCGTGTTTCCTCAAGTTCAAGAATCAAGATCTAGGATACCTGCAGACAGGTGCCTGTTTGTGTGGAGACAGTCTGTTTGACACTGTGTTCCTCAGCGCCCGCTCTTTCTCCCCGTCGCTCCACACGCCTGGGAGTCCCTTTCTTTCTCTCCACAAGCACGTGTGTTGACTTCGTCGCACATGTGCATCTGCACAAGCGTTGAGCTCAGCAGAGTGTGTCTCTTGACACTTGATGTGCGTTGGCTGTGTCTGCGTGCTCCAGTGAAGAGAGAAACGGGAAATCATCTTGGTAGAGGCAACAAAGCAAAAGCGAGGCAGGATTGACATCTGCTCAACAGAGACGGATTCCCTGCGCTGACACAGTTCACAGTTACACGAGAAGCAATCTGAGCGCTCCATCGACCGGAGACGTGTTTCCCAAGAGGTCGTTTAGCGAGTGAACAGCAGTGTGCGCGACTTTCAGGAGTGTGCCTGGAAAGTGCCAGAATCACCAGGAGCATCTGTGCAAAAGCTGCTGCCTCTGTGACCGCATTGAGGCACGTTCCCGTGTCTCCGAGTACATAGACGGCTCTTCCGCGTTCACTCCGAGGGAAACGGTCCGCTATTGCTTCTGTGCGTACAGACGCGATTCCCTTGTCTCTTGCGAACACAGGGAACTCTGTGCATCCAAATCTACCGGCTAAGGACGCGTCTGCATATGTTTTGGTGAACAATCGAGTGTGCGTGTTCTGACAGCTGCCTCTATGCAGACGTCTCCACAGAGCCACTTCTGAATGCCCCGCAGCCCAGGACTGAATGGATACACTAACAAGTGCACCGGTGTGAGCAACCACATATGCAGAAGGACGTCTTTCATCTCACAGAAGCGCGAACGTCTTGGCGTTCAAGCACATGGCAGAAACAAGGTGTGAACAGATGAGCTGCTGCTATTTTCTCCGTTCGGCATGCTTCGTTGTAGTTCTCTTGCCGGTCGCCGGCTTAGCGGCTTGCTTTGCGCGACTAGGTCTGCGGAGAGAAGGAGATAGCGCCGGAAACCTTGCCTTTTGCCTTCTTCGGCGCTGGAACCTGGTTGCTGCGCCTTCTCTTTGTCCATGTGCACACACACGATTCCTCAGCGAAAACCATGCAGAAACCTTTCCACGAGCACCCAGGGATGTGCACCCAGCACCACGTGCACGCACACGCAGCTAGAGAAAGGCACCTACCTTTTCACACACTGATGCCCAAGCAAACGCGTGGCCACACACACGCACACATCCGCAAGCGCGCCTACTCCCATCTATTGAGGGAAAGACGGACGAGCAACGTCCTGACAGGCTTGAGGGGAAAAACGTCCGTTGATGGTTGGCGTACTGCACGCCCGCCTACGGGGCTGCAGGGGAATCCACATTTGGAAGGTACCTGAAGATGTGTGCCTGTTCTTGGAGCTCCGCTAGTAGGGTAGCAAAGACACTCGTAGGCAGTACTGAATGCTGCTCCGTGCTACTTCTCCTCCAGTGGCAAATGCTTCACAGTCGCCCAAGGAAAGACGTTTAACAATCGATCTCCAAGAGAAACGAAACACATGATGCCATAAGGCGAAAGAATAGCAGGGCATCTCTTCACAAGCTTGTCCCTGATCTATAGCTGAGGGCAAACACTTGTGTGCTTGTGGGAGAGCCTGTGTCTTTCCTGGAAGCGTTTGGGAGTTTTGCTCAGACGCGCGTTTCCTCAAGTTCAAGAATCAAGATCTAGGATACCTGCAGACAGGTGCCTGTTTGTGTGGAGACAGTCTGTTTGAAACTGTGCTCCTCAGCGCCCGCTCTTTCTCCCCGTCGCTCCACACGCCTGGGAGTCCCTTTCTTTCTCTCCACAAGCACGTGTGTTGACTTCGTCGCACATGTGCATCTGCACAAGCGTTGAGCTCAGCAGAGTGTGTCTCTTGACACTTGATGTGCGTTGGCTGTGTCTGCGTGCTCCAGTGAAGAGAGAAACGGGAAATCACCTTGGTAGAGGCAACAAAGCAAAAGTGAGGCAGGATTGACATCTGCTCAACAGAGACGGATTCCCTGTGCTGACACAGTTCACAGTTACACGAGAAGCAATCTGAGCGGTCCATCGACCGGAGACGTGTTTCCCAAGAGGTCGTTTAGCGAGTGAACAGCAGTGTGCGCGACTTTCAGGAGTGTGCCTGGGAAGTGCCAGAATCACCAGAGCATCTGTGCAAAAGCTGCTGCCTCTGTGACCGCATTGAGGCACGTTCCCGTGTCTCCGAGTACATAGACGGCTCTTCCGCGTTCACTCCGAGGGAAACGGTCCGCTATTGCTTCTGTGCGTACAGACGCGATTCCCTTGTCTCTTGCGAACACAGGGAACTCTGTGCATCCAAATCTACCGGCTAAGGACGCGTCTGCATATGTTTTGGTGAACAATCGAGTGTGCGTGTTCTGACAGCTGCCTCTATGCAGACGTCTCCACAGAGCCACTTCTGAATGCCCCGCAGCCCAGGACTGAATGGATACACTAACAAGTGCACCGGTGTGAGCAACCACATATGCAGAAGGACGTCTTTCATCTCACAGAAGCGCGAACGTCTTGGCGTTCAAGCACATGGCAGAAACAAGGTGTGAACAGATGAGCTGCTGCTATTTTCTCCGTTCGGCATGCTTCGTTGTAGCTCTCTTGCCGGTCGCCGGCTTAGCGGCTTGCTTTGCGCGACTAGCTCTGGGGAGAGAAGGAGATAGCGCCGGAAACCTCGCCTTTTGCCTTCTTCGGCGCTGGAACCTGGTTGCTGCGCCTTCTCTTTGTCCATGTGCACACACACGATTCCTCAGCGAAAACCATGCAGAAACCTTTCCACGAGCATCCAGGGATGTGCACCCAGCACCACGTGCACGCACACGCAGCTAGAGAAAAGCACCTACCTTTTCACACACTGATGCCTAAGCAAACGCGTGGCCACACAAACGCACACATCCGCAAGCGCGCCTACTCCCATCTATTGAGGGAAAGACGGACGAGCAACGTCCTGACAGGCTTGAGGGGAAAAACGTCCGTTGATGGTTGGCGTACTGCACGCCCGCCTACGGGGCTGCAGGGGAATCCACATTTGGAAGGTACCTGAAGATGTGTGCCTGTTCTTGGAGCTCCGCTAGTAGGGTAGCAAAGACACTCGTAGGCAGTACTGAATGCTGCTCCGTGCTACTTCTCCTCCGCTGGCAAATGCTTCACAGTCGCCCGAGGAAAGACGTTTAACAATCGATCTCCAAGAGAAACGAAACACATGATGCCATAAGGCGAAAGAATAGCAGGGCATCTCTTCACAAGCTTGTCCCTGATCTATAGCTGAGGGCAAACACTTGTGTGCTTGTGGGAGAGCCTGTGTCTTTCCTGGAAGCGTTTGGGAGTTTTGCTCAGACGCGTGTTTCCTCAAGTTCAAGAATCAAGATCTAGGATACCTGCAGACAGGTGCCTGTTTGTGTGGAGACAGTCTGTTTGAAACTGTGTTCCTCAGCGCCCGCTCTTTCTCCCCGTCGCTCCACACGCCTGGGAGTCCCTTTCTTTCTCTCCACAAGCACGTGTGTTGACTTCGTCGCACATGTGCATCTGCACAAGCGTTGAGCTCAGCAGAGTGTGTCTCTTGACACTTGATGTGCGTTGGCTGTGTCTGCGTGCTCCAGTGAAGAGAGAAACGGGAAATCATCTTGGTAGAGGCAACAAAGCAAAAGCGAGGCAGGATTGACATCTGCTCAACAGAGACGGATTCCCTGCGCTGACACAGTTCACAGTTACACGAGAAGCAATCTGAGCGGTCCATCGACCGGAGACGTGTTTCCCAAGAGGTCGTTTAGCGAGTGAACAGCAGTGTGCGCGACTTTCAGGAGTGTGCCTGGAAAGTGCCAGAATCACCAGAGCACCTGTGCAAAAGCTGCTGCCTCTGTGACCGCATTGAGGCACGTTCCCGTGTCTGCGAGTACATAGACGGCTCTTCCGCGTTCACTCCGAGGGAAACGGTCCGCTATTGCTTCTGTGCGTACAGACGCGATTCCCTTGTCTCTTGCGAACACAGGGAACTCTGTGCATCCAAATCTACCGGCTAAGGACGCGTCTGCATATGTTTTGGTGAACAATCGAGTGTGCGTGTTCTGACAGCTGCCTCTATGCAGACGTCTCCACAGAGCCACTTCTGAATGCCCCGCAGCCCAGGACTGAATGGATACACTAACAAGTGCACCGGTGTGAGCAACCACATATGCAGAAGGACGTCTTTCATCTCACAGAAGCGCGAACGTCTTGGCGTTCAAGCACATGGCAGAAACAAGGTGTGAACAGATGAGCTGCTGCTATTTTCTCCGTTCGGCATGCTTCGTTGTAGCTCTCTTGCCGGTCGCCGGCTTAGCGGCTTGCTTTGCGCGACTAGGTCTGCGGAGAGAAGGAGATAGCGCCGGAAACCTTGCCTTTTGCCTTCTTCGGCGCTGGAACCTGGTTGCTGCGCCTTCTCTTTGTCCATGTGCACACACACGATTCCTCAGCGAAAACCATGCAGAAACCTTTCCACGAGCACCCAGGGATGTGCACCCAGCACCACGTGCACGCACACGCAGCTAGAGAAAAGCACCTACCTTTTCACACACTGATGCCTAAGCAAACGCGTGGCCACACAAACGCACACATCCGCAAGCGCGCCTACTCCCATCTATTGAGGGAAAGACGGACGAGCAACGTCCTGACAGGCTTGAGGGGAAAAACGTCCGTTGATGGTTGGCGTACTGCACGCCCGCCTACGGGGCTGCAGGGGAATCCACATTTGGAAGGTACCTGAAGATGTGTGCCTGTTCTTGGAGCTCCGCTAGTAGGGTAGCAAAGACACTCGTAGGCAGTACTGAATGCTGCTCCGTGCTACTTCTCCTCCGCTGGCAAATGCTTCACAGTCGCCCGAGGAAAGACGTTTAACAATCGATCTCCAAGAGAAACGAAACACATGATGCCATAAGGCGAAAGAATAGCAGGGCATCTCTTCACAAGCTTGTCCCTGATCTATAGCTGAGGGCAAACACTTGTGTGCTTGTGGGAGAGCCTGTGTCTTTCCTGGAAGCGTTTGGGAGTTTTGCTCAGACGCGTGTTTCCTCAAGTTCAAGAATCAAGATCTAGGATACCTGCAGACAGGTGCCTGTTTGTGTGGAGACAGTCTGTTTGAAACTGTGTTCCTCAGCGCCCGCTCTTTCTCCCCGTCGCTCCACACGCCTGGGAGTCCCTTTCTTTCTCTCCACAAGCACGTGTGTTGACTTCGTCGCACATGTGCATCTGCACAAGCGTTGAGCTCAGCAGAGTGTGTCTCTTGACACTTGATGTGCGTTGGCTGTGTCTGCGTGCTCCAGTGAAGAGAGAAACGGGAAATCATCTTGGTAGAGGCAACAAAGCAAAAGCGAGGCAGGATTGACATCTGCTCAACAGAGACGGATTCCCTGCGCTGACACAGTTCACAGTTACACGAGAAGCAATCTGAGCGGTCCATCGACCGGAGACGTGTTTCCCAAGAGGTCGTTTAGCGAGTGAACAGCAGTGTGTGCGACTTTCAGGAGTGTGCCTGGAAAGTGCCAGAATCACCAGAGCACCTGTGCAAAAGCTGCTGCCTCTGTGACCGCATTGAGGCACGTTCCCGTGTCTGCGAGTACATAGACGGCTCTTCCGCGTTCACTCCGAGGGAAACGGTCCGCTATTGCTTCTGTGCGTACAGACGCGATTCCCTTGTCTCTTGCGAACACAGGGAACTCTGTGCATCCAAATCTACCGGCTAAGGACGCGTCTGCATATGTTTTGGTGAACAATCGAGTGTGCGTGTTCTGACAGCTGCCTCTATGCAGACGTCTCCACAGAGCCACTTCTGAATGCCCCGCAGCCCAGGACTGAATGGATACACTAACAAGTGCACCGGTGTGAGCAACCACATATGCAGAAGGACGTCTTTCATCTCACAGAAGCGCGAACGTCTTGGCATTCAAGCACATGGCAGAAACAAGGTGTGAACAGATGAGCTGCTGCTATTTTCTCCGTTCGGCATGCTTCGTTGTAGCTCTCTTGCCGGTCGCCGGCTTAGCGGCTTGCTTTGCGCGACTAGGTCTGCGGAGAGAAGGAGATAGCGCCGGAAACCTTGCCTTTTGCCTTCTTCGGCGCTGGAACCTGGTTGCTGCGCCTTCTCTTTGTCCATGTGCACACACACGATTCCTCAGCGAAAACCATGCAGAAACCTTTCCACGAGCACCCAGGGATGTGCACCCAGCACCACGTGCACGCACACGCAGCTAGAGAAAAGCACCTACCTTTTCACACACTGATGCCTAAGCAAACGCGTGGCCACACAAACGCACACATCCGCAAGCGCGCCTACTCCCATCTATTGAGGGAAAGACGGACGAGCAACGTCCTGACAGGCTTGAGGGGAAAAACGTCCGTTGATGGTTGGCGTACTGCACGCCCGCCTACGGGGCTGCAGGGGAATCCACATTTGGAAGGTACCTGAAGATGTGTGCCTGTTCTTGGAGCTCCGCTAGTAGGGTAGCAAAGACACTCGTAGGCAGTACTGAATGCTGCTCCGTGCTACTTCTCCTCCGCTGGCAAATGCTTCACAGTCGCCCGAGGAAAGACGTTTAACAATCGATCTCCAAGAGAAACGAAACACATGATGCCATAAGGCGAAAGAATAGCAGGGCATCTCTTCACAAGCTTGTCCCTGATCTATAGCTGAGGGCAAACACTTGTGTGCTTGTGGGAGAGCCTGTGTCTTTCCTGGAAGCGTTTGGGAGTTTTGCTCAGACGCGTGTTTCCTCAAGTTCAAGAATCAAGATCTAGGATACCTGCAGACAGGTGCCTGTTTGTGTGGAGACAGTCTGTTTGAAACTGTGTTCCTCAGCGCCCGCTCTTTCTCCCCGTCGCTCCACACGCCTGGGAGTCCCTTTCTTTCTCTCCACAAGCACGTGTGTTGACTTCGTCGCACATGTGCATCTGCACAAGCGTTGAGCTCAGCAGAGTGTGTCTCTTGACACTTGATGTGCGTTGGCTGTGTCTGCGTGCTCCAGTGAAGAGAGAAACGGGAAATCATCTTGGTAGAGGCAACAAAGCAAAAGCGAGGCAGGATTGACATCTGCTCAACAGAGACGGATTCCCTGCGCTGACACAGTTCACAGTTACACGAGAAGCAATCTGAGCGCTCCATCGACCGGAGACGTGTTTCCCAAGAGGTCGTTTAGCGAGTGAACAGCAGTGTGCGCGACTTTCAGGAGTGTGCCTGGAAAGTGCCAGAATCACCAGAGCATCTGTGCAAAAGCTGCTGCCTCTGTGACTGCATTGAGGCACGTTCCCGTGTCTCCGAGTACATAGACGGCTCTTCCGCGTTCACTCCGAGGGAAACGGTCCGCTATTGCTTCTGTGCGTACAGACGCGATTCCCTTGTCTCTTGCGAACACAGGGAACTCTGTGCATCCAAATCTACCGGCTAAGGACGCGTCTGCATATGTTTTGGTGAACAATCGAGTGTGCGTGTTCTGACAGCTGCCTCTATGCAGACGTCTCCACAGAGCCACTTCTGAATGCCCCGCAGCCCAGGACTGAATGGATACACTAACAAGTGCACCGGTGTGAGCAACCACATATGCAGAAGGACGTCTTTCATCTCACAGAAGCGCGAACGTCTTGGCGTTCAAGCACATGGCAGAAACAAGGTGTGAACAGATGAGCTGCTGCTATTTTCTCCGTTCGGCATGCTTCGTTGTAGCTCTCTTGCCGGTCGCCGGCTTAGCGGCTTGCTTTGCGCGACTAGGTCTGCGGAGAGAAGGAGATAGCGCCGGAAACCTTGCCTTTTGCCTTCTTCGGCGCTGGAACCTGGTTGCTGCGCCTTCTCTTTGTCCATGTGCACACACACGATTCCTCAGCGAAAACCATGCAGAAACCTTTCCACGAGCACCCAGGGATGTGCACCCAGCACCACGTGCACGCACACGCAGCTAGAGAAAAGCACCTACCTTTTCACACACTGATGCCTAAGCAAACGCGTGGCCACACAAACGCACACATCCGCAAGCGCGCCTACTCCCATCTATTGAGGGAAAGACGGACGAGCAACGTCCTGACAGGCTTGAGGGGAAAAACGTCCGTTGATGGTTGGCGTACTGCACGCCCGCCTACGGGGCTGCAGGGGAATCCACATTTGGAAGGTACCTGAAGATGTGTGCCTGTTCTTGGAGCTCCGCTAGTAGGGTAGCAAAGACACTCGTAGGCAGTACTGAATGCTGCTCCGTGCTACTTCTCCTCCGCTGGCAAATGCTTCACAGTCGCCCGAGGAAAGACGTTTAACAATCGATCTCCAAGAGAAACGAAACACATGATGCCATAAGGCGAAAGAATAGCAGGGCATCTCTTCACAAGCTTGTCCCTGATCTATAGCTGAGGGCAAACACTTGTGTGCTTGTGGGAGAGCCTGTGTCTTTCCTGGAAGCGTTTGGGAGTTTTGCTCAGACGCGTGTTTCCTCAAGTTCAAGAATCAAGATCTAGGATACCTGCAGACAGGTGCCTGTTTGTGTGGAGACAGTCTGTTTGAAACTGTGTTCCTCAGCGCCCGCTCTTTCTCCCCGTCGCTCCACACGCCTGGGAGTCCCTTTCTTTCTCTCCACAAGCACGTGTGTTGACTTCGTCGCACATGTGCATCTGCACAAGCGTTGAGCTCAGCAGAGTGTGTCTCTTGACACTTGATGTGCGTTGGCTGTGTCTGCGTGCTCCAGTGAAGAGAGAAACGGGAAATCATCTTGGTAGAGGCAACAAAGCAAAAGCGAGGCAGGATTGACATCTGCTCAACAGAGACGGATTCCCTGCGCTGACACAGTTCACAGTTACACGAGAAGCAATCTGAGCGCTCCATCGACCGGAGACGTGTTTCCCAAGAGGTCGTTTAGCGAGTGAACAGCAGTGTGCGCGACTTTCAGGAGTGTGCCTGGAAAGTGCCAGAATCACCAGAGCATCTGTGCAAAAGCTGCTGCCTCTGTGACTGCATTGAGGCACGTTCCCGTGTCTCCGAGTACATAGACGGCTCTTCCGCGTTCACTCCGAGGGAAACGGTCCGCTATTGCTTCTGTGCGTACAGACGCGATTCCCTTGTCTCTTGCGAACACAGGGAACTCTGTGCATCCAAATCTACCGGCTAAGGACGCGTCTGCATATGTTTTGGTGAACAATCGAGTGTGCGTGTTCTGACAGCTGCCTCTATGCAGACGTCTCCACAGAGCCACTTCTGAATGCCCCGCAGCCCAGGACTGAATGGATACACTAACAAGTGCACCGGTGTGAGCAACCACATATGCAGAAGGACGTCTTTCATCTCACAGAAGCGCGAACGTCTTGGCGTTCAAGCACATGGCAGAAACAAGGTGTGAACAGATGAGCTGCTGCTATTTTCTCCGTTCGGCATGCTTCGTTGTAGCTCTCTTGCCGGTCGCCGGCTTAGCGGCTTGCTTTGCGCGACTAGGTCTGCGGAGAGAAGGAGATAGCGCCGGAAACCTTGCCTTTTGCCTTCTTCGGCGCTGGAACCTGGTTGCTGCGCCTTCTCTTTGTCCATGTGCACACACACGATTCCTCAGCGAAAACCATGCAGAAACCTTTCCACGAGCACCCAGGGATGTGCACCCAGCACCACGTGCACGCACACGCAGCTAGAGAAAAGCACCTACCTTTTCACACACTGATGCCTAAGCAAACGCGTGGCCACACAAACGCACACATCCGCAAGCGCGCCTACTCCCATCTATTGAGGGAAAGACGGACGAGCAACGTCCTGACAGGCTTGAGGGGAAAAACGTCCGTTGATGGTTGGCGTACTGCACGCCCGCCTACGGGGCTGCAGGGGAATCCACATTTGGAAGGTACCTGAAGATGTGTGCCTGTTCTTGGAGCTCCGCTAGTAGGGTAGCAAAGACACTCGTAGGCAGTACTGAATGCTGCTCCGTGCTACTTCTCCTCCGCTGGCAAATGCTTCACAGTCGCCCGAGGAAAGACGTTTAACAATCGATCTCCAAGAGAAACGAAACACATGATGCCATAAGGCGAAAGAATAGCAGGGCATCTCTTCACAAGCTTGTCCCTGATCTATAGCTGAGGGCAAACACTTGTGTGCTTGTGGGAGAGCCTGTGTCTTTCCTGGAAGCGTTTGGGAGTTTTGCTCAGACGCGTGTTTCCTCAAGTTCAAGAATCAAGATCTAGGATACCTGCAGACAGGTGCCTGTTTGTGTGGAGACAGTCTGTTTGAAACTGTGTTCCTCAGCGCCCGCTCTTTCTCCCCGTCGCTCCACACGCCTGGGAGTCCCTTTCTTTCTCTCCACAAGCACGTGTGTTGACTTCGTCGCACATGTGCATCTGCACAAGCGTTGAGCTCAGCAGAGTGTGTCTCTTGACACTTGATGTGCGTTGGCTGTGTCTGCGTGCTCCAGTGAAGAGAGAAACGGGAAATCATCTTGGTAGAGGCAACAAAGCAAAAGCGAGGCAGGATTGACATCTGCTCAACAGAGACGGATTCCCTGCGCTGACACAGTTCACAGTTACACGAGAAGCAATCTGAGCGCTCCATCGACCGGAGACGTGTTTCCCAAGAGGTCGTTTAGCGAGTGAACAGCAGTGTGCGCGACTTTCAGGAGTGTGCCTGGAAAGTGCCAGAATCACCAGAGCATCTGTGCAAAAGCTGCTGCCTCTGTGACTGCATTGAGGCACGTTCCCGTGTCTCCGAGTACATAGACGGCTCTTCCGCGTTCACTCCGAGGGAAACGGTCCGCTATTGCTTCTGTGCGTACAGACGCGATTCCCTTGTCTCTTGCGAACACAGGGAACTCTGTGCATCCAAATCTACCGGCTAAGGACGCGTCTGCATATGTTTTGGTGAACAATCGAGTGTGCGTGTTCTGACAGCTGCCTCTATGCAGACGTCTCCACAGAGCCACTTCTGAATGCCCCGCAGCCCAGGACTGAATGGATACACTAACAAGTGCACCGGTGTGAGCAACCACATATGCAGAAGGACGTCTTTCATCTCACAGAAGCGCGAACGTCTTGGCGTTCAAGCACATGGCAGAAACAAGGTGTGAACAGATGAGCTGCTGCTATTTTCTCCGTTCGGCATGCTTCGTTGTAGCTCTCTTGCCGGTCGCCGGCTTAGCGGCTTGCTTTGCGCGACTAGGTCTGCGGAGAGAAGGAGATAGCGCCGGAAACCTTGCCTTTTGCCTTCTTCGGCGCTGGAACCTGGTTGCTGCGCCTTCTCTTTGTCCATGTGCACACACACGATTCCTCAGCGAAAACCATGCAGAAACCTTACCTCGAGCACCCAGGGATGTGCACCCAGCAGCACGTGCACGCACACGCAGCTAGAGAAAAGCACCTACCTTTTCACACACTGATGCCTAAGCAAACGCGTGGCCACACACACGCACACATCCGCAAGCGCGCCTACTCCCATCTATTGAGGGAAAGACGGACGAGCAACGTCCTGACAGGCTTGAGGGGAAAAACGTCCGTTGATGGTTGGCGTACTGCACGCCCGCCTACGGGGCTGCAGGGGAATCCACATTTGGAAGGTACCTGAAGATGTGTGCCTGTTCTTGGAGCTCCGCTAGTAGGGTAGCAAAGACACTCGTAGGCAGTACTGAATGCTGCTCCGTGCTACTTCTCCTCCGCTGGCAAATGCTTCACAGTCGCCCGAGGAAAGACGTTTAACAATCGATCTCCAAGAGAAACGAAACACATGATGCCATAAGGCGAAAGAATAGCAGGGCATCTCTTCACAAGCTTGTCCCTGATCTATAGCTGAGGGCAAACACTTGTGTGCTTGTGGGAGAGCCTGTGTCTTTCCTGGAAGCGTTTGGGAGTTTTGCTCAGACGCGTGTTTCCTCAAGTTCAAGAATCAAGATCTAGGATACCTGCAGACAGGTGCCTGTTTGTGTGGAGACAGTCTGTTTGAAACTGTGTTCCTCAGCGCCCGCTCTTTCTCCCCGTCGCTCCACACGCCTGGGAGTCCCTTTCTTTCTCTCCACAAGCACGTGTGTTGACTTCGTCGCACATGTGCATCTGCACAAGCGTTGAGCTCAGCAGAGTGTGTCTCTTGACACTTGATGTGCGTTGGCTGTGTCTGCGTGCTCCAGTGAAGAGAGAAACGGGAAATCATCTTGGTAGAGGCAACAAAGCAAAAGCGAGGCAGGATTGACATCTGCTCAACAGAGACGGATTCCCTGCGCTGACACAGTTCACAGTTACACGAGAAGCAATCTGAGCGGTCCATCGACCGGAGACGTGTTTCCCAAGAGGTCGTTTAGCGAGTGAACAGCAGTGTGCGCGACTTTCAGGAGTGTGCCTGGAAAGTGCCAGAATCACCAGAGCACCTGTGCAAAAGCTGCTGCCTCTGTGACCGCACTGAGGCACGTTCCCGTGTCTGCGAGTATATAGACGGCTCTTTCGCGTTCACTCCGAGGGAAACGGTCCGCTATTGCTTCTGTGCGTACAGACGCGATTCCCTTGTCTCTTGCGAACACAGGGAACTCTGTGCATCCAAATCTACAGGCTAAAGACGCGTCTGCACATGTTTTGGTGAACAATCGAGTGTGCGTGTTCTGACAGCTGCCTCTATGCAGATGTCTCCACAGAGCCACTTCTGAATGCCCCGCAGCCCAGGACTGAATGGATACACTAACAAGTGCACCGGTGTGAGCAACCACATATGCAGAAGGACGTCTTTCATCTCACAGAAGCGCGAACGTCTTGGCGTTCAAGCACATGGCAGAAACAAGGTGTGAACAGATGAGCTGCTGCTATTTTCTCCGTTCGGCATGCTTCGTTGTAGCTCTCTTGCCGGTCGCCGGCTTAGCGGCTTGCTTTGCGCGACTAGGTCTGCGGAGAGAAGGAGATAGCGCCGGAAACCTTGCCTTTTGCCTTCTTCGGCGCTGGAACCTGGTTGCTGCGCCTTCTCTTTGTCCATGTGCACACACACGATTCCTCAGCGAAAACCATGCAGAAACCTTACCTCGAGCACCCAGGGATGTGCACCCAGCAGCACGTGCACGCACACGCAGCTAGAGAAAAGCACCTACCTTTTCACACACTGATGCCTAAGCAAACGCGTGGCCACACACACGCACACATCCGCAAGCGCGCCTACTCCCATCTATTGAGGGAAAGACGGACGAGCAACGTCCTGACAGGCTTGAGGGGAAAAACGTCCGTTGATGGTTGGCGTACTGCACGCCCGCCTACGGGGCTGCAGGGGAATCCACATTTGGAAGGTACCTGAAGATGTGTGCCTGTTCTTGGAGCTCCGCTAGTAGGGTAGCAAAGACACTCGTAGGCAGTACTGAATGCTGCTCCGTGCTACTTCTCCTCCGCTGGCAAATGCTTCACAGTCGCCCGAGGAAAGACGTTTAACAATCGATCTCCAAGAGAAACGAAACACATGATGCCATAAGGCGAAAGAATAGCAGGGCATCTCTTCACAAGCTTGTCCCTGATCTATAGCTGAGGGCAAACACTTGTGTGCTTGTGGGAGAGCCTGTGTCTTTCCTGGAAGCGTTTGGGAGTTTTGCTCAGACGCGTGTTTCCTCAAGTTCAAGAATCAAGATCTAGGATACCTGCAGACAGGTGCCTGTTTGTGTGGAGACAGTCTGTTTGAAACTGTGTTCCTCAGCGCCCGCTCTTTCTCCCCGTCGCTCCACACGCCTGGGAGTCCCTTTCTTTCTCTCCACAAGCACGTGTGTTGACTTCGTCGCACATGTGCATCTGCACAAGCGTTGAGCTCAGCAGAGTGTGTCTCTTGACACTTGATGTGCGTTGGCTGTGTCTGCGTGCTCCAGTGAAGAGAGAAACGGGAAATCATCTTGGTAGAGGCAACAAAGCAAAAGCGAGGCAGGATTGACATCTGCTCAACAGAGACGGATTCCCTGCGCTGACACAGTTCACAGTTACACGAGAAGCAATCTGAGCGGTCCATCGACCGGAGACGTGTTTCCCAAGAGGTCGTTTAGCGAGTGAACAGCAGTGTGCGCGACTTTCAGGAGTGTGCCTGGAAAGTGCCAGAATCACCAGAGCACCTGTGCAAAAGCTGCTGCCTCTGTGACCGCACTGAGGCACGTTCCCGTGTCTGCGAGTATATAGACGGCTCTTTCGCGTTCACTCCGAGGGAAACGGTCCGCTATTGCTTCTGTGCGTACAGACGCGATTCCCTTGTCTCTTGCGAACACAGGGAACTCTGTGCATCCAAATCTACAGGCTAAAGACGCGTCTGCACATGTTTTGGTGAACAATCGAGTGTGCGTGTTCTGACAGCTGCCTCTATGCAGATGTCTCCACAGAGCCACTTCTGAATGCCCCGCAGCCCAGGACTGAATGGATACACTAACAAGTGCACCGGTGTGAGCAACCACATATGCAGAAGGACGTCTTTCATCTCACAGAAGCGCGAACGTCTTGGCGTTCAAGCACATGGCAGAAACAAGGTGTGAACAGATGAGCTGCTGCTATTTTCTCCGTTCGGCATGCTTCGTTGTAGCTCTCTTGCCGGTCGCCGGCTTAGCGGCTTGCTTTGCGCGACTAGGTCTGCGGAGAGAAGGAGATAGCGCCGGAAACCTTGCCTTTTGCCTTCTTCGGCGCTGGAACCTGGTTGCTGCGCCTTCTCTTTGTCCATGTGCACACACACGATTCCTCAGCGAAAACCATGCAGAAACCTTACCTCGAGCACCCAGGGATGTGCACCCAGCAGCACGTGCACGCACACGCAGCTAGAGAAAAGCACCTACCTTTTCACACACTGATGCCTAAGCAAACGCGTGGCCACACACACGCACACATCCGCAAGCGCGCCTACTCCCATCTATTGAGGGAAAGACGGACGAGCAACGTCCTGACAGGCTTGAGGGGAAAAACGTCCGTTGATGGTTGGCGTACTGCACGCCCGCCTACGGGGCTGCAGGGGAATCCACATTTGGAAGGTACCTGAAGATGTGTGCCTGTTCTTGGAGCTCCGCTAGTAGGGTAGCAAAGACACTCGTAGGCAGTACTGAATGCTGCTCCGTGCTACTTCTCCTCCGCTGGCAAATGCTTCACAGTCGCCCGAGGAAAGACGTTTAACAATCGATCTCCAAGAGAAACGAAACACATGATGCCATAAGGCGAAAGAATAGCAGGGCATCTCTTCACAAGCTTGTCCCTGATCTATAGCTGAGGGCAAACACTTGTGTGCTTGTGGGAGAGCCTGTGTCTTTCCTGGAAGCGTTTGGGAGTTTTGCTCAGACGCGTGTTTCCTCAAGTTCAAGAATCAAGATCTAGGATACCTGCAGACAGGTGCCTGTTTGTGTGGAGACAGTCTGTTTGAAACTGTGTTCCTCAGCGCCCGCTCTTTCTCCCCGTCGCTCCACACGCCTGGGAGTCCCTTTCTTTCTCTCCACAAGCACGTGTGTTGACTTCGTCGCACATGTGCATCTGCACAAGCGTTGAGCTCAGCAGAGTGTGTCTCTTGACACTTGATGTGCGTTGGCTGTGTCTGCGTGCTCCAGTGAAGAGAGAAACGGGAAATCATCTTGGTAGAGGCAACAAAGCAAAAGCGAGGCAGGATTGACATCTGCTCAACAGAGACGGATTCCCTGCGCTGACACAGTTCACAGTTACACGAGAAGCAATCTGAGCGGTCCATCGACCGGAGACGTGTTTCCCAAGAGGTCGTTTAGCGAGTGAACAGCAGTGTGCGCGACTTTCAGGAGTGTGCCTGGAAAGTGCCAGAATCACCAGAGCACCTGTGCAAAAGCTGCTGCCTCTGTGACCGCACTGAGGCACGTTCCCGTGTCTGCGAGTATATAGACGGCTCTTTCGCGTTCACTCCGAGGGAAACGGTCCGCTATTGCTTCTGTGCGTACAGACGCGATTCCCTTGTCTCTTGCGAACACAGGGAACTCTGTGCATCCAAATCTACAGGCTAAAGACGCGTCTGCACATGTTTTGGTGAACAATCGAGTGTGCGTGTTCTGACAGCTGCCTCTATGCAGATGTCTCCACAGAGCCACTTCTGAATGCCCCGCAGCCCAGGACTGAATGGATACACTAACAAGTGCACCGGTGTGAGCAACCACATATGCAGAAGGACGTCTTTCATCTCACAGAAGCGCGAACGTCTTGGCGTTCAAGCACATGGCAGAAACAAGGTGTGAACAGATGAGCTGCTGCTATTTTCTCCGTTCGGCATGCTTCGTTGTAGCTCTCTTGCCGGTCGCCGGCTTAGCGGCTTGCTTTGCGCGACTAGGTCTGCGGAGAGAAGGAGATAGCGCCGGAAACCTTGCCTTTTGCCTTCTTCGGCGCTGGAACCTGGTTGCTGCGCCTTCTCTTTGTCCATGTGCACACACACGATTCCTCAGCGAAAACCATGCAGAAACCTTACCTCGAGCACCCAGGGATGTGCACCCAGCAGCACGTGCACGCACACGCAGCTAGAGAAAAGCACCTACCTTTTCACACACTGATGCCTAAGCAAACGCGTGGCCACACACACGCACACATCCGCAAGCGCGCCTACTCCCATCTATTGAGGGAAAGACGGACGAGCAACGTCCTGACAGGCTTGAGGGGAAAAACGTCCGTTGATGGTTGGCGTACTGCACGCCCGCCTACGGGGCTGCAGGGGAATCCACATTTGGAAGGTACCTGAAGATGTGTGCCTGTTCTTGGAGCTCCGCTAGTAGGGTAGCAAAGACACTCGTAGGCAGTACTGAATGCTGCTCCGTGCTACTTCTCCTCCGCTGGCAAATGCTTCACAGTCGCCCGAGGAAAGACGTTTAACAATCGATCTCCAAGAGAAACGAAACACATGATGCCATAAGGCGAAAGAATAGCAGGGCATCTCTTCACAAGCTTGTCCCTGATCTATAGCTGAGGGCAAACACTTGTGTGCTTGTGGGAGAGCCTGTGTCTTTCCTGGAAGCGTTTGGGAGTTTTGCTCAGACGCGTGTTTCCTCAAGTTCAAGAATCAAGATCTAGGATACCTGCAGACAGGTGCCTGTTTGTGTGGAGACAGTCTGTTTGAAACTGTGTTCCTCAGCGCCCGCTCTTTCTCCCCGTCGCTCCACACGCCTGGGAGTCCCTTTCTTTCTCTCCACAAGCACGTGTGTTGACTTCGTCGCACATGTGCATCTGCACAAGCGTTGAGCTCAGCAGAGTGTGTCTCTTGACACTTGATGTGCGTTGGCTGTGTCTGCGTGCTCCAGTGAAGAGAGAAACGGGAAATCATCTTGGTAGAGGCAACAAAGCAAAAGCGAGGCAGGATTGACATCTGCTCAACAGAGACGGATTCCCTGCGCTGACACAGTTCACAGTTACACGAGAAGCAATCTGAGCGGTCCATCGACCGGAGACGTGTTTCCCAAGAGGTCGTTTAGCGAGTGAACAGCAGTGTGCGCGACTTTCAGGAGTGTGCCTGGAAAGTGCCAGAATCACCAGAGCACCTGTGCAAAAGCTGCTGCCTCTGTGACCGCACTGAGGCACGTTCCCGTGTCTGCGAGTATATAGACGGCTCTTTCGCGTTCACTCCGAGGGAAACGGTCCGCTATTGCTTCTGTGCGTACAGACGCGATTCCCTTGTCTCTTGCGAACACAGGGAACTCTGTGCATCCAAATCTACAGGCTAAAGACGCGTCTGCACATGTTTTGGTGAACAATCGAGTGTGCGTGTTCTGACAGCTGCCTCTATGCAGATGTCTCCACAGAGCCACTTCTGAATGCCCCGCAGCCCAGGACTGAATGGATACACTAACAAGTGCACCGGTGTGAGCAACCACATATGCAGAAGGACGTCTTTCATCTCACAGAAGCGCGAACGTCTTGGCGTTCAAGCACATGGCAGAAACAAGGTGTGAACAGATGAGCTGCTGCTATTTTCTCCGTTCGGCATGCTTCGTTGTAGCTCTCTTGCCGGTCGCCGGCTTAGCGGCTTGCTTTGCGCGACTAGGTCTGCGGAGAGAAGGAGATAGCGCCGGAAACCTTGCCTTTTGCCTTCTTCGGCGCTGGAACCTGGTTGCTGCGCCTTCTCTTTGTCCATGTGCACACACACGATTCCTCAGCGAAAACCATGCAGAAACCTTACCTCGAGCACCCAGGGATGTGCACCCAGCACCACGTGCACGCACACGCAGCTAGAGAAAAGCACCTACCTTTTCACACACTGATGCCTAAGCAAACGCGTGGCCACACACACGCACACATCCGCAAGCGCGCCTACTCCCATCTATTGAGGGAAAGACGGACGAGCAACGTCCTGACAGGCTTGAGGGGAAAAACGTCCGTTGATGGTTGGCGTACTGCACGCCCGCCTACGGGGCTGCAGGGGAATCCACATTTGGAAGGTACCTGAAGATGTGTGCCTGTTCTTGGAGCTCCGCTAGTAGGGTAGCAAAGACACTCGTAGGCAGTACTGAATGCTGCTCCGTGCTACTTCTCCTCCGCTGGCAAATGCTTCACAGTCGCCCGAGGAAAGACGTTTAACAATCGATCTCCAAGAGAAACGAAACACATGATGCCATAAGGCGAAAGAATAGCAGGGCATCTCTTCACAAGCTTGTCCCTGATCTATAGCTGAGGGCAAACACTTGTGTGCTTGTGGGAGAGCCTGTGTCTTTCCTGGAAGCGTTTGGGAGTTTTGCTCAGACGCGTGTTTCCTCAAGTTCAAGAATCAAGATCTAGGATACCTGCAGACAGGTGCCTGTTTGTGTGGAGACAGTCTGTTTGAAACTGTGTTCCTCAGCGCCCGCTCTTTCTCCCCGTCGCTCCACACGCCTGGGAGTCCCTTTCTTTCTCTCCACAAGCACGTGTGTTGACTTCGTCGCACATGTGCATCTGCACAAGCGTTGAGCTCAGCAGAGTGTGTCTCTTGACACTTGATGTGCGTTGGCTGTGTCTGCGTGCTCCAGTGAAGAGAGAAACGGGAAATCATCTTGGTAGAGGCAACAAAGCAAAAGCGAGGCAGGATTGACATCTGCTCAACAGAGACGGATTCCCTGCGCTGACACAGTTCACAGTTACACGAGAAGCAATCTGAGCGGTCCATCGACCGGAGACGTGTTTCCCAAGAGGTCGTTTAGCGAGTGAACAGCAGTGTGCGCGACTTTCAGGAGTGTGCCTGGAAAGTGCCAGAATCACCAGAGCACCTGTGCAAAAGCTGCTGCCTCTGTGACCGCACTGAGGCACGTTCCCGTGTCTGCGAGTATATAGACGGCTCTTTCGCGTTCACTCCGAGGGAAACGGTCCGCTATTGCTTCTGTGCGTACAGACGCGATTCCCTTGTCTCTTGCGAACACAGGGAACTCTGTGCATCCAAATCTACAGGCTAAAGACGCGTCTGCACATGTTTTGGTGAACAATCGAGTGTGCATGTTCTGACAGCTGCCTCTATGCAGATGTCTCCACAGAGCCACTTCTGAATGCCCCGCAGCCCAGGACTGAATGGATACACTAACAAGTGCACCGGTGTGAGCAACCACATATGCAGAAGGACGTCTTTCATCTCACAGAAGCGCGAACGTCTTGGCGTTCAAGCACATGGCAGAAACAAGGTGTGAACAGATGAGCTGCTGCTATTTTCTCCGTTCGGCATGCTTCGTTGTAGCTCTCTTGCCGGTCGCCGGCTTAGCGGCTTGCTTTGCGCGACTAGGTCTGCGGAGAGAAGGAGATAGCGCCGGAAACCTTGCCTTTTGCCTTCTTCGGCGCTGGAACCTGGTTGCTGCGCCTTCTCTTTGTCCATGTGCACACACACGATTCCTCAGCGAAAACCATGCAGAAACCTTACCTCGAGCACCCAGGGATGTGCACCCAGCACCACGTGCACGCACACGCAGCTAGAGAAAAGCACCTATCTTTTCACACACTGATGCCTAAGCAAACGCGTGGCCACACACACGCACACATCCGCAAGCGCGCCTACTCCCATCTATTGAGGGAAAGACGGACGAGCAACGTCCTGACAGGCTTGAGGGGAAAAACGTCCGTTGATGGTTGGCGTACTGCACGCCCGCCTACGGGGCTGCAGGGGAATCCACATTTGGAAGGTACCTGAAGATGTGTGCCTGTTCTTGGAGCTCCGCTAGTAGGGTAGCAAAGACACTCGTAGGCAGTACTGAATGCTGCTCCGTGCTACTTCTCCTCCGCTGGCAAATGCTTCACAGTCGCCCGAGGAAAGACGTTTAACAATCGATCTCCAAGAGAAACGAAACACATGATGCCATAAGGCGAAAGAATAGCAGGGCATCTCTTCACAAGCTTGTCCCTGATCTATAGCTGAGGGCAAACACTTGTGTGCTTGTGGGAGAGCCTGTGTCTTTCCTGGAAGCGTTTGGGAGTTTTGCTCAGACGCGTGTTTCCTCAAGTTCAAGAATCAAGATCTAGGATACCTGCAGACAGGTGCCTGTTTGTGTGGAGACAGTCTGTTTGAAACTGTGTTCCTCAGCGCCCGCTCTTTCTCCCCGTCGCTCCACACGCCTGGGAGTCCCTTTCTTTCTTTCCACAAGCACGTGTGTTGACTTCGTCGCACATGTGCATCTGCACAAGCGTTGAGCTCAGCAGAGTGTGTCTCTTGACACTTGATGTGCGTTGGCTGTGTCTGCGTGCTCCAGTGAAGAGAGAAACGGGAAATCATCTTGGTAGAGGCAACAAAGCAAAAGCGAGGCAGGATTGACATCTGCTCAACAGAGACGGATTCCCTGCGCTGACACAGTTCACAGTTACACGAGAAGCAATCTGAGCGGTCCATCGACCGGAGACGTGTTTCCCAAGAGGTCGTTTAGCGAGTGAACAGCAGTGTGCGCGACTTTCAGGAGTGTGCCTGGAAAGTGCCAGAATCACCAGAGCACCTGTGCAAAAGCTGCTGCCTCTGTGACCGCACTGAGGCACGTTCCCGTGTCTGCGAGTATATAGACGGCTCTTTCGCGTTCACTCCGAGGGAAACGGTCCGCTATTGCTTCTGTGCGTACAGACGCGATTCCCTTGTCTCTTGCGAACACAGGGAACTCTGTGCATCCAAATCTACCGGCTAAGGACGCGTCTGCATATGTTTTGGTGAACAATCGAGTGTGCGTGTTCTGACAGCTGCCTCTATGCAGACGTCTCCACAGAGCCACTTCTGAATGCCCCGCAGCCCAGGACTGAATGGATACACTAACAAGTGCACCGGTGTGAGCAACCACATATGCAGAAGGACGTCTTTCATCTCACAGAAGCGCGAACGTCTTGGCGTTCAAGCACATGGCAGAAACAAGGTGTGAACAGATGAGCTGCTGCTATTTTCTCCGTTCGGCATGCTTCGTTGTAGCTCTCTTGCCGGTCGCCGGCTTAGCGGCTTGCTTTGCGCGACTAGGTCTGCGGAGAGAAGGAGATAGCGCCGGAAACCTTGCCTTTTGCCTTCTTCGGCGCTGGAACCTGGTTGCTGCGCCTTCTCTTTGTCCATGTGCACACACACGATTCCTCAGCGAAAACCATGCAGAAACCTTACCTCGAGCACCCAGGGATGTGCACCCAGCACCACGTGCACGCACACGCAGCTAGAGAAAAGCACCTACCTTTTCACACACTGATGCCTAAGCAAACGCGTGGCCACACACACGCACACATCCGCAAGCGCGCCTACTCCCATCTATTGAGGGAAAGACGGACGAGCAACGTCCTGACAGGCTTGAGGGGAAAAACGTCCGTTGATGGTTGGCGTACTGCACGCCCGCCTACGGGGCTGCAGGGGAATCCACATTTGGAAGGTACCTGAAGATGTGTGCCTGTTCTTGGAGCTCCGCTAGTAGGGTAGCAAAGACACTCGTAGGCAGTACTGAATGCTGCTCCGTGCTACTTCTCCTCCGCTGGCAAATGCTTCACAGTCGCCCGAGGAAAGACGTTTAACAATCGATCTCCAAGAGAAACGAAACGCATGATGCCATAAGGCGAAAGAATAGCAGGGCATCTCTTCACAAGCTTGTCCCTGATCTATAGCTGAGGGCAAACACTTGTGTGCTTGTGGGAGAGCCTGTGTCTTTCCTGGAAGCGTTTGGGAGTTTTGCTCAGACGCGTGTTTCCTCAAGTTCAAGAATCAAGATCTAGGATACCTGCAGACAGGTGCCTGTTTGTGTGGAGACAGTCTGTTTGAAACTGTGTTCCTCAGCGCCCGCTCTTTCTCCCCGTCGCTCCACACGCCTGGGAGTCCCTTTCTTTCTCTCCACAAGCACGTGTGTTGACTTCGTCGCACATGTGCATCTGCACAAGCGTTGAGCTCAGCAGAGTGTGTCTCTTGACACTTGATGTGCGTTGGCTGTGTCTGCCTGCTCCAGTGAAGAGAGAAACGGGAAATCATCTTGGTAGAGGCAACAAAGCAAAAGCGAGGCAGGATTGACATCTGCTCAACAGAGACGGATTCCCTGCGCTGACACAGTTCACAGTTACACGAGAAGCAATCTGAGCGCTCCATCGACCGGAGACGTGTTTCCCAAGAGGTCGTTTAGCGAGTGAACAGCAGTGTGCGCGACTTTCAGGAGTGTGCCTGGAAAGTGCCAGAATCACCAGAGCACCTGTGCAAAAGCTTCTGCCTCTGTGACCGCACTGAGGCGCGTTCCCGTGTCTGCGAGTATATAGACGGCTCTTTCGCGTTCACTCCGAGGGAAACGGTCCGCTATTGCTTCTGTGCGTACAGACGCGATTCCCTTGTCTCTTGCGAACACAGGGAACTCTGTGCATCCAAATCTACCGGCTAAGGACGCGTCTGCATATGTTTTGGTGAACAATCGAGTGTGCGTGTTCTGACAGCTGCCTCTATGCAGACGTCTCCACAGAGCCACTTCTGAATGCCCCGCAGCCCAGGACTGAATGGATACACTAACAAGTGCACCGGTGTGAGCAACCACATATGCAGAAGGACGTCTTTCATCTCACAGAAGCGCGAACGTCTTGGCGTTCAAGCACATGGCAGAAACAAGGTGTGAACAGATGAGCTGCTGCTATTTTCTCCGTTCGGCATGCTTCGTTGTAGCTCTCTTGCCGGTCGCCGGCTTAGCGGCTTGCTTTGCGCGACTAGCTCTGCGGAGAGAAGGAGATAGCGCCGGAAACCTCGCCTTTTGCCTTCTTCGGCACTGGAACCTGGTTGCTGCGCCTTCTCTTTGTCCATGTGCACACACACGATTCCTCAGCGAAAACCATGCAGAAACCTTTCCACGAGCACCCAGGGATGTGCACCCAGCACCACGTGCACGCACACGCAGCTAGAGAAAAGCACCTACCTTTTCACACACTGATGCCTAAGCAAACGCGTGGCCACACACACGCACACATCCGCAAGCGCGCCTACTCCCATCTATTGAGGGAAAGACGGACGAGCAACGTCCTGACAGGCTTGAGGGGAAAAACGTCCGTTGACGGTTGGCGTACTGCACGCCCGCCTACGGGGCTGCAGGGGAATCCACATTTGGAAGGTGCCTGAAGATGTGTGCCTGTTCTTGGAGCTCCGCTAGTAGGGTAGCAAAGACACTCGTAGGCAGTACTGAATGCTGCTCCGTGCTACTTCTCCTCCGCTGGCAAATGCTTCACAGTCGCCCGAGGAAAGACCTTTAACAATCGATCTCCAAGAGGAACGAAACACATGATGCCATAAGGCGAAAGAATAGCAGGGCATCTCTTCACAGGCTTGTCCCTGATCTATAGCTGAGGGCAAACACTTGTGTGCTTGTGGGAGAGCCTGTGTCTTTCCTGGAAGCGTTTGGGAGTTTTGCTCAGACGCGTGTTTCCTCAAGTTCAAGAATCAAGATCTAGGATACCTGCAGACAGGTGCCTGTTTGTGTGGAGACAGTCTGTTTGAAACTGTGTTCCTCAGCGCCCGCTCTTTCTCCCCGTCGCTCCACACGCCTGGGAGTCCCTTTCTTTCTCTCCACAAGCACGTGTGTTGACTTCGTCGCACATGTGCATCTGCACAAGCGTTGAGCTCAGCAGAGCGTGTCTCTTGACACTTGATGTGCGTTGGCTGTGTCTGCGTGCTCCAGTGAAGAGAGAAACGGGAAATCATCTTGGTAGAGGCAACAAAGCAAAAGCGAGGCAGGATTGACATCTGCTCAACAGAGACGGATTCCCTGCGCTGACACAGTTCACAGTTACACGAGAAGCAATCTGAGCGGTCCATCGACCGGAGACGTGTTTCCCAAGAGGTCGTTTAGCGAGTGAACAGCAGTGTGCGCGACTTTCAGGAGTGTGCCTGGAAAGTGCCAGAATCACCAGAGCACCTGTGCAAAAGCTGCTGCCTCTGTGACCGCACTGAGGCACGTTCCCGTGTCTGCGAGTATATAGACGGCTCTTTCGCGTTCACTCCGAGGGAAACGGTCCGCTATTGCTTCTGTGCGTACAGACGCGATTCCCTTGTCTCTTGCGAACACAGGGAACTCTGTGCATCCAAATCTACCGGCTAAGGACGCGTCTGCATATGTTTTGGTGAACAATCGAGTGTGCGTGTTCTGACAGCTGCCTCTATGCAGACGTCTCCACAGAGCCACTTCTGAATGCCCCGCAGCCCAGGACTGAATGGATACACTAACAAGTGCACCGGTGTGAGCAACCACATATGCAGAAGGACGTCTTTCATCTCACAGAAGCGCGAACGTCTTGGCGTTCAAGCACATGGCAGAAACAAGGTGTGAACAGATGAGCTGCTGCTATTTTCTCCGTTCGGCATGCTTCGTTGTAGCTCTCTTGCCGGTCGCCGGCTTAGCGGCTTGCTTTGCGCGACTAGGTCTGCGGAGAGAAGGAGATAGCGCCGGAAACCTTGCCTTTTGCCTTCTTCGGCGCTGGAACCTGGTTGCTGCGCCTTCTCTTTGTCCATGTGCACACACACGATTCCTCAGCGAAAACCATGCAGAAACCTTACCTCGAGCACCCAGGGATGTGCACCCAGCACCACGTGCACGCACACGCAGCTAGAGAAAAGCACCTACCTTTTCACACACTGATGCCTAAGCAAACGCGTGGCCACACACACGCACACATCCGCAAGCGCGCCTACTCCCATCTATTGAGGGAAAGACGGACGAGCAACGTCCTGACAGGCTTGAGGGGAAAAACGTCCGTTGATGGTTGGCGTACTGCACGCCCGCCTACGGGGCTGCAGGGGAATCCACATTTGGAAGGTACCTGAAGATGTGTGCCTGTTCTTGGAGCTCCGCTAGTAGGGTAGCAAAGACACTCGTAGGCAGTACTGAATGCTGCTCCGTGCTACTTCTCCTCCGCTGGCAAATGCTTCACAGTCGCCCGAGGAAAGACGTTTAACAATCGATCTCCAAGAGAAACGAAACACATGATGCCATAAGGCGAAAGAATAGCAGGGCATCTCTTCACAAGCTTGTCCCTGATCTATAGCTGAGGGCAAACACTTGTGTGCTTGTGGGAGAGCCTGTGTCTTTCCTGGAAGCGTTTGGGAGTTTTGCTCAGACGCGTGTTTCCTCAAGTTCAAGAATCAAGATCTAGGATACCTGCAGACAGGTGCCTGTTTGTGTGGAGACAGTCTGTTTGAAACTGTGTTCCTCAGCGCCCGCTCTTTCTCCCCGTCGCTCCACACGCCTGGGAGTCCCTTTCTTTCTCTCCACAAGCACGTGTGTTGACTTCGTCGCACATGTGCATCTGCACAAGCGTTGAGCTCAGCAGAGTGTGTCTCTTGACACTTGATGTGCGTTGGCTGTGTCTGCGTGCTCCAGTGAAGAGAGAAACGGGAAATCATCTTGGTAGAGGCAACAAAGCAAAAGCGAGGCAGGATTGACATCTGCTCAACAGAGACGGATTCCCTGCGCTGACACAGTTCACAGTTACACGAGAAGCAATCTGAGCGGTCCATCGACCGGAGACGTGTTTCCCAAGAGGTCGTTTAGCGAGTGAACAGCAGTGTGCGCGACTTTCAGGAGTGTGCCTGGAAAGTGCCAGAATCACCAGAGCACCTGTGCAAAAGCTGCTGCCTCTGTGACCGCACTGAGGCGCGTTCCCGTGTCTGCGAGTATATAGACGGCTCTTTCGCGTTCACTCCGAGGGAAACGGTCCGCTATTGCTTCTGTGCGTACAGACGCGATTCCCTTGTCTCTTGCGAACACAGGGAACTCTGTGCATCCAAATCTACCGGCTAAGGACGCGTCTGCATATGTTTTGGTGAACAATCGAGTGTGCGTGTTCTGACAGCTGCCTCTATGCAGACGTCTCCACAGAGCCACTTCTGAATGCCCCGCAGCCCAGGACTGAATGGATACACTAACAAGTGCACCGGTGTGAGCAACCACATATGCAGAAGGACGTCTTTCATCTCACAGAAGCGCGAACGTCTTGGCGTTCAAGCACATGGCAGAAACAAGGTGTGAACAGATGAGCTGCTGCTATTTTCTCCGTTCGGCATGCTTCGTTGTAGCTCTCTTGCCGGTCGCCGGCTTAGCGGCTTGCTTTGCGCGACTAGGTCTGCGGAGAGAAGGAGATAGCGCCGGAAACCTTGCCTTTTGCCTTCTTCGGCGCTGGAACCTGGTTGCTGCGCCTTCTCTTTGTCCATGTGCACACACACGATTCCTCAGCGAAAACCATGCAGAAACCTTACCTCGAGCACCCAGGGATGTGCACCCAGCACCACGTGCACGCACACGCAGCTAGAGAAAAGCACCTACCTTTTCACACACTGATGCCTAAGCAAACGCGTGGCCACACACACGCACACATCCGCAAGCGCGCCTACTCCCATCTATTGAGGGAAAGACGGACGAGCAACGTCCTGACAGGCTTGAGGGGAAAAACGTCCGTTGATGGTTGGCGTACTGCACGCCCGCCTACGGGGCTGCAGGGGAATCCACATTTGGAAGGTGCCTGAAGATGTGTGCCTGTTCTTGGAGCTCCGCTAGTAGGGTAGCAAAGACACTCGTAGGCAGTACTGAATGCTGCTCCGTGCTACTTCTCCTCCGCTGGCAAATGCTTCACAGTCGCCCTAGGAAAGACGTTTAACAATCGATCTCCAAGAGGAACGAAACACATGATGCCATAAGGCGAAAGAATAGCAGGGCATCTCTTCACAGGCTTGTCCCTGATCTATAGCTGAGGGCAAACACTTGTGTGCTTGTGGGAGAGCCTGTGTCTTTCCTGGAAGCGTTTGGGAGTTTTGCTCAGACGCGTGTTTCCTCAAGTTCAAGAATCAAGATCTAGGATACCTGCAGACAGGTGCCTGTTTGTGTGGAGACAGTCTGTTTGAAACTGTGTTCCTCAGCGCCCGCTCTTTCTCCCCGTCGCTCCACACGCCTGGGAGTCCCTTTCTTTCTCTCCACAAGCACGTGTGTTGACTTCGTCGCACATGTGCATCTGCACAAGCGTTGAGCTCAGCAGAGCGTGTCTCTTGACACTTGATGTGCGTTGGCTGTGTCTGCCTGCTCCAGTGAAGAGAGAAACGGGAAATCATCTTGGTAGAGGCAACAAAGCAAAAGCGAGGCAGGATTGACATCTGCTCAACAGAGACGGATTCCCTGCGCTGACACAGTTCACAGTTACACGAGAAGCAATCTGAGCGGTCCATCGACCGGAGACGTGTTTCCCAAGAGGTCGTTTAGCGAGTGAACAGCAGTGTGCGCGACTTTCAGGAGTGTGCCTGGAAAGTGCCAGAATCACCAGAGCACCTGTGCAAAAGCTGCTGCCTCTGTGACCGCACTGAGGCACGTTCCCGTGTCTGCGAGTATATAGACGGCTCTTTCGCGTTCACTCCGAGGGAAACGGTCCGCTATTGCTTCTGTGCGTACAGACGCGATTCCCTTGTCTCTTGCGAACACAGGGAACTCTGTGCATCCAAATCTACCGGCTAAGGACGCGTCTGCATATGTTTTGGTGAACAATCGAGTGTGCGTGTTCTGACAGCTGCCTCTATGCAGACGTCTCCACAGAGCCACTTCTGAATGCCCCGCAGCCCAGGACTGAATGGATACACTAACAAGTGCACCGGTGTGAGCAACCACATATGCAGAAGGACGTCTTTCATCTCACAGAAGCGCGAACGTCTTGGCGTTCAAGCACATGGCAGAAACAAGGTGTGAACAGATGAGCTGCTGCTATTTTCTCCGTTCGGCATGCTTCGTTGTAGCTCTCTTGCCGGTCGCCGGCTTAGCGGCTTGCTTTGCGCGACTAGGTCTGCGGAGAGAAGGAGATAGCGCCGGAAACCTTGCCTTTTGCCTTCTTCGGCGCTGGAACCTGGTTGCTGCGCCTTCTCTTTGTCCATGTGCACACACACGATTCCTCAGCGAAAACCATGCAGAAACCTTACCTCGAGCACCCAGGGATGTGCACCCAGCACCACGTGCACGCACACGCAGCTAGAGAAAAGCACCTACCTTTTCACACACTGATGCCTAAGCAAACGCGTGGCCACACACACGCACACATCCGCAAGCGCGCCTACTCCCATCTATTGAGGGAAAGACGGACGAGCAACGTCCTGACAGGCTTGAGGGGAAAAACGTCCGTTGATGGTTGGCGTACTGCACGCCCGCCTACGGGGCTGCAGGGGAATCCACATTTGGAAGGTACCTGAAGATGTGTGCCTGTTCTTGGAGCTCCGCTAGTAGGGTAGCAAAGACACTCGTAGGCAGTACTGAATGCTGCTCCGTGCTACTTCTCCTCCGCTGGCAAATGCTTCACAGTCGCCCGAGGAAAGACGTTTAACAATCGATCTCCAAGAGAAACGAAACACATGATGCCATAAGGCGAAAGAATAGCAGGGCATCTCTTCACAAGCTTGTCCCTGATCTATAGCTGAGGGCAAACACTTGTGTGCTTGTGGGAGAGCCTGTGTCTTTCCTGGAAGCGTTTGGGAGTTTTGCTCAGACGCGTGTTTCCTCAAGTTCAAGAATCAAGATCTAGGATACCTGCAGACAGGTGCCTGTTTGTGTGGAGACAGTCTGTTTGAAACTGTGTTCCTCAGCGCCCGCTCTTTCTCCCCGTCGCTCCACACGCCTGGGAGTCCCTTTCTTTCTCTCCACAAGCACGTGTGTTGACTTCGTCGCACATGTGCATCTGCACAAGCGTTGAGCTCAGCAGAGTGTGTCTCTTGACACTTGATGTGCGTTGGCTGTGTCTGCGTGCTCCAGTGAAGAGAGAAACGGGAAATCATCTTGGTAGAGGCAACAAAGCAAAAGCGAGGCAGGATTGACATCTGCTCAACAGAGACGGATTCCCTGCGCTGACACAGTTCACAGTTACACGAGAAGCAATCTGAGCGGTCCATCGACCGGAGACGTGTTTCCCAAGAGGTCGTTTAGCGAGTGAACAGCAGTGTGCGCGACTTTCAGGAGTGTGCCTGGAAAGTGCCAGAATCACCAGAGCACCTGTGCAAAAGCTGCTGCCTCTGTGACCGCACTGAGGCGCGTTCCCGTGTCTGCGAGTATATAGACGGCTCTTTCGCGTTCACTCCGAGGGAAACGGTCCGCTATTGCTTCTGTGCGTACAGACGCGATTCCCTTGTCTCTTGCGAACACAGGGAACTCTGTGCATCCAAATCTACCGGCTAAGGACGCGTCTGCATATGTTTTGGTGAACAATCGAGTGTGCGTGTTCTGACAGCTGCCTCTATGCAGACGTCTCCACAGAGCCACTTCTGAATGCCCCGCAGCCCAGGACTGAATGGATACACTAACAAGTGCACCGGTGTGAGCAACCACATATGCAGAAGGACGTCTTTCATCTCACAGAAGCGCGAACGTCTTGGCGTTCAAGCACATGGCAGAAACAAGGTGTGAACAGATGAGCTGCTGCTATTTTCTCCGTTCGGCATGCTTCGTTGTAGCTCTCTTCCCGGTCGCCGGCTTAGCGGCTTGCTTTGCGCGACTAGGTCTGCGGAGAGAAGGAGATAGCGCCGGAAACCTTGCCTTTTGCCTTCTTCGGCGCTGGAACCTGGTTGCTGCGCCTTCTCTTTGTCCATGTGCACACACACGATTCCTCAGCGAAAACCATGCAGAAACCTTACCTCGAGCACCCAGGGATGTGCACCCAGCACCACGTGCACGCACACGCAGCTAGAGAAAAGCACCTACCTTTTCACACACTGATGCCTAAGCAAACGCGTGGCCACACACACGCACACATCCGCAAGCGCGCCTACTCCCATCTATTGAGGGAAAGACGGACGAGCAACGTCCTGACAGGCTTGAGGGGAAAAACGTCCGTTGATGGTTGGCGTACTGCACGCCCGCCTACGGGGCTGCAGGGGAATCCACATTTGGAAGGTGCCTGAAGATGTGTGCCTGTTCTTGGAGCTCCGCTAGTAGGGTAGCAAAGACACTCGTAGGCAGTACTGAATGCTGCTCCGTGCTACTTCTCCTCCGCTGGCAAATGCTTCACAGTCGCCCTAGGAAAGACGTTTAACAATCGATCTCCAAGAGGAACGAAACACATGATGCCATAAGGCGAAAGAATAGCAGGGCATCTCTTCACAGGCTTGTCCCTGATCTATAGCTGAGGGCAAACACTTGTGTGCTTGTGGGAGAGCCTGTGTCTTTCCTGGAAGCGTTTGGGAGTTTTGCTCAGACGCGTGTTTCCTCAAGTTCAAGAATCAAGATCTAGGATACCTGCAGACAGGTGCCTGTTTGTGTGGAGACAGTCTGTTTGAAACTGTGTTCCTCAGCGCCCGCTCTTTCTCCCCGTCGCTCCACACGCCTGGGAGTCCCTTTCTTTCTCTCCACAAGCACGTGTGTTGACTTCGTCGCACATGTGCATCTGCACAAGCGTTGAGCTCAGCAGAGCGTGTCTCTTGACACTTGATGTGCGTTGGCTGTGTCTGCCTGCTCCAGTGAAGAGAGAAACGGGAAATCATCTTGGTAGAGGCAACAAAGCAAAAGCGAGGCAGGATTGACATCTGCTCAACAGAGACGGATTCCCTGCGCTGACACAGTTCACAGTTACACGAGAAGCAATCTGAGCGGTCCGTCGACCGGAGACGTGTTTCCCAAGAGGTCGTTTAGCGAGTGAACAGCAGTGTGCGCGACTTTCAGGAGTGTGCCTGGAAAGTGCCAGAATCACCAGGAGCATCTGTGCAAAAGCTGCTGCCTCTGTGACCGCATTGAGGCACGTTCGCGTGTCTGCGAGTATATAGACGGCTCTTTCGCGTTCACTCCGAGGGAAACGGTCCGCTATTGCTTCTGTGCGCACAGACGCGATTCCCTTGTCTCTTGCGAACACAGGGAACTCTGTGCATCCAAATCTACAGGCTAAGGACGCGTCTGCATATGTTTTGGTGAACAATCGAGTGTGCGTGTTCTGACAGCTGCCTCTATGCAGACGTCTCCACAGAGCCACTTCTGAATGCCCCGCAGCCCAGGACTGAATGGATACACTAACAAGTGCACCGGTGTGAGCAACCACATATGCAGAAGGACGTCTTTCATCTCACAGAAGCGCGAACGTCTTGGCGTTCAAGCACATGGCAGAAACAAGGTGTGAACAGATGAGCTGCTGCTATTTTCTCCGTTCGGCATGCTTCGTTGTAGCTCTCTTGCCGGTCGCCGGCTTAGCGGCTTGCTTTGCGCGACTAGCTCTGGGGAGAGAAGGAGATAGCGCCGGAAACCTCGCCTTTTGCCTTCTTCGGCGCTGGAACCTGGTTGCTGCGCCTTCTCTTTGTCCATGTGCACACACACGATTCCTCAGCGAAAACCATGCAGAAACCTTTCCACGAGCACCCAGGGATGTGCACCCAGCACCACGTGCACGCACACGCAGCTAGAGAAAAGCACCTACCTTTTCACACACTGATGCCTAAGCAAACGCGTGGCCACACACACGCACACATCCGCAAGCGCGCCTACTCCCATCTATTGAGGGAAAGACGGACGAGCAACGTCCTGACAGGCTTGAGGGGAAAAACGTCCGTTGACGGTTGGCGTACTGCACGCCCGCCTACGGGGCTGCAGGGGAATCCACATTTGGAAGGTGCCTGAAGATGTGTGCCTGTTCTTGGAGCTCCGCTAGTAGGGTAGCAAAGACACTCGTAGGCAGTACTGAATGCTGCTCCGTGCTACTTCTCCTCCGCTGGCAAATGCTTCACAGTCGCCCGAGGAAAGACCTTTAACAATCGATCTCCAAGAGGAACGAAACACATGATGCCATAAGGCGAAAGAATAGCAGGGCATCTCTTCACAGGCTTGTCCCTGATCTATAGCTGAGGGCAAACACTTGTGTGCTTGTGGGAGAGCCTGTGTCTTTCCTGGAAGCGTTTGGGAGTTTTGCTCAGACGCGTTTCCTCAAGTTCAAGAATCAAGATCTAGGATACCTGCAGACAGGTGCCTGTTTGTGTGGAGACAGTCTGTTTGAAACTGTGTTCCTCAGCGCCCGCTCTTTCTCCCCGTCGCTCCACACGCCTGGGAGTCCCTTTCTTTCTCTCCACAAGCACGTGTGTTGACTTCGTCGCACATGTGCATCTGCACAAGCGTTGAGCTCAGCAGAGCGTGTCTCTTGACACTTGATGTGCGTTGGCTGTGTCTGCCTGCTCCAGTGAAGAGAGAAACGGGAAATCATCTTGGTAGAGGCAACAAAGCAAAAGCGAGGCAGGATTGACATCTGCTCAACAGAGACGGATTCCCTGCACTGACACAGTTCACAGTTACACGAGAAGCAATCTGAGCGGTCCGTCGACCGGAGACGTGTTTCCCAAGAGGTCGTTTAGCGAGTGAACAGCAGTGTGCGCGACTTTCAGGAGTGTGCCTGGAAAGTGCCAGAATCACCAGGAGCATCTGTGCAAAAGCTGCTGCCTCTGTGACCGCATTGAGGCACGTTCGCGTGTCTGCGAGTATATAGACGGCTCTTTCGCGTTCACTCCGAGGGAAACGGTCCGCTATTGCTTCTGTGCGCACAGACGCGATTCCCTTGTCTCTTGCGAACACAGGGAACTCTGTGCATCCAAATCTACAGGCTAAGGACGCGTCTGCATATGTTTTGGTGAACAATCGAGTGTGCGTGTTCTGACAGCTGCCTCTATGCAGACGTCTCCACAGAGCCACTTCTGAATGCCCCGCAGCCCAGGACTGAATGGATACACTAACAAGTGCACCGGTGTGAGCAACCACATATGCAGAAGGACGTCTTTCATCTCACAGAAGCGCGAACGTCTTGGCGTTCAAGCACATGGCAGAAACAAGGTGTGAACAGATGAGCTGCTGCTATTTTCTCCGTTCGGCATGCTTCGTTGTAGCTCTCTTGCCGGTCGCCGGCTTAGCGGCTTGCTTTGCGCGACTAGCTCTGGGGAGAGAAGGAGATAGCGCCGGAAACCTCGCCTTTTGCCTTCTTCGGCGCTGGAACCTGGTTGCTGCGCCTTCTCTTTGTCCATGTGCACACACACGATTCCTCAGCGAAAACCATGCAGAAACCTTTCCACGAGCACCCAGGGATGTGCACCCAGCACCACGTGCACGCACACGCAGCTAGAGAAAAGCACCTACCTTTTCACACACTGATGCCTAAGCAAACGCGTGGCCACACACACGCACACATCCGCAAGCGCGCCTACTCCCATCTATTGAGGGAAAGACGGACGAGCAACGTCCTGACAGGCTTGAGGGGAAAAACGTCCGCTGACGGTTGGCGTACTGCACGCCCGCCTACGGGGCTGCAGGGGAATCCACATTTGGAAGGTACCTGAAGATGTGTGCCTGTTCTTGGAGCTCCGCTAGTAGGGTAGCAAAGACACTCGTAGGCAGTACTGAATGCTGCTCCGTGCTACTTCTCCTCCGCTGGCAAATGCTTCACAGTCGCCCTAGGAAAGACGTTTAACAATCGATCTCCAAGAGGAACGAAACACATGATGCCATAAGGCGAAAGAATAGCAGGGCATCTCTTCACAGGCTTGTCCCTGATCTATAGCTGAGGGCAAACACTTGTGTGCTTGTGGGAGAGCCTGTGTCTTTCCTGGAAGCGTTTGGGAGTTTTGCTCAGACGCGTGTTTCCTCAAGTTCAAGAATCAAGATCTAGGATACCTGCAGACAGGTGCCTGTTTGTGTGGAGACAGTCTGTTTGAAACTGTGTTCCTCAGCGCCCGCTCTTTCTCCCCGTCGCTCCACACGCCTGGGAGTCCCTTTCTTTCTCTCCACAAGCACGTGTGTTGACTTCGTCGCACATGTGCATCTGCACAAGCGTTGAGCTCAGCAGAGCGTGTCTCTTGACACTTGATGTGCGTTGGCTGTGTCTGCCTGCTCCAGTGAAGAGAGAAACGGGAAATCATCTTGGTAGAGGCAACAAAGCAAAAGCGAGGCAGGATTGACATCTGCTCAACAGAGACGGATTCCCTGCGCTGACACAGTTCACAGTTACACGAGAAGCAATCTGAGCGGTCCGTCGACCGGAGACGTGTTTCCCAAGAGGTCGTTTAGCGAGTGAACAGCAGTGTGCGCGACTTTCAGGAGTGTGCCTGGAAAGTGCCAGAATCACCAGGAGCATCTGTGCAAAAGCTGCTGCCTCTGTGACCGCATTGAGGCACGTTCCCGTGTCTGCGAGTATATAGACGGCTCTTTCGCGTTCACTCCGAGGGAAACGGTCCGCTATTGCTTCTGTGCGCACAGACGCGATTCCCTTGTCTCTTGCGAACACAGGGAACTCTGTGCATCCAAATCTACAGGCTAAGGACGCGTCTGCATATGTTTTGGTGAACAATCGAGTGTGCGTGTTCTGACAGCTGCCTCTATGCAGACGTCTCCACAGAGCCACTTCTGAATGCCCCGCAGCCCAGGACTGAATGGATACACTAACAAGTGCACCGGTGTGAGCAACCACATATGCAGAAGGACGTCTTTCATCTCACAGAAGCGCGAACGTCTTGGCGTTCAAGCACATGGCAGAAACAAGGTGTGAACAGATGAGCTGCTGCTATTTTCTCCGTTCGGCATGCTTCGTTGTAGCTCTCTTGCCGGTCGCCGGCTTAGCGGCTTGCTTTGCGCGACTAGCTCTGGGGAGAGAAGGAGATAGCGCCGGAAACCTCGCCTTTTGCCTTCTTCGGCGCTGGAACCTGGTTGCTGCGCCTTCTCTTTGTCCATGTGCACACACACGATTCCTCAGCGAAAACCATGCAGAAACCTTTCCACGAGCACCCAGGGATGTGCACCCAGCACCACGTGCACGCACACGCAGCTAGAGAAAAGCACCTACCTTTTCACACACTGATGCCTAAGCAAACGCGTGGCCACACACACGCACACATCCGCAAGCGCGCCTACTCCCATCTATTGAGGGAAAGACGGACGAGCAACGTCCTGACAGGCTTGAGGGGAAAAACGTCCGTTGATGGTTGGCGTACTGCACGCCCGCCTACGGGGCTGCAGGGGAATCCACATTTGGAAGGTGCCTGAAGATGTGTGCCTGTTCTTGGAGCTCCGCTAGTAGGGTAGCAAAGACACTCGTAGGCAGTACTGAATGCTGCTCCGTGCTACTTCTCCTCCGCTGGCAAATGCTTCACAGTCGCCCTAGGAAAGACGTTTAACAATCGATCTCCAAGAGGAACGAAACACATGATGCCATAAGGCGAAAGAATAGCAGGGCATCTCTTCACAGGCTTGTCCCTGATCTATAGCTGAGGGCAAACACTTGTGTGCTTGTGGGAGAGCCTGTGTCTTTCCTGGAAGCGTTTGGGAGTTTTGCTCAGACGCGTGTTTCCTCAAGTTCAAGAATCAAGATCTAGGATACCTGCAGACAGGTGCCTGTTTGTGTGGAGACAGTCTGTTTGAAACTGTGTTCCTCAGCGCCCGCTCTTTCTCCCCGTCGCTCCACACGCCTGGGAGTCCCTTTCTTTCTCTCCACAAGCACGTGTGTTGACTTCGTCGCACATGTGCATCTGCACAAGCGTTGAGCTCAGCAGAGCGTGTCTCTTGACACTTGATGTGCGTTGGCTGTGTCTGCCTGCTCCAGTGAAGAGAGAAACGGGAAATCATCTTGGTAGAGGCAACAAAGCAAAAGCGAGGCAGGATTGACGTCTGCTCAACAGAGACGGATTCCCTGCGCTGACACAGTTCACAGTTACACGAGAAGCAATCTGAGCGGTCCGTCGACCGGAGACGTGTTTCCCAAGAGGTCGTTTAGCGAGTGAACAGCAGTGTGCGCGACTTTCAGGAGTGTGCCTGGAAAGTGCCAGAATCACCAGGAGCATCTGTGCAAAAGCTGCTGCCTCTGTGACCGCATTGAGGCACGTTCGCGTGTCTGCGAGTATATAGACGGCTCTTTCGCGTTCACTCCGAGGGAAACGGTCCGCTATTGCTTCTGTGCGCACAGACGCGATTCCCTTGTCTCTTGCGAACACAGGGAACTCTGTGCATCCAAATCTACAGGCTAAGGACGCGTCTGCATATGTTTTGGTGAACAATCGAGTGTGCGTGTTCTGACAGCTGCCTCTATGCAGACGTCTCCACAGAGCCACTTCTGAATGCCCCGCAGCCCAGGACTGAATGGATACACTAACAAGTGCACCGGTGTGAGCAACCACATATGCAGAAGGACGTCTTTCATCTCACAGAAGCGCGAACGTCTTGGCGTTCAAGCACATGGCAGAAACAAGGTGTGAACAGATGAGCTGCTGCTATTTTCTCCGTTCGGCATGCTTCGTTGTAGCTCTCTTGCCGGTCGCCGGCTTAGCGGCTTGCTTTGCGCGACTAGCTCTGGGGAGAGAAGGAGATAGCGCCGGAAACCTCGCCTTTTGCCTTCTTCGGCGCTGGAACCTGGTTGCTGCGCCTTCTCTTTGTCCATGTGCACACACACGATTCCTCAGCGAAAACCATGCAGAAACCTTTCCACGAGCACCCAGGGATGTGCACCCAGCACCACGTGCACGCACACGCAGCTAGAGAAAAGCACCTACCTTTTCACACACTGATGCCTAAGCAAACGCGTGGCCACACACACGCACACATCCGCAAGCGCGCCTACTCCCATCTATTGAGGGAAAGACGGACGAGCAACGTCCTGACAGGCTTGAGGGGAAAAACGTCCGCTGACGGTTGGCGTACTGCACGCCCGCCTACGGGGCTGCAGGGGAATCCACATTTGGAAGGTACCTGAAGATGTGTGCCTGTTCTTGGAGCTCCGCTAGTAGGGTAGCAAAGACACTCGTAGGCAGTACTGAATGCTGCTCCGTGCTACTTCTCCTCCGCTGGCAAATGCTTCACAGTCGCCCTAGGAAAGACGTTTAACAATCGATCTCCAAGAGGAACGAAACACATGATGCCATAAGGCGAAAGAATAGCAGGGCATCTCTTCACAGGCTTGTCCCTGATCTATAGCTGAGGGCAAACACTTGTGTGCTTGTGGGAGAGCCTGTGTCTTTCCTGGAAGCGTTTGGGAGTTTTGCTCAGACGCGTGTTTCCTCAAGTTCAAGAATCAAGATCTAGGATACCTGCAGACAGGTGCCTGTTTGTGTGGAGACAGTCTGTTTGAAACTGTGTTCCTCAGCGCCCGCTCTTTCTCCCCGTCGCTCCACACGCCTGGGAGTCCCTTTCTTTCTCTCCACAAGCACGTGTGTTGACTTCGTCGCACATGTGCATCTGCACAAGCGTTGAGCTCAGCAGAGCGTGTCTCTTGACACTTGATGTGCGTTGGCTGTGTCTGCCTGCTCCAGTGAAGAGAGAAACGGGAAATCATCTTGGTAGAGGCAACAAAGCAAAAGCGAGGCAGGATTGACATCTGCTCAACAGAGACGGATTCCCTGCGCTGACACAGTTCACAGTTACACGAGAAGCAATCTGAGCGGTCCGTCGACCGGAGACGTGTTTCCCAAGAGGTCGTTTAGCGAGTGAACAGCAGTGTGCGCGACTTTCAGGAGTGTGCCTGGAAAGTGCCAGAATCACCAGGAGCATCTGTGCAAAAGCTGCTGCCTCTGTGACCGCATTGAGGCACGTTCCCGTGTCTGCGAGTATATAGACGGCTCTTTCGCGTTCACTCCGAGGGAAACGGTCCGCTATTGCTTCTGTGCGCACAGACGCGATTCCCTTGTCTCTTGCGAACACAGGGAACTCTGTGCATCCAAATCTACAGGCTAAGGACGCGTCTGCATATGTTTTGGTGAACAATCGAGTGTGCGTGTTCTGACAGCTGCCTCTATGCAGACGTCTCCACAGAGCCACTTCTGAATGCCCCGCAGCCCAGGACTGAATGGATACACTAACAAGTGCACCGGTGTGAGCAACCACATATGCAGAAGGACGTCTTTCATCTCACAGAAGCGCGAACGTCTTGGCGTTCAAGCACATGGCAGAAACAAGGTGTGAACAGATGAGCTGCTGCTATTTTCTCCGTTCGGCATGCTTCGTTGTAGCTCTCTTGCCGGTCGCCGGCTTAGCGGCTTGCTTTGCGCGACTAGCTCTGGGGAGAGAAGGAGATAGCGCCGGAAACCTCGCCTTTTGCCTTCTTCGGCGCTGGAACCTGGTTGCTGCGCCTTCTCTTTGTCCATGTGCACACACACGATTCCTCAGCGAAAACCATGCAGAAACCTTTCCACGAGCACCCAGGGATGTGCACCCAGCACCACGTGCACGCACACGCAGCTAGAGAAAAGCACCTACCTTTTCACACACTGATGCCTAAGCAAACGCGTGGCCACACACACGCACACATCCGCAAGCGCGCCTACTCCCATCTATTGAGGGAAAGACGGACGAGCAACGTCCTGACAGGCTTGAGGGGAAAAACGTCCGTTGACGGTTGGCGTACTGCACGCCCGCCTACGGGGCTGCAGGGGAATCCACATTTGGAAGGTGCCTGAAGATGTGTGCCTGTTCTTGGAGCTCCGCTAGTAGGGTAGCAAAGACACTCGTAGGCAGTACTGAATGCTGCTCCGTGCTACTTCTCCTCCGCTGGCAAATGCTTCACAGTCGCCCTAGGAAAGACGTTTAACAATCGATCTCCAAGAGGAACGAAACACATGATGCCATAAGGCGAAAGAATAGCAGGGCATCTCTTCACAGGCTTGTCCCTGATCTATAGCTGAGGGCAAACACTTGTGTGCTTGTGGGAGAGCCTGTGTCTTTCCTGGAAGCGTTTGGGAGTTTTGCTCAGACGCGTGTTTCCTCAAGTTCAAGAATCAAGATCTAGGATACCTGCAGACAGGTGCCTGTTTGTGTGGAGACAGTCTGTTTGAAACTGTGTTCCTCAGCGCCCGCTCTTTCTCCCCGTCGCTCCACACGCCTGGGAGTCCCTTTCTTTCTCTCCACAAGCACGTGTGTTGACTTCGTCGCACATGTGCATCTGCACAAGCGTTGAGCTCAGCAGAGCGTGTCTCTTGACACTTGATGTGCGTTGGCTGTGTCTGCCTGCTCCAGTGAAGAGAGAAACGGGAAATCATCTTGGTAGAGGCAACAAAGCAAAAGCGAGGCAGGATTGACGTCTGCTCAACAGAGACGGATTCCCTGCGCTGACACAGTTCACAGTTACACGAGAAGCAATCTGAGCGGTCCGTCGACCGGAGACGTGTTTCCCAAGAGGTCGTTTAGCGAGTGAACAGCAGTGTGCGCGACTTTCAGGAGTGTGCCTGGAAAGTGCCAGAATCACCAGGAGCATCTGTGCAAAAGCTGCTGCCTCTGTGACCGCATTGAGGCACGTTCGCGTGTCTGCGAGTATATAGACGGCTCTTTCGCGTTCACTCCGAGGGAAACGGTCCGCTATTGCTTCTGTGCGCACAGACGCGATTCCCTTGTCTCTTGCGAACACAGGGAACTCTGTGCATCCAAATCTACAGGCTAAGGACGCGTCTGCATATGTTTTGGTGAACAATCGAGTGTGCGTGTTCTGACAGCTGCCTCTATGCAGACGTCTCCACAGAGCCACTTCTGAATGCCCCGCAGCCCAGGACTGAATGGATACACTAACAAGTGCACCGGTGTGAGCAACCACATATGCAGAAGGACGTCTTTCATCTCACAGAAGCGCGAACGTCTTGGCGTTCAAGCACATGGCAGAAACAAGGTGTGAACAGATGAGCTGCTGCTATTTTCTCCGTTCGGCATGCTTCGTTGTAGCTCTCTTGCCGGTCGCCGGCTTAGCGGCTTGCTTTGCGCGACTAGCTCTGGGGAGAGAAGGAGATAGCGCCGGAAACCTCGCCTTTTGCCTTCTTCGGCGCTGGAACCTGGTTGCTGCGCCTTCTCTTTGTCCATGTGCACACACACGATTCCTCAGCGAAAACCATGCAGAAACCTTTCCACGAGCACCCAGGGATGTGCACCCAGCACCACGTGCACGCACACGCAGCTAGAGAAAAGCACCTACCTTTTCACACACTGACGCCTAAGCAAACGCGTGGCCACACACACGCACACATCCGCAAGCGCGCCTACTCCCATCTATTGAGGGAAAGACGGACGAGCAACGTCCTGACAGGCTTGAGGGGAAAAACGTCCGTTGACGGTTGGCGTACTGCACGCCCGCCTACGGGGCTGCAGGGGAATCCACATTTGGAAGGTACCTGAAGATGTGTGCCTGTTCTTGGAGCTCCGCTAGTAGGGTAGCAAAGACACTCGTAGGCAGTACTGAATGCTGCTCCGTGCTACTTCTCCTCCGCTGGCAAATGCTTCACAGTCGCCCTAGGAAAGACGTTTAACAATCGATCTCCAAGAGGAACGAAACACATGATGCCATAAGGCGAAAGAATAGCAGGGCATCTCTTCACAGGCTTGTCCCTGATCTATAGCTGAGGGCAAACACTTGTGTGCTTGTGGGAGAGCCTGTGTCTTTCCTGGAAGCGTTTGGGAGTTTTGCTCAGACGCGTGTTTCCTCAAGTTCAAGAATCAAGATCTAGGATACCTGCAGACAGGTGCCTGTTTGTGTGGAGACAGTCTGTTTGAAACTGTGTTCCTCAGCGCCCGCTCTTTCTCCCCGTCGCTCCACACGCCTGGGAGTCCCTTTCTTTCTCTCCACAAGCACGTGTGTTGACTTCGTCGCACATGTGCATCTGCACAAGCGTTGAGCTCAGCAGAGCGTGTCTCTTGACACTTGATGTGCGTTGGCTGTGTCTGCCTGCTCCAGTGAAGAGAGAAACGGGAAATCATCTTGGTAGAGGCAACAAAGCAAAAGCGAGGCAGGATTGACATCTGCTCAACAGAGACGGATTCCCTGCGCTGACACAGTTCACAGTTACACGAGAAGCAATCTGAGCGGTCCGTCGACCGGAGACGTGTTTCCCAAGAGGTCGTTTAGCGAGTGAACAGCAGTGTGCGCGACTTTCAGGAGTGTGCCTGGAAAGTGCCAGAATCACCAGGAGCATCTGTGCAAAAGCTGCTGCCTCTGTGACCGCATTGAGGCACGTTCCCGTGTCTGCGAGTATATAGACGGCTCTTTCGCGTTCACTCCGAGGGAAACGGTCCGCTATTGCTTCTGTGCGCACAGACGCGATTCCCTTGTCTCTTGCGAACACAGGGAACTCTGTGCATCCAAATCTACAGGCTAAGGACGCGTCTGCATATGTTTTGGTGAACAATCGAGTGTGCGTGTTCTGACAGCTGCCTCTATGCAGACATCTCCACAGAGCCACTTCTGAATGCCCCGCAGCCCAGGACTGAATGGATACACTAACAAGTGCACCGGTGTGAGCAACCACATATGCAGAAGGACGTCTTTCATCTCACAGAAGCGCGAACGTCTTGGCGTTCAAGCACATGGCAGAAACAAGGTGTGAACAGATGAGCTGCTGCTATTTTCTCCGTTCGGCATGCTTCGTTGTAGCTCTCTTGCCGGTCGCCGGCTTAGCGGCTTGCTTTGCGCGACTAGCTCTGGGGAGAGAAGGAGATAGCGCCGGAAACCTCGCCTTTTGCCTTCTTCGGCGCTGGAACCTGGTTGCTGCGCCTTCTCTTTGTCCATGTGCACACACACGATTCCTCAGCGAAAACCATGCAGAAACCTTTCCACGAGCACCCAGGGATGTGCACCCAGCACCACGTGCACGCACACGCAGCTAGAGAAAAGCACCTACCTTTTCACACACTGATGCCTAAGCAAACGCGTGGCCACACACACGCACACATCCGCAAGCGCGCCTACTCCCATCTATTGAGGGAAAGACGGACGAGCAACGTCCTGACAGGCTTGAGGGGAAAAACGTCTGTTGACGGTTGGCGTACTGCACGCCCGCCTACGGGGCTGCAGGGGAATCCACATTTGGAAGGTGCCTGAAGATGTGTGCCTGTTCTTGGAGCTCCGCTAGTAGGGTAGCAAAGACACTCGTAGGCAGTACTGAATGCTGCTCCGTGCTACTTCTCCTCCGCTGGCAAATGCTTCACAGTCGCCCTAGGAAAGACGTTTAACAATCGATCTCCAAGAGGAACGAAACACATGATGCCATAAGGCGAAAGAATAGCAGGGCATCTCTTCACAGGCTTGTCCCTGATCTATAGCTGAGGGCAAACACTTGTGTGCTTGTGGGAGAGCCTGTGTCTTTCCTGGAAGCGTTTGGGAGTTTTGCTCAGACGCGTGTTTCCTCAAGTTCAAGAATCAAGATCTAGGATACCTGCAGACAGGTGCCTGTTTGTGTGGAGACAGTCTGTTTGAAACTGTGTTCCTCAGCGCCCGCTCTTTCTCCCCGTCGCTCCACACGCCTGGGAGTCCCTTTCTTTCTCTCCACAAGCACGTGTGTTGACTTCGTCGCACATGTGCATCTGCACAAGCGTTGAGCTCAGCAGAGCGTGTCTCTTGACACTTGATGTGCGTTGGCTGTGTCTGCCTGCTCCAGTGAAGAGAGAAACGGGAAATCATCTTGGTAGAGGCAACAAAGCAAAAGCGAGGCAGGATTGACGTCTGCTCAACAGAGACGGATTCCCTGCGCTGACACAGTTCACAGTTACACGAGAAGCAATCTGAGCGGTCCGTCGACCGGAGACGTGTTTCCCAAGAGGTCGTTTAGCGAGTGAACAGCAGTGTGCGCGACTTTCAGGAGTGTGCCTGGAAAGTGCCAGAATCACCAGGAGCATCTGTGCAAAAGCTGCTGCCTCTGTGACCGCATTGAGGCACGTTCGCGTGTCTGCGAGTATATAGACGGCTCTTTCGCGTTCACTCCGAGGGAAACGGTCCGCTATTGCTTCTGTGCGCACAGACGCGATTCCCTTGTCTCTTGCGAACACAGGGAACTCTGTGCATCCAAATCTACAGGCTAAGGACGCGTCTGCATATGTTTTGGTGAACAATCGAGTGTGCGTGTTCTGACAGCTGCCTCTATGCAGACGTCTCCACAGAGCCACTTCTGAATGCCCCGCAGCCCAGGACTGAATGGATACACTAACAAGTGCACCGGTGTGAGCAACCACATATGCAGAAGGACGTCTTTCATCTCACAGAAGCGCGAACGTCTTGGCGTTCAAGCACATGGCAGAAACAAGGTGTGAACAGATGAGCTGCTGCTATTTTCTCCGTTCGGCATGCTTCGTTGTAGCTCTCTTGCCGGTCGCCGGCTTAGCGGCTTGCTTTGCGCGACTAGCTCTGGGGAGAGAAGGAGATAGCGCCGGAAACCTCGCCTTTTGCCTTCTTCGGCGCTGGAACCTGGTTGCTGCGCCTTCTCTTTGTCCATGTGCACACACACGATTCCTCAGCGAAAACCATGCAGAAACCTTTCCACGAGCACCCAGGGATGTGCACCCAGCACCACGTGCACGCACACGCAGCTAGAGAAAAGCACCTACCTTTTCACACACTGATGCCTAAGCAAACGCGTGGCCACACACACGCACACATCCGCAAGCGCGCCTACTCCCATCTATTGAGGGAAAGACGGACGAGCAACGTCCTGACAGGCTTGAGGGGAAAAACGTCCGTTGACGGTTGGCGTACTGCACGCCCGCCTACGGGGCTGCAGGGGAATCCACATTTGGAAGGTACCTGAACATGTGTGCCTGTTCTTGGAGCTCCGCTAGTAGGGTAGCAAAGACACTCGTAGGCAGTACTGAATGCTGCTCCGTGCTACTTCTCCTCCGCTGGCAAATGCTTCACAGTCGCCCTAGGAAAGACGTTTAACAATCGATCTCCAAGAGGAACGAAACACATGATGCCATAAGGCGAAAGAATAGCAGGGCATCTCTTCACAGGCTTGTCCCTGATCTATAGCTGAGGGCAAACACTTGTGTGCTTGTGGGAGAGCCTGTGTCTTTCCTGGAAGCGTTTGGGAGTTTTGCTCAGACGCGTGTTTCCTCAAGTTCAAGAATCAAGATCTAGGATACCTGCAGACAGGTGCCTGTTTGTGTGGAGACAGTCTGTTTGAAACTGTGTTCCTCAGCGCCCGCTCTTTCTCCCCGTCGCTCCACACGCCTGGGAGTCCCTTTCTTTCTCTCCACAAGCACGTGTGTTGACTTCGTCGCACATGTGCATCTGCACAAGCGTTGAGCTCAGCAGAGCGTGTCTCTTGACACTTGATGTGCGTTGGCTGTGTCTGCGTGCTCCAGTGAAGAGAGAAACGGGAAATCATCTTGGTAGAGGCAACAAAGCAAAAGCGAGGCAGGATTGACATCTGCTCAACAGAGACGGATTCCCTGCGCTGACACAGTTCACAGTTACACGAGAAGCAATCTGAGCGGTCCGTCGACCGGAGACGTGTTTCCCAAGAGGTCGTTTAGCGAGTGAACAGCAGTGTGCGCGACTTTCAGGAGTGTGCCTGGAAAGTGCCAGAATCACCAGGAGCATCTGTGCAAAAGCTGCTGCCTCTGTGACCGCATTGAGGCACGTTCGCGTGTCTGCGAGTATATAGACGGCTCTTTCGCGTTCACTCCGAGGGAAACGGTCCGCTATTGCTTCTGTGCGCACAGACGCGATTCCCTTGTCTCTTGCGAACACAGGGAACTCTGTGCATCCAAATCTACAGGCTAAGGACGCGTCTGCATATGTTTTGGTGAACAATCGAGTGTGCGTGTTCTGACAGCTGCCTCTATGCAGACGTCTCCACAGAGCCACTTCTGAATGCCCCGCAGCCCAGGACTGAATGGATACACTAACAAGTGCACCGGTGTGAGCAACCACATATGCAGAAGGACGTCTTTCATCTCACAGAAGCGCGAACGTCTTGGCGTTCAAGCACATGGCAGAAACAAGGTGTGAACAGATGAGCTGCTGCTATTTTCTCCGTTCGGCATGCTTCGTTGTAGCTCTCTTGCCGGTCGCCGGCTTAGCGGCTTGCTTTGCGCGACTAGCTCTGGGGAGAGAAGGAGATAGCGCCGGAAACCTCGCCTTTTGCCTTCTTCGGCGCTGGAACCTGGTTGCTGCGCCTTCTCTTTGTCCATGTGCACACACACGATTCCTCAGCGAAAACCATGCAGAAACCTTTCCACGAGCACCCAGGGATGTGCACCCAGCACCACGTGCACGCACACGCAGCTAGAGAAAAGCACCTACCTTTTCACACACTGATGCCTAAGCAAACGCGTGGCCACACACACGCACACATCCGCAAGCGCGCCTACTCCCATCTATTGAGGGAAAGACGGACGAGCAACGTCCTGACAGGCTTGAGGGGAAAAACGTCCGTTGACGGTTGGCGTACTGCACGCCCGCCTACGGGGCTGCAGGGGAATCCACGTTTGGAAGGTACCTGAAGATGTGTGCCTGTTCTTGGAGCTCCGCTAGTAGGGTAGCAAAGACACTCGTAGGCAGTACTGAATGCTGCTCCGTGCTACTTCTCCTCCGCTGGCAAATGCTTCACAGTCGCCCTAGGAAAGACGTTTAACAATCGATCTCCAAGAGGAACGAAACACATGATGCCATAAGGCGAAAGAATAGCAGGGCATCTCTTCACAGGCTTGTCCCTGATCTATAGCTGAGGGCAAACACTTGTGTGCTTGTGGGAGAGCCTGTGTCTCTCCTGGAAGCGTTTGGGAGTTTTGCTCAGATGCGTGTTTCCTCAAGTTCAAGAATCAAGATCTAGGATACCTGCAGACAGGTGCCTGTTTGTGTGGAGACAGTCTGTTTGAAACTGTGTTCCTCAGCGCCCGCTCTTTCTCCCCGTCGCTCCACACGCCTGGGAGTCCCTTTCTTTCTCTCCACAAGCACGTGTGTTGACTTCGTCGCACATGTGCATCTGCACAAGCGTTGAGCTCAGCAGAGCGTGTCTCTTGACACTTGATGTGCGTTGGCTGTGTCTGCGTGCTCCAGTGAAGAGAGAAACGGGAAATCATCTTGGTAGAGGCAACAAAGCAAAAGCGAGGCAGGATTGACATCTGCTCAACAGAGACGGATTCCCTGCGCTGACACAGTTCACAGTTACACGAGAAGCAATCTGAGCGGTCCGTCGACCGGAGACGTGTTTCCCAAGAGGTCGTTTAGCGAGTGAACAGCAGTGTGCGCGACTTTCAGGAGTGTGCCTGGAAAGTGCCAGAATCACCAGGAGCATCTGTGCAAAAGCTGCTGCCTCTGTGACCGCATTGAGGCACGTTCGCGTGTCTGCGAGTATATAGACGGCTCTTTCGCGTTCACTCCGAGGGAAACGGTCCGCTATTGCTTCTGTGCGCACAGACGCGATTCCCTTGTCTCTTGCGAACACAGGGAACTCTGTGCATCCAAATCTACAGGCTAAGGACGCGTCTGCATATGTTTTGGTGAACAATCGAGTGTGCGTGTTCTGACAGCTGCCTCTATGCAGACGTCTCCACAGAGCCACTTCTGAATGCCCCGCAGCCCAGGACTGAATGGATACACTAACAAGTGCACCGGTGTGAGCAACCACATATGCAGAAGGACGTCTTTCATCTCACAGAAGCGCGAACGTCTTGGCGTTCAAGCACATGGCAGAAACAAGGTGTGAACAGATGAGCTGCTGCTATTTTCTCCGTTCGGCATGCTTCGTTGTAGCTCTCTTGCCGGTCGCCGGCTTAGCGGCTTGCTTTGCGCGACTAGCTCTGGGGAGAGAAGGAGATAGCGCCGGAAACCTCGCCTTTTGCCTTCTTCGGCGCTGGAACCTGGTTGCTGCGCCTTCTCTTTGTCCATGTGCACACACACGATTCCTCAGCGAAAACCATGCAGAAACCTTTCCACGAGCACCCAGGGATGTGCACCCAGCACCACGTGCACGCACACGCAGCTAGAGAAAAGCACCTACCTTTTCACACACTGATGCCTAAGCAAACGCGTGGCCACACACACGCACACATCCGCAAGCGCGCCTACTCCCATCTATTGAGGGAAAGACGGACGAGCAACGTCCTGACAGGCTTGAGGGGAAAAACGTCCGTTGACGGTTGGCGTACTGCACGCCCGCCTACGGGGCTGCAGGGGAATCCACATTTGGAAGGTACCTGAACATGTGTGCCTGTTCTTGGAGCTCCGCTAGTAGGGTAGCAAAGACACTCGTAGGCAGTACTGAATGCTGCTCCGTGCTACTTCTCCTCCGCTGGCAAATGCTTCACAGTCGCCCTAGGAAAGACGTTTAACAATCGATCTCCAAGAGGAACGAAACACATGATGCCATAAGGCGAAAGAATAGCAGGGCATCTCTTCACAGGCTTGTCCCTGATCTATAGCTGAGGGCAAACACTTGTGTGCTTGTGGGAGAGCCTGTGTCTTTCCTGGAAGCGTTTGGGAGTTTTGCTCAGACGCGTGTTTCCTCAAGTTCAAGAATCAAGATCTAGGATACCTGCAGACAGGTGCCTGTTTGTGTGGAGACAGTCTGTTTGAAACTGTGTTCCTCAGCGCCCGCTCTTTCTCCCCGTCGCTCCACACGCCTGGGAGTCCCTTTCTTTCTCTCCACAAGCACGTGTGTTGACTTCGTCGCACATGTGCATCTGCACAAGCGTTGAGCTCAGCAGAGCGTGTCTCTTGACACTTGATGTGCGTTGGCTGTGTCTGCCTGCTCCAGTGAAGAGAGAAACGGGAAATCATCTTGGTAGAGGCAACAAAGCAAAAGCGAGGCAGGATTGACATCTGCTCAACAGAGACGGATTCCCTGCGCTGACACAGTTCACAGTTACACGAGAAGCAATCTGAGCGGTCCGTCGACCGGAGACGTGTTTCCCAAGAGGTCGTTTAGCGAGTGAACAGCAGTGTGCGCGACTTTCAGGAGTGTGCCTGGAAAGTGCCAGAATCACCAGGAGCATCTGTGCAAAAGCTGCTGCCTCTGTGACCGCATTGAGGCACGTTCGCGTGTCTGCGAGTATATAGACGGCTCTTTCGCGTTCACTCCGAGGGAAACGGTCCGCTATTGCTTCTGTGCGCACAGACGCGATTCCCTTGTCTCTTGCGAACACAGGGAACTCTGTGCATCCAAATCTACAGGCTAAGGACGCGTCTGCATATGTTTTGGTGAACAATCGAGTGTGCGTGTTCTGACAGCTGCCTCTATGCAGACGTCTCCACAGAGCCACTTCTGAATGCCCCGCAGCCCAGGACTGAATGGATACACTAACAAGTGCACCGGTGTGAGCAACCACATATGCAGAAGGACGTCTTTCATCTCACAGAAGCGCGAACGTCTTGGCGTTCAAGCACATGGCAGAAACAAGGTGTGAACAGATGAGCTGCTGCTATTTTCTCCGTTCGGCATGTTTCGTTGTAGCTCTCTTGCCGGTCGCCGGCTTAGCGGCTTGCTTTGCGCGACTAGCTCTGGGGAGAGAAGGAGATAGCGCCGGAAACCTCGCCTTTTGCCTTCTTCGGCGCTGGAACCTGGTTGCTGCGCCTTCTCTTTGTCCATGTGCACACACACGATTCCTCAGCGAAAACCATGCAGAAACCTTTCCACGAGCACCCAGGGATGTGCACCCAGCACCACGTGCACGCACACGCAGCTAGAGAAAAGCACCTACCTTTTCACACACTGATGCCTAAGCAAACGCGTGGCCACACACACGCACACATCCGCAAGCGCGCCTACTCCCATCTATTGAGGGAAAGACGGACGAGCAACGTCCTGACAGGCTTGAGGGGAAAAACGTCCGTTGACGGTTGGCGTACTGCACGCCCGCCTACGGGGCTGCAGGGGAATCCACGTTTGGAAGGTACCTGAAGATGTGTGCCTGTTCTTGGAGCTCCGCTAGTAGGGTAGCAAAGACACTCGTAGGCAGTACTGAATGCTGCTCCGTGCTACTTCTCCTCCGCTGGCAAATGCTTCACAGTCGCCCTAGGAAAGACGTTTAACAATCGATCTCCAAGAGGAACGAAACACATGATGCCATAAGGCGAAAGAATAGCAGGGCATCTCTTCACAGGCTTGTCCCTGATCTATAGCTGAGGGCAAACACTTGTGTGCTTGTGGGAGAGCCTGTGTCTCTCCTGGAAGCGTTTGGGAGTTTTGCTCAGACGCGTGTTTCCTCAAGTTCAAGAATCAAGATCTAGGATACCTGCAGACAGGTGCCTGTTTGTGTGGAGACAGTCTGTTTGAAACTGTGTTCCTCAGCGCCCGCTCTTTCTCCCCGTCGCTCCACACGCCTGGGAGTCCCTTTCTTTCTCTCCACAAGCACGTGTGTTGACTTCGTCGCACATGTGCATCTGCACAAGCGTTGAGCTCAGCAGAGCGTGTCTCTTGACACTTGATGTGCGTTGGCTGTGTCTGCCTGCTCCAGTGAAGAGAGAAACGGGAAATCATCTTGGTAGAGGCAACAAAGCAAAAGCGAGGCAGGATTGACATCTGCTCAACAGAGACGGATTCCCTGCGCTGACACAGTTCACAGTTACACGAGAAGCAATCTGAGCGGTCCGTCGACCGGAGACGTGTTTCCCAAGAGGTCGTTTAGCGAGTGAACAGCAGTGTGCGCGACTTTCAGGAGTGTGCCTGGAAAGTGCCAGAATCACCAGGAGCATCTGTGCAAAAGCTGCTGCCTCTGTGACCGCATTGAGGCACGTTCGCGTGTCTGCGAGTATATAGACGGCTCTTTCGCGTTCACTCCGAGGGAAACGGTCCGCTATTGCTTCTGTGCGCACAGACGCGATTCCCTTGTCTCTTGCGAACACAGGGAACTCTGTGCATCCAAATCTACAGGCTAAGGACGCGTCTGCATATGTTTTGGTGAACAATCGAGTGTGCGTGTTCTGACAGCTGCCTCTATGCAGACGTCTCCACAGAGCCACTTCTGAATGCCCCGCAGCCCAGGACTGAATGGATACACTAACAAGTGCACCGGTGTGAGCAACCACATATGCAGAAGGACGTCTTTCATCTCACAGAAGCGCGAACGTCTTGGCGTTCAAGCACATGGCAGAAACAAGGTGTGAACAGATGAGCTGCTGCTATTTTCTCCGTTCGGCATGTTTCGTTGTAGCTCTCTTGCCGGTCGCCGGCTTAGCGGCTTGCTTTGCGCGACTAGCTCTGGGGAGAGAAGGAGATAGCGCCGGAAACCTCGCCTTTTGCCTTCTTCGGCGCTGGAACCTGGTTGCTGCGCCTTCTCTTTGTCCATGTGCACACACACGATTCCTCAGCGAAAACCATGCAGAAACCTTTCCACGAGCACCCAGGGATGTGCACCCAGCACCACGTGCACGCACACGCAGCTAGAGAAAAGCACCTACCTTTTCACACACTGATGCCTAAGCAAACGCGTGGCCACACACACGCACACATCCGCAAGCGCGCCTACTCCCATCTATTGAGGGAAAGACGGACGAGCAACGTCCTGACAGGCTTGAGGGGAAAAACGTCCGTTGACGGTTGGCGTACTGCACGCCCGCCTACGGGGCTGCAGGGGAATCCACGTTTGGAAGGTACCTGAAGATGTGTGCCTGTTCTTGGAGCTCCGCTAGTAGGGTAGCAAAGACACTCGTAGGCAGTACTGAATGCTGCTCCGTGCTACTTCTCCTCCGCTGGCAAATGCTTCACAGTCGCCCTAGGAAAGACGTTTAACAATCGATCTCCAAGAGGAACGAAACACATGATGCCATAAGGCGAAAGAATAGCAGGGCATCTCTTCACAGGCTTGTCCCTGATCTATAGCTGAGGGCAAACACTTGTGTGCTTGTGGGAGAGCCTGTGTCTCTCCTGGAAGCGTTTGGGAGTTTTGCTCAGACGCGTGTTTCCTCAAGTTCAAGAATCAAGATCTAGGATACCTGCAGACAGGTGCCTGTTTGTGTGGAGACAGTCTGTTTGAAACTGTGTTCCTCAGCGCCCGCTCTTTCTCCCCGTCGCTCCACACGCCTGGGAGTCCCTTTCTTTCTCTCCACAAGCACGTGTGTTGACTTCGTCGCACATGTGCATCTGCACAAGCGTTGAGCTCAGCAGAGCGTGTCTCTTGACACTTGATGTGCGTTGGCTGTGTCTGCCTGCTCCAGTGAAGAGAGAAACGGGAAATCATCTTGGTAGAGGCAACAAAGCAAAAGCGAGGCAGGATTGACATCTGCTCAACAGAGACGGATTCCCTGCGCTGACACAGTTCACAGTTACACGAGAAGCAATCTGAGCGGTCCGTCGACCGGAGACGTGTTTCCCAAGAGGTCGTTTAGCGAGTGAACAGCAGTGTGCGCGACTTTCAGGAGTGTGCCTGGAAAGTGCCAGAATCACCAGGAGCATCTGTGCAAAAGCTGCTGCCTCTGTGACCGCATTGAGGCACGTTCGCGTGTCTGCGAGTATATAGACGGCTCTTTCGCGTTCACTCCGAGGGAAACGGTCCGCTATTGCTTCTGTGCGCACAGACGCGATTCCCTTGTCTCTTGCGAACACAGGGAACTCTGTGCATCCAAATCTACAGGCTAAGGACGCGTCTGCATATGTTTTGGTGAACAATCGAGTGTGCGTGTTCTGACAGCTGCCTCTATGCAGACGTCTCCACAGAGCCACTTCTGAATGCCCCGCAGCCCAGGACTGAATGGATACACTAACAAGTGCACCGGTGTGAGCAACCACATATGCAGAAGGACGTCTTTCATCTCACAGAAGCGCGAACGTCTTGGCGTTCAAGCACATGGCAGAAACAAGGTGTGAACAGATGAGCTGCTGCTATTTTCTCCGTTCGGCATGCTTCGTTGTAGCTCTCTTGCCGGTCGCCGGCTTAGCGGCTTGCTTTGCGCGACTAGCTCTGGGGAGAGAAGGAGATAGCGCCGGAAACCTCGCCTTTTGCCTTCTTCGGCGCTGGAACCTGGTTGCTGCGCCTTCTCTTTGTCCATGTGCACACACACGATTCCTCAGCGAAAACCATGCAGAAACCTTTCCACGAGCACCCAGGGATGTGCACCCAGCACCACGTGCACGCACACGCAGCTAGAGAAAAGCACCTACCTTTTCACACACTGATGCCTAAGCAAACGCGTGGCCACACACACGCACACATCCGCAAGCGCGCCTACTCCCATCTATTGAGGGAAAGACGGACGAGCAACGTCCTGACAGGCTTGAGGGGAAAAACGTCCGTTGACGGTTGGCGTACTGCACGCCCGCCTACGGGGCTGCAGGGGAATCCACGTTTGGAAGGTACCTGAAGATGTGTGCCTGTTCTTGGAGCTCCGCTAGTAGGGTAGCAAAGACACTCGTAGGCAGTACTGAATGCTGCTCCGTGCTACTTCTCCTCCGCTGGCAAATGCTTCACAGTCGCCCTAGGAAAGACGTTTAACAATCGATCTCCAAGAGGAACGAAACACATGATGCCATAAGGCGAAAGAATAGCAGGGCATCTCTTCACAGGCTTGTCCCTGATCTATAGCTGAGGGCAAACACTTGTGTGCTTGTGGGAGAGCCTGTGTCTCTCCTGGAAGCGTTTGGGAGTTTTGCTCAGACGCGTGTTTCCTCAAGTTCAAGAATCAAGATCTAGGATACCTGCAGACAGGTGCCTGTTTGTGTGGAGACAGTCTGTTTGAAACTGTGTTCCTCAGCGCCCGCTCTTTCTCCCCGTCGCTCCACACGCCTGGGAGTCCCTTTCTTTCTCTCCACAAGCACGTGTGTTGACTTCGTCGCACATGTGCATCTGCACAAGCGTTGAGCTCAGCAGAGCGTGTCTCTTGACACTTGATGTGCGTTGGCTGTGTCTGCGTGCTCCAGTGAAGAGAGAAACGGGAAATCATCTTGGTAGAGGCAACAAAGCAAAAGCGAGGCAGGATTGACATCTGCTCAACAGAGACGGATTCCCTGCGCTGACACAGTTCACAGTTACACGAGAAGCAATCTGAGCGGTCCGTCGACCGGAGACGTGTTTCCCAAGAGGTCGTTTAGCGAGTGAACAGCAGTGTGCGCGACTTTCAGGAGTGTGCCTGGAAAGTGCCAGAATCACCAGGAGCATCTGTGCAAAAGCTGCTGCCTCTGTGACCGCATTGAGGCACGTTCGCGTGTCTGCGAGTATATAGACGGCTCTTTCGCGTTCACTCCGAGGGAAACGGTCCGCTATTGCTTCTGTGCGCACAGACGCGATTCCCTTGTCTCTTGCGAACACAGGGAACTCTGTGCATCCAAATCTACAGGCTAAGGACGCGTCTGCATATGTTTTGGTGAACAATCGAGTGTGCGTGTTCTGACAGCTGCCTCTATGCAGACGTCTCCACAGAGCCACTTCTGAATGCCCCGCAGCCCAGGACTGAATGGATACACTAACAAGTGCACCGGTGTGAGCAACCACATATGCAGAAGGACGTCTTTCATCTCACAGAAGCGCGAACGTCTTGGCGTTCAAGCACATGGCAGAAACAAGGTGTGAACAGATGAGCTGCTGCTATTTTCTCCGTTCGGCATGCTTCGTTGTAGCTCTCTTGCCGGTCGCCGGCTTAGCGGCTTGCTTTGCGCGACTAGCTCTGGGGAGAGAAGGAGATAGCGCCGGAAACCTCGCCTTTTGCCTTCTTCGGCGCTGGAACCTGGTTGCTGCGCCTTCTCTTTGTCCATGTGCACACACACGATTCCTCAGCGAAAACCATGCAGAAACCTTTCCACGAGCACCCAGGGATGTGCACCCAGCACCACGTGCACGCACACGCAGCTAGAGAAAAGCACCTACCTTTTCACACACTGATGCCTAAGCAAACGCGTGGCCACACACACGCACACATCCGCAAGCGCGCCTACTCCCATCTATTGAGGGAAAGACGGACGAGCAACGTCCTGACAGGCTTGAGGGGAAAAACGTCCGTTGACGGTTGGCGTACTGCACGCCCGCCTACGGGGCTGCAGGGGAATCCACATTTGGAAGGTACCTGAAGATGTGTGCCTGTTCTTGGAGCTCCGCTAGTAGGGTAGCAAAGACACTCGTAGGCAGTACTGAATGCTGCTCCGTGCTACTTCTCCTCCGCTGGCAAATGCTTCACAGTCGCCCTAGGAAAGACGTTTAACAATCGATCTCCAAGAGGAACGAAACACATGATGCCATAAGGCGAAAGAATAGCAGGGCATCTCTTCACAGGCTTGTCCCTGATCTATAGCTGAGGGCAAACACTTGTGTGCTTGTGGGAGAGCCTGTGTCTTTCCTGGAAGCGTTTGGGAGTTTTGCTCAGACGCGTGTTTCCTCAAGTTCAAGAATCAAGATCTAGGATACCTGCAGACAGGTGCCTGTTTGTGTGGAGACAGTCTGTTTGAAACTGTGTTCCTCAGCGCCCGCTCTTTCTCCCCGTCGCTCCACACGCCTGGGAGTCCCTTTCTTTCTCTCCACAAGCACGTGTGTTGACTTCGTCGCACATGTGCATCTGCACAAGCGTTGAGCTCAGCAGAGCGTGTCTCTTGACACTTGATGTGCGTTGGCTGTGTCTGCGTGCTCCAGTGAAGAGAGAAACGGGAAATCATCTTGGTAGAGGCAACAAAGCAAAAGCGAGGCAGGATTGACATCTGCTCAACAGAGACGGATTCCCTGCGCTGACACAGTTCACAGTTACACGAGAAGCAATCTGAGCGGTCCGTCGACCGGAGACGTGTTTCCCAAGAGGTCGTTTAGCGAGTGAACAGCAGTGTGCGCGACTTTCAGGAGTGTGCCTGGAAAGTGCCAGAATCACCAGGAGCATCTGTGCAAAAGCTGCTGCCTCTGTGACCGCATTGAGGCACGTTCCCGTGTCTGCGAGTATATAGACGGCTCTTTCGCGTTCACTCCGAGGGAAACGGTCCGCTATTGCTTCTGTGCGCACAGACGCGATTCCCTTGTCTCTTGCGAACACAGGGAACTCTGTGCATCCAAATCTACAGGCTAAGGACGCGTCTGCATATGTTTTGGTGAACAATCGAGTGTGCGTGTTCTGACAGCTGCCTCTATGCAGACGTCTCCACAGAGCCACTTCTGAATGCCCCGCAGCCCAGGACTGAATGGATACACTAACAAGTGCACCGGTGTGAGCAACCACATATGCAGAAGGACGTCTTTCATCTCACAGAAGCGCGAACGTCTTGGCGTTCAAGCACATGGCAGAAACAAGGTGTGAACAGATGAGCTGCTGCTATTTTCTCCGTTCGGCATGCTTCGTTGTAGCTCTCTTGCCGGTCGCCGGCTTAGCGGCTTGCTTTGCGCGACTAGCTCTGGGGAGAGAAGGAGATAGCGCCGGAAACCTCGCCTTTTGCCTTCTTCGGCGCTGGAACCTGGTTGCTGCGCCTTCTCTTTGTCCATGTGCACACACACGATTCCTCAGCGAAAACCATGCAGAAACCTTTCCACGAGCACCCAGGGATGTGCACCCAGCACCACGTGCACGCACACGCAGCTAGAGAAAAGCACCTACCTTTTCACACACTGATGCCTAAGCAAACGCGTGGCCACACACACGCACACATCCGCAAGCGCGCCTACTCCCATCTATTGAGGGAAAGACGGACGAGCAACGTCCTGACAGGCTTGAGGGGAAAAACGTCCGTTGACGGTTGGCGTACTGCACGCCCGCCTACGGGGCTGCAGGGGAATCCACATTTGGAAGGTACCTGAAGATGTGTGCCTGTTCTTGGAGCTCCGCTAGTAGGGTAGCAAAGACACTCGTAGGCAGTACTGAATGCTGCTCCGTGCTACTTCTCCTCCGCTGGCAAATGCTTCACAGTCGCCCTAGGAAAGACGTTTAACAATCGATCTCCAAGAGGAACGAAACACATGATGCCATAAGGCGAAAGAATAGCAGGGCATCTCTTCACAGGCTTGTCCCTGATCTATAGCTGAGGGCAAACACTTGTGTGCTTGTGGGAGAGCCTGTGTCTTTCCTGGAAGCGTTTGGGAGTTTTGCTCAGACGCGTGTTTCCTCAAGTTCAAGAATCAAGATCTAGGATACCTGCAGACAGGTGCCTGTTTGTGTGGAGACAGTCTGTTTGAAACTGTGTTCCTCAGCGCCCGCTCTTTCTCCCCGTCGCTCCACACGCCTGGGAGTCCCTTTCTTTCTCTCCACAAGCACGTGTGTTGACTTCGTCGCACATGTGCATCTGCACAAGCGTTGAGCTCAGCAGAGCGTGTCTCTTGACACTTGATGTGCGTTGGCTGTGTCTGCGTGCTCCAGTGAAGAGAGAAACGGGAAATCATCTTGGTAGAGGCAACAAAGCAAAAGCGAGGCAGGATTGACATCTGCTCAACAGAGACGGATTCCCTGCGCTGACACAGTTCACAGTTACACGAGAAGCAATCTGAGCGGTCCGTCGACCGGAGACGTGTTTCCCAAGAGGTCGTTTAGCGAGTGAACAGCAGTGTGCGCGACTTTCAGGAGTGTGCCTGGAAAGTGCCAGAATCACCAGGAGCATCTGTGCAAAAGCTGCTGCCTCTGTGACCGCATTGAGGCACGTTCGCGTGTCTGCGAGTATATAGACGGCTCTTTCGCGTTCACTCCGAGGGAAACGGTCCGCTATTGCTTCTGTGCGCACAGACGCGATTCCCTTGTCTCTTGCGAACACAGGGAACTCTGTGCATCCAAATCTACAGGCTAAGGACGCGTCTGCATATGTTTTGGTGAACAATCGAGTGTGCGTGTTCTGACAGCTGCCTCTATGCAGACGTCTCCACAGAGCCACTTCTGAATGCCCCGCAGCCCAGGACTGAATGGATACACTAACAAGTGCACCGGTGTGAGCAACCACATATGCAGAAGGACGTCTTTCATCTCACAGAAGCGCGAACGTCTTGGCGTTCAAGCACATGGCAGAAACAAGGTGTGAACAGATGAGCTGCTGCTATTTTCTCCGTTCGGCATGCTTCGTTGTAGCTCTCTTGCCGGTCGCCGGCTTAGCGGCTTGCTTTGCGCGACTAGCTCTGGGGAGAGAAGGAGATAGCGCCGGAAACCTCGCCTTTTGCCTTCTTCGGCGCTGGAACCTGGTTGCTGCGCCTTCTCTTTGTCCATGTGCACACACACGATTCCTCAGCGAAAACCATGCAGAAACCTTTCCACGAGCACCCGGGGATGTGCACCCAGCACCACGTGCACGCACACGCAGCTAGAGAAAAGCACCTACCTTTTCACACACTGAAGCCTAAGCAAACGCGTGGCCACACACACGCACACATCCGCAAGCGCGCCTACTCCCATCTATTGAGGGAAAGACGGACGAGCAACGTCCTGACAGGCTTGAGGGGAAAAACGTCCGTTGACGGTTGGCGTACTGCACGCCCGCCTACGGGGCTGCAGGGGAATCCACATTTGGAAGGTACCTGAAGATGTGTGCCTGTTCTTGGAGCTCCGCTAGTAGGGTAGCAAAGACACTCGTAGGCAGTACTGAATGCTGCTCCGTGCTACTTCTCCTCCGCTGGCAAATGCTTCACAGTCGCCCGAGGAAAGACGTTTAACAATCGATCTCCAAGAGGAACGAAACACATGATGCCATAAGGCGAAAGAATAGCAGGGCATCTCTTCACAGGCTTGTCCCTGATCTATAGCTGAGGGCAAACACTTGTGTGCTTGTGGGAGAGCCTGTGTCTTTCCTGGAAGCGTTTGGGAGTTTTGCTCAGACGCGTGTTTCCTCAAGTTCAAGAATCAAGATCTAGGATACCTGCAGACAGGTGCCTGTTTGTGTGGAGACAGTCTGTTTGAAACTGTGTTCCTCAGCGCCCGCTCTTTCTCCCCGTCGCTCCACACGCCTGGGAGTCCCTTTCTTTCTCTCCACAAGCACGTGTGTTGACTTCGTCGCACATGTGCATCTGCACAAGCGTTGAGCTCAGCAGAGCGTGTCTCTTGACACTTGATGTGCGTTGGCTGTGTTTGCCTGCTCCAGTGAAGAGAGAAACGGGAAATCATCTTGGTAGAGGCAACAAAGCAAAAGCGAGGCAGGATTGACATCTGCTCAACAGAGACGGACTCCCTGCGCTGACACAGTTCACAGTTACACGAGAAGCAATCTGAGCGGTCCGTCGACCGGAGACGTGTTTCCCAAGAGGTCGTTTAGCGAGTGAACAGCAGTGTGCGCGACTTTCAGGAGTGTGCCTGGAAAGTGCCAGAATCACCAGGAGCATCTGTGCAAAAGCTGCTGCCTCTGTGACCGCATTGAGGCACGTTCGCGTGTCTGCGAGTATATAGACGGCTCTTTCGCGTTCACTCCGAGGGAAACGGTCCGCTATTGCTTCTGTGCGCACAGACGCGATTCCCTTGTCTCTTGCGAACACAGGGAACTCTGTGCATCCAAATCTACAGGCTAAGGACGCGTCTGCATATGTTTTGGTGAACAATCGAGTGTGCGTGTTCTGACAGCTGCCTCTATGCAGACGTCTCCACAGAGCCACTTCTGAATGCCCCGCAGCCCAGGACTGAATGGATACACTAACAAGTGCACCGGTGTGAGCAACCACATATGCAGAAGGACGTCTTTCATCTCACAGAAGCGCGAACGTCTTGGCGTTCAAGCACATGGCAGAAACAAGGTGTGAACAGATGAGCTGCTGCTATTTTCTCCGTTCGGCATGCTTCGTTGTAGCTCTCTTGCCGGTCGCCGGCTTAGCGGCTTGCTTTGCGCGACTAGCTCTGGGGAGAGAAGGAGATAGCGCCGGAAACCTCGCCTTTTGCCTTCTTCGGCGCTGGAACCTGGTTGCTGCGCCTTCTCTTTGTCCATGTGCACACACACGATTCCTCAGCGAAAACCATGCAGAAACCTTTCCACGAGCACCCGGGGATGTGCACCCAGCACCACGTGCACGCACACGCAGCTAGAGAAAAGCACCTACCTTTTCACACACTGATGCCTAAGCAAACGCGTGGCCACACACACGCACACATCCGCAAGCGCGCCTACTCCCATCTATTGAGGGAAAGACGGACGAGCAACGTCCTGACAGGCTTGAGGGGAAAAACGTCCGTTGACGGTTGGCGTACTGCACGCCCGCCTACGGGGCTGCAGGGGAATCCACATTTGGAAGGTACCTGAAGATGTGTGCCTGTTCTTGGAGCTCCGCTAGTAGGGTAGCAAAGACACTCGTAGGCAGTACTGAATGCTGCTCCGTGCTACTTCTCCTCCGCTGGCAAATGCTTCACAGTCGCCCGAGGAAAGACGTTTAACAATCGATCTCCAAGAGGAACGAAACACATGATGCCATAAGGCGAAAGAATAGCAGGGCATCTCTTCACAGGCTTGTCCCTGATCTATAGCTGAGGGCAAACACTTGTGTGCTTGTGGGAGAGCCTGTGTCTTTCCTGGAAGCGTTTGGGAGTTTTGCTCAGACGCGTGTTTCCTCAAGTTCAAGAATCAAGATCTAGGATACCTGCAGACAGGTGCCTGTTTGTGTGGAGACAGTCTGTTTGAAACTGTGTTCCTCAGCGCCCGCTCTTTCTCCCCGTCGCTCCACACGCCTGGGAGTCCCTTTCTTTCTCTCCACAAGCACGTGTGTTGACTTCGTCGCACATGTGCATCTGCACAAGCGTTGAGCTCAGCAGAGCGTGTCTCTTGACACTTGATGTGCGTTGGCTGTGTCTGCCTGCTCCAGTGAAGAGAGAAACGGGAAATCATCTTGGTAGAGGCAACAAAGCAAAAGCGAGGCAGGATTGACATCTGCTCAACAGAGACGGATTCCCTGCGCTGACACAGTTCACAGTTACACGAGAAGCAATCTGAGCGGTCCGTCGACCGGAGACGTGTTTCCCAAGAGGTCGTTTAGCGAGTGAACAGCAGTGTGCGCGACTTTCAGGAGTGTGCCTGGAAAGTGCCAGAATCACCAGGAGCATCTGTGCAAAAGCTGCTGCCTCTGTGACCGCATTGAGGCACGTTCGCGTGTCTGCGAGTATATAGACGGCTCTTTCGCGTTCACTCCGAGGGAAACGGTCCGCTATTGCTTCTGTGCGCACAGACGCGATTCCCTTGTCTCTTGCGAACACAGGGAACTCTGTGCATCCAAATCTACAGGCTAAGGACGCGTCTGCATATGTTTTGGTGAACAATCGAGTGTGCGTGTTCTGACAGCTGCCTCTATGCAGACGTCTCCACAGAGCCACTTCTGAATGCCCCGCAGCCCAGGACTGAATGGATACACTAACAAGTGCACCGGTGTGAGCAACCACATATGCAGAAGGACGTCTTTCATCTCACAGAAGCGCGAACGTCTTGGCGTTCAAGCACATGGCAGAAACAAGGTGTGAACAGATGAGCTGCTGCTATTTTCTCCGTTCGGCATGCTTCGTTGTAGCTCTCTTGCCGGTCGCCGGCTTAGCGGCTTGCTTTGCGCGACTAGCTCTGGGGAGAGAAGGAGATAGCGCCGGAAACCTCGCCTTTTGCCTTCTTCGGCGCTGGAACCTGGTTGCTGCGCCTTCTCTTTGTCCATGTGCACACACACGATTCCTCAGCGAAAACCATGCAGAAACCTTTCCACGAGCACCCGGGGATGTGCACCCAGCACCACGTGCACGCACACGCAGCTAGAGAAAAGCACCTACCTTTTCACACACTGAAGCCTAAGCAAACGCGTGGCCACACACACGCACACATCCGCAAGCGCGCCTACTCCCATCTATTGAGGGAAAGACGGACGAGCAACGTCCTGACAGGCTTGAGGGGAAAAACGTCCGTTGACGGTTGGCGTACTGCACGCCCGCCTACGGGGCTGCAGGGGAATCCACATTTGGAAGGTACCTGAAGATGTGTGCCTGTTCTTGGAGCTCCGCTAGTAGGGTAGCAAAGACACTCGTAGGCAGTACTGAATGCTGCTCCGTGCTACTTCTCCTCCGCTGGCAAATGCTTCACAGTCGCCCGAGGAAAGACGTTTAACAATCGATCTCCAAGAGGAACGAAACACATGATGCCATAAGGCGAAAGAATAGCAGGGCATCTCTTCACAGGCTTGTCCCTGATCTATAGCTGAGGGCAAACACTTGTGTGCTTGTGGGAGAGCCTGTGTCTTTCCTGGAAGCGTTTGGGAGTTTTGCTCAGACGCGTGTTTCCTCAAGTTCAAGAATCAAGATCTAGGATACCTGCAGACAGGTGCCTGTTTGTGTGGAGACAGTCTGTTTGAAACTGTGTTCCTCAGCGCCCGCTCTTTCTCCCCGTCGCTCCACACGCCTGGGAGTCCCTTTCTTTCTCTCCACAAGCACGTGTGTTGACTTCGTCGCACATGTGCATCTGCACAAGCGTTGAGCTCAGCAGAGCGTGTCTCTTGACACTTGATGTGCGTTGGCTGTGTCTGCGTGCTCCAGTGAAGAGAGAAACGGGAAATCATCTTGGTAGAGGCAACAAAGCAAAAGCGAGGCAGGATTGACATCTGCTCAACAGAGACGGATTCCCTGCGCTGACACAGTTCACAGTTACACGAGAAGCAATCTGAGCGGTCCGTCGACCGGAGACGTGTTTCCCAAGAGGTCGTTTAGCGAGTGAACAGCAGTGTGCGCGACTTTCAGGAGTGTGCCTGGAAAGTGCCAGAATCACCAGGAGCATCTGTGCAAAAGCTGCTGCCTCTGTGACCGCATTGAGGCACGTTCGCGTGTCTGCGAGTATATAGACGGCTCTTTCACGTTCACTCCGAGGGAAACGGTCCGCTATTGCTTCTGTGCGCACAGACGCGATTCCCTTGTCTCTTGCGAACACAGGGAACTCTGTGCATCCAAATCTACAGGCTAAGGACGCGTCTGCATATGTTTTGGTGAACAATCGAGTGTGCGTGTTCTGACAGCTGCCTCTATGCAGACGTCTCCACAGAGCCACTTCTGAATGCCCCGCAGCCCAGGACTGAATGGATACACTAACAAGTGCACCGGTGTGAGCAACCACATATGCAGAAGGACGTCTTTCATCTCACAGAAGCGCGAACGTCTTGGCGTTCAAGCACATGGCAGAAACAAGGTGTGAACAGATGAGCTGCTGCTATTTTCTCCGTTCGGCATGCTTCGTTGTAGCTCTCTTGCCGGTCGCCGGCTTAGCGGCTTGCTTTGCGCGACTAGCTCTGGGGAGAGAAGGAGATAGCGCCGGAAACCTCGCCTTTTGCCTTCTTCGGCGCTGGAACCTGGTTGCTGCGCCTTCTCTTTGTCCATGTGCACACACACGATTCCTCAGCGAAAACCATGCAGAAACCTTTCCACGAGCACCCGGGGATGTGCACCCAGCACCACGTGCACGCACAGGCAGCTAGAGAAAAGCACCTACCTTTTCACACACTGATGCCTAAGCAAACGCGTGGCCACACACACGCACACATCCGCAAGCGCGCCTACTCCCATCTATTGAGGGAAAGACGGACGAGCAACGTCCTGACAGGCTTGAGGGGAAAAACGTCCGTTGACGGTTGGCGTACTGCACGCCCGCCTACGGGGCTGCAGGGGAATCCACATTTGGAAGGTACCTGAAGATGTGTGCCTGTTCTTGGAGCTCCGCTAGTAGGGTAGCAAAGACACTCGTAGGCAGTACTGAATGCTGCTCCGTGCTACTTCTCCTCCGCTGGCAAATGCTTCACAGTCGCCCTAGGAAAGACGTTTAACAATCGATCTCCAAGAGGAACGAAACACATGATGCCATAAGGCGAAAGAATAGCAGGGCATCTCTTCACAGGCTTGTCCCTGATCTATAGCTGAGGGCAAACACTTGTGTGCTTGTGGGAGAGCCTGTGTCTTTCCTGGAAGCGTTTGGGAGTTTTGCTCAGACGCGTGTTTCCTCAAGTTCAAGAATCAAGATCTAGGATACCTGCAGACAGGTGCCTGTTTGTGTGGAGACAGTCTGTTTGAAACTGTGTTCCTCAGCGCCCGCTCTTTCTCCCCGTCGCTCCACACGCCTGGGAGTCCCTTTCTTTCTCTCCACAAGCACGTGTGTTGACTTCGTCGCACATGTGCATCTGCACAAGCGTTGAGCTCAGCAGAGCGTGTCTCTTGACACTTGATGTGCGTTGGCTGTGTCTGCCTGCTCCAGTGAAGAGAGAAACGGGAAATCATCTTGGTAGAGGCAACAAAGCAAAAGCGAGGCAGGATTGACATCTGCTCAACAGAGACGGATTCCCTGCGCTGACACAGTTCACAGTTACACGAGAAGCAATCTGAGCGGTCCGTCGACCGGAGACGTGTTTCCCAAGAGGTCGTTTAGCGAGTGAACAGCAGTGTGCGCGACTTTCAGGAGTGTGCCTGGAAAGTGCCAGAATCACCAGGAGCATCTGTGCAAAAGCTGCTGCCTCTGTGACCGCATTGAGGCACGTTCGCGTGTCTGCGAGTATATAGACGGCTCTTTCGCGTTCACTCCGAGGGAAACGGTCCGCTATTGCTTCTGTGCGCACAGACGCGATTCCCTTGTCTCTTGCGAACACAGGGAACTCTGTGCATCCAAATCTACAGGCTAAGGACGCGTCTGCATATGTTTTGGTGAACAATCGAGTGTGCGTGTTCTGACAGCTGCCTCTATGCAGACGTCTCCACAGAGCCACTTCTGAATGCCCCGCAGCCCAGGACTGAATGGATACACTAACAAGTGCACCGGTGTGAGCAACCACATATGCAGAAGGACGTCTTTCATCTCACAGAAGCGCGAACGTCTTGGCGTTCAAGCACATGGCAGAAACAAGGTGTGAACAGATGAGCTGCTGCTATTTTCTCCGTTCGGCATGCTTCGTTGTAGCTCTCTTGCCGGTCGCCGGCTTAGCGGCTTGCTTTGCGCGACTAGCTCTGGGGAGAGAAGGAGATAGCGCCGGAAACCTCGCCTTTTGCCTTCTTCGGCGCTGGAACCTGGTTGCTGCGCCTTCTCTTTGTCCATGTGCACACACACGATTCCTCAGCGAAAACCATGCAGAAACCTTTCCACGAGCACCCAGGGATGTGCACCCAGCACCACGTGCACGCACACGCAGCTAGAGAAAAGCACCTACCTTTTCACACACTGATGCCTAAGCAAACGCGTGGCCACACACACGCACACATCCGCAAGCGCGCCTACTCCCATCTATTGAGGGAAAGACGGACGAGCAACTTCCTGACAGGCTTGAGGGGAAAAACGTCCGTTGACGGTTGGCGTACTGCACGCCCGCCTACGGGGCTGCAGGGGAATCCACATTTGGAAGGTACCTGAAGATGTGTGCCTGTTCTTGGAGCTCCGCTAGTAGGGTAGCAAAGACACTCGTAGGCAGTACTGAATGCTGCTCCGTGCTACTTCTCCTCCGCTGGCAAATGCTTCACAGTCGCCCTAGGAAAGACGTTTAACAATCGATCTCCAAGAGGAACGAAACACATGATGCCATAAGGCGAAAGAATAGCAGGGCATCTCTTCACAGGCTTGTCCCTGATCTATAGCTGAGGGCAAACACTTGTGTGCTTGTGGGAGAGCCTGTGTCTTTCCTGGAAGCGTTTGGGAGTTTTGCTCAGACGCGTGTTTCCTCAAGTTCAAGAATCAAGATCTAGGATACCTGCAGACAGGTGCCTGTTTGTGTGGAGACAGTCTGTTTGAAACTGTGTTCCTCAGCGCCCGCTCTTTCTCCCCGTCGCTCCACACGCCTGGGAGTCCCTTTCTTTCTCTCCACAAGCACGTGTGTTGACTTCGTCGCACATGTGCATCTGCACAAGCGTTGAGCTCAGCAGAGCGTGTCTCTTGACACTTGATGTGCGTTGGCTGTGTCTGCCTGCTCCAGTGAAGAGAGAAACGGGAAATCATCTTGGTAGAGGCAACAAAGCAAAAGCGAGGCAGGATTGACATCTGCTCAACAGAGACGGATTCCCTGCGCTGACACAGTTCACAGTTACACGAGAAGCAATCTGAGCGGTCCGTCGACCGGAGACGTGTTTCCCAAGAGGTCGTTTAGCGAGTGAACAGCAGTGTGCGCGACTTTCAGGAGTGTGCCTGGAAAGTGCCAGAATCACCAGGAGCATCTGTGCAAAAGCTGCTGCCTCTGTGACCGCATTGAGGCACGTTCGCGTGTCTGCGAGTATATAGACGGCTCTTTCGCGTTCACTCCGAGGGAAACGGTCCGCTATTGCTTCTGTGCGCACAGACGCGATTCCCTTGTCTCTTGCGAACACAGGGAACTCTGTGCATCCAAATCTACAGGCTAAGGACGCGTCTGCATATGTTTTGGTGAACAATCGAGTGTGCGTGTTCTGACAGCTGCCTCTATGCAGACGTCTCCACAGAGCCACTTCTGAATGCCCCGCAGCCCAGGACTGAATGGATACACTAACAAGTGCACCGGTGTGAGCAACCACATATGCAGAAGGACGTCTTTCATCTCACAGAAGCGCGAACGTCTTGGCGTTCAAGCACATGGCAGAAACAAGGTGTGAACAGATGAGCTGCTGCTATTTTCTCCGTTCGGCATGCTTCGTTGTAGCTCTCTTGCCGGTCGCCGGCTTAGCGGCTTGCTTTGCGCGACTAGCTCTGGGGAGAGAAGGAGATAGCGCCGGAAACCTCGCCTTTTGCCTTCTTCGGCGCTGGAACCTGGTTGCTGCGCCTTCTCTTTGTCCATGTGCACACACACGATTCCTCAGCGAAAACCATGCAGAAACCTTTCCACGAGCACCCAGGGATGTGCACCCAGCACCACGTGCACGCACACGCAGCTAGAGAAAAGCACCTACCTTTTCACACACTGATGCCTAAGCAAACGCGTGGCCACACACACGCACACATCCGCAAGCGCGCCTACTCCCATCTATTGAGGGAAAGACGGACGAGCAACGTCCTGACAGGCTTGAGGGGAAAAACGTCCGTTGACGGTTGGCGTACTGCACGCCCGCCTACGGGGCTGCAGGGGAATCCACATTTGGAAGGTACCTGAAGATGTGTGCCTGTTCTTGGAGCTCCGCTAGTAGGGTAGCAAAGACACTCGTAGGCAGTACTGAATGCTGCTCCGTGCTACTTCTCCTCCGCTGGCAAATGCTTCACAGTCGCCCTAGGAAAGACGTTTAACAATCGATCTCCAAGAGGAACGAAACACATGATGCCATAAGGCGAAAGAATAGCAGGGCATCTCTTCACAGGCTTGTCCCTGATCTATAGCTGAGGGCAAACACTTGTGTGCTTGTGGGAGAGCCTGTGTCTTTCCTGGAAGCGTTTGGGAGTTTTGCTCAGACGCGTGTTTCCTCAAGTTCAAGAATCAAGATGTAGGATACCTGCAGACAGGTGCCTGTTTGTGTGGAGACAGTCTGTTTGAAACTGTGTTCCTCAGCGCCCGCTCTTTCTCCCCGTCGCTCCACACGCCTGGGAGTCCCTTTCTTTCTCTCCACAAGCACGTGTGTTGACTTCGTCGCACATGTGCATCTGCACAAGCGTTGAGCTCAGCAGAGCGTGTCTCTTGACACTTGATGTGCGTTGGCTGTGTCTGCCTGCTCCAGTGAAGAGAGAAACGGGAAATCATCTTGGTAGAGGCAACAAAGCAAAAGCGAGGCAGGATTGACATCTGCTCAACAGAGACGGATTCCCTGCGCTGACACAGTTCACAGTTACACGAGAAGCAATCTGAGCGGTCCGTCGACCGGAGACGTGTTTCCCAAGAGGTCGTTTAGCGAGTGAACAGCAGTGTGCGCGACTTTCAGGAGTGTGCCTGGAAAGTGCCAGAATCACCAGGAGCATCTGTGCAAAAGCTGCTGCCTCTGTGACCGCATTGAGGCACGTTCGCGTGTCTGCGAGTATATAGACGGCTCTTTCGCGTTCACTCCGAGGGAAACGGTCCGCTATTGCTTCTGTGCGCACAGACGCGATTCCCTTGTCTCTTGCGAACACAGGGAACTCTGTGCATCCAAATCTACAGGCTAAGGACGCGTCTGCATATGTTTTGGTGAACAATCGAGTGTGCGTGTTCTGACAGCTGCCTCTATGCAGACGTCTCCACAGAGCCACTTCTGAATGCCCCGCAGCCCAGGACTGAATGGATACACTAACAAGTGCACCGGTGTGAGCAACCACATATGCAGAAGGACGTCTTTCATCTCACAGAAGCGCGAACGTCTTGGCGTTCAAGCACATGGCAGAAACAAGGTGTGAACAGATGAGCTGCTGCTATTTTCTCCGTTCGGCATGCTTCGTTGTAGCTCTCTTGCCGGTCGCCGGCTTAGCGGCTTGCTTTGCGCGACTAGCTCTGGGGAGAGAAGGAGATAGCGCCGGAAACCTCGCCTTTTGCCTTCTTCGGCGCTGGAACCTGGTTGCTGCGCCTTCTCTTTGTCCATGTGCACACACACGATTCCTCAGCGAAAACCATGCAGAAACCTTTCCACGAGCACCCAGGGATGTGCACCCAGCACCACGTGCACGCACACGCAGCTAGAGAAAAGCACCTACCTTTTCACACACTGATGCCTAAGCAAACGCGTGGCCACACACACGCACACATCCGCAAGCGCGCCTACTCCCATCTATTGAGGGAAAGACGGACGAGCTCTTTGGTTGCTCTTCACAGGCTTGTCCCTGATCTATAGCTGAGGGCAAACACTTGTGTGCTTGTGGGAGAGCCTGTGTCTTTCCTGGAAGCGTTTGGGAGTTTTGCTCAGACGCGTGTTTCCTCAAGTTCAAGAATCAAGATCTAGGATACCTGCAGACAGGTGCCTGTTTGTGTGGAGACAGTCTGTTTGAAACTGTGTTCCTCAGCGCCCGCTCTTTCTCCCCGTCGCTCCACACGCCTGGGAGTCCCTTTCTTTCTCTCCACAAGCACGTGTGTTGACTTCGTCGCACATGTGCATCTGCACAAGCGTTGAGCTCAGCAGAGCGTGTCTCTTGACACTTGATGTGCGTTGGCTGTGTCTGCCTGCTCCAGTGAAGAGAGAAACGGGAAATCATCTTGGTAGAGGCAACAAAGCAAAAGCGAGGCAGGATTGACATCTGCTCAACAGAGACGGATTCCCTGCGCTGACACAGTTCACAGTTACACGAGAAGCAATCTGAGCGGTCCGTCGACCGGAGACGTGTTTCCCAAGAGGTCGTTTAGCGAGTGAACAGCAGTGTGCGCGACTTTCAGGAGTGTGCCTGGAAAGTGCCAGAATCACCAGGAGCATCTGTGCAAAAGCTGCTGCCTCTGTGACCGCATTGAGGCACGTTCGCGTGTCTGCGAGTATATAGACGGCTCTTTCGCGTTCACTCCGAGGGAAACGGTCCGCTATTGCTTCTGTGCGCACAGACGCGATTCCCTTGTCTCTTGCGAACACAGGGAACTCTGTGCATCCAAATCTACAGGCTAAGGACGCGTCTGCATATGTTTTGGTGAACAATCGAGTGTGCGTGTTCTGACAGCTGCCTCTATGCAGACGTCTCCACAGAGCCACTTCTGAATGCCCCGCAGCCCAGGACTGAATGGATACACTAACAAGTGCACCGGTGTGAGCAACCACATATGCAGAAGGACGTCTTTCATCTCACAGAAGCGCGAACGTCTTGGCGTTCAAGCACATGGCAGAAACAAGGTGTGAACAGATGAGCTGCTGCTATTTTCTCCGTTCGGCATGCTTCGTTGTAGCTCTCTTGCCGGTCGCCGGCTTAGCGGCTTGCTTTGCGCGACTAGCTCTGGGGAGAGAAGGAGATAGCGCCGGAAACCTCGCCTTTTGCCTTCTTCGGCGCTGGAACCTGGTTGCTGCGCCTTCTCTTTGTCCATGTGCACACACACGATTCCTCAGCGAAAACCATGCAGAAACCTTTCCACGAGCACCCAGGGATGTGCACCCAGCACCACGTGCACGCACACGCAGCTAGAGAAAAGCACCTACCTTTTCACACACTGATGCCTAAGCAAACGCGTGGCCACACACACGCACACATCCGCAAGCGCGCCTACTCCCATCTATTGAGGGAAAGACGGACGAGCTCTTTGGTTGCTCTTCACAGGCTTGTCCCTGATCTATAGCTGAGGGCAAACACTTGTGTGCTTGTGGGAGAGCCTGTGTCTTTCCTGGAAGCGTTTGGGAGTTTTGCTCAGACGCGTGTTTCCTCAAGTTCAAGAATCAAGATGTAGGATACCTGCAGACAGGTGCCTGTTTGTGTGGAGACAGTCTGTTTGAAACTGTGTTCCTCAGCGCCCGCTCTTTCTCCCCGTCGCTCCACACGCCTGGGAGTCCCTTTCTTTCTCTCCACAAGCACGTGTGTTGACTTCGTCGCACATGTGCATCTGCACAAGCGTTGAGCTCAGCAGAGCGTGTCTCTTGACACTTGATGTGCGTTGGCTGTGTCTGCCTGCTCCAGTGAAGAGAGAAACGGGAAATCATCTTGGTAGAGGCAACAAAGCAAAAGCGAGGCAGGATTGACATCTGCTCAACAGAGACGGATTCCCTGCGCTGACACAGTTCACAGTTACACGAGAAGCAATCTGAGCGGTCCGTCGACCGGAGACGTGTTTCCCAAGAGGTCGTTTAGCGAGTGAACAGCAGTGTGCGCGACTTTCAGGAGTGTGCCTGGAAAGTGCCAGAATCACCAGGAGCATCTGTGCAAAAGCTGCTGCCTCTGTGACCGCATTGAGGCACGTTCGCGTGTCTGCGAGTATATAGACGGCTCTTTCGCGTTCACTCCGAGGGAAACGGTCCGCTATTGCTTCTGTGCGCACAGACGCGATTCCCTTGTCTCTTGCGAACACAGGGAACTCTGTGCATCCAAATCTACAGGCTAAGGACGCGTCTGCATATGTTTTGGTGAACAATCGAGTGTGCGTGTTCTGACAGCTGCCTCTATGCAGACGTCTCCACAGAGCCACTTCTGAATGCCCCGCAGCCCAGGACTGAATGGATACACTAACAAGTGCACCGGTGTGAGCAACCACATATGCAGAAGGACGTCTTTCATCTCACAGAAGCGCGAACGTCTTGGCGTTCAAGCACATGGCAGAAACAAGGTGTGAACAGATGAGCTGCTGCTATTTTCTCCGTTCGGCATGCTTCGTTGTAGCTCTCTTGCCGGTCGCCGGCTTAGCGGCTTGCTTTGCGCGACTAGCTCTGGGGAGAGAAGGAGATAGCGCCGGAAACCTCGCCTTTTGCCTTCTTCGGCGCTGGAACCTGGTTGCTGCGCCTTCTCTTTGTCCATGTGCACACACACGATTCCTCAGCGAAAACCATGCAGAAACCTTTCCACGAGCACCCAGGGATGTGCACCCAGCACCACGTGCACGCACACGCAGCTAGAGAAAAGCACCTACCTTTTCACACACTGATGCCTAAGCAAACGCGTGGCCACACACACGCACACATCCGCAAGCGCGCCTACTCCCATCTATTGAGGGAAAGACGGACGAGCTCTTTGGTTGCTCTTCACAGGCTTGTCCCTGATCTATAGCTGAGGGCAAACACTTGTGTGCTTGTGGGAGAGCCTGTGTCTTTCCTGGAAGCGTTTGGGAGTTTTGCTCAGACGCGTGTTTCCTCAAGTTCAAGAATCAAGATGTAGGATACCTGCAGACAGGTGCCTGTTTGTGTGGAGACAGTCTGTTTGAAACTGTGTTCCTCAGCGCCCGCTCTTTCTCCCCGTCGCTCCACACGCCTGGGAGTCCCTTTCTTTCTCTCCACAAGCACGTGTGTTGACTTCGTCGCACATGTGCATCTGCACAAGCGTTGAGCTCAGCAGAGCGTGTCTCTTGACACTTGATGTGCGTTGGCTGTGTCTGCCTGCTCCAGTGAAGAGAGAAACGGGAAATCATCTTGGTAGAGGCAACAAAACAAAAGCGAGGCAGGATTGACATCTGCTCAACAGAGACGGATTCCCTGCGCTGACACAGTTCACAGTTACACGAGAAGCAATCTGAGCGGTCCGTCGACCGGAGACGTGTTTCCCAAGAGGTCGTTTAGCGAGTGAACAGCAGTGTGCGCGACTTTCAGGAGTGTGCCTGGAAAGTGCCAGAATCACCAGGAGCATCTGTGCAAAAGCTGCTGCCTCTGTGACCGCATTGAGGCACGTTCGCGTGTCTGCGAGTATATAGACGGCTCTTTCGCGTTCACTCCGAGGGAAACGGTCCGCTATTGCTTCTGTGCGCACAGACGCGATTCCCTTGTCTCTTGCGAACACAGGGAACTCTGTGCATCCAAATCTACAGGCTAAGGACGCGTCTGCATATGTTTTGGTGAACAATCGAGTGTGCGTGTTCTGACAGCTGCCTCTATGCAGACGTCTCCACAGAGCCACTTCTGAATGCCCCGCAGCCCAGGACTGAATGGATACACTAACAAGTGCACCGGTGTGAGCAACCACATATGCAGAAGGACGTCTTTCATCTCACAGAAGCGCGAACGTCTTGGCGTTCAAGCACATGGCAGAAACAAGGTGTGAACAGATGAGCTGCTGCTATTTTCTCCGTTCGGCATGCTTCGTTGTAGCTCTCTTGCCGGTCGCCGGCTTAGCGGCTTGCTTTGCGCGACTAGCTCTGGGGAGAGAAGGAGATAGCGCCGGAAACCTCGCCTTTTGCCTTCTTCGGCGCTGGAACCTGGTTGCTGCGCCTTCTCTTTGTCCATGTGCACACACACGATTCCTCAGCGAAAACCATGCAGAAACCTTTCCACGAGCACCCAGGGATGTGCACCCAGCACCACGTGCACGCACACGCAGCTAGAGAAAAGCACCTACCTTTTCACACACTGATGCCTAAGCAAACGCGTGGCCACACACACGCACACATCCGCAAGCGCGCCTACTCCCATCTATTGAGGGAAAGACGGACGAGCTCTTTGGTTGCTCTTCACAGGCTTGTCACTGATCTATAGCTGAGGGCAAACACTTGTGTGCTTGTGGGAGAGCCTGTGTCTTTCCTGGAAGCGTTTAGGAGTTTTGCTCAGACGCGTGTTTCCTCAAGTTCAAGAATCAAGATCTAGGATACCTGCAGACAGGTGCCTGTTTGTGTGGAGACAGTCTGTTTGAAACTGTGTTCCTCAGCGCCCGCTCTTTCTCCCCGTCGCTCCACACGCCTGGGAGTCCCTTTCTTTCTCTCCACAAGCACGTGTGTTGACTTCGTCGCACATGTGCATCTGCACAAGCGTTGAGCTCAGCAGAGCGTGTCTCTTGACACTTGATGTGCGTTGGCTGTGTCTGCGTGCTCCAGTGAAGAGAGAAACGGGAAATCATCTTGGTAGAGGCAACAAAGCAAAAGCGAGGCAGGATTGACATCTGCTCAACAGAGACGGATTCCCTGCGCTGACACAGTTCACAGTTACACGAGAAGCAATCTGAGCGGTCCGTCGACCGGAGACGTGTTTCCCAAGAGGTCGTTTAGCGAGTGAACAGCAGTGTGCGCGACTTTCAGGAGTGTGCCTGGAAAGTGCCAGAATCACCAGGAGCATCTGTGCAAAAGCTGCTGCCTCTGTGACCGCATTGAGGCACGTTCGCGTGTCTGCGAGTATATAGACGGCTCTTTCGCGTTCACTCCGAGGGAAACGGTCCGCTATTGCTTCTGTGCGCACAGACGCGATTCCCTTGTCTCTTGCGAACACAGGGAACTCTGTGCATCCAAATCTACAGGCTAAGGACGCGTCTGCATATGTTTTGGTGAACAATCGAGTGTGCGTGTTCTGACAGCTGCCTCTATGCAGACGTCTCCACAGAGCCACTTCTGAATGCCCCGCAGCCCAGGACTGAATGGATACACTAACAAGTGCACCGGTGTGAGCAACCACATATGCAGAAGGACGTCTTTCATCTCACAGAAGCGCGAACGTCTTGGCGTTCAAGCACATGGCAGAAACAAGGTGTGAACAGATGAGCTGCTGCTATTTTCTCCGTTCGGCATGCTTCGTTGTAGCTCTCTTGCCGGTCGCCGGCTTAGCGGCTTGCTTTGCGCGACTAGCTCTGGGGAGAGAAGGAGATAGCGCCGGAAACCTCGCCTTTTGCCTTCTTCGGCGCTGGAACCTGGTTGCTGCGCCTTCTCTTTGTCCATGTGCACACACACGATTCCTCAGCAAAAACCATGCAGAAACCTTTCCACGAGCACCCAGGGATGTGCACCCAGCACCACGTGCACGCACACGCAGCTAGAGAAAAGCACCTACCTTTTCACACACTGAAGCCTAAGCAAACGCGTGGCCACACACACGCACACATCCGCAAGCGCGCCTACTCCCATCTATTGAGGGAAAGACGGACGAGCAACGTCCTGACAGGCTTGAGGGGAAAAACGTCCGTTGACGGTTGGCGTACTGCACGCCCGCCTACGGGGCTGCAGGGGAATCCACATTTGGAAGGTACCTGAAGATGTGTGCCTGTTCTTGGAGCTCCGCTAGTAGGGTAGCAAAGACACTCGTAGGCAGTACTGAATGCTGCTCCGTGCTACTTCTCCTCCGCTGGCAAATGCTTCACAGTCGCCCTAGGAAAGACGTTTAACAATCGATCTCCAAGAGGAACGAAACACATGATGCCATAAGGCGAAAGAATAGCAGGGCATCTCTTCACAGGCTTGTCCCTGATCTATAGCTGAGGGCAAACACTTGTGTGCTTGTGGGAGAGCCTGTGTCTTTCCTGGAAGCGTTTGGGAGTTTTGCTCAGACGCGTGTTTCCTCAAGTTCAAGAATCAAGATGTAGGATACCTGCAGACAGGTGCCTGTTTGTGTGGAGACAGTCTGTTTGAAACTGTGTTCCTCAGCGCCCGCTCTTTCTCCCCGTCGCTCCACACGCCTGGGAGTCCCTTTCTTTCTCTCCACAAGCACGTGTGTTGACTTCGTCGCACATGTGCATCTGCACAAGCGTTGAGCTCAGCAGAGCGTGTCTCTTGACACTTGATGTGCGTTGGCTGTGTCTGCCTGCTCCAGTGAAGAGAGAAACGGGAAATCATCTTGGTAGAGGCAACAAAGCAAAAGCGAGGCAGGATTGACATCTGCTCAACAGAGACGGATTCCCTGCGCTGACACAGTTCACAGTTACACGAGAAGCAATCTGAGCGGTCCGTCGACCGGAGACGTGTTTCCCAAGAGGTCGTTTAGCGAGTGAACAGCAGTGTGCGCGACTTTCAGGAGTGTGCCTGGAAAGTGCCAGAATCACCAGGAGCATCTGTGCAAAAGCTGCTGCCTCTGTGACCGCATTGAGGCACGTTCGCGTGTCTGCGAGTATATAGACGGCTCTTTCGCGTTCACTCCGAGGGAAACGGTCCGCTATTGCTTCTGTGCGCACAGACGCGATTCCCTTGTCTCTTGCGAACACAGGGAACTCTGTGCATCCAAATCTACAGGCTAAGGACGCGTCTGCATATGTTTTGGTGAACAATCGAGTGTGCGTGTTCTGACAGCTGCCTCTATGCAGACGTCTCCACAGAGCCACTTCTGAATGCCCCGCAGCCCAGGACTGAATGGATACACTAACAAGTGCACCGGTGTGAGCAACCACATATGCAGAAGGACGTCTTTCATCTCACAGAAGCGCGAACGTCTTGGCGTTCAAGCACATGGCAGAAACAAGGTGTGAACAGATGAGCTGCTGCTATTTTCTCCGTTCGGCATGCTTCGTTGTAGCTCTCTTGCCGGTCGCCGGCTTAGCGGCTTGCTTTGCGCGACTAGCTCTGGGGAGAGAAGGAGATAGCGCCGGAAACCTCGCCTTTTGCCTTCTTCGGCGCTGGAACCTGGTTGCTGCGCCTTCTCTTTGTCCATGTGCACACACACGATTCCTCAGCGAAAACCATGCAGAAACCTTTCCACGAGCACCCAGGGATGTGCACCCAGCACCACGTGCACGCACACGCAGCTAGAGAAAAGCACCTACCTTTTCACACACTGAAGCCTAAGCAAACGCGTGGCCACACACACGCACACATCCGCAAGCGCGCCTACTCCCATCTATTGAGGGAAAGACGGACGAGCAACGTCCTGACAGGCTTGAGGGGAAAAACGTCCGTTGACGGTTGGCGTACTGCACGCCCGCCTACGGGGCTGCAGGGGAATCCACATTTGGAAGGTACCTGAAGATGTGTGCCTGTTCTTGGAGCTCCGCTAGTAGGGTAGCAAAGACACTCGTAGGCAGTACTGAATGCTGCTCCGTGCTACTTCTCCTCCGCTGGCAAATGCTTCACAGTCGCCCTAGGAAAGACGTTTAACAATCGATCTCCAAGAGGAACGAAACACATGATGCCATAAGGCGAAAGAATAGCAGGGCATCTCTTCACAGGCTTGTCCCTGATCTATAGCTGAGGGCAAACACTTGTGTGCTTGTGGGAGAGCCTGTGTCTTTCCTGGAAGCGTTTGGGAGTTTTGCTCAGACGCGTGTTTCCTCAAGTTCAAGAATCAAGATGTAGGATACCTGCAGACAGGTGCCTGTTTGTGTGGAGACAGTCTGTTTGAAACTGTGTTCCTCAGCGCCCGCTCTTTCTCCCCGTCGCTCCACACGCCTGGGAGTCCCTTTCTTTCTCTCCACAAGCACGTGTGTTGACTTCGTCGCACATGTGCATCTGCACAAGCGTTGAGCTCAGCAGAGCGTGTCTCTTGACACTTGATGTGCGTTGGCTGTGTCTGCCTGCTCCAGTGAAGAGAGAAACGGGAAATCATCTTGGTAGAGGCAACAAAGCAAAAGCGAGGCAGGATTGACATCTGCTCAACAGAGACGGATTCCCTGCGCTGACACAGTTCACAGTTACACGAGAAGCAATCTGAGCGGTCCGTCGACCGGAGACGTGTTTCCCAAGAGGTCGTTTAGCGAGTGAACAGCAGTGTGCGCGACTTTCAGGAGTGTGCCTGGAAAGTGCCAGAATCACCAGGAGCATCTGTGCAAAAGCTGCTGCCTCTGTGACCGCATTGAGGCACGTTCGCGTGTCTGCGAGTATATAGACGGCTCTTTCGCGTTCACTCCGAGGGAAACGGTCCGCTATTGCTTCTGTGCGCACAGACGCGATTCCCTTGTCTCTTGCGAACACAGGGAACTCTGTGCATCCAAATCTACAGGCTAAGGACGCGTCTGCATATGTTTTGGTGAACAATCGAGTGTGCGTGTTCTGACAGCTGCCTCTATGCAGACGTCTCCACAGAGCCACTTCTGAATGCCCCGCAGCCCAGGACTGAATGGATACACTAACAAGTGCACCGGTGTGAGCAACCACATATGCAGAAGGACGTCTTTCATCTCACAGAAGCGCGAACGTCTTGGCGTTCAAGCACATGGCAGAAACAAGGTGTGAACAGATGAGCTGCTGCTATTTTCTCCGTTCGGCATGCTTCGTTGTAGCTCTCTTGCCGGTCGCCGGCTTAGCGGCTTGCTTTGCGCGACTAGCTCTGGGGAGAGAAGGAGATAGCGCCGGAAACCTCGCCTTTTGCCTTCTTCGGCGCTGGAACCTGGTTGCTGCGCCTTCTCTTTGTCCATGTGCACACACACGATTCCTCAGCGAAAACCATGCAGAAACCTTTCCACGAGCACCCAGGGATGTGCACCCAGCACCACGTGCACGCACACGCAGCTAGAGAAAAGCACCTACCTTTTCACACACTGAAGCCTAAGCAAACGCGTGGCCACACACACGCACACATCCGCAAGCGCGCCTACTCCCATCTATTGAGGGAAAGACGGACGAGCAACGTCCTGACAGGCTTGAGGGGAAAAACGTCCGTTGACGGTTGGCGTACTGCACGCCCGCCTACGGGGCTGCAGGGGAATCCACATTTGGAAGGTACCTGAAGATGTGTGCCTGTTCTTGGAGCTCCGCTAGTAGGGTAGCAAAGACACTCGTAGGCAGTACTGAATGCTGCTCCGTGCTACTTCTCCTCCGCTGGCAAATGCTTCACAGTCGCCCTAGGAAAGACGTTTAACAATCGATCTCCAAGAGGAACGAAACACATGATGCCATAAGGCGAAAGAATAGCAGGGCATCTCTTCACAGGCTTGTCCCTGATCTATAGCTGAGGGCAAACACTTGTGTGCTTGTGGGAGAGCCTGTGTCTTTCCTGGAAGCGTTTGGGAGTTTTGCTCAGACGCGTGTTTCCTCAAGTTCAAGAATCAAGATGTAGGATACCTGCAGACAGGTGCCTGTTTGTGTGGAGACAGTCTGTTTGAAACTGTGTTCCTCAGCGCCCGCTCTTTCTCCCCGTCGCTCCACATGCCTGGGAGTCCCTTTCTTTCTCTCCACAAGCACGTGTGTTGACTTCGTCGCACATGTGCATCTGCACAAGCGTTGAGCTCAGCAGAGCGTGTCTCTTGACACTTGATGTGCGTTGGCTGTGTCTGCCTGCTCCAGTGAAGAGAGAAACGGGAAATCATCTTGGTAGAGGCAACAAAGCAAAAGCGAGGCAGGATTGACATCTGCTCAACAGAGACGGATTCCCTGCGCTGACACAGTTCACAGTTACACGAGAAGCAATCTGAGCGGTCCGTCGACCGGAGACGTGTTTCCCAAGAGGTCGTTTAGCGAGTGAACAGCAGTGTGCGCGACTTTCAGGAGTGTGCCTGGAAAGTGCCAGAATCACCAGGAGCATCTGTGCAAAAGCTGCTGCCTCTGTGACCGCATTGAGGCACGTTCGCGTGTCTGCGAGTATATAGACGGCTCTTTCGCGTTCACTCCGAGGGAAACGGTCCGCTATTGCTTCTGTGCGCACAGACGCGATTCCCTTGTCTCTTGCGAACACAGGGAACTCTGTGCATCCAAATCTACAGGCTAAGGACGCGTCTGCATATGTTTTGGTGAACAATCGAGTGTGCGTGTTCTGACAGCTGCCTCTATGCAGACGTCTCCACAGAGCCACTTCTGAATGCCCCGCAGCCCAGGACTGAATGGATACACTAACAAGTGCACCGGTGTGAGCAACCACATATGCAGAAGGACGTCTTTCATCTCACAGAAGCGCGAACGTCTTGGCGTTCAAGCACATGGCAGAAACAAGGTGTGAACAGATGAGCTGCTGCTATTTTCTCCGTTCGGCATGCTTCGTTGTAGCTCTCTTGCCGGTCGCCGGCTTAGCGGCTTGCTTTGCGCGACTAGCTCTGGGGAGAGAAGGAGATAGCGCCGGAAACCTCGCCTTTTGCCTTCTTCGGCGCTGGAACCTGGTTGCTGCGCCTTCTCTTTGTCCATGTGCACACACACGATTCCTCAGCGAAAACCATGCAGAAACCTTTCCACGAGCACCCAGGGATGTGCACCCAGCACCACGTGCACGCACACGCAGCTAGAGAAAAGCACCTACCTTTTCACACACTGAAGCCTAAGCAAACGCGTGGCCACACACACGCACACATCCGCAAGCGCGCCTACTCCCATCTATTGAGGGAAAGACGGACGAGCAACGTCCTGACAGGCTTGAGGGGAAAAACGTCCGTTGACGGTTGGCGTACTGCACGCCCGCCTACGGGGCTGCAGGGGAATCCACATTTGGAAGGTACCTGAAGATGTGTGCCTGTTCTTGGAGCTCCGCTAGTAGGGTAGCAAAGACACTCGTAGGCAGTACTGAATGCTGCTCCGTGCTACTTCTCCTCCGCTGGCAAATGCTTCACAGTCGCCCGAGGAAAGACGTTTAACAATCGATCTCCAAGAGGAACGAAACACATGATGCCATAAGGCGAAAGAATAGCAGGGCATCTCTTCACAGGCTTGTCCCTGATCTATAGCTGAGGGCAAACACTTGTGTGCTTGTGGGAGAGCCTGTGTCTTTCCTGGAAGCGTTTGGGAGTTTTGCTCAGACGCGTGTTTCCTCAAGTTCAAGAATCAAGATGTAGGATACCTGCAGACAGGTGCCTGTTTGTGTGGAGACAGTCTGTTTGAAACTGTGTTCCTCAGCGCCCGCTCTTTCTCCCCGTCGCTCCACACGCCTGGGAGTCCCTTTCTTTCTCTCCACAAGCACGTGTGTTGACTTCGTCGCACATGTGCATCTGCACAAGCGTTGAGCTCAGCAGAGCGTGTCTCTTGACACTTGATGTGCGTTGGCTGTGTCTGCCTGCTCCAGTGAAGAGAGAAACGGGAAATCATCTTGGTAGAGGCAACAAAGCAAAAGCGAGGCAGGATTGACATCTGCTCAACAGAGACGGATTCCCTGCGCTGACACAGTTCACAGTTACACGAGAAGCAATCTGAGCGGTCCGTCGACCGGAGACGTGTTTCCCAAGAGGTCGTTTAGCGAGTGAACAGCAGTGTGCGCGACTTTCAGGAGTGTGCCTGGAAAGTGCCAGAATCACCAGGAGCATCTGTGCAAAAGCTGCTGCCTCTGTGACCGCATTGAGGCACGTTCGCGTGTCTGCGAGTATATAGACGGCTCTTTCGCGTTCACTCCGAGGGAAACGGTCCGCTATTGCTTCTGTGCGCACAGACGCGATTCCCTTGTCTCTTGCGAACACAGGGAACTCTGTGCATCCAAATCTACAGGCTAAGGACGCGTCTGCATATGTTTTGGTGAACAATCGAGTGTGCGTGTTCTGACAGCTGCCTCTATGCAGACGTCTCCACAGAGCCACTTCTGAATGCCCCGCAGCCCAGGACTGAATGGATACACTAACAAGTGCACCGGTGTGAGCAACCACATATGCAGAAGGACGTCTTTCATCTCACAGAAGCGCGAACGTCTTGGCGTTCAAGCACATGGCAGAAACAAGGTGTGAACAGATGAGCTGCTGCTATTTTCTCCGTTCGGCATGCTTCGTTGTAGCTCTCTTGCCGGTCGCCGGCTTAGCGGCTTGCTTTGCGCGACTAGCTCTGGGGAGAGAAGGAGATAGCGCCGGAAACCTCGCCTTTTGCCTTCTTCGGCGCTGGAACCTGGTTGCTGCGCCTTCTCTTTGTCCATGTGCACACACACGATTCCTCAGCGAAAACCATGCAGAAACCTTTCCACGAGCACCCAGGGATGTGCACCCAGCACCACGTGCACGCACACGCAGCTAGAGAAAAGCACCTACCTTTTCACACACTGATGCCTAAGCAAACGCGTGGCCACACACACGCACACATCCGCAAGCGCGCCTACTCCCATCTATTGAGGGAAAGACGGACGAGCTCTTTGGTTGCTCTTCACAGGCTTGTCCCTGATCTATAGCTGAGGGCAAACACTTGTGTGCTTGTGGGAGAGCCTGTGTCTTTCCTGGAAGCGTTTGGGAGTTTTGCTCAGACGCGTGTTTCCTCAAGTTCAAGAATCAAGATGTAGGATACCTGCAGACAGGTGCCTGTTTGTGTGGAGACAGTCTGTTTGAAACTGTGTTCCTCAGCGCCCGCTCTTTCTCCCCGTCGCTCCACACGCCTGGGAGTCCCTTTCTTTCTCTCCACAAGCACGTGTGTTGACTTCGTCGCACATGTGCATCTGCACAAGCGTTGAGCTCAGCAGAGCGTGTCTCTTGACACTTGATGTGCGTTGGCTGTGTCTGCCTGCTCCAGTGAAGAGAGAAACGGGAAATCATCTTGGTAGAGGCAACAAAGCAAAAGCGAGGCAGGATTGACATCTGCTCAACAGAGACGGATTCCCTGCGCTGACACAGTTCACAGTTACACGAGAAGCAATCTGAGCGGTCCGTCGACCGGAGACGTGTTTCCCAAGAGGTCGTTTAGCGAGTGAACAGCAGTGTGCGCGACTTTCAGGAGTGTGCCTGGAAAGTGCCAGAATCACCAGGAGCATCTGTGCAAAAGCTGCTGCCTCTGTGACCGCATTGAGGCACGTTCGCGTGTCTGCGAGTATATAGACGGCTCTTTCGCGTTCACTCCGAGGGAAACGGTCCGCTATTGCTTCTGTGCGCACAGACGCGATTCCCTTGTCTCTTGCGAACACAGGGAACTCTGTGCATCCAAATCTACAGGCTAAGGACGCGTCTGCATATGTTTTGGTGAACAATCGAGTGTGCGTGTTCTGACAGCTGCCTCTATGCAGACGTCTCCACAGAGCCACTTCTGAATGCCCCGCAGCCCAGGACTGAATGGATACACTAACAAGTGCACCGGTGTGAGCAACCACATATGCAGAAGGACGTCTTTCATCTCACAGAAGCGCGAACGTCTTGGCGTTCAAGCACATGGCAGAAACAAGGTGTGAACAGATGAGCTGCTGCTATTTTCTCCGTTCGGCATGCTTCGTTGTAGCTCTCTTGCCGGTCGCCGGCTTAGCGGCTTGCTTTGCGCGACTAGCTCTGGGGAGAGAAGGAGATAGCGCCGGAAACCTCGCCTTTTGCCTTCTTCGGCGCTGGAACCTGGTTGCTGCGCCTTCTCTTTGTCCATGTGCACACACACGATTCCTCAGCGAAAACCATGCAGAAACCTTTCCACGAGCACCCAGGGATGTGCACCCAGCACCACGTGCACGCACACGCAGCTAGAGAAAAGCACCTACCTTTTCACACACTGATGCCTAAGCAAACGCGTGGCCACACACACGCACACATCCGCAAGCGTGCCTACTCCCATCTATTGAGGGAAAGACGGACGAGCTCTTTGGTTGCTCTTCACAGGCTTGTCCCTGATCTATAGCTGAGGGCAAACACTTGTGTGCTTGTGGGAGAGCCTGTGTCTTTCCTGGAAGCGTTTGGGAGTTTTGCTCAGACGCGTGTTTCCTCAAGTTCAAGAATCAAGATGTAGGATACCTGCAGACAGGTGCCTGTTTGTGTGGAGACAGTCTGTTTGAAACTGTGTTCCTCAGCGCCCGCTCTTTCTCCCCGTCGCTCCACACGCCTGGGAGTCCCTTTCTTTCTCTCCACAAGCACGTGTGTTGACTTCGTCGCACATGTGCATCTGCACAAGCGTTGAGCTCAGCAGAGCGTGTCTCTTGACACTTGATGTGCGTTGGCTGTGTCTGCCTGCTCCAGTGAAGAGAGAAACGGGAAATCATCTTGGTAGAGGCAACAAAGCAAAAGCGAGGCAGGATTGACATCTGCTCAACAGAGACGGATTCCCTGCGCTGACACAGTTCACAGTTACACGAGAAGCAATCTGAGCGGTCCGTCGACCGGAGACGTGTTTCCCAAGAGGTCGTTTAGCGAGTGAACAGCAGTGTGCGCGACTTTCAGGAGTGTGCCTGGAAAGTGCCAGAATCACCAGGAGCATCTGTGCAAAAGCTGCTGCCTCTGTGACCGCATTGAGGCACGTTCGCGTGTCTGCGAGTATATAGACGGCTCTTTCGCGTTCACTCCGAGGGAAACGGTCCGCTATTGCTTCTGTGCGCACAGACGCGATTCCCTTGTCTCTTGCGAACACAGGGAACTCTGTGCATCCAAATCTACAGGCTAAGGACGCGTCTGCATATGTTTTGGTGAACAATCGAGTGTGCGTGTTCTGACAGCTGCCTCTATGCAGACGTCTCCACAGAGCCACTTCTGAATGCCCCGCAGCCCAGGACTGAATGGATACACTAACAAGTGCACCGGTGTGAGCAACCACATATGCAGAAGGACGTCTTTCATCTCACAGAAGCGCGAACGTCTTGGCGTTCAAGCACATGGCAGAAACAAGGTGTGAACAGATGAGCTGCTGCTATTTTCTCCGTTCGGCATGCTTCGTTGTAGCTCTCTTGCCGGTCGCCGGCTTAGCGGCTTGCTTTGCGCGACTAGCTCTGGGGAGAGAAGGAGATAGCGCCGGAAACCTCGCCTTTTGCCTTCTTCGGCGCTGGAACCTGGTTGCTGCGCCTTCTCTTTGTCCATGTGCACACACACGATTCCTCAGCGAAAACCATGCAGAAACCTTTCCACGAGCACCCAGGGATGTGCACCCAGCACCACGTGCACGCACACGCAGCTAGAGAAAAGCACCTACCTTTTCACACACTGATGCCTAAGCAAACGCGTGGCCACACACACGCACACATCCGCAAGCGCGCCTACTCCCATCTATTGAGGGAAAGACGGACGAGCTCTTTGGTTGCTCTTCACAGGCTTGTCCCTGATCTATAGCTGAGGGCAAACACTTGTGTGCTTGTGGGAGAGCCTGTGTCTTTCCTGGAAGCGTTTGGGAGTTTTGCTCAGACGCGTGTTTCCTCAAGTTCAAGAATCAAGATCTAGGATACCTGCAGACAGGTGCCTGTTTGTGTGGAGACAGTCTGTTTGAAACTGTGTTCCTCAGCGCCCGCTCTTTCTCCCCGTCGCTCCACACGCCTGGGAGTCCCTTTCTTTCTCTCCACAAGCACGTGTGTTGACCTCGTCGCACATGTGCATCTGCACAAGCGTTGAGCTCAGCAGAGCGTGTCTCTTGACACTTGATGTGCGTTGGCTGTGTCTGCGTGCTCCAGTGAAGAGAGAAACGGGAAATCATCTTGGTAGAGGCAACAAAGCAAAAGCGAGGCAGGATTGACATCTGCTCAACAGAGACGGATTCCCTGCGCTGACACAGTTCACAGTTACACGAGAAGCAATCTGAGCGGTCCGTCGACCGGAGACGTGTTTCCCAAGAGGTCGTTTAGCGAGTGAACAGCAGTGTGCGCGACTTTCAGGAGTGTGCCTGGAAAGTGCCAGAATCACCAGGAGCATCTGTGCAAAAGCTGCTGCCTCTGTGACCGCATTGAGGCACGTTCGCGTGTCTGCGAGTATATAGACGGCTCTTTCGCGTTCACTCCGAGGGAAACGGTCCGCTATTGCTTCTGTGCGCACAGACGCGATTCCCTTGTCTCTTGCGAACACAGGGAACTCTGTGCATCCAAATCTACAGGCTAAGGACGCGTCTGCATATGTTTTGGTGAACAATCGAGTGTGCGTGTTCTGACAGCTGCCTCTATGCAGACGTCTCCACAGAGCCACTTCTGAATGCCCCGCAGCCCAGGACTGAATGGATACACTAACAAGTGCACCGGTGTGAGCAACCACATATGCAGAAGGACGTCTTTCATCTCACAGAAGCGCGAACGTCTTGGCGTTCAAGCACATGGCAGAAACAAGGTGTGAACAGATGAGCTGCTGCTATTTTCTCCGTTCGGCATGCTTCGTTGTAGCTCTCTTGCCGGTCGCCGGCTTAGCGGCTTGCTTTGCGCGACTAGCTCTGGGGAGAGAAGGAGATAGCGCCGGAAACCTCGCCTTTTGCCTTCTTCGGCGCTGGAACCTGGTTGCTGCGCCTTCTCTTTGTCCATGTGCACACACACGATTCCTCAGCGAAAACCATGCAGAAACCTTTCCACGAGCACCCAGGGATGTGCACCCAGCACCACGTGCACGCACACGCAGCTAGAGAAAAGCACCTACCTTTTCACACACTGATGCCTAAGCAAACGCGTGGCCACACACACGCACACATCCGCAAGCGCGCCTACTCCCATCTATTGAGGGAAAGACGGACGAGCTCTTTGGTTGCTCTTCACAGGCTTGTCCCTGATCTATAGCTGAGGGCAAACACTTGTGTGCTTGTGGGAGAGCCTGTGTCTTTCCTGGAAGCGTTTGGGAGTTTTGCTCAGACGCGTGTTTCCTCAAGTTCAAGAATCAAGATGTAGGATACCTGCAGACAGGTGCCTGTTTGTGTGGAGACAGTCTGTTTGAAACTGTGTTCCTCAGCGCCCGCTCTTTCTCCCCGTCGCTCCACACGCCTGGGAGTCCCTTTCTTTCTCTCCACAAGCACGTGTGTTGACTTCGTCGCACATGTGCATCTGCACAAGCGTTGAGCTCAGCAGAGCGTGTCTCTTGACACTTGATGTGCGTTGGCTGTGTCTGCCTGCTCCAGTGAAGAGAGAAACGGGAAATCATCTTGGTAGAGGCAACAAAGCAAAAGCGAGGCAGGATTGACATCTGCTCAACAGAGACGGATTCCCTGCGCTGACACAGTTCACAGTTACACGAGAAGCAATCTGAGCGGTCCGTCGACCGGAGACGTGTTTCCCAAGAGGTCGTTTAGCGAGTGAACAGCAGTGTGCGCGACTTTCAGGAGTGTGCCTGGAAAGTGCCAGAATCACCAGGAGCATCTGTGCAAAAGCTGCTGCCTCTGTGACCGCATTGAGGCACGTTCGCGTGTCTGCGAGTATATAGACGGCTCTTTCGCGTTCACTCCGAGGGAAACGGTCCGCTATTGCTTCTGTGCGCACAGACGCGATTCCCTTGTCTCTTGCGAACACAGGGAACTCTGTGCATCCAAATCTACAGGCTAAGGACGCGTCTGCATATGTTTTGGTGAACAATCGAGTGTGCGTGTTCTGACAGCTGCCTCTATGCAGACGTCTCCACAGAGCCACTTCTGAATGCCCCGCAGCCCAGGACTGAATGGATACACTAACAAGTGCACCGGTGTGAGCAACCACATATGCAGAAGGACGTCTTTCATCTCACAGAAGCGCGAACGTCTTGGCGTTCAAGCACATGGCAGAAACAAGGTGTGAACAGATGAGCTGCTGCTATTTTCTCCGTTCGGCATGCTTCGTTGTAGCTCTCTTGCCGGTCGCCGGCTTAGCGGCTTGCTTTGCGCGACTAGCTCTGGGGAGAGAAGGAGATAGCGCCGGAAACCTCGCCTTTTGCCTTCTTCGGCGCTGGAACCTGGTTGCTGCGCCTTCTCTTTGTCCATGTGCACACACACGATTCCTCAGCGAAAACCATGCAGAAACCTTTCCACGAGCACCCAGGGATGTGCACCCAGCACCACGTGCACGCACACGCAGCTAGAGAAAAGCACCTACCTTTTCACACACTGATGCCTAAGCAAACGCGTGGCCACACACACGCACACATCCGCAAGCGCGCCTACTCCCATCTATTGAGGGAAAGACGGACGAGCTCTTTGGTTGCTCTTCACAGGCTTGTCCCTGATCTATAGCTGAGGGCAAACACTTGTGTGCTTGTGGGAGAGCCTGTGTCTTTCCTGGAAGCGTTTGGGAGTTTTGCTCAGACGCGTGTTTCCTCAAGTTCAAGAATCAAGATCTAGGATACCTGCAGACAGGTGCCTGTTTGTGTGGAGACAGTCTGTTTGAAACTGTGTTCCTCAGCGCCCGCTCTTTCTCCCCGTCGCTCCACACGCCTGGGAGTCCCTTTCTTTCTCTCCACAAGCACGTGTGTTGACTTCGTCGCACATGTGCATCTGCACAAGCGTTGAGCTCAGCAGAGCGTGTCTCTTGACACTTGATGTGCGTTGGCTGTGTCTGCCTGCTCCAGTGAAGAGAGAAACGGGAAATCATCTTGGTAGAGGCAACAAAGCAAAAGCGAGGCAGGATTGACATCTGCTCAACAGAGACGGATTCCCTGCGCTGACACAGTTCACAGTTACACGAGAAGCAATCTGAGCGGTCCGTCGACCGGAGACGTGTTTCCCAAGAGGTCGTTTAGCGAGTGAACAGCAGTGTGCGCGACTTTCAGGAGTGTGCCTGGAAAGTGCCAGAATCACCAGGAGCATCTGTGCAAAAGCTGCTGCCTCTGTGACCGCATTGAGGCACGTTCGCGTGTCTGCGAGTATATAGACGGCTCTTTCGCGTTCACTCCGAGGGAAACGGTCCGCTATTGCTTCTGTGCGCACAGACGCGATTCCCTTGTCTCTTGCGAACACAGGGAACTCTGTGCATCCAAATCTACAGGCTAAGGACGCGTCTGCATATGTTTTGGTGAACAATCGAGTGTGCGTGTTCTGACAGCTGCCTCTATGCAGACGTCTCCACAGAGCCACTTCTGAATGCCCCGCAGCCCAGGACTGAATGGATACACTAACAAGTGCACCGGTGTGAGCAACCACATATGCAGAAGGACGTCTTTCATCTCACAGAAGCGCGAACGTCTTGGCGTTCAAGCACATGGCAGAAACAAGGTGTGAACAGATGAGCTGCTGCTATTTTCTCCGTTCGGCATGCTTCGTTGTAGCTCTCTTGCCGGTCGCCGGCTTAGCGGCTTGCTTTGCGCGACTAGCTCTGGGGAGAGAAGGAGATAGCGCCGGAAACCTCGCCTTTTGCCTTCTTCGGCGCTGGAACCTGGTTGCTGCGCCTTCTCTTTGTCCATGTGCACACACACGATTCCTCAGCGAAAACCATGCAGAAACCTTTCCACGAGCACCCAGGGATGTGCACCCAGCACCACGTGCACGCACACGCAGCTAGAGAAAAGCACCTACCTTTTCACACACTGATGCCTAAGCAAACGCGTGGCCACACACACGCACACATCCGCAAGCGCGCCTACTCCCATCTATTGAGGGAAAGACGGACGAGCAACGTCCTGACAGGCTTGAGGGGAAAAACGTCCGTTGACGGTTGGCGTACTGCACGCCCGCCTACGGGGCTGCAGGGGAATCCACATTTGGAAGGTACCTGAAGATGTGTGCCTGTTCTTGGAGCTCCGCTAGTAGGGTAGCAAAGACACTCGTAGGCAGTACTGAATGCTGCTCCGTGCTACTTCTCCTCCGCTGGCAAATGCTTCACAGTCGCCCTAGGAAAGACGTTTAACAATCGATCTCCAAGAGGAACGAAACACATGATGCCATAAGGCGAAAGAATAGCAGGGCATCTCTTCACAGGCTTGTCCCTGATCTATAGCTGAGGGCAAACACTTGTGTGCTTGTGGGAGAGCCTGTGTCTTTCCTGGAAGCGTTTGGGAGTTTTGCTCAGACGCGTGTTTCCTCAAGTTCAAGAATCAAGATCTAGGATACCTGCAGACAGGTGCCTGTTTGTGTGGAGACAGTCTGTTTGAAACTGTGTTCCTCAGCGCCCGCTCTTTCTCCCCGTCGCTCCACACGCCTGGGAGTCCCTTTCTTTCTCTCCACAAGCACGTGTGTTGACTTCGTCGCACATGTGCATCTGCACAAGCGTTGAGCTCAGCAGAGCGTGTCTCTTGACACTTGATGTGCGTTGGCTGTGTCTGCCTGCTCCAGTGAAGAGAGAAACGGGAAATCATCTTGGTAGAGGCAACAAAGCAAAAGCGAGGCAGGATTGACATCTGCTCAACAGAGACGGATTCCCTGCGCTGACACAGTTCACAGTTACACGAGAAGCAATCTGAGCGGTCCGTCGACCGGAGACGTGTTTCCCAAGAGGTCGTTTAGCGAGTGAACAGCAGTGTGCGCGACTTTCAGGAGTGTGCCTGGAAAGTGCCAGAATCACCAGGAGCATCTGTGCAAAAGCTGCTGCCTCTGTGACCGCATTGAGGCACGTTCGCATGTCTGCGAGTATATAGACGGCTCTTTCGCGTTCACTCCGAGGGAAACGGTCCGCTATTGCTTCTGTGCGCACAGACGCGATTCCCTTGTCTCTTGCGAACACAGGGAACTCTGTGCATCCAAATCTACAGGCTAAGGACGCGTCTGCATATGTTTTGGTGAACAATCGAGTGTGCGTGTTCTGACAGCTGCCTCTATGCAGACGTCTCCACAGAGCCACTTCTGAATGCCCCGCAGCCCAGGACTGAATGGATACACTAACAAGTGCACCGGTGTGAGCAACCACATATGCAGAAGGACGTCTTTCATCTCACAGAAGCGCGAACGTCTTGGCGTTCAAGCACATGGCAGAAACAAGGTGTGAACAGATGAGCTGCTGCTATTTTCTCCGTTCGGCATGCTTCGTTGTAGCTCTCTTGCCGGTCGCCGGCTTAGCGGCTTGCTTTGCGCGACTAGCTCTGGGGAGAGAAGGAGATAGCGCCGGAAACCTCGCCTTTTGCCTTCTTCGGCGCTGGAACCTGGTTGCTGCGCCTTCTCTTTGTCCATGTGCACACACACGATTCCTCAGCGAAAACCATGCAGAAACCTTTCCACGAGCACCCAGGGATGTGCACCCAGCACCACGTGCACGCACACGCAGCTAGAGAAAAGCACCTACCTTTTCACACACTGAAGCCTAAGCAAACGCGTGGCCACACACACGCACACATCCGCAAGCGCGCCTACTCCCATCTATTGAGGGAAAGACGGACGAGCAACGTCCTGACAGGCTTGAGGGGAAAAACGTCCGTTGACGGTTGGCGTACTGCACGCCCGCCTACGGGGCTGCAGGGGAATCCACATTTGGAAGGTACCTGAAGATGTGTGCCTGTTCTTGGAGCTCCGCTAGTAGGGTAGCAAAGACACTCGTAGGCAGTACTGAATGCTGCTCCGTGCTACTTCTCCTCCGCTGGCAAATGCTTCACAGTCGCCCTAGGAAAGACGTTTAACAATCGATCTCCAAGAGGAACGAAACACATGATGCCATAAGGCGAAAGAATAGCAGGGCATCTCTTCACAGGCTTGTCCCTGATCTATAGCTGAGGGCAAACACTTGTGTGCTTGTGGGAGAGCCTGTGTCTTTCCTGGAAGCGTTTGGGAGTTTTGCTCAGACGCGTGTTTCCTCAAGTTCAAGAATCAAGATCTAGGATACCTGCAGACAGGTGCCTGTTTGTGTGGAGACAGTCTGTTTGAAACTGTGTTCCTCAGCGCCCGCTCTTTCTCCCCGTCGCTCCACACGCCTGGGAGTCCCTTTCTTTCTCTCCACAAGCACGTGTGTTGACTTCGTCGCACATGTGCATCTGCACAAGCGTTGAGCTCAGCAGAGCGTGTCTCTTGACACTTGATGTGCGTTGGCTGTGTCTGCGTGCTCCAGTGAAGAGAGAAACGGGAAATCATCTTGGTAGAGGCAACAAAGCAAAAGCGAGGCAGGATTGACATCTGCTCAACAGAGACGGATTCCCTGCGCTGACACAGTTCACAGTTACACGAGAAGCAATCTGAGCGGTCCGTCGACCGGAGACGTGTTTCCCAAGAGGTCGTTTAGCGAGTGAACAGCAGTGTGCGCGACTTTCAGGAGTGTGCCTGGAAAGTGCCAGAATCACCAGGAGCATCTGTGCAAAAGCTGCTGCCTCTGTGACCGCATTGAGGCACGTTCGCGTGTCTGCGAGTATATAGACGGCTCTTTCGCGTTCACTCCGAGGGAAACGGTCCGCTATTGCTTCTGTGCGCACAGACGCGATTCCCTTGTCTCTTGCGAACACAGGGAACTCTGTGCATCCAAATCTACAGGCTAAGGACGCGTCTGCATATGTTTTGGTGAACAATCGAGTGTGCGTGTTCTGACAGCTGCCTCTATGCAGACGTCTCCACAGAGCCACTTCTGAATGCCCCGCAGCCCAGGACTGAATGGATACACTAACAAGTGCACCGGTGTGAGCAACCACATATGCAGAAGGACGTCTTTCATCTCACAGAAGCGCGAACGTCTTGGCGTTCAAGCACATGGCAGAAACAAGGTGTGAACAGATGAGCTGCTGCTATTTTCTCCGTTCGGCATGCTTCGTTGTAGCTCTCTTGCCGGTCGCCGGCTTAGCGGCTTGCTTTGCGCGACTAGCTCTGGGGAGAGAAGGAGATAGCGCCGGAAACCTCGCCTTTTGCCTTCTTCGGCGCTGGAACCTGGTTGCTGCGCCTTCTCTTTGTCCATGTGCACACACACGATTCCTCAGCGAAAACCATGCAGAAACCTTTCCACGAGCACCCAGGGATGTGCACCCAGCACCACGTGCACGCACACGCAGCTAGAGAAAAGCACCTACCTTTTCACACTCTGATGCCTAAGCAAACGCGTGGCCACACACACGCACACATCCGCAAGCGCGCCTACTCCCATCTATTGAGGGAAAGACGGACGAGCTCTTTGGTTGCTCTTCACAGGCTTGTCCCTGATCTATAGCTGAGGGCAAACACTTGTGTGCTTGTGGGAGAGCCTGTGTCTTTCCTGGAAGCGTTTGGGAGTTTTGCTCAGACGCGTGTTTCCTCAAGTTCAAGAATCAAGATCTAGGATACCTGCAGACAGGTGCCTGTTTGTGTGGAGACAGTCTGTTTGAAACTGTGTTCCTCAGCGCCCGCTCTTTCTCCCCGTCGCTCCACACGCCTGGGAGTCCCTTTCTTTCTTTCCACAAGCACGTGTGTTGACTTCGTCGCACATGTGCATCTGCACAAGCGTTGAGCTCAGCAGAGCGTGTCTCTTGACACTTGATGTGCGTTGGCTGTGTCTGCCTGCTCCAGTGAAGAGAGAAACGGGAAATCATCTTGGTAGAGGCAACAAAGCAAAGGCGAGGCAGGATTGACATCTGCTCAACAGAGACGGATTCCCTGCGCTGACACAGTTCACAGTTACACGAGAAGCAATCTGAGCGGTCCGTCGACCGGAGACGTGTTTCCCAAGAGGTCGTTTAGCGAGTGAACAGCAGTGTGCGCGACTTTCAGGAGTGTGCCTGGAAAGTGCCAGAATCACCAGGAGCATCTGTGCAAAAGCTGCTGCCTCTGTGACCGCATTGAGGCACGTTCGCGTGTCTGCGAGTATATAGACGGCTCTTTCGCGTTCACTCCGAGGGAAACGGTCCGCTATTGCTTCTGTGCGCACAGACGCGATTCCCTTGTCTCTTGCGAACACAGGGAACTCTGTGCATCCAAATCTACAGGCTAAGGACGCGTCTGCATATGTTTTGGTGAACAATCGAGTGTGCGTGTTCTGACAGCTGCCTCTATGCAGACGTCTCCACAGAGCCACTTCTGAATGCCCCGCAGCCCAGGACTGAATGGATACACTAACAAGTGCACCGGTGTGAGCAACCACATATGCAGAAGGACGTCTTTCATCTCACAGAAGCGCGAACGTCTTGGCGTTCAAGCACATGGCAGAAACAAGGTGTGAACAGATGAGCTGCTGCTATTTTCTCCGTTCGGCATGCTTCGTTGTAGCTCTCTTGCCGGTCGCCGGCTTAGCGGCTTGCTTTGCGCGACTAGCTCTGGGGAGAGAAGGAGATAGCGCCGGAAACCTCGCCTTTTGCCTTCTTCGGCGCTGGAACCTGGTTGCTGCGCCTTCTCTTTGTCCATGTGCACACACACGATTCCTCAGCGAAAACCATGCAGAAACCTTTCCACGAGCACCCAGGGATGTGCACCCAGCACCACGTGCACGCACACGCAGCTAGAGAAAAGCACCTACCTTTTCACACACTGATGCCTAAGCAAACGCGTGGCCACACACACGCACACATCCGCAAGCGCGCCTACTCCCATCTATTGAGGGAAAGACGGACGAGCTCTTTGGTTGCTCTTCACAGGCTTGTCCCTGATCTATAGCTGAGGGCAAACACTTGTGTGCTTGTGGGAGAGCCTGTGTCTTTCCTGGAAGCGTTTGGGAGTTTTGCTCAGACGCGTGTTTCCTCAAGTTCAAGAATCAAGATCTAGGATACCTGCAGACAGGTGCCTGTTTGTGTGGAGACAGTCTGTTTGAAACTGTGTTCCTCAGCGCCCGCTCTTTCTCCCCGTCGCTCCACACGCCTGGGAGTCCCTTTCTTTCTCTCCACAAGCACGTGTGTTGACTTCGTCGCACATGTGCATCTGCACAAGCGTTGAGCTCAGCAGAGCGTGTCTCTTGACACTTGATGTGCGTTGGCTGTGTCTGCCTGCTCCAGTGAAGAGAGAAACGGGAAATCATCTTGGTAGAGGCAACAAAGCAAAAGCGAGGCAGGATTGACATCTGCTCAACAGAGACGGATTCCCTGCGCTGACACAGTTCACAGTTACACGAGAAGCAATCTGAGCGGTCCGTCGACCGGAGACGTGTTTCCCAAGAGGTCGTTTAGCGAGTGAACAGCAGTGTGCGCGACTTTCAGGAGTGTGCCTGGAAAGTGCCAGAATCACCAGGAGCATCTGTGCAAAAGCTGCTGCCTCTGTGACCGCATTGAGGCACGTTCGCGTGTCTGCGAGTATATAGACGGCTCTTTCGCGTTCACTCCGAGGGAAACGGTCCGCTATTGCTTCTGTGCGCACAGACGCGATTCCCTTGTCTCTTGCGAACACAGGGAACTCTGTGCATCCAAATCTACAGGCTAAGGACGCGTCTGCATATGTTTTGGTGAACAATCGAGTGTGCGTGTTCTGACAGCTGCCTCTATGCAGACGTCTCCACAGAGCCACTTCTGAATGCCCCGCAGCCCAGGACTGAATGGATACACTAACAAGTGCACCGGTGTGAGCAACCACATATGCAGAAGGACGTCTTTCATCTCACAGAAGCGCGAACGTCTTGGCGTTCAAGCACATGGCAGAAACAAGGTGTGAACAGATGAGCTGCTGCTATTTTCTCCGTTCGGCATGCTTCGTTGTAGCTCTCTTGCCGGTCGCCGGCTTAGCGGCTTGCTTTGCGCGACTAGCTCTGGGGAGAGAAGGAGATAGCGCCGGAAACCTCGCCTTTTGCCTTCTTCGGCGCTGGAACCTGGTTGCTGCGCCTTCTCTTTGTCCATGTGCACACACACGATTCCTCAGCGAAAACCATGCAGAAACCTTTCCACGAGCACCCAGGGATGTGCACCCAGCACCACGTGCACGCACACGCAGCTAGAGAAAAGCACCTACCTTTTCACACACTGATGCCTAAGCAAACGCGTGGCCACACACACGCACACATCCGCAAGCGCGCCTACTCCCATCTATTGAGGGAAAGACGGACGAGCAACGTCCTGACAGGCTTGAGGGGAAAAACGTCCGTTGACGGTTGGCGTACTGCACGCCCGCCTACGGGGCTGCAGGGGAATCCACATTTGGAAGGTACCTGAAGATGTGTGCCTGTTCTTGGAGCTCCGCTAGTAGGGTAGCAAAGACACTCGTAGGCAGTACTGAATGCTGCTCCGTGCTACTTCTCCTCCGCTGGCAAATGCTTCACAGTCGCCCTAGGAAAGACGTTTAACAATCGATCTCCAAGAGGAACGAAACACATGATGCCATAAGGCGAAAGAATAGCAGGGCATCTCTTCACAGGCTTGTCCCTGATCTATAGCTGAGGGCAAACACTTGTGTGCTTGTGGGAGAGCCTGTGTCTTTCCTGGAAGCGTTTGGGAGTTTTGCTCAGACGCGTGTTTCCTCAAGTTCAAGAATCAAGATCTAGGATACCTGCAGACAGGTGCCTGTTTGTGTGGAGACAGTCTGTTTGAAACTGTGTTCCTCAGCGCCCGCTCTTTCTCCCCGTCGCTCCACACGCCTGGGAGTCCCTTTCTTTCTCTCCACAAGCACGTGTGTTGACTTCGTCGCACATGTGCATCTGCACAAGCGTTGAGCTCAGCAGAGCGTGTCTCTTGACACTTGATGTGCGTTGGCTGTGTCTGCCTGCTCCAGTGAAGAGAGAAACGGGAAATCATCTTGGTAGAGGCAACAAAGCAAAAGCGAGGCAGGATTGACATCTGCTCAACAGAGACGGATTCCCTGCGCTGACACAGTTCACAGTTACACGAGAAGCAATCTGAGCGGTCCGTCGACCGGAGACGTGTTTCCCAAGAGGTCGTTTAGCGAGTGAACAGCAGTGTGCGCGACTTTCAGGAGTGTGCCTGGAAAGTGCCAGAATCACCAGGAGCATCTGTGCAAAAGCTGCTGCCTCTGTGACCGCATTGAGGCACGTTCGCGTGTCTGCGAGTATATAGACGGCTCTTTCGCGTTCACTCCGAGGGAAACGGTCCGCTATTGCTTCTGTGCGCACAGACGCGATTCCCTTGTCTCTTGCGAACACAGGGAACTCTGTGCATCCAAATCTACAGGCTAAGGACGCGTCTGCATATGTTTTGGTGAACAATCGAGTGTGCGTGTTCTGACAGCTGCCTCTATGCAGACGTCTCCACAGAGCCACTTCTGAATGCCCCGCAGCCCAGGACTGAATGGATACACTAACAAGTGCACCGGTGTGAGCAACCACATATGCAGAAGGACGTCTTTCATCTCACAGAAGCGCGAACGTCTTGGCGTTCAAGCACATGGCAGAAACAAGGTGTGAACAGATGAGCTGCTGCTATTTTCTCCGTTCGGCATGCTTCGTTGTAGCTCTCTTGCCGGTCGCCGGCTTAGCGGCTTGCTTTGCGCGACTAGCTCTGGGGAGAGAAGGAGATAGCGCCGGAAACCTCGCCTTTTGCCTTCTTCGGCGCTGGAACCTGGTTGCTGCGCCTTCTCTTTGTCCATGTGCACACACACGATTCCTCAGCGAAAACCATGCAGAAACCTTTCCACGAGCACCCAGGGATGTGCACCCAGCACCACGTGCACGCACACGCAGCTAGAGAAAAGCACCTACCTTTTCACACACTGATGCCTAAGCAAACGCGTGGCCACACACACGCACACATCCGCAAGCGCGCCTACTCCCATCTATTGAGGGAAAGACGGACGAGCAACGTCCTGACAGGCTTGAGGGGAAAAACGTCCGTTGACGGTTGGCGTACTGCACGCCCGCCTACGGGGCTGCAGGGGAATCCACATTTGGAAGGTACCTGAAGATGTGTGCCTGTTCTTGGAGCTCCGCTAGTAGGGTAGCAAAGACACTCGTAGGCAGTACTGAATGCTGCTCCGTGCTACTTCTCCTCCGCTGGCAAATGCTTCACAGTCGCCCTAGGAAAGACGTTTAACAATCGATCTCCAAGAGGAACGAAACACATGATGCCATAAGGCGAAAGAATAGCAGGGCATCTCTTCACAGGCTTGTCCCTGATCTATAGCTGAGGGCAAACACTTGTGTGCTTGTGGGAGAGCCTGTGTCTTTCCTGGAAGCGTTTGGGAGTTTTGCTCAGACGCGTGTTTCCTCAAGTTCAAGAATCAAGATCTAGGATACCTGCAGACAGGTGCCTGTTTGTGTGGAGACAGTCTGTTTGAAACTGTGTTCCTCAGCGCCCGCTCTTTCTCCCCGTCGCTCCACACGCCTGGGAGTCCCTTTCTTTCTCTCCACAAGCACGTGTGTTGACTTCGTCGCACATGTGCATCTGCACAAGCGTTGAGCTCAGCAGAGCGTGTCTCTTGACACTTGATGTGCGTTGGCTGTGTCTGCGTGCTCCAGTGAAGAGAGAAACGGGAAATCATCTTGGTAGAGGCAACAAAGCAAAAGCGAGGCAGGATTGACATCTGCTCAACAGAGACGGATTCCCTGCGCTGACACAGTTCACAGTTACACGAGAAGCAATCTGAGCGGTCCGTCGACCGGAGACGTGTTTCCCAAGAGGTCGTTTAGCGAGTGAACAGCAGTGTGCGCGACTTTCAGGAGTGTGCCTGGAAAGTGCCAGAATCACCAGGAGCATCTGTGCAAAAGCTGCTGCCTCTGTGACCGCATTGAGGCACGTTCGCGTGTCTGCGAGTATATAGACGGCTCTTTCGCGTTCACTCCGAGGGAAACGGTCCGCTATTGCTTCTGTGCGCACAGACGCGATTCCCTTGTCTCTTGCGAACACAGGGAACTCTGTGCATCCAAATCTACAGGCTAAGGACGCGTCTGCATATGTTTTGGTGAACAATCGAGTGTGCGTGTTCTGACAGCTGCCTCTATGCAGACGTCTCCACAGAGCCACTTCTGAATGCCCCGCAGCCCAGGACTGAATGGATACACTAACAAGTGCACCGGTGTGAGCAACCACATATGCAGAAGGACGTCTTTCATCTCACAGAAGCGCGAACGTCTTGGCGTTCAAGCACATGGCAGAAACAAGGTGTGAACAGATGAGCTGCTGCTATTTTCTCCGTTCGGCATGCTTCGTTGTAGCTCTCTTGCCGGTCGCCGGCTTAGCGGCTTGCTTTGCGCGACTAGCTCTGGGGAGAGAAGGAGATAGCGCCGGAAACCTCGCCTTTTGCCTTCTTCGGCGCTGGAACCTGGTTGCTGCGCCTTCTCTTTGTCCATGTGCACACACACGATTCCTCAGCGAAAACCATGCAGAAACCTTTCCACGAGCACCCAGGGATGTGCACCCAGCACCACGTGCACGCACACGCAGCTAGAGAAAAGCACCTACCTTTTCACACTCTGATGCCTAAGCAAACGCGTGGCCACACACACGCACACATCCGCAAGCGCGCCTACTCCCATCTATTGAGGGAAAGACGGACGAGCTCTTTGGTTGCTCTTCACAGGCTTGTCCCTGATCTATAGCTGAGGGCAAACACTTGTGTGCTTGTGGGAGAGCCTGTGTCTTTCCTGGAAGCGTTTGGGAGTTTTGCTCAGACGCGTGTTTCCTCAAGTTCAAGAATCAAGATCTAGGATACCTGCAGACAGGTGCCTGTTTGTGTGGAGACAGTCTGTTTGAAACTGTGTTCCTCAGCGCCCGCTCTTTCTCCCCGTCGCTCCACACGCCTGGGAGTCCCTTTCTTTCTTTCCACAAGCACGTGTGTTGACTTCGTCGCACATGTGCATCTGCACAAGCGTTGAGCTCAGCAGAGCGTGTCTCTTGACACTTGATGTGCGTTGGCTGTGTCTGCCTGCTCCAGTGAAGAGAGAAACGGGAAATCATCTTGGTAGAGGCAACAAAGCAAAGGCGAGGCAGGATTGACATCTGCTCAACAGAGACGGATTCCCTGCGCTGACACAGTTCACAGTTACACGAGAAGCAATCTGAGCGGTCCGTCGACCGGAGACGTGTTTCCCAAGAGGTCGTTTAGCGAGTGAACAGCAGTGTGCGCGACTTTCAGGAGTGTGCCTGGAAAGTGCCAGAATCACCAGGAGCATCTGTGCAAAAGCTGCTGCCTCTGTGACCGCATTGAGGCACGTTCGCGTGTCTGCGAGTATATAGACGGCTCTTTCGCGTTCACTCCGAGGGAAACGGTCCGCTATTGCTTCTGTGCGCACAGACGCGATTCCCTTGTCTCTTGCGAACACAGGGAACTCTGTGCATCCAAATCTACAGGCTAAGGACGCGTCTGCATATGTTTTGGTGAACAATCGAGTGTGCGTGTTCTGACAGCTGCCTCTATGCAGACGTCTCCACAGAGCCACTTCTGAATGCCCCGCAGCCCAGGACTGAATGGATACACTAACAAGTGCACCGGTGTGAGCAACCACATATGCAGAAGGACGTCTTTCATCTCACAGAAGCGCGAACGTCTTGGCGTTCAAGCACATGGCAGAAACAAGGTGTGAACAGATGAGCTGCTGCTATTTTCTCCGTTCGGCATGCTTCGTTGTAGCTCTCTTGCCGGTCGCCGGCTTAGCGGCTTGCTTTGCGCGACTAGCTCTGGGGAGAGAAGGAGATAGCGCCGGAAACCTCGCCTTTTGCCTTCTTCGGCGCTGGAACCTGGTTGCTGCGCCTTCTCTTTGTCCATGTGCACACACACGATTCCTCAGCGAAAACCATGCAGAAACCTTTCCACGAGCACCCAGGGATGTGCACCCAGCACCACGTGCACGCACACGCAGCTAGAGAAAAGCACCTACCTTTTCACACACTGATGCCTAAGCAAACGCGTGGCCACACACACGCACACATCCGCAAGCGCGCCTACTCCCATCTATTGAGGGAAAGACGGACGAGCTCTTTGGTTGCTCTTCACAGGCTTGTCCCTGATCTATAGCTGAGGGCAAACACTTGTGTGCTTGTGGGAGAGCCTGTGTCTTTCCTGGAAGCGTTTGGGAGTTTTGCTCAGACGCGTGTTTCCTCAAGTTCAAGAATCAAGATCTAGGATACCTGCAGACAGGTGCCTGTTTGTGTGGAGACAGTCTGTTTGAAACTGTGTTCCTCAGCGCCCGCTCTTTCTCCCCGTCGCTCCACACGCCTGGGAGTCCCTTTCTTTCTCTCCACAAGCACGTGTGTTGACTTCGTCGCACATGTGCATCTGCACAAGCGTTGAGCTCAGCAGAGCGTGTCTCTTGACACTTGATGTGCGTTGGCTGTGTCTGCGTGCTCCAGTGAAGAGAGAAACGGGAAATCATCTTGGTAGAGGCAACAAAGCAAAAGCGAGGCAGGATTGACATCTGCTCAACAGAGACGGATTCCCTGCGCTGACACAGTTCACAGTTACACGAGAAGCAATCTGAGCGGTCCGTCGACCGGAGACGTGTTTCCCAAGAGGTCGTTTAGCGAGTGAACAGCAGTGTGCGCGACTTTCAGGAGTGTGCCTGGAAAGTGCCAGAATCACCAGGAGCATCTGTGCAAAAGCTGCTGCCTCTGTGACCGCATTGAGGCACGTTCGCGTGTCTGCGAGTATATAGACGGCTCTTTCGCGTTCACTCCGAGGGAAACGGTCCGCTATTGCTTCTGTGCGCACAGACGCGATTCCCTTGTCTCTTGCGAACACAGGGAACTCTGTGCATCCAAATCTACAGGCTAAGGACGCGTCTGCATATGTTTTGGTGAACAATCGAGTGTGCGTGTTCTGACAGCTGCCTCTATGCAGACGTCTCCACAGAGCCACTTCTGAATGCCCCGCAGCCCAGGACTGAATGGATACACTAACAAGTGCACCGGTGTGAGCAACCACATATGCAGAAGGACGTCTTTCATCTCACAGAAGCGCGAACGTCTTGGCGTTCAAGCACATGGCAGAAACAAGGTGTGAACAGATGAGCTGCTGCTATTTTCTCCGTTCGGCATGCTTCGTTGTAGCTCTCTTGCCGGTCGCCGGCTTAGCGGCTTGCTTTGCGCGACTAGCTCTGGGGAGAGAAGGAGATAGCGCCGGAAACCTCGCCTTTTGCCTTCTTCGGCGCTGGAACCTGGTTGCTGCGCCTTCTCTTTGTCCATGTGCACACACACGATTCCTCAGCGAAAACCATGCAGAAACCTTTCCACGAGCACCCAGGGATGTGCACCCAGCACCACGTGCACGCACACGCAGCTAGAGAAAAGCACCTACCTTTTCACACACTGAAGCCTAAGCAAACGCGTGGCCACACACACGCACACATCCGCAAGCGCGCCTACTCCCATCTATTGAGGGAAAGACGGACGAGCAACGTCCTGACAGGCTTGAGGGGAAAAACGTCCGTTGACGGTTGGCGTACTGCACGCCCGCCTACGGGGCTGCAGGGGAATCCACATTTGGAAGGTACCTGAAGATGTGTGCCTGTTCTTGGAGCTCCGCTAGTAGGGTAGCAAAGACACTCGTAGGCAGTACTGAATGCTGCTCCGTGCTACTTCTCCTCCGCTGGCAAATGCTTCACAGTCGCCCTAGGAAAGACGTTTAACAATCGATCTCCAAGAGGAACGAAACACATGATGCCATAAGGCGAAAGAATAGCAGGGCATCTCTTCACAGGCTTGTCCCTGATCTATAGCTGAGGGCAAACACTTGTGTGCTTGTGGGAGAGCCTGTGTCTTTCCTGGAAGCGTTTGGGAGTTTTGCTCAGACGCGTGTTTCCTCAAGTTCAAGAATCAAGATCTAGGATACCTGCAGACAGGTGCCTGTTTGTGTGGAGACAGTCTGTTTGAAACTGTGTTCCTCAGCGCCCGCTCTTTCTCCCCGTCGCTCCACACGCCTGGGAGTCCCTTTCTTTCTCTCCACAAGCACGTGTGTTGACTTCGTCGCACATGTGCATCTGCACAAGCGTTGAGCTCAGCAGAGCGTGTCTCTTGACACTTGATGTGCGTTGGCTGTGTCTGCCTGCTCCAGTGAAGAGAGAAACGGGAAATCATCTTGGTAGAGGCAACAAAGCAAAAGCGAGGCAGGATTGACATCTGCTCAACAGAGACGGATTCCCTGCGCTGACACAGTTCACAGTTACACGAGAAGCAATCTGAGCGGTCCGTCGACCGGAGACGTGTTTCCCAAGAGGTCGTTTAGCGAGTGAACAGCAGTGTGCGCGACTTTCAGGAGTGTGCCTGGAAAGTGCCAGAATCACCAGGAGCATCTGTGCAAAAGCTGCTGCCTCTGTGACCGCATTGAGGCACGTTCGCGTGTCTGCGAGTATATAGACGGCTCTTTCGCGTTCACTCCGAGGGAAACGGTCCGCTATTGCTTCTGTGCGCACAGACGCGATTCCCTTGTCTCTTGCGAACACAGGGAACTCTGTGCATCCAAATCTACAGGCTAAGGACGCGTCTGCATATGTTTTGGTGAACAATCGAGTGTGCGTGTTCTGACAGCTGCCTCTATGCAGACGTCTCCACAGAGCCACTTCTGAATGCCCCGCAGCCCAGGACTGAATGGATACACTAACAAGTGCACCGGTGTGAGCAACCACATATGCAGAAGGACGTCTTTCATCTCACAGAAGCGCGAACGTCTTGGCGTTCAAGCACATGGCAGAAACAAGGTGTGAACAGATGAGCTGCTGCTATTTTCTCCGTTCGGCATGCTTCGTTGTAGCTCTCTTGCCGGTCGCCGGCTTAGCGGCTTGCTTTGCGCGACTAGCTCTGGGGAGAGAAGGAGATAGCGCCGGAAACCTCGCCTTTTGCCTTCTTCGGCGCTGGAACCTGGTTGCTGCGCCTTCTCTTTGTCCATGTGCACACACACGATTCCTCAGCGAAAACCATGCAGAAACCTTTCCACGAGCACCCAGGGATGTGCACCCAGCACCACGTGCACGCACACGCAGCTAGAGAAAAGCACCTACCTTTTCACACACTGATGCCTAAGCAAACGCGTGGCCACACACACGCACACATCCGCAAGCGCGCCTACTCCCATCTATTGAGGGAAAGACGGACGAGCTCTTTGGTTGCTCTTCACAGGCTTGTCCCTGATCTATAGCTGAGGGCAAACACTTGTGTGCTTGTGGGAGAGCCTGTGTCTTTCCTGGAAGCGTTTGGGAGTTTTGCTCAGACGCGTGTTTCCTCAAGTTCAAGAATCAAGATCTAGGATACCTGCAGACAGGTGCCTGTTTGTGTGGAGACAGTCTGTTTGAAACTGTGTTCCTCAGCGCCCGCTCTTTCTCCCCGTCGCTCCACACGCCTGGGAGTCCCTTTCTTTCTCTCCACAAGCACGTGTGTTGACTTCGTCGCACATGTGCATCTGCACAAGCGTTGAGCTCAGCAGAGAGCGTGTCTCTTGACACTTGATGTGCGTTGGCTGTGTCTGCCTGCTCCAGTGAAGAGAGAAACGGGAAATCATCTTGGTAGAGGCAACAAAGCAAAAGCGAGGCAGGATTGACATCTGCTCAACAGAGACGGATTCCCTGCGCTGACACAGTTCACAGTTACACGAGAAGCAATCTGAGCGGTCCGTCGACCGGAGACGTGTTTCCCAAGAGGTCGTTTAGCGAGTGAACAGCAGTGTGCGCGACTTTCAGGAGTGTGCCTGGAAAGTGCCAGAATCACCAGGAGCATCTGTGCAAAAGCTGCTGCCTCTGTGACCGCATTGAGGCACGTTCGCGTGTCTGCGAGTATATAGACGGCTCTTTCGCGTTCACTCCGAGGGAAACGGTCCGCTATTGCTTCTGTGCGCACAGACGCGATTCCCTTGTCTCTTGCGAACACAGGGAACTCTGTGCATCCAAATCTACAGGCTAAGGACGCGTCTGCATATGTTTTGGTGAACAATCGAGTGTGCGTGTTCTGACAGCTGCCTCTATGCAGACGTCTCCACAGAGCCACTTCTGAATGCCCCGCAGCCCAGGACTGAATGGATACACTAACAAGTGCACCGGTGTGAGCAACCACATATGCAGAAGGACGTCTTTCATCTCACAGAAGCGCGAACGTCTTGGCGTTCAAGCACATGGCAGAAACAAGGTGTGAACAGATGAGCTGCTGCTATTTTCTCCGTTCGGCATGCTTCGTTGTAGCTCTCTTGCCGGTCGCCGGCTTAGCGGCTTGCTTTGCGCGACTAGCTCTGGGGAGAGAAGGAGATAGCGCCGGAAACCTCGCCTTTTGCCTTCTTCGGCGCTGGAACCTGGTTGCTGCGCCTTCTCTTTGTCCATGTGCACACACACGATTCCTCAGCGAAAACCATGCAGAAACCTTTCCACGAGCACCCAGGGATGTGCACCCAGCACCACGTGCACGCACACGCAGCTAGAGAAAAGCACCTACCTTTTCACACACTGATGCCTAAGCAAACGCGTGGCCACACACACGCACACATCCGCAAGCGCGCCTACTCCCATCTATTGAGGGAAAGACGGACGAGCTCTTTGGTTGCTCTTCACAGGCTTGTCCCTGATCTATAGCTGAGGGCAAACACTTGTGTGCTTGTGGGAGAGCCTGTGTCTTTCCTGGAAGCGTTTGGGAGTTTTGCTCAGACGCGTGTTTCCTCAAGTTCAAGAATCAAGATCTAGGATACCTGCAGACAGGTGCCTGTTTGTGTGGAGACAGTCTGTTTGAAACTGTGTTCCTCAGCGCCCGCTCTTTCTCCCCGTCGCTCCACACGCCTGGGAGTCCCTTTCTTTCTCTCCACAAGCACGTGTGTTGACTTCGTCGCACATGTGCATCTGCACAAGCGTTGAGCTCAGCAGAGCGTGTCTCTTGACACTTGATGTGCGTTGGCTGTGTCTGCCTGCTCCAGTGAAGAGAGAAACGGGAAATCATCTTGGTAGAGGCAACAAAGCAAAAGCGAGGCAGGATTGACATCTGCTCAACAGAGACGGATTCCCTGCGCTGACACAGTTCACAGTTACACGAGAAGCAATCTGAGCGGTCCGTCGACCGGAGACGTGTTTCCCAAGAGGTCGTTTAGCGAGTGAACAGCAGTGTGCGCGACTTTCAGGAGTGTGCCTGGAAAGTGCCAGAATCACCAGGAGCATCTGTGCAAAGGCTGCTGCCTCTGTGACCGCATTGAGGCACGTTCGCGTGTCTGCGAGTATATAGACGGCTCTTTCGCGTTCACTCCGAGGGAAACGGTCCGCTATTGCTTCTGTGCGCACAGACGCGATTCCCTTGTCTCTTGCGAACACAGGGAACTCTGTGCATCCAAATCTACAGGCTAAGGACGCGTCTGCATATGTTTTGGTGAACAATCGAGTGTGCGTGTTCTGACAGCTGCCTCTATGCAGACGTCTCCACAGAGCCACTTCTGAATGCCCCGCAGCCCAGGACTGAATGGATACACTAACAAGTGCACCGGTGTGAGCAACCACATATGCAGAAGGACGTCTTTCATCTCACAGAAGCGCGAACGTCTTGGCGTTCAAGCACATGGCAGAAACAAGGTGTGAACAGATGAGCTGCTGCTATTTTCTCCGTTCGGCATGCTTCGTTGTAGCTCTCTTGCCGGTCGCCGGCTTAGCGGCTTGCTTTGCGCGACTAGCTCTGGGGAGAGAAGGAGATAGCGCCGGAAACCTCGCCTTTTGCCTTCTTCGGCGCTGGAACCTGGTTGCTGCGCCTTCTCTTTGTCCATGTGCACACACACGATTCCTCAGCGAAAACCATGCAGAAACCTTTCCACGAGCACCCAGGGATGTGCACCCAGCACCACGTGCACGCACACGCAGCTAGAGAAAAGCACCTACCTTTTCACACTCTGATGCCTAAGCAAACGCGTGGCCACACACACGCACACATCCGCAAGCGCGCCTACTCCCATCTATTGAGGGAAAGACGGACGAGCTCTTTGGTTGCTCTTCACAGGCTTGTCCCTGATCTATAGCTGAGGGCAAACACTTGTGTGCTTGTGGGAGAGCCTGTGTCTTTCCTGGAAGCGTTTGGGAGTTTTGCTCAGACGCGTGTTTCCTCAAGTTCAAGAATCAAGATCTAGGATACCTGCAGACAGGTGCCTGTTTGTGTGGAGACAGTCTGTTTGAAACTGTGTTCCTCAGCGCCCGCTCTTTCTCCCCGTCGCTCCACACGCCTGGGAGTCCCTTTCTTTCTCTCCACAAGCACGTGTGTTGACTTCGTCGCACATGTGCATCTGCACAAGCGTTGAGCTCAGCAGAGAGCGTGTCTCTTGACACTTGATGTGCGTTGGCTGTGTCTGCCTGCTCCAGTGAAGAGAGAAACGGGAAATCATCTTGGTAGAGGCAACAAAGCAAAAGCGAGGCAGGATTGACATCTGCTCAACAGAGACGGATTCCCTGCGCTGACACAGTTCACAGTTACACGAGAAGCAATCTGAGCGGTCCGTCGACCGGAGACGTGTTTCCCAAGAGGTCGTTTAGCGAGTGAACAGCAGTGTGCGCGACTTTCAGGAGTGTGCCTGGAAAGTGCCAGAATCACCAGGAGCATCTGTGCAAAAGCTGCTGCCTCTGTGACCGCATTGAGGCACGTTCGCGTGTCTGCGAGTATATAGACGGCTCTTTCGCGTTCACTCCGAGGGAAACGGTCCGCTATTGCTTCTGTGCGCACAGACGCGATTCCCTTGTCTCTTGCGAACACAGGGAACTCTGTGCATCCAAATCTACAGGCTAAGGACGCGTCTGCATATGTTTTGGTGAACAATCGAGTGTGCGTGTTCTGACAGCTGCCTCTATGCAGACGTCTCCACAGAGCCACTTCTGAATGCCCCGCAGCCCAGGACTGAATGGATACACTAACAAGTGCACCGGTGTGAGCAACCACATATGCAGAAGGACGTCTTTCATCTCACAGAAGCGCGAACGTCTTGGCGTTCAAGCACATGGCAGAAACAAGGTGTGAACAGATGAGCTGCTGCTATTTTCTCCGTTCGGCATGCTTCGTTGTAGCTCTCTTGCCGGTCGCCGGCTTAGCGGCTTGCTTTGCGCGACTAGCTCTGGGGAGAGAAGGAGATAGCGCCGGAAACCTCGCCTTTTGCCTTCTTCGGCGCTGGAACCTGGTTGCTGCGCCTTCTCTTTGTCCATGTGCACACACACGATTCCTCAGCGAAAACCATGCAGAAACCTTTCCACGAGCACCCAGGGATGTGCACCCAGCACCACGTGCACGCACACGCAGCTAGAGAAAAGCACCTACCTTTTCACACACTGATGCCTAAGCAAACGCGTGGCCACACACACGCACACATCCGCAAGCGCGCCTACTCCCATCTATTGAGGGAAAGACGGACGAGCTCTTTGGTTGCTCTTCACAGGCTTGTCCCTGATCTATAGCTGAGGGCAAACACTTGTGTGCTTGTGGGAGAGCCTGTGTCTTTCCTGGAAGCGTTTGGGAGTTTTGCTCAGACGCGTGTTTCCTCAAGTTCAAGAATCAAGATCTAGGATACCTGCAGACAGGTGCCTGTTTGTGTGGAGACAGTCTGTTTGAAACTGTGTTCCTCAGCGCCCGCTCTTTCTCCCCGTCGCTCCACACGCCTGGGAGTCCCTTTCTTTCTCTCCACAAGCACGTGTGTTGACTTCGTCGCACATGTGCATCTGCACAAGCGTTGAGCTCAGCAGAGCGTGTCTCTTGACACTTGATGTGCGTTGGCTGTGTCTGCCTGCTCCAGTGAAGAGAGAAACGGGAAATCATCTTGGTAGAGGCAACAAAGCAAAAGCGAGGCAGGATTGACATCTGCTCAACAGAGACGGATTCCCTGCGCTGACACAGTTCACAGTTACACGAGAAGCAATCTGAGCGGTCCGTCGACCGGAGACGTGTTTCCCAAGAGGTCGTTTAGCGAGTGAACAGCAGTGTGCGCGACTTTCAGGAGTGTGCCTGGAAAGTGCCAGAATCACCAGGAGCATCTGTGCAAAAGCTGCTGCCTCTGTGACCGCATTGAGGCACGTTCGCGTGTCTGCGAGTATATAGACGGCTCTTTCGCGTTCACTCCGAGGGAAACGGTCCGCTATTGCTTCTGTGCGCACAGACGCGATTCCCTTGTCTCTTGCGAACACAGGGAACTCTGTGCATCCAAATCTACAGGCTAAGGACGCGTCTGCATATGTTTTGGTGAACAATCGAGTGTGCGTGTTCTGACAGCTGCCTCTATGCAGACGTCTCCACAGAGCCACTTCTGAATGCCCCGCAGCCCAGGACTGAATGGATACACTAACAAGTGCACCGGTGTGAGCAACCACATATGCAGAAGGACGTCTTTCATCTCACAGAAGCGCGAACGTCTTGGCGTTCAAGCACATGGCAGAAACAAGGTGTGAACAGATGAGCTGCTGCTATTTTCTCCGTTCGGCATGCTTCGTTGTAGCTCTCTTGCCGGTCGCCGGCTTAGCGGCTTGCTTTGCGCGACTAGCTCTGGGGAGAGAAGGAGATAGCGCCGGAAACCTCGCCTTTTGCCTTCTTCGGCGCTGGAACCTGGTTGCTGCGCCTTCTCTTTGTCCATGTGCACACACACGATTCCTCAGCGAAAACCATGCAGAAACCTTTCCACGAGCACCCAGGGATGTGCACCCAGCACCACGTGCACGCACACGCAGCTAGAGAAAAGCACCTACCTTTTCACACTCTGATGCCTAAGCAAACGCGTGGCCACACACACGCACACATCCGCAAGCGCGCCTACTCCCATCTATTGAGGGAAAGACGGACGAGCTCTTTGGTTGCTCTTCACAGGCTTGTCCCTGATCTATAGCTGAGGGCAAACACTTGTGTGCTTGTGGGAGAGCCTGTGTCTTTCCTGGAAGCGTTTGGGAGTTTTGCTCAGACGCGTGTTTCCTCAAGTTCAAGAATCAAGATCTAGGATACCTGCAGACAGGTGCCTGTTTGTGTGGAGACAGTCTGTTTGAAACTGTGTTCCTCAGCGCCCGCTCTTTCTCCCCGTCGCTCCACACGCCTGGGAGTCCCTTTCTTTCTTTCCACAAGCACGTGTGTTGACTTCGTCGCACATGTGCATCTGCACAAGCGTTGAGCTCAGCAGAGCGTGTCTCTTGACACTTGATGTGCGTTGGCTGTGTCTGCCTGCTCCAGTGAAGAGAGAAACGGGAAATCATCTTGGTAGAGGCAACAAAGCAAAGGCGAGGCAGGATTGACATCTGCTCAACAGAGACGGATTCCCTGCGCTGACACAGTTCACAGTTACACGAGAAGCAATCTGAGCGGTCCGTCGACCGGAGACGTGTTTCCCAAGAGGTCGTTTAGCGAGTGAACAGCAGTGTGCGCGACTTTCAGGAGTGTGCCTGGAAAGTGCCAGAATCACCAGGAGCATCTGTGCAAAAGCTGCTGCCTCTGTGACCGCATTGAGGCACGTTCGCGTGTCTGCGAGTATATAGACGGCTCTTTCGCGTTCACTCCGAGGGAAACGGTCCGCTATTGCTTCTGTGCGCACAGACGCGATTCCCTTGTCTCTTGCGAACACAGGGAACTCTGTGCATCCAAATCTACAGGCTAAGGACGCGTCTGCATATGTTTTGGTGAACAATCGAGTGTGCGTGTTCTGACAGCTGCCTCTATGCAGACGTCTCCACAGAGCCACTTCTGAATGCCCCGCAGCCCAGGACTGAATGGATACACTAACAAGTGCACCGGTGTGAGCAACCACATATGCAGAAGGACGTCTTTCATCTCACAGAAGCGCGAACGTCTTGGCGTTCAAGCACATGGCAGAAACAAGGTGTGAACAGATGAGCTGCTGCTATTTTCTCCGTTCGGCATGCTTCGTTGTAGCTCTCTTGCCGGTCGCCGGCTTAGCGGCTTGCTTTGCGCGACTAGCTCTGGGGAGAGAAGGAGATAGCGCCGGAAACCTCGCCTTTTGCCTTCTTCGGCGCTGGAACCTGGTTGCTGCGCCTTCTCTTTGTCCATGTGCACACACACGATTCCTCAGCGAAAACCATGCAGAAACCTTTCCACGAGCACCCAGGGATGTGCACCCAGCACCACGTGCACGCACACGCAGCTAGAGAAAAGCACCTACCTTTTCACACACTGATGCCTAAGCAAACGCGTGGCCACACACACGCACACATCCGCAAGCGCGCCTACTCCCATCTATTGAGGGAAAGACGGACGAGCTCTTTGGTTGCTCTTCACAGGCTTGTCCCTGATCTATAGCTGAGGGCAAACACTTGTGTGCTTGTGGGAGAGCCTGTGTCTTTCCTGGAAGCGTTTGGGAGTTTTGCTCAGACGCGTGTTTCCTCAAGTTCAAGAATCAAGATCTAGGATACCTGCAGACAGGTGCCTGTTTGTGTGGAGACAGTCTGTTTGAAACTGTGTTCCTCAGCGCCCGCTCTTTCTCCCCGTCGCTCCACACGCCTGGGAGTCCCTTTCTTTCTCTCCACAAGCACGTGTGTTGACTTCGTCGCACATGTGCATCTGCACAAGCGTTGAGCTCAGCAGAGCGTGTCTCTTGACACTTGATGTGCGTTGGCTGTGTCTGCCTGCTCCAGTGAAGAGAGAAACGGGAAATCATCTTGGTAGAGGCAACAAAGCAAAGGCGAGGCAGGATTGACATCTGCTCAACAGAGACGGATTCCCTGCGCTGACACAGTTCACAGTTACACGAGAAGCAATCTGAGCGGTCCGTCGACCGGAGACGTGTTTCCCAAGAGGTCGTTTAGCGAGTGAACAGCAGTGTGCGCGACTTTCAGGAGTGTGCCTGGAAAGTGCCAGAATCACCAGGAGCATCTGTGCAAAAGCTGCTGCCTCTGTGACCGCATTGAGGCACGTTCGCGTGTCTGCGAGTATATAGACGGCTCTTTCGCGTTCACTCCGAGGGAAACGGTCCGCTATTGCTTCTGTGCGCACAGACGCGATTCCCTTGTCTCTTGCGAACACAGGGAACTCTGTGCATCCAAATCTACAGGCTAAGGACGCGTCTGCATATGTTTTGGTGAACAATCGAGTGTGCGTGTTCTGACAGCTGCCTCTATGCAGACGTCTCCACAGAGCCACTTCTGAATGCCCCGCAGCCCAGGACTGAATGGATACACTAACAAGTGCACCGGTGTGAGCAACCACATATGCAGAAGGACGTCTTTCATCTCACAGAAGCGCGAACGTCTTGGCGTTCAAGCACATGGCAGAAACAAGGTGTGAACAGATGAGCTGCTGCTATTTTCTCCGTTCGGCATGCTTCGTTGTAGCTCTCTTGCCGGTCGCCGGCTTAGCGGCTTGCTTTGCGCGACTAGCTCTGGGGAGAGAAGGAGATAGCGCCGGAAACCTCGCCTTTTGCCTTCTTCGGCGCTGGAACCTGGTTGCTGCGCCTTCTCTTTGTCCATGTGCACACACACGATTCCTCAGCGAAAACCATGCAGAAACCTTTCCACGAGCACCCAGGGATGTGCACCCAGCACCACGTGCACGCACACGCAGCTAGAGAAAAGCACCTACCTTTTCACACACTGATGCCTAAGCAAACGCGTGGCCACACACACGCACACATCCGCAAGCGCGCCTACTCCCATCTATTGAGGGAAAGACGGACGAGCTCTTTGGTTGCTCTTCACAGGCTTGTCCCTGATCTATAGCTGAGGGCAAACACTTGTGTGCTTGTGGGAGAGCCTGTGTCTTTCCTGGAAGCGTTTGGGAGTTTTGCTCAGACGCGTGTTTCCTCAAGTTCAAGAATCAAGATCTAGGATACCTGCAGACAGGTGCCTGTTTGTGTGGAGACAGTCTGTTTGAAACTGTGTTCCTCAGCGCCCGCTCTTTCTCCCCGTCGCTCCACACGCCTGGGAGTCCCTTTCTTTCTCTCCACAAGCACGTGTGTTGACTTCGTCGCACATGTGCATCTGCACAAGCGTTGAGCTCAGCAGAGAGCGTGTCTCTTGACACTTGATGTGCGTTGGCTGTGTCTGCCTGCTCCAGTGAAGAGAGAAACGGGAAATCATCTTGGTAGAGGCAACAAAGCAAAAGCGAGGCAGGATTGACATCTGCTCAACAGAGACGGATTCCCTGCGCTGACACAGTTCACAGTTACACGAGAAGCAATCTGAGCGGTCCGTCGACCGGAGACGTGTTTCCCAAGAGGTCGTTTAGCGAGTGAACAGCAGTGTGCGCGACTTTCAGGAGTGTGCCTGGAAAGTGCCAGAATCACCAGGAGCATCTGTGCAAAAGCTGCTGCCTCTGTGACCGCATTGAGGCACGTTCGCGTGTCTGCGAGTATATAGACGGCTCTTTCGCGTTCACTCCGAGGGAAACGGTCCGCTATTGCTTCTGTGCGCACAGACGCGATTCCCTTGTCTCTTGCGAACACAGGGAACTCTGTGCATCCAAATCTACAGGCTAAGGACGCGTCTGCATATGTTTTGGTGAACAATCGAGTGTGCGTGTTCTGACAGCTGCCTCTATGCAGACGTCTCCACAGAGCCACTTCTGAATGCCCCGCAGCCCAGGACTGAATGGATACACTAACAAGTGCACCGGTGTGAGCAACCACATATGCAGAAGGACGTCTTTCATCTCACAGAAGCGCGAACGTCTTGGCGTTCAAGCACATGGCAGAAACAAGGTGTGAACAGATGAGCTGCTGCTATTTTCTCCGTTCGGCATGCTTCGTTGTAGCTCTCTTGCCGGTCGCCGGCTTAGCGGCTTGCTTTGCGCGACTAGCTCTGGGGAGAGAAGGAGATAGCGCCGGAAACCTCGCCTTTTGCCTTCTTCGGCGCTGGAACCTGGTTGCTGCGCCTTCTCTTTGTCCATGTGCACACACACGATTCCTCAGCGAAAACCATGCAGAAACCTTTCCACGAGCACCCAGGGATGTGCACCCAGCACCACGTGCACGCACACGCAGCTAGAGAAAAGCACCTACCTTTTCACACACTGATGCCTAAGCAAACGCGTGGCCACACACACGCACACATCCGCAAGCGCGCCTACTCCCATCTATTGAGGGAAAGACGGACGAGCTCTTTGGTTGCTCTTCACAGGCTTGTCCCTGATCTATAGCTGAGGGCAAACACTTGTGTGCTTGTGGGAGAGCCTGTGTCTTTCCTGGAAGCGTTTGGGAGTTTTGCTCAGACGCGTGTTTCCTCAAGTTCAAGAATCAAGATCTAGGATACCTGCAGACAGGTGCCTGTTTGTGTGGAGACAGTCTGTTTGAAACTGTGTTCCTCAGCGCCCGCTCTTTCTCCCCGTCGCTCCACACGCCTGGGAGTCCCTTTCTTTCTCTCCACAAGCACGTGTGTTGACTTCGTCGCACATGTGCATCTGCACAAGCGTTGAGCTCAGCAGAGCGTGTCTCTTGACACTTGATGTGCGTTGGCTGTGTCTGCGTGCTCCAGTGAAGAGAGAAACGGGAAATCATCTTGGTAGAGGCAACAAAGCAAAAGCGAGGCAGGATTGACATCTGCTCAACAGAGACGGATTCCCTGCGCTGACACAGTTCACAGTTACACGAGAAGCAATCTGAGCGGTCCGTCGACCGGAGACGTGTTTCCCAAGAGGTCGTTTAGCGAGTGAACAGCAGTGTGCGCGACTTTCAGGAGTGTGCCTGGAAAGTGCCAGAATCACCAGGAGCATCTGTGCAAAAGCTGCTGCCTCTGTGACCGCATTGAGGCACGTTCGCGTGTCTGCGAGTATATAGACGGCTCTTTCGCGTTCACTCCGAGGGAAACGGTCCGCTATTGCTTCTGTGCGCACAGACGCGATTCCCTTGTCTCTTGCGAACACAGGGAACTCTGTGCATCCAAATCTACAGGCTAAGGACGCGTCTGCATATGTTTTGGTGAACAATCGAGTGTGCGTGTTCTGACAGCTGCCTCTATGCAGACGTCTCCACAGAGCCACTTCTGAATGCCCCGCAGCCCAGGACTGAATGGATACACTAACAAGTGCACCGGTGTGAGCAACCACATATGCAGAAGGACGTCTTTCATCTCACAGAAGCGCGAACGTCTTGGCGTTCAAGCACATGGCAGAAACAAGGTGTGAACAGATGAGCTGCTGCTATTTTCTCCGTTCGGCATGCTTCGTTGTAGCTCTCTTGCCGGTCGCCGGCTTAGCGGCTTGCTTTGCGCGACTAGCTCTGGGGAGAGAAGGAGATAGCGCCGGAAACCTCGCCTTTTGCCTTCTTCGGCGCTGGAACCTGGTTGCTGCGCCTTCTCTTTGTCCATGTGCACACACACGATTCCTCAGCGAAAACCATGCAGAAACCTTTCCACGAGCACCCAGGGATGTGCACCCAGCACCACGTGCACGCACACGCAGCTAGAGAAAAGCACCTACCTTTTCACACTCTGATGCCTAAGCAAACGCGTGGCCACACACACGCACACATCCGCAAGCGCGCCTACTCCCATCTATTGAGGGAAAGACGGACGAGCTCTTTGGTTGCTCTTCACAGGCTTGTCCCTGATCTATAGCTGAGGGCAAACACTTGTGTGCTTGTGGGAGAGCCTGTGTCTTTCCTGGAAGCGTTTGGGAGTTTTGCTCAGACGCGTGTTTCCTCAAGTTCAAGAATCAAGATCTAGGATACCTGCAGACAGGTGCCTGTTTGTGTGGAGACAGTCTGTTTGAAACTGTGTTCCTCAGCGCCCGCTCTTTCTCCCCGTCGCTCCACACGCCTGGGAGTCCCTTTCTTTCTCTCCACAAGCACGTGTGTTGACTTCGTCGCACATGTGCATCTGCACAAGCGTTGAGCTCAGCAGAGCGTGTCTCTTGACACTTGATGTGCGTTGGCTGTGTCTGCCTGCTCCAGTGAAGAGAGAAACGGGAAATCATCTTGGTAGAGGCAACAAAGCAAAAGCGAGGCAGGATTGACATCTGCTCAACAGAGACGGATTCCCTGCGCTGACACAGTTCACAGTTACACGAGAAGCAATCTGAGCGGTCCGTCGACCGGAGACGTGTTTCCCAAGAGGTCGTTTAGCGAGTGAACAGCAGTGTGCGCGACTTTCAGGAGTGTGCCTGGAAAGTGCCAGAATCACCAGGAGCATCTGTGCAAAAGCTGCTGCCTCTGTGACCGCATTGAGGCACGTTCGCGTGTCTGCGAGTATATAGACGGCTCTTTCGCGTTCACTCCGAGGGAAACGGTCCGCTATTGCTTCTGTGCGCACAGACGCGATTCCCTTGTCTCTTGCGAACACAGGGAACTCTGTGCATCCAAATCTACAGGCTAAGGACGCGTCTGCATATGTTTTGGTGAACAATCGAGTGTGCGTGTTCTGACAGCTGCCTCTATGCAGACGTCTCCACAGAGCCACTTCTGAATGCCCCGCAGCCCAGGACTGAATGGATACACTAACAAGTGCACCGGTGTGAGCAACCACATATGCAGAAGGACGTCTTTCATCTCACAGAAGCGCGAACGTCTTGGCGTTCAAGCACATGGCAGAAACAAGGTGTGAACAGATGAGCTGCTGCTATTTTCTCCGTTCGGCATGCTTCGTTGTAGCTCTCTTGCCGGTCGCCGGCTTAGCGGCTTGCTTTGCGCGACTAGCTCTGGGGAGAGAAGGAGATAGCGCCGGAAACCTCGCCTTTTGCCTTCTTCGGCGCTGGAACCTGGTTGCTGCGCCTTCTCTTTGTCCATGTGCACACACACGATTCCTCAGCGAAAACCATGCAGAAACCTTTCCACGAGCACCCAGGGATGTGCACCCAGCACCACGTGCACGCACACGCAGCTAGAGAAAAGCACCTACCTTTTCACACACTGATGCCTAAGCAAACGCGTGGCCACACACACGCACACATCCGCAAGCGCGCCTACTCCCATCTATTGAGGGAAAGACGGACGAGCTCTTTGGTTGCTCTTCACAGGCTTGTCCCTGATCTATAGCTGAGGGCAAACACTTGTGTGCTTGTGGGAGAGCCTGTGTCTTTCCTGGAAGCGTTTGGGAGTTTTGCTCAGACGCGTGTTTCCTCAAGTTCAAGAATCAAGATCTAGGATACCTGCAGACAGGTGCCTGTTTGTGTGGAGACAGTCTGTTTGAAACTGTGTTCCTCAGCGCCCGCTCTTTCTCCCCGTCGCTCCACACGCCTGGGAGTCCCTTTCTTTCTCTCCACAAGCACGTGTGTTGACTTCGTCGCACATGTGCATCTGCACAAGCGTTGAGCTCAGCAGAGCGTGTCTCTTGACACTTGATGTGCGTTGGCTGTGTCTGCCTGCTCCAGTGAAGAGAGAAACGGGAAATCATCTTGGTAGAGGCAACAAAGCAAAAGCGAGGCAGGATTGACATCTGCTCAACAGAGACGGATTCCCTGCGCTGACACAGTTCACAGTTACACGAGAAGCAATCTGAGCGGTCCGTCGACCGGAGACGTGTTTCCCAAGAGGTCGTTTAGCGAGTGAACAGCAGTGTGCGCGACTTTCAGGAGTGTGCCTGGAAAGTGCCAGAATCACCAGGAGCATCTGTGCAAAAGCTGCTGCCTCTGTGACCGCATTGAGGCACGTTCGCGTGTCTGCGAGTATATAGACGGCTCTTTCGCGTTCACTCCGAGGGAAACGGTCCGCTATTGCTTCTGTGCGCACAGACGCGATTCCCTTGTCTCTTGCGAACACAGGGAACTCTGTGCATCCAAATCTACAGGCTAAGGACGCGTCTGCATATGTTTTGGTGAACAATCGAGTGTGCGTGTTCTGACAGCTGCCTCTATGCAGACGTCTCCACAGAGCCACTTCTGAATGCCCCGCAGCCCAGGACTGAATGGATACACTAACAAGTGCACCGGTGTGAGCAACCACATATGCAGAAGGACGTCTTTCATCTCACAGAAGCGCGAACGTCTTGGCGTTCAAGCACATGGCAGAAACAAGGTGTGAACAGATGAGCTGCTGCTATTTTCTCCGTTCGGCATGCTTCGTTGTAGCTCTCTTGCCGGTCGCCGGCTTAGCGGCTTGCTTTGCGCGACTAGCTCTGGGGAGAGAAGGAGATAGCGCCGGAAACCTCGCCTTTTGCCTTCTTCGGCGCTGGAACCTGGTTGCTGCGCCTTCTCTTTGTCCATGTGCACACACACGATTCCTCAGCGAAAACCATGCAGAAACCTTTCCACGAGCACCCAGGGATGTGCACCCAGCACCACGTGCACGCACACGCAGCTAGAGAAAAGCACCTACCTTTTCACACACTGATGCCTAAGCAAACGCGTGGCCACACACACGCACACATCCGCAAGCGCGCCTACTCCCATCTATTGAGGGAAAGACGGACGAGCTCTTTGGTTGCTCTTCACAGGCTTGTCCCTGATCTATAGCTGAGGGCAAACACTTGTGTGCTTGTGGGAGAGCCTGTGTCTTTCCTGGAAGCGTTTGGGAGTTTTGCTCAGACGCGTGTTTCCTCAAGTTCAAGAATCAAGATCTAGGATACCTGCAGACAGGTGCCTGTTTGTGTGGAGACAGTCTGTTTGAAACTGTGTTCCTCAGCGCCCGCTCTTTCTCCCCGTCGCTCCACACGCCTGGGAGTCCCTTTCTTTCTCTCCACAAGCACGTGTGTTGACTTCGTCGCACATGTGCATCTGCACAAGCGTTGAGCTCAGCAGAGCGTGTCTCTTGACACTTGATGTGCGTTGGCTGTGTCTGCCTGCTCCAGTGAAGAGAGAAACGGGAAATCATCTTGGTAGAGGCAACAAAGCAAAAGCGAGGCAGGATTGACATCTGCTCAACAGAGACGGATTCCCTGCGCTGACACAGTTCACAGTTACACGAGAAGCAATCTGAGCGGTCCGTCGACCGGAGACGTGTTTCCCAAGAGGTCGTTTAGCGAGTGAACAGCAGTGTGCGCGACTTTCAGGAGTGTGCCTGGAAAGTGCCAGAATCACCAGGAGCATCTGTGCAAAAGCTGCTGCCTCTGTGACCGCATTGAGGCACGTTCGCGTGTCTGCGAGTATATAGACGGCTCTTTCGCGTTCACTCCGAGGGAAACGGTCCGCTATTGCTTCTGTGCGCACAGACGCGATTCCCTTGTCTCTTGCGAACACAGGGAACTCTGTGCATCCAAATCTACAGGCTAAGGACGCGTCTGCATATGTTTTGGTGAACAATCGAGTGTGCGTGTTCTGACAGCTGCCTCTATGCAGACGTCTCCACAGAGCCACTTCTGAATGCCCCGCAGCCCAGGACTGAATGGATACACTAACAAGTGCACCGGTGTGAGCAACCACATATGCAGAAGGACGTCTTTCATCTCACAGAAGCGCGAACGTCTTGGCGTTCAAGCACATGGCAGAAACAAGGTGTGAACAGATGAGCTGCTGCTATTTTCTCCGTTCGGCATGCTTCGTTGTAGCTCTCTTGCCGGTCGCCGGCTTAGCGGCTTGCTTTGCGCGACTAGCTCTGGGGAGAGAAGGAGATAGCGCCGGAAACCTCGCCTTTTGCCTTCTTCGGCGCTGGAACCTGGTTGCTGCGCCTTCTCTTTGTCCATGTGCACACACACGATTCCTCAGCGAAAACCATGCAGAAACCTTTCCACGAGCACCCAGGGATGTGCACCCAGCACCACGTGCACGCACACGCAGCTAGAGAAAAGCACCTACCTTTTCACACACTGATGCCTAAGCAAACGCGTGGCCACACACACGCACACATCCGCAAGCGCGCCTACTCCCATCTATTGAGGGAAAGACGGACGAGCTCTTTGGTTGCTCTTCACAGGCTTGTCCCTGATCTATAGCTGAGGGCAAACACTTGTGTGCTTGTGGGAGAGCCTGTGTCTTTCCTGGAAGCGTTTGGGAGTTTTGCTCAGACGCGTGTTTCCTCAAGTTCAAGAATCAAGATCTAGGATACCTGCAGACAGGTGCCTGTTTGTGTGGAGACAGTCTGTTTGAAACTGTGTTCCTCAGCGCCCGCTCTTTCTCCCCGTCGCTCCACACGCCTGGGAGTCCCTTTCTTTCTCTCCACAAGCACGTGTGTTGACTTCGTCGCACATGTGCATCTGCACAAGCGTTGAGCTCAGCAGAGCGTGTCTCTTGACACTTGATGTGCGTTGGCTGTGTCTGCCTGCTCCAGTGAAGAGAGAAACGGGAAATCATCTTGGTAGAGGCAACAAAGCAAAGGCGAGGCAGGATTGACATCTGCTCAACAGAGACGGATTCCCTGCGCTGACACAGTTCACAGTTACACGAGAAGCAATCTGAGCGGTCCGTCGACCGGAGACGTGTTTCCCAAGAGGTCGTTTAGCGAGTGAACAGCAGTGTGCGCGACTTTCAGGAGTGTGCCTGGAAAGTGCCAGAATCACCAGGAGCATCTGTGCAAAAGCTGCTGCCTCTGTGACCGCATTGAGGCACGTTCGCGTGTCTGCGAGTATATAGACGGCTCTTTCGCGTTCACTCCGAGGGAAACGGTCCGCTATTGCTTCTGTGCGCACAGACGCGATTCCCTTGTCTCTTGCGAACACAGGGAACTCTGTGCATCCAAATCTACAGGCTAAGGACGCGTCTGCATATGTTTTGGTGAACAATCGAGTGTGCGTGTTCTGACAGCTGCCTCTATGCAGACGTCTCCACAGAGCCACTTCTGAATGCCCCGCAGCCCAGGACTGAATGGATACACTAACAAGTGCACCGGTGTGAGCAACCACATATGCAGAAGGACGTCTTTCATCTCACAGAAGCGCGAACGTCTTGGCGTTCAAGCACATGGCAGAAACAAGGTGTGAACAGATGAGCTGCTGCTATTTTCTCCGTTCGGCATGCTTCGTTGTAGCTCTCTTGCCGGTCGCCGGCTTAGCGGCTTGCTTTGCGCGACTAGCTCTGGGGAGAGAAGGAGATAGCGCCGGAAACCTCGCCTTTTGCCTTCTTCGGCGCTGGAACCTGGTTGCTGCGCCTTCTCTTTGTCCATGTGCACACACACGATTCCTCAGCGAAAACCATGCAGAAACCTTTCCACGAGCACCCAGGGATGTGCACCCAGCACCACGTGCACGCACACGCAGCTAGAGAAAAGCACCTACCTTTTCACACACTGATGCCTAAGCAAACGCGTGGCCACACACACGCACACATCCGCAAGCGCGCCTACTCCCATCTATTGAGGGAAAGACGGACGAGCTCTTTGGTTGCTCTTCACAGGCTTGTCCCTGATCTATAGCTGAGGGCAAACACTTGTGTGCTTGTGGGAGAGCCTGTGTCTTTCCTGGAAGCGTTTGGGAGTTTTGCTCAGACGCGTGTTTCCTCAAGTTCAAGAATCAAGATCTAGGATACCTGCAGACAGGTGCCTGTTTGTGTGGAGACAGTCTGTTTGAAACTGTGTTCCTCAGCGCCCGCTCTTTCTCCCCGTCGCTCCACACGCCTGGGAGTCCCTTTCTTTCTCTCCACAAGCACGTGTGTTGACTTCGTCGCACATGTGCATCTGCACAAGCGTTGAGCTCAGCAGAGCGTGTCTCTTGACACTTGATGTGCGTTGGCTGTGTCTGCCTGCTCCAGTGAAGAGAGAAACGGGAAATCATCTTGGTAGAGGCAACAAAGCAAAAGCGAGGCAGGATTGACATCTGCTCAACAGAGACGGATTCCCTGCGCTGACACAGTTCACAGTTACACGAGAAGCAATCTGAGCGGTCCGTCGACCGGAGACGTGTTTCCCAAGAGGTCGTTTAGCGAGTGAACAGCAGTGTGCGCGACTTTCAGGAGTGTGCCTGGAAAGTGCCAGAATCACCAGGAGCATCTGTGCAAAAGCTGCTGCCTCTGTGACCGCATTGAGGCACGTTCGCGTGTCTGCGAGTATATAGACGGCTCTTTCGCGTTCACTCCGAGGGAAACGGTCCGCTATTGCTTCTGTGCGCACAGACGCGATTCCCTTGTCTCTTGCGAACACAGGGAACTCTGTGCATCCAAATCTACAGGCTAAGGACGCGTCTGCATATGTTTTGGTGAACAATCGAGTGTGCGTGTTCTGACAGCTGCCTCTATGCAGACGTCTCCACAGAGCCACTTCTGAATGCCCCGCAGCCCAGGACTGAATGGATACACTAACAAGTGCACCGGTGTGAGCAACCACATATGCAGAAGGACGTCTTTCATCTCACAGAAGCGCGAACGTCTTGGCGTTCAAGCACATGGCAGAAACAAGGTGTGAACAGATGAGCTGCTGCTATTTTCTCCGTTCGGCATGCTTCGTTGTAGCTCTCTTGACGGTCGCCGGCTTAGCGGCTTGCTTTGCGCGACTAGCTCTGGGGAGAGAAGGAGATAGCGCCGGAAACCTCGCCTTTTGCCTTCTTCGGCGCTGGAACCTGGTTGCTGCGCCTTCTCTTTGTCCATGTGCACACACACGATTCCTCAGCGAAAACCATGCAGAAACCTTTCCACGAGCACCCAGGGATGTGCACCCAGCACCACGTGCACGCACACGCAGCTAGAGAAAAGCACCTACCTTTTCACACACTGATGCCTAAGCAAACGCGTGGCCACACACACGCACACATCCGCAAGCGCGCCTACTCCCATCTATTGAGGGAAAGACGGACGAGCTCTTTGGTTGCTCTTCACAGGCTTGTCCCTGATCTATAGCTGAGGGCAAACACTTGTGTGCTTGTGGGAGAGCCTGTGTCTTTCCTGGAAGCGTTTGGGAGTTTTGCTCAGACGCGTGTTTCCTCAAGTTCAAGAATCAAGATCTAGGATACCTGCAGACAGGTGCCTGTTTGTGTGGAGACAGTCTGTTTGAAACTGTGTTCCTCAGCGCCCGCTCTTTCTCCCCGTCGCTCCACACGCCTGGGAGTCCCTTTCTTTCTCTCCACAAGCACGTGTGTTGACTTCGTCGCACATGTGCATCTGCACAAGCGTTGAGCTCAGCAGAGCGTGTCTCTTGACACTTGATGTGCGTTGGCTGTGTCTGCCTGCTCCAGTGAAGAGAGAAACGGGAAATCATCTTGGTAGAGGCAACAAAGCAAAAGCGAGGCAGGATTGACATCTGCTCAACAGAGACGGATTCCCTGCGCTGACACAGTTCACAGTTACACGAGAAGCAATCTGAGCGGTCCGTCGACCGGAGACGTGTTTCCCAAGAGGTCGTTTAGCGAGTGAACAGCAGTGTGCGCGACTTTCAGGAGTGTGCCTGGAAAGTGCCAGAATCACCAGGAGCATCTGTGCAAAAGCTGCTGCCTCTGTGACCGCATTGAGGCACGTTCGCGTGTCTGCGAGTATATAGACGGCTCTTTCGCGTTCACTCCGAGGGAAACGGTCCGCTATTGCTTCTGTGCGCACAGACGCGATTCCCTTGTCTCTTGCGAACACAGGGAACTCTGTGCATCCAAATCTACAGGCTAAGGACGCGTCTGCATATGTTTTGGTGAACAATCGAGTGTGCGTGTTCTGACAGCTGCCTCTATGCAGACGTCTCCACAGAGCCACTTCTGAATGCCCCGCAGCCCAGGACTGAATGGATACACTAACAAGTGCACCGGTGTGAGCAACCACATATGCAGAAGGACGTCTTTCATCTCACAGAAGCGCGAACGTCTTGGCGTTCAAGCACATGGCAGAAACAAGGTGTGAACAGATGAGCTGCTGCTATTTTCTCCGTTCGGCATGCTTCGTTGTAGCTCTCTTGCCGGTCGCCGGCTTAGCGGCTTGCTTTGCGCGACTAGCTCTGGGGAGAGAAGGAGATAGCGCCGGAAACCTCGCCTTTTGCCTTCTTCGGCGCTGGAACCTGGTTGCTGCGCCTTCTCTTTGTCCTTGTGCACACACACGATTCCTCAGCGAAAACCATGCAGAAACCTTTCCACGAGCACCCAGGGATGTGCACCCAGCACCACGTGCACGCACACGCAGCTAGAGAAAAGCACCTACCTTTTCACACACTGATGCCTAAGCAAACGCGTGGCCACACACACGCACACATCCGCAAGCGCGCCTACTCCCATCTATTGAGGGAAAGACGGACGAGCTCTTTGGTTGCTCTTCACAGGCTTGTCCCTGATCTATAGCTGAGGGCAAACACTTGTGTGCTTGTGGGAGAGCCTGTGTCTTTCCTGGAAGCGTTTGGGAGTTTTGCTCAGACGCGTGTTTCCTCAAGTTCAAGAATCAAGATCTAGGATACCTGCAGACAGGTGCCTGTTTGTGTGGAGACAGTCTGTTTGAAACTGTGTTCCTCAGCGCCCGCTCTTTCTCCCCGTCGCTCCACACGCCTGGGAGTCCCTTTCTTTCTCTCCACAAGCACGTGTGTTGACTTCGTCGCACATGTGCATCTGCACAAGCGTTGAGCTCAGCAGAGCGTGTCTCTTGACACTTGATGTGCGTTGGCTGTGTCTGCGTGCTCCAGTGAAGAGAGAAACGGGAAATCATCTTGGTAGAGGCAACAAAGCAAAAGCGAGGCAGGATCGACATCTGCTCAACAGAGACGGATTCCCTGCGCTGACACAGTTCACAGTTACACGAGAAGCAATCTGAGCGGTCCGTCGACCGGAGACGTGTTTCCCAAGAGGTCGTTTAGCGAGTGAACAGCAGTGTGCGCGACTTTCAGGAGTGTGCCTGGAAAGTGCCAGAATCACCAGGAGCATCTGTGCAAAAGCTGCTGCCTCTGTGACCGCATTGAGGCACGTTCGCGTGTCTGCGAGTATATAGACGGCTCTTTCGCGTTCACTCCGAGGGAAACGGTCCGCTATTGCTTCTGTGCGCACAGACGCGATTCCCTTGTCTCTTGCGAACACAGGGAACTCTGTGCATCCAAATCTACAGGCTAAGGACGCGTCTGCATATGTTTTGGTGAACAATCGAGTGTGCGTGTTCTGACAGCTGCCTCTATGCAGACGTCTCCACAGAGCCACTTCTGAATGCCCCGCAGCCCAGGACTGAATGGATACACTAACAAGTGCACCGGTGTGAGCAACCACATATGCAGAAGGACGTCTTTCATCTCACAGAAGCGCGAACGTCTTGGCGTTCAAGCACATGGCAGAAACAAGGTGTGAACAGATGAGCTGCTGCTATTTTCTCCGTTCGGCATGCTTCGTTGTAGCTCTCTTGCCGGTCGCCGGCTTAGCGGCTTGCTTTGCGCGACTAGCTCTGGGGAGAGAAGGAGATAGCGCCGGAAACCTCGCCTTTTGCCTTCTTCGGCGCTGGAACCTGGTTGCTGCGCCTTCTCTTTGTCCATGTGCACACACACGATTCCTCAGCGAAAACCATGCAGAAACCTTTCCACGAGCACCCAGGGATGTGCACCCAGCACCACGTGCACGCACACGCAGCTAGAGAAAAGCACCTACCTTTTCACACACTGATGCCTAAGCAAACGCGTGGCCACACACACGCACACATCCGCAAGCGCGCCTACTCCCATCTATTGAGGGAAAGACGGACGAGCTCTTTGGTTGCTCTTCACAGGCTTGTCCCTGATCTATAGCTGAGGGCAAACACTTGTGTGCTTGTGGGAGAGCCTGTGTCTTTCCTGGAAGCGTTTGGGAGTTTTGCTCAGACGCGTGTTTCCTCAAGTTCAAGAATCAAGATCTAGGATACCTGCAGACAGGTGCCTGTTTGTGTGGAGACAGTCTGTTTGAAACTGTGTTCCTCAGCGCCCGCTCTTTCTCCCCGTCGCTCCACACGCCTGGGAGTCCCTTTCTTTCTCTCCACAAGCACGTGTGTTGACTTCGTCGCACATGTGCATCTGCACAAGCGTTGAGCTCAGCAGAGCGTGTCTCTTGACACTTGATGTGCGTTGGCTGTGTCTGCGTGCTCCAGTGAAGAGAGAAACGGGAAATCATCTTGGTAGAGGCAACAAAGCAAAAGCGAGGCAGGATTGACATCTGCTCAACAGAGACGGATTCCCTGCGCTGACACAGTTCACAGTTACACGAGAAGCAATCTGAGCGGTCCGTCGACCGGAGACGTGTTTCCCAAGAGGTCGTTTAGCGAGTGAACAGCAGTGTGCGCGACTTTCAGGAGTGTGCCTGGAAAGTGCCAGAATCACCAGGAGCATCTGTGCAAAAGCTGCTGCCTCTGTGACCGCATTGAGGCACGTTCGCGTGTCTGCGAGTATATAGACGGCTCTTTCGCGTTCACTCCGAGGGAAACGGTCCGCTATTGCTTCTGTGCGCACAGACGCGATTCCCTTGTCTCTTGCGAACACAGGGAACTCTGTGCATCCAAATCTACAGGCTAAGGACGCGTCTGCATATGTTTTGGTGAACAATCGAGTGTGCGTGTTCTGACAGCTGCCTCTATGCAGACGTCTCCACAGAGCCACTTCTGAATGCCCCGCAGCCCAGGACTGAATGGATACACTAACAAGTGCACCGGTGTGAGCAACCACATATGCAGAAGGACGTCTTTCATCTCACAGAAGCGCGAACGTCTTGGCGTTCAAGCACATGGCAGAAACAAGGTGTGAACAGATGAGCTGCTGCTATTTTCTCCGTTCGGCATGCTTCGTTGTAGCTCTCTTGCCGGTCGCCGGCTTAGCGGCTTGCTTTGCGCGACTAGCTCTGGGGAGAGAAGGAGATAGCGCCGGAAACCTCGCCTTTTGCCTTCTTCGGCGCTGGAACCTGGTTGCTGCGCCTTCTCTTTGTCCATGTGCACACACACGATTCCTCAGCGAAAACCATGCAGAAACCTTTCCACGAGCACCCAGGGATGTGCACCCAGCACCACGTGCACGCACACGCAGCTAGAGAAAAGCACCTACCTTTTCACACACTGATGCCTAAGCAAACGCGTGGCCACACACACGCACACATCCGCAAGCGCGCCTACTCCCATCTATTGAGGGAAAGACGGACGAGCTCTTTGGTTGCTCTTCACAGGCTTGTCCCTGATCTATAGCTGAGGGCAAACACTTGTGTGCTTGTGGGAGAGCCTGTGTCTTTCCTGGAAGCGTTTGGGAGTTTTGCTCAGACGCGTGTTTCCTCAAGTTCAAGAATCAAGATCTAGGATACCTGCAGACAGGTGCCTGTTTGTGTGGAGACAGTCTGTTTGAAACTGTGTTCCTCAGCGCCCGCTCTTTCTCCCCGTCGCTCCACACGCCTGGGAGTCCCTTTCTTTCTCTCCACAAGCACGTGTGTTGACTTCGTCGCACATGTGCATCTGCACAAGCGTTGAGCTCAGCAGAGCGTGTCTCTTGACACTTGATGTGCGTTGGCTGTGTCTGCCTGCTCCAGTGAAGAGAGAAACGGGAAATCATCTTGGTAGAGGCAACAAAGCAAAAGCGAGGCAGGATTGACATCTGCTCAACAGAGACGGATTCCCTGCGCTGACACAGTTCACAGTTACACGAGAAGCAATCTGAGCGGTCCGTCGACCGGAGACGTGTTTCCCAAGAGGTCGTTTAGCGAGTGAACAGCAGTGTGCGCGACTTTCAGGAGTGTGCCTGGAAAGTGCCAGAATCACCAGGAGCATCTGTGCAAAAGCTGCTGCCTCTGTGACCGCATTGAGGCACGTTCGCGTGTCTGCGAGTATATAGACGGCTCTTTCGCGTTCACTCCGAGGGAAACGGTCCGCTATTGCTTCTGTGCGCACAGACGCGATTCCCTTGTCTCTTGCGAACACAGGGAACTCTGTGCATCCAAATCTACAGGCTAAGGACGCGTCTGCATATGTTTTGGTGAACAATCGAGTGTGCGTGTTCTGACAGCTGCCTCTATGCAGACGTCTCCACAGAGCCACTTCTGAATGCCCCGCAGCCCAGGACTGAATGGATACACTAACAAGTGCACCGGTGTGAGCAACCACATATGCAGAAGGACGTCTTTCATCTCACAGAAGCGCGAACGTCTTGGCGTTCAAGCACATGGCAGAAACAAGGTGTGAACAGATGAGCTGCTGCTATTTTCTCCGTTCGGCATGCTTCGTTGTAGCTCTCTTGACGGTCGCCGGCTTAGCGGCTTGCTTTGCGCGACTAGCTCTGGGGAGAGAAGGAGATAGCGCCGGAAACCTCGCCTTTTGCCTTCTTCGGCGCTGGAACCTGGTTGCTGCGCCTTCTCTTTGTCCATGTGCACACACACGATTCCTCAGCGAAAACCATGCAGAAACCTTTCCACGAGCACCCAGGGATGTGCACCCAGCACCACGTGCACGCACACGCAGCTAGAGAAAAGCACCTACCTTTTCACACACTGAAGCCTAAGCAAACGCGTGGCCACACACACGCACACATCCGCAAGCGCGCCTACTCCCATCTATTGAGGGAAAGACGGACGAGCAACGTCCTGACAGGCTTGAGGGGAAAAACGTCCGTTGACGGTTGGCGTACTGCACGCCCGCCTACGGGGCTGCAGGGGAATCCACATTTGGAAGGTACCTGAAGATGTGTGCCTGTTCTTGGAGCTCCGCTAGTAGGGTAGCAAAGACACTCGTAGGCAGTACTGAATGCTGCTCCGTGCTACTTCTCCTCCGCTGGCAAATGCTTCACAGTCGCCCTAGGAAAGACGTTTAACAATCGATCTCCAAGAGGAACGAAACACATGATGCCATAAGGCGAAAGAATAGCAGGGCATCTCTTCACAGGCTTGTCCCTGATCTATAGCTGAGGGCAAACACTTGTGTGCTTGTGGGAGAGCCTGTGTCTTTCCTGGAAGCGTTTGGGAGTTTTGCTCAGACGCGTGTTTCCTCAAGTTCAAGAATCAAGATGTAGGATACCTGCAGACAGGTGCCTGTTTGTGTGGAGACAGTCTGTTTGAAACTGTGTTCCTCAGCGCCCGCTCTTTCTCCCCGTCGCTCCACACGCCTGGGAGTCCCTTTCTTTCTCTCCACAAGCACGTGTGTTGACTTCGTCGCACATGTGCATCTGCACAAGCGTTGAGCTCAGCAGAGCGTGTCTCTTGACACTTGATGTGCGTTGGCTGTGTCTGCCTGCTCCAGTGAAGAGAGAAACGGGAAATCATCTTGGTAGAGGCAACAAAGCAAAAGCGAGGCAGGATTGACATCTGCTCAACAGAGACGGATTCCCTGCGCTGACACAGTTCACAGTTACACGAGAAGCAATCTGAGCGGTCCGTCGACCGGAGACGTGTTTCCCAAGAGGTCGTTTAGCGAGTGAACAGCAGTGTGCGCGACTTTCAGGAGTGTGCCTGGAAAGTGCCAGAATCACCAGGAGCATCTGTGCAAAAGCTGCTGCCTCTGTGACCGCATTGAGGCACGTTCGCGTGTCTGCGAGTATATAGACGGCTCTTTCGCGTTCACTCCGAGGGAAACGGTCCGCTATTGCTTCTGTGCGCACAGACGCGATTCCCTTGTCTCTTGCGAACACAGGGAACTCTGTGCATCCAAATCTACAGGCTAAGGACGCGTCTGCATATGTTTTGGTGAACAATCGAGTGTGCGTGTTCTGACAGCTGCCTCTATGCAGACGTCTCCACAGAGCCACTTCTGAATGCCCCGCAGCCCAGGACTGAATGGATACACTAACAAGTGCACCGGTGTGAGCAACCACATATGCAGAAGGACGTCTTTCATCTCACAGAAGCGCGAACGTCTTGGCGTTCAAGCACATGGCAGAAACAAGGTGTGAACAGATGAGCTGCTGCTATTTTCTCCGTTCGGCATGCTTCGTTGTAGCTCTCTTGCCGGTCGCCGGCTTAGCGGCTTGCTTTGCGCGACTAGCTCTGGGGAGAGAAGGAGATAGCGCCGGAAACCTCGCCTTTTGCCTTCTTCGGCGCTGGAACCTGGTTGCTGCGCCTTCTCTTTGTCCTTGTGCACACACACGATTCCTCAGCGAAAACCATGCAGAAACCTTTCCACGAGCACCCAGGGATGTGCACCCAGCACCACGTGCACGCACACGCAGCTAGAGAAAAGCACCTACCTTTTCACACACTGATGCCTAAGCAAACGCGTGGCCACACACACGCACACATCCGCAAGCGCGCCTACTCCCATCTATTGAGGGAAAGACGGACGAGCTCTTTGGTTGCTCTTCACAGGCTTGTCCCTGATCTATAGCTGAGGGCAAACACTTGTGTGCTTGTGGGAGAGCCTGTGTCTTTCCTGGAAGCGTTTGGGAGTTTTGCTCAGACGCGTGTTTCCTCAAGTTCAAGAATCAAGATCTAGGATACCTGCAGACAGGTGCCTGTTTGTGTGGAGACAGTCTGTTTGAAACTGTGTTCCTCAGCGCCCGCTCTTTCTCCCCGTCGCTCCACACGCCTGGGAGTCCCTTTCTTTCTCTCCACAAGCACGTGTGTTGACTTCGTCGCACATGTGCATCTGCACAAGCGTTGAGCTCAGCAGAGCGTGTCTCTTGACACTTGATGTGCGTTGGCTGTGTCTGCGTGCTCCAGTGAAGAGAGAAACGGGAAATCATCTTGGTAGAGGCAACAAAGCAAAAGCGAGGCAGGATCGACATCTGCTCAACAGAGACGGATTCCCTGCGCTGACACAGTTCACAGTTACACGAGAAGCAATCTGAGCGGTCCGTCGACCGGAGACGTGTTTCCCAAGAGGTCGTTTAGCGAGTGAACAGCAGTGTGCGCGACTTTCAGGAGTGTGCCTGGAAAGTGCCAGAATCACCAGGAGCATCTGTGCAAAAGCTGCTGCCTCTGTGACCGCATTGAGGCACGTTCGCGTGTCTGCGAGTATATAGACGGCTCTTTCGCGTTCACTCCGAGGGAAACGGTCCGCTATTGCTTCTGTGCGCACAGACGCGATTCCCTTGTCTCTTGCGAACACAGGGAACTCTGTGCATCCAAATCTACAGGCTAAGGACGCGTCTGCATATGTTTTGGTGAACAATCGAGTGTGCGTGTTCTGACAGCTGCCTCTATGCAGACGTCTCCACAGAGCCACTTCTGAATGCCCCGCAGCCCAGGACTGAATGGATACACTAACAAGTGCACCGGTGTGAGCAACCACATATGCAGAAGGACGTCTTTCATCTCACAGAAGCGCGAACGTCTTGGCGTTCAAGCACATGGCAGAAACAAGGTGTGAACAGATGAGCTGCTGCTATTTTCTCCGTTCGGCATGCTTCGTTGTAGCTCTCTTGCCGGTCGCCGGCTTAGCGGCTTGCTTTGCGCGACTAGCTCTGGGGAGAGAAGGAGATAGCGCCGGAAACCTCGCCTTTTGCCTTCTTCGGCGCTGGAACCTGGTTGCTGCGCCTTCTCTTTGTCCATGTGCACACACACGATTCCTCAGCGAAAACCATGCAGAAACCTTTCCACGAGCACCCAGGGATGTGCACCCAGCACCACGTGCACGCACACGCAGCTAGAGAAAAGCACCTACCTTTTCACACACTGATGCCTAAGCAAACGCGTGGCCACACACACGCACACATCCGCAAGCGCGCCTACTCCCATCTATTGAGGGAAAGACGGACGAGCTCTTTGGTTGCTCTTCACAGGCTTGTCCCTGATCTATAGCTGAGGGCAAACACTTGTGTGCTTGTGGGAGAGCCTGTGTCTTTCCTGGAAGCGTTTGGGAGTTTTGCTCAGACGCGTGTTTCCTCAAGTTCAAGAATCAAGATCTAGGATACCTGCAGACAGGTGCCTGTTTGTGTGGAGACAGTCTGTTTGAAACTGTGTTCCTCAGCGCCCGCTCTTTCTCCCCGTCGCTCCACACGCCTGGGAGTCCCTTTCTTTCTCTCCACAAGCACGTGTGTTGACTTCGTCGCACATGTGCATCTGCACAAGCGTTGAGCTCAGCAGAGCGTGTCTCTTGACACTTGATGTGCGTTGGCTGTGTCTGCGTGCTCCAGTGAAGAGAGAAACGGGAAATCATCTTGGTAGAGGCAACAAAGCAAAAGCGAGGCAGGATTGACATCTGCTCAACAGAGACGGATTCCCTGCGCTGACACAGTTCACAGTTACACGAGAAGCAATCTGAGCGGTCCGTCGACCGGAGACGTGTTTCCCAAGAGGTCGTTTAGCGAGTGAACAGCAGTGTGCGCGACTTTCAGGAGTGTGCCTGGAAAGTGCCAGAATCACCAGGAGCATCTGTGCAAAAGCTGCTGCCTCTGTGACCGCATTGAGGCACGTTCGCGTGTCTGCGAGTATATAGACGGCTCTTTCGCGTTCACTCCGAGGGAAACGGTCCGCTATTGCTTCTGTGCGCACAGACGCGATTCCCTTGTCTCTTGCGAACACAGGGAACTCTGTGCATCCAAATCTACAGGCTAAGGACGCGTCTGCATATGTTTTGGTGAACAATCGAGTGTGCGTGTTCTGACAGCTGCCTCTATGCAGACGTCTCCACAGAGCCACTTCTGAATGCCCCGCAGCCCAGGACTGAATGGATACACTAACAAGTGCACCGGTGTGAGCAACCACATATGCAGAAGGACGTCTTTCATCTCACAGAAGCGCGAACGTCTTGGCGTTCAAGCACATGGCAGAAACAAGGTGTGAACAGATGAGCTGCTGCTATTTTCTCCGTTCGGCATGCTTCGTTGTAGCTCTCTTGCCGGTCGCCGGCTTAGCGGCTTGCTTTGCGCGACTAGCTCTGGGGAGAGAAGGAGATAGCGCCGGAAACCTCGCCTTTTGCCTTCTTCGGCGCTGGAACCTGGTTGCTGCGCCTTCTCTTTGTCCATGTGCACACACACGATTCCTCAGCGAAAACCATGCAGAAACCTTTCCACGAGCACCCAGGGATGTGCACCCAGCACCACGTGCACGCACACGCAGCTAGAGAAAAGCACCTACCTTTTCACACACTGATGCCTAAGCAAACGCGTGGCCACACACACGCACACATCCGCAAGCGCGCCTACTCCCATCTATTGAGGGAAAGACGGACGAGCTCTTTGGTTGCTCTTCACAGGCTTGTCCCTGATCTATAGCTGAGGGCAAACACTTGTGTGCTTGTGGGAGAGCCTGTGTCTTTCCTGGAAGCGTTTGGGAGTTTTGCTCAGACGCGTGTTTCCTCAAGTTCAAGAATCAAGATCTAGGATACCTGCAGACAGGTGCCTGTTTGTGTGGAGACAGTCTGTTTGAAACTGTGTTCCTCAGCGCCCGCTCTTTCTCCCCGTCGCTCCACACGCCTGGGAGTCCCTTTCTTTCTCTCCACAAGCACGTGTGTTGACTTCGTCGCACATGTGCATCTGCACAAGCGTTGAGCTCAGCAGAGCGTGTCTCTTGACACTTGATGTGCGTTGGCTGTGTCTGCCTGCTCCAGTGAAGAGAGAAACGGGAAATCATCTTGGTAGAGGCAACAAAGCAAAAGCGAGGCAGGATTGACATCTGCTCAACAGAGACGGATTCCCTGCGCTGACACAGTTCACAGTTACACGAGAAGCAATCTGAGCGGTCCGTCGACCGGAGACGTGTTTCCCAAGAGGTCGTTTAGCGAGTGAACAGCAGTGTGCGCGACTTTCAGGAGTGTGCCTGGAAAGTGCCAGAATCACCAGGAGCATCTGTGCAAAAGCTGCTGCCTCTGTGACCGCATTGAGGCACGTTCGCGTGTCTGCGAGTATATAGACGGCTCTTTCGCGTTCACTCCGAGGGAAACGGTCCGCTATTGCTTCTGTGCGCACAGACGCGATTCCCTTGTCTCTTGCGAACACAGGGAACTCTGTGCATCCAAATCTACAGGCTAAGGACGCGTCTGCATATGTTTTGGTGAACAATCGAGTGTGCGTGTTCTGACAGCTGCCTCTATGCAGACGTCTCCACAGAGCCACTTCTGAATGCCCCGCAGCCCAGGACTGAATGGATACACTAACAAGTGCACCGGTGTGAGCAACCACATATGCAGAAGGACGTCTTTCATCTCACAGAAGCGCGAACGTCTTGGCGTTCAAGCACATGGCAGAAACAAGGTGTGAACAGATGAGCTGCTGCTATTTTCTCCGTTCGGCATGCTTCGTTGTAGCTCTCTTGCCGGTCGCCGGCTTAGCGGCTTGCTTTGCGCGACTAGCTCTGGGGAGAGAAGGAGATAGCGCCGGAAACCTCGCCTTTTGCCTTCTTCGGCGCTGGAACCTGGTTGCTGCGCCTTCTCTTTGTCCATGTGCACACACACGATTCCTCAGCGAAAACCATGCAGAAACCTTTCCACGAGCACCCAGGGATGTGCACCCAGCACCACGTGCACGCACACGCAGCTAGAGAAAAGCACCTACCTTTTCACACACTGATGCCTAAGCAAACGCGTGGCCACACACACGCACACATCCGCAAGCGCGCCTACTCCCATCTATTGAGGGAAAGACGGACGAGCTCTTTGGTTGCTCTTCACAGGCTTGTCCCTGATCTATAGCTGAGGGCAAACACTTGTGTGCTTGTGGGAGAGCCTGTGTCTTTCCTGGAAGCGTTTGGGAGTTTTGCTCAGACGCGTGTTTCCTCAAGTTCAAGAATCAAGATCTAGGATACCTGCAGACAGGTGCCTGTTTGTGTGGAGACAGTCTGTTTGAAACTGTGTTCCTCAGCGCCCGCTCTTTCTCCCCGTCGCTCCACACGCCTGGGAGTCCCTTTCTTTCTCTCCACAAGCACGTGTGTTGACTTCGTCGCACATGTGCATCTGCACAAGCGTTGAGCTCAGCAGAGCGTGTCTCTTGACACTTGATGTGCGTTGGCTGTGTCTGCCTGCTCCAGTGAAGAGAGAAACGGGAAATCATCTTGGTAGAGGCAACAAAGCAAAAGCGAGGCAGGATTGACATCTGCTCAACAGAGACGGATTCCCTGCGCTGACACAGTTCACAGTTACACGAGAAGCAATCTGAGCGGTCCGTCGACCGGAGACGTGTTTCCCAAGAGGTCGTTTAGCGAGTGAACAGCAGTGTGCGCGACTTTCAGGAGTGTGCCTGGAAAGTGCCAGAATCACCAGGAGCATCTGTGCAAAAGCTGCTGCCTCTGTGACCGCATTGAGGCACGTTCGCGTGTCTGCGAGTATATAGACGGCTCTTTCGCGTTCACTCCGAGGGAAACGGTCCGCTATTGCTTCTGTGCGCACAGACGCGATTCCCTTGTCTCTTGCGAACACAGGGAACTCTGTGCATCCAAATCTACAGGCTAAGGACGCGTCTGCATATGTTTTGGTGAACAATCGAGTGTGCGTGTTCTGACAGCTGCCTCTATGCAGACGTCTCCACAGAGCCACTTCTGAATGCCCCGCAGCCCAGGACTGAATGGATACACTAACAAGTGCACCGGTGTGAGCAACCACATATGCAGAAGGACGTCTTTCATCTCACAGAAGCGCGAACGTCTTGGCGTTCAAGCACATGGCAGAAACAAGGTGTGAACAGATGAGCTGCTGCTATTTTCTCCGTTCGGCATGCTTCGTTGTAGCTCTCTTGCCGGTCGCCGGCTTAGCGGCTTGCTTTGCGCGACTAGCTCTGGGGAGAGAAGGAGATAGCGCCGGAAACCTCGCCTTTTGCCTTCTTCGGCGCTGGAACCTGGTTGCTGCGCCTTCTCTTTGTCCATGTGCACACACACGATTCCTCAGCGAAAACCATGCAGAAACCTTTCCACGAGCACCCAGGGATGTGCACCCAGCACCACGTGCACGCACACGCAGCTAGAGAAAAGCACCTACCTTTTCACACACTGATGCCTAAGCAAACGCGTGGCCACACACACGCACACATCCGCAAGCGCGCCTACTCCCATCTATTGAGGGAAAGACGGACGAGCTCTTTGGTTGCTCTTCACAGGCTTGTCCCTGATCTATAGCTGAGGGCAAACACTTGTGTGCTTGTGGGAGAGCCTGTGTCTTTCCTGGAAGCGTTTGGGAGTTTTGCTCAGACGCGTGTTTCCTCAAGTTCAAGAATCAAGATCTAGGATACCTGCAGACAGGTGCCTGTTTGTGTGGAGACAGTCTGTTTGAAACTGTGTTCCTCAGCGCCCGCTCTTTCTCCCCGTCGCTCCACACGCCTGGGAGTCCCTTTCTTTCTCTCCACAAGCACGTGTGTTGACTTCGTCGCACATGTGCATCTGCACAAGCGTTGAGCTCAGCAGAGCGTGTCTCTTGACACTTGATGTGCGTTGGCTGTGTCTGCCTGCTCCAGTGAAGAGAGAAACGGGAAATCATCTTGGTAGAGGCAACAAAGCAAAAGCGAGGCAGGATTGACATCTGCTCAACAGAGACGGATTCCCTGCGCTGACACAGTTCACAGTTACACGAGAAGCAATCTGAGCGGTCCGTCGACCGGAGACGTGTTTCCCAAGAGGTCGTTTAGCGAGTGAACAGCAGTGTGCGCGACTTTCAGGAGTGTGCCTGGAAAGTGCCAGAATCACCAGGAGCATCTGTGCAAAAGCTGCTGCCTCTGTGACCGCATTGAGGCACGTTCGCGTGTCTGCGAGTATATAGACGGCTCTTTCGCGTTCACTCCGAGGGAAACGGTCCGCTATTGCTTCTGTGCGCACAGACGCGATTCCCTTGTCTCTTGCGAACACAGGGAACTCTGTGCATCCAAATCTACAGGCTAAGGACGCGTCTGCATATGTTTTGGTGAACAATCGAGTGTGCGTGTTCTGACAGCTGCCTCTATGCAGACGTCTCCACAGAGCCACTTCTGAATGCCCCGCAGCCCAGGACTGAATGGATACACTAACAAGTGCACCGGTGTGAGCAACCACATATGCAGAAGGACGTCTTTCATCTCACAGAAGCGCGAACGTCTTGGCGTTCAAGCACATGGCAGAAACAAGGTGTGAACAGATGAGCTGCTGCTATTTTCTCCGTTCGGCATGCTTCGTTGTAGCTCTCTTGCCGGTCGCCGGCTTAGCGGCTTGCTTTGCGCGACTAGCTCTGGGGAGAGAAGGAGATAGCGCCGGAAACCTCGCCTTTTGCCTTCTTCGGCGCTGGAACCTGGTTGCTGCGCCTTCTCTTTGTCCATGTGCACACACACGATTCCTCAGCGAAAACCATGCAGAAACCTTTCCACGAGCACCCAGGGATGTGCACCCAGCACCACGTGCACGCACACGCAGCTAGAGAAAAGCACCTACCTTTTCACACACTGATGCCTAAGCAAACGCGTGGCCACACACACGCACACATCCGCAAGCGCGCCTACTCCCATCTATTGAGGGAAAGACGGACGAGCTCTTTGGTTGCTCTTCACAGGCTTGTCCCTGATCTATAGCTGAGGGCAAACACTTGTGTGCTTGTGGGAGAGCCTGTGTCTTTCCTGGAAGCGTTTGGGAGTTTTGCTCAGACGCGTGTTTCCTCAAGTTCAAGAATCAAGATCTAGGATACCTGCAGACAGGTGCCTGTTTGTGTGGAGACAGTCTGTTTGAAACTGTGTTCCTCAGCGCCCGCTCTTTCTCCCCGTCGCTCCACACGCCTGGGAGTCCCTTTCTTTCTCTCCACAAGCACGTGTGTTGACTTCGTCGCACATGTGCATCTGCACAAGCGTTGAGCTCAGCAGAGCGTGTCTCTTGACACTTGATGTGCGTTGGCTGTGTCTGCCTGCTCCAGTGAAGAGAGAAACGGGAAATCATCTTGGTAGAGGCAACAAAGCAAAAGCGAGGCAGGATTGACATCTGCTCAACAGAGACGGATTCCCTGCGCTGACACAGTTCACAGTTACACGAGAAGCAATCTGAGCGGTCCGTCGACCGGAGACGTGTTTCCCAAGAGGTCGTTTAGCGAGTGAACAGCAGTGTGCGCGACTTTCAGGAGTGTGCCTGGAAAGTGCCAGAATCACCAGGAGCATCTGTGCAAAAGCTGCTGCCTCTGTGACCGCATTGAGGCACGTTCGCGTGTCTGCGAGTATATAGACGGCTCTTTCGCGTTCACTCCGAGGGAAACGGTCCGCTATTGCTTCTGTGCGCACAGACGCGATTCCCTTGTCTCTTGCGAACACAGGGAACTCTGTGCATCCAAATCTACAGGCTAAGGACGCGTCTGCATATGTTTTGGTGAACAATCGAGTGTGCGTGTTCTGACAGCTGCCTCTATGCAGACGTCTCCACAGAGCCACTTCTGAATGCCCCGCAGCCCAGGACTGAATGGATACACTAACAAGTGCACCGGTGTGAGCAACCACATATGCAGAAGGACGTCTTTCATCTCACAGAAGCGCGAACGTCTTGGCGTTCAAGCACATGGCAGAAACAAGGTGTGAACAGATGAGCTGCTGCTATTTTCTCCGTTCGGCATGCTTCGTTGTAGCTCTCTTGCCGGTCGCCGGCTTAGCGGCTTGCTTTGCGCGACTAGCTCTGGGGAGAGAAGGAGATAGCGCCGGAAACCTCGCCTTTTGCCTTCTTCGGCGCTGGAACCTGGTTGCTGCGCCTTCTCTTTGTCCTTGTGCACACACACGATTCCTCAGCGAAAACCATGCAGAAACCTTTCCACGAGCACCCAGGGATGTGACCCAGCACCACGTGCACGCACACGCAGCTAGAGAAAAGCACCTACCTTTTCACACACTGAAGCCTAAGCAAACGCGTGGCCACACACACGCACACATCCGCAAGCGCGCCTACTCCCATCTATTGAGGGAAAGACGGACGAGCAACGTCCTGACAGGCTTGAGGGGAAAACCGTCCGTTGACGGTTGGCGTACTGCACGCCCGCCTACGGGGCTGCAGGGGAATCCACATTTGGAAGGTACCTGAAGATGTGTGCCTGTTCTTGGAGCTCCGCTAGTAGGGTAGCAAAGACACTCGTAGGCAGTACTGAATGCTGCTCCGTGCTACTTCTCCTCCGCTGGCAAATGCTTCACAGTCGCCCTAGGAAAGACGTTTAACAATCGATCTCCAAGAGGAACGAAACACATGATGCCATAAGGCGAAAGAATAGCAGGGCATCTCTTCACAGGCTTGTCCCTGATCTATAGCTGAGGGCAAACACTTGTGTGCTTGTGGGAGAGCCTGTGTCTTTCCTGGAAGCGTTTGGGAGTTTTGCTCAGACGCGTGTTTCCTCAAGTTCAAGAATCAAGATCTAGGATACCTGCAGACAGGTGCCTGTTTGTGTGGAGACAGTCTGTTTGAAACTGTGTTCCTCAGCGCCCGCTCTTTCTCCCCGTCGCTCCACACGCCTGGGAGTCCCTTTCTTTCTCTCCACAAGCACGTGTGTTGACTTCGTCGCACATGTGCATCTGCACAAGCGTTGAGCTCAGCAGAGCGTGTCTCTTGACACTTGATGTGCGTTGGCTGTGTCTGCCTGCTCCAGTGAAGAGAGAAACGGGAAATCATCTTGGTAGAGGCAACAAAGCAAAAGCGAGGCAGGATTGACATCTGCTCAACAGAGACGGATTCCCTGCGCTGACACAGTTCACAGTTACACGAGAAGCAATCTGAGCGGTCCGTCGACCGGAGACGTGTTTCCCAAGAGGTCGTTTAGCGAGTGAACAGCAGTGTGCGCGACTTTCAGGAGTGTGCCTGGAAAGTGCCAGAATCACCAGGAGCATCTGTGCAAAAGCTGCTGCCTCTGTGACCGCATTGAGGCACGTTCGCGTGTCTGCGAGTATATAGACGGCTCTTTCGCGTTCACTCCGAGGGAAACGGTCCGCTATTGCTTCTGTGCGCACAGACGCGATTCCCTTGTCTCTTGCGAACACAGGGAACTCTGTGCATCCAAATCTACAGGCTAAGGACGCGTCTGCATATGTTTTGGTGAACAATCGAGTGTGCGTGTTCTGACAGCTGCCTCTATGCAGACGTCTCCACAGAGCCACTTCTGAATGCCCCGCAGCCCAGGACTGAATGGATACACTAACAAGTGCACCGGTGTGAGCAACCACATATGCAGAAGGACGTCTTTCATCTCACAGAAGCGCGAACGTCTTGGCGTTCAAGCACATGGCAGAAACAAGGTGTGAACAGATGAGCTGCTGCTATTTTCTCCGTTCGGCATGCTTCGTTGTAGCTCTCTTGCCGGTCGCCGGCTTAGCGGCTTGCTTTGCGCGACTAGCTCTGGGGAGAGAAGGAGATAGCGCCGGAAACCTCGCCTTTTGCCTTCTTCGGCGCTGGAACCTGGTTGCTGCGCCTTCTCTTTGTCCATGTGCACACACACGATTCCTCAGCGAAAACCATGCAGAAACCTTTCCACGAGCACCCAGGGATGTGCACCCAGCACCACGTGCACGCACACGCAGCTAGAGAAAAGCACCTACCTTTTCACACACTGATGCCTAAGCAAACGCGTGGCCACACACACGCACACATCCGCAAGCGCGCCTACTCCCATCTATTGAGGGAAAGACGGACGAGCTCTTTGGTTGCTCTTCACAGGCTTGTCCCTGATCTATAGCTGAGGGCAAACACTTGTGTGCTTGTGGGAGAGCCTGTGTCTTTCCTGGAAGCGTTTGGGAGTTTTGCTCAGACGCGTGTTTCCTCAAGTTCAAGAATCAAGATCTAGGATACCTGCAGACAGGTGCCTGTTTGTGTGGAGACAGTCTGTTTGAAACTGTGTTCCTCAGCGCCCGCTCTTTCTCCCCGTCGCTCCACACGCCTGGGAGTCCCTTTCTTTCTCTCCACAAGCACGTGTGTTGACTTCGTCGCACATGTGCATCTGCACAAGCGTTGAGCTCAGCAGAGCGTGTCTCTTGACACTTGATGTGCGTTGGCTGTGTCTGCCTGCTCCAGTGAAGAGAGAAACGGGAAATCATCTTGGTAGAGGCAACAAAGCAAAAGCCGAGGCAGGATTGACATCTGCTCAACAGAGACGGATTCCCTGCGCTGACACAGTTCACAGTTACACGAGAAGCAATCTGAGCGGTCCGTCGACCGGAGACGTGTTTCCCAAGAGGTCGTTTAGCGAGTGAACAGCAGTGTGCGCGACTTTCAGGAGTGTGCCTGGAAAGTGCCAGAATCACCAGGAGCATCTGTGCAAAAGCTGCTGCCTCTGTGACCGCATTGAGGCACGTTCGCGTGTCTGCGAGTATATAGACGGCTCTTTCGCGTTCACTCCGAGGGAAACGGTCCGCTATTGCTTCTGTGCGCACAGACGCGATTCCCTTGTCTCTTGCGAACACAGGGAACTCTGTGCATCCAAATCTACAGGCTAAGGACGCGTCTGCATATGTTTTGGTGAACAATCGAGTGTGCGTGTTCTGACAGCTGCCTCTATGCAGACGTCTCCACAGAGCCACTTCTGAATGCCCCGCAGCCCAGGACTGAATGGATACACTAACAAGTGCACCGGTGTGAGCAACCACATATGCAGAAGGACGTCTTTCATCTCACAGAAGCGCGAACGTCTTGGCGTTCAAGCACATGGCAGAAACAAGGTGTGAACAGATGAGCTGCTGCTATTTTCTCCGTTCGGCATGCTTCGTTGTAGCTCTCTTGCCGGTCGCCGGCTTAGCGGCTTGCTTTGCGCGACTAGCTCTGGGGAGAGAAGGAGATAGCGCCGGAAACCTCGCCTTTTGCCTTCTTCGGCGCTGGAACCTGGTTGCTGCGCCTTCTCTTTGTCCTTGTGCACACACACGATTCCTCAGCGAAAACCATGCAGAAACCTTTCCACGAGCACCCAGGGATGTGCACCCAGCACCACGTGCACGCACACGCAGCTAGAGAAAAGCACCTACCTTTTCACACACTGAAGCCTAAGCAAACGCGTGGCCACACACACGCACACATCCGCAAGCGCGCCTACTCCCATCTATTGAGGGAAAGACGGACGAGCAACGTCCTGACAGGCTTGAGGGGAAAACCGTCCGTTGACGGTTGGCGTACTGCACGCCCGCCTACGGGGCTGCAGGGGAATCCACATTTGGAAGGTACCTGAAGATGTGTGCCTGTTCTTGGAGCTCCGCTAGTAGGGTAGCAAAGACACTCGTAGGCAGTACTGAATGCTGCTCCGTGCTACTTCTCCTCCGCTGGCAAATGCTTCACAGTCGCCCTAGGAAAGACGTTTAACAATCGATCTCCAAGAGGAACGAAACACATGATGCCATAAGGCGAAAGAATAGCAGGGCATCTCTTCACAGGCTTGTCCCTGATCTATAGCTGAGGGCAAACACTTGTGTGCTTGTGGGAGAGCCTGTGTCTTTCCTGGAAGCGTTTGGGAGTTTTGCTCAGACGCGTGTTTCCTCAAGTTCAAGAATCAAGATCTAGGATACCTGCAGACAGGTGCCTGTTTGTGTGGAGACAGTCTGTTTGAAACTGTGTTCCTCAGCGCCCGCTCTTTCTCCCCGTCGCTCCACACGCCTGGGAGTCCCTTTCTTTCTCTCCACAAGCACGTGTGTTGACTTCGTCGCACATGTGCATCTGCACAAGCGTTGAGCTCAGCAGAGCGTGTCTCTTGACACTTGATGTGCGTTGGCTGTGTCTGCCTGCTCCAGTGAAGAGAGAAACGGGAAATCATCTTGGTAGAGGCAACAAAGCAAAAGCGAGGCAGGATTGACATCTGCTCAACAGAGACGGATTCCCTGCGCTGACACAGTTCACAGTTACACGAGAAGCAATCTGAGCGGTCCGTCGACCGGAGACGTGTTTCCCAAGAGGTCGTTTAGCGAGTGAACAGCAGTGTGCGCGACTTTCAGGAGTGTGCCTGGAAAGTGCCAGAATCACCAGGAGCATCTGTGCAAAAGCTGCTGCCTCTGTGACCGCATTGAGGCACGTTCGCGTGTCTGCGAGTATATAGACGGCTCTTTCGCGTTCACTCCGAGGGAAACGGTCCGCTATTGCTTCTGTGCGCACAGACGCGATTCCCTTGTCTCTTGCGAACACAGGGAACTCTGTGCATCCAAATCTACAGGCTAAGGACGCGTCTGCATATGTTTTGGTGAACAATCGAGTGTGCGTGTTCTGACAGCTGCCTCTATGCAGACGTCTCCACAGAGCCACTTCTGAATGCCCCGCAGCCCAGGACTGAATGGATACACTAACAAGTGCACCGGTGTGAGCAACCACATATGCAGAAGGACGTCTTTCATCTCACAGAAGCGCGAACGTCTTGGCGTTCAAGCACATGGCAGAAACAAGGTGTGAACAGATGAGCTGCTGCTATTTTCTCCGTTCGGCATGCTTCGTTGTAGCTCTCTTGCCGGTCGCCGGCTTAGCGGCTTGCTTTGCGCGACTAGCTCTGGGGAGAGAAGGAGATAGCGCCGGAAACCTCGCCTTTTGCCTTCTTCGGCGCTGGAACCTGGTTGCTGCGCCTTCTCTTTGTCCATGTGCACACACACGATTCCTCAGCGAAAACCATGCAGAAACCTTTCCACGAGCACCCAGGGATGTGCACCCAGCACCACGTGCACGCACACGCAGCTAGAGAAAAGCACCTACCTTTTCACACACTGATGCCTAAGCAAACGCGTGGCCACACACACGCACACATCCGCAAGCGCGCCTACTCCCATCTATTGAGGGAAAGACGGACGAGCTCTTTGGTTGCTCTTCACAGGCTTGTCCCTGATCTATAGCTGAGGGCAAACACTTGTGTGCTTGTGGGAGAGCCTGTGTCTTTCCTGGAAGCGTTTGGGAGTTTTGCTCAGACGCGTGTTTCCTCAAGTTCAAGAATCAAGATCTAGGATACCTGCAGACAGGTGCCTGTTTGTGTGGAGACAGTCTGTTTGAAACTGTGTTCCTCAGCGCCCGCTCTTTCTCCCCGTCGCTCCACACGCCTGGGAGTCCCTTTCTTTCTCTCCACAAGCACGTGTGTTGACTTCGTCGCACATGTGCATCTGCACAAGCGTTGAGCTCAGCAGAGCGTGTCTCTTGACACTTGATGTGCGTTGGCTGTGTCTGCCTGCTCCAGTGAAGAGAGAAACGGGAAATCATCTTGGTAGAGGCAACAAAGCAAAAGCGAGGCAGGATTGACATCTGCTCAACAGAGACGGATTCCCTGCGCTGACACAGTTCACAGTTACACGAGAAGCAATCTGAGCGGTCCGTCGACCGGAGACGTGTTTCCCAAGAGGTCGTTTAGCGAGTGAACAGCAGTGTGCGCGACTTTCAGGAGTGTGCCTGGAAAGTGCCAGAATCACCAGGAGCATCTGTGCAAAAGCTGCTGCCTCTGTGACCGCATTGAGGCACGTTCGCGTGTCTGCGAGTATATAGACGGCTCTTTCGCGTTCACTCCGAGGGAAACGGTCCGCTATTGCTTCTGTGCGCACAGACGCGATTCCCTTGTCTCTTGCGAACACAGGGAACTCTGTGCATCCAAATCTACAGGCTAAGGACGCGTCTGCATATGTTTTGGTGAACAATCGAGTGTGCGTGTTCTGACAGCTGCCTCTATGCAGACGTCTCCACAGAGCCACTTCTGAATGCCCCGCAGCCCAGGACTGAATGGATACACTAACAAGTGCACCGGTGTGAGCAACCACATATGCAGAAGGACGTCTTTCATCTCACAGAAGCGCGAACGTCTTGGCGTTCAAGCACATGGCAGAAACAAGGTGTGAACAGATGAGCTGCTGCTATTTTCTCCGTTCGGCATGCTTCGTTGTAGCTCTCTTGCCGGTCGCCGGCTTAGCGGCTTGCTTTGCGCGACTAGCTCTGGGGAGAGAAGGAGATAGCGCCGGAAACCTCGCCTTTTGCCTTCTTCGGCGCTGGAACCTGGTTGCTGCGCCTTCTCTTTGTCCATGTGCACACACACGATTCCTCAGCGAAAACCATGCAGAAACCTTTCCACGAGCACCCAGGGATGTGCACCCAGCACCACGTGCACGCACACGCAGCTAGAGAAAAGCACCTACCTTTTCACACACTGATGCCTAAGCAAACGCGTGGCCACACACACGCACACATCCGCAAGCGCGCCTACTCCCATCTATTGAGGGAAAGACGGACGAGCTCTTTGGTTGCTCTTCACAGGCTTGTCCCTGATCTATAGCTGAGGGCAAACACTTGTGTGCTTGTGGGAGAGCCTGTGTCTTTCCTGGAAGCGTTTGGGAGTTTTGCTCAGACGCGTGTTTCCTCAAGTTCAAGAATCAAGATCTAGGATACCTGCAGACAGGTGCCTGTTTGTGTGGAGACAGTCTGTTTGAAACTGTGTTCCTCAGCGCCCGCTCTTTCTCCCCGTCGCTCCACACGCCTGGGAGTCCCTTTCTTTCTCTCCACAAGCACGTGTGTTGACTTCGTCGCACATGTGCATCTGCACAAGCGTTGAGCTCAGCAGAGCGTGTCTCTTGACACTTGATGTGCGTTGGCTGTGTCTGCCTGCTCCAGTGAAGAGAGAAACGGGAAATCATCTTGGTAGAGGCAACAAAGCAAAAGCGAGGCAGGATTGACATCTGCTCAACAGAGACGGATTCCCTGCGCTGACACAGTTCACAGTTACACGAGAAGCAATCTGAGCGGTCCGTCGACCGGAGACGTGTTTCCCAAGAGGTCGTTTAGCGAGTGAACAGCAGTGTGCGCGACTTTCAGGAGTGTGCCTGGAAAGTGCCAGAATCACCAGGAGCATCTGTGCAAAAGCTGCTGCCTCTGTGACCGCATTGAGGCACGTTCGCGTGTCTGCGAGTATATAGACGGCTCTTTCGCGTTCACTCCGAGGGAAACGGTCCGCTATTGCTTCTGTGCGCACAGACGCGATTCCCTTGTCTCTTGCGAACACAGGGAACTCTGTGCATCCAAATCTACAGGCTAAGGACGCGTCTGCATATGTTTTGGTGAACAATCGAGTGTGCGTGTTCTGACAGCTGCCTCTATGCAGACGTCTCCACAGAGCCACTTCTGAATGCCCCGCAGCCCAGGACTGAATGGATACACTAACAAGTGCACCGGTGTGAGCAACCACATATGCAGAAGGACGTCTTTCATCTCACAGAAGCGCGAACGTCTTGGCGTTCAAGCACATGGCAGAAACAAGGTGTGAACAGATGAGCTGCTGCTATTTTCTCCGTTCGGCATGCTTCGTTGTAGCTCTCTTGCCGGTCGCCGGCTTAGCGGCTTGCTTTGCGCGACTAGCTCTGGGGAGAGAAGGAGATAGCGCCGGAAACCTCGCCTTTTGCCTTCTTCGGCGCTGGAACCTGGTTGCTGCGCCTTCTCTTTGTCCATGTGCACACACACGATTCCTCAGCGAAAACCATGCAGAAACCTTTCCACGAGCACCCAGGGATGTGCACCCAGCACCACGTGCACGCACACGCAGCTAGAGAAAAGCACCTACCTTTTCACACACTGATGCCTAAGCAAACGCGTGGCCACACACACGCACACATCCGCAAGCGCGCCTACTCCCATCTATTGAGGGAAAGACGGACGAGCTCTTTGGTTGCTCTTCACAGGCTTGTCCCTGATCTATAGCTGAGGGCAAACACTTGTGTGCTTGTGGGAGAGCCTGTGTCTTTCCTGGAAGCGTTTGGGAGTTTTGCTCAGACGCGTGTTTCCTCAAGTTCAAGAATCAAGATCTAGGATACCTGCAGACAGGTGCCTGTTTGTGTGGAGACAGTCTGTTTGAAACTGTGTTCCTCAGCGCCCGCTCTTTCTCCCCGTCGCTCCACACGCCTGGGAGTCCCTTTCTTTCTCTCCACAAGCACGTGTGTTGACTTCGTCGCACATGTGCATCTGCACAAGCGTTGAGCTCAGCAGAGCGTGTCTCTTGACACTTGATGTGCGTTGGCTGTGTCTGCCTGCTCCAGTGAAGAGAGAAACGGGAAATCATCTTGGTAGAGGCAACAAAGCAAAAGCGAGGCAGGATTGACATCTGCTCAACAGAGACGGATTCCCTGCGCTGACACAGTTCACAGTTACACGAGAAGCAATCTGAGCGGTCCGTCGACCGGAGACGTGTTTCCCAAGAGGTCGTTTAGCGAGTGAACAGCAGTGTGCGCGACTTTCAGGAGTGTGCCTGGAAAGTGCCAGAATCACCAGGAGCATCTGTGCAAAAGCTGCTGCCTCTGTGACCGCATTGAGGCACGTTCGCGTGTCTGCGAGTATATAGACGGCTCTTTCGCGTTCACTCCGAGGGAAACGGTCCGCTATTGCTTCTGTGCGCACAGACGCGATTCCCTTGTCTCTTGCGAACACAGGGAACTCTGTGCATCCAAATCTACAGGCTAAGGACGCGTCTGCATATGTTTTGGTGAACAATCGAGTGTGCGTGTTCTGACAGCTGCCTCTATGCAGACGTCTCCACAGAGCCACTTCTGAATGCCCCGCAGCCCAGGACTGAATGGATACACTAACAAGTGCACCGGTGTGAGCAACCACATATGCAGAAGGACGTCTTTCATCTCACAGAAGCGCGAACGTCTTGGCGTTCAAGCACATGGCAGAAACAAGGTGTGAACAGATGAGCTGCTGCTATTTTCTCCGTTCGGCATGCTTCGTTGTAGCTCTCTTGCCGGTCGCCGGCTTAGCGGCTTGCTTTGCGCGACTAGCTCTGGGGAGAGAAGGAGATAGCGCCGGAAACCTCGCCTTTTGCCTTCTTCGGCGCTGGAACCTGGTTGCTGCGCCTTCTCTTTGTCCATGTGCACACACACGATTCCTCAGCGAAAACCATGCAGAAACCTTTCCACGAGCACCCAGGGATGTGCACCCAGCACCACGTGCACGCACACGCAGCTAGAGAAAAGCACCTACCTTTTCACACACTGATGCCTAAGCAAACGCGTGGCCACACACACGCACACATCCGCAAGCGCGCCTACTCCCATCTATTGAGGGAAAGACGGACGAGCTCTTTGGTTGCTCTTCACAGGCTTGTCCCTGATCTATAGCTGAGGGCAAACACTTGTGTGCTTGTGGGAGAGCCTGTGTCTTTCCTGGAAGCGTTTGGGAGTTTTGCTCAGACGCGTGTTTCCTCAAGTTCAAGAATCAAGATCTAGGATACCTGCAGACAGGTGCCTGTTTGTGTGGAGACAGTCTGTTTGAAACTGTGTTCCTCAGCGCCCGCTCTTTCTCCCCGTCGCTCCACACGCCTGGGAGTCCCTTTCTTTCTCTCCACAAGCACGTGTGTTGACTTCGTCGCACATGTGCATCTGCACAAGCGTTGAGCTCAGCAGAGCGTGTCTCTTGACACTTGATGTGCGTTGGCTGTGTCTGCCTGCTCCAGTGAAGAGAGAAACGGGAAATCATCTTGGTAGAGGCAACAAAGCAAAAGCGAGGCAGGATTGACATCTGCTCAACAGAGACGGATTCCCTGCGCTGACACAGTTCACAGTTACACGAGAAGCAATCTGAGCGGTCCGTCGACCGGAGACGTGTTTCCCAAGAGGTCGTTTAGCGAGTGAACAGCAGTGTGCGCGACTTTCAGGAGTGTGCCTGGAAAGTGCCAGAATCACCAGGAGCATCTGTGCAAAAGCTGCTGCCTCTGTGACCGCATTGAGGCACGTTCGCGTGTCTGCGAGTATATAGACGGCTCTTTCGCGTTCACTCCGAGGGAAACGGTCCGCTATTGCTTCTGTGCGCACAGACGCGATTCCCTTGTCTCTTGCGAACACAGGGAACTCTGTGCATCCAAATCTACAGGCTAAGGACGCGTCTGCATATGTTTTGGTGAACAATCGAGTGTGCGTGTTCTGACAGCTGCCTCTATGCAGACGTCTCCACAGAGCCACTTCTGAATGCCCCGCAGCCCAGGACTGAATGGATACACTAACAAGTGCACCGGTGTGAGCAACCACATATGCAGAAGGACGTCTTTCATCTCACAGAAGCGCGAACGTCTTGGCGTTCAAGCACATGGCAGAAACAAGGTGTGAACAGATGAGCTGCTGCTATTTTCTCCGTTCGGCATGCTTCGTTGTAGCTCTCTTGCCGGTCGCCGGCTTAGCGGCTTGCTTTGCGCGACTAGCTCTGGGGAGAGAAGGAGATAGCGCCGGAAACCTCGCCTTTTGCCTTCTTCGGCGCTGGAACCTGGTTGCTGCGCCTTCTCTTTGTCCATGTGCACACACACGATTCCTCAGCGAAAACCATGCAGAAACCTTTCCACGAGCACCCAGGGATGTGCACCCAGCACCACGTGCACGCACACGCAGCTAGAGAAAAGCACCTACCTTTTCACACACTGATGCCTAAGCAAACGCGTGGCCACACACACGCACACATCCGCAAGCGCGCCTACTCCCATCTATTGAGGGAAAGACGGACGAGCTCTTTGGTTGCTCTTCACAGGCTTGTCCCTGATCTATAGCTGAGGGCAAACACTTGTGTGCTTGTGGGAGAGCCTGTGTCTTTCCTGGAAGCGTTTGGGAGTTTTGCTCAGACGCGTGTTTCCTCAAGTTCAAGAATCAAGATCTAGGATACCTGCAGACAGGTGCCTGTTTGTGTGGAGACAGTCTGTTTGAAACTGTGTTCCTCAGCGCCCGCTCTTTCTCCCCGTCGCTCCACACGCCTGGGAGTCCCTTTCTTTCTCTCCACAAGCACGTGTGTTGACTTCGTCGCACATGTGCATCTGCACAAGCGTTGAGCTCAGCAGAGCGTGTCTCTTGACACTTGATGTGCGTTGGCTGTGTCTGCCTGCTCCAGTGAAGAGAGAAACGGGAAATCATCTTGGTAGAGGCAACAAAGCAAAAGCGAGGCAGGATTGACATCTGCTCAACAGAGACGGATTCCCTGCGCTGACACAGTTCACAGTTACACGAGAAGCAATCTGAGCGGTCCGTCGACCGGAGACGTGTTTCCCAAGAGGTCGTTTAGCGAGTGAACAGCAGTGTGCGCGACTTTCAGGAGTGTGCCTGGAAAGTGCCAGAATCACCAGGAGCATCTGTGCAAAAGCTGCTGCCTCTGTGACCGCATTGAGGCACGTTCGCGTGTCTGCGAGTATATAGACGGCTCTTTCGCGTTCACTCCGAGGGAAACGGTCCGCTATTGCTTCTGTGCGCACAGACGCGATTCCCTTGTCTCTTGCGAACACAGGGAACTCTGTGCATCCAAATCTACAGGCTAAGGACGCGTCTGCATATGTTTTGGTGAACAATCGAGTGTGCGTGTTCTGACAGCTGCCTCTATGCAGACGTCTCCACAGAGCCACTTCTGAATGCCCCGCAGCCCAGGACTGAATGGATACACTAACAAGTGCACCGGTGTGAGCAACCACATATGCAGAAGGACGTCTTTCATCTCACAGAAGCGCGAACGTCTTGGCGTTCAAGCACATGGCAGAAACAAGGTGTGAACAGATGAGCTGCTGCTATTTTCTCCGTTCGGCATGCTTCGTTGTAGCTCTCTTGCCGGTCGCCGGCTTAGCGGCTTGCTTTGCGCGACTAGCTCTGGGGAGAGAAGGAGATAGCGCCGGAAACCTCGCCTTTTGCCTTCTTCGGCGCTGGAACCTGGTTGCTGCGCCTTCTCTTTGTCCATGTGCACACACACGATTCCTCAGCGAAAACCATGCAGAAACCTTTCCACGAGCACCCAGGGATGTGCACCCAGCACCACGTGCACGCACACGCAGCTAGAGAAAAGCACCTACCTTTTCACACACTGATGCCTAAGCAAACGCGTGGCCACACACACGCACACATCCGCAAGCGCGCCTACTCCCATCTATTGAGGGAAAGACGGACGAGCTCTTTGGTTGCTCTTCACAGGCTTGTCCCTGATCTATAGCTGAGGGCAAACACTTGTGTGCTTGTGGGAGAGCCTGTGTCTTTCCTGGAAGCGTTTGGGAGTTTTGCTCAGACGCGTGTTTCCTCAAGTTCAAGAATCAAGATCTAGGATACCTGCAGACAGGTGCCTGTTTGTGTGGAGACAGTCTGTTTGAAACTGTGTTCCTCAGCGCCCGCTCTTTCTCCCCGTCGCTCCACACGCCTGGGAGTCCCTTTCTTTCTCTCCACAAGCACGTGTGTTGACTTCGTCGCACATGTGCATCTGCACAAGCGTTGAGCTCAGCAGAGCGTGTCTCTTGACACTTGATGTGCGTTGGCTGTGTCTGCCTGCTCCAGTGAAGAGAGAAACGGGAAATCATCTTGGTAGAGGCAACAAAGCAAAGGCGAGGCAGGATTGACATCTGCTCAACAGAGACGGATTCCCTGCGCTGACACAGTTCACAGTTACACGAGAAGCAATCTGAGCGGTCCGTCGACCGGAGACGTGTTTCCCAAGAGGTCGTTTAGCGAGTGAACAGCAGTGTGCGCGACTTTCAGGAGTGTGCCTGGAAAGTGCCAGAATCACCAGGAGCATCTGTGCAAAAGCTGCTGCCTCTGTGACCGCATTGAGGCACGTTCGCGTGTCTGCGAGTATATAGACGGCTCTTTCGCGTTCACTCCGAGGGAAACGGTCCCGCTATTGCTTCTGTGCGCACAGACGCGATTCCCTTGTCTCTTGCGAACACAGGGAACTCTGTGCATCCAAATCTACAGGCTAAGGACGCGTCTGCATATGTTTTGGTGAACAATCGAGTGTGCGTGTTCTGACAGCTGCCTCTATGCAGACGTCTCCACAGAGCCACTTCTGAATGCCCCGCAGCCCAGGACTGAATGGATACACTAACAAGTGCACCGGTGTGAGCAACCACATATGCAGAAGGACGTCTTTCATCTCACAGAAGCGCGAACGTCTTGGCGTTCAAGCACATGGCAGAAACAAGGTGTGAACAGATGAGCTGCTGCTATTTTCTCCGTTCGGCATGCTTCGTTGTAGCTCTCTTGCCGGTCGCCGGCTTAGCGGCTTGCTTTGCGCGACTAGCTCTGGGGAGAGAAGGAGATAGCGCCGGAAACCTCGCCTTTTGCCTTCTTCGGCGCTGGAACCTGGTTGCTGCGCCTTCTCTTTGTCCATGTGCACACACACGATTCCTCAGCGAAAACCATGCAGAAACCTTTCCACGAGCACCCAGGGATGTGCACCCAGCACCACGTGCACGCACACGCAGCTAGAGAAAAGCACCTACCTTTTCACACACTGATGCCTAAGCAAACGCGTGGCCACACACACGCACACATCCGCAAGCGCGCCTACTCCCATCTATTGAGGGAAAGACGGACGAGCTCTTTGGTTGCTCTTCACAGGCTTGTCCCTGATCTATAGCTGAGGGCAAACACTTGTGTGCTTGTGGGAGAGCCTGTGTCTTTCCTGGAAGCGTTTGGGAGTTTTGCTCAGACGCGTGTTTCCTCAAGTTCAAGAATCAAGATCTAGGATACCTGCAGACAGGTGCCTGTTTGTGTGGAGACAGTCTGTTTGAAACTGTGTTCCTCAGCGCCCGCTCTTTCTCCCCGTCGCTCCACACGCCTGGGAGTCCCTTTCTTTCTCTCCACAAGCACGTGTGTTGACTTCGTCGCACATGTGCATCTGCACAAGCGTTGAGCTCAGCAGAGCGTGTCTCTTGACACTTGATGTGCGTTGGCTGTGTCTGCCTGCTCCAGTGAAGAGAGAAACGGGAAATCATCTTGGTAGAGGCAACAAAGCAAAAGCGAGGCAGGATTGACATCTGCTCAACAGAGACGGATTCCCTGCGCTGACACAGTTCACAGTTACACGAGAAGCAATCTGAGCGGTCCGTCGACCGGAGACGTGTTTCCCAAGAGGTCGTTTAGCGAGTGAACAGCAGTGTGCGCGACTTTCAGGAGTGTGCCTGGAAAGTGCCAGAATCACCAGGAGCATCTGTGCAAAAGCTGCTGCCTCTGTGACCGCATTGAGGCACGTTCGCGTGTCTGCGAGTATATAGACGGCTCTTTCGCGTTCACTCCGAGGGAAACGGTCCGCTATTGCTTCTGTGCGCACAGACGCGATTCCCTTGTCTCTTGCGAACACAGGGAACTCTGTGCATCCAAATCTACAGGCTAAGGACGCGTCTGCATATGTTTTGGTGAACAATCGAGTGTGCGTGTTCTGACAGCTGCCTCTATGCAGACGTCTCCACAGAGCCACTTCTGAATGCCCCGCAGCCCAGGACTGAATGGATACACTAACAAGTGCACCGGTGTGAGCAACCACATATGCAGAAGGACGTCTTTCATCTCACAGAAGCGCGAACGTCTTGGCGTTCAAGCACATGGCAGAAACAAGGTGTGAACAGATGAGCTGCTGCTATTTTCTCCGTTCGGCATGCTTCGTTGTAGCTCTCTTGCCGGTCGCCGGCTTAGCGGCTTGCTTTGCGCGACTAGCTCTGGGGAGAGAAGGAGATAGCGCCGGAAACCTCGCCTTTTGCCTTCTTCGGCGCTGGAACCTGGTTGCTGCGCCTTCTCTTTGTCCATGTGCACACACACGATTCCTCAGCGAAAACCATGCAGAAACCTTTCCACGAGCACCCAGGGATGTGCACCCAGCACCACGTGCACGCACACGCAGCTAGAGAAAAGCACCTACCTTTTCACACACTGATGCCTAAGCAAACGCGTGGCCACACACACGCACACATCCGCAAGCGCGCCTACTCCCATCTATTGAGGGAAAGACGGACGAGCTCTTTGGTTGCTCTTCACAGGCTTGTCCCTGATCTATAGCTGAGGGCAAACACTTGTGTGCTTGTGGGAGAGCCTGTGTCTTTCCTGGAAGCGTTTGGGAGTTTTGCTCAGACGCGTGTTTCCTCAAGTTCAAGAATCAAGATCTAGGATACCTGCAGACAGGTGCCTGTTTGTGTGGAGACAGTCTGTTTGAAACTGTGTTCCTCAGCGCCCGCTCTTTCTCCCCGTCGCTCCACACGCCTGGGAGTCCCTTTCTTTCTCTCCACAAGCACGTGTGTTGACTTCGTCGCACATGTGCATCTGCACAAGCGTTGAGCTCAGCAGAGCGTGTCTCTTGACACTTGATGTGCGTTGGCTGTGTCTGCCTGCTCCAGTGAAGAGAGAAACGGGAAATCATCTTGGTAGAGGCAACAAAGCAAAAGCGAGGCAGGATTGACATCTGCTCAACAGAGACGGATTCCCTGCGCTGACACAGTTCACAGTTACACGAGAAGCAATCTGAGCGGTCCGTCGACCGGAGACGTGTTTCCCAAGAGGTCGTTTAGCGAGTGAACAGCAGTGTGCGCGACTTTCAGGAGTGTGCCTGGAAAGTGCCAGAATCACCAGGAGCATCTGTGCAAAAGCTGCTGCCTCTGTGACCGCATTGAGGCACGTTCGCGTGTCTGCGAGTATATAGACGGCTCTTTCGCGTTCACTCCGAGGGAAACGGTCCGCTATTGCTTCTGTGCGCACAGACGCGATTCCCTTGTCTCTTGCGAACACAGGGAACTCTGTGCATCCAAATCTACAGGCTAAGGACGCGTCTGCATATGTTTTGGTGAACAATCGAGTGTGCGTGTTCTGACAGCTGCCTCTATGCAGACGTCTCCACAGAGCCACTTCTGAATGCCCCGCAGCCCAGGACTGAATGGATACACTAACAAGTGCACCGGTGTGAGCAACCACATATGCAGAAGGACGTCTTTCATCTCACAGAAGCGCGAACGTCTTGGCGTTCAAGCACATGGCAGAAACAAGGTGTGAACAGATGAGCTGCTGCTATTTTCTCCGTTCGGCATGCTTCGTTGTAGCTCTCTTGCCGGTCGCCGGCTTAGCGGCTTGCTTTGCGCGACTAGCTCTGGGGAGAGAAGGAGATAGCGCCGGAAACCTCGCCTTTTGCCTTCTTCGGCGCTGGAACCTGGTTGCTGCGCCTTCTCTTTGTCCATGTGCACACACACGATTCCTCAGCGAAAACCATGCAGAAACCTTTCCACGAGCACCCAGGGATGTGCACCCAGCACCACGTGCACGCACACGCAGCTAGAGAAAAGCACCTACCTTTTCACACACTGATGCCTAAGCAAACGCGTGGCCACACACACGCACACATCCGCAAGCGCGCCTACTCCCATCTATTGAGGGAAAGACGGACGAGCTCTTTGGTTGCTCTTCACAGGCTTGTCCCTGATCTATAGCTGAGGGCAAACACTTGTGTGCTTGTGGGAGAGCCTGTGTCTTTCCTGGAAGCGTTTGGGAGTTTTGCTCAGACGCGTGTTTCCTCAAGTTCAAGAATCAAGATCTAGGATACCTGCAGACAGGTGCCTGTTTGTGTGGAGACAGTCTGTTTGAAACTGTGTTCCTCAGCGCCCGCTCTTTCTCCCCGTCGCTCCACACGCCTGGGAGTCCCTTTCTTTCTCTCCACAAGCACGTGTGTTGACTTCGTCGCACATGTGCATCTGCACAAGCGTTGAGCTCAGCAGAGCGTGTCTCTTGACACTTGATGTGCGTTGGCTGTGTCTGCCTGCTCCAGTGAAGAGAGAAACGGGAAATCATCTTGGTAGAGGCAACAAAGCAAAAGCGAGGCAGGATTGACATCTGCTCAACAGAGACGGATTCCCTGCGCTGACACAGTTCACAGTTACACGAGAAGCAATCTGAGCGGTCCGTCGACCGGAGACGTGTTTCCCAAGAGGTCGTTTAGCGAGTGAACAGCAGTGTGCGCGACTTTCAGGAGTGTGCCTGGAAAGTGCCAGAATCACCAGGAGCATCTGTGCAAAAGCTGCTGCCGTCTGTGACCGCATTGAGGCACGTTCGCGTGTCTGCGAGTATATAGACGGCTCTTTCGCGTTCACTCCGAGGGAAACGGTCCGCTATTGCTTCTGTGCGCACAGACGCGATTCCCTTGTCTCTTGCGAACACAGGGAACTCTGTGCATCCAAATCTACAGGCTAAGGACGCGTCTGCATATGTTTTGGTGAACAATCGAGTGTGCGTGTTCTGACAGCTGCCTCTATGCAGACGTCTCCACAGAGCCACTTCTGAATGCCCCGCAGCCCAGGACTGAATGGATACACTAACAAGTGCACCGGTGTGAGCAACCACATATGCAGAAGGACGTCTTTCATCTCACAGAAGCGCGAACGTCTTGGCGTTCAAGCACATGGCAGAAACAAGGTGTGAACAGATGAGCTGCTGCTATTTTCTCCGTTCGGCATGCTTCGTTGTAGCTCTCTTGCCGGTCGCCGGCTTAGCGGCTTGCTTTGCGCGACTAGCTCTGGGGAGAGAAGGAGATAGCGCCGGAAACCTCGCCTTTTGCCTTCTTCGGCGCTGGAACCTGGTTGCTGCGCCTTCTCTTTGTCCATGTGCACACACACGATTCCTCAGCGAAAACCATGCAGAAACCTTTCCACGAGCACCCAGGGATGTGCACCCAGCACCACGTGCACGCACACGCAGCTAGAGAAAAGCACCTACCTTTTCACACACTGATGCCTAAGCAAACGCGTGGCCACACACACGCACACATCCGCAAGCGCGCCTACTCCCATCTATTGAGGGAAAGACGGACGAGCTCTTTGGTTGCTCTTCACAGGCTTGTCCCTGATCTATAGCTGAGGGCAAACACTTGTGTGCTTGTGGGAGAGCCTGTGTCTTTCCTGGAAGCGTTTGGGAGTTTTGCTCAGACGCGTGTTTCCTCAAGTTCAAGAATCAAGATCTAGGATACCTGCAGACAGGTGCCTGTTTGTGTGGAGACAGTCTGTTTGAAACTGTGTTCCTCAGCGCCCGCTCTTTCTCCCCGTCGCTCCACACGCCTGGGAGTCCCTTTCTTTCTCTCCACAAGCACGTGTGTTGACTTCGTCGCACATGTGCATCTGCACAAGCGTTGAGCTCAGCAGAGCGTGTCTCTTGACACTTGATGTGCGTTGGCTGTGTCTGCCTGCTCCAGTGAAGAGAGAAACGGGAAATCATCTTGGTAGAGGCAACAAAGCAAAAGCGAGGCAGGATTGACATCTGCTCAACAGAGACGGATTCCCTGCGCTGACACAGTTCACAGTTACACGAGAAGCAATCTGAGCGGTCCGTCGACCGGAGACGTGTTTCCCAAGAGGTCGTTTAGCGAGTGAACAGCAGTGTGCGCGACTTTCAGGAGTGTGCCTGGAAAGTGCCAGAATCACCAGGAGCATCTGTGCAAAAGCTGCTGCCTCTGTGACCGCATTGAGGCACGTTCGCGTGTCTGCGAGTATATAGACGGCTCTTTCGCGTTCACTCCGAGGGAAACGGTCCGCTATTGCTTCTGTGCGCACAGACGCGATTCCCTTGTCTCTTGCGAACACAGGGAACTCTGTGCATCCAAATCTACAGGCTAAGGACGCGTCTGCATATGTTTTGGTGAACAATCGAGTGTGCGTGTTCTGACAGCTGCCTCTATGCAGACGTCTCCACAGAGCCACTTCTGAATGCCCCGCAGCCCAGGACTGAATGGATACACTAACAAGTGCACCGGTGTGAGCAACCACATATGCAGAAGGACGTCTTTCATCTCACAGAAGCGCGAACGTCTTGGCGTTCAAGCACATGGCAGAAACAAGGTGTGAACAGATGAGCTGCTGCTATTTTCTCCGTTCGGCATGCTTCGTTGTAGCTCTCTTGCCGGTCGCCGGCTTAGCGGCTTGCTTTGCGCGACTAGCTCTGGGGAGAGAAGGAGATAGCGCCGGAAACCTCGCCTTTTGCCTTCTTCGGCGCTGGAACCTGGTTGCTGCGCCTTCTCTTTGTCCATGTGCACACTACACGATTCCTCAGCGAAAACCATGCAGAAACCTTTCCACGAGCACCCAGGGATGTGCACCCAGCACCACGTGCACGCACACGCAGCTAGAGAAAAGCACCTACCTTTTCACACACTGATGCCTAAGCAAACGCGTGGCCACACACACGCACACATCCGCAAGCGCGCCTACTCCCATCTATTGAGGGAAAGACGGACGAGCTCTTTGGTTGCTCTTCACAGGCTTGTCCCTGATCTATAGCTGAGGGCAAACACTTGTGTGCTTGTGGGAGAGCCTGTGTCTTTCCTGGAAGCGTTTGGGAGTTTTGCTCAGACGCGTGTTTCCTCAAGTTCAAGAATCAAGATCTAGGATACCTGCAGACAGGTGCCTGTTTGTGTGGAGACAGTCTGTTTGAAACTGTGTTCCTCAGCGCCCGCTCTTTCTCCCCGTCGCTCCACACGCCTGGGAGTCCCTTTCTTTCTCTCCACAAGCACGTGTGTTGACTTCGTCGCACATGTGCATCTGCACAAGCGTTGAGCTCAGCAGAGCGTGTCTCTTGACACTTGATGTGCGTTGGCTGTGTCTGCCTGCTCCAGTGAAGAGAGAAACGGGAAATCATCTTGGTAGAGGCAACAAAGCAAAAGCGAGGCAGGATTGACATCTGCTCAACAGAGACGGATTCCCTGCGCTGACACAGTTCACAGTTACACGAGAAGCAATCTGAGCGGTCCGTCGACCGGAGACGTGTTTCCCAAGAGGTCGTTTAGCGAGTGAACAGCAGTGTGCGCGACTTTCAGGAGTGTGCCTGGAAAGTGCCAGAATCACCAGGAGCATCTGTGCAAAAGCTGCTGCCTCTGTGACCGCATTGAGGCACGTTCGCGTGTCTGCGAGTATATAGACGGCTCTTTCGCGTTCACTCCGAGGGAAACGGTCCGCTATTGCTTCTGTGCGCACAGACGCGATTCCCTTGTCTCTTGCGAACACAGGGAACTCTGTGCATCCAAATCTACAGGCTAAGGACGCGTCTGCATATGTTTTGGTGAACAATCGAGTGTGCGTGTTCTGACAGCTGCCTCTATGCAGACGTCTCCACAGAGCCACTTCTGAATGCCCCGCAGCCCAGGACTGAATGGATACACTAACAAGTGCACCGGTGTGAGCAACCACATATGCAGAAGGACGTCTTTCATCTCACAGAAGCGCGAACGTCTTGGCGTTCAAGCACATGGCAGAAACAAGGTGTGAACAGATGAGCTGCTGCTATTTTCTCCGTTCGGCATGCTTCG